>NC_052632.1:7298750-8720625 GCF_016161935.1 Mauremys reevesii
GGGTGGCAGACTCCCCACCTTGGGCCAGGAGGCCTGTGTGAATTTACCATCCGTCAAGCTAGGACGCTAGACTTGGTTGGTGCTCACCCCTACTGGAGCCTCTAGGCTATGGTGGTGCTTCCCCCCCACACCTGAGCCCCTAGATCCAGACAATGGGGAACCTCAAGCCTCCATGCAGTTGGTTTAGTTACTTGCACTTGATGTAACTAAAGGAGTGCTTGGCCTTTGTTCCTCAGGGATGGCCCCTCTGACCCGGGAGCATGGACTTCAGGTGGTTTGGAATCTTGCCTTAAGAGGCATAATTCAGTGTCCTAATCCCCACAACTGCAGCAGCATTGCCCCACAGAGCACTTCTGCCTGGGAGGCAGGCACGCAAGAGTAAGCCAAAGCCTGGTTCTCATGCCTGTGCTGAGAGCAACGAAGAATGAGTGGAGACAAGAGCAGCCGACGTCAGCCACAGCGAAGAGCGCGCCCTATCCACCAGAAATCTGCACTCGGTGAAGTTCAATTCCACTTACACTGGAGTGACCAAGACCAGGATCCAGCCCAGAATGGCCTTCAGGAGTTTCCTATTTGCTTCAAAACATCTTATTGGCACCAGAGCCGGGGACAGCATTGCGTATTTGTATGAAAAAACAAGGAGTTACCTTTTACCTTTTGGATCTGTTTGTATTTGCCTAACTGCAGCCATTGCAAGGCTGTGTATTTACAAGCCAGCTTATATTTGTTTAACTTATTGAACTTGAGCTAGCAAAGGTACATTTGCACGGTCTCACTTTCCCCTACGTAGGGAAGGGAATCCAGACTGCGGCTAGAGACTCACGCAGGGAAAAGAAACCGACACCCAAACACCAAAGCAGCTTTGTATGGATTTTAAATGATTTATTATCCCAACTTGGCCCTGCCTTCTTTTACATTCCTCTTTTGGGGAGGCCTTTCCCTTCCTTTATGCTTTCATATGGTCCCATCACTGCTGACGTCTGGACTGTACGATCTAAATGAAAAAGGCTTCACCCTCGCTCCGCGAAAACTGCTGCTTGCATGTGCAATGGTTAGTGAGGGAGCAGGGGCGGCTCTACAAAGTAGGCTGCCCCAAGCAGCGCAGAGCGCTGCGCCGCGCCCCCTCCCCCGCGCGCGTCTTCCTTCTCCGCGGCCCGCGCCCTGGGGAGGCGTCATTTGTGGACATGCCAGCGGCAGGTCCACCCCCGCCGACCGGCGGGACCTGCCCCTGCGCAGCCGCGCGCGGAGCTCAACCGATCCGCTGAAGAACGGGACCGCCCCGCAGGCATGACCGCGCAGGTCCGCTGGTGCCTAGAGCCGCCCCTGTGAGGGAGAGACTGACCGATCCACTGGGGAAGAGACAGAGCAGTGGTGTGCAGTGGTTGGAGTCATGGGACCTAATTCTCCTCATCTACACCAGTGTAATGCTATTGACATTAATAGGGCGTAATGTGGGTACAGTTGTCTGCTCCTGCACTATCACATGCAGGACTGGAGCCTAAATCCAGACACAGGGTATGGCTACACTGGCGAGTTGCAGCGCTGGAAAGCCTCCACCAGCGCTGCAATTAGTAAGTGGCCACACCTGCAGGGCACTTCCAGCGCTGCAACTCCCTGGCTGCAGCGCTGGCCGTACACCTCACTCAGCATGGGGAATAAGGATTCCAGCGCTGGTGCTGCAGCGCTGGTCATCAAGTGTGGCCACACACCAGCGCTGTGATTGGCCTCCAGGGTATAAGGATGTATCCCAGAATGCTTTTATAAATTACTCTCTTTGTTTTGTTATGCAGCCTCTCTTTGTTTTGTTATGAACGGGCAAGCTTGCCACTGCTGCTTATCTAAAAAACAAACAGAGCTCCTGTTTGCTGTGATCATCTGTACCTGGCTGTAAACAATCAAATGAGATTGCAGGCAGGGAGTGAATGAAACAGCGGGGAGTCATGTTGGCTGCAGGCTGTTTGCAATTAAGAGTTAAGACTAAGTGGTTGGAAACATGTTCTGATTTTTCAAGTCAGGAAGCTAACACACAGTGTTGGCTCCAAAAATCCACTCTCTCTCTCCCCCCGCTCCCTGTCACACTAGACCCCACTCCACCCCCCTCTTTTGAAAAGCATGTTGCGGCCACTTGCATGCTGGGATAGCTGCCCATAATGCATCACTCCCAACAGCGCTGGAAATGCTGCAAATGTGGCCACACACCAGCGCTGGTAGCTGTGAGTGTGGCCACACACCAGCGCTGCTCCTACACAGCTGGATGACCAGCGCTGCAAACTACCAGCGCTGCAAACCGTAAGTGTAGCCATACCCTAAGGCATCTAAACAAGAAGCCTGATTTTCAGCTCACTGAGCATCATGGGCACTCCTTTCCGAAAATCAGGCTACTTTAGGTGCCTAAATAGGGACTGACGAGCAGGACTTACAATTCCTTTTTTGGAAAATCTGGCGTGTGGTAGACAAGACCTGAACTGTCATGTAAAAACCAGCAAGAATCCCACTCTTTTAGAACCAGTCAGGGATTTTTTTCGATGAAATATTTTCTCACCAAAAAATGCCGATTCGTTGAAACCGAACTTGTGGTGGGAAGAGTGGCTGTGAAACAAATTTTCTGTTTAAAAACTTTTTTTGGGGGTGGAAAAAAGTTTTAAAATTGATTTTTTTTCCAACAAGAAGTTCTGTTAACATTGAATTGAAACAAAATGTTTCAACTTTTCTGACCAACATTTTTTTTCCAATGATTGTCTTAAATTTTGAAATTGCAACTCTTCCTCCTGATTCAGGACTGGAACATTTTTTGAAATCTCTAAAGTTTTCCCAGGATGAGAGAGCCATTTTCCACCTAGCTCTGCTCCCCTTCTCATACACAGACCCTTAAAAAAAGAGAGCATGATACCTCCTCTTCCATTTCTTTTGCAGGTGTCTTTAACAATTATTTTTAAATAAGGGGCAAAGGGCGACAAACATCTTTGGAGGAAAAACATTTTTTTCCCCATTTTGTGTGCGGTTTCCTGACTTTGCAATATATTTTGGAATACTGATTCCAACTCTAATGGTATATGGTTTCCCCCTAAACATAGGTTAGGGGGTTGTTATTGAAATGGATGGGTGAGATTCTGTGGCCAGCGTTGTGCAGGAGGTCAGACTAGATGATCATAATGGTCCCTTCTGACCTTAAAGTCTGAGTCTATTGGTTCCAATCCTGCCATTGGATCATTCTTTGCCCCTAAGTGGGTATGTTACATTTATTTTAAATTGTTGCTTACCTGTTATGGCCTGAAGTGCTGTCCTGAGCTAGGAATGCTTTCCTGAATAAGGAGGAGGGAATGGAATTATTTGTACAAAAACCAGCAGGTGGCTGCGGCTTTCTTTGTATTATAATTGCTTTTCTCACATTTTTCCTTTCTGGGTTGTCAAAAATATTTTCCAGAAAGGATCAGTTTTCAAAAAAATCTTTTTTTTTTATAAATCTCATTTTGTTTCATAATGTCAAGCTTTAGCCTACCAACAAAACTAAGATACTAAATATATTTTGAACTGATATTAATCCTAGTAGCACATGTTCTTATTAAATATTATTGTTCTGATGACATTTTAAACATATTTACCGGACAAATATTTCATAAGGGCTTTTTCACAGCCTTACAGGATCTTTAAATCTGGACTCTCCAAGGGCTTTGAACTCTGCTCCTTTAGTATTTCCTTTTTTTGATTGTATATTTGAAGTGACTTCTGTTTACCCTCTGGCCATTTAGTCTCTGATTTCATTGAGCCTTTTGCATCGTGCAGTATGTCTGCAGCTTTGAAACATTCATAGAGAGGGAGTTAAAATGAAGTTGTTGCCATGATAAATGTTCATTTCATTATTGCGTCTTGGGCCTGCATCGGGGGCTGGATCCAGTCCAGTAAGAATGGTTTCAGAGTAGCAGCCGTGTTAGTCTGTATCCGCAAAAAGAACAGGAGTACTTGTGGCACCTTAGAGACTAACTAATTTATTTCAGCATAAGCTTTCGTGGGCTACAGCTCACTTCTTCGGATGCATAGAATGGAACACTGAGCATTAAAAAATACTTCGGCCAGATTTTGATCTCATTTACATTGATGTAAATCCAGAGTAACTCCAAAGTGTTGGAGATCAGAATCTGGCCACCAGTTTTCAGCCAAGAATATGAGTGTTTGCCTGGCGGAGTTAATCACAAAATGCATGTTTTTCCTGCAGCCAAATGAATGCATCTTTCCCCCCGGCCTCCCTTTGTTAAAATCCAAGGCCTTTCAGCTTATTCTTTGCTGTTCTCAAGTTTGGGCAAAAAATTGTAATTTAAATAATAAACTGTTATATTCTAGAATTTCCCAAACCTCATTAAATGGTCTAAAGTAAAATAATGATACTGACACAGGGCCAGATGTAAATTCCTAATTATGCCTTTGAAGTCAATGGTATGACTCCAGATTAACACTGGAGTAAATGAGAGCACAATGTGGCCCAGAGATTTACCCTTGGGGTTTCTGTTAAGGTGATTACATTAAGAATGAGGGTGGCCAAAGGCCAGATTAGCTTCATGGTGGTTCTCTCCTTAAATTCCAGGAGAGGAGGGTCCTGCTGGGTCCAGCTGTTGTGGGTCCCCCTTGCTCCTGATGATAACAGTGACTTGACTGTCTCCTATTTAGAGGGGCAGTGATGTTGTGCTTTTAATGGCACAGTACAAAGAGTTTGGAGTGTGTCTACATTGCAGTCAGCAGTGTCTGTGACTGCAGCATGGGTAGACAGACCTGAGTTAGCCTTAATCTAGCTAGCTTGGGTACTCAGCGATGCGCTATCCACCCAAGTAAATACCAGGGTCCTGGACTGGCTTGTACAGCCCACGTGGAAGCCCGTGCTGCTGCTATTGGTACCTGCGCTAGCTAGATTAACACCAACGTGGGGTACGTGTCCACGAGCTGCTGTCACACCCTGTGACTGCAGTGTAGACACACTCTTACAAAGAGATGGGCCGCATTCACAAAGCCCCGATTCTACAGTCTCCAGGAGTTTGGGGGCATTCACATCCAGGCTTTGGCTTCAGCACGTCGCAGAGATGCGAAGTTCCGCTCCCTAGACAAAGAGCATGGGCCGTGGCGTTTTGGCTTGGCCCCATTGCTAATCCATCAACACTTGGTGATTTTTGCAGGGGTTCAAGAATGTTGAGGACCATGAGTTTAAACAAAACAGAGATGCAAGCAGGGTATCCTAGGTCATGGGCTTAAACTGAGAAGCACCAGCTCCCACTGATTGCAGGCGGAGTTCAGCATCTCTCTGGTCTGGCCCTCTGCCACTAAATTGTATCAGGTTTCTAGTCCTGCAGCCCTGACTTCAGGCAAGACTCCCGCTGAGTTCTGCCTGTAGAGAGGTTAGCCGGGGCTCGTCTCTCTCTGGGGCGGCGGGGACCCACACCGCCTCACTAAGTTCAGGAAGAGTCTAGCGGGGAATTCGGCCGGCCGTAGGAGTCTTCCTCTGCGGCCTTCGTGAGGGCAGGAACAACAGTTAGTCATCAGCCCAGGCCCTAGGTCAGGGCAGGGCAATGGTGAGTCAGACGCCCAGGCCCTCAGGGAGGGCTGAGCAAGAACAGTATATAACAGTAAGCCCAGGCCCTGGGTCCGAAGGCCGGGGAGAGGGGGAGATGCCACCCGTGAGTTGGGTGGCAGGTGCGGGGGGGGAAGGCACAGGCCCTCCCACTCCATTGCGTTCCAGCCCGGAGCCCTAGCAGAGGCAGACGACCTGCTGCCGCGTCAGTGGGGATCCTGGCCACGACACACTGACATGGGCTCTGGCCGTGCTGCAGCCAGACGAGGGTCGGCTGCCCCCGGCTACTTCCGGACTCCCCCTCTTGAGTTACCTGGGTCAGGGTTAGGGTGACCAGATGTCCCAATTTTATAGGGACAGTCCTGACTTTGGGGACTTTTTCTTATATAAGCACTTATTGCCCCCCACCCCATCCCAATTTTTTACACTTGCTATCTGGTCACCCTAGTCAGGGTGGTGTCCTCATGGGGGTCCAGCACCATGGCTTCCTCGGGATTGCTGGCCTGGGGCAGGCTCGGCCACTCCTTGGGCTAGCTGGCCTGGGGCAGGCTCGGCCACTCCTCCAGGTAGCTGGCCTGGGGCAGGCCTGGCCAGCCCTTGGGTCCACTGCAGGTCGCTGGGGCTTCCCAACCGGGAGGTCAGCCAGAGGCATCTGGTGTCCCCGGCAGCTGCTCTCCCAGTGAGCTCTGGGGTCGGGCCTTTATATTTCCTGTGCCACACCTGACCCTCTGGGGGGTGGGGTGGGCTGAGAGCTCCCTGGCTCCGCCCACTGTGGTGTCCAGAGGGGCTCATCTCTCTCTGGGGCAGCGGGGACCCACACTGCCTCACTACACTGCCCATGGGAGCATTTATAGTCATCCCTTATATGCAGCGTGCAAGCTGGCTCCTAGCCAATAACTATTACATTCTGCTCCTAGGGCCAGGCAACCATCTCTTGCACAATACATCATCAGAGGGTCTCGCTCAGCCAATGTATTCCACAAAGGCTTCAATAAAATAACAGCACCCCGATGCTGTGTTGGTGCAATCTATCAGTGGAGCAACAGGTCGCTGTGATGAGGTATTACTACAATCCATCATCAGACTGAGACCGAGACTGTGTTATTCACAAGGTAGCACCAGCCAAGGAACAATAGATCTAGGTGCTAACTCATTTTAACTATCAGGGGAGGGTTGTATCCCCACTACATGCTTGTTTATGGCATGATGCAAAACCCAATGGTCTGTAATACTGTTGAGGCGCAGGTACTTATTCCAATGAGTTTGATGGTTTCCACTGCCCCCGATAGACAGTATCATCTCACAAAAACACTTGTCATAGATGTTGCATGTTGAGTAAAAGGGACAGAATCTATTCAGGTGAATATCTGTGCCTCTAGGGCTCATGTGCTCCTTGGATGTATAAACAGGAATATTAAGTAGGAGCAGAGAGGTTATTTCACCTCTATGTTTTGTACTGGTGCGACCGCTGCTGGAATCCTGGTCCAGTTCTGGTGTCCACAATTTAAGAAGGCAGAGGTGGTGGAACAGTTTGTATCATGTGGGTGCTGAGAACAGGGCCGGCTCCAGGCACCAGCCCAGCAAGCAGCTGCTTGGGGCGGCCAACGGTGAGGGGCGGCACGTCCGGGTCTTCGGCGGCAATTCGGTGGCGGGTCCCTCACTCCCTCTCGGAGCGAAGGACCAGCTGCCGAATTGCCGCCGAAGACTGAAGCTTTGGCGGTAGAGCTGCAGATCGCAATCGCGGCTTTTTTTTTTTTTTTTTTGCTGCTTGGGGCGGCAAAAACCCTGGAGCCAGCCCTGGCTGAGAGCCATTGAACCAAACTGTGCACCCTGTATATGATGGAAATCACTTCAAGCCAGGGGGTGCGGCAGTGTCCCCAACACCAGCATCTATGCAGGAAGGATGCTGAAAAGTTAAAGGGGGTTCAGAGAAGAGACACGAGAATGATTGAAGGATTGGAAACCTGCCTTCTAGCAAAAGCCTTGAGGAGCTCAATCTATTTAGCTTATCAAAGAGAAGGTTAAGGGGTGACTTAATCAGTCTGTAAGTACTACATTGGGGTGGGGGGGATTGACATTAGAGGACTCTTCAATTTAGCAGACAAAGGTATAACAAGACCAATGGCTGGAAGCTGAAGTGAGATACATTTAGATGAGAAATGAGGCACACATTTTTAACCGTGAAGGTATTGAACCACGGGAACAGTTTACCAAGGGTTATGGTGGATTCTCCATCACTGGCTGTTTTAAAATCAAGATTGGAGGTTTTTGTAACAGAGGTGCTCTGGTTCAAGCAGGGATTAATTCAGGCTATGTCTACACTAGCAATTGAATGACAAAACTTTTGTCTTTCACACAGGGGCGGCTCTAGGAATTCTGCCGCCCCAAGCACGGAGCGGCAAGCCGTGGGGGGCGCTCTGCCGGCGCCGCGAGGGTGGCAGGCAGGCTGCCTTCCGCGGCTTGCCTGTGGAGGGGCTGTGGAACCAGCGGACCCTCCGCAGGCAAACCGCCGAGGGCAGCCTGCCTGCCGCCCTCACAGCGCTGGCAGAGTGCCCCCCGCAGCATGCCGCCCCAAGCACGCGCTTGGCGTGCTGGGGCCTGGAGCCGCCCCTGCTTTCAGAAGTGTTAAACCCCCTCCCCCAAAAGACAAATGTTTTGCTGTTAACCCTGCTCACTGGGGGTAGAAGTTTTTTGTTGGCAGGAGAACCGACAAACAGAGGCTACACTGCACGACTTATCGCTAAAAGCTGTGTAGCGTAGACAAAGCCTTAGTAACTTCCTATGGACTGTGTCATACAAGAGATTGGACCAGATGAACACCTTGGTCCCTTCTAGCTTTGTCATCTATACATTTTATGAAAATGTTTAGACACCAGTATGGGCTAATGGCCAAAGCACAAAATTGAGAGCCAGCAACTCCTGGCTCTGAATTACTCTGAGCCTCATTCTCTGCGTCTCCCTTTCTCCATCTATAGAACAGTGATGAGTGTGAAATTACACCAGCATTAATTTGCCTCACTGATTTCCGTGTACTTCACAGGGGTGTTGTAAGGATTAATTATTTAGGAGCTATGTATTATTTCCCCTGGGGTCGTAGGATGAGGCGAAATATGCAGGTAATGAACATCTCATTCCTACCTTCCAGAGAGCAAGGTGAGGCTTAATTCATTCACATTGCTACAGAGCTCTGAGATCCTCTGCTGGAAGATGGGTAGAAGTGGAGAGCATTATTATGCATTATGGTAATACCAGTGTTTGTTCTATACCTGCTTGCCTAGCTCTCCGTATGGGAGAAACACACCATGATTGACAAGAGTATTTATTTCTACCCGTGAGACAATGGCTTGTAATTTACAGCCGGCAGACTGTCATTAAACTCGCTCCTTCGCATGGCTTAGTAAATTGTCTTCTCGCCAGTGCCAGCATCACATATTCCATTTTAAATGCCTTGTGATTTTTGTTATTTTTCAAAAGCATATTCTTAGGTAATGGCTGAGCTTGTGGGCACCTGAACGCGTGCCGGGAAGAAAGGGATTTGATTGAATCCCTGGAGGCCTGGGCCAATGCTGTGCTATTTTAAATCCCATTGGAGGGAGGCCACGAGCGTCAAAGTATCACCTGACTTCCCTTCAAGGGAAATGCACGCCGGGCAACTAGCTGCTAACACTGTCACTTGTGGGGGAGGAGGACACACTCCCTTCCACCGCCACAAGATGGCAATTGCAATTGGAAGTGGGCTGTTTTATGAGTAGCCAATTGCACTAAGCACCTCTTAGCCAAGGACTCCAGGTGCTTCTTCCTGAACATGAATACAAGGCTGAAAATACCCTTCTGGGGCAGAAGTATTTGCATTCTGCTGGTGGGTAAACTGAGGCACAGTGCAGTTTAAAAACTTGCCCATATATTTGAGTAGGCGGCACAGCTAGGAATGGAGCACACAAGTCGTGCCTCCCGATCCCTTGCGCTAACCACTAGAAACCCCAATGTTCCCTGTCAACAGATCTTCATAATTAATGAGCCGGTCTCTCTTGTCAAACTGTCCCCATGCATTCTCTCACTCCTCCCATGCAAGTCAGTCACATTCATGGGCATGTCTGTTTCTATGTCGACAGAACCACTCACCCTCCCGTCCAAGAGGGATCTACCACAGAGGCATAATTACAGCATACACAGAAATGGCTCTTCTTATGGCATTCCAACAGAGCAAGGCATTTAGCTACACTGAACTCAGCCTGTAAGCCCTGTTGAATCACAATTTCTCATAGACTTCTAATTGGATCAGCCTGGCTTGCTGCGAGTGTTTCTGCTTTTATCAGTCTGACACCATTGATTGGATTTGCTTACTGCTAAAGGGCCAGATTCATTCCAGCTAACCCTTCCTGGGGTTACACCAGGAATAAATTTGGCCCAGTGTTTGTAGGAGTTTCATAGAACTGGCTTTCCATAGATTTACACCGGGATTGACTCTTATTGCTGAGCTCATGCAGCTTTCCTATTAACTAGCCTTGTGTCTGGATTGGCTCACCACTGACTGGTCGGATGTAATTTACGTAGTGATGAGATTGGCATTAGGATCTTTGTTTTCCCCTCTCCCTTCAGAGATCAGATTTATTGCATATTCAGGGCTGACATTCCTATGTTCGCCCTTTCCCTCCACCCTCAAGAAGAAGGAAACTCTTCATTGCTCCTTGCATCATGTCATATACTCCTTCTTGGGATGATTTCTTTGGGGCAGGGAATGTGTCCTCGTTCTCTGTGTAAAGTTCCAGACACACCGATTGCACTATAGACCCAAAGTAATAGTGTCATTTGGTGTGTGCTAGGGCTGAACATTTTCAAAGCTGCCTAAGGGATTTGGACACATTAAGATGAATGAATGAATCCAAATCCCCTCCATGGCTTTGAAAATCCCATCCTAGATTGACCAATTTATAACTTGCTGGCAACAATTTTTTTAAAATGTTTTTTTCCCCAGAAAAGGAAGAAGGAAATTTATATAAATTTGGGGGGATTTTTTTTATTTTTTTGGCTATGGCATGTCTATATAGCGCTGGCGTGTGTGCAAGACAAGCAAGGCTGGGTTTCGAAACAAAACAATGCACAGCTAAATGGTCTTTGAGCAGTGCATAAATTGTTCTACCCCGGGCAGTTCATAGCCCCGACACCTCTGGGCTTGCTGCATCAGTTAGGAAAGTAAAAAAACAGCTTGAGTCCCAGCACCTCTTTCATTACAAATTAAGCGCTGTCTCCGAACCAGTCAGCTGGGTTCAGCTTGGGAAGACCTTCAGGGAGCCCAACAGGAAAAGAGCAACCATCCAGCATGTGTGCAGCATACTTCCCAGCACCACAGATGCACAGTGTACTGTCCTGGAGGCCCCAGACGTTCCCAAGCCACCCTGAACCTAGTAAGCTGGCCCCAGTGGCAGTGTGGGAGCCCAAATCCGGGTAACCATTCAGCTGTCCTAGTGATGATGTGAGAGTACCTGGCAGCGACAGCAACTCTCTCCCATTCTGCCCGCCACAGTGCGCTGATGATAACTGGATGGAGAGTGGGCAGCCCTGTTCAGATAGGATTGTTGCTATTCCGTTAGTGGCAGGGTGCATCCCAGATAGCCCTGAACAGCAGCAAGGGTGGCATTGGCTGTATCTTGGTGATCAGTTTGTTGGCTGCATTCTGAGTCCAAATGTTGGATAGAGGAATATTGGCTGGGACTGGTAACCATACAAGTTTTTTGTTGGCTTCCATGAACCTGTGATGTGACTAAGCTGGTTGTTTACTAGCCTAGAATGGGCAGAGTTTGTCCAAACTGGGGCACGGTATTCGCCAGCTGAGTAGCAGAGACTGAACCCCGAACGATACAGCGCTTGCACGTTACGCTCCCAGGTGAACCCTACCAGTTCAGGAAACAGTTTTGAGCTAGACCCCGCCCAGGCCCCAAAAAACTCTGGTGGGGGCCCCTGTGGGGCTCGGGGCCTGGGGCAAATTGCCCCTCTTGCCCCCCCCTCTGGGCGGCCCTGCGTTAGGGAATGTGTGTGTGCAATCTAGGCTGACCCTGACTGACTTTGGCCCTTGTCCAACTGCTGGCCATTCAAAATGATGTTACGCTCCAGTTGGCTCTGAACATCATGTAAGTGGAAGCACATTGACCCAGTCTTTGATGTACTTGGTTGCAATGCCCATTTCTTGCAATGGTCACGTATGGTAGCCATCTTACTATTCAGGCCTTCTTCAATATTTTGGAAGGCCTGGTCCCTTGAGGCCAGGCACCTATCCTTGCCATACTTGAACCATCTGCAGATGGTGTTCAGGAGGTCATTGGTGAATACTTGAAATACAGTTGGTGCCAGCACCATTACAGCACCTCCCATATTAACCTGTTTAGCAGTTGCTGAGGCCATAGCAGGCTCCATGGGGTCTCTGGCTGTGTTGCCCACATAACACCAACCTCACTTCACGCAGCTGATGGATCTTTTTTATTCTTTTATTTTATTTCCATCTGTAACTGTTGCATTAGCAAACCTAGCTGGGTAAGAGCATCTTTCAGCCACTGTGCTGGAGCCAGTTCTTTTTATAGACATAAGAACGGCCATACAGGATCAGACCAAAGGTCCATAGATTCTAGGGCTGGAAGGGACCTCGAGAGGTCATCGAGTCCAGTCCCCTGCCCTCATGGCAGGACCAAGTACTGTCTAGACCATCCCAGATAGACATTTCTCTAACCTACTCTTAAATATCTCCAGAGATGGAGATTCCACAATCTCCCTAGGCAATTTATTCCAGTGTTTAACCACCCTGACAGTTAGGAACCTTTTCCTAATGTCCAACCTAAACCTCCCTTGCTGCAGTTTAAGCCCATTGCTTCTTGTTCTATCCTTAGAGGCTAAGATGAACAAGTTTTCTCCCTCCTCTTTATGACACCCTTTTAGATACCTGAAAACTTCTGTCTATCCCAGTAAACCCTAGCCCAGTACCCTGTCTTCCAACAGAGGCCAGTGCCTGGTGCCTCAGAGGGAATGACCAGAACGGGGAATCATCAAGTGATCCATCCCCCATCCCCCATTCCCAGCTTCTGGCAAACGGAGGCTAGTGACACCATCCCTGCCCATCTTGGCTAATAGCCATTGGTGGACCTATCCTCCATGAACTTAGCTAGTTCTTTTTTGAACCCTGTTATAGTCTTGGCCTTCACAACATCCTCTGGCAAGGAGTTAATAATAATGATATAATATATGGAGATATACCTAGCTCATAGGACTGGAAGGGACCTGAAAGGTTATTGAGTCTAGTCCCCTGCCTTCACTAGCAGGATCAAGTACTGTCCCTGACAGTTGTTGTGTCCCCCAATCAGCCCCCTCAAGGGCTGAACTCACAACCCTGGGTTTAATAGGCCAATGCTCAAACCACTGAGCTATTTCTCACAAGGTTGACTGTATGTTGTGTGAAAAAATACTTCCTTTAATATGGCCTTCATCTCCCTAAAAAACTGACTACTTAAAAAAAATTACAGACAAGGTATCTGGTATCCTGTGGCAGGAATTCAACAGGGGGAATGAAGGGATTGCCTAGACCATCCTCTTCATTTCCACATGCTCCAACCACCCTGTCTCTCCTGACTTCAGATCTCTACTCCAAACCCCCTTCCCATCACTAATCTCTGCCCTGGGGCTCGCTGGCCCTTTATTAATTTTAAAACAACACACAGCCAATTAAAAAACCCTCATGAAACAGAAAATAAATCATCCCAAGTCCTTGTCAATAATGCTCTCCCAAGGGCAGGTTTGTCTTTCCCTGTGCTGTCTGTTGTCTTTTCTACATCCCACACCACAACCAGCTGTCGTTTCTTACCCCTTATCCACTGAGGGCCAAAGTTTTCCAGTCACCCCCTTGATTTATTTCTATGATGGTAGCACCTGAAAGGCCTATGGGGCATCAAGGCTCCATTGTGCTAGACACTGTCCACCCACACTAAAAGAGACAGGTCCTGCCCCCAATGCTTACAACCTTTTATATATGGGTCACATTGGGACCCCCTGGTACCCAAGACCATAACTAGCTAAGTTCATGGAGGATAGGTCCATCAATGGCTATTAGCCAGGATGGGCAGGGATGGTGTCCCTAGCCTCTGTTTGCCAGAAGCTGGGAATGAGCAACAGGGGATGGACCACTTGATGATTCCCTGTTCTGTTCATTCCCTCTGAAGCACCAGGCACTGGCCACAGTTGGTAGACAGGATACTGGGCTAAAGGGACCTTTGGTCTGACCCAGTAGGGCCATTCTTATATGTTCTTAATGGCTGGGAGGTGGACGCTAGACAAAACCAGACAGGAAATAAGGGATATATTTTTAACAGTGACAGTAATTAACCCATGGACCTGGCAGATTCTCCATAGCAGACATTTTTTACATCAAGACTGGCTGTTTTTCTAAAGGATCTGCTCTAGGAGTTATTTGGGGGAAGTTCTCTGGCCTGGACAATACAGGAGGCCAGATTATATCAGTGGTTCCCCACTTGTGGGCCGTGGACCTGTGGGGGGTGGGGGGCACAGACTACGTCTAAGATCTCCAAAGGGGTCTGCACCTCCATTTAAAATTTGGGGGGAGGGGGGTCTGCAAATGAAAAAAAGGTTGAAAACCACTGGATGAGATGGTCCTTTCTGGCCTTGGAGTGGGCAAACCCCTGGCCTGCAGCAGGGCCTAAGGAGAGTAGGTAGGCGGGGCTTGGATGGGCTTCTCCCCAGGCAATGATCTCCTGTTACTTCCATGGACAGGGCCACCTGCCCCAGTGGTGCTGGGTGAGCTATGACTCTGCTGCCCTGTACCAAAGGGTTATTCAGGACAGAGTTTGGGGGGAGGGAGGATTATTCCAATATCTCTCCCCCCCTCCCCGATCTCTAGGTGCAGAGTATTGGGGGCGGGGGAGGCGTGGCCACTCCCTGGGCAGGCAGGTAACTCATCCCTAGGGAGGAGGGGGGTGCAGGCAGGAAGCATAAGCCAGGTGGCAGCTCCCTGCCCGGGGGCCCCGCCTCCCAGCGCTAGGGGCTCCCCGCGGGGCGCCCCGGGCCGGAGTCCTTCCCCAGGCGGGCAGAACAGCCCCCGCCCCCTCCCCGCAGCAGCCACCCCCAGCCGAGGCCGCTTTAAAAGCCAAAGCTCCCCCCGCCGCCCAGCCACGGTACGGCACCGGCAGCCGGGCTAGCCGGAGCGTCTCCCCGCAGCGCCAGCCGGAGCGTCTCCCCGGAGCCGGGGCTGCCGCCCGACCATGCGCCCCTCCGCGGCTTGGCTGCTGCTCCTCGCCCTGCCCGCCTGCCTGGCTGCGCCCCCTCGTCCTGTCTACACCAACCACTGGGCAGTGCAGGTGCTGGGCGGGCCGGGCGAGGCAGCCAGGCTGGCCTCCGCCTACGGCTACGTGAACCTGGGGCAGGTAAGCGCCCGGCGCCCCCTTTGCTGCCAACTTTGGGCGGGCGGGAGGCTTGTCCCCAGTGGCCGGGGGCGGCTCTGCCCCTTTGCCCTGCCCGCGGGCAGCGGCTCCAGGTGCCCAGGAGCCAGTAGCTGGCTGTGCCCGAGCGCGCAGCGCTGCCAACTTTCTCTCCGCGGCTCCGCAGCGCCGCGTCCCCGTGCGCCCTGGGGCCGGGGCCGTGGCGAGCTCGGGGCCGGTGCGCAGAGCGCGGGGGTTTGGGAGCCCAGCCCGCGGGCTGAGCCCGGGCCGGGCAGTGGTGGCGAGGCTGCGGGGGTTAAACGGGTGGGGTACTTCGGCCCCTGCTCCAGCCTCGCTGCTGGCAAAGGCTTCGCCCCGAGCGGGCACCGGGAAGTTTGAAAGTCCAGCTAGAGCGAGGGGGCGAGAGACGTGCCGGAAAGGCAGCACAGGTTCCCCTCGGCTCGGGCGCTTAAAGTCAGAGCCTGGCCCCACTGAAGTCATTGGTTTCGGGGGGGCGGCAGGATCAGGCCCCGCTGACCCCTGTCTCTCTCTGGTGTTGCTCGCACCATCTCTGCAGATCAGCGGCTCCTTCCTTGTAAGCGACTGTTCCCAAGTTCAGGTCTGCTGGGCGCCTTTTCCTCTGGGCAGGCTGGAGCGTTTTCCTCTGATTAATAGCCAGCAACGCCTCGCTTTATTTAACGTTCATGGTTTAAAATGTGCGCTAGTCGAGACGTGAAAACAGATGTACAAAATGGGCAATTAGTTACCTAAAGCCGGGGGAAGCAGCGGAGTGGAAAGGAATCAATATTTAATTTTTGCAGCGCCAGACGTGCCCGTATCAATTTAAACAGGTTTATGAAGCCGCGCGTATTTTTCATGCTCACTTTGTGCTTGAACTTGACTGAGTTTTGGTTTGGGAAGAGTGAAGAAGTTCTGGACTAGATTGGACTATTCTGTAGCTTAGGGGAGAACTTGAAGTTTGATTCAGCTCTGTTAACGCTTGTAATGGCTTGACCTAACTTTTTTAATACTGTTAGTAGCAATTCTGAAATGATGAGTAGGGTTTTTTCTATAATAGTGGTTGCTTGGTGTAGGTAGCAGTAGGACTGGAATTAATAGAGTTTAACAGGCATAGCAAATCTATGGAAAACACCCAGCTCTTCTCCAGATGGGACTTGTACATTTCAAGTACAGAACAAAATATGTGAGAACATATTCTTGGGAGGGGGAAAAGCTTGTAAATAATCAAGGGGGCTAGTGCAAAACACCACCCATGTTATTTTTTGCAGGTGAACATTGAAGAGCTTTAGGGTTTAGAAGAGATGGCTAAATCCAAAGTGAACAAAGCCCCCTTGCAATTAGGAATGGATGGTGTGGAGGTTTGTAGTGCACACAGTGAGTGATTATGAGATTGTAATGTATAGTCTCTTGATGAGATTAAAAAGAGAAAGATGTTGTTAAAGAATGTAGGCAAAGTACAGCCAGAAAGGATCAAATCAAGTTACAGATAAACTCGTTTTTGTAATTCAAACCACAGTACCATGCAGTGTTTAAATGTAGTTGTGTCATTATCCATGCAGAAACCAGTAAAGTGTGGTGCTGCTTAATCTAAATGGAATTTTCTTTGTGTTATAACTCCTATCTTGATACTGGGAATGTTTGCTGTTCTGTAAAAGTAATTTTGATCACTTGAATTTATATTTGTGGATTTAACAAACTTTTGACTTGGCTGGCTGTAGTTTATCTAAAATCTAGCAGAACATTATCAACTTTTGCCGTAAATCCCTCGAAGCACTTCTGGGCTTACATTTTACTTTCCTCACACAACTTTTTCTCTCAAAACCTTCATAAATCTTCTTCTTTGAACATTCCTCGGGGTTTCATCCTGAGTTTGGTGCTTTTCTTGATTGCTTACAGGCTGCCTGTTCAGTGTGTTCCCAGTTCAGTGCTTCTCTGTCCAGGTGGCAACGCAATGTGTCTGGGTGCTAAAAGTATCTCCTGGACTGCACTATAAATTATAATCCAATTCGACATGTTCCGTTTTTAGTATAATTAAATAACTAACATTGAAGTATAAACACAAACTACCAGATCAAGATTCCTGCAGTATCCTCATCTGAGATCTGTGGTGCTTTTGTGTTGCCACAAAGGCTCTGCCTAAATCCGACAACTCCTGTGTGTGACCCCATAACCTGTCTTTATAGGCTGAAATATCATACAGATGAGGTACCCAATACCTAAATGATCCAGATGCGTAGATTATAAAGCCAGAAGGGATCATTGTGATCATCTAGTCTGACCTTCTGTATAACACAAGCCGTCAGACTTCCTGAATTAATTCCTGTTTGAACTACAGCTTGATTTAATAATTGTCAGTGAGAGAGAATCCACTATGATGCTGGGAAAATGTTTCTTTATTAATTACCTTCACTGTGAAAAAAAATTGCACTTTATTTCCGTTCCTAATTTGTCTAGCTTCAAGTCCCAGCTATTGGGTCTTCTACTGTCATAAGCCAGATTGAAGAGCCCTCTGCTGTAAAATTTCTGTTCCCCATGTAGGTACTCAGACTGTGATCAAGTCACTTCTTAACCGTCTCTTTGATAAACAAAACAGATTGAGCTCAATGGGGCTTTCACTTTAAGGCAGGTTTTCCAATCCTGTAATCATTCTTGTGGCTATTCTCTGACCCCTCTCCAGTTTTTCAACACTCTTTTCGAATTGTGGACACCGGAACTGGACACAGGAGTCCGGCAGCCGTTGCACCAATGCCAAATACAGAGGCGATGTAACCTTCTATTTGATAGTCCCCTCTTTATATGTTCAAGGCTCATGTTAGCCCATTTGGCCACAGCTTCGCATTCGGAGCCCATGTTCAGCCGATTATTCAGCATGAGCCCAAGTCCTTCTCCAAGTCACTGCTTAGTCCCCAGAAGTATGGGGTACATTCGTTGTTCCTAGATGTATGACTACATTTGGCCATATTAAAATGCATATTGTTTGCCTGTGTCCAGCTTTCCAAGCAATCCAGATCTTCATACTCCGCTCATCTTGATGATAACATTTTCTTAGTAAGGTGTAGTGTTAGCGTGCCAATGGAGAGTGACCTTACATAAAAGCGTGCAGCAATACAAATAGACTCCAAGGGACTGCATTAAGGAGTGGGTCTCAGTTTAGCCTGGCATTGGGTGGGGGTTAGGCCTGGGGGTGGAGAATGGATCTATCCAAGTTTTGATTCTCACCTGGGGTTTGCGATGAACTCAGAGTTGAAACCTGTCCCACCTGAAGTCAAAGAGAGTTCTGTCATCGACTTGAATGGAGCCAGGATTTCCTCCTGCATTCCCACAGTTAAAGGGACACTCTCTAAAGGTTAAAAGCAGCAAAGAATCTTGTGGCACCTTATAGACTAACAGACATTTTGGAGCATGAGCTTTCATGGGTGAATACCCACTTCGTCGAATGCATCCGACAAAGTGGGTATTCACCCACGAAAGCTCATGCTCCAAAACGTCTGTTAGTCTATAAGGTGCCACAAGATTCTTTGCTGCTTTTACAGATCCAGACTAACACGGCTACCCCTCTGATACTCTAAAGGTTAAGAGGGCACCAAACCTGACACTGACTCATCCCACACAAGGCAACCGTACACTTCTTTTCTTAATGATTGTATTCCCAGCAGAGGAAAGACTCATCTCTAGACATTCAGAATTTCAGATTATTTTAATTTGGGATGCTAAAAACTAATTTTTACATGATCTTCACACTTGTTTAACAGAAGGAGCCCACATGTAGTACAACAGGGATCAGCAACCTTTGGCATGCGGCCCATCAGGGAAAGCCCCTGGCAGGCTGTGGTGGTTTGTTTACCTGCAGAGTCCGCAGATCCCGCCGATCGCAGCTCCCACTGGCCGTGGTTCGCTGCTCCAGGCCAACAGGGGCGGTGGGAAGCAGCGTGAGCTGAGGGATGTGCTGGCCACTCTTCCTGCAGCCCCCCATTGGCCTGGAGCAGCAGACCGCGGCCAGTGGGAGCTCTGATCAGCCGAACCTGTGGATGCTGCAGGTAAACAAACCGTCCCAGCCCCCCAGCAGATTTCCCTGATGGGCCGCGTGCCAAAGGTTGCCAATCCCTGCAGTACAAACTTACCCTGTGAGTCATGCTTCCCATAACATTGTTTGCAGAATTAAGAGAGCGGACAATATGCGATGCAGCAATATCCAGTGTGCATGGTTGGCAGCGTGACTTAGTTGCCTTATTTGGAGTTTTGATATATGAGTGAGGTTTTTTATTTTATGCTTTTTATCCCCAAATTAGGCAGGACTTACAGTTTATACCATCATTCAATCAACGCCAAAAATGGACAAACCCAACCTTTCTAGGGCCTAATTCTGTGAGGTTCAGACTTCAGTGAGCTTGCGGGGTGCTCATCCGTTCATGGGAGGTGTAATTAGAACCCAGATGCTACTGTGTCTAAAACACAGATTAACCTTTCTATAGGGCAAGATTCTGCTGGAAGCATTGTCATCACTGTCGGTTAGGCAATTGAAATTCTGAAATGACCAAATCCTAGAAGTTGTATATAAAAATTGCTTTGGGGCTTTGAATGTAGTTCTCATAACTGTCTCTTCCCCCAAACGAATGGGACTTGACTGGCACAACAATTGGTATATGGCAGTTTAGGGGGAAAGCCTTTCAGGTCATAACAGTGTGAAATTTTGTATGGAAAATGATGTTCATAGATGGGTCTGGAACCCTAATTTGATTTGTGTTTTAAATGAAACAAATCCTTTAAATTTAAAGAAAGGAAAACTTAAAATAACCAATCAAACATCCTGCTCATTCTTAACACCTGTGACACTCCTCAGCCCTGACCTACACTAACAGGATTCTGTTGGTCCCTGGGAGCGGAGCTTCAGGGATCTATTAACTGCTACCCTGGAGCAGCTATGTTGGAACTCTTCTAATACAGCATTTGAGAGAGCGAAGCTAGATTGCCATCTCTTGAGGGCAATACATTTCTGCTCATCTAGTACACGGTGGATGGCACAAACGGGCACTGGTTAGAGACAGGATTGTTTCGTTTTGGCTGTAGAGCATAGCTAGTTGTAGTGGATTTACTTTTGGGACGTACTTATGTATTAGCATTTTCTCTGTTTTGCCTGGTGCTCTGACCTTCTTGGTTTGAAGCCCAAAAAAGGAGCCTGGGCCAGAGCCAATTCTATGGAAATGTCTTAATGCTAGAAGTGCTTTTGAATCCGTTTTTAAATGACTGCGGTTACAACAATAGCTGCCGACAGTTGTGCAGCTGGAATTAAGTTTTGGGTGGCCATATCTTACCTTGGTTTTGTAATAAAGCCGGGGGATTCAAATGCCACTGAGAACGCTTCTCCTTTGGGTTGTTTTTGTTTATGCAAGCCTTGTAGATTTACAAAGTAATTTTCAGACAGTTCCCGATCAGGGGGTCCAATCATGGAAACACCAGCAATAGTGTTTATTACAATGATTTCAGGATCATGCCTTATGTAGCAAGCAGTATGCCCAGGATTAGGCCATTTGACAGCAGACAGGCAAAAAGAGAGAAATGGTGCTGGAGAGTGAGATGTGACCAAAGTCCTGGAGTTTGGCTTGTTCAGGATAGGCACAGTCTGGTTGGTTCTAGTTTATTTCCCCTTCCTCCCATTGCATATAGTAACTATTAATTCAAATTACAGAATGCAATAACATTGATGTTAGAGAAGAGCCCTGTTCTACCACCTTTATCATGCTGTGCTAGTACCTTCCTCTGCAAATAGTCTGCCCTCCTGCCGTCATTGGGGCTACTCACGAAATGCTGCTCGCTGGGAGCAAGGGTGGCAAACTGGGGCCTTACGTGGGGTGGCAAAAGCAGGGCAGACCTTGGGGGAACAAGTATTGGGGTGGGGGGAAGAAGTGGGCAGGACAGCGTGACCTGGGATGAGCAGCTTGCTGAGCTAGGGGCGTGGGGAAGACTGAAGGCAAGCCATATGCCAGTGTGTAATAAGGATGGGCAGAAAAGATGCACAGAAATATGACCAAATGGAGAAAATTAAATCAAACAACTCTCATTTACATCAGTGTAATGTTAATTACTCTGGATTCTGCCCTGGGTGCAATCAGAATCAGTTGGTAAATTCTGGCTAGAAGAGGGGAGAACTTTAAAAATATCACAGACTGTGCTTTTAAGAAGACTATGATCTATGAAGCCAAGACTCTAAAGACTGCTATACATGGCTTTCACTTCTAAGGAATGTTAGTTCATTGTAACTTCAAAAATCACTATTCGTAGTCTGTTATAAAAAACCCTTCATAAGATAAACAATCTTGGATTCTAACACCATCCAAACCTACTGGAGTATTTTGCAGACCTGGCAGGACGCATAAGATCCTTAATCCAGTTTCACTAAAACGGGGATGAATATAACTCCTTCAGCTTCTAGCTGTTCACACTTCATAGGATGGAATTGGCAGACACATGTTTCCATGGAAACCAAGCCATCAATATCCTTACTGTAATAATGATGGCATGGCAAGGAAAGAAACACTTCCTCATTGTTTCTGACTTACTCACTGCAGACATAAACAAGCTGAGCTGGGCAGCACTGACCTGAGACTTTACATCAGGGCTTCATTTACCTCCATTAGCATGAAACTCTGCTTCACATTTTTCTTCAAGTACAAACCCAGGTTGGCTCGAAGTAAACATAAACTCCACTCAAACTTCTGCCACAGTTCCAAATTGCTAATCAATCCAGAAAATTAAAATCGACCCCATGCTTAAATGAGCACCTCCCATGCTGATGGAGCCGCGTCCTTGGCAGAAATATGATGTCAGAGGAATCAAGATCGATAGCTGTGGGAAGTAGTAAACTTGCTTAGGGGGGAAAAATGAACACTTAAGCATGCTCCTGAAATTCCTGTGAGATTCTAGTGATCTATATGGCCAGACACAGCATTCCCGGGCTTTGGGAACAGAGCTCCTGAGGTACATACATTATCCTAGAATAACCTCCTGCCTAGATTAGTACAGCGGTATAACATTCTTACTGGGGTGAGTGACTTTTTTTTTTTTTTAAAGGAGCAAGTAAAGTGTCGTCATCATGCTAATAGTAGACAAGTCAATTTTTGCACTGAGGCTGATAAATTTGGCAGCCTATGCATGACAACCTTGAGAGATGCAATATTTTCTCTCTTTGAGTACCACATAGAAGGGCTTTATAGCTCCCTGCTTTGTGGCAACTCTGATTATCCTTTGATGCTGATGCTAATGAGGTGTCAGCATTTTTAGTATTGGTTGGTCTCCTCTTCAGTTTGCTATATATTATAATTATGTAGACTGTAGTTTCCTTGTCTCATTCCGAGTTAATGTTCTTGTGACCTAGACATCTTTGAAGATACTGCATTTATGGAATCTTTTGGATACTCTTTAAAAATGGCTATACCAACACCTCCTCATTGGATGTGGAAATCCCTAGCAGGGGCAGCTCTAGGCATTTTGCCGCCCCAAGCATGGCAGGCAGTTGAGTAAAGCGGTCCCCATTGGCCTGGAGCAGTGAACTGCAGCCAGTGGGAGCCATGATCGGCCAGACCTGCGGACACGTCAGGTAAACAAACCGGCCTGAACCACCAGGGGCTTTCCCTACACAAGCAGCGAACCGGCTTTGAGAAGCACTGCTCTACTGGACAATGCAAGTTCATAGAAAAGCCGTCATTTCAGTAATAGAAAACGATATGCACAAACCCTGTTATCTCAAGTGGAATGGGGTTCCCAAACACTTCAATCCAAACACACTTGGTAGATTAAACACATTTATTAACTACAGAAAGAAAAATTTTAAGTGATTACAAGTAATGAGGCATAAAAGTCAGAAGTGGTTACAGAGAAATAAAAAGTAAAATGCAAACTAATGCCCACTTAACAAGCTGAGGGCACTTAAAGTAAAAAAGGTTTTTCCTCACCACATGCTTACAGCAGTCTGGCTGGATCCTTCAGCCAGGATCCCTCCCCCAGTTCAATGATGCTTCCTTAGCCTTTCAAAGACTGTTACTGCTGCCATGAGTACAGATGAGAGGTGATTTGGGGGATTTTTTCTCTAGTCTTGCACCTTTCTCCCCTCCTTGAGAGTCATCTCCCACTGGGGTTCAGGTGACAGGACATCTATGGTATGGGAACCTCCAGCTGTGTGTTTTGCCAATGTGTAAATTAAATTTCTTGCCTACACGCTTATTCCTGCCAAAGAATGGCCACTTACCCAGGTGATAGCCTATTAGATTATGTTGATACATGGCTGAGGCATCAGTTTGCCTTTTGTTTCTGAGGAACTGGTCTGTGCCTGCCTTCCTAAACTTAGTAATGCCATTCAATAGAATCTTATAACTTTACATACAATTACCACACATTTGACCAGGACAATAATGTTCAGCAGTTGTGTTTTCAAATGATACCTCACAAGACCCTGTACAAAATTTATCCCAGTCTTGTAAAAGGGTGAACAGAAGAGTTCAGCCTTCTGCAAATAATTTGGGCTCAGTCTTTTCATCTTCTTCCTGAAATGTTGGAGAGGGAGGTGTGGAGATGTGGGGGTGGGGAAATGAAATTCTGAGTGGAAAAGCAACATTTCAGATGTCTTGAAATGTTGTTAAACTGACCTGGCAAATATCCTGCACTAAATCTGGAGCAGCCCAGCTATAGGTAGCAGACAGGCTAATTCAACAAGGCTAGTGTTGAATTGACCGACAAACAAACAAATAGGAAATCTAACAGAAGCACAGGCTGATGGAATTTCTGAGGAAGAAGTTTCTAGGAAGGAAAAACAGATACCATAGGAAGGGTGGTCAACTTAACCACAGAGTAGTCTGGGCCGAGATAGCCTGGGCAGGGTGAGTTAGCTGCATTCATAATTCAGCTACACGGCTTTGTCTTCTGACTTAATTCCCTGCCCTTGCTGTATTTATTAACTAGTAGGAGTTTTAATGTAACATTTTATAAATCCTTTTTGGACTTAAAAAAAAAAATTGCTGCAGCCCTTGACTGCTGGCTAAACATAGCCTTGGTTTCTCTGTTTGTTTATATCCTGTGCTTCCCCAGACTAGAGTCGCCAGGTTTAGCAAAAATTAAGTTTACCTCTCATTATAGTGACTGTTTTAGCAAACTTTACAGCTGCCAGTACTGAGAACACAATGGTGTGACTGCAGGACAGAGGCTCCTCACAGACCAAAAAATCCTGCTGAGGACCTTGATAAGGCAAAGCTCCTCTGACATGAATGCTCCACAGCTGCTGAACTAATTTTTACCTCATCATTTCTGTTTTGCAGCCAAGGGGAAGGCATTTTTAAAAGACGATGCTAATTACCTGTTGCAACTTCATAAAACTAATTTGGGCTTGATTCTGATCTGACTCACTCCAGTTCCACTCTGGTGTAGCCCCATTGACATAATTGAAGATGCTCTTGATTTTTAAAGGGCGGGGGGTGAAATCAGAATCCAGTTGAGTGTCTGCATTTAACTAGAGACCCCTTGCTGAGTGACTAGAAGCAACGCGCACCATTTAGTGGATGTTCTTGTTGCAGCATTGAGAAGAGTTGAGTACTTCAACTCACTGAGGAGAAAGCAGCCTAGCCACATGGGGGTGAAATTTTGTTACACTTATGAGGGTGCATCTGGGACTAATTTAAATTCTCCTGTGGAAAGACCTACAGTGTGTGGCATTGCTAACCATCTCGGATCACTTTGGATAGTCTTGGACTTACCTGTCCAGGGGCCTGTGCAGGAATAAAAATGTGACCCCTTTTTGGGGGGGGCACGTACTGTGCTCCCCCCAGGGAAGGAGGAGCTTGCTCTCTCCTTGGGGGGGCCCCACCGGGAACCCTGTGCTTCCCCCCCACCCATCCACCCCCGCTGTGGGGTAGCGTGTACTCCCCCTCGACCAATCCCGTCCTGGCCTACCCCAACCCCAGAGGCTCTGCTCACTGCTGCACTGCTATTGTTTAGGAGGATTGTCCTATCATCTCATCTGCTAATTCGTGGAGGCAGAGAAGGTGCTGGGGGGAGGGCTGGGTGATGGAGGAGGGGATCAGGGTGTCCAGCGCGGCAGCTAAGAACTCTGCTTGGGCATGTGCTGGGAGCAGACCTCTAGTATGAGAGCTGGGGGGCGGGAGGACCCCTGCCCTGAGGCCGGAGCAGCTGCCAGAGGATTTCGGTCTCTCCCTGTAGCCCTGGAGGCAGAGGAGTTCTGTGCCCCTACCAATTACTGGGGGGGCATGTCCCTGCTTGCCTCCCCTTGTGCTCACCCCTCTCTCTGTCCATTCTGGATCAAGTAGATTAGATCAATTAATCAGCAAAGTAGCTTTCCTTGAGCATGTCTAAAATCAAACTAGAACTGTGGCTAACGTAGCATTTGTGGCCTTTCATGTTAAAAGTGAAATGAACTAATCCTCCCTACACCTATGGAAGGGATATTGATTAGTGTTATTGTTTAAAGATGGGGTAACTTAGGCCAGGTCGAAACTAGAAAGGGTTTGCTGGCACCCTCTTAGTGTAGATTCTGCTTATACCAGCAAAAAATGCTTTGGCCAATATGGGTGTGACATTAAAATCACATGGCTGCCAGCTGACTTGGGCGAAGGGGCTGTTTAATTGTGGAGTAGACATTTGGGCTCAGGCTGTAGGACCCTGTGAGGAGGGGAGGGTCCCAGAGCTCTGGACTGTTGGCTGAGCCAGGACGTCTACACAACAGCTAAACAGCCCTGCAGCCTGAGCCCAAGCCAGCTGGTTCAGGCCAGCCATGGACATCGAATTGCAGTGTATATACCAGGGATCCGCAACCCTTGGCACGCAGCCTGCCAGGCCAATGCGGGCTGCGGCGGCCAGCACATCCCTCGGCCCGCGCCGCTTCCCGCAGCCCCTATTGGCCTGGAGCGGTGAACTGTGGCCAGTGGGAGCCGTGATTGGCCGAACCTGTGGACGTAGCAGGTAAACAAACCGGCCCAGCCCGCCAGGGTGCTTACCCTGGTGAGCTGTGTGCCAAAGGTTGCCAATCCCTGGTATATACCCTATGGCTTATTCTGGCTCCCTGAGCAATATAAGCCATACTGGCAAAAGCGCCTTTGTCAGTTGAACAAAATCTATACTAGGGCTTTTGCGGGTATAGAAACATTGCAAAAAAACTAAATCCTCTCCCTAACTGTACTGGCAAAAGTTTCTAGCGTAGACCTGGCCTTAGTGGCCAGATGATGTTGGTGGTACAGGTTCATGCTGAAAGTCAGTGATGCAGCAGTAAAGTCCTTAATCCTGTATCTAACTGGATGCATGTGAGTTAGTGCCACTGGCTTAAATGGGGCTAACCCACTTTGATCTGAGTGGGACTACTTGCATGCTAATATGTTAAGCACGTATGTAACTGGCCCATAGCCAGCAAAGCGGAGTCGGGATTAGAATCTGGGATCGGTGTTCAGTCTGCCTATAATGGCCTGGCATCGGTCTCTTGCAAGCACCCTTTGTGGTCAGGTGTGTCTGCAGTCTTTACACTGTCCTGGCACTGGTATTGGGCCATACCTCCAGTGGTTTCACCCTCTTGCGCTGTTCTGTCCCCAGCTCTCCAACTCAGCCTCTTAACAGTTCAGTTCCCCTTCTGGGAGTTTATCGCTTTCTGAGAGTAGGCCACATCCCCAGTGGCCTGTGGGGGGACCCAGACCCTCCCACTACTCCCAGTCACAGCCCAGGAAACCTAGGAATAGCAGCCATGTGCCACCATGTGTCTTTAACTACACTGCTTTCAATCCCTGGGCTACTTCCCCATGGTCTCACTCTTTGCCAAAGCTTCACCCTTATCTCGGGGCTCATTTGAATTCAGACCCAGTAGCCAGCCAGGAGCTCTTCCTTGAGCCCCCAGTCACTGTTAGCACTGAGCTGTCCAGGGTACTGCAGTTCCCTTTAGCCAGCCAGGAGCACCACTGCACTCCTCAAGCTCCAGCAAGGAACTGACTATCTCTAGCTTTGCAGCTCCTTTTATATGGTCCTCCTGGGCCCTGATTGGCTGCTTCTCCTGCACTCTGTCTGATTGCTGCTTGGAGGACTCCTCTACTGCTCCTTTCCTGGGATAGGTGTGGCAGGACACTGAGGCCTCCAGCAAGGGCCTAGTTTCTCCCCCTGCCCCCATTACACTGCTACTCTAGTCCAGTGCAGGCACTTTCCAAACCAGCTTTCCCGGGCGGCTCTGCCAATATGTATGACTGCTTTTAATTTTTAAAAGGGGGGGGATAATTTAATTTAACGATGTCCAGGCTAAATTTAATTTAACAAGGTGCAGTTGTATGTCTCTCTGTCCCCCTCTCATCCTGCTCCATTCTTATTTCATGTGGCTTAGAGCCCAGCCCTGTCTTTGTTTGTCATAGAAGGTGTTTAAAGTATTTTTAAAACAAGAATGGAGGCTGGGGTGGGGGAATCTGCCATTCCCTAGCACTTAACCTGCTGCTTTGGAGTCTCCTGAAGTGGGCTATTGCACAGCATTTGCAGTCACTGTAACCTGCTCCTGAATGAGCTTTTTCCCTCATCACCACAATATGCGCTGCGGTTTTGTGGCGATTTTGACACGTTTTTCTGCCTTTGGCATAGCAGCTGCCTTTGAAGGCTCATTTCTGACATGGCAGCTGGTGGTCCCTTACTTTCTTTACAGGAACTCCTGGACCCTTCCATAGCGTCACACAGCTGGCTTCCATGCTGACCGCTGGTAGCTCTCTCTAGTAACGTCAGGACTGTGTGAACTGTTCTTTTGCGAGGTGCATAGATGGCTGATGCAGTATTAACGGCTTTGGTGCATTGCTCTCATCTATTTGCTTTGCTTTGTTGTGTCCTCTGCCATTCTTTTCTGGGGAGAGTCTGGTGTGGTTTTTTTCTTTTTCTTTGAAGACATGCTAGAGTTACTGCCGTTTCTGAGCTTCTGGGATCCTTAATTATAGGCCCGATGCTGCTACCACAGAAACCAATGGCAAAGTGACAGCGTGGCTTCCTCAAGAGCCCAAGACTGCAGTGGGAGCGGGCTCAGCTGCTTCATAGACCAGTACAGATTCTCAGCCGGGTGACATGGTTCTCTTTGTGGCTAGGTGGGGGAAGTCCACAAATCAGCCCCTCTGGCGGCCAGGGATCGTTGGGTATGGGAGGTCGGAAGAAAAGCTGAGCATCTCAAGCTGTGCGTGGGTGGAAGATTTCTCCTTCCCTAACTCACTGTGTGTGTTGCTTTTTTCCCCCCCACAGATTGGGAACTTGGAGAACTATTACCACTTTCACCACAGCAGGACGATAAGGCGCTCAACGCTCAGCAGTCGAGGCCGGCACAACTTCCTCCGGATGGATCCCAAGGTATGGCCCCCATCGGCAATGCTGCCCCCTCAGGAGCTAAGCTGCCATGGACTCCTGCATCCTCCTTCCCCTCACCCCATAGGTGGGAGGTGGCGTACAAGGCCCCGAGCACAAGACAACACTGAAACAAGC
Source organism: Mauremys reevesii (assembly GCF_016161935.1). Classification (NCBI taxonomy): domain Eukaryota; kingdom Metazoa; phylum Chordata; order Testudines; family Geoemydidae; genus Mauremys; species Mauremys reevesii. The sequence goes on from NC_052632.1 coordinate 7,327,218, forward strand.
AGCAGCACGGCCTGTGCGTTGTCATAGGGAGTCCCTCAGGTTTGTTGGCCAAGCTGCTGCAGAGAGGTAAGGATGCCTTATGGCTTCTTTCCCTCCCCCCCAGAAAACATCCCAAGTCCAGGCCCTTGATTGTGTATTGTTTGTTTTAGAGACCTCTTGTTAATTCTGCCTCCCCTCTCCCTTTTGTGTTTGTTGGGCTGGCTTGGGGTAAGGAGCATCTCTCTTGGGGCCATACCATCTGGTTTTAGACCCAAAGTCCATCAGTGCCCAGATGGATCATCTCTTGTCTGTGCCCCTCTTCTCCACCCTTTCCTATCCACCTGCTGGAGTGTGTGACATTCGTCTGTGTATTTCTTAGGTCAGTTGAGTGTGTTTCCGTACAAACGGTTACCGTCTGCATTATGCACTTGTAAGGGGTTTTTATTATGGAAAACTTCAGAGGCGCTTATGCAAGAACCTTTATATCTGTGAACATCTTGCCGGAACACAGTGTGACTATGTCCTCTGAATCAGAAGGGGTTCGATGGCACATGCCCTGCAGCCTTGAGGACACACTGTACAGATTAGTATTTAGTGCCGTAAGACAGTTGTGGAAGTAACATGAATTTTTGCAAAACTATCCTTGTGCTCGGTCTTTGTCCCATGCTAAATACATTGCAAATGCTCTACACTCTCAATGATCACCCTCTTTGTAACCATCTCTTCAGTCCCTCCACTATACCCGCAAACAAAAGCAGCATTCTGTAAAAGCCTGATTCCACGGAGGATGTGGGGGAGTTCTGCCACCAGGCCTAAACACTATGTCATATATTTCTCATTCTAGTTAAATATAACTGTACGATGGTGTACATAGCGCAACGAGTGGCCTTGTAACTATTTGGTGCTCGATGATAAAGATCTTTGGTATGCTCTGATGTGAAGCTTGTTTTTGAATGGTTTGTCTTAAAGAGCCTAGTTTCTTTATTTGCAGCATACAATTGAGCGTGATTACAGACGTATTGTAAATCCAGCATGTTATCCTTGATACCACATGCTCTGTAATTGGTGAATCATTTGACATGCAGGGTATGTTTATCAGTGATTGAAAATACTTACAAGTGACTAAATATTAACATCTGCCTTAAGGGAAAAAATTTTTAAAAACGGTTAAGGAAACTTTCCAATACAGAAATTGCATTGTATGCTGTGGGTGTTGATTTAGTTGTCATAACATTTGCTGTCTTAATGGTCGCTATGTATGAAATCTTTGGCTACAAGCATATGTTACTCTGTTCTAGAGCAGCCTAAGAGATTTTTATCACCGTTGAATTGCCAGAAGTCAGTGTTCAAGAAAATAAAAATTCAGAACAAATGAAATCTATGGCAGTGCATGGGGTGTAGTTGGAATGTAACATTTTTTACTTCCTGATGCGATTCTTTTCTCCTACCAACTTTTATAAACCTTGCATTAGTCTGTGCATACATGTAAAGAGAATTCATGTTTGTGTTTTTTTTTAATTTTGTATTAAAAGCTGAAATAAACATGGTGTCTTTTAATAGATATCTAATGCCATTCTTAAAAAAATCTAATACTCCAGCAAAGATTCCTGTATGTATTGTAGTTGACAGAAGTTTGTGGGAACTTTTGTCTCACTGGACTCCAGCACTGAGCACAGAATGAGAAGACTGCTCCTAGACAGAGCGTGTTCCGTTTCAAGTAAGCTAAAGGGAGCAATGGCAGATCCCAGTTGGTGCTTAGTGGTAGGGTGACCAGATGTCCTGTTTTTAAAGGGACAATCCCATTTTTGGGGACTTTTTCTTATATAGGCACCTATTACCCCCCACCCCCACCCCCATCCCGTTTTTTCACAGTAGCTATCTGATAACCTACTTAATGGTATGTGGTTTTGTGGGTTGGTTTTTAACCTGACATCAGGCAAAACCCAGTGTGAAAAGCAAGAGTTATCACTCGGGTCCTGATCCACAGTGCACTGAAGTCAGTGGGAGTTTCCCTACTGACTTCAATGGGTTTTGGAGCAGGCCTTCTGGGACTGAAGCTATGCTGGTTTACACAGCAGAGGGACAGATTCTCATCTTGTGTAAACAGGCACAACTCCTTTTACTTCAATGGAGCTATGACCATATAAACTGACTGAACGTCTGGCCTAAGGTAGGGCAGATTGGTGTAAATGACCTATTTTTCCTCTTGCATTTAGAGGGGAAAACCTGTTAAATGTGTACATTCGATGCATCTTATTTACTTCATTAATTTGTATACATGCACTGAGCTCCATCTTGGTAAGATGGACTGTCTTTCAGTATTAGAATTAGAAGCAGTTATCAAGGTATAATATATCTTTATAGAAAGACAGGTATCCGTGATGTACTGGGCCTTCATGTAAAGGTTGAGTATCTGTGGCAAAGCCAGCATGCCTGCTGGAGGTGACATACTACTGAAGCAATATGCTCCGTTTCTTAGGCCCTGTAGGTGAGGTGTGGGAGGGAATGTTGTTTTGTGTTGTACAGAGGAGAGAGAATTGGGACCCTTGGTCTTTTTTTTTTTTCCTTCCCCCCCAGCTGTGCACTGATTTGCTCTGTGGCCTTGGGCAAGTCACTTAACCTCTCTGTGCCTCAGTTTATATCTATGTAAAATAGCTACAAAGCTTACCTACTTCATTAGCACATTGAAAGGCTTCATTAAGTTATGTAAAACCCTTTGAGACCCTCAGGTGAAAGATATTAATGGACAAAGTATAATGCTATTATTAAGACTTTCCTATTGACTCAGGATAACAAATTACATTGTTGGTTGTTATTTCCTTGTAAGACCTGCATGGAGGACCCACTATTACTAGTTAAACTGCTATTAAAAGGGGTTTACAGTTAAATATATAAACGGAACCTCCAACACACTATTGGTAACATTCGAACATAGACCTTTGTCACAAACAGTGTTGCCAACAGAAAGGAAAAATAAACAATCTGAACATTCCAACTATTGCTGGAAATAAGATACAATTGGCTGATTGTTTCCAAGTGTTCTAATTAAACTTTATAGCCCTGGGGGATGTATACAGGCATCTGAACATATTATGAATTCAGATCTGCAATTGAAATACCTCCCTTCTAAATTAGCCTAGTTTAGTACAAACCAAATCAATTAGCTTTTAGTCTATTAATATTTGCCTTACCTAGCTCTACTGATTAATAGTCAGTTAAATTGGCGTAGGTTTACAGGCATTTGTTATTACCTTGAAGTCAAGAGCCATCAATTTGTGTTTTTTTGTTTTTTTTTTCCTCCCATCCATTTGCAAATCATTTGGAAGTGCGTTGGCAGTTTGAATGGTGCATAATTAGTAATCATAAAATGGTAAATATTATGAAGTTGTATTACTGCAAAGCATACAGAAACAAACGGAAAAATTTGCACAGCTTGAATGGAATAGCAAAGATGGAAACAAACACAGAAGTCCTAAAGAACTAAAGAATTCAGTCATCTGCAGATGCTTTATCTGTTTGTCATCCATTCAGCTGTTTTATTTACACCATTATTTGTTTGCATGATGGCAGCATCTTGAGGTCCCTGCTGGGGCTGGGGCTCCATTGTATTAGGCACTTTGCTATGGCATAGTAGGAAACAGTCCCTGCCCCAAAGACCTTACAATCTTAAGACAAAAAAGAGGAGGAGGGGAAATGGGAACAACTGAGTGAAGGTCAGGAGCAGAGCTGGGAGCAGAGCTCTGTTCTCCTGACTCCCAGCTCAGTGTCCTCACTAGACCATGCTGCCCTCCCTACATGCTAGCACCATGGCAGCTCCCTTCCTTAGTCAGCTGCAGTGGGAGTGCTGGCATAGACTAGTGGCTGGTCTACAGTTGTATTCCCACCACTGCTACCGTTGGTGGGGGATCTGAAGGGAAGATGCTAGTGTAGACGCTAGACGTTCTCTATTGGATAAAAATGCCTTTATGGTTGTTGGAATTTGAAATCCTCTCATCGTTATCACAAACGACGCAACCAGAAGGAAAGGTGGGGCTTCCCTCACCAAAGTAACTACCTGGGGTGATGGCTTTCTTCACCGAAATCTTAGCCCAAATACGTTTCTTTAGGGCTGTTCTGGATCATTGTCGGAATCTGGCCTTCCCCACCCTTATTGGCTAAGTGTTAATGGAGATCATGTGTATGCCTGAGGCCTTGTTGTCATGTCAGAAAAAGGTGAGTTCTTAACTCAAGTTAGGTCACTCAAGATAAAGGCTTTAACTCATGTGAGAACTACAAACGGCCTTCCCATTGTTAGGATTGTACGGAGTTACCTGCCTTGAGTTAAATCACCTTTTTTATTTCACAGTGAAGACAAGGCCTGAAGCAGCCAAGCTAAAGGGTTGGTCAGAGTTGTTCTAGGCCTCTGCTACAGTAGGAAATTGGCCCATTACTGCAGTGTATTGACTAACACTGAACACAGGCTTTGTCCCATCCATACCAGCAGTTTGTGTGTTCAGTACTAGTTCAGGGGCATCTGTTGCTGACAGCCAGTTAGGCAATGGGTTTGTTTCCCACTGTAGATGAGACTTTCCTGTCAAAATGGTCACCTGACGCCTATTGCTGGGATGTGGGTGGTGCCAATACTACTCAAGCACTTTACAAAGTAGGTCTGTATCAATCGTTAACACTCTTTCGGCCCAGTGCACACTAGCTGACTTAGACCTGCCTGCACTCCCAACTTTTAATGAGGTTTGTAACCAAGTGAGGGCCAGGGTTGGCCCTAAACATGCTTTGTGCCAACACAGAGCAGGGTTAAGATATGGCTGGTAACTGTGCCAGCTGAGCCTGGGTCTCCCTTCCTATTGGCCTAGGCTGGCAGATGGGTGCTTTCTGGTAACTAGGTTGTAGCACTGTTTTGTAGTGTGGACGTGCGCTGTAACAGAGTTGGCCAGTGTTTCTTTCCCCTCTCAGCTAGTGTCTGGTAGGGCATCTGAGTGCATTCTGCCACATGCTGCTGCTCTGTATCCATGTCCTCTGGGCACTCTATCACCTGCTGAGGCATTATGGGATAGCTATCTAGAATGCATGGCTACAAACTCATTTAGGTTGTGCAGTAGGAGTGGGTAGACAGACATGATTTTATGGTGGGGGTTGGGGTCGGAGGAGGAGAAACCTGTGTGGACACAACCCAACCATGTTTGAGTAACAGGGTCTGAGGGGTGTCATGGACTCAATGTATACAATTGTATGCTTAGCTCAAACTGAGTTTCAACTTGATTGAATCCATCTCAAATCCTGCTTTACTACAATTGTGCCTGTGATAGTTATGAAATAGCTGGTCCTGACACGGTTACAGCCATGCTTCATTTTGTAATGCTACTGTTTTAAAACAACAACAAAAATCCCCCACGCATTTACTGGCCCCAGTCAGGATTGAGGCCACAGCGTGCTAGGCACTGTATAGACACATAGTAAGACAGTCCCTGCCCCAAAGAGCTTCCAACCTAAATAGACAAGATAAATATAAACAGGTAGATGACATACAGTTTTAGTTCCTTTTTTAAAAAAAAAACCCTATCTGCCCCTCCAGCTCATTCCTTAGTCTAGATCGGGGGTCTCAAACTTCATTGCACTGTGACCCCCTTCTGACTGGGGCAGCTCTAGCTTTTTTGTCGCCCCAAGCACGGCAGGCAGGCTGCCTTCGGCGGTGCGCCTGTGGGAGGTCCGCCGGTCCTGCGGCTTCGGCGTACCCACCGCGGAATCTGCAGACCTCCCGCAGGCAAGCCGCCGAAGGCTGCCTGACTGCCGCCCTCGCAGGGACTGGCAGGGTGCCCCCCGCGGCTTGCCGCCCCAGGCACGCGCTTGGAGCGCTGGTGCCTGCAGCTGCCGCTGCTTCTGACAACAAAAATTACTACATGACCCAGGAGGGGGGACCGAAGCCTGAGCCCACCCGAGCCCCGCTGGCCTGGGTGGGGGAGCCAAAGCCTGAGTTCCACTGCCCCAGGTGGGGAGGGGCAAAGCTGAACTTTCAGACCCAAGCAGGGGGCCTGTAACCTGAGCCCCACCGCCCAGGGCTGATGCCAGGGCTGGGGTCCACTTTGGGGTCCCAACTCAGCCTGAGAGGCACTGGTTTACATGTCTCCCCAGAGAGGAGGTCTGTGACTGACTTACCTGCCAGCCCAACAGAGCTGTAAAGGAAAACGAACTTACTAACCCTTTCATTTAGCTGCTGACGTTTCTTTGTTAATGTAGACAGGATTCTCTCCATGTGAAACCCTTGGATGCATCCATCTATATTACAAAATGGAACTGCATTGCAACCACGTCTGCCTGATGGAACTGGAGCTCTGGGGTGGCTCTGGGTAGGGCGGCTCTGTGCCCGGATACAGGATCGAGAAACGGGCCAAGATTTTCAAAGGTGACTAGTGATTTTGAACCCTTAATTTTTCAGCGCTCAGCTCTTTAAAGGGACCTGATTTTACACAAAGCACTGAGCACCCATCCTCTGTAAATCAGGACTTTTTCATAGTGAGCACAGACTTTAACGTAAGAGCAAGGGGAGTGCACAGCACGCAGACATCTGTCTTGAAGGCCGATACTGCAGTTCTCTTCTTGCTGCTGTACCCTACTCCTATTTCCTCATCTAATCTCCCTTTGGAATTTTGGCTGCATTTTTTCCCTCTAGGGAAATTCTCACCCAAGCTAACCTTCCCTGAGTGGTGAGTGAGATACCCCATTCCATGTGTGCTGTTTCTTGCACAGACAGTCAAAAGGAGGACAGGGCATCTTCGGAAGTCTCGGGATTTCAAAAGATGAGATTAATTCAAGAAAAGTTATAGGCGTATAATTTTAGGGAACTGGAACTTTAAACTGTAATTTAAGTCATTGTTCTAATTCCTAGTACTGGCCATCTCCAAGCAAATTTGTCTGTCTGCAGTTGAATTTTAATCTGGGATTTGTATATGCTACAGCTACTGGATGTAAAAATCAAATTAATCTTGGTCTGCAAAGTCACTCTGTTAAATAACTGGATCATATTCACTTGGCGAGGACTTCCACCTCCATTGGAATCTAAAGAACCTGCTTTCAGCAAGTGAAGTTCTTTGTGGTGGTCAGTCTGACCATTAACCCGTAATAAATCAATGTCAGGTCCACTTTGATCTGCTCAGGCTGTTGGCAGATTAAAAGCACAGAACAATTTGAGCTGATGGAATAAGAAACATGCCGTGCTGGCTGCTGCTTCTAAAAGGACTTTTTTTAGTTGAGGAAAATGTTCTGAAGCACTCAGCTTTCTGACTGGGCCAAAGTATGGTTTGACACAGTATCATCGAGTTTAATTCTAAAACTATTCCAAAAGCTTGAGAGTATAGTAACTTTGCACTTAGCCGTCTATAGCCTTATGGGAGTTGCACAGGTGCTACACACAGCGCATCTGGGATAGTGTAGACTCTCTAAGGACACTTGAAGGAGAGCCTGGCTCTCCTTCCATGATCCTTGAGGAGCAAACTTCAACACCACGCTCCCTACTATAGGAGATAATTTGGAGGAAACTCTGATTTGGCAGATGTAGAGCTTCTCACTCCTGGCCTTGGCTTGTGAATGGAAGAGCTGGACTTGGCCTGTCAGCATGGACACTATATGGACGGGGAAGGGCATTGCTTTTAAGGCGAGGGAGGCTGTCTCTTGCACGCACCAACAGATTAGTGCTTGCTGTCATCTGTGGGCAAGCACAATGAATGTTTGGAGACTGAAACGTCAATAATGAGACGTATTTCAAATGGAAATACAGCAGCAGAGGAGGACAGCAGCCAAGGTCTAGATGCCTGCAGGCATGCACCATATAAAAAGCAATAACACTTTATTCCCCCCTCAACACACACACAACGGTTTATGATGAAAACATGTTATGGCCATCTGGCTTGTCCTGGAACTGTGTGTTAAACACTGAATAGCCATTCAAATGTTTGGTTTTTTTTGCTGTGCTGGGAATTTGCATCCCACATGCAGATTTTGTTTAAAAAAATACCTTAAGTGGCTAAATTAATATTTATTAAAAATACATTCAGATTGTATGTATTGTTTTTACTGTAGAAAGGCCTGTTCCTCTTTTTTTAGCAGCTCCATGACTGTGAATGGTTTGGGTCTGTGGCATCTGCCCCTTGTTGTCTTTGTCACCATCCCATATTAAGTGGCAGGACAAGATCAGCAATGAGGATATTAGTACCCAAACCCATCCATCAGTTCTGGGTTGGGTTTGGTGGCTTTATTGGTACCAACGGATTATTAGGCTGGAAGACCAAAGCATTCAGAAGTACTTTTACTGAGGAATACCACTACACAGTCAGCGAGCATGTGGTCACCAAAAGCTTTGGTGGCACAGTACAATCACCAGTGATGGACATAGGCTGAACATCCACTTTGACCACCTTAAGAACCTACCTCGAGATCAGTCTGGGTGGGGCTTGATCTGCAAGGAGGCCAGGTGTCCCTTTGGGATTGGCCATGGTGATGATCTGTCACTACACCACAGTTTCCCTGCAGGAAGTCTAGTCTGCTGATCTATTGTCCTAGCCTCCCTCTGTTCTGCCCCCGGTGTTGTGAGTCAGAACTTGCACAGACAGCTGGGGTAGAATTGAGCAGAGCCTGATTGCATCACAGAATAGGGACTTCAGAATGTTGTTGTGAACATTCCATTCAGCCTTTATTTAATGTCCTTTTTTTTTTTTTTAAGCTCAGCTCTCATTTGCGGGAAACCTTTTTTCCAGTGAGTAGGTATCTATATGAAAGCAATGTAAATTTAACAAGACCACAACTCTTAACTATGCCAATCTCAGTCTCTTCTCATCTAGTCAAATGGCACAAACTACCATTGAAGCAAATGGCATTATGGCGGATTCCTGGTTTGCTTGTGATGTATGGTGGTAGGGCTTGACTCAGCACAACAGTTGTCACTAATTTAACTAAAATCAGTTCTTAAATCAGTTTAAACTGATGCTGCTTCTTGTTAAACCCAGTTTATATCAATTTAGATTAAATCAACCTCAACTAAATTGATACAAGCCAGGTTTTAAATTGAATGAAGGGTGTCCATTTAACAACCAGTTAACTCAGGCAGTTAAAAAACCAGGCCTCTAGTTAAACTGAAGCAACTTTTGTAGGAAGATTTTAAAGCCTTGGGGAAGGCACCAGATACAGCATATATAGGAAGCGCGCCTAGAATTATGAGTGGTGAGAAGAAATACAGTGGTGCAGCAAAAGACTGAGCTACTAAAGAATCAGAGCTGTGCAAAATCCATCCGAGTTGCTAGATATTCAGTGGGAAAGGGAGGCACCAGTCCATTTATCTGGGAGTGGTGGGGAGGGAATGTTGGCATCCACTTTACAGTGAGACATCAAAGGCCCTTTAAAAAAGTTGGTGTTGTGACAGTCCTGTGTGTGACGGGGCTATCAGCGAGGGTCTGGTGGCGCAATTATAGCTACATCCTCCGGTGCAAGAGACCAAGAACCAGTACTGAAAATGCCGAAACTAAGGAGGGAAAAGGCACTGGCAGGTGGAGGAGGGAAAACTCCAGATCCGAATGCTACAACTCAGAACAGGCAACAGGCACTTATTGCCAGAATTCAGACCAAGGGCTTTTGGAGGCAGCCTGGGGTATTTTCCTCCCAAATGGAGAATTTCCCACAACAACCTGTTTGCAGATGGAGCATCTCAACGCTCCACTGTCTCCTGGAAACAACAGAGAGAGAATACAGACCCAGCTAGGAAATCTGAGGACTGGAGTGGGACTTTTAAAAACTTGGGGTAGTGACAGATCATTTAGGGTTCTGAAAAATGTAGTAATTTATAACTTGTTTCCTGTGGCTAAGCTTTAGTTTAAAAAAACAGGTCTAAGGATCTTGCGTCTTTGGTATCAGAGAGTGGCAGAATCTATGCGATGAACTGTCAGGTGAGTTAGCTGCCGCACAGCTGGGGCTGGAACCAGAATTAAGCCAGGTAGTTTCTGACATGCAGCCCTGTACTCAGATCACATGCCTCTGAGTACGGTAAATGTACTATAGTAACTCTACCAAAAGCAGTAAGATCTTCCCTTAGTGATGAGTCCTGCCTCCAGGCTCTGCTGTTAAATCTTTCCTGAGAAGTGGAGTTGAGGCTGCTGGTTTTCTTGTGAGAAATTATCAGGGTCTAGGTAAGAGAAGTGAGAATAAATGACAACCTACTTAACCTATAAATGCCTGTGATGCGGCATCTGCCCCACACTGTCCAAGAAGGGGTTAACAGAGCCCTAGGGAAGCTGTGCAAAAAGCAGCCAATAGGAGAGGGGCTGTGAGGCGTGGCCAATCAGGGCCCAGCAGGACCATATAAGAAGAGCCTCAGGGCAGAGCAGAGGCAGTAGCTGCCTAGAGTTTAGCACTGTGGACAGAACAGTGCAGGCAGGAACCCTGGGGGAAGAGAAGGTGCTCCAGACAGGCTACTGTGACTGAGAAGGGTGCTGTGGCTGCTGGGAAGTGGCCCAGTGAAATGCACCGATAGTAGAGTCGCAGCAGAAAGCTGTAATCCACAGGGTCCCTGGGCTGGGACCCGGAGTAGTGGCAGGACCAGGAGCTAAACTCCCCTGGAAGAGGGGAATGTGGATAGTGACATGGCTGAAGGGGCTGAGCCATGAAAAGGATGCTGTGGTTCCTGATGCTGCCAGAGGGGTTGCAGGTGGACTGCAGAGAAGGAGTGAATGGGTGCAGACCATGGATGGGGGGCGTCGGCCTTGAGCTAATCCCCGGAACAACCAGAAGGAGGCGCCAGTCTGGCGGTGAGTAATGCGCTCCGTGACAGTGGCGTAAGGGCTCTCGGCGTTGTACTGACATTTGGCAAACTAGTGTAAATCAGTGACACACGGAAAAGCAGGAAATAAGCTATTGTATCCCAATGTACATGGCTAATAACCCTGGCTCCTGGGAATGCTGAAATTAGTTTTATGACATCTCATTCATAATGTGACCAAACGAGCACTCTGATGAGCACACTCCATTTTTAGATAATACAGCACAAAATTTGGAGGCTTAACTTGCCAGTATCATCTTTTAGCATTGGTCGTGTCCAACAAAACATCAGTCTGAATATAGATTTTTTTACTTCCAATAATTATAAGTGAAATCTTTAAAACACACAGTAAATGTTGCAACACTGTGTAAATGAACAGTCTAGCGTCTTCTACAGAGCTAGTATGGAAGTTGTTGTTTTCCCTGTGGAAAATTTTCAGTTAAAATGAGAATTGTTTTCATTTTGTCAAAAAAAAAAATTATGAAATATTTTGTTTAAAAACTAATCAAACCCAAACATCAGATATTGTTGTTCTGGACAACTGGAAATGTACAAAAAAAGTTTGCTTTTTGGCAAGGAAAGTTATACAATTTTTAGCTGATCAGGCAAAAATTTTTGATTTAAGTGAATTTTTTTGCCCAACTAGCTAAAACTTCTCAGTTTTCAGCTGTAAAATAATAATAAATACCGGTTTTGGTTTTTCAATGAAAACCTTAAAAAGTCATCAGAGGGAGATTCCCACACGAATTTCCATTTTAATGAAAAGCTGTTTTTCATCAAAAAATATTTTGAACTAAAAACTTCTATCAGCTGTAGTCATCTAACTTCCAACGCACGTCAAAATCCTGGTACGTTTACTTGTGTTTGAAGCAAGAAAGAAAGCGTGTATTTCAAAGCATTCTGTTTGATTTCAATGGGTGTAAGTTTCATTTTTCTCTATGAAGAAAAGAAAGGAATTCTTTTTGGGGGCAAGTATACACTACTGTGTTTGCACGAGAGAGCAGGAGAAGGATGAAAAGAAGAAATAAAGAGGGAATGCATGACACGTATTTAAAACCACCACCTTATAGGGTAGCTAAGAAGTTCCTTGTATGTTAACTCAGGCTAAGAGTGGCATTTGACAAACCTTGCCCTTTCTAAAATCGCTTTGCATGTGATCTTGCGGAATGTCACCCACCACTAAAACCCCAACAAATGTCACAGTACTAGACCTGAAGAGTGAACCTAGATCTTCTGCCGAGAAGTATTCTCTGTAAGGATAAAAAATGTCTGAGCTTGGAAGCAGAGAGCTGCTCACTTTAGGTAGATGGCCGAGTGCTCAGGGAAAAAATATCCTAGCACTTCTGAGCCTGCTCAACCAATGACTGCCTTCATGTTTAACTTATTTATTGCAGTTTTTATGGAAGATGAATGGTGACTTCCATCAGGGCATGGAGTCAGGAGAAAATGTGGCTTAAATCCATAATGGCATGCAAACAATCCCTCCCTTTTTAATTCATCAGCAAAGACTCAGTGAGTCAAGCTTGTGGGAATTTATTTTTCAGGATATGTATGTGTGGCTTTGGGGCCCGTGTGCATGGTTTACATGGAAAAACATGCTCATAGGAGCATACAAAAGCACTCCCCTTCAACACTAAGGGTCTGTTGATAGAGATTTTGATGAGGGAATTCAGTGGCTTGATTATTAATGTGAATGGTCTGAATGTGGACGTTGGATAAAGCTGCATTTTAAGAAGTACTAAGTAAGTATTGAGAGCACATGATGTGCTTAGATGAAGCCAACATGATTTTAATGCTAGCAGATGAAAGAAGAGAAGCAGAATCAATGTCCCTGCTGTTTTAGGACTGTTAGGGTAAATCTGTAGACCCAGTTATCACAACTGTGAGCTCCACTCTGAAAAGTGAGTGAAAGTTCATAAAACGCCACAATAGCTTAGACCAACAATTGCTGATGGGGGGGAAAAGTGCAAACGGGAGACTGAATTCGTACAAGGGAAAAGGCTGACTGGTATAACTCAAGTATTGTGTTCAGATCATGCCTGGTAAACAAGAAAAGTGTGGGACGGAAATCAGTGAACCAAAATTAGTGTGGCGGATAAAATAATGAGGGTATGGGCTAGTCCACCCATCACTCCTTTTTGGGGTCCTTAAAAGATTTTTCGAGGAAAATTGGAGGACATGAATGGAAGAGGGCAACGATTGCTGACTGAAAGGAGTGAGCTCTACCAATATGGCTGCCATCTCCACTATCTCCTGGAACTCCAGAATCCACCATAACACTACTAGATATCCTAAAAGATGTCCAGACCAGATCTAGGAGGAACCTAGATGACATCACCACCTCCACCGTCTCTGACTAAATCCCAACCACCATGTGGGAGTGAGACTTTGCCATCTACCCTCACCCCCATATGTCCTTTCCCTCTCCATTTTATTTCTTCTCATTTCTGTCCTCCTTTGCCTTCTGGGTTAGCTGGCCAAGACTGGATATTTTGCGACACTGCAGTGAGCCTGTGACCAAAAGCACAACTAAAAGCAGTGCCCTACACAGCCCGATGCTGGTATAAGTTTGCAAGGCCTTAAGAGTGGTTAATGAGATTGTGTTCTGAGCCTGTTTTTCCAGCAGTGAGGTGGCAGGTGAAGGTCCACACCAGCGTCAGAAGCTGCATTTTCTATCTTTGCTGTTTTCACTCCTCTCTCGTGTGTTTGTCTTGTTTGGTCTTTTAGGAAATGGGAACAGACTTTAACAACCGCTCCTGCCCATCTCAGCTAACTTCTTCTGTTTTCCCCCAATAGGACAGGTATTACTATTTATGATACCACCTAAAAGATGGTCAAACAAGTCCCCCCGCCCCTTCTAATGACTCTCTTGAGTTAAAGGGAACAAGGGATGTTGTTCATATGAAAGTCTTACTTAATACTTGACATTTCAAATGCTTGAACTGTTTTTCCTTCTGTTTCTGTATCTTTATTAAAAGGTGAAAAGGATTCTTAATGGTGTGTTTGCCGTGGTACAAAGCAGGTTGAAATCTCTGTATGCCAAATCCCGAACTTTGTTTAAAACTGTCTGATGTTGGACAGTGTTAAGTCTTTGGGACCATATGTTCCAGTCCTGCAACTCCTAAATAAACCTGAGGGCAAGGAGACTGAAAATTATTCTGGTCAGTTGTAGGCCCGGCTGCCAGGTTTCCTCAAATCCATTTTAAAGAACGGAGGATGAAATTCCAGGCCCACTGAAGTCAATGAGAGTTTTGCTGTTGACTTGAATGGCCTGTATCTCTCCCAAAGTGGCTTGAAATGTGTTTGAACTTTTTTGAGGGGTGTTTTTGATATATAGACTTATTTCTTTGCCAGTGTCACGCTGTCTGGAGTGGCTCAGGACTGTGAGTGCCTTCCTCAGGGCAGACTGCCAGAAAACAGGGCAGATACCCCAAGCTGGTGGTGTGTTCTATCATTAGATTTCACCAAGCCAGTAAGAAGTATGGACTCCTGGATCACTATACCAGTCTTACCATGGAGTCAGACGGTCCCCTTAGAATGTCCAGCCTATCTTGCCACCCCGACAAACTGGACTTGGCAATAAAATGGTCACTTACTCCAAAACTCGCATCATATTTAAGTTGCTTCCAGTCCCAAGAGACCAGTCACTTACCCCTGATCAACTGGTACCCTAGATCTTACACCAAAGACAATGCTGGTAGCCAGTTCTACTAACTAAAGGTTTATTAGCTAAGGAAAGGAAAGGTTAAAGCAAGTAAAATACATGCGCAGTTTGGAATTCCAAAGGGTGGCAGTGATGTACTAAACTGCCAATTTCCCAAAAGTCTTTTCACGGTACTGTGATTGTCTCGGGGGATCTCCGACTTGCAGCTGGCGCGCTTCCCTGTAAGAGTCCAAACAGTCCAGAGATGAAAGATCTTTTCTTGAATCCATACTTACAGCTTCGTCTCACAGAAAACAAGCCGACAGTGTCTCTACCCAAGTGGGCTTTTCCTTTGATGACGGAGAGTGAGAAATGCCGTTTGCGTCTTTGACCTCCAGTCATCAACACAAAGACCACTTGCTTTGAAATGAGCTCTTTTTTCTGTTAGGGTTCTTCATTTGCATTCTACAAGGCTTCTTTCTCCTTTGATGGGTTAGTTGGTTACAGGGGTATACACAATATAAATTGCTACTACATTATAATGGGATACAGAAAAGTGAACACAATGCAAGTAACATCCCATTAGTTTTTGTGAAGTTTAAACACCAAATACAATCACCTTGATCTATGCTAATGCACAAGTGAATTGGCCTGGGGCTTTGAGATGAGCTGGCACCTGGTCTGCCAGTGTCATAACCAGTTCAGAAGAAAAAAAATAAGCCAAATCAAAAATCATCATTCTCATATGAAAAAAAGAAATTAAATATAGTCCCTTCACCTACTCACCTACCAACTGTTTGTTTTACAAATAGGCTTTGCGCACGCTACATTTCTTCTGCTGACTCAGCCCAGATGATACTTTTTTTTTTTAAAACCTTTATGTATGACCCATGGAGCAGCGTGCTGTCCTACCGTTCTCTCTGGTGCAGCTTATCTCTTCACACTGCCCTTCCCCTTGCTGGATAATTCCATCTGTCCTCTGTTAAAATTTTGTTGAAATGGAATGAATGATGGTGTTATGGAAATTATTCCCCTGCAGGCAGGAGTTCCTTCTGGGCTCCTTCTCACCAAGTCATTCCACCAAGTCATTTCATTCCCCCTTTCCCTTCCCCCCCCCCCCAGTCCCCCAGGAGACAGCCCCCCTCAAGAAAGCCAGAAGAAAGTCTCCTTCCTAGTTACCTAGTTACAACAGTTACAACATCCCTCTCCTGCCTGTCCTGAGTCTGCTGAGTTCACTCCTGTTCCACACTCTCTAAAGGAACCAGACAGGCAGGCAGGCAGGGAACCCGCACAAGCTCACCTTGACCCTCTGACTGACATATTGCCCCTCAAAAAAAAAAAAAAAAAAAAAGTTTTTTTTTTGAGAAACAGGGTTCTGCTCTTGTGTGGAATGATAAATGGCTTGGCTTTCATAAGGCTTTTGCTCAAAAAAAGAACTTCTTTGTGGGGGGGGGGAGCTGTGCCTGGCCCTGCTCTGGTATACGTGAGGTCTGCACTTGTGTTTGTTGTTGCGTGCTTTTTGGCATTGTGTGTATATTCTGTTGTCAAATGCAAGAATTAGTCCATTGTGGGTCCAGTCCTGCAAACTCTCATCCATATCAGTAGTAGCTTGCAGAACTGGCTCTGTTTGTATCCAGAACATCTAATTAGACTATCTCGTTACATATTCCATCCATAGTACACCTCTACTTCGATATAACACTGTCCTTGGGAGCCAAATAATCTTACCGTGTTATAGTGAACTTGCTTTGATCCACCGGAGTGTGCAGACCCGCACCCCCTCCGGAGCACTGCTTTACCACGTTCTATCCAAATGTATGTTCTATCGGATGGCGTTATAGCGAGGTAGCAGTGTACTTTAAAACTTACAAATGTGATAAAGCAGCCTACAAAGAAGATGAGAGGTTATTTGACTTCTTCCATTTCAGATTTAGTTCGTTTTCGTTCTGGAACAGAACACAGCCTTATGCAAAATCTAAATTTGCTCTAGATTTTTCCATGGTGAGGAAAACCATCCACAGGCTGGTTAGAAATGAGTCAGGAATATAATGTTAAAGGCCTTTCAGTTTCAAAAGTTGTTTTGTTTGCTTGGGATTTTTCATTTATACTATATATACAATGTTTGAGTGGCCAATGTTTTTGTTATATCTTTATTTGCATATTCAATCATTTAAAATCTCTGTAGGTGAAGTGGCTACAGCAACAGGAAGTGAAACGACGAGTTAAGCGACATGTGCGGGGTGACCCTCCTTTGATTCACTTCAATGACCCAATGTGGTCTAAAATGTGGTATATGGTGAGTATCTTCAGTAGTCGCCTTGTTGCTAGCCAGGTACTTTTCTGTGGTAGGGTTATTTTACAGCGAAGTTACTTTTTAAGAAAATTGAAAGTTTCATTACTCTTGATAGTGTAGCCCATTGACTTCTGTGTTTGCATCCAGTGAATGTGCTTTGTAGCTGTATTAATGTATCCCAGGATGCAGAAGAATGTCATCTTTAGAGGCAGTATGGCCTAGTGATTGAGCATTGGACTGGGACTCGGGTGACCTGGGTTCTCTTCCTGGCTCTGCCACTGACCTGCTGGGTGACAGTCGGCAAGTTATTTCCCTTCCCGTGCCTCAGTTTCCCCATCTGTAACATGGGAATAATGATACTGACCTCCTTTGTAAAGTGCTTTGAGATCTGCTGATGGAAAGCGCTATAGAAGAGCTGAGTATTATTGTTAATTGTAATTAGCTTTCATCGTGATCACTTTATCACAGGTACAAAATTCTAAGGGCTGAAGCTACCTGTATGCAGTAAGATCATTTTATTTTGGTTCATTGATTTGTGGTTGGTAGGGCAAGTCATGTAAAATAAAGGAGTTTGATAGAAATGCTACTTTGTATGAATATAAAGTTGAAGATCCCTGAAGTGGAAGAACCAAAGAATATTAAGATTTCAGTTCCCCTCATTAACTTGTTTGGGGATTTCTTGATCTAGTATGTACATTTAAAACAACCTTACACATAGCTTGGTAAACTGTGGAATGTAAATGTATTTTCAGATTATTTGATTCGTTTGCACAGTATCATTCTGCAGCTGAACTGGGGATGCTTTGAACTCATTGGCACATTGGGATGGATCAGTTTTATAATTTGCCCTTGGCTATTTCTGCCCTCAGCACTGTGGAGATAAAAACAATCGCTGCAGGTCAGAAATGAATATTCCAGCAGCCTGGCAGAGAGGATATACTGGCAAAAACGTGGTGGTGACCATTCTTGATGATGGCATAGAGACAAGTCATCCCGATCTCGTGCAAAACTATGTAAGTAAAAAAATAATAATTGTTTGCCGCTTCTCTGTAAACTTTTAGACTGGCATGTCAAATGGAAAATGTGATAGTTCTTCAAGGAAAATGGGAGCAGAGACTTTTTTCCCCCAGTGAATTTGTTTCTGAAGAACTTTAAAAATGAAAACATAATTTAAGGTCAGTCATCAACAGAATACACACAAAGATTGGAAAAAAAGCAAAACTTCAGATTTGAAACATCATTCCCATTGGGGATTAGCCAGCTGACTAGGAGATGGTGGTGGGATATTTTTAAACCTTCATCAGTCTCCTGTAGAGTAAAATCAGGCATCCTGTGGCCAAAGACAAAGATGATGTAAATGGCTTTGCCTAGCCAGAGTTTGAAAAGAGATCAAGCAAGACATAAGACTTTCCATAGCTAATCTCTTTCCTGGCCCTGGGAAGTCTAGTACCTGAGTCAGGCTGACTTTTTTTTAACTGAAAGATCCTGATTGCCAAACACCCAACGCCCAGATCCTCACTAGGAACCTGATGGACTTTGGATCACATTCCATCTTGGCAACACGGACTGTTTCACATACCTCTCTAGCCTGATCATACCTCTCTAGCCTGGATGGAGGCAATACATTTAGTACAATTCTCCTGGTTCTCACCTGATCACCGTAAAATGGGGAAGACCCTGACGTGCCAGTCCCTGCTGACTCACCATTAGCTCAGTATTTGGATGACACAGGTGTGTGAGTGGAATGCCTCTCTGTTATAAACAGGAACTGAAACACTCTTTACCTGTCAAGCCAAGAGTTCACGGGTTGATGTTTCTCCTGCAACAGTTGACAGTGTTCTAATACATAAAACAGCACATGATGGAGCATTCCTACAGATCTGTAAGATGCTAACAGGGACAATTTCTGACTATCTGAGTCTTCTGTGCCCAGGATGCTCTTCTTTTCACTGCTTTAATAGGTTTGACATGTCTTTTGTTATAGGTGTGCCCTAAGAGTTAATGATTTTAGTGTCAGATCCTGGGTCCTAACTCTATTTTCCCTCATTCTCTATCAGGCAAACTCCCTTTAGTGAGAGATGCTGGACCGCAGGATTCAGCTCACAGTGCAAAGCTCGTCATTTTTAATAGATTAATTCTTCATTTAATTTATTTCAAAAAGCTGTAAAAGAGCCTGGACAGGTGCTTTCTAAACACTTTGAAATAAGTTAATATAAAGAAGGGCCCACACCCAGCAAACGCACAGGCACGTTCCATTGGCTCACAAGCAATTGCACACAAAGGAAAAAAGTTCCTTGTAAATTTCAGTGAGCCCTTTTAAGCTGTTTCTCCTCCGGGCTTGCAAGCTCCGGTTCCCAGCCTGAGGAGTCTGCTGGATTTAATAATGGATGTCAATAGCCTTTGTTCGTCTTAAGCAAATACTTGAGAATTAAATGAGACGTGCCAGGTGATTGCATAGGTCATCGCCCCAGCCCCAGCCCCTGGAGTGCTCTGTTAGTGCTACTGTAGCATCTTACCTGGCTCACAGGCTTTTCATTTAAGTATTTCATTTTATTTGTAGAGTGAACACTCTATAGCCTCCCGGAAGGGCGTAATTGGAAAAGCAGAAAATATTGAACCACTTTCTTGTCAGTGGTGAGACAAAGCTTATAACCTTAGGGAAAGGGCATTCTGCAATAACTGAGCCTGGCATCCCAGTGATGCCTGAACTACGGCTGAACGATGAGATGTCTCTGTCTATCAGATCCCAGCAACGAGTGCGGCTCCATTTACATTGCTTCTCCCCTCCAAAGCAGCAACGTCTTCCCAAGTTAATGTTACGGTTGCTTATTAAATGTCAATTCCAAGGGGAGCCATGCCTTGCTGGGGCATGCTTGGGTGATCTCTTCCTGTTACACGTGCTGTGTTAATTCCGTGTTCCTAAGTGGGCTTTAGGTCTGGTCTGTGCTCTGACTAGTTGCACTCACTAACCAAAGTGAAATGTTTTTAGGATCCTCAGGCAAGCTATGATGTCAATGACAATGACTGTGATCCAAGTCCACGCTACGATGCCAGCAACGAGAATAAGTATGTTGCATTCCTTATAATTCCTTTGGAAATCGTTTTAGTAGGCCGTGAATATTTAAAAGTAGAATTACTTGAGTTGGGGTCTAGCTTATTTCATCTTGCACATGGTCTCCAGTTAGGGTGACGAGATGTCCCGATTTTATAGGGACAGTCTCGATATTTGGGGCTTTTTCTGCTATAGGCGCCTATTACCCCCCCCACCCCGTCCTGATTTTTCACACGTGGCCTATCTTCAGTGGCCCTCCTAGGCCCAAACCTTTCCTTCTTGATGAAGGGAACCCCACAGCCCTCCTTCTGGGGCTTGTGCTGTTCCTCTCCCTGGTCCCTTGGATCCGCCCTTTCACCAGTTCCGCTCTGGCTGGCAGCAAAGTCCGTCACAAACAGAACTCAATGGTGTCTCTCCCCTGGTAGTTTACCCCAGTTTTAAACTGGGCCCAACCCAGCTCCTCCTTCTCAAGGGGCCTAAGACCCTCCTCTGATTCAGCATCACTCCCAGACATTACCCGGCTGGAGCTCAGTCTTTTGGTTCTAGCTTCCAGACTCCCCTGGTGTCAGGGACTTCCCTGCAGGAGCCTTTTTCACTCTCTGCAGTTTCCTGAGCTTCCTCTCTCTGTTTCTTGTCCCTCTCTGGCTCTTTATAAGGTAACGCCTCTCCTCTATCAGGCCCCACCAAGGCTGTGAATGAGGCACAGGTGAGCTGGAGCAGTTCCTTCTCCAAGGGGGGAAAGACGTGTGACATGTAGGCATCAGTTTAATGTCGCCCACCGTCTTCAGATAATAACACACTGTCCTTCCTTGCCCACTTCTTAAGAACATGGGATGTGCCCGACTGGATCAGGCCCCTGGGCCATCTAGTCCGGTGCCCTGTTTCTGAGGAGGGTGTTAGAACTCTCTGACAGAGAGACTCTAATAATGATTTGCTTAAACCCTGAAGCATGAAATTTAATATCCCTTCCAAAATTCTTATTGTTAATTAGGATGAGTCTGGAAATTCTCAATAGCCGTGAAATGTCCAACCCCTTTCTGAATCCTGTCAGATTCTTGGCCTCAGCAACTTCCTGTGGCAGTGAGTTCCACAGTCTAATTCTGAGTTTTGTGAAAAAGTATTTCCTTTTATCGGTTTTGAATTTGCCACCTTTTTATTGATTTTTTTTTTTTTTTTCCTCCTTGTTCTTGCATTTTGAGACTGGGAGAACAGAAGTTTACCATCCCTAGACCATTCATTATTTTATATATTTTTATCAAGTCCCCTCTTATTTGTCCCCTTTCTTAATCCCTTCCAGCTCTGCCATTCAGAGGGGGTGAATGTTCAGGGATTTAATGTTCATGTGACTTCTGCTGCTACTAACAGGAGTCGTGTGGCGGAGTCCTTGAACAGCTGACCGGAAATGTGTCCTCTAGTCTAGTCTAAAAGGACTAACCAAAAACTATTTTTAAGGGTCACCATCTGTGAATTCCCTTAAAGATGCCAAGCCTCTAAGCACTTTTCCAATTTAGTGGATTAGATATCAAAATGTTGTCACACTTTTTGAACCTAGATTAAAGTCGGACTTCCACATGGCGGCACATTTGAAAAGGAAACATTAATACGGTACCAAAAAGCAATTTATTTGGCCACTAATGTCCTCTATTCCCCTGTCCATTATTGTGGTTTTTTGTTTTTTTTTAATAAAAAGCTTCCGCACTCTCGAGTCAGTTTCGTCTGCTGCGGAAGTCTTAAGCCTGAGTTTATGAGCTCACCCGAGGGATCGGAATGTCGCAGATGGAGCATTATGACATCACTGTAGAATGAGAGAGGGAGACATGATAGGATACAACATTGCAAATAGCTTAAGCAGCAACGTGACTATTAGCAATGGTGTCATGGTGCTGGGTGTCACATACAATACATACGCACACTTGGTACACATCGGTGTGTGACTGTGCTGTCAATTACTTACATGGAAATGTATCCTGACTGTAAATTCTTTTTTCAGACATGGCACCCGCTGTGCTGGACAAGTTGCAGCTAAAGCAAACAACTCTAATTGTATCGTGGGCATCGCGTATAATGCAAGAATAGGAGGTAAGGCTGAAGCTAAGCTGGGGCTTTCTCTCTGTGTGTGGTTTGCTACCTACACACCTTTATTTCCTGGACCTGTAGTTCTGCCAGTCTGGACTGGTGGGTTGTGAGTCCTTGAACTGAGATTGACAGGGGGCCAGTGAGGCTGGTCTGGAACTGCTAAAGCCTTGAATCTTTGTCGGGGCGCCCTTATGTCCTTGATTAAGAATGATCCTGAAGCGCCTCCCTCCCCCGACAGTGGAGATGTATTTTCGTGAAGAGGTTGGGGACCTGCTGAATTCCGCTCTTGAGGACGTGGCTGACAATGTGCCCTCTGCATCTTGTAGATCCTCGGTTAGTACAAATCACAGGTGGCTACAGCTGGTTGGAACCCCTTCCCCAAGATGTGTCGGTTTCATTGGGAAGGGGTTCTTTGGGGTTGGTCGGTTTGTTTTTAGCGAGAGATTTCTCACACACTCGAGCCGGGCGATTAGGGCACTGGCCTGGCATGAGAGACCTGGTTTAAATGCCCTCCCTACCTGATCCAGAGTGATCTGGGACGAAAAGCTCTGGTCTGAATTAGTCAGAGCAAGGATTTGAACCTGGGTTGGCTACTTTCTAGGTGGGGCCCCAGTCTGCAGGATGAATGGGAGCACACACCCCGATCCAAAAGTGGGCACTAGGACATGACTCCCTGTCCCCAGAAACTTTCCAAAAGTTTTGGATTTGTTCCAGTGTGGAACGAAAACAAATTTCAAAACTTCAGAAGTTGCTGCCAAACAGAATTGTCGTCCTGCAGCCAGCTATACCAGTGGCCCCTTCTCATTGGTAGTCAGCCACACCAGCTTCAATGAGGGAAGGTGCAACACCCCAGTTCAGCTCAATATTCACATCAGAGATTAATGCTCCACTTGTAATCATTCAGAGGGGCTAATCATGGCTGCTTGGATGTTTGCCTTCCAACTGGAGCTGACCAGGGAAGTCAAAAGAACAGGGTTAGGCCTTCGTTTGGTAAAGGACCAGTTTTGGGGTTTGTAGGAGCAGCTGCATGCTTTTTCCCTGTATGATCCTCCTGGATTTTTTCCCAATTTAAATATAAAATTGAGCCAACATGATTTATATAGGATTGCGCCTTTTATAGAACCTGTCCTAAATGGAACAAACAAAGCTTCCATAGGCTTTTGGGAATGTATTCAATCAAGTCAGACCCTGTCTGAAAATTCCTCCCAATGTTTTCACTTCTTCTTGCATCTAAATCCTGGAATCTAAAATAGTCTGTCTCGCTGCGTGCTTCAGTCTCTGGGCTCTTTGTAATTTGCCTTGGTAGCAATAGATTTTACTGGCAAGGCTGTTATAAAATACTGTTCTCAGGGGCTGCTGTATGCAAGCCGCTTGCCACTTTCCATTATGTAAGTGCAACTTGTGGAGCAGGGAATTGGATGCGGTTTTCTCACAGCTGTGCGATCCCACTTCGCTGCCCTCCACTCGGCTGTTGGAACTGCACGCCAGGGAGGGGCCTGGTCGCAGATTGGCAGGTGAGCCCCTTTCCAGCATTGCACTGTCTTCCAGCTGTTTAGGAGTTGGCAATGCTGCTAGCAGGTGGCAGCACTTTGTTAGCGACTGAGTGGAAATGCTGCCTCTGAGAAGGGTGGCTGAGCTTGCTGGGAACATGGGAATGGGGCTGCGCTGGCTGTGAGAGGATTTTTGGGATGCTTCCAAAGGAAACGTAGGGTAGGATGTGAGTAGAAGGGGGGGAACAGCTCCTTTATTCCTGTTGGGTTTCTTTCCCCTGTCCTGACTTTCCTACCGCTTTTCCTTCCTATTTATCCCCATTGTCCTCCTTTCTTTCCTATTCTCTGCAGTCTCATTCTGGGTCCTTTCTCTTTTCCCTCTTGTGCCCGCCTCTCCTGTCTCTTTAGGCAGAGGCTGCATAGCCTTTGGCCTAACGTGCAGTGGGGCTAAAGTGGTGTTGGGACATCTGTGGCCTGTGGACATCTGTGGTGGTGGTGTGGACATCTGTGGATTATAGAGAAACCTAAGTGTGATTTAGTTGGGGATTGGTTGATTTAGCTGGTGTTGGTCCTGCTGTGAGCAGGGGGTTGGACTAGATGACCTCTTGAGGTCCCTTCCAACCCTGAGATTCTATGATTCTATGTTCCTATGAAGTCAGCAGGAGACCATGTACTTTCTGGAGCTAGATGGAGGTCCGGTTCACCTTGTGTCAACCACACGTGTCCCCTTTCCAACACATCCTTCTCAAATCTTCCTTCAAGGACACTGCTCTTCTTCTCTTCTGTAACCCTTCTGCCCATCAGAGTTGGCAGCAACAAGGGCCGGGTTCAGTATCTAGGGGTTCTGTTTCAATAACACAATGCAAAACTAGCTCGAGCCCTCACCCAGTGACCTGGGACAATTTACATACCACCCTCCTGGGCACCTCTAAGATGCAATACACAGAGTCTGAGTGTAGCAAAAGCCTTTTAATAAAGGAGGGAAACAATGCAGCATTATGCTGGGGAAACACCACAAACAGGATTCATAACACAAACCATGAGCAAACGACCTACCACCAAGTAAGTTGGGCAGTGTCCTTTTCCCCTCAGGGTCTTAAGTCCAGCAACCCAACAGTCACCCCTCCCACAGTCTCTGTCCTGGGTCAGTGCAGCCCCCAGAGTTCAGAAGCTCATCTGCAGAGTTTACCTCCCAGCCTGGGTGGAAGTGGGGAGGTATGGGAGGCATCTTACATGCTCCGCTGGTTGGGTTGACGGCCAATTGCCACGCCTCTCTGAGGTTCTGCTGCAGTCTTCACCACCAGCTGCTCCTCTCCGCCAGCCGCCCTGCTAGCCACTCCTCTCTGCTAGCCGCTCACCAACTTGTCCTCAGCCTCTCCCCACCCCTAACACAGCTCTCAATGATTTCCACTCTCAGTAACTTCAGCTCTTTAGTGATTTCAGCTCTCAGTGATGTCAGCTGTTAGTCGGGGGCCTCAGTGCTGGTACACAGAACCATTAGTCCAAAGTAGGTCTAATGCTTAGACCTCAGAATCAGTGGCTTCAGCTCTGCAGCATGTAACAAGACTCCTAACTGAGTCAAAATTAATTCTATTATTATACTATGGAGAGATCAAAGTGGTGTTTGAGGCCATCAAAGGGAACACACACACTGCCAAGTACACCTACCTGTCCCAGCCTCTTTCTCAATTCACTGGACTTTGGAACCCGTGTCCCTTGTCTAGCGAGTGCTTCTTAATTGAGGGTGAGTCCCTCCATCATAAAATGCCAAGTGCAGTTCTACTGTCCTTGATTCACATAACCAGGATAACAACACTTTATTACTCCTGCCCCAATAACAAAGAGACTGGGGATCCCACAGCAGCCAAAGTGACCATTTGGGCAAGCCGTCCCATCATGCTAGGCGGGGTGGGTGTGCCTATGCAACCGAGATCAGCCCCTGAAGACTTTTTCCACAGCTCACCACCAGATGTCAGGGTAGAGCTCGTTCTGACTCTGCTTACACTTCTGCTTCCCTGCATCCCTTCTTTGCCCCCTCCCCCTAGTGGTAGGTGGAGACAAGCATATTGTTCTTTAGAAACTGGGGGTGGGGGAGCACATGGAAGAAAGAATTGCTGCTGTTCCTGTCAATGCGGAGGCTGGTCATTTTCAGAGATGCGTCTCTTGCTGCAGGTGGGTCCAAGCACCCGGAGTTCAGGCCCTTTCTGTCCCACCCTTGCAGACAAACAGCACATACCAGGAGGGGGCCACACTTTCCGGCAGATGGAGATTTGAGCTATTAGCATGGTTTGCAGTAGGATCCCATCTCTGCAACTGCCCTGTGTTTATCACAGTTGCTCTCACATTCCTTGCACGCACAACCTGGGCTGGAAAAGGATGCTCATGCTGCAGAGAGAGAGCGTCAGTTTTTTGATGCTCCATGCTCTACTCTCCTGAATACACAGCATGTTGGATATAGTATCTCCCGGGCAGGCCAGCCTGCCCATTTGCGCTGTGGGTAAAATTGCGAGCCCATTGTTTGAACAGCTACCTGTGTCACTTCAATACATTTTCCTTCTCAGAGCCAACAGCAGAGCAATAGCAAATGTCACTTTTTTAATTAAATACATTTAGATGTTCCTGTCCTCCCCTCCCCGCTGGAATTTGATATTTCCGTTTAACGAAATATATTCAATAAATAACTGAAAATGACTTTAATTTTTAAACTACGTTTGTACAAACCCTGGCACAATGGGCCACCAGCCCCCTGACCTTGGGACAACTGTAAAACAAATAACAAACAGTAATGAAGTAAATGAATCATTATCAGTAAATTTGATTCATGATGCTAATTAGAATCATGAAGTTTGTTTGCATTAGCATATCTATGAACCATTCAGATTTAGAGCATTTTGAAGGATCAACTTACCCCAAACACTAGTCTAATCAGCTTGGTTTTCTGGTATAGTTATCCTGGTATGGCTATAACAGCAAACCCCTAGTGCAGACACAGCTTATCCAGTGGTTCTATCAGCTCCCCTAGCAAAACAAGCTTCACCAGCAGCAGCACGTTTATGCCAGTATAACTGACAACAGGGCTTTTGCCAGTATAGAAATGTGACAAAAATTATGCGCCTAGCCAACATTATTCTCCTAGCAAGTTTCTGCTGTAGCCCTGGCCTCAGTGTTTGGCCAGGAGGGAAAAGCTGCAGGATGGGAACGACGCAGCTGTGATTGCAGTAGCTGGGTGAGATGGCCAGGCAAGTATAATACCATGGTTCTCTCTGCGGTGTGAAGATCACTTTGCTGCTTCTTCCACTAGCACAGGTGCTCAGGGAAAGTGCTGTTTGGGAGACAGTAACGAGATTGCCCCAGGCTGCACCCCCAAGTGCTGTGGGCCTGGACTGAACCTCATGCTGGGATTTTTTATTTCCTCCTGTGACCTCAACTTAGCATAAGGAAAATAATTGTTGAAGATACTGTATTTCTCTGCTGTATCATGCCACCAGCTTACCCTCCACTCCAGATCCCCTACACAAATTCCATATCTCAGCCCCACTGTTTGAGACCTAAGCAAAGGAATCCTGGAGACTTGCATTTAAATAACCAGAGGCCTTATTTTACCCACTTGGCCCTGCCCTGAAGGTTGCTCTCGCACTACTGGAGTTTGTAGAGGTTTGGTTTGTTTCTGGTGGGTGTTTTGGCTTTTGTTGGTGAGGGATACGGAATCGTGGAAATGAGACTTGAGTGAGTGCATCCAATAAATCAACCACTAGACTCCCCCCAGAACAGGATTATCTCTTTTTAACTTTTGAGCGTCCGCCTAGTTCTCTGCATGGGTGTGTACACGCATGTGTGTCCGTGTGCATGGCACATCTGATTTCTCTGTGATCCCAATGCAGGGGAATGAATGCAGACCCTATTTTGAAATGTTCGCTCTGCATGCAAGTGTGGTACATTCACTGGCACTCTGTACTGGTTAAAGGCACTTGTGACAATTCCCTGTTTTGCGAAGCAGGCAGCACTGAAAGATGCCAATGCCATCAGTATAAATCGAGGCTGTAGCAAACTGAGGATGCTGATTGCCTGGTGGAAGCAAGCAGGGCCTTTCCGTGGACTGCAGCTGGAGTTAAAGGTATTCTGCCTCCTACAGGATCAGGCCCTAAAATGCACATGGTATATTTCAAGCGCACACTCCTTAATAACCATGGAGGCAGGAATTACTTGTCAGCTTTATAAAAAATGCATCGCTCCCTTTTGAATTTGACTTCTTTAATGAGCGCCTCCATGTGTGCACATGTTGGGGAGACCAGAAATGCTTTGTGGACCAAGACAATAAAACTGGCAGACCACTCGAGGTTGTAGGTTTGGGTCAATTTTTTTTTAAACCGAACCCTATAGTTACTGAATGTGGAACAGAACGTGCTGTCGCTTTAGCAAAAGTGATTCTAGATGGATGACTAACATAAACCCGCGATTTAATGAGCAAAACTTGTCGGGGAGGCCTATTTGTCACACTCAAAAAGCTACAATCTAATTTTACTTGCTGTTTTTCATTGCTCTTGCATTGCTGTTTATTTGCTGTAGGCAAAATACATTACTGCTCAATAAACAAACAGTGATCCTGGCATACCTTCTTTTTTCCCTTCTCTTCTTTACAGCCTGCATTCTGAAACTTTTATTGCTTGCTATCTGGGAAATAGCCGATTGATTTCCCTCTCCCACCCGTCTCTTAGTTAACTTTGGTTTCCTTCTTCCAAACTTTCTAACCTATAGATCCTGCTGAAGTATTATATAAATTTGGGTTTGATTGCTAGCATATTGGATCTGCTACGTGATGAGTCTGGGGGGATATTTTCCCTCTATACAAGTGCACAGCTGGCAACATCTTTAATGGGAACAAAGTAAAGGGAGAATTTATACAGCTTATTTTTTAGGCCATCTATGTAGGTATGGACAGTACCATTGCCAGTGTGCCTTGCAAATGTCTCAACACCTCTGTGAGGCATTATTAGCCCCATTTTAGATGGGGAACTGAAGCACAGAGAGATTGTGACTTGCCCCAGGATCTGAGACAGGAATTAAATTCAGATCTCCTTAGTCCCAGTCCTCCACGTGCTCATCTCTTTGCTGCAGACTCACTAAAGGCAAATCCTTCATTGGTTCCTAGACACTCCAGATGGGCAGAGTGTCCCCATCAGGCCTGGGATGTAGCTTCACCTTCACCCCTTACAGGACTTGTCAGATATTAAATGACAAGATCTGAGCCAAAAGGCAAGGTAGAAGTGAAGTGGATGTGAGGAGCATCTCTGCCTGACCTGCCGGACACCTAATGCGCGTAGTCCAGCCAATGGCTTACATTGTCCCAAAGCTGCTGTTTAATCCAGCTCTTCTTCTCTTACATGTAGTGCTGGACATCTTGCTCTGAAGAAGAGTCCTCCAATCACGAGCTCAGCTGGGTCCCAATTCTGCAAGGGGCCAGGCACCCCCAACTCCAGCTGACTGCACTGGAGTTGCTAGTGCTTGGAGTTTGAAAGCTAGTTTTTCCTCCCGCCGCCTGAAGGGTTTAGTGCTTTGAATTATGATGCTACAAAAGGTTTTCTCTTAAAAATGAATAATGTGCAAGATAAAGTAACAGTGGTGTGATAACGCTGTTTTCCCTCACATCTGTCAATCCAGGATAAATTAACGTGTGACAGTGACCAGCTCACTGAAAAAAACCTTGTTTGGTCTGAATAATAAGCACCTGTGTAGCACATGCAAAAAAAACAATTCCTTGTCACCTGCCCATGCTATTTAGGACATTTAAAATGCTGCTGTAAAACGTAGCCCTGCCTAGGGGTGACTTTTTAGTGTTCGCTTCAGTTTCGTTAGTTCACTTTACAAAGAAAAGAAGCTTTGGTAAATGTCTTTGCTCCTTTGCTTTGTATTTTGAAGATTGTTCCCTGCTGGCAGCAGACGGCATTAGAAAAAATATATTTGAATTGCCTGTAGTCCAGAGCACGGCTGCAATGGTAATTAAATCTGTCTGCATTTGTTTGGTTTTAGAAAAATAAATGTGGAAAGGGAAGCGCATTTTTATAAATAAGCGTCTGGTTGGCTGGCTCCAGTAGGCACTAAAATGATCCAGTGCTACCTTTCAGCCATGAAGCCGCTTAATAGAGTTACTAAACTAGACTAACTGAGCATCAAGGAGACAGACGGCTCTGAGCTGTTTTTGTCCACTGTTGATGTGCACCAGGGCGGCTAACTTCTGATTGCCCCTCTTACCAAGGGGGGGCTCTGAGCCCCAGTTTTCCTCCTCTCGGGTACCCCAAAGACTCTCCATGCCAGGCTCTCTTGCCTCAGTGTCCCTCCTTGGGGCTGTTTTGGTATCAAAACCTAGTGTAAGGAGTTCAAAACGTAAGTCTTGACACAAAATGAGGTCAGATTTAGTGATCCCAATGGATCTTTCTGGCCTTGGAATCTATGAATTTATGAAAATCCATGTCTCACCCCGGTGCCAACAGCCATTAAAATCACCTGAGAGACAACGTTTGTGAGGTAATATCTGTTATTGGACCAACTTCTGCTGGTGAGAGAGAGACTGGCTTTCGAGTTCCCTGGGCCTGTCCCAGCTCCGACTGCGGCATCTCTCCCACACACCCAGCTGAGCACGGCCCTCCTGCAATCACCCCAGACTGTGCCTGCATGCCGTGGCATTGGCACTCAGGGAAGGAAACTCCTCTCTGCTTTCAGCGCTTTGCCTGTGCGTTGAACCTGTGATGGGGGTGTGGGGGCAGGTTGAGGACAACCAGTTGCCCCAAGGTCTCATTAGCAGAGAGGTGGCGGAGGGACAGGGACTTCCCTCTGAAGCCTGTGCCCCCTTGAATCCGTATCCCACCCAGCCTCCTTGGAGCCTCTGTTCCCAGAGGGTGGTACACAAGTCACTCCAGTTTCACCTTGGGTCAGGCTTTGCTCACTGGATAACCTCTGTGATCAGACGCAGCCTCCCCCATCTCCATGGGGATGTCAAGCCAAAGGCAACATGTATACACATCCCTAGCCTAGTGTTCCATTAACCGATGATGCATACGAACGTTGTCTCTAGCACAGTGGTTCTCAAACTGGGGCCGCTGCGCCCGTCGGGAAAGCCCCGGCGGGCCGGGCCGGTTTCTTTACCTGACGCATCCGCGGGTCCGGCCGATCACGGCTCCCACTAGTCGCGGTTCACTTCTCCAGGCCAATGGGGGCTGCGGGAAGCAGTGTGGGCCGAGGGACGTACTGGCCGCCGCTTCTCGCCATCTTTTCCAGGAGATATGAGCATGGGTTGACATTTTCAAAGCCACCAGAGGAGTTTAGAGAGACAGCTCCCAGCTGTGTGTATGGGGCTGGCTGGAAGACAAGAATTCTAGGTCGTGAAACATTTCAAGGCAGCAGGAATTTGTTTGGATTCCACATTGGTACGAAACTGAGACCTCTTGAAATTGTTCATGAAAGAAAGAGTCCACCCACCCACCCAAGAACAGCCAATAGCCCAGAGCAGAGCAAGAACTTGAACCTGGGTCATTCATATCCCATCATGGGGCTACGGGCTGTTCTGCTGTCTCCCTTTCTCTCTGACCAGAAATTTCATCCTGGACCCGAGAAGCCATCCTGACAAAGGTTTCATTAAAACTCATGTTTCTGCAAACATTTTCCATTTCAACAAATCAGTGTTTTCCCAACCAAACACACTTCATCTAAAAATGTCCAGCTCTAATTGTGTCTCTGAATCACTAGTTGGCTTTGAAAATCTCGTCCTGGGGCTTCTTAAGTTCCCAAGGATGCCCACCCTTTACTTAAGTTTACTGTGAAGCCTGACGCTCTCCTATACAGTCACCCATATCACATTGCTCACCGAGCAGCAGGCTCGCACGAGCGATTTCTCTGCCTTAGAAATTCTTGTTTACTTTTTAGCAAATGCTTTCAGCCCTTTTTCTTTGGGAAGCAGTTAGCTTGTCCCTGATCAAAAGCTGGCACATTGTGTCATTTTGGGGCCTGGTGTAACTATTGCTAGATAAAAGTGCATGAACTAACGTCACAGACATTCCTATTGCATTCTCAGATGGGGCTTTTGGGTGAGTATTCAGGAAAGAGGCTGATGAATGTCTTCCAGGCATCAGAATGAATTAACTGTAATTATAAGGGGGGTGTGTGTGTGGAGAGTTTTTAACAGAGAAATGTTATGACTGAAAGAATTTTAAAGGCATGTTCTCTCCAGCAGATGTGGGACTCTACGAGTGTGACTTTGTGAGTGCTACTACTTCTAGAGAGAGGGACGCTGGGGAAATGTTTAGATTCACTCTCTGGACCAGGCTGCTTTCTGAATCCCGCTCGTGCAGCGGAATGCTCAGAGCACTGCAAATGACGTATCATTTTAATTCCTTTCCATCAAATCAGCAACACACAGAGAGAAAAGTGAGAGGGGGGAAAGGTTTCCAAAATAGCGTAGGAACTTCACGTGGCGGAGCTCATTAGGGTACCCACACTGGCGTTGTTTTCAGCTATTCAAGACATTACAAGCCTTTCAGTTCTCAGCAGCCTCTAACAAAGGCCTTTGATTGCAATCCTGGCACTTTCATAAAAGCCATTCAGCCCTAATGTCTAATGTTTTTGTGCTTTTAGGCGTTCGTATGTTAGATGGAGATGTAACAGATGTTGTTGAAGCAAAGTCGCTTGGCATCAGACCTGATTACATTGACATTTACAGCGCAAGCTGGGGGCCAGATGATGATGGGAAGACAGTTGATGGACCCGGTGAATTGGCCAAACAGGCTTTTGAGTATGGCATTAAAAAGGTGTGGATAATCGAGTGCACTGGCGACACTGTTTTTTTTTTTTTTCT
This sequence comes from Mauremys reevesii, assembly GCF_016161935.1. NCBI lineage: Eukaryota > Metazoa > Chordata > Testudines > Geoemydidae > Mauremys > Mauremys reevesii. The sequence continues at coordinate 7,359,391 of NC_052632.1, forward strand.
CCCTTTTGCTCCGTATGAAGTTTAAATTTTTGTGTGTGTGTCGGGGCTAAAATCAAGCGTAGTGTCTGTTCTTATCAGTTTAATATCTGATAAGTCCTTTATTTATGAGCTGGGTGTAGAAGGTTAAACAAAGGAAAGAAAGTTAAGGTCGAGGGAATCGTCTTGAGAGAGTGGTTACCCTGTCCATGCCTTGCCTACACCACATCTGACACTGCGGCTACAGTAGAGAGAGCTGCACTGGGGGGGACGCATGACCAATTTTTCGTAGTGTTGACAAGGCCCAGGTGACCTCGGAACACTCTCTCAGCATCTGGTATCCCTAGAAATGGCTCGGTGACAAATAAATAGGAGTGATTCTAACCCCGCTCACCAAAGCAATGCACGGAAAGCTCTTTGGGAGGCTTTATAAAATCTACTCAGCACAGACGTTCTAGGCACTTGTGGCATTAAAAATAAAATAAAAGGCTTCCCCCAGAGCACTGATCAACACCAACCTAAACCAGCACTTCCCCATGTCAGGGAAATCCCTGAGAGAACAGATGGGCCCAGAGCTCATAGCAGACTCGGGTCTAATTTGAAATCCTGGACTGGAAGCTACGTTGGGTTAATAAATGAAAAGTATTTGAAGGGAGCTCATTTTTTATTATTAATCAGATTTATCTCCCAGGCACTGGGGGCTGCGGGGAGGGGGATTTTTCTTTTTGTTATAGCGCCGAGGAGAGTCCGCTGCCCCCCCCTTCGTTTTCCCCCCTCACTTTGCCTCCCACTGTGGCATTATAGCTGACAACCAGCCCTGCTAGACTGGAACAGGGAGAACTCCTTGTTTCTCAGCCTGCTCGTGCTGCTTGCCTGGTGCTCAGTATGGCTGCTGGGGTAGGAGACGTGCACACTTTCCTTCCCGTCTCCCTCCCCTCTGCCTTGGCAGTGTCAGAGCGGCACTGGGCTTTGGACCTGCAGGTTTGCTCCAGGGCACCGAATTATGTGCACCAGTGAAGCAGAAGGGGAAGTTACTGTCTGACCCCACCTAGTAATCAGCACATACCCTGAAGCATGAGGATTGCTCATCTCTGTAATACTTTCCAGGCTAGTGTAACTGCATACCCTGCTCATGTGACGAGCTCATTCTTATTTTAGTCTCAGCAAGCTCCTAATATCCTGTCTCAGTAAGTGTGATAGGTCATTTCCACATTGCATAAAGTATTTCCCTTTATCTGTCTTAAATTTGTTCCCATTTAATTTCAGTGAGTGACCTCTGGCATTCGTGTTAGGAGAGAGAGTAAACAGGAGCGTCCAGTTGTCCATCTCTGCCTCCATTCTCCTTGTACAAATACCCTCCCCAAACACCAATCACTTTCTTGACCCTTTTCTGGAATGTTCTGCTGCATCTCCCTGGAGCTGACATGGCCCAAAGTCAATTCACTATTTAAGTCAGCTCAAAAGGTTGGTTTATACAGTGTCAGGGGTTGAGTTGGAGATGTTTAAATCCCCTCCAAACAAGAGCTGGTAGATCCTGGGTGCTGGCTGGGTCTTGCCCACATGCTCAGGGTTTAACTGATCGCCATATTTGGGGTCGGGAAGGAATTTTCCTCCAGGGCAGATTGGCAGAGGCCCTGGAGGTTTTTCGCCTTCCTCTGCAGCATGGGGCACGGGTCACTTGCTGGAGGATTCTCTGCACCGTGAGGTCTTCAAACCACAATTTGAGGACTTCAGTAACTCAGACATAGGTTAGGGGTTTGTTACAGGAGTGGGTGGGTGAGATTCTGTGGCCTGCGTTGTGCAGGAGGTCAGACTAGATGATCATAATGTCCTTAAAGTCTAGGAGTCTAAAAGTCCGTATGTGGAAGTGGGGCTACTCCACTGACCCAACATGTGACTGCAGTGAAATACAAACCATGGAACATCTTTTGGTCTGCTGGCTCCTGGAGAAACCATGCACCATGGAAGATAGTGTCAGGGCTACAGACCAGGCCATATCATGTGCCCAACACTGGAAAAAAGGATGATTGTGGTGGAAGGATATGAGAAGTAGAAGAAAGCAATGTCATTCCATTTCCTTATTCTCTCTCCCGTTGCTGATACAGCCTGACGTCTGAGAGCTTTTTCAACAGCTTCTCTGCATTGAGTGGCCTTCTTGATTTGAGCTGGCCACAGGGATGGTTTCTCTTTTCTGGGACGTTACCACTGATAAGGACCCATTAATACGTAGCAGAAGTTTGAAGGAGTGATGGGTCCTGGCCTTTGGTTTGCGCGCAGGCATCTCCCTAGACTTTGGAAATGTTAAGAACATTATGATGTATCGTGTAGGAGTACAAACCCACAGGCAGACCCAGATCCTGCTCTGAGGAGTTTATAATCAGGTGTGGTCGTGCACAATGTCCAAGAGTGAGGAGTAAGAGAATGAGAGCAGAGTTGCAGGCAGAGCCGTCAAAGGTGAAGTTTGCGGATTACAGCAGACTTTGATAGATTAACCCCCATCTTCTGGGAGGGTGCTGTATGAAAAACCAGCTCCTTCCATGCTGAGTTTCTCGAGGAGGCACTATTGCAGTATTTTTGATGACAGCCAACTACACAGGACAAAAGACCTTTCTTGGTACCCTTCAGAAATCTACCCCTCTTCACCCACCCCATGGTAGGTGAAAATGATTCTGTATCCAAGGCTTGTGCTGTTTCTGGTACTGTCCACTGAAGGGCTGGGAAGTGGCAGGGATGTTTGGGATGGGACTAATCATACTTGGCACAGCTTTCTTGAAATACTGAAGCCAGCTATTTGGTCCCGTCAGTGTGTGTGGAGGAAAAGAGGCTCCCTGGGGAATCTTAAATTGCTGTTGTCTAAGCCCGGTCTTGAGAAATCTCCTGGGACTCTGAGGACAAGCCGGGCCTCTTTCTCAGGCCTTACTTTGGCATGTTGGCCTCATTTTTCTTTTTAGAAATTTAAACCTTTTTGGGGAGTGAAATTTGGGGAATGTCCCGTTTTTGGCATAAACCCTCACTAAGGGGTTGTCATGATAAAGTAGCTTAGCCTGCTAGCCAATTCAGCACGGCTGTGAGGGATTAGACATCGCTGTAGTGAAACAGCCGGCCGGCATCTCCTCGTGCACGTCTGGCATCACCGTGTTTGTTTTATCCTTTGTAACAATGCACCCAGCGTGACCTCGAGCCCAAGAAACATGCATTGCAAAACCTACATTGAAACACCACTGAACTGAAGCAATGTTAACTCAGGAGAACTCCCCTTAACCAGAGCTGAGCTCTCCTGTTGAGAGCCGTTAAGCCCATTAAAATGGAGCCCGGCAAAGCTGAAGGACCAAAGTTCTGTCTTCACATAACCTTTTGAGGCTATATGTATCAGAGACTGACAGGAAAGGAAGCTGCAGCTTCCAGTGTCGATTATCGGTCAGTGAGTTGGGACAGTTGTGTTGCTGAGTCACTCTGTGACCCAGAGCAAATTTCGTCGTCGCTCTGTGCCTTGGCTTCCCATCTGTACATTCAGGATAACGGCTCCCTAGCTTTGTAAATCTCGTTGCAATTTTGGGGTGAAAGTGATGCATAATTGCAAAGTATCGTTACTAAAACAAGGACTTTTGCAGAAAGGACTCTGAATGGGCCCCAGCCAACGTTAATTTCCTGTTTGGGGCAGTTAGTCTGCAGAGGGCTTAATTGAAGTGTATGTGAAATCTTTCAGTGTAAATACACCTCTACCTCGATATAACGCTGTCCTTGGGAGCCAAAAAATCTTACTGCATTATAGGTGAAACCGCGTTATATCGAACTTGCTTTGATCCACCAGAGCGTGCAGTCCCCTGCCCCCTGGAGCACTGCTTTACCACGTTATATCCGAATTCGTGTTATGTCGAGGTAGAGGGGTACATAGAATCGGGGAAACAGGCTGTCCCTAGACGCTTTTTTTCCATATGGGAGATGTGTGATAGAGCAGGCTCCCGCAGCTGATCGGGATCCCTGCAGCTCCCCCACACACATGCGTGCTGCCAATGGTCAGGAAATGTTTTCATCAAGCATTTTCCAAATAACGGCGCTTGCTGCTTTTAATTACATCAGAAGCTTCCAGCTCCCTGGAGGAGACACAATTAGACCCTTATAGAAGTTTCTGGTCCAAATTGGAGCCACGTTACCCCTTTCTGCAGAGGCCCCCTCGGAGAGTGGGGAGATCTGAGATCCACCTCTCAGAGGTCCCTGCAGATTGTCCCTGCAGGGGGATGGGAAAAAAATTGAGGCTGGAAATAACAGGGAGGAGAATTACTGCGGTGCAGGGTGGCCGCTTCATTGCTAACTCAAGTCTGGATGCCTTTCTAAAGGAGACGCTGGAGCTCAACCAGAAGTTATGGGCTTGTTGCAGAAATCGCTGGGTGGGATTCTCTGGCCTGTCATTCAGGGGGTCAGGCTAGATGACTGCAATGGCCTTAAAATCTAGGAATCAATGACTTGGGGGGAGAGGCGGGGGGCGATGGGGTCTCCCAACCCTGCAGATCTGGTGTATTCGTGAAGGCACCCACCAAACCTGCCTCTGTTGGTTCCTTTGCTTTCCCAGGCATCACTGTTCCTGCAAAAGCTGTGCTGCCATTGACCCTATTGCTGTCTGACCTTCCTCCTCAATTTCTATTGGGAGGTCCAGTGCGCAGGGGCAGGGGACGAAGGGGAGCATGGCCAGTCTCACGGCCCCTACCCTCAAAGCTGCAGGTTGGCCAGCAGGAGAAAGAGGTTTCCCAGGGGGCAGGATTCCCTGTCCCTCTCTTGCTTCTAGCTGAGCAGGATGAAAACTCTCCTGAGACCCCTCGGGACCATTCAGGCCATTATCATGTATTCACAACCAATTCCAAGTTCCACAAAGCACCTGAGAGCAGGAAACATTTTTTCCCTACATGCAGGAACTCTAATTGCCAAGCCTGTCTTTTAAAATTACTGAAGAAAGCCCTTAATTTGCTGGCTAGCTGTAACCTTTAGCCCAAGCACGCTGCTGCAGCTGAGTTAGAAATCTTTAGAATTGAATTTTAATGGAAATATTAATACAGCCATTATCTCTTAGGGATGGGCCGGTGCCAGCATAATTCGGCTGTTTGTTGCTTGCTCTCTCAACCACACCGTATTAATTTCTGAGCTAATGGGAAAATCTTTATCCTGCGCCCTAATTGGTCTCTTTAAAAACGGGAAGGCAGGCGTGCTGGTGTCAAAACCACATCAAACGGGGTCACGAGACCAGGAAGAATCCAGCACAACCTACTTCAAACTGATAATCTACTGAGGGCTTGTCTACACGGTGCATTAGTCCACACCGGACAGATGTAAATTCTAGTCTGCGTTAGTGTGTCATGCACTAATGGCCTGTGTGGGCCCTGCTGGCAGACTCTTAAAGTTCCCTAGTGCACGTTAACGCAGGCCCATTTTGGCTCAGTTAGGGTCTTGGCCAACACCCATTGAAGTCAATGGAAAGACTTTCATTGATTTCAGTGGGGGTTGGATCCAATTCTTATTGCACTATGAAACCCATGTAATAGTTGCCAGCATGCCGTTGGTTTAGCAGTGGTTTCATACGGAGATTGTGGGTATTTTAAGCCTGCTTGCAGAAGTCTTGGCAGTTAGGTGTTTCAGAGCTAATGAGGGGAGCATTTCTTGGCTTCCAATTCAGTAGGGTTACAGGCTTAGGCTTTATCTCAATAATGGCTAGAAAAGACAGCAGGAATAGTCGTTCTGTTATCTCCTCTCTCTCCTCTCAGTTAATGCTCGGGAGAAGAGGGGAGTCTTCCATTATTCCTCAGGCAGAAGGAAAATTAATTGTATGCCTGTTGCTGACTTAATATAACCCCATTGGGCTTTAAGGGCTATTATATGCCCTGTGCGGCCCAGTTAGAGTCATTATTGCACAGAGCTTAAGTCAGGACAGAATTTGGTCCTATGTACAGAAGACTAAGGATCTGACTGTACCATCTCTTCTCAGCATATTCTGAAGTGCAGTGTGAAACAGATGTGAGGCATAGAACTCTGCGAATAATGAATTCTTTTGGTTTGCTGGTAATTCTGAAAAATTGGGGGGAAATTATTTTGGGTTGATCCCAAATTGAAATATTTTGCGAATTGAAAAGTTAAAAATAAAAATTGATGTATGTCAAAATGCAATTTTTTTTTCAATTTGAGGGATTTTTCTGTGTGTTTTTAAATGTTTTAAAATTTGGAGGAAGTTTCTAAGCAGAAAAGAAATTTTGAATAAAAAAATTGAAATGTTTCATTTAAAAATGTGGAAACAACATTTTTGACTTGCTTTGATTTTTTTTTTTAAAGCATAAACAATTTGGCGAAACCAACACAAATTCACAAAACATTTTGGGGTTGCCGACTGCATTTTTCATCCAAAAAGTTTTTCACGCAGCTCTAGTTAGGAGGCCCATGCTTTCAAAATCATCATTAACACTTGAACTTATGCCGTTCTAGCTCTGACATTGTAATTCATAAAGGGACTCGAGGAAAAATGTCAGTTCCTGACATCCTTATCAACTACAAAACCAGTGATAAATCTCTGTGTACCTTTCACAACTGGTGACTGATTTCTAGATCATCTGAACAGTGCTTAAGAAAATCTTAGACTATACCCTTAGATGTCCAGCTTTTTTCTGTTTGTAGGTTGATGGATCTTAACTTTTAATAGACAATCACCTCATATTGCCTTTTTGCTAAATCCAGCTTTAAAGAGTGTCAGGTTACAAAATGTTGCACTGCCAAACATACAAAGCACATCTATTTCTTCATGGAAGTCCTGCCACGGCCTGTGGACATAAAGCCAGCACATTTGAGCTGACTGCATTGTACACTCCGCCAAAAACCTGAATTAGGAGGTCAAGTTTTAATAGATCCAGAAAACCCTAGAGAGACTTTAAATCTGTGCTAGAAAGTGGCCCGTTGAGGTACCAGTAGTGGTTAACCAAAGGTTCAATACACTTCATATTTAGGTAGAATTATCTGTTGGTAGAGAACAGCAGAACGATTTGGCTATCAAGCTGTATTTTTCCCTGCTGACCTCCAGACAACTCTGTTAATCTTTCCTATGGAAGTAACCTCCTTTTGTGGCTGTGAGGCAGGCAAGATAATGAAAACGTAACCACAGCAGGAAAGCACCCAATTTACCCTTTGTAGCCAGAGGCAGGGTCAACAGAGATTATCAGCCCAGCAGTAGAGCAAGACAGGTAATAAACCATCCCTCTGCCTTGAAGTCTCAGAACAAAACACACCCTTGGAGCGGATTCTGCTAGAGGAAGCCTGCTGTCTTGTGATGGGGAGGGAGAATCAGAACAGGATTTCTCTGCAATATGTAGGCAGAGACCTGCCTGGGTTCATTCCAAAATATCCCCCTGACACATGCCAACTCTCTTCCCGGATAAGGGGAGAGCCCAAGACAGTTGGGTACCATCCCCATGACTGTTCCTCCAGCCCTTTCATTACTGTTTCGGGATTGACCGTCAAGCTAAGTGGGCTTAATACCATCTCCCCTGAGCGTTTAAGTTGTGGAAAGTGGGATAGAGAAGCCAAGTAGCCATTTCAGAAGGCGGCCCAGCTTATTTTAAATGGTACTAAAGTCTACGTCAATGTGTGTCAGTGTGTGCCAATCAACCAACGTTATGGATTTCCAGTAGTAGTGTTAGGAACGGCTCTAGCTGTTCTGCCCATGTCCATAGCTTCACCGACATCCTCTTTATCCTCCAGCAGAGAGCCCTTAACTATTGATGGGCCACTACTGAAAGGCTGCCCTGCCCTGCCGCTATTGCCAAAAATACACATGGCTCATTCATTAGCATGACCTACCTGACATCCCTAAAAGGACAAGCCATGGGCTTGCATACCCCAGCGTAGTGGCCCCGCAAAGCCTCCCCACTGATGGAGGTGGTAACGTGAGAGACAACCAGATCTGCTAACATGCTTCCCAGCCAACGTCAATGTTTGAGCTGGGATGTGCTCAGCAATGGTGCTGAACCAGCTCTGTCACCTTTGTATTGCACCTCACACCTCTGAGCCTTGGAAATTGTTCTTCTGATGGGCAGGGGTAGCAGTGGGGGGAGATGGTTGCTCTCACTCTTTTTTTCACTAGCCTAATGCCATTGACGTCATCCCTCATTAGCACTGGGGCAAATGAGAGCCGACTGTGATCTAGATATGGCATTACTGTCTAAACATGACCTAAAGAAAGCTTAGACAAAGATCCTCCTCTATCATCTCACCCCTCTGCTCTTAAGCAAGAGCCTAGTGGATTTTCACCATTGGCTGAGGAAGAAGTCCCCTCCTATTAGAGTTTTGAGTAGTCTGATGGAGCCCTCGCTACTGAATTTCTTCCTCTCCTTTCATCACAACTTCCTTCGGCTCAGGAGAGGCCTTGGTCTCAGTGAGCCCGTATCTCTTTGGGGACTCCAATCCCATTTTCTCACCCAGCAGAATTAAAATCTGGACTGAATTCAGACTCTTCGGCTCTGCACCTGCAGCAGCTAAGCGAGCTAACTGTGACTGCTTTGCTCAGTGTAGGCTATAAGCTAAAGTTAAAGGAAAGGTGGCTCTGTTAGCCTGCAAGATACACATCAGGCACCTTTCCTCCCTTTCAGTTTTGTCCACCAGAAGTAATGAACTGAAGGGAATGGAGCCACCCAGATTCTTCATGAGTTCTTCTTTCAGTTCATCCTGCAGACCACTGGAGTTGCATGTGTACCATGCAGGGGAGTCACAGCAGGTCTTTCCTCTGCTCTGATATGGGAAGGAAGTAGCGGCAGCTGGCCTACAGCTTTCAGCCCCATTGCTGGAGATGCCAGTTGCCCGAAAGCACCCCTGTGGCGGGCGTCTGCCTGGACCTCATTTTTCAGCCTGGCTGAGAGAGGAGATCCTCGGAACTCCAATACGTTTGCTCTTTGATCATTTTGCAGAAGTCCATAAAGCCCCTTCATCCAAGGCATTTCTGCTTTGCCACCCGTTTGGATAGTTATTGCCTTTAAGAATGCTAGTCACTCTAAAAACAGTGTGTGTAAATATTCACTGAGTACAGTAGGGTTCTTTTTTTAGAATGGTTCATTTTTTAAAGGATTGTTAGACCATGGGGGGAAGCGGGAGGGGCAGGGATCCAGGATGGTTGTGGGTTCAGCCCAAACCCAGAGGTGTTTGAGGTTTATTCTTGGGGATGGTGTGTTTCCTTATAGATGTTGTTTTTGTTTGAATGTTTAGGGTCGTAAGGGTTTGGGCTCCATTTTTGTCTGGGCCTCAGGAAATGGTGGCAGAGAAGGCGATCACTGCTCTTGTGATGGCTACACCAACAGCATCTACACCATCTCCATCAGCAGCAGCACGGACAGTGGGCTCAAGCCATGGTATCTAGAGGAATGCGCGTCTACTCTCGCCACAACCTACAGCAGCGGGGCATTTTATGAACAAAAAATTGTAAGTTGTATACCCAGCTCCAAGATGGTTAATTGAATTCTACCTACCTGCCATTTCCCCTGTTGTTTTAGATTGACTAAATTGCGGAAGGGGCAAAATTATTGTTAAGTTATTCACACTTCTCCTCCTAAAAACACTGTTATGTGGTGCTGTGGCTGTGTTTCACCCCAGAGGTGACTGCATTTCAGTGGTGGATGAAATGATTCTAGTTTACAAAGCACTGTGGGATCCTGCGAAATGAAAGGTGTTCTGTTCAAGTAAGTTACTCTTTGAAGTAAGCACTGTAGAAGTCCTTACTTCAGTAGACTTTCTCTTTGGGATTTACATTCAATTTTGGTTTAGATTTTTTTTTTTTTATATTTTGTACCTGATCCTGCAAACTTTCAGGCCTATACTTATCTCTGGAATTAGTGGGGCTCCTTGTGCACTTAAAGTTGAGCATGTGCATGTTTGCAGGGTCAGGCCCTTAATTTTGTAATTCCCTCAACCCAGCCCCAGCCTGCTTTGCCTCCCTGGCTCCCAGGCTTGGAGGGAGGGGGAACCGCCCCCCAGCACTCGCCGGCAGCGCAGCTGGGAGCCAGGGGAGCGGAGCAGGCTGGGGCTGGGTTGCTCCACTTACCATGTGGTGAGTGCAGGGTCGGGCCTGGCTGCAGGCTTCAGGGGAGTGGGGGGCAGAGCAGGGGCGGGAAGAGGCGGGGTTGGGGTGCAGCAGGGGCAGGGGCCATGGGGAAGAGCCGGGGAGCCCCCTCTGCGGCAGTGCCCCGCCCCCCATTCCGCAGCTCCTAGCCCTGCAGCGCCCCCTCCGCCCCCGCCCCAGCAGCTCCCCGCCCGGGCAGCTCCCCCTGCAGCAGCTCCCCGCCCCAGCTCACCTCCACTCTGCCTTCTTCCCCGAGCACACCGTCGCCGCTCCACTTCTCCCGCCTCCCAGGCTTGCGGCGCCAATCAGCTGTTTGGTGCGACAAGCCTGGGAGGAAAGGAGAATTAGAGTGGGGGCGGCGTGCTCAGGGGAGAAGGTGGAGCGGAGGTGAGCTGGGGTGGGGAGCAGTTCCCTGCACCCCCACTCCCATTACTTGCTGCGGGCAGCCCTCCAAACTCCCCCCTGCCCCAGCTCACCTCCACTCCACTGCCTCCTCTGAGCGCGCTTTTTGGCACCCTCAACCACTTGGCGCCCTAGGCAGCTGCCTAGTTCGCCTAGTGGTTGCACCGGCCCTGAGTGTAGACGCGATAAATCGATCCCCGATCGCTCTGCCATTGACTCCGGAACTCCACCACTGCCGAGAGGTGGAAGCGGAGGCGACGGGGGAGCAGCGGCCGTCGACCCCACACCGTGAGGGCACGAGCTAAGTCGATCTAAGGTACATCGACTTCAGCTACTCTATTCTTGTAGCTGAAGTTGCGTATCTTAGATCGATCCCCCCACTAGTGTAGACCAGGGCTTAGTCTCTCTCTGTAAAGAGGGAATAACAGCACTGCCCTTCCTCAAAGGCGTGTTGTGAGGATAAATACATTAAAGATTGTGAGGTGCTCAGGTACTACAGGAATAAGGGGCAGATCTGTATCACAACAGAGCCCTAGAAGTTTAAAGAAATGCATATGCACATATTTGTCAGCGGGCATAAACACTTAAGAGCTGTTTTATTTCCTCCCTCCCTCCCTCCTCCCCCCGCTTCCCCCCCCCCTCCGGAACTTCCTTACCCCACAGGAAAAATGTGGATAGAATTCCTTCCCCTTAGCTACTACGTGTAATTATGATACAAGGAAACAGGGTGTGCTGTCATGTCTGGGCTCCATTAGCAGGCATTTAATGCTGACTTAAAACAAAAAGTGTTCATGGGTCTGGAGTGAAGGGAAGATCATTTTCAATGTTAAAAGTGATTTTTAAAGCCTTGCTAAAGTATGTGCTGTAAACACTGTGAAATTAAAACGGCCGTGCTAGTTAAACAGAAAGCCCTCTAGTATTTTGATAGAAGTAGAAGTCGCAAATCCACATCTCTTGATTTGCATTATTTTCTGCTAGGAAATGGGTCTGTATAAATTATGCGTGAACTTATTGTGATAGGAGCAGAATTTACGCAGTGCACTGTGCAGAACCAACAGGGAAAGTCAGGCAGAAGGGTTCAGTAGCACAGCTTTGGCATCCACCTTTACTTGTTTATTCAGGTGATCAGTTAATATATTTGTTCCTCTTCTGTTAGATCGTGCTCTGCTAGGACATGCTTTTGAGTTCTTGAATTGTGTACTTTGAGAAGCAGGATAGTAACACTGGCATATTAACATGTTGTAATTCAAAAGAGCAACTGGCTGAACCAGTGCATGTTGGAACATGATTTACAATGCAGTGTACAAGCCTTGTGTTCAGGGAAGTTGCTTAGGCTCTGCAAGTATTGACTTGTATTTTTTCTTGATTAGTCACACTAATGTGTGAAAAAGGGCTCTTAGCTCTGATGAATACTTTTGGCAACAATCCCATTGAATAAAAACCTACCAGGTCCTTCTTCCTGTTCAATTTCTTCCCTTGATAACAACACAATAAAGAATGTTTCCTTAGAGAAATAGTGGAAAACCATCACTGAGTTTCAATGAACCGTTCTGTGAAAAGCTTGGGTATTTTTTCACAGCCTTTCAAGTTTGCCCATCAAAAAAACATATGTAGTCTCTTAATAGCAAGGCTATAATACTTTCTGTGCATAACCCCAAACTCAGGCAATTCCAGTATATTACCTGTCATCACCTCTCATCGCTAGAGCTAGTCTGGAATCTTCCATCAAAATGATTTTTCGATGGACATTGCAGTTTCTGCAAAATAAAAATTTTCTGTGGGGCAAATTTCAATTTGGTCCATTTTTTTTTTATTTTTATTTTTCCATTAGGAAAACCAAAACAAAATAGTTGTTGAACAGTTTCACATTAAGCTGCATAGTCTTATGGTGCTGGGTTGCATTATGGGAGTTGTAGTTTGGGTGCCTGATGCTTCCATTCTCTCCTATGGGCCAGGCTCCCAAACTGGACTACATCTCCCATGCAATGCAGTCTCTCTTCTGATTGAGCTGCCTGATGCATCATGGGTGTAGTCTGATGGGGGAGCCCACAGGAGAAAAAGGCATCATGTCCCTGAACTAAAACTACCATGAGGCAATGCAGCACCAAAGCGAGATGCAGTTTAATGCTGATCTGACTTTAAATGTTTTGTTTCAGATCAGTCCAACAAACTGAAATGAAACTTTTCAATTTGGGAATATTGAAGTGTTTCATTTTGATGGGAAAATGCCAAAATAAAATGTTTTGCAGTTTCTAAATAGAATTTTTTCAGAACTTTTTATTCCATGAACATTTTCAGTATTTTTCCTCCAGATTTGGGATGAAAACAAATGTAGATGTATCAGGATTTCCAGTTTTTGACCTGCTCTACTTATCACCCTAGCCAAGCTAATGAGCTAGTGAATTGGGTTGAGGATTTGAAGACCACGAGTACAAACTATCCTTAAGTGTTCAGAAGAGGTAGTTCCACCAGGAGCGGCGCCAGAGTTTCTGGCGCCCTAGGCAGAATTCAGGGGGCAGCACTTTGAGTGGAGAGCTGCAATTGCCTGTCGCTGCTTTTCGCTGCGCGCGTCAGCAGAAGGTCTTCTTCGGCGCGCGCGAGCGGGAACGGAAAGAACCGGCGCCCCCGTGGGGCGCACAAAATGCCGAACCGATCCTGGCGCCCTAGCGGCGACGCCTAAGTCGCCTAATGGAAGCGCCGGCCCTGGGTTCCACTGAAAGGCACGCTAGATGCAGAATATCAAAAAAGTGTTATGCAGAGTTCTAGCCACACCCTCCCATTAACCTTAATGATACTCATGCAGCAAAAAACCACAGCAACAGTTTGCAAACATGATTACTATGGAGAGCAATCACTTTGGAAATTTGACATACATGTCTTCTGAAGAATAGATTGATATCAAGGTTTGCCACCTTTTCATACTTCTGGTATTTCAGCATGCGTTACAAAGCAGGGAGTTAGATAATGCAGCAAGTTGTACTTTCTACTGTCAAACAGGTTGAGACATTGGTATTGCTTTATGAAAAGAGGGATTGTTGGCCAGGACACCAGAGGTATTTTTTTGCTTTAACTTTCACCTGAGCAGTCACATCATTGATGAGACAGGTCCCCAAAATCATGAGATTGGCTTTAAAATCATGGGATTTTTAACAGTGTGGGAACAGGTCTTGATGTATCTTCTCATCTGAAGACCAGCCCATCTAACAATGCAGCACTCTCGAATCTTCTGGCCTAAAAGTAAAGGTGCTGCTGACTGAATGTATGCAAGTATCAGCTTCTTTATGGGCCAGATAGTTCAGACAGTATGTTTGCAAGTGATGGTGGTGACTCTCAGTATCCTCTCAGCTGGTGATAGCACAGCATGCAGATTTGCCTGCCCTGTAGCTCTGGCCAGCAGTCAGTGAGATATTGTTCCCCTGGAGCCCAGTGATGACTGAAAGGGAAAAGCTTGGGTTTATTATTGCAGTAACGCTGATGACAATGTCCCTCCGCACGACATGTCACCAGGCAGCGCGGATGCTCATTTTCCATAGGCAGCTTTCTCCAAATTCACAATCCTTGACAAAACAGTTTCCCCCCAGCCCCAAATTACATTGTCATTGTTCTGCAAAGTAGCTAAAGTAAAACTTAAGCTGGGAATGTCTAAAACTCATTTGTTTATCATATGTCCATTTTCGCTGTACAGGTGTCTGGGGCCCTGTGCACATCTTAAATGCTCTGTGCATATTGATATCAATGAGACTTGTGCACATGCTTAAAGTCTATGTGCTGTCCCGAATTGGGGCTCTTTCCTGAAGTGGGGCCTTCATTTTGTCAGATTTTCCAGGAAGCATTTTTCATGCTTTCTCTCATCCTCCCTCACTCTCCCGGGAGAAGCTCCCTGTGTGCAGCCCCAGACAGATCTCACGGTGCTCCTTCAAACCCTCCTTTGTCGTGATGCCTACAAAAAACTAGGCAGTTAGTGTGCTGTGGCTGCTGCTTATTGTACTGTTTGTTATCACCTCATTGTTCGACTCATAAGACTGGAAGGAACCTCAAGAGGTCACCTAGGCCTGGTCTACACTGCTGCTCACCCTGGTGGAGTTCCAGAGTCGATGGATATCATGTCTAGATGAAGTCCAGTCCCCTGCACTCATGGCAGGACTAAGTCAGTTAGTTTGTGCTTCCACCTGTTGTGTCTCAACTTCTTAGACTGTTAGCTCTTCAGGGCAGTGACCATCTTTTTATTATGAGTTTGTACAGCACCATGCACAACAGGGACCCGATCCCTGATTATTGCTCCTTACAATGGATCCTGTTCCCACCAAACATGTACTTTCTCTCTGTGGCTCATCAAGATCGTGACTTTTCAGGCAGTGTCTGTTCAGATGCATCTTAAACAAACTCTGATCCTTAAGCTCTAATTGGTGCATGCAGCTTTCTGTCTATGACAGGGACCTTGGACTGTTTTGTGATCGTACCATATAGAAATCTGCTCATAGCACAATAATTAGCTGCAATAATTTTGTCATTAGGTTACCACAGATTTAAGACACGGTTGCACAGAAGGCCATACTGGAACCTCCGTGTCTGCACCCATCGTCACAGGCATCATCGCTTTGGCTTTAGAAGCAAAGTAAGTTAACTCCTGCCTTCCTTATTGGCCACTTTCTGTATTGAATGTTTATGAAACCAGAGCCAGAGAAGAGATGAGAGAGGCTTTTTACTAGAGCTGACTGAAATGGGAAAATGATTTAATGCTAAATGGCAAAATTGTTTCCATTTTGCTAGGTTTTATGTGGGTCCATTTTCTATTTAATATTTTTAAACAACATTTTTACTAAACTAGTTCTTAGCACATTTATTTTACTGAACCCCTGGCTTTCTGTAAGACAACACAGTTTTCAGTGAATGAAATTTTTTGATAACTATCTCAAAAATGGTTTCCATAAAAATTGAGGTTAAAAATGTTGCAGAAAGTTCCATGTGAAATGGAACATTTCTGTAATGTTGTCAGTTTTTCACAAAACATTTCATTTGGGGGGATAGGGGGGAAAAGGTAACTTTTCAACCAAAAAAAAAAGTCTTTTAACGCAAAACATTTTAACTGACTCTACATTTTTACAGGTTTCAGAGTAGCAGCCGTGTTAGTCTGTATCAGCAAAAACAACGAGGAGTCCTTGTGGCACCTTAGAGACTAACAAATGTATTTGGGCATAAGCTTTCGTGGGCTAGAACCCACTTCATCAGATGCATGGAGTGGAAAATACAGTAGCAGGTATATACACACAGTACATGAAAAGATGGGAGTTGCCTTACCAAGTGGGGGGTCAGTGCTAATGAGACAATTCAATTAAAGTGGAAGTGGGCTATTCTCCACAGTGGAATACCAAGGGAGGAAAAATCACTTTTGAAAAATCTACATTTTTAAAGAGCTATGGTTGGAAAACTGAAATCTCTCCCCACACTCAGCCCCTCCTTTCCATTTAAATCTCTTTCACTCTCCTCCCTAACCCCGCTTGCTCTCTACAGATAAACTTCATGATGTAAGCTGAAGATCATAAAACCAAGGTTGTAGCAGACCGGGGGGCAGCGGGGGGGTGTCTCATCCTGAGACCCCCCTCACTGAGTGTGCCCTGCCACCAACCTCCCTTTTTCGAGCAGGGGGCTGTTGAATCCAACAGTTTCTACTGTATCACGTGAGCAGAGAGGAGGGTCTGTGAAATAGCCAGGACCCCGACAGTGAAGGGTGGGTAGATCCAAATAAAGACCTTAAAGTTCAGCAGTATCCAGTGCAGATCAGAGTAATGTGCTCCCAGTGGGAAGGACCATCTAGCAACTGGGATAGCCTCATTCTGCACTAGCTACACTTTAAGGATGGATGTGAGGCACATTCCTTGGAAAGTGGCATTTCACTCTTCATGCAGCTGCTACATACAGGTGTATCACCAGACCAGTTCTCTGAGTCTGTGCAGTTAAAGGGTCTGCTCCTGCTCCCATTGATGCCTGGGGCAAAGCTCCGATTGAATTCAGTGTTTCGGGAACAAGCCCAAACAGAATACACTCATAACTCAGTGTAACACCGACAGACCCCGGGCGTCGGGATTGAACTTGGGACCTTTGGAGCTTAGTGCATGAGCCTCTACTGCATGAGCTAAAAGCCACATGGCTGTTAGCTAAGGCTGTTGTAGGTTCATTAATCTCTAGGTGGTCTCAGTGCCACTAGATGGGACAGAGCGCCACACCCAGGAGGTATGTGGGTTACACCAGCATTTTAAAAGGTGTCACTCTCCCTCTAAATGCAGCCTTGGCATCTACACATGTCTCAGGTGATTGTTTTGTCTTTCCTATAACAAGCGTTTTTGATGTGTTTGGTACAACTTACTATTTTTAGGGAAAAAACAACAACCCAGGCTGCTGGCATCCATGCTGTGATTCCAGCTCCCGCAGCCATTAATGTATTGTGGACAGCTGAGAGTCCACAGTCCTAGAGACAAATAATTTCTTACGTTGAGATGCAGTTCATTGAAGACACTAAGAAACGCTGGCGTAGCTGACAACCTTGGTCCTCATTCCCCTGTCCCCTCGCTTTACGTTATTTTTGGCTCCATTTTAAATTGAGGAACCCATGTCAGATGAACCCATTTCAGGAGATGCCATTTTCATTACAAATAAATGAAGAGAGTTCAATGTAATTTTTGAGTGGCTTTGCTGATGAATAAAATGCAGCATTAAGTTCCAGAGGATAGCACATAAGAGATTCAAGCACTTAGACGGTCCATCATTACAAGAAGAAATAAATTGAATTTCTTTTGTTAAATGCTGTGGATAGAATTATAAATCAAAGCTCAAGATGCTTAAGTAGCATCTGAAAGAAAAAAGCATGAAAAGTGTTCACAAAATATCTCTGAGCAGTGATTCTGCTAAAGAGTTAGACAATGAGTGAAATTCACCCCAATTCGCAGGGTCAGCTCAATGCCTAAATACTATCTAAGTCTCACTTATGGCCTGCTTTGATTGTTTCCCTAAATGAGAAGCTCGGTTTATTTCCCAAGGGCACGTTATTTACAGGAATGTAGGGTTTGCCATAGCAACTCAGACTATTGGCCCATCTGGTCAAGTAAACTGCTTTGAGCAGTGACCAATGTCCGTCATTTTGGAGGAAGATGGGGGAACCACACCCAAAATGTACACCGTTCTGCCCTGTGGAATTCCTTCCTGACCGCCATGTGGCAATGTTCTGAAGCATGAGAGTGCAATACATTTAGCCTGGAATGAATCACTGCACATGTTGCTGCCCATCAGATTACCCATTCCATCCAGCTCCAGTATTTAGCTCTGCTTATCCTGATCCCATTGCAGCTTTGCTAGAACTTAGATAACTTTCAATAACCATTGCAGTCGCCGGGGGGTCAGGGGGGAAACAAATGTTTCTTTAAATCTCTACACATAATGTTAACATTTAAATAACTGATTTGCACTGTATTTTAATTGAACTTGGAGGAAACCCCTCTTACACCTATCACTGAATGACGCTATCTTTTCCTTTACCAGGAGAGGGGAGATGTAGCTGCTGCATTCTCTTCTATGCAGCCATGGGTTTGCACTACGGAACAGTCAAATCTGAATGTAGCTGACAATGTTCAGCTGATTGAAAGTTACTACACTGGCACACCAAAGGCTTCCCTGTAATTTTTGTTTCTTTACTTCATTATTATTTTAGCCCCTTATTGACCTGGAGAGATGTTCAGCATCTGATTGTTAAAACATCCAGGCCCCTACATCTGAAAGCAAATGACTGGAAAACAAATGGAGCAGGACGCAAAGGTGAGGCAGACGGTGTGTGTGGACTGGATTGAGCACCATTTGCTGCAAATGAAGCTCCCGGAGGACTTCTGCCCCACTGCATAAAGCAGAATTTGCACAGATTTAATGTTCTATGCAGAATTTCCTTTTTCCCTGCAGAATTGGTGCTGCAGAGCTGTTGTCTGCCACTAGTGGCCATTGGATCCAGCAGAGCCCAGCTCCCCATCTTGCAAATAAAAGACACTGCCTGGGCTGGGGAAAGGGGGAGAGAGCTGGACGGTTCCCAGCAGCTCCAGTTCCTAGCACAGCCTGAAGGAAGCTGTGAAATCAGGCAGCTGGGCTTGGGGGAGAGGGGTTGCTGGTGTCTGGGCTGGTGGGTGCCCCATGGCTGGGCTCTGGGGACAGAGGGTGTGGCTGCCTGGCCCCCTGGCTGGGCTCTGGGAAGGAGGAGGCAGAGAAACAGGAACTGAGTTGTCGTAGGGGTTTCTTTAACTCTCTACACCTAGGGGAATCTTTTCTTGTTGTCTGTATTGTTACAGACATAGTTGCTGACAGGTATTTTGAAATAAATTACCAAAATAATTGAAACTGGTGTGATTATATAGCGTTATTTTGACAAATAACATTTGCAGAATTTTAAAATATTGTGTGCAGAATTTTGAATTTTTTGGCACAGAATTCCCCCCAGGAGTAAAATGGATATAGAGAAAGCAGTGCAAAATCTGTGTGTGGAGAATAAGGTGACTAGCTGTGTCATTTATGTCACTGTCAGTGCACTTGCAGTAGAAATCCTTTGGGAGAGTCTATAACCTAGTGTTTACACTTTACCCTTTGTGGGGCACGGCTTTAACAAATGGAAAATCAGTTTGGGTATGTTTGTGACACACACTAACAACAAGAACATAGTGACCTCAGAAAGGCTGTATATTTGTACAGTACACACGGAGAGGAGTTGCAGTTCTCCTCTGCCCTCAAAATATCGGTGTCATTCCAGTTAATGCTAGTGGGAGTCTAAAGCACATGCGGAAAGGATTTGGGGCTGTTTCTAAAATAGACACGTCAACTAATGATGGAAAATGGATCGAGCACATTTACACTCCTGTGAGTTTCATTACTCACTCAGGATAATGGCGGTAGCATAATCCTGGCTTCGTAACACCGGCATGGTGTGATTAACTGTAGCCACCTCTAAGAGGGAGGATTAGAGTTGAATCCAATCTACATTCTGTCCAACTTCAACAACAACTTTTTCTTAAAACTCTGCAGTGTAGGTGGTGAGTGGAACTGTTATTGAACCTGGCCCAAAGAAATACAGTGGGAAGTCTGCTTATTAACCTCTCAGTAGCACGGCTCGTGGGACAGTTCTTTGTGCTGCTAATGCTTGTATTTGCTGCCACTTCACTTCATGCTGAGATTCTTTATGTATGAACGGATTTTAGGAGCCTTCTTAGAGAGTAATCTCCTGAGGGTTGTTCAACACCTTTCATCACAGGCCCTGATTCTGGCTGGCACCTCTGAGAGCTTCCACAGTCTAAATAAATAATAATAGTTGGAACCCACTGAAGTGCACTGAGCATCTCATACTTAGCACTAGCCAAAAGCAGCAAAAGATTCTTGCAACGAAAACCTGCGGATCCACTTTGCTGGCCTTTATGGTACCTTTGACTAGAGAAGTTTTTATTTGCAAGAATGTTCCCATAACAAATAGACATCACAAGTGCCAGTACAGATCAATATTCCCAAGAGTGTTTGCATTGGAAGGGCTCCCTCTGCTGTTTTGAGCAGCTGTCTTTATGGTTCTCATTACTGGTTGGCTGGACAATTGTCAATGTTAGTGGATAATTTGCAGTTTGATAATCTTTGCAAAAGCTTGTTTATCAACGGATATTCCGGGGCTGTGCCACTCAAGCATCTGCTGACTTGTGTGTGTGCCGAGGGCTGTGAAAATACAGAGTTTGGAGAATGAATAGCTCTGTTAACCATCGTGCTCACTCAGTCCAAAAACTTGATGCCTTCAGCTTTTGCCTGATCAGATAGGGCGTCACAGCTGAAAACCAAGATTAAAAGAAAACTCTGCCTAGGCCCTTATTAAATGTTGTGCTGTAGAACCGCTGAAGAAAGACCATTTGGAAGGATGGTTGAGCGGGTCAGGCATCTGACTACATTTGATTCATGGATCTGCCACAGCTTAGGTGTGTCACTTGCAGCAGGTCACTTAATTTCCTTGTGCCTGGGGTTACTAGCATTTCCCTATCTCATGGGAATGTTGTGGGGATAGATACAGACATTCATTAATGTTTGAGATACCCAGCCACCAGAGTGATGGGTACTTTATAAATACCTGGATAGATTTTTGTAGTGACCTCAACCACTAGCTACATCTGTCGCCTCTGGTGGAACGAGATCATGGGAAAGCCTGTAGTACCAGTCCCCCAGTGCCCACAACGAAATAGACAGCAGACGGCTTCTTCCTGTATCTTTTGAGCTGGGTAGACAGTGAGGAGTACCACAGAAAGTTTGACAGAGTCTTCCAGGTGGTGATGGGATTCTAATGAGAAGAGTTTCCCTTATCCCGTAGAGCCTGTGCCACAGGAAAAGGTGAAATTTGGATCATTTTTTGCATGTTTAGTATTTTTTTCCCCTCTGAGAAATCAAGCACCAAAGTTAAACATTTCCCCCCCATAAGTGACGTTTAAACGCTGTTAATATCTTTAAGCAAGTAGATTTCTGAGTCTTCTGTCTTTTCAGTTAGCCATCTATATGGATATGGTCTAGTTAATGCGGAAGCTATTGTAATGGAAGCTAAGAAATGGAAAAAAGCGCCCACCCAGCACGTCTGCATTGGAAGCTCCGATAGGACCCCCAGGTGAGTGTTCACTTGAATACATCCCCCAGCACCAGGACTAAGTGATGGCACAAATATTCTAGCTTGGGCAGACAATGTGTAACCTCCATCATAAATAATCACTTTCTGTTACAGTTACTCATGCTTACCTGATAATGTGCTCTGCTATCACGCACCATGCATTGAGGCACATTAGACTCTGTGGCAGGACCACGTCCCTGCTGGCTGGATCTCACACGTGTTGTGTGGGCAAGGTCACGCCGCCCGGGGGAAGCCATTTTGAAGAGTGTGCTGCTTCATACCCCTCGCACACACGCTGTCCAATACCGGACAACACCATGTCTGATTTTGTCTCCGTGCCAGATAGGGGACAACCCTTAGAAAAGCAGACCCATCCAGCTTCAAACTGGCCGAATGGCCTCCCTAGTGCGTGTGTGTGTAGAGGGGTGAGTAACTATGCCCTTGGAGTTGGGTTTGAACTCTGTTTTGATGTGGGTGAGTGTCACCTGCTCTCTGTGTGGTGTTTGAAGTATGCATGGTGGCCAGCTCTCATAGATTTATCATGAGGCTTGTGATAATTGGTGTTTTTCTGAAAACCCCAGCTCCTGGAGTCATATGAAGGCGTGAGAACTTCAGGGGTTTTGTTTGCTTTTGTTTGTTTGTTTTAAGAGTAAGTTTCTAGCCCTTATGGTTGCAAAGAGAGGCTTGGAAATGCAGAGCAAGTGCACCATCAAGGCTCAAACCAGCAGGCAAACAATAAGAACCCACAATTTATTTTTAATCTCATGATTTTTAAACCAGGTGCATGATTTTGGGAGGGATTTGGGATTTGAACAAATAACGCACACTGGGTTCTTTTGATTTCAGAACCTATCGGGATCATGTTTTCAGGTTTTTCTTTGCAGCCACAAGGACTAGATGTGTATTTTCCTTTTTAAATGGAAGCTGTGATTCTCACTCTGTTCAGAAGAGACCAAAGAAGACAAGGACTTTCTGCTTTACTCTGCCGTTTGCTTTTCTAAACCGTGTCGCCCACTCTGGCAGCCTTATGGCGAGACTTGTGGTATTTAGTGCTTTTTCTGAACACCGCAGATGCCCCTACATTAGGGCCCAAGCCTGCCAGCATTTCCTACCAAGCTTACAAATGGGAGCAAATGCTATTCCTGGGCATATTTGCAGGGTCAGGCCCCTAAAGATGGCCTGTGGATAGGGAAGTGAGGAAGTTGCTGACCTCAAGGGAAGAAGGAGAGGCAAGCAGGTCTGTGGCTGGGACAGCAGTCACCTGAGCCTGGCAATTTGGTCCAGTTGTGCAAAAAATAATTCTGATTTAGAAAATGAAGCCAGGTTTGTGTTGGAGAACAAAGATCCCGAGAATTCCAGTGGCCTTGTCTCTTTTCTGATTTGCACCAAATAAGCAGGGATTTGAAGCACTGTCAGAAATGCTGTAGCAAGGGGAGAGGGTAGTTTTTTGTTTCCAAATCACCATAACTTGTTAGTAGAAGCTTTGCAGCAATTCATCTTAGTGCTGCTACAGACGAAGCATACGGGCTGATGGCAAGACACAGGAGATAAGATACTCTATATACATGCCAGTTCTGAGCCTACTTTATTGTGCAAATGGCTGAGGATACTTTGATTTGAAATTGTTTGAAATTATGCTATTAATGAGGCCATCCTCTAGCAGCTTGGACTC
Organism: Mauremys reevesii; assembly: GCF_016161935.1. NCBI lineage: Eukaryota > Metazoa > Chordata > Testudines > Geoemydidae > Mauremys > Mauremys reevesii. Next base: position 7,382,170 of record NC_052632.1, read on the forward strand.
TCTTCCAAACAGAAGCCCAGCAGTTGATGCATGCAAACGGTCCGTTTTGCATATAGTTTTTATTCCCTTGTGCCTCAGTTATGATTTACCACGTCTCCCCATCCCAGGGAGAAACCGCTGTGAAGAGATATCCCAGATGGAGTGGCCTCTGAAGTACCAGGGATCTTCCATTTGGGTAGCTGGACACAAGGGGAATGATTCTGGAACAATACACATTGCAGGCAATGTCCTGAAATGAAGGACCATCCGGGAAACCTTCAAATTCCTCTGTACTAAAACTGGGAACAAAAGGTGTCTTGATCATACCGGAAAGCCTTTCTGCTGCGCTAAGATGGGGACACCAAGAACTGGGCCTCATTTAGAGCAGCACTTCTCATGCAACTTGTGCTGGCCGTCTGCACGAGATGTATTTTTCATAGATTACTAGATTTAAAGGCCAGAATGGACACGATCATCTAGTCTGACCTCCTGCATAGTGCGGAGCATAGAATTTCATCTTGTGACTCCTGTACTGAACCCAATAACTTGTGTTAGACTCAGGCATATGTTCCAGGAGGCATCTGGGCTGGCTTTCCTGGTGTCCACTAATTCAGAGTTTGCTGCAAACAGTGGAAAGACTTCAGAGTCAAAGGCAGGCTAGTTCTGTGCTCTACCGTCTTCAAGGCCAGTTCAGGGCTACTCAGGTGCAAGTACGGGTCTTTTGTAGACCTTCCCCCTTTCTTTAAGCCTGATCCAAAGTCTGTTGAAATCCAATAGAAAGAATCCCATTCAATGGGTTTTGGATCAGGCCCTTTATGGAGAAATTCCTTCTTCTGTTCTCTAATGCCTGGACTGACAGAGATCTCCTGCACCAAAGTTTCAGCCTAAATGGAAACGGGCATGTAAATGTGTTTTCCATTGTGGGAACTGATGACGACCATGGGCAGAATAATCTGTCGGACCAGATTAGTCAATCTGGCTCTTAAAGAATCAAAATTCCTGGTAAGACACACCCTTATTTCCAGCACAAGTGATTTGCTAATCAAAAGAGCATTATTTTATTGGAGCAAACAGAGACGGCAAAGCAGTTCTGAATTTGTAGCCAAAGAAGTTCATAAAACAATTTATCTGATGCAGACCCTCATTTCAATCCAAGGAGGAATGTTGCCCCAATAATAATAATACTAATTAATAATGAATAAAAAGTTTGAGACTCATAACTCAGAGATCTTTAAGGAGTGTTCAGAACCATCTGGTTACCACTGAGCACTTCAGCAGACTGGAGTTCTGGGTAGGACAATGTATTGGGATGCAGATAGCGTTGATTTGTTACTGTTTGTTGTGAAATCATAGGAAGCAATGAGTAAACAAAACAAAAGAAGTTTGTTGTGGTTTCCAGACGTGAACTGGGGAAACGCAATTGAGGTGGGCAAGTGAAGGAAGATTCTTGTTTCATTAAGCAGTTCCTCTGGCTCCTTGTTTAGCATGAGTATGTGGAAAGAGATGGAAAAATAAGAGAAAGCTACAAAGAGTGATTCCCTGCTCTAGTACTTCAGTTTCACTCAGGTGCAACGCCAGTAAGTTCAGTAAAGTATCACCAGTGTAAATTCTGTAGTGACCTGGTGATGAACCAGGTCCTGTATCTTACTAGCTGGTGGGAGTATTGTACGTGTTACCTACCTGAAGTCAGGTGTAACTGAATTCAGATTCTGTAGCCCAGTCCCTGAGGTTTAAACACACCATTCCTCTTGCTGGTGATGTTCCCAAAAGACCTGGCTTGCTAGAGCTTCAGGCCATTTTCGTGCTGCATGAAGTAATTTGTGAAGTCTGTCTGGAAGGAGTCAGATGTTTTGGCCTCATGGTGGTGTCTAGTGTTTCTGATTACTAACTCCAATAAACTTTTTCTGAACCCTGAAGATGACTGGAAATTAGTCTGGCTAGATGCTTTTTTTCCCCCGATCTTGCACAGAAACAGTTTATAGCTAGTCAGGCACAACATAATGTGGAACTGCAGTGGGCTGCACGTTGTTCCAAAACTTTTCCCCAGATGCTGCTGTGGTGGGTTCCGTTTCACCTGGGTGTTTGTAGAACTGAACTGATAAGTGTCAGATGCCTACACAGCAACAGATTTCATGTATCGTCTGTCTGCCGCCAAATTCAGTTTCGAGCTGGATGCAAAGCCACCCTGAGGGCTCTGGCATGATGGCTGATGTAAGGAGTAACTGGAGAAAAGCTGGGATGTTCTGAATAGCCAGCCCAGGCCCTGGCGTAACCTCGTCTTAACTCTTGTCTTATACTTAGATAGGAAATTCTTTGGGGCAGGGACCGTCCTTTTGTTCTGTCTTTGTACAGCACCTAGCCCTCGTGCTGGTCCATGACTAGGGGCTACAGTAATATAACTAATATATAATAACCATGGCTCTACATAGAGCCTCTCAGTGTAAAATACCATGTTAAAATGTGCATGTTCCTGTCCCTTTGGACCAGAAGGACTAGCTGACAAAGCCACGAAACCAGCCAAGACTATGAATTTTTGAAGCAAGTCATGTAGAGAAAGAGGAGCAGCTTGAAATCCATTCCTGGGGCATGCAAACAATGTTTTCAAATACTTACAAACCCTCCCAGGGAATTACATCACTGTTTATAATGATTTAGAGGATTTTTTTTATGACTAAGGCAAACTAAAGGCATGCTATGTAATCCCTGCGAGAATCCGGAGCACATGCTTGGCAGTATCCCCAGAGGAAACTTGGGGAATAATAGAAAAACTGCTCCCTCTAATAAATTATACATTAATAACATGGCTGAGAAGTTCACTGGGAACTAATCCTTTGGCGAGTGGTGACTGTTTGTGCAGCTAAGAATGTGGGCGCTTAAATTTGAAAATCTCGGTTGTAAAGGATCCAGCAACTGATATGAGCAAACATCGAGCCCGCCGGGAAAGCAGGGTTTTAAGAGCAGTTGTGGGCGACTGCTAGTCTTGTGCGATCAGCATGTGTTATGGAATGAGCCGGTGCTGTAGATTCCACTCAGTGTTCTACAGAGTAGCCAGAAAAGTTTGATCAAAGGAAGGAACACAGTGGAGTACTTTAAAGATTGTTCCATAATCTCCCGGCCCAGTGTGGGGGTCTAATTCTGCCCCCTTTGTGTCTGGGCGCAGGAGACCCTGCCGCAGTGTGACTCATTCCTTTCTGCTGTCTGGGAGGCAGGATCTGGGGAGCCTCTGCAGGGGCCACAAGCCCTTTTTGCACTGCAGAGCCCACTCCTTTGGGGATCCCCGTGTGCTGCTGGCAGAGGTGGAGTTGGTGGTTCCATCCACCTGCTATTCACTCCTAGGCCTGGTCTACACTAGGGGCAGGGGGTCGAACTAAGGTATGCAACTTCAGCTACGCAAATAGCGTAGCTGAAGTCGAACTACCTTAGTTCGAACTACTTACCCGTCCTCACGGCGCGGGATCGACGTCCGTGCCTCCCCCGTCGACTCCGCCACCGCTGTTCGCGGTGGTGGAGTTCCGGAGTCGACGGGAGCGCATTCGGAGTTTGATATATCGCGTCTAGATGAGACGCGATATATCGAACTCCGAGAAGTCGATTGCTACCCGCCGATCTGGGCGGGTAGTATGGACGTACCCCTAGAGTTGATCTTGAGAGACTCCTCCAGCACTGACACAGGAGTAATGGCTGTTTGCAGGGCTGTCAATTACTTTTGTGCCCATAGACCTCCCCAGAGCACAGCCTGTGGGGGCACTTCTTGGAGAAGGGGCGTCAGCGAGAACTGGCCTCGTAAAATGCAGCAGGGCCAAATCAATTATAGCCAGCAGATTCCATCTGTGTGGCCATTGTCCTATTCGTTGTGTAACTCAGTTCCCCCAGTGGTAGCACGTTGCTCTCCTTTCCATTGCAAACTGTCCTGGCTTCTCCTCTAGGGACATCCATGCCGACCAGATGGTGCGCACAACCACCGTGACCAACGCCTGTGCCAACCACTACGACCAACGCGTGGTGTACCTGGAGCACGTCATAGTGCGAGTCAGCATTGAGCACCCTCGGCGCGGAGACCTGCAGATTAACTTAACTTCTCCTTCAGGGACGGAGTCTCAGCTCTTGGCAAGAAGGTTAGAATAGCTGAATCTATCTGGCCATGTGGTTGCAGCACGCAGGGCCAGGTTAGCTTGGGACTGGCTACCATCATGTTTTGCACATTTTAAAAGAAGGGGTGACTTTCCCCTCTTCTCCCTCCTCTAACCCCCAAAATGTATATGCTTGACTGGGACGTGGTGAATCTGCACAGAAGGCTTCTGGAAAATGTTAGGCCAGAAGGAGAATTCGGTGGAAAGCTTAATGAAACAAAGCACTGAAACGGTTCATTTTGAAAATGTCAGAATGAGGCCTAGTGCCAGAAGATCTGGGGAATTATAGATCTGTCAGATGACCTTTGATACCTGGAAAACACTGCAACTGATTATTATACAGTCAATTGGTTATTATACCTAAAGGATAACAGGGTAATAGCAACATGGATTTGTCAAAAACAAATCATGCCAAATCAACCTAATTTCCTTCTTTGACAGGGTTCCTGGCCTGGTGGATATGGGGAAGTTTAGTCATGATCTATATTGATTTTAGTAAGGGTTTCAGCACAGTCCCACATGTCAATCTCCTACATCAAATAGGCAAATGTGGTCTAGATGAAATTATTATAAGCTGGGTGCAGACCTGTTTGAAAGGCGGTAGTCGAAGAGTAGCTGTCAATAGTTTGCTGTTGAACTGGGAGGACGTATCTAGTCGGGTCCCACAAGGGTTTGTTCTGGGTCCAGTATTATTATTTAGCATTTTCATAATGGAGTTGAGAGTATGCTTATAACGTTTGCTGGGGACACCACCCTGGGAGGGGTCTCAATGACTTTGGAGCTCAGGATAAGAATGACCTTGACAAAATGGAGAAATGGTCTGAAATCAACAAGATGAAATTCAGCATTTTGTCAAGGTCATTCTCATCCTGAGGTCTCTTCCAGCCCTACACTGCTCCCCCGTCAACTCCACTTCTGCCTCTCGCCCTGGTGGAGTTCCAGAGTCGACGGGGAGTGCATTCGGGGATCGATGTATCGCGTCTACATCGATCCCTGATAGATCGATCACTACCCGCCAATCCGGTGGGTAGTGTAGACATATCCTTAGGCTATGTCTAGGCTGTGCCACAGTGTAGACTACGGAGGTGTGAATTGCAGAGTGCACCAAACTGTTGCGTTCTATCTGCCCCACGTGGAGGCTTCTGGCACAACTAAAAGGTACCTAGTTCATGTTAACAGTCCTCTTTCAAACAGCCCTAAGTTACAGCAAGCTAGGTACCTCTTAGTTCGCATCAGCCGTGTCCACACGGAGCAGTTCGAGCGTAGCACTGTCGGTGCACTCTGCAGTTTGCTCCCTGGTAGTCTGCACTGCAGTGACAAGCCATTAGGGTGCATATCTCTTAGCACCTCGCAGTGCACCCTGTTTAATTGTCTTGAGTAATGCATTGACGCTACTCTTCAATTGCAGAGCGTTTGATATCTCCAACGAAGGATTTAAAAACTGGGAATTCATGACTGTCCACTGCTGGGGGGAGAAGGCAGAAGGGGAATGGACTCTGAAGATCCATGACACGCCATCCCACATGCGCAACCCAGAGAGGCGAGGTGAGCACACGCTGTTGTCTTTCTGGATTGTCACCAGTAGCATCTGAGCTACTAATTTGGTGTGATGCTTTGAGTGCAGTTATCATGCTCATTCACTGACCGTGTCGTACTCGATGCAAATGTTTGTGCTTACCTGGAACACCTAGAGTTATGCTTTCAGCTGGGTTTGTGGGGTATAACTTTGCCATGATTCTTAAGGAAAATGTTGCAATACAAAGGATGTTATTGAGCACAGTTTCAAATGTAGGTGCATAAAATTAGGTAGCTGCATCTATACCTAAATCTGGTGATCAACTGTGTTCATCCACCAAAGGTAGGACAAGAAGTAATCGCTTTAGTTTGCAGCAAGGAACAATTAAGTTAGATATTGGGCAACATTTTCTAACTATCAGGATAGTTAAGCACTGGAACAGGTTATCTCGGGAGGTTGCGGAATCCCCATCACTGGAGGCTTTTAAGAACAGGTTAGACAAATACCTGTCAGGGATGGTCTAGGTTTACTTGGTCCTGCCGCAGCATAGGGGGCTGGACTAGATGTCCTCTCGAGGTCTCGTAGGACTTGATGTGATGAAATCTGAGGAAATTCTTTATGCTGAAGGGGTTGACAAACTTGTCTATCAAAGGATAATCTAAGAATTAATTGTAAAATTAGCATTACTGTGAAACCAAATTTGCTGACCCCAAGAACAAAGGTTACAAAATCAGAATATAATGGTTCAAAACAAAGAAATGGAAAAGCCGTAATTTTATGTCTGGTGTTCTGGGAATGTGTGAATGGCCAGCTACCTACCTCCAAGGTAGTGCACAGCATTAGTAATTGGAGCAACAAATGCAGTTCCAGAGTGTGCAAACCTAGTGAGGTTGCTTCACTGAGATCAGAATCAAGGCAGACCATGGACAGCCACCAGGCAATAGTCAAGGGACTTCTGTGGCATCAAATATTGATGACATGAAGTGTGTAATAAATACAGAACTGGAGGAGGGGAATGGAGGCTTAAATTGGGTTGTTATTTTTAAATAATTTAGTAATTAATTTTTACAGCCAAGTTAATTTTGACCTAAGTGGAGAATAATATTTCAGCAGCTGTGCTGTTATTAAGCAGCGATGAATTATTAGTAAGGCTGCGATTCTTTCATGGAGGTTGCGGAAGTCACGGATTCCATGACTTTCTGCGACCTCTATGACTTCCGCAGCAGCTGGTGCGGCTGACTTCCGGGCCGCCCGAGCAGCTGATCCTGGGGACTGTGCGAGCACTGGCCAGTGTGGCTGGTTCCAGGGACTGCCCCAAGCAGCGGTCCTCGGGGTGCCCCTGGGGAGCACCTGAGCATCAGTCCTGGGGGTGCCCTGGGGACCGCCCAAGCAGCAGTGGTCCTGGGGTGGCTGAAGCAGCAGCCTGAGGCACCAGGAGGCCATCCGGGGAGTGTTCCCTGTGAATAGCGGCCGAGGGCAGTCAACCCCCAACACTGGAGCCGGGTCCCCCTCCAGCAGGGACCACCGGAGCAGCAGGGGCCCAGAAATCACCCTAAACTCTAACCCTAAATTGAATTGTTATAATTTCCTGCTGTAGAAAAGGCTACTTCTAGAGATGCTGCTTTTCTACTGCTTCTTAAGGCTTTGTAACTTGTTCTCATTCACTTCTGAGCCTATTTATTCCATTTAATCAGCTCTATAGCGTATATCTTCCATTTGATCCAAGTTACCACTGTCCTGAGCAAACCCAGAATAATCTCCTGATGTTCCTTCAGACTGTCTTGTTTAAAAGCCAATGGTGCTGCTTGCTTAGTCCTGTTTTTAAAAATCAATCATGTTAGGGGGGAAAAATCCTCTGTTTAGAAGACTGTGAAAAACAGCCCTAAAAATAATCTTAACGTGTTTGGAGACATTGACAAAAATAAGTCTCCTTATCTCCAATTATAGCTTCTGGAGTTAATGGCTCTCTCCATAATTCAGTTATTAAGCAGCTAGTGAAACTGCAGTTTATCACATAGGAGTTAACGCATTAAAAATTCCATGGCTGCCTTGAACTGCTACCTTAATTTAGTCCAGAAGCTCTGTGGTCTAGTAAAGATTTGTATTGAATGATCTTGCTTGTGCTTTCTTGGCTACTTTTATACCGTACAAATTTTACATATGTGACATTTCCTGGCAGTTCTGCTGGGAGTCAGAAGTCCTGGGTTTTGGTCCTAGTTCCCACTACTGCTTTCCCATATGTCCCTAGACTAGATGTTTTACTTCTGTGCACCTCGGTTTCACCAGCTGCGAAATGGGTGAACTTATGCTCACCTCTGAGCAGCAGTCTGAAAACTTACTGATCCTTGTTTGTAAGGGGCTTTGAGAAGTGGAAGGTGCTATGGGAAGGTGAAATGTTAGTTCAGGGGTAGGCAACCTATGGCACGCGTGCCAAAGGTGGCACACAAGCTGATTTTCAGTGGCACTCACATTGCCCGGGTCCTGGCCATCGGTCCGGGGGGCTCTGCACTTTGATTTAATTTTAAATGAAGCTTCTTAAACATTTTAAAAACTTAATTTACTTTACATACAACAATAGTTTAGTTATGTATTATAGACTTATAAAAAGAGACCTTCTAAAAATGTTAACATGTATTACTGGCACATGAAACCTTAAATTAGAGTGAATAAATGAAGACTCGGCACAGCACTTCTGAAAGGTTGCCCACCTCTGTGTTAGTTTATTGTCACTGTTGCATCTATTGCAGGGAAGTTAAAGGAATGGAGTCTCATTTTATATGGAACAGCCGAACACCCTTACAACGCAACCAGTCCCCATCACTCCCAATCAAGGATGCTGGAGATTTCAGTGCCCAAAATGGAGCCCTCTAAAGCAGCAGTTTTCCAGAGTCAGATGGAGGTGGTGGAAGAGGAGGAAGAATACACAGGTAAAACCTCTGCAGCCCCTTGATCTGTTTCACTTGCAGCTGAATATTGCTTCTCTGAAAAAATCAGTACCTGCCAGTGTAGATAGAGACATTTTGTGCTGTGTTTATGGTTTGTTTCCTTTGGGAGAGGAGGAGAGAAAAAGAGAATGGAAATCCTTATCCTACCTGTCCTAGGCACCCTGGCCTCTGCTGCCACCAGTTGGCCAGATTCAGCCCTGGGGTACATAGGAAGTGTCAGAGTGGAGGTCCAGCTAGTCTAATGTCCTGTCTCTGACAATGGCCAACACCAGCTGATTCAGAGGAAGGTGTAAGGACCCCACAGTAGCCGATTTGGGATAATCTGCCCCTCACGTTATCTCATTCTGGTCTCTAAGCATACATCTACGGTGCAAAAAAACCCCGTGACAGTGAGCCTGGAGCCCAGGACAACTGGGGCTCATGCTATGAACTCCGAGTCCTTCCCCCTTCCTGAGTTTCAGAGCCCTAGCTCCAGCCTGAGCAGGAACAGCTACACTGCTGCTATTAGCCAGGTAGCACAAGCCCTCAGGCAGTTGACCTGGATTCTGAGGCTACCTGCTGCATTTTTGTTTTAGTTTTTGGCTTTTTTATTTGTGTTTTTGCTGTGTAGACGTACCTTAATAGTTAGTGATTGGCCCAAACTCTAAAGTATGGGGTTTGTTGTCCCTTCCCCAAAAATGTTTGTTTGTGGTTAATTTTTTTATTGATTTTTCATAAAGAAACCAGACAATCACAAGGACAAAAATGTAAATGAGTGACAGCTTGTATGTGTTTCCAAATCCTGCACGCTTCATGGGATCACCAGTGGAATTACACAATTTTACAACTTGTCAAAGCTGCAAGATCAGTTAATACACAACCAGACAGTACTACATAGGCGTAACATGTTAGGGTCGGGGGAACAGTATTAAAGTAGCAGAAGAAATACGTGAATCGGGAGAGGAGGGGAGTAGGGGTGGAGGGGGGTAGAAGAGAGGTTAGCTGGAATGGAGGTCTGGCATTCTTTGAGCCATCACAACACTTTTATCCAAATGTATCTAGAAATGGGGTCCAAATTTCTTCAGATTCATGTAATTTCTCTCTGTGGCATTAAGCTATTCTTTCTTTGATTACCAACTCAGACACTCTTACCACTGTTCTATTCTGGGCATAAGGCTACTCCTCCATTTTTTATTAACATTAATTGTGACAACTCTGGATGATCTTGTTATCCATATAAAGGCCTAATCCCAGTTTGAATCTTGCTAAATTTTTAGCCTCAATATGTATGTTTACACTGTAGTGTAAGCCCCGGATTCAAATTCAGGCTCAGGCCCCCATTCGGTCTACACACAAATCACACTAACTCAGGGCTTGGACCCGGGGTCTCAGGACCCCCTGGGGCTAGAGGGTCCAACCCTAAAGGCTTATCTACACTTATCAGGGGATTGACTGGTGATCGATGCATCAGCGGTTGATTTAGCGGGTCTAGTGAAGACCTGCTAAATGGACTGCAGATAGCTCTCCCGTCGACTCCTGTACTCCACCAGATCAAGAAGAGTAGGGGGAGTCAATGGGAGAGCGTCTCCCATTGACATCACGTAGCATGGACCCCGCGGTAAGTAGGTCTAAGCTACGTTGATTTGAGTTACGCTATTCACGTAACTCAAATTGTGTAGCTTAGATTGAATTTCCCCTGTAGTGTAGATCAGGGTTCAAGCCCTATTGCTTTGCAGTGTAGATGCAGCACCACTGGACTCATGCTCTGGGAGTCCGCCAAAAGTATCCTACAGTTCCACAGTTTGACTTTCTTCGTCCTCTGGACAGTCAAGTTTGGTAGATAGTCACGTTTTCCCACACTGCACCACAAGCAAAGAGCTAAAGTGGCCTCATTTTGGGAGGGCACCAGGGAACTCTAGGATATGGGTGGTTGGATTTTGACCCCATAATGTAGTGTAGATGTTGGGGCCCGATGTTGGGACCTGGGGTTGAACAATTCCTAACCTGGGGTAACAAATAAGAGTAGATACTCAAGCCCTAGGTTAACAAACCTGAAGTCTGCTAACTCAAGTTCTACTAAACCTGGGCTTGCCTTGCAGTGTAGACTTACCCAATGACTTCCTGTGGCAATGAGCTCCACAGGCTAATTATGTGCTGAGTGGAAAAAGTATTTCCTTTGATTGGCTTTGAGTTTGCCGCCTTGTTCATTTCACTGTAAGTGAGTGTATGCGAATGCAGCTCTGTTGACTCCATAGGAGAAATTCTGCTGAGAACACCAGGCCTGAATTTGGTCTCTTATATTTTACAATGGAAATTGACCCTACTGCCCCAGATGCTGGCTGTTCTTTAAGGTTGGGATTGTTCAAAGCATCTTAAGAGAGTTAGACGACATCTCCCAGTGAATTTTTCTGGGGTTTGGGCCCTTCCCTTTGGCCCCTTAGAAAATTCCAGCCTATGGAAAACAAGGATACAGCTGTGGCAGCAACCTCTCTTCTGTAGTCTTGGTAGAGGCTAGCAGGACTTACAGAACACATCAGTGGGGTGAAGCACCACCACAAGACTGCTGCGCCACACTGTAAAGATTATCCAAGTCAACAGGTACAGGGGCTGCTCAAGGAAAAACTTACAGGCTGTAATAGGAAGCCCTGGTTTATTAACTGAGGTCAGTGAAAAATGTGTCCTGGTCTGATTCTCACTTAGGGTGTAGCTGCAGTTCAGTCCGAAGAGGGATTGTAGCACAGACGGATGTGGCATGTCCCGCAGTATCCCGGTGACAAATTGCAGTGCAGACATGGTGGCATGAGCTTCAGTGCAGGCCATTCGAGCCAGGGACCCTGGTATGGGCTGGTATTAGTCTGCACTGAAGCCTCTGCCCCCACATCTATACTGCTAGTTTTAGCCATGCTAGTGCAGGTAAACCTAATGCAGGTATGTCTACCCATGCTGCAGTCACACCTCCTATTGCAGTGGAGACATGCCCTTACACTTAGGTTATGTCTACACTACAGCTTATGTCGGCATAACTTATGTCGCTTGAGGGTGTGAATAAACCTCCCCCCTGAGTAACATAAGTTACGCAAACATTAGTGCTCGTATTCACAGCACTACGTCGGCGGGAGAGCTTCTCCTGCAGACATAGCTTCTGCCATTCACAGAAGCGGTTTTATTACACCGGCAGGAGAGCTCTCTCCCATCAGCACAGAGCGTCTTCACCCGACGCACTACAGTGGCACAGCTGCAGTGCTGTATGTGTAGACCCACCCTACAGCTCCTTTGCAGGAAGTTCAAAGTACATTTGCATGACTTTGTGGTGCCTTTATGGCCAGATCAGTATACAGGGGCCTAGTATAAATAAGAATCAGCCCAACCTATCTCCACCCATTGACTTTTACGTCATTATTATTATTATTTATATTATGGTATTGTCTAGAGACAGTCTCTGCCTCTGGGAACTTACAGCCAAAGTGAGAATTGCCTTGTAGTTACTGTTTCAGTGCCATGAATGACTAGCGGACATGACAGAGAAAGAGAGAGAAGGGCTGCTAAAAAAAAAATTTCTCTCTACGGCATAAACTTGTATAATTACATGCAGCACCTTTAGCAACACATGTGACATAGAGAATTCACAAGGTGCCCACAGAAGAGAAGCTATAATGGGATTTTTATTGAATAGTGATCTGTTCTTTGGGCCTTTTAACATTGCACCTAAACGATTAGCAAGAAAAGCTGCATCGCTTTGGTTTGGCAAATGTTCTTCATATAAATATTATGGCTGCTAGATAAATGTTGGGCTGCATTTTGAACATATACATCTCTTAATTATGCAATACCTTCCTGCACACCAACAAAACTGACAATTCAGGAGTCAGTGAAGGATTGACTTAAAGAATTTTGGAACGGACTAACACCCCTCAGATTAACACTACCACCAATGCAGCTGCAGCTGTCTTTTCCAGCTTGTTCCAAAAATAATTGAATTATTTGCACACTAGTCTACTGTTGTTTTTCCTGTGGTCTTATAAACCATGGTGAGGTGCAATGTGCAAATGGATAGTTTTTGAAAATCTGTACAGTACGGATGGTTTTTAAGCTTGACTAGAAGTTCTAGGTGAGCTGGGCAGTTGAATTCTTAGACTAAGGCAGTAGAGACATGTGTCCTATCTAATGAACCTGCATCTGTAATGAAATTGGACTCTCTGGAGAGCTCTGTGTTCGCCAGCTAATTTTGGAAGCAAATCATTCCCACACCCATTCCCCTTTATTTCACAGCCACTTCCCTATCTGCACACCCACCCTTCTGATCTCTGCTTACAAGTAGCCCAAGTGCCTCAGAACAAAACTTTTTTCCAGAGTTTGATCAGGGTGAGTTATAGAGTATTTTCAGGCCCATCTCGAGTTACTAGAACACCAGCCTACCAGGTTAAGGAGCTCATGAATGTTAAGACTAAGACAACTCTTCTCTAGCACTGGGCAAAATTTTTCCCACAAAACATTTTTTTTTTCAAAGAACAATGCAGATTCGGTGACACTAAAACATTTTGTGAATTTGTGTCAATTTTGCCAAATAGTTTTTCTTGAAAACAAAATCAAATCCTGAACACATCAAAACGTTGTAATTTTTCTGTTCAAAATCACTTTTGTTGAAAAATTTCCTTTAATTTTATTTTTTTAAATCCAAAACATGACAAAATGTTCAAGATTGAAACAAAACATTTCATTCAACCCGAAAATGATTTTTTTTAAAACTTTTTGATTCAATGAAAATTTTCATTTTGGTTTTGACGCCAAACAAGTTTTTTACAATTTTTTTCGGAATTGCCAGTGAGTTTAAAAATTGTTATTCGTCCACCTCTACTCTTTTCCCATATCCCACTTCTCTGTTTTCCTCTGGACCAAGTGAAGCTGCTAGTTCCAGAAGTCAGCTTCAGCGCATCTCAAGAGAGTTGGCCTAGTGGAAGCAGTTGGAGAAGTCTCTAAAATGAAGGTTGAGTTGGTTCAACTCTTTCCATCTCCCAGCCAGCGCCTCTGGCACAGTGTATCATTACAAAGTCTCAATGGTAGCAGAGTACTGCAGTCTGGCATTGCCTAGTGTTTGAGTTGCAGAGGCTTTAGGAGAATATAACATTGTAGTTCAATTGTCAATAGATAAAATATTCATAATAAAATATAGGTTCAAGGACTAGACAATGGGATATAAACCCTCTGACTTCTAGGTCACCAGTTCAAATCCAGCCACAGATGGCACAGCAACTAAAAGCTATTGCCATCTGCTAGATCATTGACCTAGATGGTGTCAGTCCTGTTCCCGGTGTCTCCACCATAGCATGGACTCTTGCTCTCTGTAGAAGTCAGAATTGAATGGGCAGTAGAAACACAGACCTACTCTCCCCTTTTTGGAGGTGGGTTCCGGAGCAGCATGAGGCAACGTGTGCTGTTGCTGTCCATGCTGGTTCTGCTGGTCCCTGGGTAAACACGAGTCTTCGGTCACCCAGTGGCCAATCGAGCATCGTTCTCAAGATTCACCTGAGATAAGAAACAAAACATGAAGATGCAGAACAGCGCTTGAGCATGGTTGCTGTGAACTAGGGGGGTGGCATCTCAGGAGCATGCTACAGTCTGTCATGGGGCTGCACTTGCAACATTTTGTGTTGAAGGTTGGGCAAGTTAACCAGGTGGTTGGTGTGAAAAGGAGAGAGGGGTCAAGCTGTGCTCTCTGAGCATCTAAAACAAGCCTGTTTCTGGGAGGAAGGGCACTAGAGTTAGGCTGGATAAGAGAGCCTCCAAATTCCCTTACAGCTGTTGGTGCTGCAGTGGTGCGCACAGTCGTGTGGGAGGAAAGTGGGATGGGCTGCTCTGAGCAGCCTGGACATATCCACCAGCCCACACACTGACAGTAAAGAAATGGATGCTACAAGGGGGACTGTGGAAAGGAACAAAATTAAAAGTTGAAAAATGACATGTCTCATCGCCCCTACCACAAATTGGTCGTGCCGATGTCAGGGGAATAAGAAAGATCTGCTATTTCCTTGCACATGGAGACGGGGTTGGTTCCAAACCCTTCAGAAAAACATTCCACAAAAAGCCAAACAGGACACTGCCACCCACAAAATGCAGCTGGAACTGGAAAGGATGGGGGGAAATGCAAAAGTGAGGCTGGTGTCAGTGTAGATATGGGGGATGTGTGTGCAAGACTCTTTATAACAAAACAAAACAAAAGACTCTATTGACCGGGCTGTCGGCAGAGGCTGAGATTTTTGTAGGGATGGGGAAAGGCTAAGGGCAAATGCTAAATTATGAGGGGAAAAGAATGTTGTTTGGGAAGATCAAGAAATGCAAAGGTGGAACACGGGCTCAGCTCTGTGATAGAACTATGTAACCAGTGTGATATGTCCCCTCCAGTGGTGGCTGGACCACATTGAGGTTAGTAAGCTTGCTACAGCCTTGACCAATAAAAGCACATTTTTTTAGCTCAGGCAATAGCGGCTCATGCTTTTAGATCCAGAGGTCCAAGGTTCAATCCCTACTGCCAGTAACTCTCCCAGGGACATTGCATTACGTATATGTATTAGACCTGCTTTGAGCAGCGTTAGATGACACAAGGTGAAATCCTGACCCCGTGAGAGTCAATGCGAGTTTTGCCATTGACTTCAGGGGGGCCAGCATTTCACTCACAGTGCTTAAAACACTGGCAGCAGCTAATGGCCTGGCTACGCCAGAGCCCCCAGTGTTGGTAACTTGGGTGGAGTCAAGCTGGAGGTAGCAACGGTGGGAAGTCACTGCAGAATTTCCCAAGTGTACACGAGTATGTTGGCCAGACGGCTGTCAGAGACACAGCCTGGTATCCAGTGCCTCTTGTCTCCCTTCTCTGCCTTTGTCTCTAGGGTCACCCTCCCCCCTCAGTTACTTTTGTTATGCCCCACAAAGCTGTTTCCTCTGATGGTGATAGACTAGTATCATATGAGATGGCCAGGGTAGGTTTTTGAAGGGCTTTCAGGCTCATAGTCACTGCTTTGGGAGAGATTTCAGTCCCTGTATTTCCTATATCACTTTTACCTCTTTCTTTTTTGGCGGTGTATATGCACATATAGTTTTCTTCCAACTGCCACCTTCACATCTGATTGGACGATGCTATTGGAAAATAATTGTCCTAGCTGGAAGTGTCGACCTGGTTACAGCACATTTCCTGCCTTTAAAGAGATAAGGCTCTTTTCTATCATTCCTTCTTAACTTTGTCACTCTATAACCAATCTGAATTAGTAACATATGAATATGGATCTGTTACCATTGATAGCTAAATATTATTAAACTAGCCAGATAATATAAATGCTCAGTCGTTGCTTAGGAGAGAAGCACACATGAACACAAAATCAAAGCACATATTAACATAAACACATGTATGTTTGTGCGAATTTTTTTCTATACATATAGAACATGGACATGAAGTCTTATTTGATGGCAGCAGTTTGTCCTTTGGCTGTTGGATACTGTGTATGGTAACTCTCTGTCCCCCTCCTCTACATACATGTTAGGGGGACTGTTGACAAATCGACTGAAATGGCTTTCTGGCTCTTCTGTGCCAAGGGTTCGTGTTAATTTTAAAATTCTCAAAGCAGCAGGGCCAAATCTATCCTGTTTTATCTTTCTCCGGAGTTAGCCCCCCTCAATATAGCTTCTCAGCACCTCATACATTTACACACATGGCAATGGGACATTAACACTTCTGGGGTGTGCTTGGAAGAGCTTGTGCCAATTCTTTCAGCAAAAATCTCTTTCTCTCCTTTTAAGGTCCATGTCATCCTGAATGTGGCAACAAAGGCTGCGATGGTCCTAATGCAGATCAGTGCTTGAATTGCATCCATTACAGTCTTGGAAGTGTTAAAGCTGGCAGGTAATGATGTTATTATTTATTTGCATTACAGCAGTGGCCCTTTTGTGCTAGGAGCTGAATGTGCTACTAATAAGAGACAGCCCCCTTCCTCCAAATAGCTCATAATCTAAACAGACAAAGGATGGTAGTGCAGGAGCATTATTGGTCCCATTTTACAGATGGGAAAATAAGGCACAGAGATGAAGTCACTTGCCTGAGGTCTTATATGGAGTTTGTAACCTGAACCTTGAACTGCTGCATCCTTGTTCAGTGCTTTAACCACCAGGCCATTGTTTTGTTCACAAGTTAGTGTATGATGAACACTCTAGTTTAATGAAATATCATCTGAAAGAGAAGCCTGGTTGAGATCTGTTAATAGAAAGATGAACCAGTTGCCTGTGGTGGGGAGGAAGGATGGTCTTGTGGTTAAGGCAGAGCCCCAGGGCTCACCAGACCTGGCTCCTCTTCCTGCTTATACCATGGGTGACCTTGGGCAAGTCACTCAATCTCTCCAAGCCCCACCTATAAAAGGAGGACAATGATACTTCCCTGCCTTCTAGGGCATTGTTAATGTTTTGATGCTACTCAGATCATGTGGTGATGAGTGCCCTAGAACATTAAATCATTAAAGGTCACCGATTCCAGTGCCACTTTGATGGGTAGTTACTAAAAGTTGTTTCCATTTGACTGGTGTTTCCCATGAGACTTGGGCTCTGAAGGGCCTAAATTATTTTTGAAAATGGGGTGTAGGTGCCTAAATCACTTTGGCTCTTTTGAAATGTTTGCCCATAGAACTAGTTATCAAGTCAGTGTGCGTTAACATTGGGGGAACTGTAAGAACCTTTGAATCCCATGCTATTTATGGGAGCGGTTTTAAAGACCATTCCCAACCACTGAAATTCAGTTTACATCTTGATAATTAATAAAGAATAAATAGGAGTAGATTGTTTTAAAGGATGAAATGATCTAGTAATTCTGCAAGTAAAAATACTGATGAGGGGAGCTGTCTGGTAGGATGACTGGTGTGCAGTAACCATCCCACTGATACAGTCAGACAAGCAAGTGCTGGAGTTAATTGCATAAGCAGCATTTCTTTACAATAAATACCAAATGAGAAGCAAGCACTTGCACAGCTAAACACCAGACTTAATGAGCTGAGAATACTGTACCTTCTGGGAACTGGGATCCATACGCTTTTGCTTTTCAGATGTGTAAATGTGCATCTGTTTAATTTATACTTGGTAGTATAATCCTTTGAAGCCAGCACACGTACTGCCCCAACACCTAGACGTCCTGACACCTAAATCCTCTCTTGGATTGATTTGTATCTCACATGAGATGATTGCATACTATCAGTTCAGACTTGGTTATTGCAACTTGTATTTTACAAAGCAATCCCATCTGAATATCTAATTCCACAAAGATCATGCTACGACAGTGCTTAATAGTAATTTTTTCCAAACACCTCTAACTTGGTGGAATGACTCAGCAGAAACAAGAACATAGGTGCAGCTAGCAAGGGATTTCCTCAAGGTCAAAGAAAGGAGCCACAAAATCTCCTTTAACCTGAGGTTCAACCTAGTCCTAATATAATTTATATTGCCTTAACACCTAAGAGCCCTAGTCCATTGTGCTAGGTGCTGTACAAAGAACCAAAAGATGATCCATGCCCCAGAGACATGACAAACTAAGTATAAGATAAGGGACCACGGAGGGATACAGACAGAAGAACATAAGGAACAATGAGACAGTAGTACCAGATGCTTCCCCAAAGGCTTTCTTCTTCCTCCGTCTCCTAAAGGGTTTATTTCTAAGCCTTCTCCTGAGCACCTGTGCAGGAGGAAAGAGAAGCTGAGCTGAGAATGATGAACTACAGGTGGCCAATATTAGTCGCATGGCTTAATGCGCTCCTGGAAGACACTCTGATACCATGGTGATGAAGGCATCATAAGAACCTATGTAGAATAGAAAGTTTAGCCCCTTGCTCACTGTCTGGTCCCTAGATTTATCACCGTACCTTTTTGCCTTAGTGTAATCTCTTTATCGTGGCCAATCCAGTGAGGCGTTGAGTGGCCTCCATTCTTGTTGGCTTTGCTGGATGCATCTGGCGGAAGTGAGTCCTCGGACATTGATTATATGTCTGGTTTGTTTAATTCTTCTCCAGGGTGTGTGTGAGCTCATGCCCTTCGGGGTATTTTGGGGATAACGCAAGTAGGAGATGCCGAAGATGCCAGAAGGGGTGCGAAACCTGCACGGGCAGGGGCCGAAACCAGTGTACATCTTGCCAACGCGGTTTCTATCACCACCAGGAAACAAATGCATGTGTGGTGTTCTGTCCAGCTGGGTTTTACGCCGATGAAAGTAAGGATGTGAACCGTCTACAGATTGGAGCATGAGAATGTGGGGGGTGGTTTTTTCCCCCAAATGAACATGAATGGAAGAATTTAAGAAATCTAAAATGTCAGGGTAGAGCCTCCATGTGATGAGCCTTTGAATCAGCATCTAACAGGCAGATCTCTACTGCAGTCAAGTTGAACATGGCACTGTTGCTGCTACTAGTGATGACAACCAGAATGCTACAGTAACGTGAGCCAGTGCAAGAAAAAATACACAGTGCCTCTTCAAAAATTGGACTGATCATCCTCATTAAGAGGCACACGGTGACAAACTCAAAATTTAAGTGTAGACACTTCCATAGTTAGATTGACATAAGTTGCCTTGCGTTGACCTAACTCTGTAGTATAGACCAGACCTTAATCACCTAACTCACTTAGATACCTATGGAAAATTCCACCTTAGTCGTTATTTCAAAGGTGGAAACCCCAACTAGAGAAATGTAACTATTAATTGCCATGGCTGCAGTTCAGTAGGCATTATTATTATTATTTATTATTATTCCACCTGTCTCGCTAAGGTGTTTTGCTTTGGATCACTTGCCAGGGACGGGGTGGAGAAAGAAAAGAGGTAACCAATGCAAGCCATTGAACAGAGAACGGAGGGGAATTTAAAACAAAGTGACATTTCCCAATATCCCATTGTAAATACTGTTTTTCCCCATAATATTAAAGGTCACATTTGTGAGTCTAACGGCTGGAATGTCGTTCCTCCCCCAGCCCTTCCTGCCAATACTCCCTTTTGTTCCATTGTGTCTGTAATGAGTAGCCATGGACAGCACTGTGAACATGTTTAGTAAGTCGAGCTGTGGGCAGGGATAGAAATGCTGCTGCTTCACTTTACTCACACGGTGGATCGACATCAGTCTATACTTAATGTATCCATGAGGCCCCATCAGCACAAAACACCCCATGGAAGTCAATGCGAGCTTTGTCTGAGTGAGGATTTGGACAATCTAGAGCCCAATCCAACTCCCATTAAAGGCTCCCATTGACTTCAATGAGAGTTGGATTGAGCCCATAGTATGTGTAAGAACCCACACAAATTTATGCAGCTTCTGGCCTATTGAAATGTCTGGGGATAATTTGATATCTATGAGAAGCAGCATATATTGAATCAGAAACATCATAAAACTCCTAGCCGAGTTGGCTTAATCAAGCAAGTATTTACTGTGTGTGTGTCCCTCTGAGTTATCCACATAGTCTGAACACCACCCATCTGTATGTCCTTTTAATAGAAAGGGTTCACGGTATGACGAAAATGCTGTTCCACCTCTGTAAGCTGTTGCCTGCAAATAGCTGCTGAACTGCAGGACTTTTCAACTCATAAGATCTTTCTTGTGCATTGTGGCTAGACTGCTGCTTGCATTTCTCTGGGCAGATTTTATTTGTACTGACTTTCTTTGTTTCTAAAAGGTCAAAAACTCTGTCTTGAATGTCATCAAAGCTGTAAAAAATGTGCTAGTGATCCAGATAAACATATTCTATGCAAGGATGGATTCAGGTAAAATTAACTTTCAAAATGTTTGTCTCTATATTAAACTAAAGAAACTGATGTGAAATCTGCACATTATGATAAATCAAAAAGCGGAATTTAAAAAATAGATATTTATGTTTCAATAACACTACGACTGTGATCCAAATTGCCAAAAGCCAGGAAATTCAAAGGAGGGAGCAATCATTATATAACATAACTCATCCTGTAGCTCAGTGTTTCCCAAACTTGGGACACTGCTTGTATAGGAAAAGCCCCTGTTGGGCCAGGCCGGTTTGTTTACCTGCCGCATCTGGAGGTCCGGCCAATCGCGGCTCCCACTGGCTGTGGTTCGCTGCTCTAGGCCAATAGGAGCTGCTGGAAGTGGCATGGACTGAGGGCCTGGAGCAGTGAACCATGGCCAGTGGGAGCCGCAATTGGCCGGACCTGCGGATGCGGCAGGTAAACAAACCAGCCCGGCCCAACAGGGGCTTTCCCTACACAAGCGGCGTCTCAAGTTTGGGAAACACTGCTGTAGCTGAAAAGCACTATGTACATTCCATCAATTTATCTACAGCACTCATCACTGTGGTATAGAAGTGCCACATTGCACGTATAGATAGCCCTGAGTGGGCCTCAGATGGCACTGCTAAGTATTATTATTTTTATTGTTGTTGTCACTGATAAAGAAAAGTCTCATTTCCCCATCGTTTAGGGTTGATCCAAAGCCCACAGAAGTCAATATAAAGCCTTCCATTAATTAAATGGGCTTTCGATCAATGGTCTTTAGAGTGGTGTAAATCTGGGAGTAAATCCATGGCAGTCAGTGGAGTCAGTCTAAGTGAGAGGAGAATCAGCCCCAGATTGTTAGCTGACCACCGACCACCATTTGGACTTGTGTCTTTGATGTTGTCTACACTCTGAAGATGCTTTGCAATATAGATATACCGGTGAAGTCCCTTAGTGTTAGACGGGGCTTATGCCAACAGGAGTTTTTCTGTCAGAGTAGTAACACCGCCATCCCAGATGACATTAGCTATGTCAACAGAAGCATTCTGCTGTCAACATAGCTGTGTCTGCACTGGGGTTTTTGTTGGCTAGTGGGGTGGTGCTTCCTTCCCCCTATCCAAGAGTGCTGGCCGTGAAAACTTTATTGTGTAGACCTGGCCTCAGTCTGCTAACAGGCATGATGTTATCTATCATGCTCGCGTTACACCTACTCCAGCCCCTGTTAAGGTCCATGGGAATCGGAGCCAGGCCTGTTGTCTCTAGATGGGCCTACCCCTGCCAGCTGCCGAGTACTCTGTCCCAGCATGGACATCACCAGGAGCTGAGAGAGCTCAGCTCCATGCAGCATGGGGCTCCTGTCTCCCACCTCACTTCTGGCTCTCACTGGCTCTTTCTAATCCCCTTAATGCTGTCTGATTTAAATTCCCTTTGCTGGGTTTGTTTATAAGCTGGGCTGGGGGTGGGGATGTGGGGAGGACATCTAAAAGGAAAAAAGACCAAATAAAAATGCTTACATTGAATATTATACAACGTACGGTTTCTACATGAGCCTCAGGGAGCTACTTCAGAACCTTCCCCGGTTCAGCACATCCCCTGCAGCCGATTTTTCAAAACAAGGGATGTTTACCTAGTGACAGGAGTTATTGGGTTGATCCTATAAATATCTATTTTGGGTGCATTTAAAATGCATACTACAAACACAGAGGTCCCTTATTCAGGCCGTATTTAAACAGGAAAGTTTTACCGGTTATACCAATATAGCTATAGCAGTCTAGTTGTACAGATATAGTTACACCGGTACCAAAAGCTCATGTGGGCACTCTTATTTCAATATGAGTGACTTTACTTATTTATTTGTTTGTTTATTTATTTAATTTTGGTAGCTTAAACCCTTCCCAAGTGACATAAGCTAACCTGCAAAAAGTCACGCTTAGACCAGAGTCAGTGTCCCCAGGGAGGATACTGGCATAACTATAGCCCCTTATGCATGGCAATTCGGAGTCTCAGCTCCTGGAAAAAAACACAGACACACACACACACACACACACACACACACACACACACAATCAAGATGGCTCCTTTGGTGCTAACTTGCACTGGGCCCAGCCAGAGGCGGCTCCAGGCACCAGCACGCCAAGCACGTGCCTGGGGCAGCAAGCCACGGGGGGTGCTCTGCTGGTCGCCGCGAGGGCAGCAGGCAGGTTGCCTTCGGTGGCATGCCTGCGGAGTGTCCGCTGGTCCTGCGGCTTTGGCGGACCTCCTGCAGGCTGCTGCTGAATCTGTGGGACCGGGGACCTCCTGCAGGCAAGCCGCCGAAGGCAGCCTGCCTGCCATGCTTGGGGCGGCAAAATACCTAGAGCCGCCCCTGGGCCCAGCCCTACAGTGAGAGGAGGTAGAAAGGCAGCTTAGAGCCACCATTGTCTCTTCTTACCCCAGCTGTGCTGGGTGGGAGTTCAGTGCTACTGGGGATTGAGGGCGTGGGCTCATTTTCAGAAGTGTCTTCGGAAGCCCAAGTCCCGTAGTTAAAAATTCTCCCCCATTAAAGTAAAAGTGTGAAACTGGGATGTTTTGTCTCAGTGTTTGAAACTGGAAGTGCTGAGCCCATGTGACCACTGTCCTGAATTTGGTTCTCCTCTGCTGGCGTGTGCGTAGCTGTCTGATTCAGTCAACAGGCTGTACTTGGACCGGAGTGACTCTTTGAACAGCACTGCTTCACAGAAGTAAAAATTGGTAGCGCCGAAAGGTTCTGCAGTCCCTCAGAAAAGAGAACTGGGAAGCGGTTGTCAGGTGTAAGCCACAGAAAGCTACCTCCCTTTTAAGCTGGGAATCCAAATCCTCTCTGTCACATTAAAGCAGTAAGGGCCCAACAGAAGCGTCTCCAATAAGAACTTTCTGTTTCTGCTCATTTCTGAAACCTAGAGAAGGGTCCGTGGGGGGGGCTATGGTTTTTCAGAGCACGGCTGAGCGGTCAATCACATCTGGCTTGCGAGTGCAGCAAAGCCTTTTGTTCGGAGGGCTTTGTGTTAAACTACAGATGGGTCCAGTCTGGATCAGAACTCCTTGGATTAGGGGTCTGGGCCTGAATTTCTGGGCTTTGGCCCATCTCTGATTAAAAACACACTTTATACACTGGGCACACTAAAAGCTAAGTCCCAGATTCTACCACCCTTATTCCCATGGAGTAACGCCGTTCTGCACACACAGACCTGTTGGTTCCAATAGGAGTAATCACAGCGTAAGGGCTGGTCTTCTACGTACTGTGAACGTGGCTGGCAGGATCCGAACCCAGATCATTTGCACACGTGCTGTTTCAAAACATGGTACCTTTTGGGGTCCATATAATGGCCACCAAATACTAGTGTAATAAAGTTTAGATTTAATCCGTGGTAGCTGTAGTAACTGTGGATGCTGCAACACCATCCAATCCATCCTTCCTGTAGGTAGGACCCTGCTCTGCTCAGCTGAGAGCAACTGCAAGGCTTGTGGCACCTTATCCTTGGAAGCTACATTGCAAAGTTTGAGGCCCAGTTGTGATCCCCATACTCACGTGAGCGAACAGCCAGCGCCCTAGGACTGCTCGGGCATGTAACTGCTCAGCACAATGAGGAGCCAGGAGTCTGATGTGGCCCTCGGGATTTAGGCTGCACGAATCCAAAGGAATTCTTGCTAGTCTTCAGAATCAAACAGTATTGAGAAAATAATGAGGATTTATTTGTATTACTGTAGCCCCCAGGACCCCCAGTCATGGACCTGGACCCCATGGCACTAACAGAGAACAAAAAACAGCCCCTGCCCCAAAGAGCTGGCACTCTCGGCATGAGTCACCAATCAGTGAATAAAAAACAAACAGCTTAATTCCTCAAAAGCCCGGCATCCTGGTAGTAAAGAAGAAACACCCTCTACAAGAGAGAAACCCTTGATATGATCTCTCTGTCTTGCAAAGATCTAACAGTGTTCTGTGTTACAGGCCTTTCGAAGAGTTGGGCCAGCTGCCCATGTCTTTTATTTTTATTTTTTTTAAAAACCCTCCCTTTCCTCTTGAGCACTTCATTAAAGATCCTGCAGCAGGTTTTTTTGAAAGGCGGGGGGGAGCGGTGCATCCCTAGAAGGATTTGAATGTCTTTTGAAGTGATGGCTTAGTTCCAGATGCCTTCTGTCCAGCTGGGAGAGAAGGCAGCGGGTAGCGGTGCTGTGCTTTTGTATTTCACGTGTTTTTAAACGTCGTTGTTGTTTTGGGCATTCGTGTATTACAGTAGCACACTGAAATCAGCGCCCCATTGTGCTAGGCCCTGTACACAAACACATAGTGAGAGGCTGGCTCTGCCCTGAGCAGCGTATAATCTAAATAGACGACAAGACAAACAAAGGGGAGGGAAGCAGAGGCCCGGGGGCTGAAGTGATTCGCCCAGGGTCACGCGACAGGTCGGTGGCCAAGCTGGGTTAGAAACCCTTTCTGATCCTCAGTCTATTGGGCTATCTGCTAAACCACGCTGCCCCCAATAACACAATATTTGGGGGCAGGCAGAGGGGGCCACGGAAGTACAGATTAAAATAAT
This sequence comes from Mauremys reevesii, assembly GCF_016161935.1. Taxonomy (NCBI): domain Eukaryota; kingdom Metazoa; phylum Chordata; order Testudines; family Geoemydidae; genus Mauremys; species Mauremys reevesii. Next base: position 7,407,018 of record NC_052632.1, read on the forward strand.
CTTCACTTTCTTCTTGTGTGTTTAGGGCGATGTCCTGGAAAGGGCCGTAAACCAATTATTAATGCTCCAATCCAGCAATTGGATCCCTGTGGCAGCCCCCACCAAGATGTGACTGGGGCCTGAGCTTGGTCTCAGTGAACCAGACTTGACCGGCCAGCTGACAGACAGTCCCTTGGGCCAGCTGGTGTAGCTTAGAGCAGCCACTGGGGCCAGGCATAGAACCAGAAAAAACAACCCCTCTTCTCTGCTGCGCCAAGCAGATCTTGCCCAGCGCAGAAAATCTGGCTTCCTGGGCCCAGTCCTTGGCTGCGGTCATTGAATGCAAGTTAGGGTGTACGTGGGGGGGGGGCTTTAAGCTATAAGCCACAGTTGTGCTGCTCTGATCCTGGCCACGCTACAGCAAGCCAATCTTTTGGCATAATTATTACAGACGGGTGTAGGAAAACACTGATCATGTTCCCTGCAACAGAGCAGGGAGGGGCTGGTGTTGAAGCAACTACAATGGCTCTGTGCCACATAAGAATTCCCTTACCCAGGGCAGATCCTCTGGAGACTGGGTCTGCTGGGTTCACTTTGCTTTGGGGAAGGTGGTACACAGCTGCCTCAGGCTGCCCAGTCCTTAAACAGAGGCTTGTATTAAACCTCTCGATGGTGAAATCACTAGGGACTGGGGGAGTATGTGTGTGTTTTGGTAAAACTTTCTTCCCTGCTTTTCCAACAGCCCATTAGGAGCAGGCTGTCTCCCAGAATGCCAGCCAGGCATGTACTTCAGCAAAGAGACCCGGAAATGTGAGAGGTGCCACACGAGCTGCCAGACATGTGTCGGTACGTTCTTCATCTGTGCGGGGTCCCGAGTCGTTCTCCAAACAGCCTTAAACCCAGCCCTCTGTGCCTGAGCCGTGAGCTCGCTGCTCTGCAGTGCAACAGCACCTGGCCTTATAGAGCATAAGGTGCACTTTGAAGCAGCGTCGTTGGGTCAGTGCAAAAATTAACCCAGCAGCTTGTGGAAGGAAAATAAACGGCTGTGTGGGCTCAGGGCGTTTCGCTCGCCGTGAAAAACCCAGCACAGCAAAGGGAAAGCATCCCACCATGCTGCTTTTCCACGGGGACCGCGGCCCCCGGTCTTTAACAGACAGGGCTGGCTCCAGGTTTTTAGCCACCACCAAAGCAAAAAAAAAAAAAAAAAGCCGGAGTGCCGCCCCTTGAAAAGTGCCGCCCCAAGCACATGCTTGGAACACTGGTGCCTATAGCTGGCCCTGTTAACAGACCGAGTCCTTCTCAGGGTGTTTGATAGGGTTACCCCTGTTGAAGAATTCTCTCCAGGTGAGCTACAACAATGCCACTCCTCTGCCCTCACCATCTGCATGTGCATGTATAGAAGTAAATGGGGCCTAAAAGTCACAACCAGGTTGAGCCCCATGGTGGTAGGTGCGGTACAAACATAAAGGGGGGGGGTCAGTCACTTTGAGCTTGGGATGGTCACGTTGCTCACAAGTGCCCAGCAAACCCTTTTCCGTGCTGCCGTGGATGCTGTGTCTGCTGGATGGACAGCAGAAGCAGTTGTCTTTTACAAATGCTTTAGGGAGTGTTTTTTTACATTTTTTAAATTTTATTTTATTTTTTGTATTCTTACACCTGTGAAGCCAGGCGCTTTAGTTGAACAAGGCTCAGGGGGAGCCCTCTAAAAATGACCTAAGACAGCTTTTCGGTACATAAAAATGGCAAGAGTTTGAAGTCTGTTACCTCGGGTCATTGCATGATTAGTTAGAAGGGATTGCTGGGAATCTCCCCCACTGAAAAAGGATCCAGCTCCCATTTATGCCATGGGCCCAAAATATCAGACTTTGAACCCATCGCTGGGGCAGGACTTCTACTGCCGGTCCTGATCTTCACGCCAGGTTAATTTCGGGGAGAGAGGAGAACTTTCACATCCTGGGGAACAGATTGACTTTACAAATAAAAATATGGTGGCTCTGGGGCTTGGAACGTTGCACTAAATGCTGGGAGACGGGTTAGTGGGGAGAGTGCAGGTGAGGCAATCAGAGGGGAGTGATCGATTTATTCTCACGCAGCAACAGTGAGAGAAAAATTATTTTTAAAAGTAGGAAAATACTAATTGTGAAACCACAAACATTAGCCGGTGACACAGGACATGCGTTTTAACAATATGACTGGGTTTCAAGCTGATGGTGTCCCTGTAAATATTACCTATCGAACAGCTAAGCAGTAGATCAAGGTGTAAGCAGCACCTAGAACATGTGAACGCATGAGAAGGAAGCGCTGTTGCTCAGAGTGCATCAGTCTGGGTTTCTTGCTGTTAGTCCCTACAGTATCTCAGCAATGTTTTCCAGAAAATAAAATCAAGTCTGGCTCTCGTTACTATCATCCGGAAACTGAGCTCCTGCCACAGTAATCTGTTCTCAGCCTGAACCGCTCAGCCTACCGCATTTCCTGGTGCCCTGCGCAGCTGCGTGCCGCCCCAGCCCCTGCTCCACCTCTTTCCCATGGCCCCCGCCCCTGCTCCACCCCACTCTCCTGAGGACTGAAGCAGGGCTGGGCCTGCACTCACCAGTGGCAGGAAGGGAAGTGCAGCGGCCCGGCCCCAGCCGTGCCTTCGGTGGGTACTGGGGCGTTGTCCCCACCCTGTTCCCCAAGCCAACCCTGCGGGGGGAACTGTGTAGGGCCCCAGAATAGCTAGGGACGTCCCTGCTTCTGCCGCCTGGGGGAAGTGGGTTGGGTCTACCTGCACTTGTGCTGGACATTTGCCAGGCCACCAGGGGGCAGCAAAGAGACAGGGACAGGGGAGCAGCTGGGCTCTACATAAAATCTCCCAAAGTGCAGTTTTTCCAGCTTGATTTTCCTGTCATCTTCTCATGGCTCTGAACCTTCCCATATGCATGAAGGGCTGGTGTGAAGGGGACAACGCCAGACTGGTACTTTGTCTCTCTCTGCCTGGGGTATCTAGTCACCCAAGAAGGTAACTTGTACCCCCCAAAAGTCACCCGTTGTTGCTGATTCAAGATTTTTGCTTGCCGAGGCCTCTCAAAAGTAGCCCAAACTGGCAAAGAACCGCAGAGGCTGGCAGCGCTGAAGCACAGTAGCAGCTGCAGGAGGAGGAGGCTGCATGGAGACTGCGCTATAACATAGCACCACCTGGTGGTCACAACAAAAAGGAGCAGGACTTTCCTGGGAGCCTGGCCCAGCCATGTATGTCTACACTGTATATTAAGCCCAGGCTCTGTGTCAGGTCTGAGTCCAAGCTCCGCTGCTGTCCACACACCGATCAGTCTGACTCAGGTCACCCAGACACTCAGGATCCAGGTCCTGGGCCCCGCTAAAGGGGTGGGTCAGAACCTGAATGTAGGCCCTGTCCTTCTGCAGTGTGGACGCAGGTCAAGCTGCAGACCCGATCAAGGTCTGCGTGGTGCAGTAGGATTCGTCAGCACAGCTGAGACCCGGGTCCAGCAGTCATAAACCCAGGTTTATGATGCAGTGTGGATGCTAAAGTGCGGGCTTGGAAACACCGACTCCATAAGCCCAGGTCCCATAGACCCGGATTTACAATGCAGCATACACATAACCCAAAGAGGTTGTGAGGAGTAGGGCGAGGTGGCCCCCTTTGCTGCATCCTGGCCATAACATTTGCTTAGGTGTGTTGTGGAATGTTGATTTTCCCTTCCTCAAAGCATCAGGAACTGGCTGCAGCCGGAGGAGGATGCTGGTGCAGGAAGAGAGGGAGAGATTGGTGGGCTGCGCTGTTCCTGCAAACCCTGTGACCTTCCCTACTTACAGATTTTCCTGCTTGCCTTTCCTGCCATCTTCTCCTGGCTCCGAACCTTCCCAACTGAAAGTTAACCATGTGCACAAAGGGCCGGCCGTGTAGGGGACAACGCTGGGCTGGTACTTTGTCGTGGTGTCTCTGTCTGGGGTATCTAACAGCAGGGTGAAAAACAGTCAGAAAGTCAGTGGAGATCGGAGGGTGTGGGCGCTGGAGGGCTTGGCCAGTGTGCGTGCTCCTAAAAATGTCAGGCTACACCTAGCTGCACACCCAGGCCTGTCGGCTTCTCCTGAAGGTCCTTTCTAGCCAGGCTGTTGGGTTAGCTGGGTCTTCGCTGGGCCTGGGATGTGGGCATGAGCTGAGGAACCATTTAGAGTCCAGCTGGCACAATAGTCTCAGGCAGCTTGTTTATTCTGCCGCAGCCTTCTGGAACAGAGCAGACTCCTAGTCCCGAGTGTCCCTGGCTCCCGTCCGACACAGTCATCATAACACAATGCGGTAATTGTCTTTGTAGCAGACTATAATATTTCACATCTCCCTTGTTCTCCTTAGGGCCAGGCAAAGAGGCATGCATACAATGTGCCAAAGATTTCCACCTGCACGAGTGGCGATGTGTCCCTGCTTGCAGCCAGGGGTTTTACCCTGAGGCGGTGCCAGGTCTACCTTATAAAGTCTGCACAAGGTACAGTGTCCTCTTGTGACCTTTCCCTTTGAAGTTAGTGTGATGAAATGCACAGGGAGCCATTCTTAATAGCTGACTGGATACATCGGCAATCGGAGTGGGGCTGATGATAGCGTGTGTCACAGGGAACGAAGATAAAAATCCTGAAAACAACTGGCTGGTTGATGCTGTTTACTAGACCGACTTAAATGGTCAAAACAAGCCCTGAGCTTTCAGAAATTCTTCACCGGAGCTGATTTTTCATATGGGTGACAAGTGAAAAGTGTCAGCGTGGAGCATTCTTAGACAGTAAACTCCTTGGGGATTGTCTGATGGTTCTATTTGTACAGCACCTGGCACAATGGGGTCCTGGTCAACGACTAGGGCTCCCAGGGGATACAATAATACAAATAACAAATGATCATAATACATCCTGTCTCAGGACCAGGAGGCCCTGGGTTCTAAACACACACCAAGCTTTGGGCTCATAGGCACCACTGCCGTGGGTTGCTGTGCTCTCCTTCAAGGCAGATGTTAAACCCTTGTGGCTGGGGTGAAAATTAGTACTTCTGCAGTGCCCTTTGAAAAGGGTAACTCTGGTAATCAGAAAACAAGGGCTGGTGCCTGAAGGTGTGTTGAGCATAAACTAACTGCTCCATTTGCCTTCACAGCCAGTTCTCTAGCAGTGTTTAACGCATTCCTTTGCAAAGCACTGAGATGGCTTGTGCAGGAGAGGCGCTGTAAGAAACCAGATTCTACTCCATTTGCAAACAGTAGTTTCTTGACCTAAGTGGAGACCCTCATTGAATTTCACCTAATTTTTTGTAAGGAATAAACATTACTTTTTAATAGTAGAACCAAATGTTCTAATTTCGCCAGGGAGTATCAGACCCAGTCGGCAGGTTTCATCCTTTTGGGAGGTTTCATCAGCACATCTAAATCGTGTCTCCTTTAGACAGGAGAAATGTCTGACCTTGCTCCTTTTTTTTCTGTCTCATCACCTTCCACTTTAGCACTTAGACTCTCTGTAGTTGATCCAAGCTGACTTTCTTCCTCAAAAAACGGAGTAAAAAAAGTGATGCAGTGAAGAGATGTTGCACTTATTTATTCCCTGACAAAAAACTCTGTGAAACTGGAGAGTACATGTCGTTAATTTAGAAACCCTGGGGATGTGGCAGTTGTCCCCCGAAACAAGCATTACTGATCACGGCATCTCTACAGGGCAGAGTTAAGCTTGCTTAGGAGCCTTAACTGCATTTCTGTACTTTAACATGGCTGGGTTTCTTTTAAGTTTTACCTCTGGATGTCCTGAGCTTGGGGTAATTACAGCATTCCTGGGTGGTTTTTAACCATTAAATTCCTGATGTGTGTTCTCCAGCATAATGGTTTTTTGTCTGTGAATATTAAAAATAGCTTTGTTTTAATCTTTTTGTTAAGAAGGTGAAGGAGGAGGGAAATAACTGGGACCTCTTTTCCCCCGTTCTGCCCCCCCCCAGTTCCCCAAGGCCATCAGAGTGTGGCAACTTATTAATCACTACTGACCAGAAACAAATGTGAAATGGAGGTGAAAGACTCCTGTGTCCTATCACCAGCCCAGTAAGAAGTTCAGCCCCTCATGGTTCAAGTTTTCCAAAGAGAAAGGGGCTGGTTCAGTCTAGATGTAAGTGGGTTCAAACCCATTCTCTTCAGTGCCCTTGAGCTGAATTTGCCCTACGGTCTGTCGGGTCTCGACACAAATGGTTGTGGTGCCGAGAGAAAATATTTGTGTGCTTGTCTTTTTGTCAGATGTGATGACAGCTGCTCAGCCTGTGAAGGCTCCAGGGATAACTGCATCAAGTGTAAGGAAGGTTTCAATCTGCGCATCGGCTCATGCATCACAAATGTAACCTGCATGGATGGTACGTAACGAGAGGGCAAACATGTAATAAAGACCCCAGGCTGATACCCCAATAGCACAGATGTGTCTTAATGCTTCCCTAAAGGGGCAGCTGGAGATTCCCCTGCCATCAGGGGTTCCCCAATGGTATAAAGTCATTAGAATCAGCTCTACATCACCCTCCCCCATCTCTGTAAATGCAGCCTGTTAGGGTATGGCCGGCACATGCTGTGCTCTGGTTATTCAGAGCCATTGAGCGGCCCATGGGGACTGTTCCAGCTAGCATTAGTTAGAGCATCCCTGTGGTTGCACTAACTTACACTGGCCCAAGGATGCAGGAAGGCTGGAAAGCGGCTTAGAGATACATTTGCCTCCCCTGGTCTCCACGCACCCTGGTGCAGCTGAAGATTGACTCTATAGATTGAGTACTCTCTGTACAGGGACCTGGGCCCAAATCCTCAGCCGCATTTAGACTCCATTGATTTCGCTGGAAGTTAGGCATCTAAATATTGTGGTGGATCTGGAGCCTCCCCTTTCTATAGGTCTGCAAGGTGCCTAGGATGCTGTCAGATCATAATAATAAAAAACTTCCTAGAATTCAAGTGGAACTGGTCTTGGAATCAAACCAGAGACTAGATGAGAGAAATGTATAGGGACATAAGGAAAAATCCTTCAGCTGCACCTTTCCCAATTATCTACATTCCCAAGAATCCCCTGGCTGTAGTCAACAAAATGCTCCTGATTCTTCATTCTCTCCTCACAACAAAAACAGGGAGAATGTTGGATGCTGTGATTTCATATTTATGGAACATATAATTGACCTACTCAAATTAAATCAAGTTACAGAATTCCTGACCTAAAACAGCACTATGATTTCGCCCATCATGGTATCTACACCATGCTTATTGCTCAAGTACACACGTGTTTGAATTTCATTATATTTCATCCTTGGACTAATTCTCTCACTCATCACAAAGCGTCTCCATTCCTTCATTACAAACAGGTGGCGATGCCCCTAAAAAGTGACTTCTTTTCCATTTTCTCTCCTCAAACACTGGAACAAATTGCATTGCCTGTTACCTGTGCGAGGTTGTTTATTTAAAATGTTAATCTGTTTTCTCAGATTCTCCTATTCCTGAACGCAGCCCCTCAGCTTTCAAGACTCTCTGTGAGATTGTGAAATCAAAAAAGCTCTGTGAAATGAAGCTATTCGTACAGTTATGCTGTCAGACATGTCTCATGGCTGGATAAAGTTCAGTATCTGCATCCAGGAATTCCACCACCTTGCAAGTCCAGTTTGCCAAACCTTTAGGACAAAAGTTTATTTTTTCAACTTTGGGAGAGTTTACATGGTGCTGCCTAACATCAGTTTGATAGCTTTAATATCTCTGTCAATTTGTTTCTATAGCAACATAATGAATAGCATTAAATCTAGGTAGGATATTATTCTTGGTAATTAAGGCCCCAAAGATACAAAACAAATGGCAATATTAATACTCTCAAATGCTTCTCATGAATGAGGACTGATGTGTGATCTAGACACCTCACCTTGTTTCTTAGTCAAAATCCTTCTGATTCAACCATTCCAAGGGCATAGCAGGAGATCAGGACTCGAAAGCACCGAGGATTTCTGTGTCTCTGAGAAGAAGCAGCTATTAATGTTTAAACACTTTCTGTTCTTCTATGCTAGCTCATGACTGATAAAAATCCATGTTAGAAAAAAAAAGCAGTACAGTATTTTTCTGTTCTTTACATATGTAAAATGATGAACTGTGTAATCTGAACTAAATAATCTGCTCGATAAAAGCTCTAAAGCAAAGTATTCAGGTTACTCGTTGGCTTCTGTTGTTAACTGTTTCTGTCTGGCCATAAATTTGACAATAACTGGAGACTTGAGGATCATATTCAGAGTTGGTGTAAGAGGGACAATCCAGTGCACCTGCTAGTGCCGTTGGAATTTAGCCCATAGTGTCTGTTGAGGCCCTCAACCTGCCAGCTGTTGCATGCAAGCAGATCCATGCCCCTGCACAGAGCCCCACTGATTCAGTGGGAGGCTGGCCAGATGTAAGGGTCCATCCACATGGCTCAGGAGTCTGATCTACTGAATCCATTTCTCTTCCGAAATAGTGATTAAGTTGTTGATGAACTCCATTCTAATCATTGAAACCCGGTTAGGTTCTTCCTCTCTTAGCTAAATGAGATGGTTTTCCTGTATTTTTACCCTCCAGCACTTTGCATCAAAGCCTCTTCTATATGACAACACTTTGATGGACTTAACACCTCTAAGAAATCCCGATGCCGATGATCCGGTCAGGAAATGCCTTCCCTATCCAGCTCAGTTCTCTAAAACAAATCAGAATCTCTTCACTCTGTCTCCAAACAGAATGTCATATGGTGTTTGTATAATTGTTTAAAGTTTATTTGGCTATGTTGTCCTGAGATTTTTTGTAATAACTTATACTGTATTTCTCCATAGATTATTAATTATTATTGTTATTATTTTTATGGGAAGTGGGGAATCTTTTATGTGTCTTATTCAGGTGTTTCCCCTTCTCTGGGACCTCTGTTGCCAGACTTTACAAAGATGTTATTTTCATAAGACATATGTAGATGATACTTCTTATGTTGCATGTTCTGATTTTCATTGTTAATAGTTTTAACAAGTTCAGCCTTCTGCCAGTGAAATTCACAGTAAAAGCTTTTATCAGTTCTTTATGAAGCAGGAAGAATCCGTTTTTTTTTTAATTCAAATTATTTTCACCCTGTCTGGGCCTGTCCAGTAAAACCTCAGCCAGGCGAACAGGGGATGGCCAAATGTCATTGTTCATAAAACTGAATGGATCAACAACCACGTAAAGGCAAAGCTTCTATGAACTGAGCATAAAATTAATAAATTGTTTACATCCACTGATGAGTGAGTCTGTACTCTTTCCAAGATGCCAAGGTCAATGGATTTATCTTGTCATTCAGGCCAGAGTCAGATCAAGTGTGTGATGTTTCTGTGAAGTCTTTATTATTTTGATGGTCAGAGCTTGATGGATCAGGGTCAAAAGTCAGTTGTCCAAGATTTTTTGCTGGGGGATTAACTATGTACTTACTGCTGGAGATGCATTTCTTCTGCAGAGGGGCACACACCCATTCTCATTAACTAGTACCAATGCTTGTACCTTCAGAGGAAGCTTAGATCACACAAAAATCCAAGGTACTTACTAATGATGATTTGCGCATAGCACTTTTCATCCTGAGGGCTCCCGAACTACTTTGCAAACCTGCATACAAACCACACGTAGCATGGCAGCTAGCAACACACAGCAACGGGACGGGATTGTCATGGCAGAAAGTGAAGAACATCTTATCACATTTAGGTAGGCAGAACAAAGTTACCCAAGTTGGAATTTGGCCTGGACCTAGAGGTGAAGACCCCTCCGCCTAAGAAAAGTTCTAGGCAATTTTTAATGAGCCCTGGTGCTCAGGGACCTTGCTTTTACCCTGAAAGATGTACGCTCCAGCAGAATGGTGCCCTCTAAGGCCAAGCTAGGGCATCGTTTCAGTACTGATTCCGAGAGAAACAAATGCCCACCACTACTTCCTGCAGCACCTGGCTGTTCTTTAGTTCCCCATCCAGGCACTAACCCGGACAGCCCTGCTTATTTGGTGAGCTCTGTTGGAATTGCAGCACAAGGCGATGTGGCTGCAGGCTTTGAACTAAATGAAAGTAAAAGCATTATCCTATCGCTGCAGCCAGAGTACTAAACCATCATGCCTTGCTGTAACAATCTAACTCCAGAGGATGGGACGTACATCATTGTGTTGGTGGGACAGTTCAAATGGACTCCCAGGCTCAATATGGCTTTACTGTGGTGGTGTAGATTCAATTTTTGACCTGGCGAAGGCCTGGCTTCTTTGTTTGCAGGTACAAAGCTTGAGTATTTGCATCTATCAGGTAGGAAGGGGCACAAGTGCTCTGAGTTGTGCCTGCAATTCAACTGTAGGCAGGGCCGCCCAGAGGATTCAGGGGGTCTGAGGTCTTGAATTGCTGCCTTAGACCCGGCACTTCGGCGGTGGGTCCCGGGGCGGAAGGACCCTCGCCGCCGAAGACCCAGAGCGGAAGAAGGCCCGGGGTGAAGGACCCCGCTCCAGGGCCCCCGAAAAACTCTCGTGGGGGCCCCTGTGGTGCCCGGGGCCTGGCGCAAATTGCCCCACTTGCCCCCCTTCCCTCTGGGCGGCCCTGACTGTTAGTGCAAATTGTGTAGGTGCTTCCAGATGGAATTCAAGGTGGTGGTTTTAACCTAGCAGGCCCTAAAATGATCAGTTACTTGTGAGATTACTTCTCTCCCCCATGATTTACTGCCACAGGTGAGATTAGCAGAGGTGTTCGAACTGGATCTCCCTCAATTTATTTTCCTTTGGTGAAATTCAGTGACCTGTGTTTATGGAGAAGGTCAGACAAGACAATTACATGTTTCCAACTCAGCTCTCAAGGCCTGGAAACAGCAGCTGGTGGTAGAAAGGCCAACGTAACCTTAGCAAATACCTGAGCAGGAAGGTGTTTATGGGGACTGATGTTGTTCAACACAAACGTCCGGTGCTGTGTTTGAACTAAGCAAGAGCGAGCATCAGCACTTGTAAGTGGAGGTGGCGGGGGCAGTTGCTGAACTGATGGTTCATGTACGTTCACGCTGGGGGAAAGGTGTGGACTCTGTTCAGATCCAGCTGTGCCCAAAGGAAACAGCCTTTCTAGCCAGGATGCCACCAGGCATTTGTACAGAGGAAGTTCTCTCACCCTTCATTACTTTCAAAAGTGGGGTAGAACAAGGCGTTAAGCAGCCCGGCACTCTATGGTCTCACGGACAGCTTTGCCAATGCATCCTGATCCTCACCTGCAGGCAGCCCGACTAGCCTAGTCCTGGGTCACCCCCCAGTCTGGCAACACACCTCGCTCCTCACCTGCTGGCACATGCATCCGACGAAGTGGGTATTCACCCACGAAAGCTCATGCTCCAAAATGTCTGTTAGTCTATCAGGTGCCACAGGACTCTGCTGCTTTTACTGATGCTAGGGCTACGTCTACACTACCCGCCGTATCGCGTAGTAGCGTCGAGAGATCGGATCGATATATCCATCTCATATCCGATATATCGATCCGCGATCGCAATCGATCGAATTCGAATCTCCACCGCGCCTCAACGGCGCGGCGGGGTGGGAGAGGAGAGCCAGCCCACATCGATCATCGTGAGAGGGGAGAGTTATCGATATAAGATACTTCGACTTCAGCTACGTTATTCACGTAGCTGAAGTTGCGTATCTTATATCGATTTTTCCCCTTAGTGTAGACCAGCCCTAGTGCACCACCCCGTGGGCCTCCATGAAAAGTCAGTTTGACAAGTTCCAAATATATTTTTGCATCAGAAAACTCCAGGCTTCCGACAAGGGCGACCAGACAGCAAGTGTGAAAAATTGGGATGGGGGTGGGGGGTAATAGGAGCCTAGATAAGAAAAAGACCCCAAAATCGGGACTGTGCCTATAAAATCGGGACATCTGGTCACCCTATTTCCACCTGACAGCTCCCCCTTTCCCCACACAGCGCCAGGCAGGGACTCCTGGCTTCACGTCACCCCCGGCCAGCCCACACGCCGCGGGGGGGGGGTGTACATGAACATGAACCCGGGGGGTCCCCACGCAGGTTTTTTGCACTCTGAAGGCCCTTTGCGTACAGGACACTCAGCGGCGCTACCTTGTCTCCTCCCCGCCCCCAGCTGTAAGGCCAAGAGGCGCCATGATGCTCGGAGCTGCCTCACCCGCCCAGAGGGTTTCACCGGGCGGCGCCCGCCGCAAGCCCGTCACGTCCAGTCATTCCGGGCAGGTTTCCAGCCTCGATTTCAAGTGCGGGCGGGGGGAGGGGAGCTGCCTGCGTTGCTATGGCGTTGGGAGGCGGGGCCCAGAAGCGGGCGCTCCTGGGCTCGGCGCTCGGCCTGTGCCTGCCGGCTCGGGGTCTCGGCGCTCGGCCCGCGCGGGGCTTGTCCTGCGCAGCGCGGCGCGGCGCGGCGCTCTAGGCCCCGCGGGACTCGGGCGCGGCGTGTGAGGCGCGCGGCAGGATGGTGAAGCTCACGGCGGAGCTGATCGAGCAGGCGGCGCAGTACACGAACGCCGTGCGGGACCGGGAGCTGGATCTGCGCGGTGAGGCCCCGGCCTCGGAGCCGCGCGCCGGGGGCGAGGAGAGGCCTTGCTCGGAGACCGGCCCTGCCCCGGGCGGGGGTGGGGAGAGGTTCGGGGTGTGGGGGTTCCGCTCGGGCTGGGTGTGGGGAGGGGTTCAGGCCGGGGGTGTGGGTGTGGGGAGGGGTTCAGGCCGGGGGGTGTGGGTGTGGGGAGGGGTTTGGGCAGTGGGTATTTGTGGGGAGATGGAGGGGGGGCTCGGGCCGGTTGCACGCTCGGGGTGATATTTGCGCTTTCTAACCTGGGTTTTCGGCATTCCTTGTTGAACCTGCTGTTTCCACCATCTCACCCCCATATTGACTCCATCTTACCCTGGTCTGATGTCCCTCCCCCCGCCCCAGGGTACAAAATCCCCGTTATTGAGAACCTGGGCGCCACCTTGGACCAGTTCGATGCCATCGATTTCTCTGACAACGAGATCCGCAAGTTGGATGGGTTCCCTTTGCTGAAGAGGCTGAAAACATTACTAATGAATAACAACAGGATATGGTATGGGGCTGCAGCATGGGATAGCTTTGGGGTGGGTGTATGGAAGGAGTCCCGAGGTGCAGCCAGATTTCTGCACTGGCTTTTCCTTGTATCAGTGGTGCAGTTTACAAATGGCCAATGGTTATTTTAATGGAAGAACGCAGCATGTTGCAATATGGAGCAGCACTGTAGCCTGCTTCATTTTCAGCGTGCTTTACAGGTGCTAATCCTCATTACTCCTGGGTCAAGTCAATAAGTATTATCCTCATTTTATGGGCAAGAAAACGAAGACATGGAGTTTGTAATTTGCTCAAAGCCACAGATACTCAGTAGCTTTTGTTTACCATTCCTGTGCTCAGACCAGTGAAAAATGTAAATCATGCTCTGGAAGTTTGGGGCATTGGTAAGTGGGGCACAAAATGGATGTGATCGTAGGTAATTTACAGAATAAAAATCCAAACTGTTTTACTTGAAATGGGGTGAGTGATTCCAAAACCAGGTGAACCCTTGTACAAGTATTACATCTAAGGGTTAAAATGTATATGCATGTTTTTATTATTAAAATTTATTACCAACCGAAATCAGATATTTATTATTTTTTAAAATATTAATTTTAGTCGGATCGGTGAAGGACTTGAACAGGCCTTACCCAACCTTCAGGAGATCATTCTTACCAATAATAGCATTGTGGAGCTGGTAAGTTACTTATTAAAAAAAAATGGATCAAATCAGTTTGGATTATGCACATACCTCTACCCTGATATAACGTGACCCGATATAACACGAATTGGATATAACGTGGTAAAGCAGTGCTCTGGGGGCGGGGGCAGGGCTGTGCACTCTGGCGGATCAAAGCAAGTTCGATATAACGTGGCTTTCACCTATAATGCGGTAAGATTTTTTGGCTCCCAAGGACAGCGTTATATCAAGGTAGAGATGTATTTGTATATTATGTTGTTGTTGTTACATGGCTTTGTTGAAAGGTGAATAAAACTGCTTTAATGTATTAATCACAGATTATCTTTTCTCAAGAGGATAATTTTTGACATGAAGTGAAGCATAAGATGTTACTAATAGAAGGTTTTTCTAGGAAAGGTATAACACAGTAACATGTAAATAGAACTATTGGCATGCATAAAAGTTAAGTGTGTGTAAGATTGTTTATGGGACTGTGGCCTTCATTAGAATTAGTTTGAAGTTGGATATTGTGCTATTTATTACAAAAAGGTCAGATTTTTCTTTAATTTTCCAGTTTGATTAGGCTCATGCCTCTTTTACACTTTTCCATGTAAAATGGGCATGGAACTTTAAAGGAGAATAGGAAGCTTTCACAAGGGTCACTTCATTGCTTTGCAATTAAACAGCTCCAGGTCTAAACACACAGACTGAAAGAAGCAAAATCTTGTGAATTAAAAAAACCTCTAACGCTCATTATGTAAACTTTTTTTTTTTCATGGCTGTTCAGGAATCGTATGCAATATTTTTTCCTAGTTTTTATGTTAGCATTCACAAGCATGTAATGCAAACAGTTTTATTATATACTCTCTTAAGGCTAAATTTTGTCCTCAACTATTACACCTGTGCAGCTCCATTAGCATTGCACAGGTATAAATAAGGGCAGATTTTAGTCCTTGGTGTGGGACTAGAGGCAGATTTGAAGTCCTTGATGGCATGATTAGGCCTTGCCTACACACAAAGTTTTATTGGCAAAAGTTATGGCACTTTAATTAAAGTGCTTTAATTAAAACCACTGTTCCATGTCCACACTATGCTCCTTGTGTCGGCAGAGTGCATCAACACTAGCAGCTCTCGCATCCATACAGAGAGCAGTGCAATGTGGTGGCTGCAGGGTGCTATGGGAAGGGTTTGAAATGCCTCCATGGGGCAGGTTTCTCAATCCCATTGTTCCATGGGTATCCTAGTAGATTGTCAGCCCAACTGAAGTGGGTGCGGGGGGAGTGGTGTGTCTGGGGTGGAGAAGACAGCAGGCTGACCGACCTATCCTAAGGCAAGGAGAGGGGAACACCCCCCCTCGTTAGCCCCTGGCTCTGCTCCTCACAGCAGTTTCTCCCAAAGAAGCCCACTCTGCCTGCCTATGGTTTTGTGATTCCCTCCAAGTTCTCCCACAGCCTCCTCAGCTGCAGGGCCAGCATCCTGAGCAGCTCTGTGAACTGAGGAATGTCAAAGCAGCATGGCAGTCTGTCCCCGCAGCAGCGGTCTGCCTGCCACTGTTACTAGTGCAGAACAGAAGCATTCCAAGTTAATGACACAGAGCAGCACAGCTCAGATGGCAGATACTTCCCCGAGCTTTGAAAGGGGAGGAGCGCATGCTGCAGGGCAGCAAAGATCAAAACTGTCATGGCAGGCATTGTGGGATACTGGTGGAAGCCAGTTATGTGGACAAAACAAACAACAGTGTCTACATTGATGCTTTGTCGCTTTAACTTTGTCGCAAAAAGCTTTGCCTCTCATTGTGGTGGTTTTATTTTGTCGGAAAAACAGAGTTTTGCTGCCAAAAGTAGCTTTGTAGTGTGTAACCACCCTTGTTTTGTCGGCAAAAGGCAGTTTTTTGCCCACAAAACTTTGTAGTGTAGACAAAGTCTTATCTGCTTAAGCCAGTGGTTCTCAAAACTTTTTTTTTTTTACTGATGACCCCTTTCACATAGCAAGCCTCTGAGTGTGACCTCCCCCAACCCCCACCCCAATAAATTAAAGACACTTTTAAATATATTTAACACTATTATAAATGCTGGAGGCAAAGCGGGGTTTAAGGTGGAGGCAAAGCGGGGTTTAAGGTGGAGGCTGACAGCTCGCGACCCCCCATTTAATAACCTCATGACCCCCCGAGGTGTCCTGACCCCCAGTTTGAGAACCCCTGGCTTAAGCCTTATCTCCATGTGCTGTTTATAGCCTAAGACAAAAACTTGTTTTACCTCTTCTTTCTCCCCCTGCCCCCCTTATTTTGAAGGTATTTTATCCTAATGATATTCAGAACATTTAAGAACAATTGTTTCTTGAATGAAGGTTTATGCGCCATGAGTACTTGAGATATTGTTAAGTACTTTGTTTACATTTCTAGAAAAATATTTACAGGTCATTGTAAAAAATTACACTTTCATATGGCCAAATTTAAAAAAATAGTTTGAAATGAACGTGATCTTTTATCCTTTTTTATAGTCTGATATCCTTTACAGTAGCCCCATACTACCAACCATTTTTACTTACCTGCTATTTATGAGAGTGTTTGGAGACGCTAGAGGCTAATGATCTTTCATTACAAGTTTTGGACTCCTGTTAAGTTAGAACATAAGAGTGGCCATACTGGGTCAGACCAAAGGTCCATCCAGCCCAGTATTCTGTCTTCCAACAGTGGCCAATGCCAGGGGCTTCAGAGGGAATGAACAGGGTAATCATGAAGTGATCCATCCCCTGTGGCCCAGTCCCATCTTCTGGTAAACAGAGGCATGGGACACCACCCCTGCCCATCCTGGCTAATAGCCATTGATAGACCTATCCTCCATGAATTCATCTAGTTCTTTTTTTAACCCTATTATAGTCTGTTTTAAGATTACTTATTGTGTTCCCATTATTTAGGGTGAACTGGATCCTTTGGCAACGATTAAATCACTGACTTACCTGAGGTACGGAATCTTAATATGTATGAACAGATCTTTTTAATGTACAGCTATACTTACTTTTAAAAAAATCTTTCATATTATCTTACCCTTACTATTAGCCACTGGCTTAGTTCTTTGTTTTGAAACGGCTGGTTTTTCCATTGGACCAGGCATGTGTTTTAAATAATGAATCAATAAACAAAATGCCCATTAGTCTACAAAAAATACATAGTTTTTAATAAGTGAAATTCTTCAGTTGCCACCAAATCTGTCAAAGGAAATAGGAATTAGCCACTATGTTTACATTAAGTGCTGTGTAAGCATACAACCATCTCTATTGTATATTTTTACCTTCTCAGAATTAGATTGAGATCTATTGTTGCAAAACACTCTAGATTAAATCTAAATCACATGCTGTTCAGGAGAGGGCATTGCATCAAGCCAGGAGTTCAGTAAGAGATCATGATCCAGAATCAGGGGGAAAAAATGGAAGAGTTCAGATTTTTGTTTATTCTAGATATGTGATCGATTACAGTTGTTCGTGTTTTCATTTTGAGAAGTGTTTGAACTTCTGTGCTAAAATCTTCTATAGTAAAATTCACTAAACTGGTAAACTAGACTCTAAGAACAAACTTTCACTCTTTCATAGAGATCAAGAGCAGTGTTACTGCGTTTATTTAGTGTGCAGTCTTAAAGTTTAGCATTAAACTTCTTTAAAAGAAGCAGTCTCTTGTATTCAGAATTTCTTTAAAATCTTTCTTTACTTCATAGTATTTTAAGGAACCCTGTAACAAATAAGAAGCATTACAGATTGTATGTAATCCATAAAGTTCCACAAATCAGAGTGTTGGATTTCCAGAAAGTGAAACTAAAAGTAAGTGGCATTTTTCCTACCCTCTGTGTAATTAGGATCTTTGAGTTAGACATTTGTTCTTGTTTTATTTGATTGAAAATGTAATGGTGTTGCAATTTGTGCCCTCCCCCGACCCACCAATGTTTGTAAGCTACCTTTACATCAATACTGGTGTCTAATGAAATACATACTTTGGGGCAGCTTTTACTTCACCAGTTCATCGTTTCAGTAGCTTAATTCAATCGCTTAAACCACCAGTGTTTAAGTACGGTTTGGATCTTCTCTGTCCTTGTTAGTGTTCTGAGTACAGCAACAGATCTTTAGTGAAAGAAATAGGAAATCCTCACACAAACCTCTCCTTCATCTGAGGACGGAAAGGTGGGGAAGAACTTCCTCTGGGAAGTGTTTGATACTGCCATACTCCGAGTTTAAGCCTTTTAACTTATTGTCAAAGTGCTTCTAAATCTAGTGTTGAGACACCAGTCCTCGCTGATCCAAGAAGTCTTCAGCCTATTTATTTTCAAGGAAAGAAGCTATGCAAAATGCACATGATGTTCCTATTGAAATTAACTTTGTGTGTGTGTGTGATATCGCTGTAGGAGCGTCAGGAGGCAGAGAAAATGTTCAAGGGCAAACGGGGTGCACAGCTTGCAAAGGATATTGCCAAGAGAACAAAAACGTAAGATAAAGAGAACCAATTTAAACTGGCATTTGCCTTCAGAAACACCACCTGGGTTTCCCAGTGCAGCAGCAGAGAGTAAATTGAAATGCCACTTGTTAACAGGATGTCTTAATATCTCTGGTAGTGTCGCCAGATATGCTGGCGCCAAACATCCTAGTCTTGGATGGTGGTGAATACCATTGCTCAGAAACACTTTTTTTTAAAGGTGACTTCTCATTACAGTCTATGGAACAGAACTAAACTGTTCAGCAACATCCAAGTTAATGGCTTAAATCCAATGCATAATCTTCTTAATGCAGAAGGCCTGCTTCTCTTCATGAGCAGATAACAGGGTGGGAGGTGGGGAAGCTGACCTGCTGGTGTTTCTGAAGGAGGCAGTTCTTCATTGTATCAGTTTGTTAACAAAGATAAGATACTACACTTGATTGAATGCAATACTTCCAAAGTTTTAACTTTTGGAAGTTAGAGAAGCAGATGTCATTCATAGGGATGCTAATAATATGCCTTTATTTTTCTTTCAAGTTTCAATCCAGGTGCTGGCTTACCAACTGACAAAAAGAAAGCTGGGCCCTCCACAGGAGATGTTGAAGCAATTAAGGTAAAATTTTTGGGACATGGTGTACAGGGAAAAGCGAAGTAGGGAAACTGCCCAGGATCAGAAATGTAGTGATGTTAGGTGCCCTCCTTACTGGTAACTGCTTACTCATAACTTTCCAAAGTAACAAAGGAAAAATGTGTTTTGTTCACTTATATAATGTATCTTTTGTTTTGGGTTTCTTGTTGCAGAAATCTGTGACGTTTTATTGGACTTCCTTCTTTGTGTCCTTTTCTTGATCTTAGTGACATCTTGTTCTGAGTTTAGATATGACCACAGAGTAAGCCAACATACTGTAGCTCTCTCTAGAGTACAATTTTAGTTGACTGTTCTTGAAGCAGATGTTTTTTACATATTAATTGCAGCAGCTTGTTAACATGTTGAATGAGTATTGATCAGCTTGTTGGTCTTCCCCTTTTAGAATGCCATAGCAAATGCTACAACTTTGGCTGAAGTAGAGAGACTCAAGGGTTTGTTGCAGTCTGGTCAGATACCCGGCAGAGAACGAAAAACAGGTAATTGTATACTTTTTTTGTTACTTTTCTGTTTGTCACAGAGTGATTCAGTAATATAAACAGCATGAATCAAAAGCATAACTTTTTAAAACTTTGCCTGGAACTTGATATGATCTCAGTCAGTGGGTTGAGGTGGATCGGTTATGTAGTTGGAGATGGGTTTAAAAAAGAATTGGTGTCATCAATCAGTCTGATTCTATTTCTAAAAGGTTGTAACAAGGGGGTGGATATATCATGCTGCATAAATCAAGAAAGATGAACTTTTAGACACGATGAAAGGATGCAGGAATATTAATCCTGTTTTAGATGTAACACTTGTGAAGTATAGTTGAATTTGATTAAAATCATTTGTGCAAAATTTGATAACCTCAAATACAGAAGCTTAATTTTCTGGGTCAGTTTGCTGACCATAAAGATACCAGGTAATCTGACCTTTTTAGACAGTGGAAGGCAAACTGAGGAGTTTCTCAGTGGGAATAAAGCAATCTGCATATCAGATTAGGCAGTGACAAGGTCAGATGTTACCATGGGTATAACTTAAAACTGTGCCGTAAAATAATTGAATCAATAACTGTAGGTGAATGTGAGAATCTTCAAATCATATACCCTATCTGAAAAGTGGGGATAAAGAGATTTGTGTCTGTAAAGTCTTAACAGGTATTAAATAGCTCTGATGTATCCATTTTATAGGACCCACAGAGGAAGTTGAAGAGGAGATGGAAGAAGATACAGTTCCCAATGGGTCTTAAATCGTATCTTCAGGTGGTCTGAAGAATGTGTAGTATTGTATCATTGTCTATGAATACATTTCCACGTTGACATAGTGTTAAGTTAATAACATTACCCTTTTTACAAAATGTATTTTTGTTAGCTGGGGCTTTTTAGAAGTCCTATTGGTGTGTTTGAAATTTCCATTGTAAATTTTATACTGTACATGAAGTCCAATAAAACACCATTTTCTTTCTCTGCAGGTGTTATTGTGACAAGTTATATTCTGTGGGCCTAAAATGGATTTAATATCCTCCTCTTACTTATGTTTCTTCAAGATGCTTTCTCTTTCCACAGTTGCCTCTTTTTTAACTCACTCTTGATATTTAGTTACTGGTGAAGTCTTTGTATGATTTAAACTGTCAGTTATTCAAATATGAATATAAATATTGACAGTGCTATACACAACTACGGGGAAAGCAAAAAATGACACAAATAAAACTGCCCATGGTCTATATTTGGTTAGCTAAAATGTAATTACCAAAGTTTGAATTTAGTCAGTGGGCTAACCCTTATTTTCTTTAGAAAATATGAGGAGTCCTTGTGGTACCTTAATACATTTGTCTCCAAGGTGCCACAAGGACTCCTCATCGTTTTTGCTGATACAGACTAACACGGCTACCACTCTGAAACCTAACAACAACAAAAGTTATACATCTGTTAACTAGGGCCAAGACCTCAGTTTTGTGTTATCCAAAGATCACAGTACCAGCAGTCATTGGTTCGTTAATTCAGCAGTCATCCTTCTCATCAGCACTCATGCAACTTGGTATTGTGAAGCTGTCTCCCATCTACAAAATGACCCTAGGAGATCTGTGTAACTTCTATTAGCATAATTGCAGTATGTATAAAATCACGCATTGCAAAAACACTGCAATGTAGAGCTCCTAAACCTCTTGCACCACAATGCCTTTTCAGTCACCATGCTTGAAGCATGCCTTTAAAAGGTCTGAGTCAGCTAGCCTCCTAAAGAGTTGTATGCTGAGTGATCCGGCATGCTTATGCAGCAACACTCATGGTTGCAGGCTCTTCCCCTTGCAAGCCAAAACAATGAAGCAGTAGACTGTCTGCCTGCCTGGGTGTAATGAACTAATGCCATCAAAAAGGAAAAACAGGACAGATGTGCCTTGGAGCAGCCTGATTAGGGGCAGGGGGGGTGGGGGCCTAGGTAAGAGCGAGCATGTACCAGTGATGCATAAAGTTGTTAAAAACTCTGATCATCTGCTATTGGGAGCTCTGTTGAAGGACAAGCAGTAGTGAGTCCTAAAATGACATGCAGCCGTACAGAAGAGCAGCTGGGGAGCGGACCCGGGAAGCTAGGATGAATGTAGGCAGAGAGTATCTAGAAGCCGCAACTGGAGAACCTATCTGGGAAATGAACAGCAGTCAGCTGTCTGAGAAGATTGGCATCCTGCAGCCGGCAGGAGAGCTAAGAGATGAAGAGTAGGGACACTTGTTCTTAAAAGCTGATGCTAGTGTGAAGGAGGCTTGAAGTGAGGGGTAGGTGTGACCAGTGCCAAATCATGGCTGTCTCAGGCAGCAGCAGGGGTGTAAAAGACAAGGGCTGGCAGCTTATGCAGCAGGGGATGCACTGGCAAGTGTAGAGAGAGGAATAAATGCTGAGTTCTTCCAGGCCAGTAACAGCTATTCCTGCAAATCCCAGGGTGTAGGCAGGGAGCTAGTCACAGGGAGGCAGGATCTCCCCAAGCCCAGGACTTGGCCATGTCTCAGAGACAGAGTCTTGGGGCCCGTGGGGGCCTCCACCCACTGCAGCCCCCGTGGCAGCTGCACCCATCACTCATTCGCAGGGGCAGTACAGGGAACCTCAGTAGTGATAGGCCCGGGCTCCTCAGACTGAGCACCTCTTCCCTTTGATTGGTCTAGGGATACCAAGCAGCGGAGCGAGGGTATCTTATCATTGGGCTGAGCGTCTGACACCGCCTGCTGATTGGTTTCAGTTTTGGTCTCCTCCCCCCCATCGCTTGATTGGCCGCAGCTTCGATGCCTCTTCTTTTGATTGGTCTCTGCCTCGTCTCTTTACTGACGTCCGCCCCCTGATCGGTCCTGTCCCGCGATTGGCCGTCGTCACCATCAGGGCTGTTTTCTGATTGGGCGAGCCTCCCCCGGCCCGGGCGACGTGTCGCCGCGTCCCGCTCCCGGAGGTGGCGATCCGCCGGGCTGGCTGAGGGAACCCGGCTCGCTGCGAGGGGAGGCCGCGTCCGCCGGGATGGAGCTGGGCGGGGAGGCGCCGGATCTCGGCAGGCCCCCGCTGGAGGAGGAGGCGGTCCAGGCCCTGCGGCAGTCGGGTGCGGGGCCGGGCTCGGGGGGTAACGCCCGCCCCGAGGGGGCCGGGTCGGTGGTGAGGGGACTGGGAGCAGCCCCCCCTGGCCCGGGGGGGGGGGGCGAGCGGTGACAGGCCCCAGAGGCGTGTGCGGGGATGCGCCCCCGGCAGCGGGTGGGAATCCAGCCCCCGCCTTGACGCGCCCGTCTCCCCTCTCTCTCCCCCCGCAGTGGGCTCGCTGCTGGCCAGCTACGGCTGGTACCTGCTCCTCGCCTGCGTCGCCGGCTACCTGCTCCTTCAGAAGTTGGCTGAGAAGACGCGAGCCCAGAGGAGGGACCGAGCCCACGCAGCCGGGGCGCCGCCGGGTTTGTAACTCTCCCTGGGCTCGGGGGTGGCGCGGTCGCTTGGCCTGGCCGCCTGCCGCTGTTGAGGCCCTTGACGGTGGGTCCGTGGGCGCCCTAGCTCGGAAGGCTTCCCACAGTCACGGTTATTGGTGGGCTCTCAGACGTGGGCAGAGCCGCGTTAAACACCAATGTGGGGCAGCCTTCCTGCTCTAAGGGTCTTATGAGCTCACACCGAGGTGAGACCCAGGGCAGCTTTTCCGGCCCCAAAGGGGCAGAGCCCCTCCCTTGGCGAGGAGGTCAGTGGGGGAAGGCTTAGTGAAAGATCTGGCTTTGAAGACTGCAGAGGCTTTGCCAAAGATGGAGGGTGGCCTGAAAGGAGAAGGAAGAAATAAAGGAAGCAGTGAGGAGAGGTGCTGCAGGATAGCATAGAGTCCGGGGACAGTGGGTCTTGACTATGATCTTGAAAGCGACACGTTCTGTATAGTGACGTATATGATACTGTGGTGCCCAAATACTTCAGGGTTCATCACCATGGAAGTTGAGCACCTTATAGAATTGCCAGAGAAACTGCAAGATGTTTGATATGCTTTGCAAACCCTCCTGACTAGTATTTGCCAGTCACTTCCTTCTTCATATTATCCCTTAGCACCACCCACTTCATCAGTAATATGTGTGCGTAGTTGCCTACTGTGTATGCTATCTTATCTCTTGAATCGTGGCTCTAGGTTGTAAATTGTATGCTGTCCAGGCTTTGTTTCAGTTGGATTTGAGCTGCTGTAAAGCATGAGGTACACTTCTGGTGCTCTGTAAAGAATAATTGTCTGGTACTGACTCAGACTGGCACCATGGAGCCTATTAAACCACCTATTGCCTTCCCGTTGCATGCTGGCTTTCTTTCATAGGGATAACTGGATGTCACTTTGCAATGAAACTATACAGGAATCTTTTTTCTAAAAAATTATATTCCATTGTTGCAGGCTGCAATGGAAATACTAAGTCACAGGAAAAAAATTGACATGCAAAAAATCCAGTATTTTACACAACTACTGCTGAAACTTCTCTATCCAAACAATTGTTTATTCATGATTTAATACATATTAATATACAACTCACACATATAAAATGTTAATACTGGCACATTTTATAAGTAAAAAATGCTGAGTGAAATATCTGAGGGGTTTTTGGGTGTGTGTGTGTGGGCGGGGGGTGTTTAACAAAAGGCAGCAGGGAGAGAGGTGGATACAATAGGTGGCCTGTCTCAGGCTGTCTGCTTTCTCCTTGGAGAGGAGGGTGTATAATATCTTTATAAATCATGTCTGTTGATAGAGTGTGTTGGATCTTCCACTTTATTGTTGTGATGAGACAAGCAGGAGCAATTGGAGAAGGAATGGGAGGGAGTCTGGACTGGTTTGTTAATTATTCTTAATAGAAAAAGTTCTGTATGTAAATGAAAGTGGATTCTGTGCAGGAGTATGGGTAATTCTTACCAACCAGTTTCAAACACTAGAATGGCAACTTTAAATTGTCAGTGGGTGGGTTAACTTTAATGGGTTAATGATCATTCCAAAAATTCTAAATGTGATCAGCAGTTGGATCAGTATATAAGTTATTAGAAAAGATTAGTTAGAAAGTAAGCTTCAGCTACAGTTTCTTCCAGAGCCGCTATAAAGCTGTATGGTTACACTTTTGTATCAAGATTCTTTGAAGATGATTGTTTTGTCAACTTTTTTCCGTGATCTTATAGAACCTGATGTGGTGGTGAGACGGGAGGAAGCTCTGGCAGCAGCTCGCTTCAGGATGCAAGAGCAGTTGAATGAACAAGCTGAAAAATTCAAAGAAAAGCAAAGACAGGTAATGTGAGGGCCAGGAGGACATGTATTTAGTTTCTTAATTTGCAGTCCAGTATGTATGTATTTATTTTTGGTACAGAGTAGGTTTGTACCTGACCAAATTGTAGAAGATCTGCGAACTCCTGGATTTCTTCCATATTCTGTTTGGAAGATTACCCACGGCTTAAGGGTCAAATGGTGAAGAATGACGATGTATTCCATTTCTATTACTTCAGAGACTTTTGGCATAAGGAGAACAGTTGTCTTAAGCCCAAATGCCAAAGTGCTTGGTTGAGTTGAAGCTTTGATGATCTTGATCAGTCAAAATGCATAGATCTTGCTAATATGCAGGAAATGAATTCATGCTGGACTATTTCCACTATTTGTTCTACTCCTTCCTGAAGTAACTGACCTAGTTAACACTTTTTTCTATGCTAAAATGGCAGCACTTTAGCTATTGGCTTTTTGGGGATTGTTCCAGTTAATTATACAGTCAAACAGTGTTACAAATTCTTCTCCCCCTCCCCCCTACAGCTTGAAGAAGAGAAGAGAAGGCAAAAGGTAGCCGTGTGGGAAAGCATGCAAGAAGGAAAAAGCTATAGAGGAAATCTGAAACGGAACCAGGTAACTTTACTCCTTAAACGTCACATGTTGCAGCAAATATCTTTACTTAGATAACTAGCTGAAAACGACAAGTTGACAAGCTCTAAATAATTTTCATTTGTCTGAACAGCAAGAAATAGAATCCGCTGCTTCTGCCTCGTCAACAGTCCCGAAGCCTAAACCTAACAAAAAGCCTTTGCGAGGAGGTAGTAAGTATGAAACCTGGGTGTCTGTCAGTTATGGAAAATGAAATACTTATTCAGCTATCTAGATGGTTATTTTGTACATGGGTGATTTGTCTCTCTTTGTTGAGACATGGGGTAAGCTTTGATTCTCTATACAGAACATGTCTGGTTAGAGGAGTCTTCTGTTTGAGCACAGTAGTCAATACAAAGTCAGTTGAACTTTTGTAGCCACGTTGTAAATTTTATGGGGAAAAATCTCTGGGCCTTTCGTATGTTTCTGTGTGGAGAAACCTGACAGTATTATAGCCCTTTGAGAAAACTTTTTATAGCATGACTGTCTCCTGATCTCAGAAAATATAGATTCTTATTAACTTCTTTTTTTTATTAGAGTTAATAAAAGGAGCCACAGCCTGCCTTCTGGTCTTTGTGTGTGCGTCTCCTAGCACTATTTTTATATACACTGGACCCTCGCTAGAACATGTGTCTATATATAATGCGAATTCACACATAATGTGGTCATAGCCATTGATCTCAAATTTAATTATTTTAATTGCAGTTCATTTTAACGCGGTCCCTGCTATAACATGGTCCTGTGCATGAATCCCAAATCCTGCGTTCTAGCCAGGGTCTGATGTACTTCTCTTCTGTGTTTTTGTTTTATTTTATGCAAATGTAAGTGTAATTTTAGTTTAAGTCAGCATTTCATTTGCCTGACTGATCAGATGCCACAGTGATTGAGCCATGATATCACTACTATAGATAAAAGCCACACAGTCTGACCCCCCCACACACACACCCATATACAATGCACCTACTTTCCCTAATAATAATAATAATAGCGTAATTTGGGACCAATATGCTAATTGGTATTGCCATTAGTGATTGTCCAGATGATTCTACCAATGACTGTACCAAAGCAGAAGGATACACCTTGAGAGTACAGCAGTGAATAAGTTACAATAGCCGCACAAAGAACTTTGTCACAACTTTAATATGTTTAGTCAATAGTTCATTTTACTATTGAGTTGAAAATCCTACTTAATGGGAGATTGACTGCCATCAATGCCAAACACGTTGTATGTTGCTTATCATCAGCATACTCTAGTAGTCTGTTACCGTGGAACGCCTGGCATTGAAACTGTTCTGAACAGGAAATGAGAGAACAACAACGAATGGGCTGTAGCTAAGCTAAGAAATTTCATACCATCAGTTGGCTCCTTCAGTCATTTCCCTATTGCCACCTGTTCTAGCTTCATCCCAGGCAAAATCCATGCTGAAATGACAGAGTATGGACTTAGATGGCTATATTCTGTGCATGAGGTAAACGAGGGTCAGCTGAAGAATCCTGCAGGCTCTTCTAGTTGCTGAATAAAATTCTGCAAACAGAACTTTATCTTGTTCGCTGGACAACTAAACTTCTGTAATGCTGGGGAAAGTAGTGGAGGTTTGAACGGAATAGGCTGATATTGAAAACTGCTCAGTCAGTGTAGCAGAGAGGAGTAATCTGTCTGCTGATCGTGTATAGACAAAATAATTAGACAAGAGAAATTTGCAAGCCTGTATTTTTCCCAAGAGTACCCTTGTAAAAGGTAACTGAATCTGGTAGTGAAGACCTCAGGAGAGCCAACTAAAACTCAGTGTCTATGTCTGGTTTATCTTATGAAACGGGAAAAGTAAATATAAAAACAAAATTGTGGAGCCCATGGGGATGAGGCATGCCCTTCTCTAACACCAGGAGCAATGCCACTTCTTTGCTTCTCTCAGAAGTTTACTTTACTTTAAAGAGGTTACAGAGTTTAACCTCACGGCAAAAAAACCCGAAGCTTAATGCTCTGCAATAATGAAGGAGCAGGGCTACGTCTGTGATGCAGACTTCGTTATGTATAGTGTTATCACCGCAAACTACACATCTCACTTGTGCATTTTGGAAGCCCTGTGAGTCTTCTATCACTTAATTTCTCTATTGGAGTGGGCCAGACTTGTGAAATATGAATGCTGTATTGTGATGTGTAACCTCTTAACATCGCCAAACTTCAGTTACTGATGACCTGGACTGTTGGATTGTGTTACAAAATAAATCCCCTCTAGACTGGGGTTCACCTCTAACTCTCAATTGTCCATGATTTTACTATCCCTCCTCTGTCGTTGCAGGTTATAATCCTTTGTCTGGAGAAGGCGGTGGAACCTGTGCTTGGAGACCAGGTCGCAGAGGCGGCCCATCTTCAACTGGATGAGGCTAACCTTACTGGTGTCTAACGACACTAGCAGGTCTAATCTGACCCACTATTCAACTGCCTGCAGCTTGCATGTCACAGTGACTCTTTGGGGGCTTGGTTTAGTTCAGGTGTAGACTTAGAAACAAATGTCCATGACGCACAGATTTTAATGTGACAGCTAGAAGCCCTGACAGACTATCACACACAGGAAAATGGTTTATCCTTTTTTAACAGACTGAAGATTATACGGGGAGCAGAATGTCAATCAACAGTTCTCTTTCGCTTTATCTAGAGAAACATGGTCTGTGGCTAAAGCACGTGACTCAGTCATGAAGTCTGGCTTCTATGCCTGGCTGTTCAGCAGACTGCCTTTGTGACCCAAGGCAAGTTCCTTAATGGTCTGTGCCTCAGTTTACCCCCCTGTAAAATAGGGATGTAGACCTTCCTCACGGGGGGTGCTGTGGGACTTAATTCATTAATGTCATAAAGTACTTTGAGATCTTTGGCCAGAAGGTGCTGTAAGAGACCAAAGTACTATCACTTGTATGGGTAAATCTTAATTTTACAAAACTCTTAGTGGGCACCTACATCTCCAGAAGAACTGGAGTTTCAAAAACCCTGGGTGAGATACAATAACCTACTATTGTAGTGGGGAGCACAAAGGCATGTGGGTGACAGAGACTTGTAAGGATAGGATTTGCCTCTGATATTTCCATTCCTGGGGGCACCTCAAAAAGTCTGACTTCATGTTTCTGCTGGTTACTAAGTGCTGAATCTTTCAGTGGGCGACTTGGAGCATGGCTCTAAGGGCTCAGGTGTCATGGGTTTAGTACCAATTCCAATGATCATAGATGAGTCTCTGTGACAAGCTGCATTGAATGATGTTGTCCTTATAAATGGTAAACAAACCAGTGAGGATCACTGATACTAGACAGTAGATGGGGGGTTCTTGCAATATCTTTTTTTTATTTCAACTATTTTTATTAAAACAAAACACTGTAAATATTGAATATCATTGGAAATAAATTGTAAACTTAGTATTTGCAATACTGTGGTTTTTACAGCATCTGTTTACATAGGAGGTACCTGTTCTAGTTCAATAAATGTGTCTAAAGCAAGATGCTTCCTGAATTGTGTGGTTACCTTTTTGGACCACTAATTCAGCACTAATGCTTGGCCTGACATTTTGGTGGTGCCTCTCATTGATTATTTTTTTTAATCCTTTCAGTTTTCATTGGGGGCTATTTCAATGCCAAATGTCCTTTTTCTAATAAATAAATAAATCGCCTTCAGGCTGAGACCAAGTTGGGGAAAACATCAGGCTAAAAGCTTCGGAAAGTTACAAATGATGGAAAATGGGATAAAACAGATCCTCAGCAACTGAATCTTGTCCAGCCGTTACAGTTTGAGACCTGCTGAAAAACATATGGTAAGGGCCTTGTGCTTTCAGATGGTTGGAGAAGGTCAGTTGCTCTTTCCAGGCTGTAGTCAATGATCTCTGGCTTTTTGGGGTGGTGGAAATAGCTTGGGCTGGTTAACTTGAAAACTAAAAGATCTTCAAACAGAAGAAGAATTTATTACTTCTGTCGCTCTGATCCTGCAGTGGGATCCATTCACAGTGATCCCTGATGACATCAGTAGGAACCTGCATGAGTCTAGTAGGTCCCAAGGGAGGATCAGGTCCTTCATCTGGAAGCCACTAGAGTAATTTATTTTACCATCTCTCCACGAGAGGCACTGCAGAAATCTTCCAACATGGGCTGATGGCCTAGCTGTCTTTCATGGTGAATAGCTCAGCTGGCTGCAGAAGCCTGTTCTGTACCCTGCTGTCGGTCTGTGCTGTGTGCTGGTTATGGAACATTTGTGCTGAAAAGCGTCTCCAGTTTGCAAATGAGTTTAACTCCAGCCTGTGTAAATTCTACATGCTCTAAACAGTAAGTGACTAAAGAGCGTAGGCTCTTCAGCCTTTTTTGGGCATATATTCAGTTGTGTGGGTGGACGTAGTGTTGATCCAAAGGCAGCTGATTTAGAAGTGTCCCACCCTCTTCATACTTTGTCAGAGAATTGGGTGGCTTTGGCTAGTCCTCTGTGTTTCTTGCAAGAGAAAGCATGAGAAGTTCCCATCAAAGGCATGTGGCAAGTGTCCACACTTCTCTGATATCTTTAGTTTGAGTTCGTACAGTGCCCTATTTCACTAAACTAGCTTAAAGCCCCTTGCAGAATTGTGCTTCTAAACACACACTGGGAGACCCTTCACGGCTATTTCTGCTTATTAATTTGCATGGATATTCTGTTTGAGTTCACAAATCTTTATAGCGACTACCCCCTACATCTTATGTTCCCACCTTTCAACCACTGAGCATAAATGCAATATTCCAGCAATGTGTCATTTAATCTTGTGAGCTTTAAAGTCCCTAGTCAGGAACTGGAAGAGTGAAGGGTCTCCCAGTGTTAGTCTGCTCCCATTACATATGTCATTTTGATTTTAGCTTGTAAAGGATGTATCTAGATGCATACAGACTGTGCAATGAGAAGGCTGGTAATATACTACCACAACCATCTTTTCATTTCCTGGCCTCTGTGTGCTTGATTCATACTGTCAAACGTCCCTTAGTAGGCGTGTGATATGTACTGTAGTGTGAGGCATTTCACTCGGGGGTTTTCCTTTTGGAATAAAGCAAAGGAAAATGGGAGGCCAGGAAAAACTCCACTAGTAGTTTTTGAAGATCACCCATCACGGGAGTGAACGGGGTGGCAGTGCTGCCTTCAGACCCCCGTGGTTGAGCATGAGAGAGTTTTCCCTAAGGCTGGGTTTACTGGGCAGCAGCATGTGTTCACACTGGGTGCTATCTTCACCATAGAAAGCGACATTTAATTTTGAATGAAAGATGCAAAATGCCCCTAATTACAAAGATTCTAAAGAGGCAGAATCAAAGGGGTGGGGGGGGAGTAGGGAGGCTTCCTTTGCACTCACCTTGTTCCCAGACTCCTGATTTTTTTTGTTTTTGTTTAAAGGTAGCTTTTTTCCCTTAAAAGATCTTTACTGTTTTAAATGGATCTTTATTAGCTGCCTCTCTGTGTCAGGACCCCGTTCGGGCCAGGGAGTGGGAATGTGTGTTTCACTGAGCTCTCCCTGATCATTGAAGCTAGGTGAATGATTGCGCTTGGGATTGGGCAGAGAAGATTTGCTTCCATGTCTCCTCCCTTCCAGCCAAGCACCTTAATTGCCAAGCTAAAGGGGAGCTCACTCTGGCACAGTGAATATTTATGTATTTATACAAAATGGAACGGCTTCAACAGGAGTGACTGAGAGTAGCCCACCCTAGAATACCCCTGAGCCCAGTGGTTAGGATGCTCACAGGAAAGCTGAGTTCAAGTCCCCGCTCCAGAGTGGGGATTCAACCCTGGGTTTCCTACAGCCCAGCAGATGCCCTCACCATTGGTTAGAAGGGGGAAAGTACCCTCTCGTGCTCTCTTTTCTGAAGCTGGCCTTGAAAAACTTTTGCCCAGTCAAAACTAATTGGGTCAAATTCACAAGCAGGGCTGACCAGAACTAGTCTTTTCTGACAAACTATAAATGTTTTGCCCAGCCCCACTAGTAATGTCAATTTTTGTTCCTTCTTTAGCAACTTAAGAGATGCCCACTGAGCATGGAGTGAGTTTATTTAGTTGCTGGTAACTTTAAAAAACAAAAAAAACCCTTAATCCTCAAGTCTGTGAAACATGCCAAATTTGAGTCCTCTTGAATCAGCCATTTTTGAGTTAATAGTGAGCGAATTAAAAATCCTACTCCCACCCTCCCGCTTTATATTTGTTTTTGGCTTGCAATTACTCAAACAGCTGGAAGCTTTTTCCCTTAGACATCTAAAAAGCAGATTAATTCTGGACTGAAAGCAAATATGGAAAGTTTTATCCCAGAGGGAGAATTATCCAGAACTACAAGTGAGTGAAAATGGGGTTATAACATAGCTGTGGAGTGCCATGCTCTATTTAAGACAATGTCAAAATTTCAACAAACTGCAATGATACAGGATCATTCCCTAAACTCATTGGCTTCAGCAAACACACCCATGTTCTCTGGCTTAAAAGCTTATTGCTTAATGACTGTTGTGATTGCACTGTTGTGCATTTACTGGAGCTATTTCTCTGGCAGAAATGTAAAACATTAAAACGGACACTTATTTTGATAGAGTTTCTAGTTAACCCAAATACTGTTTAAGCCTCCAAGTATGAGACACCCTTGGGGTAGAATTTCAAAGGCATAAAGGAGTTAAGTTTGTGCCTTTGAAAATCTCTTTCCAAGGTGTTAGGTGCCGTAGCAATATAGCTAGACTTGAAAGATATCAGTTTTGACTAAACTTTCTTGGGAAGGTTTCTCAGGCCCAGGATGGAATTGCTGGTCGAAAAGGACAAAGACACCCATTCCAGAGCAGCCAAGCCATTAGGGCATGATGGGGAGACCCAGGCTTAGGTCTCAGATGGGAAGTCCCTGGCATATCAGAGTGCCTTAACCCCCAGGCTACTGGCTGCTCTCTCACAGGGGGCTGGTTTGTTTTGGGGTTCTTTGCAGAACTGTTTGCAAGGTCTTGGTTTCATTCCACATTATAATGGAATGAAATGCAGAAACCTCAAACACATTTTGCGTAACTGAATTCTTGTTTTCCAGCCAGCCCTCCGCATAAGTAGCCTGCCTCTTGCAGTAAAACAAGTTCTGCCGTGTTTTCTAGAGTTTTGTCCAGTCTAATTTTGAAGTTCTCGGTGAGCTGAGGCTTTCGGTGCTTCCCTGGGTAGATTAGTCTATGGGTCTAGTGGATTTTAACCGTAGCCAGTTGTCTGTGATGCTCATCTGACCTATTCCTTTTCTTACAACGAGAACTTCTAGCACTAGCAGGAGTTCATAGTTAAGGGGGTAGCCAGGGGTCAAAAGGAGGGGGAAAGTACTCTACGTTCCCCTGTGTAGAAGATCTGCGCAAGGCCTAAGCATGGTTTAAGTGGGACCTAATTAGTAGTACATACCCACAGAAGCCCTGCACCAGGTTTGTCTACACTGCAGCAGGAAGTGAGCCTCCCAGTGTAGTAGAAAGACTTTTGTGTTAGCTGGGCTCAAGCAAAGCACTTAAATAGCAGTGGGGATGGTGTGGCTTGAGGTGCAGCTAGGGCTCTCATGCCCACACGACCCCCAGATCTGAGCTCAGGTGTCTAGCGAGAGTCTGAGTCAGAGCGGCAATGTCCCCACTGCTAATTTTAGCCTGCTAGCTCAAGCCCCGCTAACGTGAGTCTGTCCACCCAGTCTGGGAAGCTCGCTCTCAGCTGCAGTGTAGATGTATCCAATGCAGGAGGATTTTGCCTAATACAATAGTCCCTCTACTTCCCTGCATGTTTTATTAGCAATGAAATGTGTAACAGTGTTGACTTTTAAATCATCGCTAGGCTTTTTAGTCAACACTCCCTGGAGATCAATGAGGCATTTCCCACCTTGGTTGTTTCCGGCTGGCTGCACATGACAGCATCATACAAGATTAGGGTTGGAAGAGACCTCAAGAGGTCATTTAATCCAACCCTTGCTCAAGGCAGGATCAACCTCAACTAAATCATCCCATCCAGGGCTTTGTCAAGCAGGGCCTTAAAAACCTTAAAAAATCCTTAAAAAAAAGGATGGAGATTCCACCACCTCCCTAGGTAACCCATTCCCGTGCTTCACCACCCTCCTAGTGAAAAAGTTTTTCCTAATAGCCAACCTAGACCTCCCCCACTGCAACATGAGACCATTGCTCCTTGTTCTGTCATCTGCCACCACTGAGAACAGTCGAGTTCCATCCTCTTTGGAACCCCCCTTCAGGTAGTTGAAGGCTGCTATCAAATCCCCCCCTCACTTTTCTCTTCTGCAGAGTAAATAAGCTCAGTTCCCTCAGCCTCTCCTCATAAGTCATGTGCCCCAGCCCCCTAATCATTTTTGTTGCCCTCCACTGGACTCTCTCCAATTGTCCACATCCCTTCTGTAGTGGGGGGCCCAAAACTGGACGCAGTACTCCAGGTGTGGCCCCACAAATGCTGAATAGAGGAGAATAATCACTTCCCTCAATCTGCTGGCAGCCCAGTATCCCGTTGGCCTTGGCAACAAGGGCACACTGTTGACTCATATCCAGCTTCTCATCCACTGTAATCCCCAGGTCCTCTGCAGAACTGCTGCTTAGCCAGTCAGCCCCTCCATCAGTCGACATTCTATTGAATGGTGAAGATGTTGGATTTGTCTATTAGCTCCCTTTCTGCAGTCGGTTTAGCTGAGGCAGTGCTGTGTGCAGTTTGTCCTTATCTGCACTTACTACAGTCAGCACCGCTACTGGCGAACAGATCACTGATACACACTCTCGGAAATGGTGCTATTTTCAAGTGTAAAAAAAGCTTGTTTGCAACCGGATGAGCGGGGGACTTGGCTTTTTTTAGAACAAAAGCTTAGCTTTGGGAGCATGACATGCAATGGAAAAGTTACCCTGTTGCTGGCTCAGTGTGACCTGGCCCACATCCACTTCTGTAGGTGGAGCAGTGCAAGCTTCCAACCAGAGTGCAGCTGTCCCAAACTTGACCATCCTGCCCCACATCCCACTCGAGATTCCCACTCGTGAACAGAATGCTTTTGTGACCTGATCAAGGCCCAGATCCTCCAAGGGTAGGAGGTGCCTAACTCCTATTGATTTCAATACCTTTGAAGATCAGGGCCCAATTGTCTATAGCAGTGTTTCCCAAACGTGGGACACTGCTTATGTAGGGAAAGCGCCTGGCGGGCCGGGCCGGTTTGTTTACCTGCTGCGTCCGCAGTCCGGCCAATCGCGGCTCCCACTGGCCGCAGTTCGCTGCTCCAGGCCAATGGGAGCTGCTGGAAGCGGTGGCCAGTACGTCCCTCGGCCCGCGCCACTTCCCGCAGCCCCCATTGGCCTGGAGTGGCAAACCACGGCCAGTGGGAGCCGTGACCGGCCGAACCTGCGGACGCGGCAGGTAAACAAACTGGCCCGGCCCACCAGGGGCTTTCCCTGCGGCATCCCAAGTTTGGGAAACACTGGTCTAGAAAAAGGCTCTGCTCAATTCACTTCCAGTGGGGACCTAGAGGTGGATTTAAACCTCTGGTTCCTAACCTCTTCCTGCAAGCACCTGCCATGATGGATTGACAGGTAGGCAGCCCCTATTCCGACACCTTTCACCATGTCCCGCTCCATCCATGTTCTCTTCTCCTGTGCATTTTTAATTTCTGCCTCTGTTTTCCCTCCGTTTGTTGTCTTGTGGTGACTGCTAACTGAAGGGCCCACTGCATGGATTGAGGCCTTCGAGAGGCCGAGCCACTATGCTCTGTAGCTGAGCTGAGCTCTATGAGAGCAAAAAGAAGCCTGGGCAGCAGCCAAAAGGGCTCTCTGAGGTTATGTTGGCCATGGAAATGTTTTACTGTCTTGTGATGTTCAGAAACTTTGTTTCTGAGACAGAAAATCCTTCTGAAACAGACTGATGCCTGCCCCAGGGGTAAGTCTGAAAGAAAGGATTAAATGGTACAGTTTGCTATCAGCTGCCTCAAGCTCAGTCTGCTTCACCTCCATTGTGTCCCCTTCTTTCACTTCAGCCCCCTCTCTTTAGTGATCTCACTCATCACCATTCCCTCGAGGACACAGTGCATAGCAGATTCCGATTGGCTGCTGACATTTTATGGCAAAAATGAAAGGGTTAGTTTTGTGGGGTGTGAAATGTTTTGAGGGCAAATTCTGAGAATTTTCTCTCTTTCTTTTTAAAAGGGAATGGAGGGAAAATCAAGAACTTGATCTTTCAGAGGTCACATTGTAAATGTGCTTCCTGTTTTTAGTGATCTCCTCCTGTACAGAGGAAAACTAGAGGACGGTGTCAGTGGGAAACACTACTACTAATAAAACCCCCCAATAATAATAACAAAACCTTCATTAAAAGCTGTGACCTGCCCATCTTTCTGCTATAAGTATCTTCTCCCAGCACAGCAGTAATGGCTTTTGTGTTTAACCAGACGTGCAAACACCGTTTGCCCCACTGCTTAGGTATAAGACACCCCAGGCACTGTGTCCCCAGCTGTTACTTCTAAAATATATATTTTCCAGACACTTCCAAAAGTTCAACGAGTCAGTTCTGAAAGAAGGGTAGTCAAATGCATGAAACAAAGTTTCCTTTTGTGAAGCAAGGTCCGAATTGTTGTACTGATCGAATGCAGCAGCCGTCTCTTCTTTTCCTGCAGGAAGCCCCTGGAGCCTATTGCTGCATTATTATGTCAGACCGTAGGAGGGCAGCATTGGTCCAGGTTTCTGGAGAGTAACAGCACAAACGGGCTGATAGGCTGACAGATATGCCACAGGCCTAACATCCTGTGATTCAAATGAGAGGAGAGGCTGGGTTTGGTCAGTGTCAGGACCGGGGAAGGCTGAAGAGAAGAGCAGTGAGTGTTGGAAGTCTGGAGGGAGCAGCAGGGTTTCTGCATCACCCAGGAAAACACAGCAATGCTGGAAATATTGTGACGCAGACCAGTATTGCTACTTGCCCAACTAGATTTTGCTAACATGACTCTTACCTTGAATATGTGACGTGTGCTCATTTGCCAGTGTCTGAAGAGTTTTAAAGAATTGGTTTGAACGCTGGTCACCAAAGAACTATAATAATTAGGTTCCTAGAGCAGTTAAAACCTACTCTTTCTTTAACTCATCATTTAAAAAATACAGTAGTAAAGAATTTATAATGCACTATTACATTATTTAAGTATTTATAATATGCTCATCACAGGGTTTTCCACAGGCTAAGCGAAGAGAGCCAAATTACCAGCAAATAATGTGTACCAAATAA
This sequence comes from Mauremys reevesii, assembly GCF_016161935.1. Taxonomy (NCBI): domain Eukaryota; kingdom Metazoa; phylum Chordata; order Testudines; family Geoemydidae; genus Mauremys; species Mauremys reevesii. The sequence continues at coordinate 7,443,344 of NC_052632.1, forward strand.
GTTCTTTGTCAATCATATAGCAGATACACTTTCTCTGTGGCTGTCACACAAACTCCACTTAGCCCAAAAGAATGACATCTCTCTGCTTTATCCATGTACATAAGATATACACAAAGCCTCATTATCATTCAGGATAATGATGACCTGCAGCTTGACAACTAGACATAGGATCTAAATTGTGTGTTTGGTTCTAACAAGTGATCAATTTTCTACTTGTGTATATATATGCTGATGTTGTTTGGGAGACTGAATGTCATATTTGGAATGCTCTATATGAGTAGCAATAAGTTGAAGGAGCAAGCACATGTACTTCTTGCAAAGCTTGGAGGGTTATCTAAGTTTTCTTTGCAACTATTTCACCCCCACAGCTCCCAGTGGCTGCGGTTCACCCACCACTGCTTTATGGTGTCTCCAATATCCTAGTGCTATTTCCCAGAGCATTAGCGTGTCCAGTATCCCATAATCTCCCTGTACACAGAAGTGGCTATTTTTACATTTAAACAGAACCTTTCAGCCTCAGGGATACCAAAGCACTCCATGAACTACAAATATACTTCACTACTGAAATGCAGCTGCCTCTGCAGTAGCGTAGTGCATTGCATCATGACAAAAGAGAGCCAAATTTATTGTAGCCAAGTGTGCTTTGGGGCCCATACTGTTCACAAAGAACAGCTAGGAGGACACTTGTTTTACCTGAGAGGCCTCTGCACAGTGAACGTCATGATATCTGTCTTGAAGGATGGAAGGCCATGGTCAGCCCAGTTGGGATTTGAAGTTTAGTTTCACTGACAGCTAAAAGATTTAGCATTTTGTCTAGTAGTGTGTGACTAATATTCTCACACATCAGCCTCTTCTCCTAGTTATGTGAGTGACATGGAATAAACAATGTGAATTTTGAATCTGAATCCTTCCTGTTCTGTTAGATGCCATTCCTGTCTATCCCGGGCCACTCGACATGTCCTCGCTGTTGTGAATTCCAGGGCTTCAGTTCCATTGGGGGCTTTGGTGATGTCATAAACCGTGAGAGTACAGCTCACCTCTGTGGAGCCCGGCAGTGGAATTACTGCCTTCTAATTCAAAAAAGGTGCTTGCTTTGTTTTCTTGTGTATACAGCGATCCCCCCACAATAAAATCTAGCCAAGAATGCCCTGTCTCAGTGATTCTGACCCTTCCCAGATTACTGTACCCCTTTCAGGAGTCTGATTTGTCTCACATACCCCAAGTTTCACCTCACTTAAAAACTACTTGCTTACAAAACCAGACATCAAAATACAAAAGTGTCACAGCTCACTGTTACTGAAACATTGCTGACGTTCTCATTTTGTTTGTACTGATTTCGCTAGTGCTTTTTATGCAGCCTGTTGTAAAACTAGGCAAATATCTAGATGAGTTGATGTACCCCCTGGAAGACCTTTGTGTACCCTCAGGGGTACACATCCCTGGTTGAGAACCACTGCCCTATCTGACATAAGAAAGGGTAGGATAAACGTAAATCAAACTCTACTTGTTTTAATCCCTGTATTCCTGTTCTCCTGCTGTCTTATAAACTTCATCCTCTCTACATCCGTTGTAAAGTCAAAACGATTTGACATTTTTATGAGGGTTTTTTTCCTCTATGAGAAGAAGCCAGTTGACAACATGTCAGCCCCGGCCCTGTCTTTCATTGCCTTTTAACTGTGTTAACTGCCTTTTCCTGTCAGAAGAATCTTGTGACTCAAGAGCCTGATGGCTTTCCCTTGAATCAGGAGATTTTTTAATGCCAGTTTGGAGCCTGGTTAGAGTGCTCCTATTCCAGCCACTACACATAGACAAGACTTGCCACACCTCACTTATTTTGAAGGGAGTTGTCCCTCCCTTTGAGTTAATTTTAAGCCAGTGTTCTAAAGTTTCTCTCAAAGTATTTTGCCATGTGTTTTAGGGTCTGATGATGCAGTTTTTACACAGGCAAAAAGCAATATCCAATCCCACCCCACCCCCACAAACCACCATCCTGACTTCAATGGGATTATTTGAAGAACCACTGAATAAATGCTCAGAAATTTCATTTATTCTGCCTGGCACAGTTCGGAGCGAGGCCTTTCTAACTCTCTGCTAGACTTTTTATAATATCAAAGAAATCGAGGTTTCTGTTCCCCTTTTCAGGCCAAAAGTGGTAAGAATGTATCCTGACCTCTTGTAAGTGATAATCCTTCACTAGAAATAATGTCAAATACTGCAAAAATGTAATAAAAAGGAATTAACTTTTTTTTAACCATTTTGAAAGGAGTGATACCACAGCAGATTAAAGGATTTTATCGGCATAAGCAGTGTTATTTCACTAGAGATGGCCGTCAGTACATGCTGGGTCACAGTCCATGTGTGTCAAGAGAAGAGGCTCCAGACAGAAGCTCTTCTTAGGAACTGATATTGTAATAAGCAATGCTTTCACCCTATCCAGAAGGGAGTAATTTTTTCACTTGAACAAACAGCTTTCTCTTGATCTGTCTGGGATGGAAAGGTTTCTCTTCTGCAAGCAAAGGGGTCTTGCACAGCATTTTGGGAGTAAAAAATAAAAAAAGGAAAAGTTCAACCTTTTTCTCAGGGGAAACCACCAACCCACCCCTTGCTTCAAACTTGTAAGGCTGCTGGGGAATCGTCTGCTTGCTTTATATGGGTCTGATCCAGTGCCCATTGAAGTCAATGGAGGGATTCCTACTGACTTCAATGGGTGCTGGATCAGGCCCTAAATAAACCCTCCTTTCTCTGCTTCCTGTACCAGACTTGTAACCCATTGTCTTTCACTGGCCTGCACGCTAACCTAGGAGGCCCCCAGGCTGGCTTTCCTCTCCGGATGTTTCTCATTTTCCCTCAACTACTTTCCCTTTCTTTTGATACCAGCCTGGAGTTCTCTCCTTCCTCTTATTCTTTCTTCTCTCTCTTTCTCCCGTATTTTGCCCCTGGACTTGTAAACCCAGTTGCAATAAATTAATTGTGTTGCTTCCATGTATAGGGGTAGCCCAAGAGAGAATAATTTCTTCTCTCCTTCCTTTTGCTCACTTGCGTCCTTATGTTTCCACATTGGATTCCTACCTACCCATGAATTCAAGTTTGCTTCAAAATCTCTTGTCATGACTGTAACATCCTGGTATCCTCTAGTATTTTGTTCGCTTGTGTATTACCTACAGCCAGTTGTGACAGACAGGGTAGTTTTCTGCAATAACCTGGTCAAACCTTATTGAATTAAGTTTAACTTTATATATCATTGCAGGCCAGGGATTGTATGTAATTCCATGGGGGAGGAGGACCTCAGCCCTCCAGGAACTAAAAACAGTGGAGGGTGTTTAGGCAGATTCATTCAGTAACACCTCCAGAGAGAAAGCACCACCTGGAGAGGCTCACATACATTGATTCATACAGGATTCTCTAGAGAACCAACAGACAAAAAAAGGACTTTTGGATAAGCAGCCTTCTTTTTGACCCAGCAAATGGATAGGACCTTTTGTCCAAAGGGAGGAACCCAGTGCTTAGGGAAGGGTTGGAAAGAGTGAGCCCCTCCAGAGCTCTTGTGAAGATTGGGGGGAGGGATGGAGGTGAAGAGGGTGTGATCTCTGGGAAGCTTATTAGCATTGTGTACATTCTTTTATTGTTTTAATATGTTTCTCTGCAATGCTTTCACCTTACAAGTAAATGTTCTTGCTTATAAATGGCTGTGTGGACCCTTGCTAGAACACAGGATTTGGGATCCATGTGCGGTACCGCATTATAGCGGGGACAGCGTTAAAATGAATTGCAATGACAGTAATTAAATTTGGGATCCATGGCCGTGACCGTGTTATATGCGAATCCAAGCTATATATACGTGCTTTCTAGCAAGGGTCCAGCGTATTCTGTTTATAGTTTCTGAGAAGGTGAAGCAGGACTGCTTAGGCTGTCTGACTGGCTAGGGAATTCACAGTGTAGGCAAGGAACTGTGCAGTCTGGAAAAAACCTGGTGAGGAAGGAGAGAGATGTGGTCCTCTTCTCAAGAGAAATGATGGCTGCGGAGCCAGAAGTCTGAGTGTGTGTGCCTTTAGTGGACTAGAGAAGTGGGATACAGGTGCAGTTGCCCTGAATTGTGGCACCAGTATCTCCACTTTCATCTCAAGCAGAAGACTAGTATTCTTACTCAGGTAGTGAGAGAATTGACTGGTGATATACCCAACTTCTAAAAAGAATTGTACCACAACAATACACAATTCTTAAACATCTAACTCCTATACATTCAGATAATCAGCAACTAACCTATCTATTGACTCCCAGTAATGTTATAGTGACAAAGAATACAAGTACTGTTAAAGCACATCATGTCCTTTGTCTAAGACATGCCTTCACACTATTGTTTGGTATTTGTATCCTTTTTATAACAGTCCAGTTCTTTTGATAATAGGCTGTCATATGTCAGATTTTCTTTCCTCTCTCTCCTTTCTCCTTAAGCTATGCCAATTTTTTCTTCTATGGCATTCAGGAGGAAATATTTACTAGTGTCCCCTCAGATTAACAATTTTTTATCTTAATAAGGACTAGGAAAAGGGCTAGATGGAGGTAATTTTTTAAAACAAATACAATCATTTTTTATGTTTTATTCCTGCTTCTGATTGGCTTCCCTTTCACAAGGTTCTTGTGTCTTTGGATTGTGAACTCTTTGGCGCAGGCACTAATCTCACTACGTGTTTGGAAAGCACCTAGCAAATTGTGGCTGGCACCATAACATACATTTAAAAAACTGGTCATGGAAAAGCCTGGCATTTTAAAGATGCAAAATTGTACTGGAAATGGCAGAAACCACCCAGCAATAAGGACAGGATCCATGGGCTGCACCAGATATAGTATGTTGCAGTAAAAGGAAATGCTGTATTAATGCCATTGTCTTTACAACTACAGGGAATCTTGGGGCCACAGCAATCTAATCCAGGCTAAAAAACTTTTATGAGTTAAATGGAGTCAGAGTATAGGAAAGTGGTGCAGGCACAGAAAAGTCTGGCTCAGGCTACATCTATACTAGGGAATTTTACCAAACAATTTATATGGGTTCATCTGTATCAGTGATAGCACCTATTGTAGATCCAATAAAGGAATGGCCCAAGGGGTCCAGTAGGTTTAAACAGTATGGTGGAAAAAATGAAGGAAGCTTGTCTACACTAGGTCAGTTTTTCCCAGACAGTAAGTCCTGACTCACCAGTGGGTTGCTGGAAGTTTCTAGAGGGGTTGCCACATCCAGGGGCAGATCACTGGACCCTAACCTAGGGTAACATATACTTCTCCCACGTTTGGGCCAAGCCTGAGTGGCGCTGCAACCCAATGGCTGCAATAGGAAGCTGGGCCCAGCCCCACGGGACAGAAGCTGCCACTGCAGGAGGTGTGTGTGGGGCAAGCTTGCTCTGCAATCCTACCTGCACTGGGGCTTCCCCTCTGAATTGAGCTGGGATTAGGGTTGCAGCACCTGCATGGAGGTGCATGCATGTAATGGTGGGTTGCAAAAAAAGACAAAATGTAGTTGATGGATCACCTTAGTAAAACGCACTAGGCATCCCCACTGGTGCTAAAGCCAGTGGAGCTGAACCAGTGGCAGTATCCCAGTGTACTATATTAAGGAAAACTCCAGTTCAGCTCTAGCCTTGTGAGTGCTAGTGCATCGTTTTACTGTTGATCTGTTTGGGCCTTTGCAAATCTACAGAGTGTGATAATCAATGTCTGTTGCTACCTATGGACTAGTTTATCCAATTAAAATCAAAAGGCGTTGGAGGTTCTAGGGAACCAGTTTGGAGTTAGAATTGCAGTCCCTAAATGCAAAGCATGGGAGGAATGCTGAATCCAAGGGCTTTTCTGATTTGTAAGATCCTAAGACTCCACAAAACTTGCATTGCCTCAGGACACAGACAATCTGATGAGCTAGTCTCCCTTGGCACAACACCATCCGGGGGCCTGGGACCAGTACACCCACCCTAGTTTTATGACCCCTTCTCTCTCATTCCAACTCCTCCCTCATGCCCAGACTGGAATTTTTCTTTCTCCCTTTCTCATCCCCCAGACCAGATTCACTCTTTCCCCATCCCCCTCCTCTCTTTCCTTCTGCCGCATCACCTTTCCCCATTCTGCCCCTATGCTCTTCCCCCTTCCTGTATCCCCTGTTCCATCTCACCCTCCAGTCCCTCTTTTCCTGGCACCCCTTCAGAACCCCTTCCCTCCTCGCCCCGTCCCCTCCCCCATCACCCCCTTTCCGGTCTCCCTGCCTCCCTTCTTCCCCTCCCCACAGGCCCTTCCCCATCGCCCCCTCCCCATCTCCCCTTCTTGGTCTCCCCTCCCCTAGGCCCTTCCCCATCTCCCCTTCTTGGTCTCCCTTCCCCTCCCTGTCACCCCCTCTGCCCCCTCCCCAGGCCCTTCCCCCTCCCTGTCACCCCTCTGCCCCCTCCCCAGGCCCCTTCCCCATCTCCCCTTCTGCCCCGTCCCTGCCGCCCCTCTGCCGTTCCCCCACCCCCGCCCGCCGCAGCCCGCCCGCGAGCCAATGGGGACGGGGGGACGGCAAGCGAGCGGGGCCAAAGGCTGCGGCCCGGGCCGGGGCGCGCTGTGCGTGCGGCGGGCTGGACAGGGGCCGCGCGCCTCCTCCCCGCGCCCCTCCCCCCGCGCCATGGCGAGCTGAGCCGGGGGACGCGCCGCGGCGGCTGCACCAGCACCACGGGCAGGGCCGGGCCGGGCCACGCTAGCGGCGGCCGAGCCGAGCCGAGCGCGTCTCCGCCGGGGGAGGGTCCCATGGCTGCCGCGCTCAGGCGGGGGCTGCGCTTCCCCGCCCCGGGGGGGCCCGGGCTGGCCGGCTAGAGGCAGCGAGCGGGGCACAGCGGAGTCCGGGCTCCCCGGGAGCAGGGGGCGCCGGGACGGCGGGAGGCGGGCCGGGCTTGGCTGGCAGTTGGGGTGCAGGGAGTTTGGGGGAGTGGGGGCGCGGATGGAGGCGGGGGCACACGGGGCGGGGCAGGGGTGCAGGGAGTTTGGGGGAGTGGGGGCGCGCGGCGGGGGCAGGGAGTTTGGGCGGCGCGGCTGGAGGCGGGGGGCAGGGACTTGGGGCGGGGGGTGCAGGGACCTGCCGCCGGGGTGCGGGGCTGAGGCCGGGGAGGCTCGAGGGGCAGGAGCGGGGCAGTGGCCCCCCGGGCAGAAGCCGGGGCGTAGGCGCAGCGGGCGAGGCAGCCAGGGGACCGTCACCCGGGGCGCGGTGTATTTTGGGGGGCCAGCGTGTGTCGGGCAGCGAGTGGGGAATGGCTGGCAGAAGCCGCCGCTCCTGGCTCAGCGTGTTGCTAGGACTCGTCCTGGGCTTCATCCTGGCGTCAAGACTCATCCTGCCCCGCGCCTCGGAGCTGAAGAAAGCGGGACACCGGCGGAAGGCGAGCCCGGAGGGCTGCCGGCTGCAGCAGGGCGGGGGGCTGCTGCGCAGGGACTCCCGGGGGACGCTGCTCTGGCCCCAGGACCCCGCAGAGCGCCAGGACGACATCCCGCCGGCCAGCAACTTCCTCTTCGTGGGGGTCATGACAGCCCAGAAATACCTGCAGAGCCGGGCGGTGGCTGCCTACAGGTGAGGGCTGCACCCCTGCCTTGTGCTCCTCCAGCGTTGTATGAGCAGGGTCTCCCGCCCTGCACCCCCTTCCCTGTCCTCCATCACAGGGTCTCCCGCCCTGCACCCCTTCTCTGGCCTCCCCCTCTAGCAGTGCCTGGGGCAAGGTCCTCCCTTGTGCACCCCCTACTCTGTCCTCCTCCATCACAGGGTCTCCCCCCTGTGAATCCCTTCTCTGGCCTCCCCCTCTAGCAGTGCCTGGGGCAAGGTCCTCCCTCGTGCACCCCTACTCTGTCCTCCTCCATCACAGGGTCTCCCCCCTGTGTATCCCTTCTCTGCCCTTCCCCTCTAGCAGTGCATGGGGCAGGATCCTCCCGTGAACCCCTTTTCCATTGTGCACCCCCTCTTTGTCTTCCCCCACCCCCAGCAGTGTGTGGAGTAGGGTCTTTCCTTCCGCCTCCTGGGGCCCTTCTGGTCTGTGTTCTCATATCCTCCCACACGTGCTTGGGGCACGCTGTCCTTGTCCTGGCTGGCCCTATTCTTATGCTGCTCTGGGCATAGGGCAGCCGCCCCCTTCACCATGACTTCTTTGGCATATATATGGCGAAGATAGTCACTGGAGTAGGGGTGGGTACAGGGGGAAGGAAATATGTATGGGGATTTGCTTTATGCCCCCTTTTCTTTGCATGTTAGCCTACATCTGTTAAGTGGATAAAGTCCCTATAGGGGGTGTGCAGAGAGGAGAATGTCTGTGTGGGGGAATATGCTTTATATGCCTCTTCCTTATCTGGGTTCCTTTGTATGTGCAGCTTCCCATCTGTTAAATGGATAAAATCACTAGCCTTGCAGGGGAAGGGGGCGATCTTGCTTTATTCTTCCCCTCTGAACATCTCTAACCTACTGCACAGATTCAGGGGGTCTTGCTGCTAACCAGCTGCTTTGTATTCTGACAGATGGGATCTATAAGTATCTAGAGTCTCTTCTGCAATCTCGACTTGCTGTGTATTTGAAGGCATTTTTTGTAATGGCATTACATGCCTGTGGGTGATGCTGTGCCTATTATCAACGGGGTTTGTAAAAAGAGCCTCCATACAGATCAATCTGGAGGAAATCTTGAAATATACATCCTGAGCTGCTGCTGGGTTTCTCACTAAGTAGGAAGAGATCTACCCTGTACAGATACTAGTGTCTGACTTACACATTGTTCTGCCTTGATACCTATTAAGCCTCAAAATACCAGTTAAAAGTTGCTTCAGGTACTACACTTCCATGCTGAGTCTCCATGCTAATCTTCTGTGGTTCTTACAATCACATTTTCCTATTATTAAAATAGCTTTCCTCTCCCTTGGTGTGCTGTCTGGCAGACCCACACAAACAGCAGGAGAAATCGACAAAGGCGCTGTGTGTTTCTAGGCAGTTTCACTTGTTCCCAAAGTAGTGTCAAATGGACCAAAGGAAACTGAAAAAATAGAAATCTTTCAGTTGTAGCCATTTTTGTTGCTACTTGCAACAATAGCAGGCAAATTCAGACAATGAGACCTTTTTCCCCAGGTTCTGACCCTTTAAGATTTAGGAGTTAACTAACTCTTGTTTGAAAGAACCCCTGAACAAAATTGAGGACTACTTTGCAAATGCAAGTTTGAGTTTATATTATAGAGCTTTCACCTTAAGGTTTTTCTTGATTATGGTTTGTTTGACTAGTTGCACTAAGTTGACAGTTTAAAAGAAGGAAATGCTCTTGCATCAGAATTAAACCACCTACTCTGACAGTAATCAGTCTGATAACTGATTAGACCTCCACAAATGTGCCAATACTCTGGTCTATTCAACTGCACTTTTCACTGGCATCCCTTATTCATCATTAGGATATGCTCAGCTAACACTTTTGCACTGAACTCTAACGGTTGTTAAGATCTCTGGCACAGAAGTTTTTAGCAAAAACTAGTTTGAGATTGGAAGCTCTTCTTAAACCATAGCTCATTTGAAAATAGTTTGGTTACCCATATGAGGGGGAAGTGAGTAACATGAAGAACAGTGCTGTGGAGAGATCTGAACATTCGTGTGTATGTGCGTGTGTCAGTGAACTTAAACCTCTGTGTTCAGTGCAAAATTGCCAGGGTCATTCTGACAGTACTGTAATCTCCTCATGTTGAAGCTTGATGAATGCTCCCACTAGACCAATCCTTTGTGCCTTGTTTTAAGGGACAGTATCTGGTAACTGTCACCCCAACTTACTGTTTAAATGAGGCCTTACATACTGTAGCTTCCAACACTTTAATATTAGTGGAAATGTTTTTATTGAACTTTACTTTTTAAGAAAAAAAATTCACTACAAGTGTGTTTAAACCAAATTTGTAGTATTGTGTAGGTGCAGTGTTCTGAATCTTTTCCATACAAAGACCCCATATTACAATAGGAAAAAAAGTTTTGGGACCACCTCTACTCCCGTCTAGCCATGAAGAAAGTGATCTCCAGGTTGAGAGAACATAAATGGTAAAACATAGATTGCTTAATGTTCTTCAATTTTGATACTAACACAGGGAAGGAGATCTCTTAAACATATTTTAATTTGCAGTGTTCTCTTATTTGTTCTTCAGGGCAGGGATCTTCTTTGTGCTAGGCATAACAATATAGCCTGATCCATAAATTGGACTCCAATATGCTACTGTAATACAAACAGTAGTTGGTGATGAAATCTGTTACTATGTTCCAATCTCTATTAGAGCAGTCATCCTTTTGGCAAGGGTAGTACCTGTGGTTCTAGAGAGTCTCTCTACTCTGCTGATGTTTCCTGCACAAAATGTGCATAGTGCTTCAACCTTAAGCTAAAGGCAGATCTTGGGACGTCCTGCCCCAAGGTATGCTTCTGCAAGAGATCTGAAGTAGTTAAGACCTAGCAACCTAACTTGGATATATTTATAGTTTTAAATTTTTTTTTCCGCAGATGTATCTTTAACAAATTCCTGTATTTTGTATGTTAAAATATTTGGCCTGTTTGATCAATAGGCTAGTGAAACTGAGCAAATAAAAGTGCTTTTCATTGTTAACAGAAATGGGAGCATCTGATTATAATGCCATAAAATATATTAAAGTGGAAGGGGATATTTAACATAAGGAATTGGCTAACTGGTCTCTTCAACATAGTAGCTGTGCTAGCTCAAACCTAGTTGAGTTGGGAATTTTAAAGAGGGAGGCAGTTATGAGAGACCTGTGGAAGATGTTCAAAGAGATGTTGGCATATGCTGCATTTACATGTTGGTAGTTACTAATATAGGATCTGAATCTGCATCCATTACACTGGGTAGTAGCCATGCAGGTAAACCCATTGACTTCAGTGGTGCTGCTACTTATGTGGGTCAGGTTTGCAGAACTAGATCCGTAGGGTAGATGTGCGGGAGAGATGCACACTGACAGACATTGGGTAACGGTGGAGAGAAGAGAGAAACAAAACCTTCAGCGAGCAAGATAATGCGCAGCCTGGAAGAGGAAATTGGTAGTCCCCCTAAAATTGGTGGCTTTTTTAAAGAGATTCAGTAGTCACCGAATGGACAAGATCTGAGAGCTGTTACATTGTGAAGAGCCTAAAAGCCTTTTTCACCCTACTGTGCATTTAAAAAAAAAAACAAGTCCCAGAGATAAAAATACACTCCTTTGGCTAAAAGAAACCTTAGATGGCTTATGAGTGCCATGGTACACTCCGCTAGACAATTTAAGATTATTAAATTGACACAGCATCACGATAAGATGAATTGATGGTTGCAGCAAGGAAAGTGGGGAAGCTCTTGACAAGGAATTATGGTATTACCATCTTAAGAATTGCAGAGACTGGCTAATATGATTTCAATAGTTGTGAGAGGAGCCAAAGGTGCAGGGAGCTGAAAATCTCCAAACTATTTTTTTAGTTCTAAGGCTTCAGTTGGAAAAAAGTGGTTGCAAATATTTACTGGGGACCAAAGAACAAAATGTACGTGGTCCCTTGCTGCTGCTAATCCACTTATGCTTAGGAAGAACTTGAGCAGTGCACTTCCTGAAAAGCTTTCAGTCATTTCAGTGAGTTGCTAGTGGGAGAAGTGGGCTTATTGAATTTAGGAAGCTCTAAATAGTGCTCTGGTAGCATAATAGGCAGAGTGTAGTAGACATTTGATTTAAACTGTTATTCCATCTGACAAACAGATTAGCAGAAACTGTGTCTTAGAAGGCCACTAAAATACAACATAAGGAACGGATTTGATCACCCTTGCCAGCTTCCTCACTGATTTACATGGGCACAGCAAGTCAGAAAGAGTATAGGCATAGGTATGAGGCCAAGAAAAAGGATACCAATAAACGTTAATGGTTCAGAGTGGTGGGAAGCTATCCTGAAGGGAGCACAGAAGGGAGAAAACCCACCAGTAGAGTAAGTACCAGAGGATTCTGAAGTCTGCTCTTAGTAGAAAGCCTGGACAAAGATGTCTTATTAATGGAATAGAAGCAATAGTCAATTTGCCAAACACTAGACCCACTCATTTATTCTGCACATAAATGATATTGACTGGGAAATTTGGAGAGTAGTTAACTTTTAAGACAATTAATGTGTAGGGAGGCATCAAACTTTGAGAACCAAGCTGAATGTTACTTTTCTCTACACTGAACTGTATGTAATTGAGGAACAAAAAACAGAGAGATGGTCTTTAAAAGACCATGAACGAGAGATGCCGTTCTGCTTCTGGATAATGTTGTGCAGTACCTCATGCCCAAACTTGCCTCTTTCAAACGTTGCGCAGAAGGTTCACTTATTCAAGAGACTGCATTTTGAACACATTGTTGTGCTGTTGTATCTTATAGGAAATAGAATGCTGAGAAAGCTAAATACTGCTTAGAAAAGCTGCAGCAAAAGGCAGCCAAAAGGATTTGGGGGTCTAAGAGTGTAGTGTGTATTCTGTGCCTGAGCCCAGGGCTGGCCATTGCAAGAGTATAATACAAGCTCTCTATCTGCAGGCCCGGGATCTAGTCTACTGGCTGGTATTCCTCTTATTGGGTCCTTTCAGGGTAACTAGTTAGATACTGTGGTGTGCAGTGGAGTATACACTTGTATATTTGGAAAAATGTCATTTGCTTCCAGTTCAGATTAAGTGAATCCAGATATGTTTTAATCAAAATAATTGGAATGTGGAAAAAAACTGATGCAAAAAATAAGTTATTTTTATGGTCTGGTCACATGCCATGGTGAGGGTATAGGACTTCTGGGAGGGCATTAATATTTATTACAGTGACCCAAAATCTACAACGTACTCTACAGAACAAATAATATATTTTGTGAGCAACCAACTGTCGTCATACTTCTGAGGTAAAGAAGAGACCTAGGCACTGGCTTTCCCACCTAAAATATATTGTGGGAGCAATTGTATGTAAATCATAGGCACATTTGTACATTTACCCAGATGCTATAAATTGCACCCGCATATACTTGTAGGTGCAGAATTGGGGGCTGAACTCTTACCCTTCTGGAAATTAGGGCCCTAGATTAGCTTTTCTTAGGTTTGGAAGGGGAGACTTTAAGGATTACAGCAGGCTATTCAACCTCTCTGGCAACTTTCTGCAGGACAGCATGGCTGGTAGCTTTTAAGAAGACATTTCCTATCAAGATATAAACTCCTAGAGATCTTCTCTAGTAAGAGGGGAGACAGAATTGTATGTGGTGTTCAAGATAATAGTTTGCACTTTGTTGATAAGTAACACTATCAATACTAGTGGAAGTAAAATTCTCCAGTGCTGAGGTGGATCAGCATATAAATATCTTTGAAATTTAAAAATAGCCTTAAAAAAAAACAACCCCAAAACAAACCTTACACCAGTGGCACCTCAGATACTTAGTACCAGAGCCACATCTGCTACCAATGCTGCTTTCTCAGCATGACATTATAGTTGAATCCAGCTGATTGCCTTGCTTCTGAGGAAGAACTCACTGAAGAGAACTAGTTCATCATTTAGAAACAGAGTTGCTCAAAACTAGTCTTAATTCAGTGCTCCATGATGTAGTCAAGAAATCATTTTCCCAGCTTCATTATCTTGCTGAGGCATTGACAAATTGTTTTCTTTGGCATAATTATACAATGCAAGTGTTTCTCGAAACTCTAAATAGCTTCTTTGGTCTCCTGCGAAGGAAGTTCCCAGCACACTCGGGGAGGGGGGGGGGGGAATGAAATTGTTTTTTCTTTAATCCTTTTTGATTTGGGGCAACTGTCTGAGTAACGAATATTGTAGATTATTGTGCTTTTTGAGAGTCTTCACTGGAGATAATGAAGCAAGAATTTGGAAACTGAAGATGAGGAAAAATTCCAGATCTAGGGCATGCCAAGTCTCTACTGCTAAGTGCATACGTTATTACTAACAACACTATCTGCTTTTTAGGAAGTATTTAATTCCTGGTAATAGTAGTTGTTGGCTTTGTAGCCCTGACTTGTTCTTGTATACACCTTAGTTTGTGCCCTCAAGAGATTGTATGCACTCGGTTTACATTGATTTGATTTTTAACAGCTATCTATGGAGAACCTTTGTACCTGACCAGCGGTATTAATCATGTGACTTGCATGGAATTGGCTACATATGTGTGTGTGAAGAGAAATTTCATCTGACTCATAAAGTAATGACGTTATGACAGCTAGCCTTAATGCACTATATTAAGTGTCTTCATTCTAAAAGAAGATTGCTCAACTCTTTTTTTTCTTTAAATTATGACATTGCTTCTGGATTATCAGAATTGTGTATGTCTTGCATGCCGTGTGAACTAGTATTGCTCAATATCATGCACATCTTCAACACTTCTCCCAAAAAAAGCCCCAACAATCCTATGGGCCTAATCCTTCAAATCTTGACTCATGCAGTATTCCTGTTCACATATGTAAAGATTCTGCGTATGAGAAAGGATTGGGCTCTAACAGAGCAGTTCTGTTGTGTTTTTGAATACTGATATTCAGTAGCCACTAAAGTTTTCCTGATGTATCTTTGCACAGTGTCGAGGATATACCTGGCTGAGGCCTGTAGGGACTACTGCAGTACAGGTGATTGATAATCCTGGTAACACCAACTTCGGCTACCTGGCTGTAGAAGCATTGCAACCACATTTCCTTAACCAAAGGACTCTTGACTGGGGAATGGATGAGTGGGGACAGAGCATGGGCCTTCTCTGGAAATACCAATTTTTTGGTTTTACCAAGCTTCAGGCCTAGTTCTGCAAACCTTCTAATAAATAGTTATTCTTTATGTGAATAGTACAAGCAAAGCAAGTGGTACTGCTCATGTGAGTAAATACTGTTCAGGCCATGGGAGGGGAAAGAGAACTAAACCCTGTGACTGTGAAGTCTTATGATTTAGGACACCACCTATAGCTGAAGATCAAGCAAAAAGAAAATAAACCTAAGGATTCTAGACTGAATTGGAATAGTTGCTATGAACTTATTAAACTTGGTTTTATGCTTATGACTTTGCAAGTTGACTCTTCAATGACTTAAAGTTAAGAGGCTTGAAGTAGCTTTGAACAAAATTCCATGTTTTTAATTATTATTCTTGTCTTTTGATAGACAAATCTTTCAAATGTCAGATATGGCTGATCATATAAATTCAGGTTTGATTTTTATTATTAGATGTAATAAACATGCATCCTGAACTTAAATTTTTCTGTTCCTATACTTTCCGAATAAGAGGATGCCTGAGACAATAAGTTACGCATATCAAATGTCATCTGCCACTAATTCTGACGGCAAGAAGCAGCAGGTGTTGATGTTCTCCAGATGTTTTGGCCTCTGATAACTGACTCTTGTATTCAAAAGGCCTTCAGTGAGCTTCTACAAGTCACCTGTACCAAAATTCAAATGTGTGCTGGAAGCCACAACCTTGAGTTACGCTGACTTGCTCCTTATCTTTGAAATCACAGTACTTTAGGAAATGATTACGGTATACTCCAACTGTAGTCCCACCAAAAATATTATCTAGGACAACTGGCTTTGGGCCAAGGGATATTCTGCCGTTTGAACACTTAAAAACCCAATGTGTTAGAACAGCTGCACGCATCAGTAAAAGTCTGTCTCAAGTGACAAGGAGCTATTCCCTACCAGTACTCACATAAGTGTTGATATGAGAGAACTTGAACTGGGAGGTCTGAGAGCACCTACAAACATGGGAAATAACAGACACAGCATTGCTTTATGTAGCTGAGTACTCTTTTAAAACATCTGGACTGTAGAGGATCATTAGCTAGGAGCTATAAAGTACAGAGAGCATCCTGCCTTGTCCATAGTTCATCATAATTAGAGTTTGCTGACTTTTCATGGTGCAGGGAGTGAGTTGGAAAATTATTGGCTTCTGTAAAGGAAAAAGACAATAAACTGAAGAAGTTATAAGGATCTCATCTTGCCACTTTATTAAATGAATCTGTCCGGGAAGTGGCTTGGTTCAGTATAAAAGCAGCATTGGGAACAGATAACAATGGATGCTTCTGATAATTGTGATTCTCAACAGCTTTTGTTCCACAATTCTAGTTGCATTTAAATCTGTCACAATGCACTTTTTGACTAATGTTGGTCAAAAGGCTTCTTCACTTGGTTTTTAAATTTAAATTTATGCTGGGATATTTCACTCATAAACCACCTGATATTAGCATAGAAAAAGCTGTGTATGGTCTGCTTTCTTTTTACTTAAAAAGGAGTAGAGGATCAATCTAAATGTGGTTACCAAAGAAACTCAGTAATTTAAGATGTTTGCTTAAAACTAGCTAATTTTCCCCACATCATTCGAGTGGTTTCATAAACTGTAGTTTATGCACTGATGACTGGGTATGTCTACACAGCAAAGAATAACCCGTGGCAGGCCCACACCCGCTGACTCAGCCCCGTAGCCCAAGCCCCATGAGCCTATTTCATTGCTGTGTAGACTTCTGGGCTCAGGCTAAAACCTGGGCTCTAGGACCCTGGAAGGTGGGTACCTCCCAGAGCTCAGGCTGCAGACCAAGCCTGAAAGCCAACACAGCAATGAAACAGCCCCACAGCCCGAGCCCTGTGAGCCTGGGTCAGATGGCATGGACTAGCTGCAGATTTTTCTTTGCTGTGTAGACAGACATACCCTAAAACTCTGATTCAGCTCTGACTGAAGTCATTGGGATTCTTTCCACTGACTTCAACTGGATGTTAATTTCCTAAAATGCACTGGACACTTGACTAATAAATCCAGATTTAAATAAGTCTAATCTTTTAAATGATGGTGACTTTTTAAATTAAAATTTCTGTGAGGAGCAGACATAACTGTTGAACACAAACTGCCCAGTTCATTGGGTATGAAAATTTAAAATACCTTTATTTCTAAATGGAATTTCTTGTTTAATTTACCTGAATATATTTTTAATGAGGTCTTTTAGTGGCTAATGCTGTAGATTTCAGATAGTTTAAGTGAGCCAAACACATCCTACACTATTTTTAATCTAAAAGATTGTGGTTGGCAGCACCTGGTATAAATAGCAGTGATACATTTAAGGAACACTATTCTTTTTCACACCTCAAGAATGTTTTTACAGCAGATTCTGAATGCAGATTATGGTCTGAACAAAGCTGCCAAACATAACTAGAAAGTAACTCCTATAGAAGGAACAACTGTCCAGTTACCGATTATTCTGTGTAGGAAGACATAAAAAAAAGTTTTACACTCTCTTTGTGGGTAGCAATTGCATTAAACAGTACCCAGTGATATAACTTTCGTAAGTTTTTTAAGAGCAAGAATGTGAAACGTTTAATAGCTGCGTAACTTAAAATGTCTCTAGAGAATCTTTGCTTGATTGTGACTCAGAAGAGGTGTAAAGAGGAGTCCTCCTAAGTAGCATAAAGAGGCCAGCTGCCCATGTACATATGCGCTAGGCCAGCTTTGCTAGAGATTGCTGGTGAAGGCTTAAGACCGATGCTATGTCTTTACACAGCTCAACACAAATAAGGGCTCCTGGCTATAAGAGTGGCTGATATGCCATAGGCCCTGCCTATATTGCTGATCATCGTTCCTCTCCTAGCTCCTATGTCTCGTGAGACATCCTCTTTATGCTTGGAGCAGCCTGCCATTTCCTGTTCACAAATACCCATCCCTGTTTAAACCCCACTGCTTTCCTAACCTCTTTAGGGGAGTATGGGTCTGTCGTCTTCTGGGAGTTGATCCACATCAGTAGTAGTAGATACTTAAATGTCTTAAGTGACTTAGATGTGCTAGTTCCATTGAAAGCTATTTTAAGTGTCTTTGTCATGTTTGAAAATCCCATTGCTAAATTCTTTAGCTGAAGTGGTAGTATCTCATGGTTTTACCTCTGGAGTCCTAGGTTCAAACCATGCTGTCAACTCAAGTGGTAGCTGTTACCTTTTTAACCCTTCATTTCAATTGTCCTTTCTCTTCCTTTTGTTTTGGTTTCTTTTGCTGTGTTTCTGAACTAGATGCTGAGCTTGTGGGATCATGGAACATTAATATTGGAGCTTTGAGTAGGGCTTAAAAAAAAATGTGCGTTCCTATTCTCCAGAGACTGATACAAAATGTGGCTGTGAGGGATAATACCATGGTAAGAAGATAAGTCCATCCAATAGGATTCTACTGTGCTGTTATTCATGCCCCATTCTTTGGGGCTGCTTTTCCGTGAGCCTCCAGCTGGTAGGGGGCAGATGAGTTTGAGGTGACTTTTCCTGTTTCTTCCCCTGCATGTTGGGTTGCTGCATGGAAAAAAGATCTTTTCCTCTATTAGAGCCTACCCAATCCATCTTCTAGCTCCTGGGTGGAAAACACCGCTACTCTACCTATCTGTCCTAGAGTCTTGCCTTCTGTGGGGTACAGACTTTTCATGAGCTGATGCAAAAATTGTCCTCTGTTCGTTTGAACCTCTGAAAATATAGATTAACATAGTCACCAGTGGTCAGAAGTAGGGACTGAAAATGTGCAGGGAAGCTCCGAACCAGCTTGAAGCTAATTTTTGTGTGGATTCTGTCACCTGCACAAACTTGAAAATACAGTCTTAGTAATTAAAGGAAACTGATTTTCCTAGGTTTTGCAAAAACCTTGAGGGTGGGGGTGGGAAGTAGTGGTTTAAACAAAGTCAGAGTCTAGGAGTTCCCAAATCTTGTTCTTCCTTCTGCATCTGACTGGTCTTCATGCATGACAGTTATATAGTCCTTTGTAAGAACTTAGATGGTAAAAGTCTTATGCCCAACATCAGTGGGAAAGAGTTAGGCTAACAGTGAGCACTTCTGAAAATTCCACAGTTAGTTTTGGAGGAGCTCTCTTGTTAGCCCACCTTAACACTAGAAACTTAGGCTCAGAGGCATTTCATGTTGGAAGGGCTTGCATGTCGTATAGCAAACTTTACTGCACCACGACCCCCCTCTGACAAAAATAACTACACGACACACGCAAACACTCTTTCTCGCCCCCCCACCCCCACACCTAAGGGCTTCAGTCCCAGGCAGCAGGGCCATAGCCTTAGCCCCACTTCCCTGGGCCGAAGCCCATGGGCTTCAGCCCCTGGCGATGGGGCTTGGGCTTCAGCCATGGGACCCTCTGAGTCTAACGGCAGTCCTGGTGACCTCATTAAAACAGGGTAGCAACCCACTTTGGAGTAGCGGCCCACAATTTGAGAATTGCTGTCATATATGGTTCTTACCACTGTACATGACTATCACTTGTATGGAAGGAAGACAGCATTTCAAGAGAATTAAAAAGGAGGAAATTCTTAAAACAAATGGTCCTCCTGAGTCACTTTTTCCTGTATGTTTGGACTTGTACTATGATGTGCTCTGTCTGTAAACTTAACTTTGTATTTTCATTCTAGAACCTGGTCCAAAACCATTCCTGGCAAGGTTGAATTCTTCTCCAGTGAAGGTTCGGACACCTCTCTTCCAATCCCGATAGTGCCACTACAAGGCGTGGATGACTCCTACCCACCCCAGAAGAAATCCTTTATGATGCTCAAGTACATGCATGACCACTACTTGGACAATTATGAATGGTTTATGAGAGCAGATGATGATGTTTACATTAAGGGGGACAGATTGGAGAGCTTCCTTAGGAGTTTAAACAGCAGTGAACCCCTCTTCCTTGGACAGACTGGGCTTGGCACCACCGAAGAGATGGGGAAACTGGCCTTGGAACCTGGCGAGAACTTCTGCATGGGAGGACCTGGAGTGATCATGAGCCGGGAGGTGCTGCGCAGAATGGTGCCTCACATTGGAGAGTGCTTGCGAGAGATGTACACCACTCATGAGGATGTGGAAGTGGGAAGATGTGTGCGGAGATTTGCAGGAGTGCAGTGTGTCTGGTCTTATGAGGTAAGAACATGAACACAAGCAATGAGGCATGTGGGGGTGAAAGGTGTGATGTTTTGTACAGGATAATGTCATGTCCAAGACACAAGCAAATGGGATGTGGCGTACCTGACACCTAATTTTGTATAATATAAATTTAAAATTGGTTAAAGTGGTTGTGGATATTGCACCTGTCCCAGAGCTCCCCTGCCTTTCTTTCTGGCTTCACAATAAAATTGTCCCACCTCTTGAAAATAGTTTTTCTTGTTCCTGTCATCATGTGAAACCCCCACACAAATGGATATGAGATAGCATGGAGAAAAATGTCTCATAAATGAACCAAACAGGGGAAAACCTGGTAACTTCTCTAACCTTTCAGTTACACTAATCTTAGATGACTTAAAAAAAAAAAAAAAAAAAAAAAAACAGTCATCAGGTAGAGGTGTGACGTAAGCTGAGTGTCTCATAGGGTCAAATTGGTATGTAGCGATTGATTTATCGGGGATCGATTTATCGCATATCGTTTTGATGGGATAAATCGATCCCTGAATGCTCTGCTGTCGACTCCGGAACTCCACCAGGGCAAGAGGCGGAAGCGGAGTCGACGGGGGAGTCGTGGCCATCGATCCCGTGCTGTGAGGACAGGAGGTAAGTCGATCTAAGATACGTCAACTTCAGCTACTCTATTCTCATAGCTGAAGTTGCGTATCTTAGATTGATTTCTCTCTTCTCTCCCCCCCCCCACCCCCATGTGGACCAGCCGATAGTTTTACCATCCCTGTATTATGAGGCAAGAACATTCATTGTCCCCATTTTACAAATAGGAACTTTGAGGGGAAAACTGAATCAAAGTGGTTTGGTTTGTTTTTGTTTTTTCCTCAAATGGGGCTCAACTTCATACGGGCTTATGAGTGCTAATAGGGAGCTGCAGGTGCTCACCACCTCTGAAATTAAGTCCCTGAGTGATTTGCTGATTGTCAGAGCCGTGAGCGGGTGTTCTTGGCTTCTAGTTTGTGCTTAACCAACTTGTCTGTCGTATCAATATTGAAAACTAGTCTGGTGATTAGTGTTGGATCACACAAGGCTTATAGACTTGTGCTTGTAAAGTATTCCATGTTTCTGTCTTGGTCTTTCCCCCAAGGCATAATCTCTTCAGCATTTAACATTGTCACACTGCATACAGTACTAAGTCTGCAGATAATTAAACATGAAACTGCCTACAAGGAAGTATCTACGGCTCAGGCATGATTCTGTTACTTGTTGGATATTTGCTGATTCCTGCTGTTGGACTTTGTGGGTGGAGACTGGTCTTCAGAGGGGCTTATCTCCCTCTCCTGATCTCCCCCTCTTTCTCCCCCCCCCCCCCGCCCCCGCTGACCACCACTGAACTCTGCCCATAGAGATCTGATTTGCAGCTTCAGGATCTCAAAACCCACAACCTGTTTACTATGTTTATTACTTACACTTTGTGGACAATTCAGATCCATACAGTTCTCTAGACTTCAAGGTTTGGTTGTAAGTATTGTAGAAGAATAATTCTGCTCAACTGCTTACGTGGGAGGTGTTTTTTTTTTAAATAAAGTGGAATAATTTCCGTCAATCTGGAGTTCTGTAAAAGCCTGTCCCTACAGAATCTAAATATGTGGCCAAACGTGAGTTCAGCTCTTTTTTAAAGGGACCCCAACTTAATCACACTTCTGCTAGTATTGGAAAGAACACTGAGGATTACTGCCTATAAAAGATCAGAGGAAGATTGCTTTTACACTCATATTTTTGTTCCAAAGGGGGTGGGGTGGGTGGGTGTCAGCTCTGTGCATAGTTTTTCCTAACTATGAGCTCTCACGTAGCAATGGGGGGGAGTTTTTAAAAAAGAAAATTGTAAAACCACAAATTGACAGAGGGACTTGAGTCAGAGTGAGTACCTGAAGCTATTATTAACTTGAACAGACTTGGTTTCATTTTGACAGCGAGATGGTTTAAATTTTTGAAGTAGTTACTAATTGAGTCTCCTGAGAAGTTACCATTTAGTGCTTTGTGGGCCCAATTGGAGCTCAGTGGAGTCAATGGGCATTGGATCAGGGCCTTGAGATGGAGAATCTTTTCATCTGCATTCATCTTAGCACATTTAAATGTTTATATATATATATAAATGAAATCTGCACACGGGGAAAGATGAGCTCTAGAGCGGCAGTGGTGCTGTCGCTTCTATATTTCTAGACCTGAAATGATTTACTAGTGTGCTAGTTGCTTTACAGAGAAAAGGATCAAACCACTTTTTTTTCTTAGTTCTCCTATTTTAAAGTAATGACTGGGCCTATAGCAGACTATTGAAACAACTTCTATGTAAATAGCTACATCAAGTATAACTTGAAACTATTAAATGCTCAAATCCTGGTCCCATTGAAATAAATAGCAAAACAGCCATTGATTTCAGTAGGACAAAGATTTGGCATGAAATTTTGAATAATTTGTGGAGCTGTCATGCTTTAAGGAGGTTAGAAAAACAAAACAAAGTGCGTGACATGTAGCAGAACTAGACTGCAAATAATACTGAGGAAAAGCAAAATGCTTGAGCATTTTTAGGCTATTCAGAATGTTTTCTTGCAGATGTGATGGATTATCTAAAATTAGTATGTGTGGAGGGGGGAAAATAGCATGAACTCTTAAAAATTATTCCTGAAGTGTGAGTGAGAATGTAAGGTTTAGTGTTCCCTGGGAGGGAGGAATGGCTGGCTAGTAGTTTCAATGATGAAAGCACATTACTGCTTTAGGGAGTAGTTGCACTTTCATTTCATTGAGGGCTTTTTAATTTAAAAACTGTCATAATTTGGTTTTAGGTCTGATTCCCTCAATGCCCAGACAACTGGATTAAATGTGCCTAGGGAATGTTATGTAAGATAAAACAATGGCTCTGTTAAGCAATGCAGCTGTCATAACCAGCTGTGTTAGGAAAGGTTAGTGTTTAAGCAACATTTTCCATGTCTTAAGTGTATTCATGAGTGTCAAGCAAGAGATCACTATGCCTAAAATGCAATGCATTGTATTGCAACAGACTTTAGGTGGAAGGAACAGTTATTCCATCCCCTGCCTTCTGGGGGTATTAGTATTGCATTCTTTAGGATACCTCAAATTAGTTCCCCCTCTACAGTTCTTGCAGGGCTTAGCAAATTAGACCCTAATTGCTTTAAAAAAATAAAATAAAAATTCCTTGCTCATGACTTCCATTTAGAAGAGTTCCAAAGTGCTTTAATGGTCCAAATCTTCAAGCCCCTATTCATGTGAGTAATTTCACTGATGTCAGTAGGGGCTTCTTGCATGAGCAAGAACTCATGTTTACTAGTGTTTGCCATACATTTGTGGAACATCGTTGTGGAAAACTCTGCTAGGCCCTGTATCCTCCCCTCTCTACCCTCCATTGCTATTACTCTTATTTACACCCTAGGGGTCACGTGCATTTTGATAACTGCAACCACCTCTTTTCCAGCCTCCTTTACACCTCCCTCTCCCTTTTAACTCCAGCCACAGCATGGCCACCAAAACTGTCCTCTTCTGTCCTGACCATTAGACACCACTCTACTGCTGCATCAAAGCGTTGTCCCAGCCTACATGTCTGGTCCTGGATCCTCTTTTTCCTGCTGTACCTTCTGCTTGATTGAAGATATCGGCCTCGAAACCCATCTTGTTTCGTTCTTGCATTTGGTGCTAGCTTCTGTGCTGCCTCTTAGTCATGAAGTGCACTCCATTAAGCTACCAACCTTATTCATTACAAGTCTCATGTAAACTCACTACTTCCATGATGCCCACAAGACAAGTTGTGATTAAACTTTGTTGGCCTGAATGTATGTATGTATATGTGTGTGTGTGTGTGTGTGTGGTGGGGGGATAGCACTTCTCTGGGTTTTATCCTTTCTCTGGTGTGTCTGAGGTTGTAAGATCTCTATCAGTGATTGTTCCTCTTTTGTGTGTGTGGCTGAACCTGTCATTTGTGCTTCACAAATAACTATGAAATTCAGCCACCTCCTAGGGTCAATGGGAGTAACCACTCAATAATTCAGGCACAACACATTGCATGACAGCAGGGGGACAGGACAAATTATAGCAAGGACTGCCAGGGCCATGGAATATTATATGTCCACAGAGAATAGATAGGACCTAGGTTATAAAGTCTCTTTCAAAACCTGACGCCCCTCCCCATCCCCAGCATAAAGTATGTGGAGCTTAATTTATCTCTGTTGGGGAGGATAAAGGGCTGAGTTGATCCTGTGAGGACTGGACCCCACAGTCCTAGAGAATCTAGGTATTTCAATCTTAAAGGGATGCTGCCAGGGCTGAGGAGAGACTATCTGATTATACCTGTGTTTAAAATCTTCTTTCACTATTAGTTTACTACTTTGCATTTCTCTCTGCTTGGAGAGTGAAGACTGGCTAGTTGACTTTCTGCCTTTGGTACACTAGAACAATGTTGCTCTATTTCAATTGCTCATACTGAAGAAAGCTAGCTTCCATTCTATGCAAAGCTATTGCAGTGCTTTCGTTTTTTAAAAAATTGTCAACTTTTCTATTTTGAGTTTCATTTTGAGTCTTGTATTTTCTTTAGCAGCATCTCACCCATGGGATTATCTTTCAGTCGCAGGTGATGCATTTTTTTATAGTTGCTCTTGCCATAAAAATACTATGTAAAGAATTCAATTCCTGTTCATAGGAATCCTGATTACTTTTATCCAGGTTATTAATAACTGCTGGTAATTGGCAAAGCTGCAGCATATGCATCAACTTTCCTCAGTTGTGATACACACTGTTGGCACTATTTTGCCCTCTCTTAGTGTCAAACACTTTTTTTTCCCCTCATACCACAGTGATTGGTGCAGAATAAGAACCTAGACAGTGTTGTGCCCTGGTGAAAGTCTCTTCCTGGAAACTTCGGTTTTCGAAATAATGTTTTCAAAAGAATTAATCATGTAATGCTTTTTAACTAGATGTGAAAAGTCATTTTTAAAAATGTACTGGTCCATGTGTCTTAATAGAAACTCCACTTCCTAGCAGGGCTTTGGAGCGGAGCCCGGAGCTGGAGCGTGGAGCAGCTCCAGAGCAGTGGAGCTGCAGGTTTTTGCATGGCTCTGGAGCACAGCTCCAAAGCCCTGCTTCCTAGTTTACCTAGCAGTGTCTGGGGGGCTGAGGCGGGGGGGGGTGTGTGTTTTCCACACCAAAGCATCAAAATAGAAAACACATTTTCAAAACATCTTTACCTGTGAGAGGTAGTGTAAAGAAAGCCAGGGAGAGTCAAGTGTTTTATATTGTATTTTATTGTGGGTTGAGAAAAAGCAATTTGTCCCATAGCCAGATTCACATAGGTCCAATTATGAATCCATCAGATAGGGATGTAAGCATCCCCCAAACGTTCCATTCCTCTATATAAGACACTCAAATGCAGGGGTGGGGGGGGGGGGTGTTATTGGGCTCTAAAGTGGCCAGAACTTGGAGAAATCCTGTGATGGTTACGGAGGGAAACAGAAAGTACTGGCTTTGGGGGACAAATGTACAACTCTTAGCATGTGACTAGTCTCCAGTTCGGTGGGTTTCTCTCTTGAGAAGGAAACTTCTCCTTCGCTGTGCCAAAAAGCTATTGGAGACTAACTGGCTGACTAGCTTCGTGTGGCCCACTTAGAGCTTGGTCCTATGCTACATTAACTTCAAGGGCAGAGCTCCTGTTGACTCTAATGGTGAAGCATCAGAGTCCTGATGAGATTTTATTGGAATACTCTGTACTTGCCTGTTTAGTCTGATGTATATTACAATAGAGTTGTGAAGGCCTTTGAGAGGCAGGGTACCGTATGTGTCTTTGTTAACCTCAAGGACCATGTCATGTCAGTTCTTGAATTTGTCATCTCCAACATTTTTCCACAATGCTGAGTGTCCACAACTCCAACTGAGGTCAGTACTTCTGGAAATCAGGCCCTCAGTATTGCTTTACATTAGTGTCTTTCTGACATGCAGTCTGTTCTGACCTCTGCCATGTGCTACTCTTAAAATAAACCTGTCCTTAGGAAACAGGGATAGCAGGGTTATAAATTGATGCCATCCGTGTACGTGCTACCATGTGTACCCATGTTCAAGGTGCATAGAGTCTGAATCTGATGCAGACTATCTGCATGTACACAATTATTAGTTTGGAGAGAACCTTGAAGTACACCACTACCTCGATATAACGCCACCCGATATAACACAAATTTAGATATAATGTGGTAAAGCAGTGCTCCGAGGGGGTGGGGCTGCGCACTCTGGTGAATCAAAGCAAGTTCAATATAACATGGTTTCACCTATAACGCAGTAAGATTTTTTTGGCTCCCAAGGACAGCGTTATATTGAGGTAGAGGTGTAGTACAGTTTAAAAAACTGTATCAACTTGGATGGGACTGTCACTGAAAGACTTCATGGAAGTCTGCTTTGTCTTTTTAAGAGCAATTCTATTTAGCGTACAGGAGCTGAAGAATGGATTTCAGGTATTGTGTGCGTGGCTGAGAAGAAACGAGTACTTTACAGGAGAGACAGTGGACAAGAATAGGTGGTGACCGTATGTAGGCAGGGGCAGAATTGCACGAGGCCTTGGAAATGAGTGCAAAAAACTTGACCTTGATGCAGTAGGCAAAAGGGCACCAGTGAAGAGGTAGAAGGGAGGTGGGCAGAGCATCATAACTCTAACAGCAGCACTTTCAGCAGATTAGTGAGGGGAGAAGCAGGGAGGTCAAAGCTGAGGAAGCTTCTACGTAGATGCAGGAAGGCCACAGGGTGGATGAGGGTTTCAGGATTTGGAGTGGGAGGCAACAACCTACGATCCACATCCAAACTGTAATTTCTACATCTAAGTTACTTAAAGCAAAATCTGACTGAAAACTCATAAGCCTTTTTTAAAAGCAGCAAAGAATCCTGTGACACCTTATAGACTAACAGACGTATTGGAGCATGAGCTTTCGTGGGTGAATACCCACTTCGTCAGATGCATGTGGGTATCTGATGAAGTGGGTATTCACCCACGAAAGCTCATGCTCCAATACGTCTGTTAGTCTATAAGGTGTCACAGGATTCTTTGCTGCTTTTACAGACCCAGACTAACACAGCTCCGGCTCTGATACTTGAAGCCTTTTTTAGTAACTTCTGCAGTTGCAGATCAGCAAAGCCTTAAAGCAGAAGTTTGAGGCTTGTCAAGTATTTTGATTGCTTTACTGTTTGAACCCAAAGACCCTGGAGACAGGTCCATTTTGTGTATCTGCAGTTTTAGCAGGAATATTTTTGTTTTGACTCCTGGCCTTGTTGTTGGGAATTGTATGGTGTGCACTTGTATTTGACTTGTATGTAATGTTTGGTTTTTTTTGTTTTGATAGTTTGACCCAGTTTTAATGAGAAGACAGAGGAATCTGCTCTTAGTTAGATGACCTATAGTAATGTCTAAACTGAAGGTTATAAAAATTGAAACTTGAGCAATGAAATGTAGTCTCTGCTGATGCTGTGCATAAAAATAAAAGTACCTTAGGTCTTCCTTCAGTCTTCTGAAATTCAGCCTTTCTTTCATGAATTAGCATCAATGTAGTGTGAATTTCGGGGAGCTATCAAGATTAGTCATTGTCCTGAGTACAGTCAGCAAAGGCTTTATTGCATTGCTGGATAAAGAACTTTAATAGAATGCCCCCTCATCCCAGATTCTTAATTCAGACGTACTTATGGAGAGAAGTTGTGTGAAGACTTCAGAAACCATCGGAGAAGGGGGGGAAAATGTGGTTCCCCTTGTCTGAACGTTATTAAAGTTACTCTGTCTTTATGCAAAATACATTCCTACTCTTTTCCTCCCACTGTCCCCTGCATGCATCCTCCCCATTTGCTAGGACTAAGTATAGAAAAGCTGTGTAAAAACAAATTATTAGAAAAGAGTCTTGATTGACTTGACAGTATATCCACAATCAACTTGAAATGTAGTCAAGTTTTGGATACTACACCTGCCCTAAGGATCCCTTCGGTCTTGCCAATCTTTATGGGTTGGCAATAGCACTTTTTTTTTTTTTTAAATGGCTGTCTCATTGTGAGAAAAGCCCACACAAAACAAAGTGGAAACTCTGTATAGTCCATTTCACTGCTTCACTGTCTAGGCAAACTTGTCAAATGCACAAAGCTATAAAGAGAGATTACTACAACAAAGACTAGATTCCTAGGTGGCACTTATAGTAATAGGCCCAGTGCTTTCAGGGTTGCTTTTTTAGTTGACCATATCCCTTTTAATGTCCTGTGAAATTTCACTTTTTAAAAAAATGTGAAGAGGGGAACCTGCTTGCAATCCCTCAGTCTTTAAAAAATAAGTCTTATTACTATTTATGTAGCACCAACAGTGTGCTGGGTTTGTCTAGGCCTGCGCTAGTGCTAGACTATACCTGTAGTCCTGGGTGCTCCAAAACAACCAACCTGGTAAAAGCCAGGAGCACTAATCTGTTTCCGGGGCCTTTATTAATGCTGTTGGGAAGTCAGCATGGCAAAATTATATACAATAGATATCTCCATCCTGATGTATCATTAAAACAGCTGCTTTCTAAGCAGCTCTTTTTGCTGGTCATGGTATGCTAGTATATTCAAAGGCTTTAGTAAACTGTCAGTTATATTTTGTTGATGCAGCAGGATCAGTCCCTGCCATGTTCTATTAGTGCCTTCCCAATTAGTATTCCTGATCTTTTTTCATTCTTGTCTGCCTCAAATTGAGAGAAGAAAAGGGTGGGGGGGATAATATTGAAAATAATTGCTAGGTCTCTTTTTTTAAAAAAAATTAAAAAAAATTTAAATCTCCTGCTTCAACACCTTCCTTTTATAAGGTCACTGTCTGTGGATTACAGGCATTCACTAGTGCTGCAGTTTTTCCTTTTTGCTGACTCGGCTGGGATGAAACTTCAGTGTGCTGTGATGTGTTTAGATGTACAGCTGCAATTAGTAACGGGAGCTGGATACCTTAGCCCTCCCATACACACTGCACTAAAATGTTTCTGTATGGTAAGCTATAGCCTGGCTTTGGACTGCGGTGGAGGTTCCAGCCCTGTGGTAGAGAAGTGCTACTGATAAAAGTGGCTGTGAAACGGCCACCTGCAGCGCCAGCTCCCTATCACAAAAAGGGACGTTTCTAACACTCTGCTGTATACTACGCTGTACAAGATCTCTACTCGTCTCTACATAATCTGCTGACTACAGTTCGTACTGTCCATCGTGTGGAGAACTAGTTGTTCAGGATGTGTCTAGCCTCATCTCATTTAGCAAGTTTCCTGATGAAGTTGCTGTGAGTTGTGCCCTGAAGCTCTCTGACTTGGAAAATGGAACT
The DNA here is from genome assembly GCF_016161935.1 of Mauremys reevesii. Classification (NCBI taxonomy): domain Eukaryota; kingdom Metazoa; phylum Chordata; order Testudines; family Geoemydidae; genus Mauremys; species Mauremys reevesii. The sequence continues at coordinate 7,472,538 of NC_052632.1, forward strand.
TGGTTGTAATCTACTGGGCTGCCACATATCTTTAATTGAGTCTTAAAAGGCTTTAAACACTTAGCACTAATTTCCTGTGTTTAAAAGCTTATCTGGGCTCTTGATGGTGTAAACTTTCATGGTTATCAGCTGGATTCTTCTTAAAATCTTGCCAGAAATCCTGATTTATCTAAAAGGTAGGCATTCTGTTCTTGCATACCTGGGACACCATGACCTTTAAGTGTCCCCAATTTCTCCAAGTACTATTAGGAACTCTTGGCACTCTTGCTGTTAAATTTCATCTGGAAGAGGATTCACTGGCCCTGTTGCACTTAAAACTTAGTTTTACTTTTATTTCTTGCTTTAAATTGGATTTCTGCTTGTATTACCACTTGAAACAAACTGTCAAGAATTACCTTCAGATATGTTTGAGCAACTTCACAGACAATAATGATACAAACTTGACTCTAGTTTTCGTTTTCACCAATGGGAAATTTGAGAATCTCGTTAACTGGCAAATCATGTTACAGATGGTTGTCGGGGTTTTTTTTTTTTTTTTTTAAATTTCATTAATAAAAAATAGCCAAAGTTAGCTTAAATTCAAATAATATTGATGGTGTTTTGTGTGGTTTTGTTTGTTTTTGTTTTTGCATCAGAGGAGGTCTACTCACTTTTAGGGTTTGCACTCTACATTTGTGTTGGTGTTGTTCTGGTTTTTGAATTAGAGTTGGAGAGGACATTCCACTATCATAGTTAAGCCCCCACTCCTGCATTTGGATCTGCTAGCAAAGGTTTCTTCAGCCGTGCCAGATCCTATTTGACTGCTGAATTGGGGCCTGAGGGCTTTGCTACATGGGGAACTATTCTAGATTAGCCATTCCTAAACTAACTCCATGATGGATGCTCATATTCCAAACTGAGTGTCTTATTCCCAATTGGCATAAGTGGATTGAACTAATTTGGAATAAGGCACTGTTGTGGAATAACAGCATCCACGCACGGCATGAATCCAGAATCACTACCTTATTCCAGATTTATTTCTATGTGTAGACAAGCCTTTAGTCTGTGAAGCTGTCAGGGAAAGAGAGTCTTCATGTATCTGCAGAGAACACAGTTGGTGCTTAATAAATAGGTTGCAGATCTTAGTTAAACATTTTTGAAGCTTGAAGGCTAGCATTTTCCTGTGAATATAGGAAGATGATAAATGTCCTAGTAAGAATCTTCTGAAGTTTCAGAGGTGAATTGTCTTCCTCCACTGCAGTAAGAAGGGTGGAGAGAGACAACTGTGCAAATTCTGACTAATTGGAGTAGCTTTTTCCTTTATACCTTCAGAAATACTGAGCATATATGGCAAATGTATACTTCTCTCCATCCCACTGTGCCTGCACTGGCACTTGAAGTTGGTCTCAACATCTGTTCTGTTCAAACTACTTCATGAATAATAGTGGACAAGTTTTCATATACATAACTGTAAATCAGTGTGACTGGTTAGAACACTGCTCCAAGAATAAGTTAATGCTAATGAAGGTACCAGCCCTTATAGGCCTTCAATGGGTTTAATTACTTGGCAGTAACTCCCTTATTTGAAATAAAACTAAATGTTTTGGCGGGTTATGTCACCACTGTATTATTGTGGAATGAAGGAGAGAGTGTTAGGTTGCCTCCACTGAACTGCCTTAAGCCTCCTCTGGATGCATAGTACACTTCAGACAGCCCACATACTGCAGCAGTATTGTCTGTCTTGGTGATATAATGCAGTGACTCTCAACCTTTCCAGACTACTGTACCCCTTCCAGGAGTCTCACTTGTCTTGTGTACCCTCAAGTTTCACCTCACTTAAACTACTTGCTTACAAAATCAGACATAAATCCAAAAGTGTCACAGCTCACCATTGCTGAAACGTTGCTTATGTTCTCTTTTTTTACCATAGAATTATGAAATAAATCAATTTGAATATAAATATTGTACCTCCATTTCGGTGTATAGTATAAACAAGTCATTGTATGAAATTTTAGTGGCTTTTTATGTAGCCTGTTGTAAAACTAGGCAAATACCTAATGAGTTGCTGTACCCCTAGGGGTACAGAGGGGGTACATGTACCCCTGGTTGAGAACCACTGGTATAATGTGTATTCATTACTTATACAGTGACATTCATTTGCTTGGGCACTTTAAGGCTATGTAGGAAACCAAACTCCTGCCCCAAAGAGCTTACAACCCAAGGTCCTGATCCTGCCGCGGTGTCCATAATGTAACAAAGCAGGGTGCTCTAAAAGTGAATCTTTTTGAACAAGAAGTAACATTAAAGAGGGACTAGAGCTGGAGTTCTTGTGCAAAAACAAGAACAAATTCCAGAATTAATGTTCTATATAAACACGTGTTTACCACACTAGGTGCTCAAGGCCACAGATAATGCCTTGTTCCTCTTCAGTTGGCACAAAGGTTTTTGTTTTTTTTTGTACCTGCTCAGTCATAACTCTGCTTTGGTATCCCAGACTATTAGCAGTGGTTGCCTTTTGAGATATGCGAACTCTGAGGCAGTGATATCCTGTAATACATTGGCACAGTTGGGGTGGGACATGCGGGAGGGAGAGGTACTCTTCTCCCCATTAGCGCACACCCCTTCTTGCTATATCCAGCTTCTAAAAGCTGGTGTCTATATTTAGATCCATTAGAATGGATACATATCTATGTACAAAAGCTAAGGGCAGGGAAGTGGGGGCATGGTAAGAAGTGGGGCTATTGGGGACTAGTAGTGGGGTAGGGAGGCAGAGGGACAATCTAGATTGAGATCGAATGGAGCATGGAAGGAGAGCAGCATTTGGGGTTAGGGCGAACAGGAGTCTTCTAAAATACACCTACCTATCCACACTAGTAGAAAAACTACATTAGTTGACACAATTCTTTATCAGGTTTCCAAAATGGTGTCTCTTCTTTTGAAGTACACCTCTACCCTGATAGAACACTGTCCTCGGGAGCCAAAAATCCCTACCGCGTTTATAGGTGAAACCCCGTTATATTGGGATAGCGGTGTCAGGGCTCCAGGGGTGATTTAAAGAACCCGGGGCTCCCCCCAGCAGCCCGAGCCCCAGGGTTACCGTGCTATATGCTATATGTTACAGGCAGGAAAGACAGTTTACTTGAGACCTACTGTTGCATTTTATTTTGTGATTGATGCATGGTACATTCCATTACCATTGCTGTATTTGTATCCCTGAAAAGTGCTACATCTGTCACGTGCATACTACAGTTCTGTAATGCTGCAACACGCATAGGGACTGTGCGGGGTTCTGTTGTGAGCTACTTGGGTGACCCTTGCGCTATTCTCCTATAGAAATGTTCTTCCAGTATAGGGTGTCAGAACATTTTACTACTTTTTACTATGTCTCTTTAACTCACTGAAAATCCTTCAGATGTCTCTACTGATCAGACTTCGGGCATATAGTGGGCCTCTTTCACGAGATGGTGAGGAAATACTTTTCAGCTTACTTTTAGATGGTCTAATGCTGTGCGTTGTTCAAGTAAGCTTGAAGGAGTCTAGTTTTAACCCTGACCGCCAAGAAACTTGGGAAAAACAATTCATTTGTACTTTGAGAGGAGTTGTAATCCTGTGTCTGAAACACTTCATAAAATTCCAGCATCAAAACGTTTTGCAAACACCTTTTCCTTACTGCGCCTCTGTGATAATTACAATAATCTTGCAAAGGGGTTTAAGTGATTAGCCCAAGGGCACAAAGGAGGCTCTGTCAGGGCAAGAATTAGAGTACAGGGGGTCCTGACTCCTCCTCATATACTCTAACAACAGCTGTCTTTTCTAGTTAGTTCAATTAAAATTCCATAGTCAGGGCTGACACCAAGAGAAACTTGAGCAAACGTGTTCTTCCTCTTGCTCCAGGAAACCACGTGTGCTGTCAGAATTAACCTGTGGCTAGAAAACTGAAATCCCAGCCACGCAACAGAATGTGCTGGCCTGACTTTGCTCCCATTGAAGTTTTGATGTAGATGAAAGAAATGAAATACAAGTAAAACAGAAGCTCTCTACAGATGCAGACTTGATCTGTTGGCATCCCTGATTTAGGGTCCAGACAGCTAGTTGCAAGTTGGTTTCTCAACACAGTTAATGGTAGGATATCATGGCAAACTTGGTCTGCAGTCTAAACACTCATCTATCAAATCAAAATGCATCTCAACAGCTCCAGTGAGCAAACTTGTGAAATGAGCGGGGAGGGGGCAAGGAACCAGCATCTTGTTAATAGCAGAAGGGTGGGAAGCAGGGGGGCAAGGATGAAATTTAAGGAACTGTTAACTAACATACATGGTGGACTAGAGTGCAAATAAAAAACATTGAGCTAGCTGGAGATGGGAATAGAATTGCTATAGAAGCAAACATCCTGGGAACTTTCTAAGGGTGAAACCTTCAATCCTGTTTGCAGTAGCAAATTCACTAGACTAGAGCAGCTTCTCTTATGCTGTGGTCTGCTGAATGCTTGCTGGTCGGATATTGCAGGATCTGCCTCTTTCCTGCATAACTGCTGCTTCAGCTGTTTCCCTGGCATGTCACAGATATAATCTACAAAGCACCTACAGGAATCCACTAACCTTTCTATATCTGGATCAACGCTACCTCTTTCTTCCCCAGGCCAGAAAGAATACCTGCCGATAAAGCATGCACTTTTAAAGTCAGCAATCTTGACACTGCTGTAAAGCTCTGTCCTGCACAAAAGTGACAAGACCCAAAATCAAATCAGATTTGGAACACTTCTGTGCCTGAACAATGCACAGTGATGAACATGGTAGGGAGTTGGATCATGCTGTGGGTAATGGAATGGATGACACTATCTGTTGAAGGGCCCCTGCCTTCGTGGACTACTAGGGTACACTGGGTCATAATCCATTGGTAGGTTTCACTGTTGCTAATGCAGGTTTTCACAGTGCATTGAAGCTCTAAAATAATGCCCTTGGTTGAGAAGATTTAATTTGAGAACCACTGAATAGGAAGGGCCACTGCTGTCTGCGCTGGTTGTGAAAAGTGAAGCAATTGATCAGTATGTTTAGGTTTTTTTAGGTATGTGCTAATCCTGTGTCAGATCCCATCTTGTGAGCAAAACACTGGGGAGAGCTTGTGGTTCTTCGAGTGATGGTCCATATATATATTCCAAACATTGGTGTACATGTGCCAGAGTCTGATCTTTTCATAGCCGTGTCCATTGACCTGCATGCGTATCGTGTGTCGCCTCATGTCTCAGGTGAGATTATATTAGGCAGTGTGGGTTGATGCCTCTTCAGTTCCCTCTTACTGCCTCATGGTTGGTGTTGAGAGTGGAAGGACTGGGTCTCTGTACTGATTCACAAGAACCAGGGACTGTCAATTCATTTGCACAGTGGCAATTTCAAAACTGATAAAAGAAATATTTTTTCATGCAAGAAAGCCTGTGGAATTCACTGCCATAGGATGTCATTGAGGCCAAGAACTTGGCAAGGTTCAAAGAGGGATTGGTAACCTAAATGGATAACAAGAATATCAAGAGTTGCGGTAACTAATGCTTATGTGTTCTTTCATTTTGGCTTTTTTTTTTAAACAGTATATAGGTCTTCTGCCATGAGGCACAAGGTTCTATCTTTTTTATCAAGGTTTAATATTAGACCTTGGGAGGGGGGCACAAATTATCCCACATCTGCCTAGTACAAGGTTTCTTGTACCTTCCCCTGAAGCATCACAGACTGGATACTGGACTAGATGTGACTTAACAGTTTTGATCTCCCTTGAGTTCCTACCTGGTCGCCCAGTCTACATAAGTAGTTAGATAGTTCTGTCCACCCTGTCATCCTAGCCTGCTGTGCATCATGATAGATGCTAAGAAGGGCTCGTAGGGCTTGATCCAACTTTGGGTGGAGTCCATGAAGCCTTAGTTCATTTCTGTGAGAGTCAGTTTGTCATAGTGTGGCATGAACAGACTCCTGTTTCTAGTAGTTGACACCTCAAACAGCTGTTGGCTTGTATTGGGAGTCCCACGGAAGGTGCTTTTAGCAGCAGTTCCTGTACTGTACTTCCGGTCTACTTTACAATTCTGTTTCACTCACAGATTTTAAAGCCAGAAGGAAGTAGTATGCTCCTCCAGCATGACCGCCTACTGTACATGACACCAGCCCTAGAACATTTCATGCGAACTCCTGATTCACGCCCATAACTTCTAGAAAGAGATCTATGCCTGAATTTTGGTGCTTTTTCTTTTCTTTGTAGAAAATACTGATAGAATAGCTTGTCCAGAATTTAACAACCCCGAGCTGCTCTAGCCCAGTCCACAGTTCTGCAAGTGGAGAAACTCAAATGAGGAGGAAAATAACTGAGCTTTACACTTTACACTTCAGTCTCTTTGGTCACTCAATAACCAACCTCACAGGGGCAATTCTTCAATAAAAAAAACTTCAAAAACAGACTCCAACGTGAAGCTGCAGAACTGGAATTAATTTTCAAACTAGATACCATCAGATTAGGCCTGAATAAAGACTGGGAGTGGTTGGGTCATTACAAAACTTAAATTTAATTTCCCCAATACTAATTTCTCCCTATTGTTACTCGCACCTTCTTGTCAACTGTCTGTAATGGGCCACTCTCTTACCACTTCAAAAGTTATTTCTCCTCTTGGTATCCTGCTGTTGATTTATCTCATTAGACGGACTAAACACTTGGTAAAGCAACCCACATCCTTTCATGTATTTATACCTGTTCCTGTATCTTATTTCATACATCTGCTGAAGTGGGTTTTAGCCCACAAAAGCTTATGCCCATATAAATTCGTTAGTCTCTAAGGTTCCGTAAGGACTTTTTGTTTGTTTGTTTTGCTGATACAGACTAACACAGCTACCACTGAAACCTGAGCTTTACAGTGTGCCCTGAAGCTCAACAAACTTTGTCGTCTGTAGCCCAGTGAAGGAAGAGTTCCAGAATCGAGGTTGCTTTGTAGAAAAGGCCTTGCTCGTGGTCATTTTAACCTTTTCAGCGGGGGAGCTGTTACCACGTGGAGCAGTGTTGCATGAAGAGTGAGGAAAGGGGGGAAATAACTCGTGACGCTGACCCCTGGAGTAGGACATGTTAGACAGTTGGCGCTAATCTAAACTTTATTTCTGTCTGTGCAATAATGGTGACTTCACAGATTTTCAAACGACTTCACAGATCTACAATAGGCTCATATTAATCAAATCACTGTACTGCACAGACCTGTCTAGGCCCTTGGCGGAGGCAGTTTGGCAATACATCAAGCTAACAGTAATAAATAACAAGAGATGATAACACAGACCTACTCACATTGAATACATAACTGATGTCCACATGTATCCTGTTTTATCAAAGGTCAGGCAGACAGCTGAGTGCCACAGGGGCAAATTGTTAATGTAATCCAGCTAAAACAGTGAATGGTTTAGACTGCCCTGTAGCAGTAAACGGATACAGCTTGGGATGTGATTTTTAGCTAGCCGATTTCTAGGAAACATGAGACAAAGCAATCTTTGTCTGAGCCTGCTGCAGAATCCCTCACTAACAAACACTTCATCATGTCAGTCTGTGGTGGGTGATACATCACAGTAGTAGATTTGTTACTGTGCAGAACTGCTGTCTTTAGCTGGAGAAAACTGACCTTTGAGCATTGCTTGTAAGGGTTTAATGCTAAACTTGCTAATAAAGCCCTGATAGGGGAGAACCCTGAACTTTCAGCTGAGCAGTACAGTGCTAGTATGAGAGAGTTTTGTTATACCTTGTAACCTACTGGGGAAACAACATGCGTAGGTGAGACTTCTGCATCCCTGAACTTACTCATGAACAGCAGCAGAGAGAGAAAAGCATCAAGTTTCTACCATGGAAAGTATTTCTTAAAGTTACAACCACCGAATAGCCTTTTAAATTCTATTGTGCGTATTATATAAAATGTTAGAAGATGTGTATTAGTGGGTTTCTACACGCTGTACAGGTTCTGGTGTAATCCACGTGATAAACTTATCACGGCTGCAGTTTTATCACTCCCCTAAACCCACCCAACCTGCACTTTGTCATTTAACATTCCAATACTACCAGACAGCTGTTGGAGGTAGATTAGTGGGTGTTTTGGCTGATTTGTTTGTTTGGGGTTTTGGGGGGAGAGGGGGAGGGAGGAGGAAAGGGCAAAGGCGGGTGTAAAATCAGCCTATCGAAAAAGCTTCCTGCATCTGTCCTAAATGTGGAGTTTTTCCCCTCCAAGGCACAGGCTACGCAAGATCTATTTGCTACCAGTAGCAGATTTTACAAGCATAAAATCCCACCACAACTTTAGTCTGTTTTTTAAATGCTGAAGGGCTAGAAAGGGGCTTTATCCACTGCAAAAGGGAGGATTCCCAGCTGGATAGACATTGCTTGATTCTAGCCCTGTAAGGGTCCAAGAAATTGGGCTTTAAAGTCATGCCAGTTTTATATACATAATCGCTATTTTAGATCTTTTTGAAGTTTTTATGACTCCCTCCGAGCCCTACACTACACAGTTGGACTCATGGTAACTAAGGCTTTGCTGGCAGATGGATACAAGAAATAATTCATTTATTTAAAAAAAAATAAACCCCTCTCAAAGATTCCTTGAAGTTTTTCTGTAGCGTAAGGCGCACATACGTAAGGTACAGGATGGATGTGCTGTGAAGATTTTGGGTCAGTGGCTCAGCTGGTGCAAGGCAGCACACTTCTGTCTGTTTGGAGCTACGCCTATTTAGAGCGACTGAGGCTCTGGGCCTTTATCAGGCCTCATTTGGGATGACCTGAATAGCTCATGTGTAGCTCTGCCACTACTAAATCTGACCATCCAAAATTCATGCTGATATAACATGTATACACCAATTTCTTGGGGGAGGGGCAGTAGGTTGACCAGGTGTCCGGTTTTCTACTGGAACACCTGGTTGAAAAGGGACCCCAGCGGCTCCAGTCAGTACTACCGACCAGGCCGTTAAAAGTCTTGTCAGCGGTGCTGCAGCACTAAGACAGGCTAGTACCTACCTGTCCTGGCTGGCACCCACTGCGCCCCAGAAGTGATGAGCAGGTCCTGCTCCTAGGTGGGTGGGCCACAGGGGTCCACGCACTGCCCCTGCCCCAAGCTAATGGGAGCTGGAGGGAACCAGCTCATAGGAGCTGGGCACCTGTGGGCAAAAGCAGTGCGTGGAGCCTCCTGGAGCCCCCCACCTAGGACCTGGACCTGCTGGCTGCTTCTGGGGCATGTGCAGCGTGGTGCCAGGACAGCCAGGGAGCCTGCCTTAGCTCCCCCTGCTGTGCTGCTGACCCAGAGCTGGCTGAGGTAAGCCCAAGCCCCACATCCTGAACCCCTCATCCCTGGCCCCACCCCCAAAGCCCTCACCCCCTGCCTCAACCCGCAGTCACCTCCTGCATTCCAAATCCCTTGGTTCACCCCCCAGCCTGGAGCTTCCTCCCCCAAACCTCTCACCCCCTCCTGCACCCCAACCCCCTGCCTCAACCCGCAGTCACCTCCTGCATTCCAAATTCCTCAGTTCACCCCCAGCCTGGAGCCCTCACCACCCCAACCCCCTACCCCCTCCCAGAGCCCCCTCCTGCACCCTGAACCCCTCATTTCTGGCCCACCCCAGAGCCCTCCTCTCTGGTTAGAGCCCTCACCTCATCCATCCCCCCCCTGCCCCAGCCCAGTGAAAGTGGGTGAGGGTGGGGGGAGTGAGCCACTGAAGGTGCGGGAATGTAGTGAGCTGGTGGCAGGGCCTCAGGGAAGGGGTGGGTCTAGGCTGTTTGGTTTTGTGTGACTAGAAAGTTGGCAACCCTAAGGCACAGGGACTGTATTCCCTTTTATACTAGAATCAATTTCCCATTACATATAGAGTAGAGAAAGCTTAATTTAAATCTGCTGAGGCATAAGATGCTGTCGAAGGAGCAATGGAACAATTTAGGGGTAAAACTTTTTAATATAGGGAAACAGTAAAAAATGATACTTTTTATGAGGTGACTGAATGATTAGCTTGGCCAGTGAGTGTTGGTACAGCTGGACGCGTAGTGCGAGAAATGGCACAGTGGGAGTCTTGTCTGGTTCCAGCTGCAGTACACCTTACCCTGCTGCACCTAAAGAGAGTTCTGGACCATGGCCTTGAGACCAAGAAATATTAGCCCAAGTGCCAGATTTCATGAGGGTGGAAAAGGAAGCAGCACAGCCTAGAACTGGAGATATCTGGCTGTTGCATAGATGCAGTTCTCTTTCCATCATAAGTTGTCCATAAGCATCATGAAGGCCAGATCCACTTGTGTGCATGCAACCAAGTACGTGTGCACACCTAGGTATTCTCTGAACTCTAAAAGGTGGAGTCTGGAGTCTGAAGAAGAAACTCTGCAGTCTTAGAGGACTTATTCTGTTCATGTCCTGGGAGCAGAAAGGGCATCTGCTCTTTAAACAATTATAAAACAATAAAAACCAGAAACTGAGAGGATTCAAGTACTATATGAAAAATACTAAGAGTAGGATTGTTAGCGTATATGTACCTTGGTTTTCAGTAACAGAGCATTATTCTGAGATTTTTACTATGACATGTACAGTTGCAAACCTCCTCTGTTAAACAGGAATGATTAATTCACTTTGTTTTGCAATCCTGTCTCTGCTTAAAGTCAAATTAGCAATTAAATTAATCACTGAATGTTTCCTGCCAGAGAGAATAAAAAGGAAATTTCACCTTGTCTGGGCAAAATGTAGTTCCCAAGGAATTTGAGAAGCTAGTGAGCAAAACAGTTCCAAAAATTTGGCAGATCAGACATTCAGCCACTCAAAAAGGAAAGAGACAGGAAGTGAGACAGATTTTAGAAAAATACATCTGAGTGGAGGAAATGACTTGTCCTTTGAGAAGAAATCTATATAAGGCACATAAGGCGGACTATTCTTTGTGGCTTTGAGTAATGGAAAACAAAACATTAAAGAACACGCAAAGAGCACCCTGTATATCTTGCAGGGCGGCACCATGTTAATGTCTTAGTCCTATCACTCTGAGATGGAAACCTGAACAGAATTTGGTTACTGCTGTTAGGACTTCTAATTTTTAAAAAGATATTAATCTCACAGCTGACTGTAAAAATTTTTTTTTAAAAAAAAGCCAAGCGTGCTTACAGAAAGTATGCAGTGTTGTAGCCATGTTGGTCCCAGGGTACTGAGAGACAAGGTGGGTGAGGTAATATCTTTTATTGGACCGACTTGTGTTGGTGAGAAAGACAAGCTTACAGAGCTCGAGAAGAGCTTGTCTTTCTCACCAACACAAGTCGGTCCAATAAAAGATATTACCTCACCCACCTTGGCTCTCTCTTAATGAAAAGAATCATTTACTGTGTAACCCAGAAGATAGATAATGGGGTGCAGAACCTTTTACGCCCGCCTGCCTGTCTGAACCCAGGTCACATTGATAGCAAGTGAAAGTGGTTAGTAACCAACAATTATTTGATGTCCTAAGTTAATGAAATGGTCTGTCCAGTTCAGAGTGAATAGTTCTTTACACCAGCACTGGCACCTTCAGAGAAAAGGGTTGAATTGGCAAGGAGAATAGCCCCAGGACTGAGTAGGGGTGATCTGAGGAGAGTTGTTCTGCACCAAGTCAGTGCATTCATGAAGGGATTCAGGTTCTGGTGCGGTCATTTGTCATGTTTTGGGACAGAGTGCTCATTTAAAAGGAAGAATACAAACACATGTTCCTTGCTTAAAGCAGCTACCTCATTTAAGGTACTCCAATGTTAATGCCAAACTGTGGCATACCATCATGCTTTAAACAGGCACCAAGTGATAACCAGAGGTATCTTTCAGATGGTCTTGAACTCCACACGCTGGGTGAAATTCACCTTCTGGGCACAGGGAGGTGCAAGACGTATGCACCTCTATTTGGAGATATCAGGTGTGATTGCCCTTTTGCTGGACTCCTGCTCAGGGGGTGAATTTGAACTATGATTAGTTCTAAAGGGTTCTCAACTAATTCCGGACTATAGGCCAGATACCCAGCTGGGGCCGAGGACTGTTTCGCATAGTTAAGGGTGTCCAGCCATTCCCCAATGCCGCAGAAGCTGAGCACCAGGGATCACTACTGTTCCCTGGCCATGGCCCCTTTACCTCAGGTGTGCCCTGCACTTCCTCTAGGGAGAGGTGGCACGGTGGCATAGAAACACTATGCCACCCAGGGTGCCCCTACACAGAAGGGCTGACTAAGCCAACTTTCTGCCAGTGGCATGGAGCACAGGTGCCCTCATGCAGGAAGGAGCTGTGTAAAGAATTGCACGGAATCAAATCAAATCACCATCGAATATGATTTTCAAAGACTGTTGCTATAATACAGTGAATTTGTTACAAACTACCCAATGACTGCCTAAAAATGCCGTACATAGTAAATTGAACCACAGTGGCAGAGCATTGACCCACACAAAACATATACTGTCCATGCATTTTGCCCAGGGGTAGGGAGAGCACTCTCCATTTTAAGGTTGCAAATGGCATTCACTGAGGTATTTCAGCAGTAGAAAAAGACCGTATTTTAACTAAGCAATGTGGTTCATTAAACATAACTTACTGATCTGATTCTTTTAGAACAGTGTTTCCTAAACTTGAGACACCGCTTGTGTAGGGAAAGCCCCTGGCGGGCCGGGCCGGTTTGTTTACCTGCCGCGTCCGCAGGTTCGGCCGATCGTGGCTCCCACTGGCTGCGGTTCGCTGCTCCAGGCCAATGGGAGCCGCTGGAAGCGGTGCAGGTAGAGGGACATGCTAGCTGCCGCTTCCAGCAGTTCCCATTGGCCTGGAGCAGCGAACCGTGACCAGTGGGAGCCGTGATTGGCCGGACCTGCGGACGCAGCAGGTAAATAAACTGTCTCGGCCCGCCAGGGGCTTTCCCTACACAAGCAGCGTCCCAAGTTTGGGCAACACTGTTTTAGAACTATATGCAATCTATTTCACCCAGGTAGAAAAATTAGACCTACTGGTAAACCTAAAATCCTGCAGTTTTTATATATGTAAAATCGTTACTGGTAGCAAATTGTTCTTTCTTACCCTGTGTCTTGGACAGGGGGAACTTTGAGGGGAAAACTCCACATTTGGACAGATGGAAGAAACATATATGGCTTGATTTTTACACCCTCTCCACCGGGGTAGGAGTGTCCAATAGCTGTCTGTTGGTATGTTTAATAGCCAGAGTGCAGGGGAAGTGGACAAAGGGGAATGATAAATTGAAGATGTGATCAGTTTAGCACGGGGATAACACTGCCACTTGGGGAGGGTGTAGAAACACAGTAATACAAATACAATAAAATTTCAAAAGTCTGCTAGGTACTTAGATGCAAGATGAACAGAATAGTGAAGAGGAGAGTTTTATCTAACCTATTTTTATACACTCCAGACGCCTCTTCGAGTAACTCATTCCATTACCCACATAAGAAATATTTTTCCTAATGTCCTAACCAAAATTTTTCCTTGTTTAGGTTCAGGCTTTTTACTCCTTGTCAACCATTCCTCTCTTGTAGATTGCTGTTTAAAATAGTTGTAAACAGTTACAGTGTGTCATCTTCTGTCTCTTTTTCTAAACCGTACATAGATTACCTTAATCTTTCCTCCATCGCTCTTTTTTCTTAACATTGATCTTTTTTTGTTGCCTTCATAATCCCCCCCCCCCCCCCTAGTTTTCTGGTTTGTAAAAGACCTTCTATGTGAATATCAAAACTCTTTGCAGGGCTGAAGTAGTGGCTGTGTATATACAGTATGTGGTATTACTTCCCTGTAGCTATAAGTGATGCTATTATAAGCATATCTAGAATAGCAGACGTTTTTAATTGCAGTACTGTATGATGGACTGACATTTAAATTGCTTTGGTTTCCTGGATCACGCGTTCTACCTTTGTACATCGCTTCTCCTTCTGTCCTTTGGTACATTTCCTAGGTTCAGCAAAGTGTCCAAAACATTTGAGAGTCTTTTTGTGAACTCTGGATGTATATTGTTTTGGTCGCATTGAGTTACATAGGTGACCTCAGTTGAAATCTGTTTTAACTCTTCTCATGAACCTTTTTGTTTTGACTCTACACATTTTTCCTTTTTATAGGAAATGTAAATGAATACTTTTACCACCTTGTCATTATCTTCAGTTTCCTTCTTTTCACTTATCAGCCTTTCTATAGAGTTTTCCATCTCCAGAGGTTTTCCAACTCTCTGAGGTTTCATGTTGCAATTGTTTTTGTCTCCCTAGTCTTGTTCTTGCAAACTTTCACTCATATCCTGTATCCTTGCCTTGCTAATTTTCTTCCCGCACTATCCCTTCCCACTCAGGCTTTTATGTGTGAGATTTTTAATCTTCCCTCTAAAACTTCTATACTGCAATGTATGTCCAGGGTTAGTAGAACTCGAATGAACAGACCCTGGGTTAACCTGGAGCATCTACACTTATTACTCCAGGTTAGCAATTGTTGAACCCTGGGTCCCAACCTGGGATTCCAGCATCTACACTGAATTATTCAGGCCCAAGTCCAGCTGCCCATATCCCAGACTTCCTAGCACCATCCTAAAATATGGTTGGCTGTCCAGAGGACAAAGAAATTTGACCTGTGGGATTGTGGGCTACCTCTGGTGGACTCTCGGAGCGTGAGTGCAGTATAGACAGTTCCACTGGAAAGCAATAGGACTTGAATCCTGGGTCCCAGCTTATCTTGGACTCAGACCCTGGGTCCAAGATCTGGGTTAATGTATGTGTGGCTATATAGACAGAAGGGAAGTTAGGCTTGAGCCTGGGTTTACACTGCAGTCTGGACATACTCTAAATGTCTTGTTCCTTTTTCTGTTCTAGTCCAATTGCTTTGATTCTCTTTTTGTGCTTCATAGTCTGATCTGACTTTCACTTTTATATGCATCCCTTTTACCACTTCTTACTTTCACCCATTGGATTCTGTCTGTTAATTTAATTTCCCACTGCCTGTCTACCCTCTTCTTTAATATATTAAAATTAGACCTCTGGGTCATTACTTCCTGCAGGTCAGTATTTAATCATAAATAGAATTAACATGATGATCAAACTTTTTTCAGTGGCAGCCCATATTGTTTCTAGTGAGGGTTATTTCTGAAGGATTTGCTGTATTAAAAGCATTTCCCTGTACTCAGGGAGGCTTCTTGAAAAGGGTAGTTTATTGCCTTTTTCTATTAGCATAAGAAAATGGTGAACAAAAGCTTAGCTCTTCCAAACTGAAGCTGAATGACTATTTCAGCACTTTGCAGCTCAGAATTATTGTTACATACATCTTAAATATTGGCACTTCAAAAATGTCAACGATATAATGGGTTTTGTTTGTTTGGGGGTGGGAGGAAGATTGCCTAGAAGGATCAGACAGCATGGCCCTCCTTTCTTAAGAAATGCTGAGGTCACTGCCAAATCATTGGATCCTGAGATTTTTGCCATTTGCTTGCTGGGCTCTGGCAAACATTATCAGCAATGTTCTACTTGACTACACAAGCCCACAGCAGCCCTTTGTGTGTGCTGTCCAATAGCCTTCATTAATATTGTTTCACACGTTTAAGTTGTGTCTTGGGAACCTTAATTCTTTTCGAGGAGACTTCTCTAATCAGGCTGAGATGTTAAATCTTGTGTGAAGTTCAGCTTTCAGTTGGTGGCAAAGCAGAGCTGCTTTTAATTAAAACTCCTTATTTCAATGTTTTTGGCATTTCCCCCCCTCTGCTTAAATCTCCCCTGCTTTATACTAGTCTCCAAGGGGCAGTGCTGCAGTAAGGTAGTGTCTGAATATCATGCTGAGCCAAGAGTTTTTTTGTAGTCTAATGACTTAATATCCTTTCTTAAAGAGGTTGGCTTGGGCCTAGGCAAAGTGAAAGTGGATGGGGAGGCAAGGTAGAGACACGTCTGCTTTTTCTAGTGTTGCTAAAGATGTTTAGGAAAATATGTAAGGGGTTGTCATGGATCTACAGGGGTGTGCTTTGCCTCTGACTTTTAGACAGCCTTTCTAGGAGGGTACCCCTTGTAGTTCTAGGCCCTGTGCCTCCAATACCCAAGATTAGGACACTGTTTTCAGTACCCCTCTTTCTTGCCATGGCTGTTCCAGCGAGTTCAAAAGAGCTCCAGTTCTTGTTAGAGACTTCACCTTTCTGGGAATCAACCCAACAGCTATTGTTTTGTAGCAAAACAGGACAGCCTTTTCAGTCAGCACTTATTAGTTATCTGGAATATAGTGTTTAAGGGTGCTTGGGTTAGAATGGAAAAGCAAAGCTTATATGAGTCCCTGTTGGCAGTATTATCTGCTCCCCTGGTCCAGAGCCTCCAAGATTTCATCCATCTCTCTCTATTTCCTTTGCTTAGTCAGCAGCGTTCTTATGTTCATGTGTTCACACTTCAGTCCTTTGTTTCCAGTTGCAGTCAGACTACTTCTGCATCTTCTCCTTCCCTTGGCTTTTCCCATTTATATGTTGACAGTTCTTGATAAATTGTTCATTCCAGCCCAAACCTGCCTACTGGACTCTTACCCAGTTCCCTGTCCCAAGAAAGAAATTAATCCCTTTACACCCAACAGGCAACAGTAAAATGTGAGTGGGAAAACTGAGTCAGATTTTTTTCATAAAAATGTTACAGAAATTTTCAAACATTCTTCACAGAACTGATAATGTTGGACTTGTCATTATTAAGGCTTTACTCCTCTATCATGCTCTCCCCCATTGGAAACCTCTATTTTGTTATGAGTTGATTTTTATATGCCAGACTGTGCTCTATATATGAGATGTTTGGCGTTTATGAAAGCTGTAGTCCATCAAGAGATCTGTACAGTGGACAAACAGTGTTAAGAAATAGGAAACGATGAAGGGAAGTATGACTAAATTGAAAAAAGCTGGTGGCTTATGCATAAGTGATGGGAAACAGGTTCCTAACTGAAGGATCTCTTGAACATACAGACCAGCTTTTGTTTGATCAAGATGCGTGGAAAGATAAGGTAACTCTAGATACAGCCGTTTGAGAAGAGTTTCTCAAATGATAGGGAACATGAGCTGGAAAAATGACTGCAGTCCTAGGAAAAAATCTTAATAAATAAGGTACGTGGGTGGCAAGGGTCCCTGGGAAAAGGATAGACCCTCTGCTTCCTAAGATAGTGCACTTGTACAGACTTTGCCATGGTGGGAATATGAAGGCTGCTTTCCTGACTGGTATAGTGCTGAGCAAGCTGACACCTGTCCATCACAACAGTAGTTGGGCATATAACAGAGGGCCTCCAGAGCAATTTGACCTCAGAGATGCCGCATGCTAGGTAGAGAGATGAGACTTGAACAGCCTGGAAAAAGTTAGAAACATTATCATTTTATTTCCTGATTTCAAATATTTGGGCCCACTGAGGCTGGAGGGCATGTGCCCATGGTTGGAAGGGGTATTTTGGTTTTATTTAAGGCACTGTTAGGCTCTTGGATGGTTTCTGGGACAATTCACTGCAGTCCGTCCCAAGCAGAAACAAGTGGTTGGTTGACCTCCAGAGAGTAGTAACAAAGATGGTTCTGCAGTTAAGCCAGGCTTGGGCTGTCTGTCCAAGGTCCTAGACTGAAGTGTGCGTTTCACACCAGTGCAATCATCCTGAAGTCTGCAGGTGACAGACTAGTCTTCAACTTCAGATACTATTACAAAATGGTCATGCTTTCTATATGTCACTGTAGCAATATAAGTTCATGGCTAATGGCGCTCGAGTCAGCTGATCTGTGTTAGTGAACTTTGCGCTTGGGTGTCTAAATTGTTTTTTCACTCTACGTTAAGACTTTTGTAAGCTGTGCTTGAAACTTGGGCTCTGGCATCCACACTGCAGTGTGCAGACCTAAGTCAAAGTAACCATATCCCAGAGTCCCTAAGTTTCCTCCACCAAAATGCAGCTCCTCTAGCCCTAGGACTGTGGTGCACTGCAGGGAAAACTCTTCATGTTACAGGAAGTTTGGAGCAGCTTGCTTTGCAAAAAGTTTGATCTGTTCGCTCTCCACTGCGAACCCAGGAGGCTCTCTGATAATGTGCTTTGAGATCGGTGATCAGAAGACAATGGGTTAATGCTGACCTGAGCTGCTGCCGTTCGCAGAGGGGGGTGACTTCCATCTTCAATAGAGTGGATTATAGATTGTTGTGATAGAGAGGCCTAAAGAAGTTGTCCCATGGAATTGTGGGATCCTTCCAGCTCACTCCTGGGACTGCATCTACATTGCAAAGCAATAGGGCTTGGACCCTGGGTCCCAGTTTAACTCGAGCTCAGATCCTTTAGCCCTACAAGTCTGGGACCCTGGGTCTGAGCTCTGGTGGCACAATTGCAGTGTAAATGCAAAGGGGGTTGGCTTGAGCCTGGGATCAAGCACAGGCTTATGTTGCAGTGTACACCTACTCTTAGAGCCCTTTCCATCTGCCTCCCTAAATTTAAGGTTGTGCTGTAGAAAGTGACTCTTTTGGTACAAATCCATTTTTGTTAATTGGCTACCCTTTCTTTTGACATGACTCTTCAGCTTGTTGAAGACCATCCTCCATCAATGGCTCTCATTTACTGAGCCTTCAGCAAAAGTGAGAGTGAATTTCTTTCCTACTGTTTGGGGTCTAACATTTCTGTAGTAATGGCGTGTCATCCCCCACCTTTCAGTAAAGAATGACATGTCACCTAATGTCATATTGCAGAAGGTGTGGTGCTTTTCTGAGCTCTGATCTTGCTCAAACATCTTATCTCTATCTAGACCTGTAAACTGCTCTGAATAAAATTGACAGCTGTCCATCTCAGAGTAGCAGTATGTACTGTTTTGATCTGTTCGAGCATTTTTGTATAAGAATATTTCTCTGTTTACACCGTGTCTGAAGGATGTCTTAAAATACCATCTTCCCTTTTTATTTTATTTTATTTTTATTTTATTTTTTTGTAAGGGGAGTTAAGGGTAGGGTTTGTAATTATTAATACTTGCTTGTTATAGAAAGGAATGTTTAAAAATAAAGGGAAGTTTTTCCATTTGAAAAGGTGACTAGGTTAGGATCTGTTTTCTTAAAGTAATTGCTTGCAGTGATTTTGTAGCTGTCATGTGGTTTATATTTGTTTGGGTTTTTTAAAAAAGATTATTTGGCCTGTAAATTTACCTTAATTGAGTAAACTGTATCTTTGTTTTATTTTTGTTGTTTTCTTCATTTTTAAATGACCAGGTTTTAAAAATAAATTAAGAAATTCCTCTGTTACCTACTTTCCATCTAGAATTGTAGCTCCTCAGCAGTATTTACAGTAACTGGAACTGTTCAGCGAGTGCTGCTCTCCTTTTCTGCATCTCCATAGCACAGAGATAAACACGTTTGTACTTGAATGTGATGACACCATGGAAAAGAATTGTCTATTTGATCATCTCAGCTGAGATGGGGTTTGACTTCCATGCTTTATGGGTGATCATCTGCCCTGGGCTGCTAGGACTTTGGTGAAAGACTCAGTTCTTTGCAAAAAGTTTGCATTCTGCAGCCAGTCAGAGGATTAAAACAAGCCTGGACAGCAGACAGAAGGGCATATATCATTTTACATGTCAGACTTTTGACATGAGCGGACTTACAAATAATTCTAAGATTAACTGTTTTCTGTCTCTAGATTTTATTTGGGGTTTTTTTGTTTGCTTGTTTAAACAGTGTTAGCTTAAGAAGTGCTTTTTTTTCCCATGCAAAAGTGGGCTTTTATCCTGAGAATTGGTAGTATTGAATACTTTCTGAATTTTAAAAACCTGGAAGGGAAATTGGCTTTTACTAATGACTAGTTAGAACTGTGCAGTGGACAACTGGTTTTTCCCTCTTAAAAAGCAAGCATTCAGTCAAATCAGTAAATTCTGATATGAAAGGTTAGGAAGAAATTGGAGTATGAGATATCATGCTATGAAACAAATGTCAATAGCATTACGGAGTACTTCATAACGGGGGGACGGATAGCTCAGTGGTTTGAGCATTGGCCTGCTAAACCCAGGGTTGTGAGTTCAGTCCTTGAGGGGGGCCATTTAGGGAACTGGGGTAAAAATCTGTCTGGGGATTGGTCCTGCTTTGAGCAGGGGGTTGGACTAGATGACCTTCTGAGGTCCCTTCCAACCCTGATAATCTATGATATTCTATGATAAAACCTAGTGTAATTGTTCACAATGAAGATGTGCTAACATGCTGCTCGTTCCATAAATATTTCTTGTTCAGGAAAATGCATTATTTGCATCTATGGCCAAAAGTGGTAGGGTGGTTACTAAAGTTGGACTGGTATTTAACCTGTTGTGTAAAAAATAATTTGAGAAGATGCAACTTTGGAATGTGGTGTTTTTCTGTTCCTGGAGGTGTTGCCCCGGTGCTGACAGTGAATGGGGAACCATGGAAATAGTCCCAAGTAACCAGTGCAGAAACATTTTATTCCAACACTTCACACCAAAACTCTGAAAATTGCTAAGTAGGTATCAAGCTTAGTTGCTGCAAAAAGCAAAGGGAAAACTTAAAATAGACTAAGTGCAAGGTGGGGACGGTGGGAGGTAATACTCTAGTTTATATAGTAAAATCAACAGTATGTTTTGAGTATATCCTTTCCTTCAGCCCACCCTTGGGACCTGATCCTACAAACACTTGTTCATATGAGTAGTTCCATCAGTGTCAATGGGACTGCATATGTGTGTGAGTTTTTGCAGGGTTGGACATTGATGTGGCATCTGACCCCCATTTTAAGCCCGGACTCTACAAAGAAAACTGGATCTGTCTACACCGCAGTTAAAAACCCAGGGCTAGCCCGTGCCAGCTGACTCAGGCTCATGGGGCTTGGCCTACGGGTTTGTGTCACTGTAGTGTAGACTTTTGAGCTTGGGCTGCAGTTTGGGCTCTTGGACACTCCCACTTCACAGGATCCGAGATCCCGGGTCCAGCCTGAGCCTGGAAATCTACACTGCAATGACACAGCCCGACAACCTGGGCCCCGCAATCCCAAATCAGCTGGCATGGACCAGCCATGGGTATCTAATTACAGTGTAGATGTACCCTGTGTGGTCAGCCCCTGCATCCACCTCTTCTACTTGCTGGTTCGGGGTTTGAGATGGTAAGCTTTTGGGGGCAGGGACTGTGTCTTTGTATGGGTTTCTGTGCACACTAATGTGCTTTATCAGGTATATACTTCACCTATTCTTTTCCCTGTAATACGGGGATTTTGGAAGCAGAGTAAATAAACATTGCCTTTAACTTCAGATTCTTCAGCAAATTTGCTGAATAGGTGCTGAATATAACCAGCGTTGATATGCCTGACAAGATGTGAAGGTCTCACATCTGTTGGGCTAGCTTGCCTGCCATATACAAACCTTTTAATTACACAGTTGGCTAAGAAATCCCGATAATGAAATATCTTCTGGCAACTTCTGTTTTCCTTCTTTCTGATTCTAGAAGCGTAAGCTCTGGTCTTATCTATGCTAGAATAACTGGCAATTTTTGACAGCTCACCACATGCACCCCTTGCTTCACAAATGGCATTGGAAGTTGTACTGCTTACGTGGGCAGGGCATGCTTGTTACAATGGGTGTTGAACTCTGGCTGACCCTGTTTACGTTAGCAGGACAACAGGTTCGAGTCCTGCTTTGGATGCAGAGGAGAGCAGTTTATCTGACACCTGTCAAAATGTCTGTGTGGTATAGTAGACTGTTCATTATTCCTGGTGGTAACAGCTGTCACAAATTGTAATGAAGGCCAAGTCTACACGAGAGACCTTACAGCAGCACTGCTGTACCAATGCAGCTGCACCACTGTAAGATCTCCTGTGTAGCCGCTCTATGCCGATGGGAGAGAGCTCTCCCGTCAACATAACTGAACCATCCCCAATGAGAGGCAGTTGCGATGTCCACGGGAGTGCATTTCCCGCCAACATAGTGCTGTCCACACAGGCGCTTCTGTTGGTTTAACTTATGTCACTCAGTGGGGTGGTTTTTTTACACCCATAAGTGACATAAGTTTTAATGACAAAAGTGCTAGTGTAGACATACTTCAGGAAATAACTTAAAAGGTATCTTTCTGGCTACCTGAAGTGTTTGTAAGTGCATGATGTCTGTGTACCTTTTGTATAGGTACAACTAAATTGGGGTGAAGCCTGTTTTTAAAGGAGCTGGTGTTACCTTGACTTAGGGCTTCACACACAACATCAGCTTGCAGAATGAGCCTACATAAAATTCGTGTTCATGTAATTCTCCACTGGTGTCGCTGTAAGGGCTGTAGTGTAAGTGGGATTACGGATGCTCTTAACATAGGGGTTCTCAAACTGGGGGTTGGGACCCCTCGGGGGTGGCAAAGTTATTACATGGGGGGTTGCGAGCTGTCAGCTTCCACCCCAAACCCCACTTTGCATCCAGCATTATTAAAGGTGTTGAATATATTAAAAAAGTATTTTTAATTTATAAGGGGGGTCGCACTCAGAGGCTTGCTATGTGAAAGGGGTCACCAGTACAAAAGTTTGAGAACCACTGTCTTAACACCATGTTCTCTAACTGTAGTTAAACAACATGGTGGTTATAGCTTAAAAAAAAGCCAAAGCTTGTTCTGCACTAAAGCTTCCCTCTGTGGAACTTTGCTTGTGGTGAATTACAAACCTTTAATTTTTGTAGCATAGGCATGTCAAAAAGTGTCTGGGGTTCAGTAGGAAAGAGGTAGCTTGTTCTTGAAACCTCAGTAGTTAGTATTGTAGGAGCGTGTCATTATTCACGCTGACTAGTGACTAGTCTGGGAAACCTGTGCATGCATTTCTCGTGGCTTTCATCCAAAGAACTCCAAGCGCTTTACAAACCTCAGTGAACTGGGCTTTTCTTTCTCTCCATGCAGTAGTGAAGTGTTCTATTATCCTCATTTTAAGGGATAGACTCAGGCACAGGGGTTAGGGAATCATGACTCTGGCAGAGTCTGAACTAAAACCTGAATTGGCTTTCCAGCCTTGTGTTTTAACTCTCCTCTCTCTCCATGTAGCTCTGCTAACAAATATGCTATAGATACTAACTTAAATTCACACTTGGGATTATTTTTAGTATAAATTCTTTTTGGAAAAAATTATTCAATTCACTTAGAAGGCACATGACTGGGTGGTAGAACAGACTTCTCTTCAGGGTGTGTGTTCCTAAGTTACCGCCCAAAGGTAGCTGCGACATCTGTTTTAAACACATTTGAGTTAACCACTTATTATGGAGCATAGGTTAAGATTTCAGTTGAATTCTAAACCCCGGAGTCCTTTTCAGTATTCTCCTAACAAATTCAAGGCTCCAGGTCAAATAATAACAAATTCTCCCTTCCCGGACTTTGGATTCATGTATTTCTTTAAAAAATGCCATTTAAAAAATAGTTCTGTTTTCAGTTTTGGGGAGTTTTCTCTCAGAATTATGTCACTTTTCTGGGGCTCTCCAAGTGCCTGACCGTGAGTCCCAGTAAAGATTGTCTTTGGTATCCATTTTCAGCATCCCTAGCTGTAACGTGAATGATATTGCACCTTTGACAGGGGGTATGAATGGCATCAATGTACAACATGCCACCAGGAGCCGGCAGGATTCCAGTGAGGTCAAAACTATCCAAATTGTGTTTACCTTTGGTCAGATAGCATTCACCTTCAGCGATGTTAATTCCTAGAGTTGGTTGGTTATTAGACTTGCTTTATGGACAGAATAATAGTCTCATAAGACACCTCACCTGTGATGGGGTACACAACAAGCAGCACTACGTAATCAATATCTTTTTTTAATGCATAAGGAGGATGTATGTTGTCAAACAAGTCTTTAGATAACTCCAGCTGCAGCGTGAAGGAGTGAATTTTCTTGGTTGTATGGTTGGATGCTGATATAGCTGCCTGACAAGATCAATCCCTCTTCTGGAAACTGTATGGGAGTGGGGCCAGAAGGATGGGTGGAAGCTTGTGGTGTTTTCCATAGCATTGGACTCTGGTTTGTAACAGATGTTCCTCCGTCAGCTGATAAGCAGAAGACCTAATTACTAGTCAGACAGTTGATGTCCTTTCCCATTATCCTGCTGCTTGACCCAACCATCCCCAGTCTCTCCTCTGAGACAAGTCCCAGTAGAGCAGCACCTCTAGAAGGAAAGCCTCTAATACAAGGAGGTCCTGTGATGTTTAGCCTATAAAGGGATTTGGTCCAAGCACTTATGGGCCCCAGCATCTCATCTGTCAAATGTGCCCAAAGGATGGGAAGGAACGCTTGTAGTCTTCCAGAGCTACCCCACCAACACACAACAGAAGAGAGGCCCTCAGACAGGGTCTGTGCAAGAAGAGCTTCCTAAGCTGCTCTCTTTCCTCTGACCATCACAACTGCTTTTCCTGGCCCAAACTTGGGAGGAGAGAAGGGGTGCATGGGAAGGCTGGCTGGTGATGATAAGGAAAGGTTGTAACTGCCCTCACTGAGTGGCAGCATTATGAGATTCTTTGTGCAGTTTCTGCAGTAGACCTGGGCTTAATGGCTGTTTTATATCTGGCCCACTGAGACCAGCCTGCTCCGAAATAGCCTCTCCTTGTGCCCTGCCGAATGGAATGTCAGGAAAAGATGATCACAGCTATGTAAACACGGTTGAGAATCTTTTGCATGGGTTGACTGTGTATTGTCATTTGTTAGGATTGCATCACCAGTCTTATGCAGAGTTACATGTATGGCATAAGTGTATGCTTGCTGGCTCTGATCACGAGCCATTCTGCTAGTGGTTGGTGAAATATCTGTGCCTGGTAATATGCTTGCCGCAACAGAGTGGCAGCTGGCTGTTCTTGGTAATGCATGGATCACAATAGCGCATACGCTTCCATGATCTTTCATTCCTGTCCTTCTAAAGTACAGTAAATGTACCCAAAATGGCTTATTCAGACAAAATCAATAAAAAGCCAGATGAGGCTTCCACGTTGCCTTGAACACACCCTGTGGTTCTAAGGTATTTCATTACATGCAGTCAGTCTATGCAACGTAGCAAACTGATCTCATACCCTGCAATCCCTAGATGCAGAACGGAAGGGAAGCACAGAAGCAAGGAAATTCCAAGTTGAAACATACACTGTATTGAAGTCAGATGCTTAACATTTAATTTCAAAGTAACTTTTTGTGCATTCATTCTTCCATTTTTGCAAGGTTTTTTTTATATATTTGCATGCTCCTACATGTCACGTATTGCTTGGCAAGCTTCCAGTCTCTCTCACTTTCCCTCTAAAATAACTACAAGTAAGAGAAGTGAAGTTTTTTTTTTTTTGAAGGCTTCAAAGAATAAAGCTGAAGCAGTCTGCATTTATTCTTACACTTCCGTCCTTGGCATGAATGCTGTCTCATTGAGTGGTGGATGGTGTTCCAACACATTAATAACCTCAGACTTGGGCACGCATGAACTCAAACACATGCTCGATAATGACTGGGATTACACAATTTTGGGATGGGAGTGTTGATGAAAGAGGTGATATTGCATATTTGTTTTATATCTGCCTTTGTCTTATGTGGGTATTTTATGTGGGTTTGTATTTACTCATGTATATTAAAATGACTGACTTGCAGAGCTTTTTACTGCACTTGTGTGTAATTGTTCAAAGGTATATTAACATTTTTTGAGAGCCATCTAGAAGACTTAAAAATCTTCGGTTAACAGAAAATCTTCGGAGAGGTCTCAGTTGTCCATATAACTAAGAAAATCTTGTCCACCAACATTTAAAAACGGGGGATACCGTAATACAGAGCATTGCATCAGCCTTTTAATGTTTGGATTATAGAAAACATATTTCATTTTGAAGCACAGGTATAACTGTTCTGCTTAAGCTGACTTAATCCAGATGTGTTCGCTTTGCCCTTCTCCTTTTGAACAGAACTGTTTCAGTTGATTATGATGAAGCATAAGTAATAACCCCAGCTCTTATTCATGCAAAACCTTTTTGTAGAAACCTCTTCACTCTATATATAGCTAGCCATTGAAGACACCAAGTAGTTTTACTGTTAGAAACACAGTCCTGTTTTTGGAAACCGTGAACTGTGGGCTTTGCTAGCAACTCCTAATGTAATGCTACTGTAGTTTAACTTTCATGCTTCGTAAAGCATCCTGCTCTAATAAATATCTGCTGCCAACAGACCTAATAATCCATCTAGAGCAGATATTTTAATAAAACCGCTTCCTAAATACTGGGGATGGGGGGAAAAGAGATGGCTCTTGCAGCATGTCTAAAGGCTAACAGATTAGGGCTATAGTAGAATTCTAAAGCTGAGAGAGTTTTCGCAGAGAACTCCTTGCTGGCAACCTCCTCCTCTTCTCCAGCTCCAGTGCCTGTGCTGATCCCATGTGTAGCCTAGAAGCCTGTGATCAGTAGAGTACTAATAGACTCTGCTCAGAACTGGACTAATAAGGTTCTTTCTGCTGTTCCTAACTGTGGTGCATTTGTGGCTTCATGAACAGCCGTGGCCAGTATTACATTGTGTCTTGGCCTGTCGGCCATGAGAAATGCTGTGCTGATGTGTCATTGTGTATGTGGCTTCCCCTTCCCCTTCCCCTCCCCACCCCCAAACAAATAGATAAAGTGAAACCTCTACACTCCTACTCACTGGCTTCTTACTATTACCTGACAAATCCCATTCTTAATCACAACTTCTGGGAAAAAAAAACTGTACAGGATAAACCAAGCCTCTACTTTCTGGGTTGTGAGGCCATTAGTATTTTGTCAAATTATGATTTTTAGAACTAAATTTTGTCAGTCATGGTTACAAAACACTGCCATAACATAACTGTTCCAACACTGCTTTTCATTTGTTCCCTTCTATAAGCCAACTGCTCTGCAACCAGAATGAGCAAGTGATAACCCAAGGAGACTTATTTCTTGCTATTGCATGTATGTTGTGCCTCTGAATGGTTTTCTATTTGTGGCCATACTGTATTAATAACGAGTCTTTGCCAAATTGACAACCCTTCTGAATCTATGTAGTCTATTGAAGCAGTTCGGACAGACTCTTCTAACCTGCTGAGCTGGAATGTGAATAGAGACGTGAAATTTTCAGAAGTGTTTTAGGCTCCTATGTCTCATTGAGAGTCCATGAGACTCAGACTCGAAAGTCACTCTTGAAAACTTTATCCAAGATCTTCAAAAGTGCCTCTCTGAAGTTAGGTGACCAAGTACAGAGATGCTGAGCACCTAGCAGATTTCATGGGGTAGCTTCTATGTAGGTGACCAAATTCAAGGCAGATGTGAAACATGTTTATGGCTCTGCTATATGCATGTGCATTTTTTAAAGTTTTTCTTGTCTTTTGTGGGAACGAAGTTTAATCTAGTAATTCTGAGCTTAAAAATGGTCTCTTTTTTTTTCCTGACTGCAGTAGCATGGGGAACCCCTCCATATACCTTGAACCCAGTAAAGGCACTGGGCCTCTGTGCCAGCTGTGTGTTAAACATAAAGAGCCAGGTTTTCAGAAACGCTCAACCACTTCTGTTTTGGAGCTAGATTTTTCAAAAGAACTCCACTCCCACTTAGGCAGCTAAGCAAAGTAGATTTTTCAAGCAGCCTCCTAGAGCTGTTGAGTGCTGAGCTCATTTCCAACACTGTTCTGGATATTTTTGTAGCGTAAACAGGACCAATACTAATATGGTTCAGAAGCTGTAGACTGGCCCTGAGAGTCTTGGCCTCACCCACTGGTGGTTGTCCTCAGCCTCGCTGATGTCAGTGACTTTCAGAGCTCACTAATAATCTGATGCCGCTGTCATGTGAATGCAGTGTTGCTTAGGTGCCTTTCTCTATTTCGTTTGTTATTCCTCTAGTGCAGTAAATACTTTTCACTTTAAAAGCATTTGGGGTTTTTTATTTTTGAGATGCTGCGTTTCAAAACTGTAAACTTTTTGTCATGGAGAAATGAATATAGGTGTTCTGAGGAAGTGGCAAAGTTAATGGTTTCTAAAATGGGCAGACGTCTTACTCCTCCATATCAAACCTTGGATAGTGGGATTCCTATTGGTGACATTTATCTCTGTTGCTGAGAAGGAAACATGCTATGAAGAGGTCTAGTTTTTCTGTCACTAAATATATCCTTCTGTCTCTAGCCTACTTAGTGGGACAAAGGATTTTAAACACTGGCAACAGGTTTCTCCCCCTTCCCCACTGCCCCCCTCCCATGCCAAAGACATTCCATAGCATTCTTTTATACATATTCACCATGGGCAGTAATTTAAATGCCTTCATATCCAAATGAGTTTAAAACTCTTTCTGTCTCTGTACAAGTATCTTCCAGTTATAAACATCCAAACAGGAAGACCAGGGCAGGGGGTTTTAAGGGTTTTGTCTACCCAGAGAAGTTAGTGTGCAGTAAGCTAGGCTGTGAATTTAAAGTTCACTAGTTACTCCATACTAACTCCCCGTGTGGACACTCTTACTACATACTAAGAATACCCTTAGGTGCTTCCAAAGTGTATTAAGGTAATGCATACAAAGGCATTCTCAGTGCACAATAAAGACTGTCCACATGGGAAGTTAGTATAAAATAACTAGTGGGTTTTTCCCCCATGTAGACAATCCTAAAGGTGTCTACGTGGTTTAGGCACCCAGTGTCTATTGAAAGTCAAAGGGAATTAGATGCCTTTGAATATCCCAGCCAGTTTGCTGCTTAAGGTTTCCTGGCTTTCAGACCCTTTTGTAAGGGGAGCAGGAGAGCTGCATCATTTCCCGATATGGGGGCATGTGTCTCATAACACTTTCAATTATCTTGATGATGTTAGATGTAAAAGAGGCATTTTGACAAGCTGTGTAGCTGGAAATTGGTTTATAATGTTTGGAAATAATGCACTAGACGAAGATACTTTTTAAATGCAGAGTGGCCCCTAGAACAAGGGTTGAAGCTATTGGGTTCTTGTACAGAGTGTTGTTGAAGGCTTAGAACTCTTTTTGGAGAACAGATTTTAGAGGGAGCTATAATCTTGCAAAAAAAACCCAACAAAAAACAACACCATTAACTCTGATGCCAGTATATTTTGTATGGGTTTTTAAAAATAATTTGGTGGATTACCACTGCCAATTTTTTAGAATTTCATATAGCAGGAAAATAGTTCAGGTTAACCTAGAAATGGTCTGAGCAAAATCACTTGCATATTGGTTTAAAAATGGGAATAACATAGTGGAATAACTAATTTACTAAATACATAGGCTCAGATGTGACTCACCTCAAAATAGTCATATAGATCTCATGCTACACGAACGTTCAGCTATGTTTCATCATCCTTGCTACAGAAAGAACAGTCTCTCTTCAAACTTCAGCTTCTGTGGTTGTTTGAGGTTTAACCAACTTCTGTTTAGAAGATGGCATTTAGACTCACATGAAGCAATGGCTCCTGAGGATTGTTACCAGCTTTGCCTGTTACTTTGGAGTATGCTCATTTATTTGGGTTACTCTTCTGGGGAGGGGATTCTGTAATCCTATCAATGTACTGCTTGTGTCACTTGTGTTTTCATATGGAGCTCTACTTCTCCCTTCTGCAAGTCCCCTCCCAAGGGAGCTATCCTGCAGGACTTAGGTTCCCCAGGGCTCAGTTTCTCCAGCCCCAAAACCGGATGAACACACACAAACCCACACATACATTAACAGAGCAAGTCTGAGCGGACCGGGTCAATCAGCACTGTCAAGCTGACCCCTTATATGTCTCTGGACTCACTGAGCTGGATGAAGCAGCACTTTCAAGCTGCCTTTCCTTATATGCCCCTGGGCTCCATGGACTGGGTCAAGCAGCACTTTCAAGCTGTTACCCTTATGCGTCCCAGATTCAGCATGTCCCTATCCCCACTCTCACATCACAATTGTACTGGCAGTAACCTACTTGATGAGCAAACCCCACAGTATTTTGGGCGCTGCAGGGATCTTTAGCTTAAGTAAAAGAAGCATTGCTGTAGAGCAGGGGTAGGCAACCTATGGCACAGGTGCCGAAGGCGGCACGTGAGCTGATTTTCAGTGGCACTCACGCTGTCCGGGTCCTGGTCACCGGTCCGGGGCCTCTGCATTTTAATTTAATTTTAAATGAAGCTTCTTAAACATTTTAAAAACCTTATTTACTTTACATACAACAATCGTTTAGTTCTATATTATAGACTTATAGAAAGAGACCTTCTAAATATGTTAAAATGTGTTACTGGCACGCGAAACCTTAAATCAGAGTGAATAAATGAAGTCTCGGCACAGCACTTCTGAAAGGTTGCCGACCCCTGCTGTAGAGTGACTGGAGGAAGCTTAAAAACACACAAGAGTAAAGTTCAGCAAGAGAGAGAGAGTTGTAACCAACTTAGCCATAAAAGTTATTTATTGAATAATAGTGATAACTACACAAGGAGAGCTAAACAAACATAACATACGTTATTAAAGGTTAATACCTAAGGTAGAGAGGAAAACAGAGAGAGAGAGAAAGAGGAGGATCTCACCCACTCCATGAGGCTTGAACTGGTCGAGGTTCCCAGGTGATGGTGGTAGTTCAGGGTCCTGAGTGCTGGAGACAGGCAGAGCCCCCAGCATGATCAGTCAGGAGAAGATGGAGTCTCAGTGGAACTGATGCATAGTTTGGATCTAAGCATCAGAACCCTGACTGGAGGATGAGTAGGGATTTTTGTAGAGAAAATACAATGGTTTAAGGGAGAACACTAGATTTGTTTATAGGTAAGCTAATGACTCAAGGATTTTCTTTAGGCTAGACAATAGGAGCTGATCACTGTTGGTTATGGGTGGTGTTTTCTTCCAGGGAGATCACAGTACAACTAGGCTGCTTCAGTATTTTGGATATCAATCAAGGATTCATTACTATAATTGGTCTGATAATTGCTGAGCTGGGTGTGTGCAGGCATAGGTTCATTAGTATCTAGAGCAGAGATTCCCATGATGCAGTACTTCCCTGCTTTTTCTGGTCCCAGAGTTCAGTGCGGTTCTCTGTTCTCCATTCTGTATGCAAATTGAGATGTTTCCCTGTCCCATCTTTCATGCAGATGAGGCTAGGGTAGTTGTCTCTGCTCTCCATTCTGTATGCTAATGGAGATGTCTTAATCTTGTCACCCTTGTTAGGAGGCGTCTAGGTGTGTCCCCCAACGCCCTTCACTGCTCTCTGCAAGTTTTTTTCCCCTCTGATGGGGAAAAGCCAGTAGTCCCCAATCTTTTTGGCTGGCGGGCGCCAGCTGAAGGACCACTGTGGTGGAGCTCCCGCCGAAATGTTACCGAATTTCGGCGGCATTTTGGCGGGGACGCCTCTCGATGATGCCGCTTGCCGTCGACAAGCGACATCATCGAGAGGCGTCCCCGCCGAAATCCGGGAGCAACGCCTCTCGATGACGTCACTTGTCGATGGCAAGCGGCGTCATCGAGAGGCATCCCCGCCGAAATGCTGGTGGGTGCTCTCCTGGGGGTCAGGATGCGGGCGCATTAAGATGCCCCCGTGGGTGCCATGGCGCCCGCGGGCACCGCATTGGGGACCACTGGTTTAAGCAGAGGCTGGGGGTGGGACTGTGTCTTTCATGAGTCAGGCTGGATACTGCACCCTGTTTCCCCAAGAACACAGAGCTGACTGATATCAGGATGTCTGATATTTCTAATCCTTTTTTTTTTTTTTTTTTTTTTTAAAGCACCATTTTAAATTATGGCTTAATGCTTTCCCAGTTTAGGGATGCAAAGACAGTGTGAAACTTCTCATTCAGAAGAACCCTTTAGAATCTGGAAACAAGCTGTCTTTCGTTACCATCTCCTTATCCCTGGTCACTTGTGTGGATTGCTTTGGGGTGCTCTGTTGTTACACGTTAATGCATTCTACACTTCGCTTTGCAAAGACACAAGCAGGGCCTAACAATCAAATAGACTTTTCACAGACACTTTTTTTTTTTAAATGGGTTGCAAAGAAAGTGAGTCAAATTTGGGACCCACTGTACCAACCTGACAAGATCTCTTCAACGGGGCTCACAAATGATACTTTTGGAAATGAGTATTGAGTGAAATTGGGGTTCTCAGTCCTTTAAACTGTTCCTCTTCATTATAAACTGCTCTTGACTAGTCACAGTGGCAAAGTTAAAAGAACAGGAGTACTTGTGGCACCTTAGAGTCTAACAAATTTATTTCAGCAAGTTGTTTTTCAGAATTCTCTCAAAGCATGCTTTTAAATATTAATATAAGGATTAATTCCTATGGAAACAGCATGAAGGTCTTTCTTGGTAGTTATTAAACTTAACACGTTGGTTTTTTTTCTCCTCATAACCTTTGAACCTCTCTCTAATCTGTTTGACTAAAGCTGAAGACTCATGCCAAGACAACCCCACTGAGATGGGGAGGGGAAAGCAGTGCTGCCTGCAAGGCCCCTCTAAAATCAGTGCTTGCCAATGTTGCAGTAGGGATTTGAGCTGAAGACAAAGGAAGAATGATCTCTTGTGCTGTGCAGCTATAGCAGAATAAAATTCTGTGGTTGAGTGGCTACGTGGAGTTGCTGGCATAAGCTTACAAAATGCTGCAAAAGAGATGTTTAGGATTTGACAGAGGGAGCTTTTATTGGAAGGGGAGTGAGGATTGTGGTCATTTGGGTTTCCCTTTCCTGTTACATTTCTGGTACAAGTTGCCTGATTTTTGTTTTTCTAATTTTGGTAAATTTAGAGCTATAAATTAAATAATTGCAAATTCAAATTTTCTGAAAATTCTGGAACAGACATCTCTCAACATCTTGTACTGTTAATCTTGTACTCTTTTTAAAAGTTTGCATTAGTCCCATCAGCTAATGGCTTTAACCCCTTTGTGACCAGGAGCTGGGGTCTCCTGACACAAAGCACTAATCTAAAATTGTTTAGAACTCTGGAATGCTGGTACTCTAGGGAGCTGCATGGAGTGATAGACGTCTGGTATCCAACAGACTTGTGGAGTACAGTCCTAAGTTTCATTCAGTATATTTTATTTTGCTAGTTTTGAAGAGGTTTGCTGATATGAAAAGGGTGTATTAACTCTCAATGAAAGAGAACAATGTCTTCAAAGTATATAAACACTCCTTAAATATCCTTAAGACTGTTATGCTGTCTTTAAGTATTGATTTGAGAAAATCAAGATTGGAGGATACCCTGTCCGTTGCCTACCTCTGTCCCTTAGTCTGAAAACTACAATTGTTGCAGTGGCATTATTATTATGGATTGCCTTCATGCTGCTATCGTGTACATTCTTTGTCGAAAGTATATTTAATTACAGTCGCTAGTCTATCATGCCTGTCTTCTGATCTGCATTTGAACTTCAGACTTGTACTTTAGTTACTAGCTATGAGACCAGACCTCCAAAGTCATCTATGCAGGTGGTCCATATGCCCATGTACAGCCTCAGTGAAATCAGTGGGATTTATATACAAACATTAGGTCATGAATTCCTTAGTGGGACCGTCACTAAAATTTTGATTTACTACCTCCATGTATATAAATAAGGGCAGCTTTTACACAGGGAACAGTTAGTGAGGCTTACTTTAAACTGTGGCCTATGTTCATGTGAATGTGCTAAATAGTTATTCCAAAAGTAAGTAAATATAGTGCTTTTATGAAATTAGAGTTCAATGTTGCCTATAGCTTATGCATAGACACACGCATTTTCTATTGACTGAAAAGAAAACTGCACATGTGTCCAAGGGCAGAAATTTGGCTGCGTGTTGAAATATTTGAGACTCAGGGCTCTAGGCTGCAGATTGGACAGCATATTAAAAATTCTTGGGATTATATATGCTATCCATATGCATTTAAAATTTATCATATTAAGTAAATAGCTTTCAAACTTGGCTTCCTGATCAGTATTCCTGATACAGCCTACATTTTCTTTTCTTAACATCACCTCATTACTGAGTTATTTGTGCCAACCAAAATACCTCTCATTCTTGGGGCAAATACTCTTCAGTTATATTTGTAGCCTCATGCGCCCACCTCAGTCATCAGACACTTAGCCAAGATATGAACACTTACATCTATTCTCATCAATAGAAAAGTTGTAAGCATGTTCTGTATGTAAAAGCCATCATGTGATTAAATGTAACTGATTGTCAGGAAGTGGGTATTGTACAGAATAAACTATTAAAAAAAATCATCTGGTTTAGTTTTTTTAATTATCTCTATGCTAATAGAGCGCTACTCTTGAAGTTTTACTAACACAAAGGCAATATTAAAGTCTGACATAAATACGATGAATTGTGGGGGACTTCCTTTTCTTTAAAGACAATCAGAGTAACAAAACTTTTCAAAGTAACTTGACGGGTTAGTTCTGTGACTTCCTTCTTCTTGATCTCACATCCTGCTTTGAAGGTCTGGGTGGGCATCTTTCTCTTACAGACCTCTTAAACAGCTGTTTCTACAAGAGGCCATAAATTAGTAGAAGGCTTTCAGGCAATGAAAGGAGACATTTCAGCATCTAAATCCTGGTATTGGACATGTGGTATATCTTTTTCGAGTGTTTGCTCACGTCCATTCCATATTAGGTGTGTGCGCTCACCACATGCACTAGTGCCGAAAGTTTTTCCCTCAGTGATATCCATATGGGACCGGCTCTAGTGCCCCCTAGAGCGGCGCGCACATGCCGTAGTATAAGGGGTGCTGTCGGCTCCCCCTACCCTCAGTTCCTTCTTGTCACCAGTGACAGTGCTGGAATGTCTGCTGCTTCGGCTAGCATTGCATTTTGTTCAGTGTTCCTTCTGAATGTTTTCTGTAAATTAGTTGTAAAATAGTTTAAAGTTAATAGTTCCCTTAGTGTTAGTTCTAGTTTAGTCAGTCCCGAACGGGACTCGGCCTAGGGATGGGGCATGCCCTGGTCCCCAGTCATTAAGCCTTGTGATCATTATAAGCGGCCTGTGCCCATCAGTGACCCGCACGCTAGTTGTTTGAGGTGTCGAGGCGAAGGACACACAAGTGACAAATGTCGCATCTGTAAATCCTTCAAACCCCAAACAAAAAGAGACCTCCATCTCAGGGCGCCCCGGCTGGAGTCGGCACTGACCCCGCCAGCAGAGCAGAGATCCGACTCAGCCCCGAGCACTGCAGCATCAGTGCGGAGCGCCCCACCGGTGCCGTTTTCGAGCCACGACACCCACGCCATCTTTGAGCCACAGCTCCCATGGCACCGGCTTCGTCCGCACGTCGTCCATCACGGGTCTCCCTCACTCAGCTCCACAAGATGATGCTAAGGCTCATCAGGAGCTATTGAAGAGGGTCGCCTCCAACCTAGGACTCCAGGCGGTGGAGCTAGAGGAGCCATCGGACTCCCTATTTGATGTCCTCTGCTCCATGTCACCTACTAGGGTGGCTTTGCCCCTACACGAAGGGGTTTCAAAAATTTAGTAATGCCCTTTGGAAAACCTCCTCCTCCCTGCCCCCCATTTTGAAAAGGGCTGAGCGAAAATACTTTGTGTCAGCTAAAGCCCACGAGTATCTCTACGCCCACCCAGTCCCAAACCCTCTTGTAGTTGAGGCAGTTAATCAAAGGGAAAGGCAGGGGCAGCCTGGGCCCATGCCCAAAAATAAAGACTCTAAGAGACTGGACCTGTTTGGGCAAAAAATGTATTCGTCTTCCAGCCTTCAACTGAGAGTGGCCAGCCACTAAGCCTTCCTGGGCCACTACAATTACAACATGTGGTAGGCTATGGCCAAGTTTGAGATTTCGCTTCCCGATGGGTCCAGGAAGGAATTCTGGGTGATCCTCGAGGAGGGCACTGCTGCGGCCAGGGCGGCCCTCCAGGCAGCTTCAGTCGTGGTGGACTCCGCAGCTCGCACCCTGGCCTCGGCCATCTCCATGCAGCGGGCCTCCTGGCTGCTCCTCTCTGGCCTGTTGACGGAGGCTCAGCAGTCAGTGCAGGACCTCCCCTTTGATGGCCAGGCTTTGTTTGTAGAGCAGACGGACAGCAAGCTGCATGGGCTAAAAGATTCCTGCACTACCCTGTAGATACCCTCTAGGACTGTACATTCCTGGTCCAATCTGTAAGCGGTTTAAACCGCAGTCATCTCAGAGCCAAGGGAGATAACCCCAACGGGAGCCACTCCACAAGAAGAGCAGAGGCTACAAGTGCCGCCTGAGCCACCTGCCTCCATTCAAGCGGGCTCGACCCATACTAAGCAGGGGAACAAGTGAGCATTTTGAGGTTTAATTCAGTACTACAGGTATTTGCAAGACCTGCCTTTATTGGTTAGGTCTGTCAGCCAATTCTGTTATGAAATTAATGGAGGGGCAAAGTTTTTTTTGGTTTAACTTTCCTAGAGTCATGGCTTTTAAGGTTCATTTTTAGAGTTTGCGAACATTGAGAGATGTCTGTCTTGCTTAGTTCTACAGATTGTCCAAAATACTGTAGTTTAGAAATGACCACTGTCCTACTCCCTTATGTCTAAAGGATGGCAGCCAGACTGAAAAAAGCATGCATCATACCACCGACTCACACTGAGGGAAATCCAGGAGCTGTTGGCTGGAGCAGCTGCTTGCTTTCCTTTTGAAGGAGACAAGAAGGGGGGGAAAATGACTAATTCTGAGCAATAATGTGAGGTATTTGAAACCTTGCATAGAACTGTTGTCATCAGTTTTTAATCAAACACTTGATTAGCAAATTTAGAATAACAGCACTTAAGAACTTCAGTTATATGAGTCATCCTAATTTGTAAGGGTTTTCATAACCTATATAAAATATACACAATAGAATTTAGCATTGAAATTTCAATATTCTAAAGGGAAGAGAGGAAACTTACTCAAAGCTGAATGTCTTTACTCTTTTTTTTAAGAAAAAATCTGATCTGTATTCTTTAATTGTTCATGATGCATTTACATTATTTTCTTCAGACAATGTCTGCCAAAGAGATTGTACAAAATGTGTAGAATCCGGTTTCCTTACGGTACAAATTCATTATGCTAGAGATGTTGTCCAGTCTGGAAAGACTAAAATTAGACTTACCAGCCATGGTTTGGTTTGCGGGTATGCATTTGATAGTAGATACAGGCATGTTGAACTGCCTTTGCTCGCTGCTGGCAAATATCTAAGAAACTGGACTAGTGGGGCAGAGTAGGAGGGATGGCACCCACAGTCTCAAAGTGTGTGTGTGATATCATGACCCTAGCATACAGGGCATTGGCAAGGATCACTCCACAGAAGCTGGGGTCCCATGTATATTGCTGTCTTTGTTTTGGGGTTGCTTACTCTTTTCAAGATCAGGAGGCCAGATTTTAAACTCTGGTATACTTGGATGTCTCCTCTCCTGGTTTCTTTAATCAATTTTGATGGCTTTTAAATAGGGATAATGTAATAAAGGAGGGTGGTTGGTTGATCAGGTTCATATTTAAAATCCTTCCACCCCCTTCCCCAGGAGGGTGGGGCATTAAGAACGAAAAAGCAGGCTGCTGAGAGAAGTTCCTTTGCTATAGAGAAGTGAGAAATGAGTTGCTGAAGAGGGAAAGCAAATGTTAAATGGGTAATGATCTATTGTCTGTCAGCCTCCGTGCCAGTGTGTCAGCACAGTATGGTAATTGTCAAGCTGTCCAGGGTGACTCATGACCATGAGTGCCAATCTCAGGGCAGACTGTTAAGGAAGAGGGCACAAACCCCAAACTGGTTGTGAGTTCTATACTTAGATTCCACCAACCAAGTATCAGGCGTGAACTCCTCGGACACTACACCAGCCTTAACATGGAGTTACAGACAGTCCCCTTGGGTTATCCAGTCTATCTTGCCTCTTAGGCAAGCTTTCCTTTCTGATAGATGGTCTCTCACAAAAATTTGCAACAGTATTCAGATTACTTCCAGTCCCAAATGACCAGTCGCTTACCGCAGGTCAATTGTACCTTAGATCTCTAACCAAAGAAGTTGCTTTTGTACACAATCCTATAATTAGCTACAGATTTATTAACTAAGAAAAATAAATAAGAGAGTTATTTACAAGGTTAAGCAGGTAAACATACACACCCCAATAAGTTACAGTCTTAAGTTCCAAAAAGTGGTGATAGCAGCTGTATGCAAGCGCTATGTCTTTTAGGCCTAACCCAAACTAAACAGCTTGGAGATCCCTTACTTATGCTTAGAAATACTGCCCTCTCTGAATTCCAAGCAGCATAGTTGTGTTGTTGGAGTGCTTGCATATGGGCAGCTATCCCAGCATTCAAGTGCACCAACGTGCTTTTCACACTGTGTGTTAGCTTCCTGGAAAAAAAAAAAAAAAAAATGTTCATGAGCCCTTAGTCTTAATCTAATTGCAAACAGCCTGCCTCCAACACAGACTGCCCCAACAGCCTGCATCAAACACTTTTGCCCTGCCTCTCATTTGATTGTTCACAGCCAGGTATAGATAGCTCCTGTTTGCTGTGATCAGTGTTTGTTTTTGTTTTTCACTCTCCCTGCCTCTCATTTGATTGTTTCAAAGGAGGCTGCAACAAAACAAAGAGAGAGTAATTTATAAAGCATTCTGGGATACAATTCCATTCTGCCAAATCACAGCGCTGGTGTGTGGCCACACTTGATGACCAGCGCTGCAGCACCCATAGTGATACAGTTCCTTCTGGTCAGGCATTTTTATTCCCTTCCACCAGAGTTCAAATTGATGGAACAAGTATTGGCTCTGTCTCCTCTTCATGGGAGTGTGTGGGTGGGAGGCAATCAACAATTTGATGTTTGACCTTTGATGTTTCACAATGACTCATTTGTTTTCATTGGACCTTCTTGCAGAACCAGCAAGAACCAGCACTTTACACTAAGGTTTGGTCTACACTGGGTGGGGATCGATCTAAGTTATGAAACTTCAGCTATGTGAGTAACGTAGCTGAAGTTGATGTACTTAAATCTACTTACCACGGTGTCTTCACCGCGGTGAGTCGACTGCTGCTGCTACCCCATCGACTCTGCCTGTGCCTCTCGCCGAGCTGGAGTACAGGAGTCAATGGGAGAGCGCTCAGGGATCGATTTATTGTGTCTAGACTAGATGCGATAAATCGGTCCCCACTGGATCGATCGCTGCCCACCGATCCGGCCAGTAGTGAAGACATATGAGTTACACAACTACAGAAGTTTACAGTGCAGATAAATGCTCAACATAACTTTATACCATGGGCTACAGATGTTAAGTGAGGTCAAAACATGCAGTATCCTGCAAGTATTTCATCAAGTCTAAACTCATTCTTATCAATTTAACATCTATTTTAATAATGCTAATGCACAGGTGAGTCAGGCTGGTTTCCAGCTATGCATTTGTCAGCTTTCAGTGAGACCTAGGGGCCTTTGAAGGAGCTGGCATCTGATCTTCCAGCATCACAGTAGTATTGGACACTTATAAGAAAAGGTGCAATGTGGACATCTCTCTTTGAATTGGCACAAGTGATCTTGGTACAGCAGGGCCTCCATGCATAGGACTATACTATCACGAGCTAACCTAATCAAATGGGAATTATTAACAGTGAGGCCAGGTCTGCACTACAAACTTTACGTTGGTATAACTACATCTTGCAGGGGTGTGAAAAAACCACACCCCCTGAGCAACGCCGTTATACTGACCTACCCCTCAGTGTAGACAGTGCTATATGGACGGGAGGGCTTCTCCTGTCGATATAGCTACCATCTCTTGCAGGGGTGGACTAACTGCACTGATGGGAGAAGCTCTCCCATTGGCATGGTAGCGTCTTCGCTGAAGTGCTACAGCAGCGCAGTTGCAGCATTTTAAGTGTGGACCTTCCCTCAGCATCACCTTTCTGGATTAGACTCTGTGTGGGCTACAAAGCCCTATTTATAAAGGTTTTCCCCTCCCCACTACATACTTTGACTGGGAGACCACAGAAATTATGCCCATTGGCATGAGGATAAACTGGAAGGGACCACTGGCTGGACTCCCAATGTTCAAACCACTGAACTATCCCTCATTTCACTCATGTTTTGGGGCACAGTTCAGCCCCTGATCAGTACCTAATTTTGTCATCTGTATGATAGTTCATTAATGACTACTAATTGTCTCCAAGAGACTAAAAAGGAGCATTGTGAACACTGCTGGTAATAAAATCTGTAATTGTTAGTCCATTGCCCACAGTCTTGAGTCATCTAGGCTAGGAGTGTTCTGGTGGTGTGGCATAAACTTGTGCAGTGTAAAATAATCATATGCAAAATGAAATATCCTTCTGGACTGATCTTTAGTCTGAAGCCAGTTAGGTGCAGGATGTCTCGGATGAAACTAGAATAATTTTTTTCCCACTATCTTCTGAGCACCAGTAAGTCTCAACAGGTATTATGTAAATAATAATTCCCATTCCTCACTATCTAAAAGGAGCATGTGGAAGTGCATTGCTGAATACATAACGTAAATTGGTAGACAGCTGAAGTAGGATAGCAGGGAATTTCTGCAGCCTTGATGATATGGAGACTTAGGACAAAACATAAAACCTGAGTGTCAAATTCATTATGTGTTTCAGCACATGTTGTTGCTTTTATAGGCTTGTGCTCCAGAAAGTAAAATCTTGGCTTTTTAACAGAGTGAATAGATCTTCCACACCCACGTGCCTCCTCCTCCCCCCCCCCCCCAAATCAGGTGAACAGTCTAGACAAAGGTGATGAAAGATTTCCCTCTTGACAGATACCCAACAAAAGCTAGAGACGGGGATGATTTCAATGGGAGAGGTCAGTATTTATTTTTTTATTTTATTTTTATGTTTAGTACTGTAGCTAGTTGGCAACCCATTCAAAGCAGTCTGTCATATTAATTCTTCCTAAGTGAAAGCTTCACATGGGTGTAACTGTTTTTTGTTCCATTTATGGATTCTAAAATGTTCATTTTACTCAACTTTTTAACATTTAAATTGAACAATAGTTAAAAAAAAATTATACACTCAATCATTCTAAAAGGGTGGCAAATGTTCCTGGGGAGAACTTACACAACCTCTGTCCCCAGTAAACCAAAGGAGAACCAACTGAGGTGTCCTACTTCTCTCAGTGCTGTCAATGCAATGATCTCATCCTCAGGGCATCTTCCATATGTAATCACCACCATCTTGCAGATATACCCTACCATTCGTCTTCCCTCCTTTTTACTGTGGTTAAACTGCTTGTAAAGAGGATCTCCCCTCCCTCCCCCCAACCAAAAACACTTTCTGAACAGGCCAAGAGGCATTGTCTGGCGTTGTGTTTTTGTTTTGTTTTGGGTGGGGTGTTTCAGAATAGCAAAAAGCCATTAAAAACAGATTGTCATGGGGCAAAAGTAGGAAGCCTTTAAGAGAGTTAATGGGTTTGATAGTTTACCAGGAATTAACAGGATTCCAAGATTCCCACAATGGAAGAGATTTAAAAAATGAGAATTATTTAGTTTAGGGAGGTAATGAATTATGGATGACCCTGGTAGAAGGATGTGAAATGGTACATGGTATGGAACGTTTCCTGTTTAGCCTTTCTAATCATACAAGAACAAAGGGACACCTTATACATTTTAAAAAGGAACAAATTTGAAACTGCTAAGGGGAAATGCTCTTTTACTCAACATTTATTAACTCTGTGGGCCTTGCTTCTGCAAGATGCTATTGAGCCAAGGTGCTTAATATTAAAAAAGATTAAACATTATGTTAATAAAAACATTGACAGTTACACTCTCTAGGAAAAATGTACCAGGTGTAAGAAATAAGCCAACACCAAAAGGATTTAAGATGACATTTCCCCCCCGTGCATGATACTGTATAATCGTCTTTTATGGGGAGTTTTGCCCTTGCATTTGAAGCCTTTGCGCACTGGCCACTGACAGAGACAAGATACAAAATTAGTGATCTGGTACAGTAACTCCTTCCTTCAGTGTCTTTTCACAGAGCTGCTAACCTTCTGGCATACCAAGAGCTATAAAACAAGCAGTTCTTTGACTGACATATGTGAAGGAATATAGAGGAGCACTGGAGATTCCCCAATTACAGGAATCCTCTCTGGGTGAGAGTATGTGTACAGCAAATATGCTTGATCCTGCTGTTTACCTTTTAAATGTTTCAGTTAACTCTCTGCTATCCCTAACCAAAATCTGGCTTTCCATGACCTGCGCCATGTGTACCTTTGAGGACTAAGTGCATGCTTATAGAACATTAGGCACATCTGTTCGCTAACGTGTGTGCTCTTTCTTCACCTAAACAGAGGTAAGCATTTCAATGACACAGTCCATACCAGGAATCGGCAACCTTTGGCACACGGCTTGCCAGGGTAAGCACCGTGGCAGGCTGGGCTGGTTTGTTTACCTGCCGCATCAGCAGGTTCGGCCAATCACGGCTCCCACTGGCCGCGGTTTGCTGCTCCAGGCCAATGGGAGCTGCAGAAAGCGGCGCGGGAGGAGGGATGTGCTGGCCGCCGCTTACCGCAGCCCCCATTGGCCTGGAGCGGCAAGTGGGAGCCGCGATCAGCTGAACCTGCGGACGCGGCAGGTAAAGAAACCAGCCAGGCCCGCCAGGGTGCTTACTCTGGTGAGCCGCGGGCCAAAGATTGCCAATCCCTGGTCCATACAGACTGCACCTGACTATTTTACGTTCAACCTGACTCTTTCTTAGAGCTATTCCCAAGGTAGGAGAGGCTTTGATTATTCATTGATTTGTCAGTTAGCGTTCTACTGATAACTACTTGTGTCCCTTCAGTCAGTCATGCTGTCAAGACTATTTAGAAAAACAGTGGCATTTTCTTAATATGTTGTACTCGGTGGTGTTCTTCGAGATTTATGAAGCCATAATGCAGTGTCCAAAAAATCTTCCATTTTTAAGTAGTAATGGGCAGACAAGCTCTGTTCTGAACGGTATTTTAACTTCCAATTGTACCTTTCTTTTATGGTCTGACTTCCAGATGCATGACTCCCTTTCAGTTCAATTGCCCAGCACTGACATTATTATTACTACGGTAGAACCTCAGAGTTACAAACCC
Source organism: Mauremys reevesii (assembly GCF_016161935.1). Taxonomy (NCBI): domain Eukaryota; kingdom Metazoa; phylum Chordata; order Testudines; family Geoemydidae; genus Mauremys; species Mauremys reevesii. Next base: position 7,515,337 of record NC_052632.1, read on the forward strand.
TTCGGGAATGGAGGTTGTTCCTAACTCTGAAGTGTTTGTAACTCTGACTAAAACATTATGGTTGTGCTTTCAAAAGCTTACAACTGAACATTGACTTAATACAAATTTGAAACTTTACTATGCAGAAGAAAAATACTGCTTTTAATCATTTTAATTTAAATGAAACAAGCACAGAAAAGGTTTCCTTACCTTGTCAAATCTTTTTTAAACTTTCCCTTTTTATTTTTTTAATAGTTTTCATTTAACACAGTACTGTTCTGTCACTTGTGTATGCAAGCTGTGGTGTTGCAGAATCAGTGAGATATATTAGATGTCAGCCCAAAAAGGGACACAGACCTCCCAATCCTTTCTCCAAGTGCACAGTCCTGTTGGAATCAAGGGAGCAACTCCTGGGAGTTTAGGACTGCTTGCTTAAGTAAGGTTTTGCAGGATGAGTGGGGGAGGAGGAGGAGAAGGCTAATTATTTCAGGTACTCTAGTTGAAATCATAAAATTACCTGCAGATCATTTTTAAAATTCCTTTTTTTCCCTTACCCTTGGATATCACTAGGATATGCTATGTAGTATTTGTGTGGTAGGATCTGTCATGTTGTTTTATAGGTCTTGCTTGGGTATTTCACTGCTCTTTATGTATAGAATATGGTGTGTGGTCACATCTCCAGAACTGATCGCTGCAGCAGGCTAGGCCCGCTTTTAACAGAGGAAGTATTTGAGGAGAGAAAATCCACCAATCCATCAGCAGATCTAGATACGTACAGCACAGATTGTCACAACATTAACAGAAACTAGGACTTGAACGGAAGGAAATCTGAGCTGATGGATGTTTTAAATTATTCCCTTGTGTTGCAAGTACTAGAGAGCCAACTTGGAATGGCTGTCCAAATTACAAATCCGTCTTAATTTGTTTGACCTTTCCACTGATGAAAGAGGCACAAAAGCCATATAAATTGAAGTCATCTCCGTTAATTTCAGTGTTCTTCCATGGACACAGATTAGCTTGTTCTCTTGCATGTGTTGGCTGGAGGAGTTCTGGGCATGGTTTAAAATGTTAGAAAAGACTTGCTTCTCAAATTCACTGTCAGGAATAAAGTTGAGCCTTTCCTTATGAAGGATTAATCTTCCAGACAGCGTGCTGGATTTCACCATCCTGCACTAAAAGATAAACCAGCGATGGTGGTGGCTTTCAAACTCATCTCACCCTAAACTAAGTTTAAAGTCAAGCAGGCTTGGACATGCTGTTAGCATTATTAATAAATGTGGATTTTTCCAGAGTCATTAGGAAAAATGATATAAACCTAAATCTGTCAGTCCCTAGAACATGCAGATATTTAGGTGGATGTATAAAAACCTGCTCGAGAGGGAGAGTGGAAGCTCATGTGCAAGATTATACATATAGCCCTGAGTGCTTTTTAAAAGCCTTTTTATGAACAAAATGAATTGGCTTTTTCAATTTTGTATTTTAAAAAAAAAAAACACCTACATAAACTGACAGTTCTATACCTGCCTTGTGAAATGTATTTTTCTTGCATATGGAAGCATCTCTATCAAGTACAGTACAGTTCAGCTAGCATATTATATAACTAAGACATTTCTGGATATTCCAGTGTTCCTTTTTTGGTTTTAAAGCGTTCTTCCAACTAACCAGTCTAGAAACCTATGTTGGAAATGTGTGTTTTCCAGCAGTTTATCAGCCAGGCTTTACAGAATCCAGACAGCTCACTTTCATGTTGTAATAAAGGAAAAATATAATTGCCAGACGTCTACTTGAATAGATGGTTATTCTGGTACAAGTATGTGTGTTACTTTCTTGGTCTGTGACTCACCAGTGGATAGAACAGTAATTTTTGGTGACTAGGAGGTGGAGTAAATTACTGGTTGTGATCTGATGTCTTATCCACAGCATAGTAAGCAAAAGGGATGAATTAGAGATGAGAATAGCAGCAATGTATTTTTGGGATGGGGAGGGGGTGCGGGAAACCTCAAAGGATATGTTATACTATTGCCATTTTGATTACTTTTAAAAAAGAACATAAAGATAAAATAAGAAAACCTCAATCCTAATGGCTTTGCCAGTAATAGAAATACATCATAGAACAAAAGGCTGCAGAGCTTTTTATATCTTGTGTTCAGTAAATTGAGTTGTAAAGGAATAGACAAGTGTATTTTTAAAGTCCACACCTTAAGTCTGGGCCATTATTTTTGCATGGGAGGAGTACCTTTGTGGCATAATAGCCATGCTCATGTAAGCAAGTATGATGGCTTATGTCGGAAAAAGGGTATAATTAACGTAGCATTAATTATCTTATTGAGGATAATTTTTTTAAAAGCCTTTTAATTTATTTAGCACTACCATGCTTAGATGAGCCTTTTGGTCACACCCATCCTAATCCTGGAAGCCCTGAGAATCCTGAATATGGATTCACTTAAGTTACACAACTGCTTTTCATCTTCACTTAATATAGAGCCATTAAATCATATAAATGGAAAGCTTATTCAAACTGTTCTAAGCCAGTGATGCTTTTTAAAATCCTGTAAATGGTTTTCTGATTCTGGCACTTTAACTGTGATGCAAAGCTTTATGTGTGTGTCATGTGTATATACTTTTAAAAAAAAGTTGGCCAAGCCCATTGCAAGTCTTTCCCCATCCAGAACCGGCTGCTTTTCATTTATTTAGGCTCCTTTCGCTCTGGGATGAGCCTTCCACAGATCTCATTACAGCTGATGCATTGTGTACATAAACCATTGGCAAATCTTGCAGGAAAAACGGTGTTGTCTAGAGAGCTGTCTCTTTCTGGATGCTAACCAGGATGAACGTCAATAACAGTTAAAATCAGTTCTGTTACATGGTGAGAACTTGTATCTGTGCATTTCGCACTCTTAGTTGGAGAAGCCTGAAACTTTCTGTTGTGTTTCCACTTCGCACTTGGGGTTACTTGCTGTATTTCCAACAAAAACAAACACTGGAAAAAATTAAAAACCGAAACTGGATGGTGTCATGTAGGTACATACCTGCTGAAATAATCCGGTTGCATTTGTCTCCAGCAGGGACTAGGCACACATTCTCCCCTGCATTCAGAAGTTCATAGCCTGTTTGCACTTGCTCCAGGCTTTCAACTACGACTGTAACAGTCCAGGCCCTAGTATATAAACTCAGTCTCTGCTACTAGAGGGAAGATAGAACTTCAGGTCTCTTGTTAGCCTGTTGTATAGTGCTGTTTTTTTGATACAAGGGTTATGGCCCCCATTTCTTCCCTTCATCTGGCACTTTGTCTGAATGCTACTTCCAATAGGGGCCAACTCACCATGGTGAATTCCTGGATCCCGCTTGGAGGGTGGTCAGCCTCTCACTAATCTCCATTTCAGTGCCCCAAACTCCTTATCCCAACAGATAAAAAGAGAGCTGTGTCATGGTGGTTCTACTCCAGCCCCTCATTCCTTCTGGAGATAAATCCTAACATTCTTCTCCGGGCTTTTTCAAACCATGCCACCTCCATTAAGGAGACCGAGTAGGCCATACCCGTGCAGCAATCCATTTTAAAATGAAACTAAATCTGTGGACACCTTAGAATCTTAGAAATGTAGGGCTGGAAGGGACCTTGAGAGGTCATCTAGTCTAGCACCTTGCACTGAGTCTATGTCTGCACTACAGCCTATGTCGGCATAACATCTATTGCTCAGGAGTGTGAATAAACCACCCCCAAGCGAAATAAGTTATACCAAAGTAAGCACTTATACACTGTGCTACGGCAGTGGGAGAACTGCTCCCGCCAACATTGTTTCTGCCACTCACGGAGGTGGGTTTTTATGCCAACAGGAGGCTGTCTCCCTTCAGCATAGAGCGTCTTCACCACATGCGCTGCAGCGGTAGCACTGTACCTATAGACGTGGCCTGAGGCAGGACCAAGTAAACTTAAACCATACCTGACACACATTTGTCTAACGTGTTCTTAAAAACATCCAAGGATAGGGATTCCTCAACCTCCCTTGCTGACCTGTTCCGGTAGTTAACTACCATAAGTGGTCCCAAGCTATTTACCAGCTCTGGAAGTAATACTGTTAAGGCTGTGACTCCACTTGAGAGCTTACAGAGGAGCACCTCCACCAATGCAGCTGTGCTGCTATAAGCTGTCTAGTGGAGCGACTCCAAGCTGACAGGAGAGAACGCTTCCATCAACTTAATTAATCCACCCCCAATGAGTGGCAGCAGCTATGTTGGTGGGAGAAGCCCTCCTACCGACATCATACTGTCCACGCTGGCGCTTAGGTCGGTGTAATTTATGTTGTTTTGGGGGTGGCTTATTCACACCCCTGAGCGACATAAGTTATACCAACATAAGTGCCAGTCAGTCTAAATCACTCTTTATGCCCACTACTTGGGTGTTCTCTCAAGTGCTAGTCCTTTGTGGCTCAGGGTTGGAATGTTGCGTCTAAATGGACTTTGAATACTTTCCCATGCCTTGGGGGTATTTATAGCAAGGTCCTACACATTGATAGGAGTTGCATGTCTACATTGTTTGGGGTTTCAGCCTCAATCTTAGTTAAACTGACTTCAGCAAATGCTTGAAGCAAAAGTTTGTCCTTGAGGGGAGAGGCAACATCAGGAGAAGGCTTCTGGTGTGTGATCTCACCTTGTTAGATTGCAAATGTCTTCGTAGCAAGGACTGTCACTTTGTTGTTTTTACCGTGCCTGGTGCAGTAGGGCCCTGATCCATGATTTGGACCCCTGGGCACTACCACAGTACAAATTGTAAGTAATAACATAACTGATGGATTGTGAAGCTATAGACCTGTGATAACCATGCGGAATCAGGTTAAAATATACACGCTCCTGTTGCCAGGAAAAGCTACTTTTGAATAGTGCCTGTTTGCAAAACTAACTCTGATCCAGCTAAAGTGAATGTGACAACTTTACTACAGAACTTGTGGTGGTCTGTATTGCAGCCTTCCTTCTTTTTCCCTCTCCCTGACGTTCTTTACAAAAACATTACCATCCGTTGCTCCTTGCTGCAGCATAAAACATGTCTGTGTAGGCAATATACATAGTGACAATTCTTTTGCACCCTAGGCATAAAGTGATGTTGATCTGTCTAAATATACCTTGTGAATTTACCATGATCAGTGGAAGTCAGTGTCAGAAGATCCTGTTCAGTTTCAAGTTGGTAGAGTTCTTGTGTCAATTAGTTTGTCTTCCGTAATCACAACCACTTGGTAGCAAAGGCTAAATTCACCCTCAAACCCTGTTCTGAGGTGGAAAGAGTGGCATGTTTCTATTGCTGTACGGAGCAATAGTTTCTATTGCTGTTTACTATCCAAGTAAACAGCTCCGTACAGCAATAGTGCTCTAACTTGGGGTCCTGTCAGTCTTTAAAATAGAATAAAACGTGGGTTTTGTGTTAGAGCTCTGCCAGCACACTCTTCAAATAAGGTAAATACTAATCATTTTGACTGCATACGCAGGCAGAGCAGCCAGTGTTCTGTCATCAATAGCTTGAACAGCCTTGGCGCTAGAACCTGCTTTAGTATTTTAAGAGGGGGAATGTTGGCTAACATCTTGGAGAAGAAAGGAGCTGGTAACCGGCTCTAAAATGGCAACAAGACTCCAGAAGTTATTAGCCTGGTCCTGGTCTGAACCACTGATTTGGACGTGAAAGGTTCTTTGCTCCCAGTCATTCCAAAAGACATTCACATCTTTCATTAAGAGGTTTCTATGTCTTTATAGTTTGCATGTTAATTATTGTGCTGTAACTCTCTGTATATTTAGCTAAGAGAGTGTCTTGTGCGATCTGCTTCCTTCCTGCTGTTACGTATCATAGAGTTGATGTACTAAAGCATGCATTTTTGGCATTCTAGCTCTTTCATTTTGAAAGGCTTCAATCTCTTAAAACCGAAAGAGAAACTGTCTGCAGTCAAAGGAAGCACAGTATGTTGGGAGTGCTGTCAAACCCAGAATTTGTGCAGCTGCCAAAATGAGGTTCTATACTTTTATTGGCTGATATAAATGTTTAATTCATAGTGTATGTCTCCAGAATAAATATTACTCTGCTCAGTAATGAGTCTCCATCTTACAATCAACACCTCATATGCTGAAGTAGTTTCCTTGACTAGTTTTTATAGCTCTCTACATTCAGAGGTTCTTAAGAAAAATATGACTTTAGAGATAATGCCTGCAAAAACCATCTCTTCTAACGTAGACCATTGAGTGTAAAACTTGCATTTAAACTGCTTCTTGAAGGCAACCTTCAGAATTAGAAGTATGGTTTATAGAGTTTTATAGAGCAGTAAAGTGCAATTTCTCTTTAGACAGCAGCAACCGTAGGTATAGGCTCTTAACTTAAAATCTTGACATTTGTCCTTTATTTTCCCCTCTCTTGAGAGACTGCTGCTTATTTTCTGTATCCTGCACTGTGCCATTCTTTGCATGTATCTAAAATTCCCTAGAAATCTAATCTAGCTTTAAAAAAAAAAGACTCCTTGCTCAATTCTTGTTGAGGCTCTTTGCACAAAGGAAACAGAAGTTTATTGAGGAAAGTGTTAATTACTAAGCAAACAGCAATTACTGGATGTTGCTCTGACAGGCATAAACACTCCTAAAGTTTCTATTCCTTAGCCATTTCCATTTCTTGGTTTACCTAGGGGGGAGGGGCAGAGTTCTGAGCAGCAGAATGACCACCAAAAAGTCAAGACTGCATCTTGTTATACTAGTTATCTAGGCATAACAGAAGGAAAATAAAACCGCAGCCATTGTAAATCAGTGTCTTCCCATGTAACCCGTATTGCTGCAGTGTAAATCTCTTCCATTGGACCAGGTTATTACAGGTGTAAGACATCCCTTTTGTTATAATTTTTTTGCAAGCCACGGTTTAATTCATCAATGAATTCAATATTTCTAGCATCGGTCAAAGTGGTTTTCCATGAGCATCTCCTATATCTCTGCCCTGCGATTATTTTTTCCAGATAATTAGTTGTATTAACAAATTATTGCATTAATTTTCATGCACAACCACCCTGGAATGAGTTAATTGTCTTTTCCACCTCCCAACACTGAAATTGCTGTAAATCCTGACTCGGTACACCATCAACTCCAACTTGGGTTCACCAGCGTATCAAGGCCCTGTCCACAGTAGGATCAGAACAGTGCTGATTACCATCTTGTCCAAAACCAGTTGTTAAAGGCTTTTGCCTTTAAACCTTTAAGGTTTGAGCATTAGCCTGCTAAACCTAGGGTTGAGAGTTCAATCCTTGAGAGGACCATTTAGGGATCTGGGGCAAAAATCTGTCTGGGGATTGGTCCTGCTTTCAGCAGGGGGTTGGACTAGATGATCTCCTGGGGTCACTTCCAACCCTGATATTCTATGATTCAACCCACTAGATTTTCCTAACCAGTATAACTAGGGATCACTTCCTCCTGAGAATTATGCTGTAAACTATCCCCACAAATAGTCTCTAGCATGGTTCTGTAACACTGTTTTTACATTGTTCGTGGACAAGAATCTTTGCTCCTCCTGGTGAGGGAAACCAGGACAGAACCTGACTAGCACCACCCATATTTAAACATAGTTGTGTCTCTAGCGGTGTGCCTTAACACTGGGGAACCAGAATGTTTGCACTGTGAGCTAATCTACTCCTTAAAGACATTAGATAATGTAATAAAATATCTCAATGGCACATTCTAATTAATTGGTGCATTTCATCATGCTTCTAAAATTTTTATCTGTTGCAAAGTAGAACTGTATTTTTAGTACAGTGCAATCTAAAATGTCTGGCCAAAAACCTGATATAGTACCTAGGAAAATGGAAATATTTCTTTAAATGTATTCCAGAGCTGTGGTTTTTCCTCAGGGTATTTAAACTCTGTTATGTTCTGACTACTTACTTTTGGTGCAGGTTATATATGACTTGGATTAAAAATTCATTTTACGGACAGTTGACTCCGATCTTTCCATGCTTCTTTTTAATAATGAAAAACAGAACTTAAATTTTCAATTTAGCATGATGTAAATTCTAATATATAGTGTCCAAGGAAAGAAAAATTACATTCTTTCATTTGCCACTGAGATTTACAGATGTATTCTCCCCTCATGGTTATGACCAAAGACTCATGCTGTTGTAACCGTGACTACTACATCAGTACAATATTTTTGTTTCTCTTACTTTACATCTCTCTTCCCCACTTGTAATACAGACCTGGCTATCTCCCCAATGCAGTGGATTTCACATTCTCTGGTCCTTAGTGTAAGAACTTTGGCCCGAGTTCTTTGCTGGTGTAACTGGTGCAGCTCCTCTGAAGCCAGTGGACCTGGTCCAGTTTACACAAGAGAAGACCTTTGCCCTTCATATACTACTTGTCTGAATGTAAACTCCTTGGGGCAGGAATCATGTCTTATTTAAAATACCAAGCGCTCTGTTGATAGTTCATATTATGGTATTGCTGCTGTTGCTAAGTCACCAATATACCCTGGTGTTTCTTTGCAAGAAAACATGGTCCAGAATCTTAAAATTGCAACCTCTTAGAATTACACTATTGTCCCCTGCAGTTAGTTAAATTTTTGACTGCTTTTTAAACCATAATTTATCAATGACCTTTCACTGCACAATTTCCACAGCCATGTACCAACTTGTAACAGTGGCCTCTGCTAATCTAGTTACTTTGCTTACAACAAAAATGAAACCAGCAGAATGGACTATCTTGTTAAATAGCTGGCCTCTCAAGATAGGGCTATTACCAAGTTCTTTCAATGAGTCTCAAGTGGAAGTTATGTGGTGGTAAAGATCACTTTGTTTACCTTCCCAGTATTTTTTTAAAACAGGTTTTGAAGGAGGAGTCTGAGTGGAGTGAGTAGGATAGTCTTGTTCCGGTTCCTGGCGGACAGGGGGCTATATCACAATGGTACCTTTTCATAAGTCTCTCAACAGAGAACTCCACAAATGGATGATTTGAGAAGGCTGGGCTACCATCTCATACCTAGGATTTCATGGGCCGAAAGCTGGTGCTGGCACTGTTTTGTGGCTCACTACTCTGTGGAGAAATGGTAAATTTCACAAGCTCTTGTTAATCAGACACTCGACATGTGCACTAAATTTGCACTAAATAGTAAGATGAAATTCAGTAAAGACAAGTGCAAATTACTACACTTGAGAAAGGAAAATCAAATGCACAACTACAAAATGGTGACTAATTGGCTAAGTGGTTGTACTGGTGAAAAGGATCTGTGGGTTATAGAGGATCACAAATTGAATATGAAACAGCAATGTGGAGCAGTTGTGAAAAAAGGTAATATCATTGTGGTGTGTATCAACAGGATTGTTGTATATAAGACTCCGGGAGTAATTGTCCTGCTCTGCTCAGCACAAGTGAGGGCCCACCTGGAGCACTGTATCCAGTTCTGGGCATTACAGTTTAAGAAATATGTGGACAATTGAAGAGAGTCCAGAGGAGATCAACAAACGTGATAAAGGGTTTAGAAAAACCTGACCTATAGGGAAAGATTATAAAACTGGGCATGTTTAGGCTTGATAAAAGAAGACATGGTGGGGACCCGATAAGTCTTCAAATATGTTAAGGCAGTGGTGAGCAACCTGTGGCCCGTCAGGGTAATCGGCTGGCGGGCCACGAGACAGTGTTTACATTGACCATCCATAGGCATGGCCGCCCACAGCTCCCAGTGGCCACGGTTCGCCCTTCCCAGCTAATGGGAGCTGCAGGAAGCGGCAGCAGTACAGTGAGGCGATAAACAAGAAACCCCAGTGCTGTCTGTTTGAGTGGGTCGCCCAGATGATCAGTCAATACAGAGGCATAGCGATCAAGTTTATAGGGTTTTTAAAAGGGTAGAGAGGAAAATAATCAGGGTTGGTCAACTTCTCAGCCTCTTGGCTTTGACATATTTAGGAATATTGCTGCTTTGACATATTTGACATATTGCTGCTATGCCATATTTAGGAATTCCTAGGATTTTAGAATCTCACCCCCCAAATAGAAACCATACTTGAAAACAACCAGAAGATGATTGTGTGGCACACTACCATATGTGGATAATGTATGTGCATTTGATTCCTCACACATTATAAGCAAGGCAAAGAAGTATCCTTTTTGAGTTCATGGATTTAGTGGAGTTTGTATGTGATTCATTTAATGTGCTTCAGATTATTTTTGATGCTTATTTCCTGGCTTCATTAAACTTTGTGGTCTGACCATATTGTGGTGGTGTCTGCTAACAGTTTAGTAAAGCCTAGTTTTAATATCCTGATATATATTTCTTTAATATCCTGTAATACCCGTTTCCAGTTCTTTTTGGATAATGCTAATACTAAACAGGCTGTTATGCACAAGAGCCCCCAAGCTACATTTTAAGGTTTACATAGTGGATCCCATCTTCCTCCTTTACTCAACCCTGAATGCTGTTTGTCTGGATTTTTTTTAGTATACACACTCCCATATAGTGCTGTGTTGCTTTGCAAAAGCAGTGTAGAAAGAGAATGTTCCTGCCCTAGTCATGCTTTGGTATGTGTGTTGTGGGAGGGAGCAGTCAGCCCATTTTTATCCCTTTTTCTTCCCTCATACTTAAGACTTCTATGGGCTAAGGCCAGGTTTTCACTAGGAGCACCTGCCAGTGTAGCTGTACTAGTATACGCTACCAGCAAAATACTCCTATTGTGGACTGAGTCTCCAACACAGGCTTTTGCTGGAATAGCTTTCTTGGTCAGGGATCACAACTCGTAACTCCCTTGATGGATATAACGATGCCAGCAAATCTGTAGTCTAGATTTGTTATAAGTTAAAGTGGCACCTATAGCCCATCTATGGGAAACATGGGAACAAGTTCAGTTTTATGGAGACCAAAATGTGTCTTTAATTGACTGTCCAGTTTTCTCTCTGGTAAAAGTAGTAGTCGTCTAAGGCTATGTCTACACTACGAACTTTGGTGGATACAAATTACATCAGCATAAAGCTGCCGCAGTTAGTATATTGCTTGTATGCATGCATACTTGGCTCCTTGCATAGGTGCTTTGTGTACTCACCAGGAATGCTTGTTGGTGCACCATAGGTGGGTATCCCAGTGTGCTCCTCTCTCCATCTTCTGGTGTGCTATCTTTTGGGAAATTTTGGCAATGAGTGGTGGGGCATAAATGACTTGCAAAGAGGTGATTAGTTGCAAGGGGCCAAGTTCCCAGCATTCAGCTTTCTCCATCCCATAATGCCATCTATAACCCATAACTTTTCATGCCTTTTTTGAAAATCCCACAAAACCACATGGCAGTTCTTTAATGGAAGCATGGAACCCAAACAACTCTGCACTATTGTCTTGATCATTGCAAACACAGGATGAAGAGTCCTCCCGTATTTGCAAAACTGCAGGAACAACCAGAACAACTGGGCACATGACGATTTCCTGGAGAACAGATTGCTGTGGGACGTAGCAGAAACCAATTAGAGGTGGTTGGTGGCATTCATGGAGCTCTTGCATCCCCCACGCAATCTCCTTGTATATGTCCACATTTATACAGCTGCTCCAGAAGCTGGGCTTGCACGGCCTATTCTCCCCACAGACCCATATGATCCAGTACCTCCTGTCTACTCCAAGCAGGAGAGTGTCTGTAGCATGTAGCCAGCATGGTACGTTGGGCAGTTGCCTACAACAAGGGATTGCTGCTATGTGTGCTCACCAGGCTGGGCAATCCGGAAATGGCATTTCAAAAATACGTGGAGTTTTTAAAGAGTGTGTTGGCTTCTGGTGTCCATGACCCCTGGGCAGTGCAGTTCACAATTGTGACCAGAGTGGTCAGCGTGGGACATAGTGGGAGGCTGCTGGAGGAAAGTTAGAATCAACGTAGGTTGCATGGTGTCGACACTCGCAGTGCATCAACCATAATAGGCTGACTATGGCTCAGTGCCATTCGGGGAGGTGGTATTACAGCGTTGCCGTGACAGGGAACTTGCATCAGCGTGAGGCAGACTTGTAGACACAAGCACAGCTAGGTCCAAGCAAGGTGGTTTATATCAACCTAACTTTGTAGTGTAAATCAGGCCTAAGCTAATTGCTTTTGTTTTGGTATTAGAATATCTTCTATCATTAGACTCTTTGCCAAGTAAAAGGTGGCACTCTGGATGGATTGCTGTGTGGAATTGGGATGACTGTGCACTATGATGCTAAAGAATATTTATTACAAAGTGCATGGGAAGGGGAAGTCTTTGTTCCATAAATCAAAAGAGAGGTATTCAGAGAGGCACAGTAATTTATTCACCCTCATGGATCAAAACACTTCTGGGGAATGCACAGATTTGTCTTCCCAAAACAAACATCCCTTGGATACGTTGTTTTCTAAAGGCAATGGCAAATTCCTCTGGCCTTTAGCAAAACACCGGACTGCAGAGGTCATCTGAAGAGACTGGTTCCTAGCATGTGTTTTGGGTGGCTGCTGGATTTTATTTTATTTTGTTCCAGTTTACAAGGACTTGAAGCAAATTTTCTGCCGCTATTTCCAACCAAGCTCAACAAGACCCAGGTTATGACGAGAAGGGCAGTATAAAACTTATGAAAATGTCATTCTAGATGCTTTTGTGTATGCTTTAAAAGAGTTAATTGACCAAAATAATGGTGTAATGAGAGGACTGAATATTTCAGTAAATGGACAGCAGAGGATTTGGCATTCCAAGTTAGGTGGTTCCTGACACTGCATTATCACCAGTTTTTTCCCATCCAGAGCTGCTTAATTGCTGAATAAAGGCCTCCAAAGAACAGTAAGGAAGAGGTAGGAAAAAAGTAGTTATACTCCACTTGCTCCACTGAAACCCATGTCTAAAGCCCTCCCAAGCAACAGGTCAAACACTAAACATTCATAGATGACTCACCGGAAAGCAAGGCACTGCAGTCATGTATGTAACACTCTTAACCCCATTCCATATCCTGATCCTTCTTCTGATCAAACTGGCCACAATCCCTCCACCCTAAAGGCCAAGACTTTAATAGGGTTCGAAAAAAAGAACTAGTAAGTTCATGGAGGATAGGTCCATCAATGGCTATTAGCCAGGATGGGCAGGGATGAAGTCCCTAGCCTCTGTTTGCCAGAAGCTGGGACTGGGCAACAGGGGATGAATCACTTGATGATTCCCTGTTCTGTTCGTTCCCTCTGGGGCACCAGGCACTGGCCTCTGTTGGAAGACTGGATACTGGGCTAGATGGACCTTTGGTCTGACCCAGTAGGGCCGTTTTTATGTAAAACACTCACACTGACCTGAACCTGCCTCTTTGTTGACAAGAGCCTCATCCCACCTTCCAGTTGCTGACCCCTCCCCTCTTCTTCCTTCCTCCCTTGAACTCAGCAACAGCCCCCCTAAAGTGTTGTGACTCATGCTGAGCTGCCAGATCTATGTGTGATGCACAAGAAGTAACTTGTCTTGCCCTCCACCTCCCAAACTGGTAGAAAAGGGAGCCGGGAAAGCCAGGGTTTTTCACATTTCTCTTTCTACAGTTCTCGAGAGGCTTTACCCCTACAAAAGCAGGGCAGAGCACTGTATTGGATGTGCATTCAGAGCCCCAGTATAAAGGCTGTATGTGCTTCAGAATCTGCTTTTGGATACTGTAGCTATAAATGAATGCATTAAAAGCAGCCGATGTAACAGCAACAGGCAGTTGAAATGGTGGCTGAGTTCTGAAGTCCCATCAGCAGAAGTGGGTGGCAAGAACCTGAACTATCTCCAGTATAGAAGCGGAGTGAGAAAGAAACCATGGGGAGGAATCAGAAAGCTATTCACATGCAAGCGGCAGAAACATTCAAGAGAATTAAATCCATGCCTTGCTTGATTGACAGATTTTGTGAAGGATTTGATTGCCAAAGTTGAGGCAGTGTGTTCCACTCTTTTAAAATAGTGGCTAATGAGTTTTCATTCAGTGTAATGGGAGCTATTGGTAACTACATTTCCTGCTTTTGCTTAAAGCATTATAAAGTTTTAAAAGCAGCACTGGAAATTTTAGTGCCAAAGCTGAATTATAGGCGGCGTACATCTGCATAGCTAAAAACACAAACGTCGAGGTGAGCCCCCCCCACTCTGACACACTGCATGTATTGCAACATACTCTCAATTATGTAGTGCCGCAGACTCATGCTATTTGTTACTTCTCCAGACTATGCCAGAGAGCAAACCTCCACAAAAACCTCAGACCATATACAGTTAGTCAGCAACTCCATGTGAAATCTCTAACCATATTTGAACTAATGGGCTAACTTGGATACTGCAGGGAGAGGGTGGGAATGGCATTCTGTCTGACAGTTTATTTCAGTAATTAGAAAGTTGTTCCACCAATGGGATGACAATAAAAATCACTGGCTCTCTTAAAGCTATAAACTTATGCAAAATTTGGGAGGAATGGCGTGGGTTCTGACTTGTGTTTTCTCTGGGTGTACATATGTACACACAAACATACACAGCTTCTCAATTTCTCATTTGGCTGGTGCGTACCTCCTGGATTTGTAACTCCTGTAAATCTGTTAAAATGAGTCTCTTTATTTTGCTTAGTAATCTACATGCATTTCTACCTCTCCTAAAAAGTGACCTAAATATACCATCTTAAAATTATTTTTTACACTTCAGAGACACCATTTACAAATATAGGTAAATTTTATAGCTAGAGCTCTTTATACTAGTCTTATGTAGCCTTTTTATAATAAATGTCAAGAAAATCAACTTACTTAGAATGATGACCCTACTAAATAGGCAGCATTCCTCTACTGATCTCATTGACAAAGTATCCATATCCTTTTGTGACTTACCTACTATGTGCATTGTCTGTGAGAGTCCAAGTTCTTTGGGGCACAGGCTGTGCCATCTTAGGGTTTTGTACAGCCACATATAACTTTGACACTATATAAATTTAATCCATATGTTTCCCAATGATAAGAAAGAGGGTAGTTTATTGCATTCAGATTCAGCTACTATTGGTCAGTCTTAAGGTATAGTAGAGGTTATTGGACAATGGAGAATCTGTCCTCCCTTCAGTCCTGTGTAGTAATGACGTGACTGCAAAAAAAAAAAAAGCTTTCACAATCATAGCATCTAACTGTGGAAATTTATATCTGCAGCAACTGCATACCACGCAGTGCTCCTTACCATATAGGCTTTCACAACTGAAGTGTGCCAGAGCCAATGCTATCCAGTAAGATTCTAATGGAGTAAGTAAGTATGTGGTTTCTCTACATCGCACAAGAATTTGTGGCTTCTTTTTTGCTATTCTGAGCAATTATAAAACAGTGCTTCTGGCCAGAATCACACGTACCTTTGAAACACACACTTTGAAACAATGCTGTGCTGCTTCAGTAACTACAGAAGGCTGTCCTCTCCCACTGTTCTCCTTGTGAAATTAGTTAGGGGATTTTAGTTCATTTCCTAGTGGACACATCACACAAGCCAGTGCCAGAATAGGCTTTATCACCATTCTTAGCAATACCCAGTAAAAAACAAGATTGACTAGGCAGGGAGGACTAATTTATGGTCATAGGCTGCTAAAGAAATATGTGACGGAGAAAAATTACCCTTGTGTTCCATAAATGCTAAATTTAATGTTGGACAATGATACTGCAGCATATCACAGGGATCTGGCTAATGTGTCTTTCTTTATTTCACAGAGACATCTGATGTTCCTCTTTATTATTTGTTTTGTACCCAGAATGTTGCTGTACTTGATACATTACAAATAACCTAGTGGGAAATATTGTGTATCACATTAAGCAGATTTGCTGCTATAGTGTGATCTCTTTAAATGATGCTTTATCTTACCCCAGTTGCTATGCTGTGGTAAAAAGTAACAAGAGCATGTGAACAGAGGTTTGTTTTTTTTCTTTGAGTATTATGGGGAGATACAGTAACTTGTAAATTGGCCTTTATGCACCATTAGGTGTCATTCAGTTGCTTTATTGCTAGGTGTGCATTACAAAGTTTGTCACTTCTTAGTAAACTAATAACAATCTTCCTATCCTGTGCCTGAGCATAAGTATTTCTAGTGGTCATTTTCCAGAGCTAAGAACACTTCTGTCCTGAATGGCTAAGGAAATCATCCTGACACAGGAAGGCAGTAGGCAAAACTAGGCCATTATTTTAATGGCCCAGGCTAATGTAGATTATAAACTTTACTTGACAAAATGTCGCTAGCAGATTAGATTATGTACAGTGCAATTAAATGGGGTTTACAACAAAACTGTAAAGGTTCATTGTGAGTGGCAAGCAAAGTGAAGTGTGACACTTTGAACTTATACTTTATAGAATGTACTAGCATTTCAGTATGTGCTTGGTACTTTCAAATTTATGAAGGCATAGTCTTCAATCCCAAGAGTTTACCAAGGAAAGCAAAACATGGGTGAATAGAATGGAAAATATGCTGTCAAAATACATATTATTTTAAAATTTGTCCTTGTACTATGCCTTTTTATTAGCTGGCTTATTTCTTATAGGCCCTGCAACAGAAGTGGATCTTGAGAAGGGCTTTGGAGGAGAGGGTAATGGCCATACACATCATCCTGTGCAGGATGGCATGAAAGAGGAGCACAGCTGGCTGTGGGAGCAGTAGACAGTGTGTGAAGTTCCCAGGCCACCTGTCAAAAGTGTAAATGGCCAGCCCTCTGTAACCAGAGCCTTGGCTGGTCAGAGAGCAGGCAGGAAATCCTATCCCTGCTGCCAGTTCTCCTCCCTTTGGAGGATGGGGATGCCATTCAAGACGGGACTGGGTGAACTGCAGGACTGGCTAGGTGCTGCTGCTGCAGGACAGCAAGCTGAGAATATGAGATTAGAGGTTGGGGGACAGGTTCAGGGAGCAGCCTTTCTGCTTTGCATGCAGGAATCAACCAAAAGCCACTGGGAAGAAGGTGCCTTACTCAGTGTCTAAGGAGCTGATGTTATGGGGGCACTTGAACTGTGTGCTTCTTGATTTCTGGGTGAATTCCTGCATCCCAAAAGGCTGTAGGAGGGTTCTCAGTCCAAAAGCAATGGATGGGAGTCTGGAACTAACTACCAGTAGGGTTGCCAACCCTGACTGAAGTCATTCCGAGAGATTTTCTTTTCCAACATGACATAATGACATTTTCTTAAAATATCCTAATAAAATCTCCCGGATTGCTTTCAATAGTCACCTGGGGATTGATGCCGATTCCAAGAGACTTCAGGCCAATCCTGGAGGATTGGCAACCCTACTACCAGCTTGGGGAGCAACCACCATACAAGACTAGTATCACTGGCATAGTAGACAGTGTGAAAGAAGCACCTCTGGTTAAAGACAGGAGAGGGGCAGAGTTGTGAAGGGCTTTGACGTTGAGGACAGAAAGTTTGAACTTGATGAAGTGAAAGTGTCAGCCAGCAGAGGGAATCCAAGGGTGGGTGATGTGGCCGGCGAGGAATATTGTTTTAGCAGTTGTGTTTTGGGCTGGCGTAACTGATCTATTTCAGGGCTGATATGTAATGATGGAGCCGGGAAATGCAGTCACACCAGGAATGGAAAACAACAACTTTTAATCAGTGCCCAGAATTGCTAAATAGTCCAGGACTGAAAGCGAAGAAGAATAATGCACTAACCATTTGAGCCTATAAGGAGAAATTGGGTAGGTCAGCAGACTGTAACTACCCACAGGGAAAGTTCAGTCGGACACTAAAGTCAACACATGTGCTCTGGTAAAAAATGCTACAAGTATTGGATTGCTTTAACTGGTGAGGAGTTTCTAGTATTAGTCAAAAAATGGCATCTCCCAGAGTGCATAAGCACTGTGTTGGTGCTACTCTCTGAACGATGTCACAGAGTGTGATGCTGATGAGATTCCATAGGCAAATGTCTCGTTTTTATTGGCTAGCCTTCACATTTCACCAGTGTTAAACTAGTTTACAATGGAAGACTCTAGCAGGCCATAGATACTGTGTCCCAGTCACCCCTTGTATCATTTCAGATGATGAAGTTGATACAACAAGCCCATTTTTGAAGTTACAAAAATTGATTCAGTAAACTGTCATGCCAGGACACAATGTGTAGCTGCCTTAGCATCAGAGCTCAGGCGGGGATTTAACGGGCCCAGTGCTCCCAGCAGCGTCCGGAGCCCCAGGGCCTTTAAATCTTGAAAGGCCACGCCTCTTCCGGTTGAGGCCACGCCCCCGCTCAGGACTCTGACGTACCGGTAAGTCCTTTAAGTTCCTTTTACCCCTGGCTGCACCCCTTAAGATGCCTTCAGCTTATGGCTGCCTGCTATAATACAATGTGTAGAGCTTTCTGTGTTTCCAAGAACTGCCCTACACTTGATCTGTGACCTAGAACAATGGATAACTCCTCTCTGGATTGCTTATCTGAAGCTTCTTCTGCAAAATCTTCTATGAAATAGAAGAGATACAAACTTCCAGGCTGTTTGTGGCTGTTCTTTTCATGGGGCTGCTGTCAGTGATAACAAAAGCCAGGTTGTTTACATCTCAGCACCGTGGAAGCTAAAGGTACGTCTAAACTAGAAAGGTAAGTTGACCTATATTAGGTTGACTTACAGCCACCACAGTAATTACTGCAGTGGTGCTTGTCCACACTACCCATCTTGAGTCACTGGGGCACACACATACTCATCAGGGGAGCTTCCACTGAATCCTCACCAGGAGCACTTCCACCAACCTAAGAGGGGAAGTATGGGGAGCTGAGAGCCCAGGCTCCCTATGGGCTGTACCCTCATCCCCGTTCTCTGCCGGGAGTGGGAGGAAGCCACACGGGGCTTCTTCCCCCCCGAGCCCGCCCAATCCTGCTGGGAGCCTGTCAGCCTTGTCAGTTCACAGCTCCTGCCATGAAATTGACAAGACAGCCATGTAAGGAATGCAGTGTCTACACAGATACTGTGTAGTAGGGCACTTACATCAGCAAGAGGAAGGCTGTAGTGTAGACACTGACATAATTAGTTGATGTAAATTGCCTTACATCAACCTGACTGCATACTGTAGACCAGCCCTAAGAGGAACAATAAAATCCGACTCACAAAATATTTGGTACGAAAGTAATTTGGTACAGTCCCGGCGTCTGGCCTTAAATGAACAAATCAGAAGTGAGTTACTACTATGTCATTCCTATTTTGTCTGGATCAGTGAAGGCAGCCGCTCCTCGATTTGTGAAGGAAAGCTGAATCACTTTTCCCACAGGTCAATGTCTGAGCTTGAGCAAGACAGACCCACGTACAAAACAGTGCATTTCCACTGGACTCCTAATCGGGAAATGCTCAAAATGAATTTTGAACACACTTTCTCAAGTGAATGTGATATAAATTAGTCATCGACACCTATGATGCTGCACTTCTTTAGTGGCTGTAGGGTAGAACATTTCATAGCATTTATTGGCACAATCTTTGCTTTTGTTCCTATTAAGAAGCAGAATCCTAAATTACAGCCAAACCTTGTGAGGTTTGCATAACCAAATCTAATCTCTTCAAAAAGCCAGTTTTCAGGGTGTGTTTTTTTTAATTTAGTTTCTCTTTTATGATACAAAATACTTGCAGAGTAGGGTTCTGCTTTTTGCTTTAAAAAATAAAATAACTGCAAAAAAGCAGCCCTCAGGCTTTATAGAACTGGACTGATGGCAGCTATGTGGCTAATATGTTATATGTTCCAAATGGGAAGACATTATTTAAACAAACCAAGCAATAATCTCCTCCTGAGAGATGCTTGTGAAGGCTCTTGTCTCATCTCTCTTTATTTTTAACCACTAAGGGTCCAAGTCTGTTTCCCATTACTGAATTTGGGGGCAGGGGTGAGAGGACCCTTCACTTTCCAACTGCAGCAAACTGACTAGTTCCCTTGTCTAGATCACAGGAAAAGATCATTGCAAAACAAAACAAAACGGTTTATTTTCCATCTCTTTCCTCCACTTCATAACCAGGAGATCTTAAATTATTATATTCTTTCTTTAAACTCCTTTGTACTGTGGTCTGTTCGTAGTGCTAATTCCATGATACTAGAGCGACCATTGGCAGACATATCACTCTAATATTGGAGGCAGGAGGAAAAACTGCTGTTTGGACAAGTGACTATGTTGGGTGGTAGAAAGGAGAAGAGATGCAAATTTGGAGAGTATAATCCATTAGAAATTAATTGGTTTGGAGAAACTGGAAATGGGCAAATTGAGGGCAGATTTTTAAGCTTCTGTGCTTATTGAGCTGAAGCAAAATGCTTAATGAAGTAGTTGCATTGTAAACTATTGTAAACTAAAGATTAAACTGAAACGCAGTCGCTGTTGTAATTTACAGCTGGACTAGACATTCCTTGGGAATTCAGTGACCTCGGATTTGCTGTACGTTAAAGTTGTCCAAGATGTTTGGCTTCCCTTTTAAAATACACTGGAGAGAGGGGGAGCAGTAGCTTCATAGAGGTCAGCAATACACACGGCACTGTTGGAATGAAGATCCTGAGAGAGCCTTAGCAGACTCTAGACGCTTAAATTAAACCACCCGCACTGTTTTTTGTAATAGCATAAAAAGAAGTTTATTTTGCCAGGCACAGCTCGCTCTTTCTGAAGAACAGGCTTAGAATTATTTAATACATAGGTTCTGAGCCTGAAATGATTTTGTAGCACCCTTTAACGTTCCTTTCCAAAACTGCATTAGATAATCATGTTTGAAATTTGTCCAACAATATTTTTCCCTTTTATTTAAAACAAATCTCATTAGAGTCAATGATAATTAAACATGTGCTTAAGTTAAAAAGGATGGGCTGAGCACATGCTTAATTGTTTTGCTGAATTGGGGCCTGAGTATTGTATTGGTCAGTTCAGAAGTTTAATATTAACATCTAGCGCTGTATATGACTCTTGCTGTACCTCTTCTTGTTGTGGCAAACTGAGAGGTTGTGTTTAAAGGGTGAGAGTGACGTGCGTAGGAAATCACGGTTCATCCTTTTCCCCTAAACACAGTAACGTCCATTGTACGGCATATTTTTGAGCACCCCAGCAATAGCTGTGGGGGCTGCATGTGACACAGTCAAATTTAAAATGCAAAAACCTGTATGAAGAGTCATTACGAAGAATCCTCAATGTCCCTTCGTGCTCAAAGATCTGTTACTTGAATTTCCTGCAAATCCGACCACCACCACCACCACCACCCCCAAAAATGCACAAACCACAATGATAAAGAAATGACGTTTATCCTGTGGCCTGGTCTAAGTGTTGAACATTTTACCAGCAGAACTGCACGAAGGGTTTTTTTACTGACCTAGTTAAGGTAGCAAGACCATTAATGTAGATGCTATTGTACTGGCATAAGGTGGTTTATATCAGGAAAGCTTATTTCACGTCGCTGAACTGAAATAACCTATCCTAATAGAAGCACTTTTATATCCAAAAAAGACTGCGCCTACACTATGCAGGGAGGAGGCTGCTGCTTTAGGCTGGCGTAGTTAAAGCAATAAAACTGTAGACAAGGCCTCTGTGTGGTTGTCTTAAGCATGTTCTTTCCTCTTGTGGAAGAGTGCCCCTCACCTGCTGCTGAGGGCAGATGCTCACCTGCTGTCGAACAAAGTTCTCCCTAGCCATGCAACATTAGCTATTATTCTAGGTTTTAATTAGGTAGGTTTTTGTATTTCAGGTGCATCTCAGGTATTCATAAATGTGCCATACAACATGAGTTGTCCAGAGCTGCTTTTCATGACATTTGTGGAGCTGTATTTTCTGGGCTGTGGCAGTACAATCTGGAGCTGTGAGAGCATGTCCTGTGGGGCTGTTCTGTGGCTGCAGGCCAGTTTCTGTATATATTGGCCTTATTTTTTAAGACCATTTTCTCCAATACACTTTTTTTTTTTTTTTTGCGCCTGCAAAAGACTTCTTCATTTAAAATTATCAACATAACACCCTTTCAGTTAGTCTTTTGGCTCCAAGCCCATAGTGCCCACAACAGCTGTACCACAGTTTAAACATTCAGTCTCTAACATATTGGGGAACATTAGGGTGTTTTTAAGGCTTCAACAGGTCTAGGGTAAATACTGGTTAATAAAGAGTAGCACCTCTTTGTATCCCTGTGTTTCCTGTGGTCTACATTAGAATAAAGCATGCTTAGAATATAATCACCAAAATTAATAACTATGAAAGGTTCTAAAAAAAAAAATACGTAGAGAAGTGTGTTCCAAATGAGGAGTATGTTTTACTAGCAAGGCTCTGATAACCAATTTGTCACGCAAAAGCTTGCACGTCCTGTAGAGAACTGTACGTTCCACAGATTGACCACTTTGCTATCATTTGATTTTTTTTTTCTTCTGGATTTCTGTCTACACATTTTGATGGTCATTAGGTTAAAAACCAAAAAAGTCATAATTGTTTAGTGTTCCCAAATCCTCAAACAATGAAACGTGCAAATAGCAAACATGGCTGCAATCCTTTTGGTGGCATGATCAAATGCTTTCAGATCAGGGCCCTTGCATATGCTAACCTTTAAACAAATATATAACTAGCTGGCATGGCATAATTGGTTCGAAGCATGGATTGTGTCCCCCAACATAGAATCATACGGTTGGAAGGGACTGCATCTAGTCCAACCCCCTGCCAAGATGCAGGATTTGTTGTGTCTAAATTATCCAAGACAGATGGCTATCCAGCCTCCTTTTGAAAACCTCCAGTGAAGAAGCTTCCGTGACCTCCCCAAGCAAGTCTGTTCCATTGTTCCACTGTTCTTATAGTTAGGAAAATTTTATCGTGACATTTAATCTAAATCTGTTATGCTGTAGATTGAACTCATTGCCTCTTGTCCTGCCCGTTGTGGCAAAAGAGAACAACTTTCCTCCATCTTTTTATGGCAGCCTTTCAAGTATTTGAAGATAACTCCCATATCTCCTCTCTTCCAAACTAAACATACTCAGTTCCTTCAGCTTGCATTCCATTCCATCGATCATCTTCGTCACTCATCTCTACATCCTTTCTATACGTTGACATCCAAACTTGGACACCGTACTCCAGCTGAGGCATAACCAGAATTGGGAAGAGTGGTACTAAAACCTCCAGGACTTGCATGCTGTGCCTCTGTTAGTGCAACTAAAATAGCATTTGCTGACTTATGTTGAGACTGTGATCCACTACAACTCCTAGATCCTTCTCAGCAGTGCTGCTGCTAAGTCAGTTTCCCCCTATTCTGCATGGATATGGCAGCTACTCTGGTAGTAGCTGTGATTGCTAACCACGGGTTGCTCTTGTTAGTGATGTAGGCTGAAACATGGTGATTTTTTTTTTAATCGAGTCATCCCAAAGGTGAAGATAGGGGGGCCCCTAGCTATATCACTGATTCAGGTAGTCCTTTTCTTACTAGCTGTGTATATGACATCCCGGAGTATGCTGCATTGTATGGTGCTTGTGCCCTTCTATATGCTTGTCTCTGGAGCACTGTCCTTTGTGGAGACACTGTAGGTTAACTGCTCAGTTTTTCCCAGAATGCACTGGCAGTATGGCAAGTGTGGATGCACAAAGACAATGTGGTTGAGTTCTGACAAAATGAGTTGCTGAATAGATGGTTTTTCTCTCTCTCTCAGGGTTAATGAGTTGTTTTAATAAATGGGTAATTGATTGTTAGTTCAGCTGGTCAATAAACTGCATATAGCCATCTATGACACCATCTATTGGTGCATAACCACCTATAACAAACTACTAAGTCTATAATATGCTTATAACATCTATTAATGATTTTTAGCCCTTTATAAAGCATTTTTAAATGGGATCTTAGGGCTTGTCTACACTACAGTGCTGCAGCAGCTTTTAAGCACCACTGTAGCAATGAGTGAAGACACTGCCTATGCCAACCAGAGAGCTTCTCCCATCGGCATAGGTACTTCACCTCCCCAAGAGCAGGTAGCTGTGTCAGTGGCAGAAGCCCTCTTAGCCAACATTGTGCTGTCTACACCAGCGGTTAGGTTGGGATAATAGTGTCACTCAGGGGGTGTGGATTTTCCACACCCTGAGCAATGCAGTTTTACCAACATGCATTGGTAATGTAGACCAAGCCTATATATCAAGAGTGACTCAATATTATTTTTAAACATTGAAGTCAATGGTAGCTTTGCCGTCAACTTCAATGAGTAGCGAATCAGGCCCACAGTGTACAAGAAGCCATAAGGGTATACTTTTGCTTATGAGGTACATGGGGAGTGGCTTGTCTGGGAGGGAGGAGACGTGAAGTTTTATAGGAAAAGCAGTTAAAATATCCTTGCAAGCTATTCTTCTGAAAAACATGTTTATATACAAACTTTCTGGAAGCCTTGATGCCTTCTAATTAGTTGTGTATCTGCATTCTAGCACTGCCTGGTAGTTCAACTGCAGTGAGTGGTTTGTTAGAATTTCCACTTTGGGAAGGCTGGGTGGGAATTTAACACTTTCTGTTTAAATTGCATTGAGTTGAAACTTGAAACACCAGTCAAGTCTACTTTTTTCTTTTCAAATCAGCTCTGCTAGAGGAGAGAGGGGGAAAAATTATCTGGGCTTTAACTTGCACTGCTAACATTTTATTTATACTTAGCAAGCACCTATTATAGTCCTTAAAATATACCAATTACTTTTGTTTCAGAAAGTTAGTTAATGGCCGATGTCTTAATTTGCATTCAGATGTTTCATATCATTTTTCCTACCCATCAGTGTTCTATTCAAACTTTGTTGAGTAAAGTAACCTAAAAGTGCTTCTGCTTTTGATTGTTTCCTATTGTGGGTGTTTGAGTGCCCTGGTTTGGTATCTTAAAATAAATGCTCTCAGGTTGTATGGTCTTGATTTATTTGTTTTTTCTTTTTAAATCCAAAACAGAATTTGAAAATAAATGCGATTATCAGTGCTGTTTAAAAAACAAAACAAGAACCTATTGAAACAATATAAAATATATATATATATCTTGCTTTCCACAGTCCTATGGAAATCGGTGCCTTCACTTGTATTCATACAGTTGAAATACTGTTGAAATCCACAGATAGATACTACATGTGGTATTACATCTAGTGCTATATATATAAAAGACATGCCTGGTGGAGACAGCTTAGAATTAAAGTACATGCTCTAGCTCTGTGCTCTTGCAATGTTTTTGTTCATGCTATATAAATTCTCCATTGTAATAAACAGTGTGCTTACAAGATTGATTCTAAGTGGGTGTGACATGGGGTCACGGGGATCCCAGAAATCTTAACAGAAACTACAAGACTCAAAATATGCTACAGTAACCCGTTATTAGTAACAGAAACAGGATACACATAATTAAAAAGGGAGGGAGGGCAGGATGGGAACCATGCTTCAGAGCTGGTTTCTTGAAGAAGGCCTAAGTCTGTTTAACTCTTACCGCTCCTACTCTGAGTTTCAATTGGATTAAGTTCCACCCCAGTAACACTCTACTTCTATATCTGGGAGAGTTTCTATCATGCACTACTCCAAAAGGGTATGTATTCCTTGTCAGTTGACCTGTTTTTATAGCCTAGAGACCCTAACCAAGTTCAGGTCCCCTTTGTGCTGGGCAATATACATACACCTTGTAAAAGACAGATTCTGTTCCAAAGGGCTTACAGTTTACATTGACGAGATGGAAGAATGACTTAACATGGGGAAGATAGTATAGGAAAGGACAGATGTTTTGAAGGACAAAGAAATGGGAAGGAGAGGGAAAGGAATGGTGATTACTGCAATGTGGTCAGGGGAAAAAACGATATGGGGTAGTAATGCAAGTAATGTACACACTGCAAGTAATATGCAGCTATAGTTAATATAACATTGTTCTTAAACGGTGGGTCAGACCAAGCAAATTAGGTAGCAATTAGAGACCCATGCAATGGGACTTGTAGCTGCTGTACATGGACACAACAGGATCACATAAGGATGGTGGCCGCTTTAACTGCCTTTCTTCTAGCATCTTTAAGTTGGAGACTTCATTTCATTATTTCTTTTTCTTACTTTATAATTTGCATTTAGCACACTGCTTGAATGGGCTTGCATTCTTAGATTTGACATTTAGACCCATTCTGACTTAAAATATCTCAGACTAAGTGTACGGTTGAACTGCTACAGCTGCACAGCTGTGGTGCTTCAGTGTAAACACTACAGTGGCAGGAGGGTTTCTTCCCTCAACTAGCCCTCTCTCCACTGGGGGTTAGGTTGGCTTGACTGTCTCTCCCAGGAGTGTGGATTTTTCACTCCTCAGAGAGACATAGCTATGCAGATATAACTTCTCAGTGTAGACCAGTCTCAGGCTGCCACCTCATTATTTAGAAATAGAGCAGTTCCCATTTTAAGAATGCTTATGTTCTACTGCAGTGTTTCTCAAACTTGGGACGCCGCTTGTGTAGGGAAAGCCCCAGGCGGCTGGGCCTGTTTGTTTACCTGCTGCGTCTGCAGGTTCGGCTGATCGCAGCTCCCACTGGCCGCAGTTCGCTGCTCCAGGCCAATGGGAGCCGCTGGAAGCAGCAGCCAGTACGTCCCTTGGCCCGCGCTGCTTCCAGCAGCTCCCATTGGCCTGGAGCAGTGAACCAAAGCCAGTGGGAGCTGTGATCAGCCGGACCTGTGGACGACGGCAGGTAAACAAACCGTCCTGGCCCGCCAGGGGCTTTTCCCTACACAAGCGGCATCCCACGTTTGGGAAACACTTTTCTACTGTATATGTACCTTATGTTTTACTTACTTTATGAAACTGCTGTTGGTACTTTTTGAAGGGACCTGTTATCATTTAAACTCTGTATCTTATTTGAGATACTTAAATTTTAAAAAAAAATGTGGACCTCATCACCCCCTACCACAGAGACTGAATCCTGATATGTATAATGTGGTATCCTCAGGTTTACTAATGCAGAAATTAAACATGGTACTTAGCATCTTTGGTAAAAATGTTTAGTTAAACTAGTATTCTACAAGTTTAACTCTATTACTCTTTTTCTTTAGAAGAGTTTGTCCGTAAAGGAAAAGTTTAAAAGGACATGATAATGAAAACCTACTTATTCTGAATACAATGTCCTTGCCTTGCCTTATGCCATTTAAAAAAAAAAAAAAAACAGAAAAATGCTATTCATTTTATAATGTAGAGAATAAAAACACACATCTGATGTTGATGTCTTGGAATAAAAATGAGTTGTTCAGATAATGATATTTCTAGAGTAGGACATCATAATCCCAGTCCTTGGTAGATGTTTCTTTCACCAGTTTACAATGAATAACCCTCTGAATTCCTTTGAGTAGCAGCTGGTATCCCTACAACCTGTGCCTCAAATGGAGAACAGCTTATTCAGAAAGACTTCTGGTCATGTAAGCAAGGAGGCATTTTCATACAGTAGGGCTGTGAGGGGTAACTGTCACAAATACACTACTGCTAAAATCTTAATGTTGCAAAAATAGTAACTTAATATTTCTCTTTTTAGATGCAGCAGCTGTTTTATGAAAATTATGAGCAGAACAAAAAAGGCTACATCAAAGACCTTAGAAATAGCAAGATACACCGAGCTATAACACTGCATCCCAACAAGAACCCACCGTACCAGTATAGACTTCATAGTTACATGCTGAGTCGCAAAATCGCAGAACTGCGTTACCGGACTATACAGCTGCACAGAGAAATAGTCCTGATGAGCAAATACAGCAATGCAGAAATACACAAAGATGACCTTCAGCTGGGCATACCACCTTCTTTTATGAGGTTCCAGCCACACCAGCGTGAGGAGGTCTTGGAATGGGAGTTCCTTACGGGAAAGTATCTCTATTCTGCAGCTGATGGACAGCCCCCTCGGAGAGGGATGGATTCATCTCAGCGTGAAGCATTGGATGACATTGTTATGCAGGTCATGGAAATGATCAATGCAAATGCTAAGACCAGAGGGCGGATCATTGATTTCAAGGAGATACAATATGGCTATCGCAGAGTTAATCCTATGTATGGAGCAGAGTATGTTCTTGACTTATTGCTTCTATACAAAAAACACAAGGGAAAGAAGATGACTGTGCCTGTCAGAAGGCATGCCTACCTACAGCAGACATTCAGCAAGATCCAGTTTATGGAGCATGAAGAGATAGATGCCAAAGAGCTGGCCAGCAAAATTAACCAAGATTCTGGATCCTTGTCTTTCCTGTCCAATTCACTGAAGATGTTTGTTCCATTCCAGCTCACTGGATCAAAAGCAGAGCGGAAGGAGCCCAAAGACCAGAAGATCAACATCTTGATTCCTCTGTCTGGACGCTTTGATATGTTTGCTAGGTTCATGGGGAATTTTGAGAAAACTTGCCTCATTCCCAGTCAGAACGTCAAGCTGGTCGTCCTGCTTTTCAATTCTGACTCAAACCCTGATAAGGCAAAGCAAGTTGAATTGATGAGAGATTACCGTATTAAGTACCCCAAGGCTGATATGCAGATCTTGCCAGTGTCTGGGGAATTCTCAAGAGCTCTGGCTCTTGAAGTTGGATCTTCTCAGTTTAAAAATGAGTCTTTGCTCTTCTTCTGTGACGTTGACCTAGTGTTTACCACAGAGTTTCTCCAGCGATGTAGAGCCAATACAGTTTTGGGCCAACAAATATACTTTCCAGTCATCTTTAGTCAATATGATCCAAAGATAGTTTATAGTGGAAAAGTTCCCAGTGACAATCATTTTGCCTTCACCCAGAAAACAGGTTTCTGGAGGAACTATGGCTTTGGCATTACTTGTATTTACAAAGGTGATCTCCTTAGAGCAGGTGGCTTTGATGTCTCTATCCAAGGCTGGGGCCTTGAGGATGTGGACCTATTTAACAAAGTCATTCAAGCTGGCTTAAAGACTTTCCGAAGCCAAGAAATTGGAGTTGTTCATGTACATCATCCAGTCTTTTGTGACCCCAATCTTGATCCGAAACAATATAAAATGTGCTTGGGGTCCAAAGCTTCAACGTATGGGTCCACACAACAGTTGGCTGAACTATGGCTTGAAAAAAATGACCCCAGCTTTGGGAAAAGCAGCAATACTAATGGCTCAGTGAGGACAGCCTAATGTCCAGCTATGCTGGAGAAGACTTTTTTTAATTATCTAATTTATTTTTGGAAAATGTTTTGATAGTTCATTTTTAAAGACCACACAAGGATATATTTTAGAAATCATGTTTTCTTACCAAGAACTCTTTTGAGAATGAGCTTTTTCTGAACAAAACTGTGATTGATATTTGCCTTTGAACAAAAATTTTGGCTGAGTATTATCTGGCAGATCTGCATAATTCTGATGACTTGAAATAAGGTTTCCATATGAACAAAGGACCTCTTTTTTTCTTTTTCTTTTTTTTTACCTTTTTCCTTTGCTAGGATTCTATAAATTGGAACCTGAACGTTGAAGCAAAATGGCAAAATACTGTACCTAACTGTTGTGTTGTGACTGTTACATTACACAGATTCTACTCTTTTTAAATAGCCATAATGTTCAAATTGTGTTAGAACAATGCAAAACAGTGTGGCAATAGTTGGGTTATTAATTTCAGGAGTATTTCAATTGGTTGATTACTTCAACCAAAAATGTACTTTTGCTTATTGTGGCCGAGCAACTTTTTGAAGGGGTGTGTGGAAAAGAAGCACAACCTTGTATCAGTTTAGTCCATATGTAAGTTTGTCTGACATTTGGTCCATATGTGGATCTAACATTAAAAATTCCATGGTGGATTCTGTGTATTCTAAATTGTTCTCCAGTCTAGAACAGAGACTGAATGATGGTGAAATGCAAAATTGTAATGAGTGTGGGAGGGAGAAATGAGAATTTCTCACTGCAAAACAAGGTACACAACTAAAAATTTGAAATCTCTAATGAGAACATTGGAAACTTGCATCTGATTGCATTCATTTTGTACAGTCAGTTACAAGATGTTGGTGGGAACAATTGTTACATTCTTTGATTACTAGTTTCTTTTGTTTTCTGTATCTGATAGACCTTTAATTTATTTAATATCCATTGTTTTAGGTTCTTGCCCTTTTCTTGAATATCTGTTAGTCATTTATTTATATATCTATTAGGAATGTATTGCTTTTTCTCACTCTTAAGGTAGTGTACATCTTACTTACAGTAAACTGTGATCTCCAAAGATTTCTCTTGAAAGTATTTTTTATTCCAAATTCCTTTTAAAATTTTACTGAGTGACTTAAATAACCTTGGGAATTGTTTTGATGCTCTAAGATAAACCGGGGAGAGAAAATGTTGAGTAGAAACAATATGACCCCTCCGAGTTATCACCTAGTAAAGGTTAAATAAACATACAAATAAAGTGCCTTAAAGTGAACAAAAGGAGGGGGAACTCTTTTGCATTGAGACTTAGAACACTGATGGAAATTGCTGTTGAAGCAGATCATGTATTGGGCTCAGAAGTTAAAGATAAAGCCAGTGAAAAATATATTTTTCTATTGTACTCGTCAACACCGCTTTGCCCTAGTTCCATTTCAGTAATATAAAGACCTACTCTTTGGGAGGTGAAGGATAGTAAAAGAGAATGAAAATCAGTACTTAGATTTGATTTACCAAGTTTTAAGGGGTCCTTATGGAGTAACTGCTTGAATATTTCAATAGAAAAATAATCAGTGGTTACACATTTATGGAATGTGAATTGCATTTGCAACTAGTCTAGATTCAGTGTCATACAACTGTCGTTGTTTTGGTGACAGCCCCAAGGATGTAGATACTTATAATGGATTCAATGCATGGAAAGTGTTGAAAGACTTGGTCCTAAGATGCAATAAAGATTTTTATTTGCAATCCTATCTCATCATGTTGTCTGCCTCAGTCCTCATCTTACGTAGCAGGCACAGTTTAGGGTAAGTATTATAGCAAAGATTTGGGAGTGAAATGAGCCGAACAATAAAGTACCATATATACACAAGTTCTTGCCATCTGTGCCAAATTTCAGAATCAATAGTCCTTAAAAAGAGATGTTTCACCCTCTGCTCCTACTGTTTACTGTTGAGATTTTTTAATGGAGATTTTGAAGTCTGCCTTGTGAGGAGAGGATTTATACTACTTCAGCTGCTAATCAAGATGTCTGAAGCTACCCATAATGGTAAAACGAATTCACACAATTACCAGGTTGAATAACTCTGTAATATTTTATATATTCTATGCATGATAAAAATTAAGACCCACTTTTCAGATATGCTAAGCACCAGTTCACTGCTGCCTCTTCCAGTTTTATCAGAACTCTCTCAATAGTTGGTGTTTTTCTTAAACCCTCAACTCCTGGAGTCATGGGAGTTATGTAAAGTGGCTACTGATCTTTAGAAGTACTGAGAACCCACTGTTTCTGTTAGTTTCAATAGGAGCTGTGGGTCTTGCACACTTCTGGAAATTAGGTCTGAAGTTTCTCGGGGTGAGCAAATGAAATCGGTGACTGCTTCTGAAAATGTTGGTCTTGGTGTCTGGGATAAGAGGCACTGTTTTGTATTCTATAAATACAAGGTACCAAGGCCAATGTTTCCAGGAGTGACTAGTGACTTAGGGTGATGGGGGAGGGGGTGCAGGGTGGTCCAACTAGAGACACCTCAGGGTATGTCTACAATTGCAGCTGGAAGAGAGCCTCCCAGCCTGGGTAGACAAGCAGTAGATATGATATTTTGATTTTTAGTACGGCTTTTGACATGGTCCCACTGACATTCTCATAAGCATACTAGGGAAATGTGGTCTAGATGAAATTACTATAAGGTTGGTGCACAACTGGTTGAAAGAATGTACTTAAAGAGTAGTTATCAATGTCAGACTGGAAGGATGTGTCTATTGGGGTCCTGCGGGATGGGTCTTGGGTCCATTACTATTCAATATTTTCATTCATGACTTAGATAATGGTATGTAGAGTATCCCTATAAAATTTGTGGATAACCCCAAGCAGGGACGGGGACTTTGGAGGAAAGGATTAGGGTTCAAAACCATCTTGACAAATTGCAGAATTGGTCTGAAAGCAACAACATGAAATTCAATAAAGACAAGTGCAAAGTACTACACTTAAGAAGGCAAATCAGATGCCCCACAAAATGAGGAATAATTGGCTAGGTGGTAGTACTGCTGAAAAGGATCTGGGGGTGATAGTAGATCAGAAATGGAGTATAATAATAGAAAACTCAATAATAATAATTTTTATTCTTATTATGAGATGGGGATTTCAACTATCCCCGTACTGACTGGGTATGAGTCACCCCAGGACGGAATGCAGAGAAAGTTTCTACACTCTATTAATGACTGCTTCGTGGAGCAGCTAGTCCTGGAAGCCACAAGGGGAGAGGCAATTCTTGATTTAGTCCTAAATTGAACACAGGATCTAGTCCAAAAAGTGAATATAGCTGAGCTGCTCAGTAACAGCAACCATAATATAATTAAATTTAACATCCTGGTGGTGGGGGGGGGGAGGGGCATTAAAATATGAAAGAAGCCCACCACGGTAACATTTAACTTCAGAAAGGGGATCTACACAAAAATGAGGAAGCTAGTTAAACCAAAATTAAAACAAACACTCACAAGAAATGCCTACAAGCTGCATGAGAACTTAAAAAAAAACAAAAAAAAAACCCCATGATAGAGGCTCAAATTAAATGAATATCCCAAATTTTAAAAAGGGGGGACCAACAAAATGCCATCGTTGCTAAACACAGAAAAAGAGGCAAAAAGGTTTCCTTTAAAACTTGGAAGTCAAATCCAACAGAGGAAAATACAAGAGAGTATAAACTCTGGTAAGCCAAGTGTAAAAGTATAATTAGGCAGGCCAAAAAAGAATTTGAAGAGCAAAGACGAACTAGCGGCAAAAAAAATGAAGTACATCAGAAGCAGCGAGCTTGCCAAACAATCAGTGGGGCCACTGGAAGATGGAGTGCTAAAGGAGCACTCAAGGAATACAAGGCCGTTGCGGAGAAGCTAAATGAATAATTTCCCTCAGACATCACTGCAGAGGATGTGAGGGAGATTCCCACACCTGAGCCATTCTTTTTAGGTGACAAACCTGAAGAACTATCCCAGATTGAGGTGGTGTCAATAGAGGTGGTTTTGGAACAAATTGATAAACAGTAATAAGTCACTAGGACCAGATGGGATTCACCCGAGTTCTGAAAATTCAAATATGAAATTGCAGATTTAATTGGTATGTAACCTATTGCTTAAATCAGCCTCCAGGTGACTGGAGGATAGCAAATGTAACACTTTTTATTTAAAAAAAAACAAATAAAAGGCTCCAGAGTCGATCCCAGCAATTACAGGCCGGTAAGCCCAACTTCAATACCAGGCAAATTGGTTGAAACTATAGTAAAGTACAGAGTTATCGATTTGTTGGGGAAAAGTCAATTTCCCTTTTTTGTAAGGGGAAAAGTCAATTTCCCTTTTTTGTAAAGGGAAATCATGCCTCACCAGTCTATTAGAATTCTTTGTGGAGGTCAACAAATGTGGACAAGAGTTCTCCAGTGTACTTGGACTTTCAGAAAGCCTTTGAAAAGGTCCCTCACCAAAGGCTCTTAAGCAAACTTAAGCAGTCCTGGGATAAAAGGGAAAGTCCTCTCATGGTTCGTAACTGGTTAAAAGACAGAAAACAAAGGGTAGAATAAATGGTCAGTTTTCAGAATGGAGAGAGGTAAATAGCAGGGTCCCCTAGAGATCTATACAGGGACGAGTGCTGATCAACATATTCATAAATGAACTGGAAAAACAGGCAGTAAAGTGGCAAAAATTGTAGATGATACAAAACTACTCAATATAGTTAAGTCCAAAGCAGACTGATAAAAGTTACAAAGGGATCTCACAAAATTCGGTGACCGGCCAACAAAATGGCAGATGAAATTCAATGTTGATAAATGCAAAGTAATGCACATTAGAAAACATAATCCCCATTATACGTACAAAATGATGGGGGTCTAAATTAGCTGTTACCACTCAAGAAAGATCTTGGAGTCATTGTGGGTAGTTCTCTGAAAACATCCTCTCAATGTACAGCGGCGGTCAAAAAAGCTAACGTTAGGACCATTAGGAAAGTGATAGATAAGACAGATTAGATCATAATGCCATTATATAAATCCATGGTGTGCCCACACTTTGAATACTGTGTGCAGTTCTGGTCAGTGCATTTCAAAAAGAGATACATTAGAAATGGAAAAGGTATAGAGAAGGCCAACAAAAATGATTAATGGTATGGAACAGCTTCC
Source organism: Mauremys reevesii (assembly GCF_016161935.1). NCBI lineage: Eukaryota > Metazoa > Chordata > Testudines > Geoemydidae > Mauremys > Mauremys reevesii. The sequence continues at coordinate 7,549,414 of NC_052632.1, forward strand.
ATCTGAGGAGAGATTAAAAAGACTGGGACTGTTCAGCTTGGAAAAGAGATGACTAAGGGGATATGACAGAGGTCTATGAAATCACGAATGGTGTGGAGAAAGTAAATAAGGAAGTGCTATTTTACCCCTTCACATAACATAAGAACCAGGGGTCACATAATAAAATCAACGGACAGTAGGTTTAAAACAAACAAAAGGACGTACTTCTTCACACAACGCACAGTCAACGTGAGGAACTCATTGCCAGGGGGCATGGGGAAGGCGAAAACTATAACGGGATTTAAAAAAGAATTAGAAAATTCCACGGAGGATAGGTCCATCAATGGCTATTAGCCAAGATGGTCAGGGATGTGTCTCAACCTCTGACTGCCAGATTCTGGGACTGGACAACAAAGGATGATCACCTGATAATTGCCCTGTTCTCTTCATTCCCTCTAAAGCATCTGGCATTGGCCACTGTCAGAAGATACTGGGCTAGATGGATCATTTGAGCTGACCCAATATGGCCATTCTTATGAGTCCTGACAGTGGACCTGGTGCTATAGGCCTCTGATGTGATTTCCTCACAACAATCTCTGATCTAAATGGACGTAAGTACAGAGGAAGGGCATGGTGCAATATGCCAAAGTCATGCTGTAGAAGGTATGGAAGAGACCGTTGCAATAAACAAACCCTGATTTTTCCCCCCCTCCTGGCTCTAAACCACTGCTCTAAACATCGTGCGAGACTGAAGCTGTTGCTTATCATATGAGGGGTATCTCATGAGGCAAAAAGTATACTTGCTATCAAACCCGGATTTAAGGGCAGGTGACCCAGGTGACCACCTGGGGTGTCGGGCTTGGGTGTGCCAGGCTCAAGGTACTGGTTTTGTTGTTAGCAACAAGAGGGAAAATTGAATATTTGAAGTAAAATGTTTCAGGTATTCCATATGTGGATTCATTTTGCAGTAGCCCTCCTAGAATGTTCTGGACCTTTGTAGAATCTCGTGGAACCTTCCAGACTTTCTGAGAACTACCTTTTCCTTGAACCTTCTAGAATGTTGTCAGCCAATCCGTGAGGTACAAGAACGACGTGAAATGAAGTGAGAGCTATTGTGAACCTTGTTTTATTGTGTAATTGTGAAAGTGTACTTGTGTTTTAAGACTTGAGTGTAAGTAGTGACTAATAAAGGACATATTTAATGAGATGCCAGAGATACCTATCGAACCCCTATCTATGCAACAGTATAAAAGAAATACTGTTACTTCTTTTAGTATACTTCAATGTTTGATAACTTTCTAAGACTGCGGAACATAGGCTTTTGCTCTCCCTAGTGCTGTCTGTTTTCCTCCATAGAAAATAAAAGATGCCCCCAAAGAAGCCTTCAGGAGCTCAGGATAGGAAGCGCCTATTACTCCCCACCCCCGTCACGATTTTTCACACTTGCTATCTGGTCACCCTACTATGCAAGCATGTCCAGAATTTTGTCTGAAGCATCTTCTGAAAACACATGGGCTTGTTAATTTTAAGCATGTGAGCGGTCCATTGAACTCACTGTGACTATCTGCATGCTTAAAGTTAAGGGTGTGCATAAGTCTTTGCAGGATCAAGGCCCAAGTCATGAGTCTGGCATTTGTATGCACAAGGGGTTTTTATTGACTTGGAAATGTTAACCTGCTGTGTTCACTAACTCTGCCTTCTGGATCTGGATAGGGTCCTTTCAGCAAGAAGAGCAAGAAAATGCTGCTAAAACCAAATCTGCTTAGTGTGAAGTTTTTGTTAAAGTTCTAAGTCAGTTTTTTTGCATGAGTACTTGCTAAAAATATTCCACTTGCACAGCCAACCTCTCCAGAGCTGTTTGGAAAAAAATCTTTCCCAGATATTAAAAATTGACGACCTCATTTCAGGACCAGATTAGCAATTTTGCTCATGGCAATTGCAGCAAGCTAATGTTCTTACTGGTGCTCTCTTTTTACAGGAGCGGTAATTGTGCCTTGTGGTTATTGTTTATGGTATTTTCTCCGTCGGGTTTGTTTTAAACAAACATCTTTATATCAGCCTCTGGATTTCAGCAGTGCCACATGGGGGAGCAAGGGTGGCAGAATCTGGCCCTGGGATTTTTCTAAAAAGGACCCTGTGGGTTCTGTCTCCAGGACTGCCACTGATCTTGGGCAAGTCACCCCCATACCTCAGTTTCTCTTCCCCTCCCTTTATCTACACAGAGCTCTTTGTGGCAGAGACTGTCTCACCAGTTGTCTGTGAGGCCCCTGTTACAATGGGGTCTTTAAGTTGAGGCTTCTGAGTAATACAAAAAATAACTATCCCTAGCTGTGGGTGAGCCCCTGGGGGAGTGGTGTGTGGTCAAGAAGGGATGGGGGCCCAGTCTTTATGGGATCTAGAGAGAGTTGTTACCTACAGGATTGCACCAGTCTGTTGGGTTATTTCATTTAGCACATCCTGTTGGTTTCCAACATGGCAGCCTGTGGAGGGGGTTATCTGTTATCCATGGCACCCTCAAGTGCTGATTGGCCAGTAACCTCTGCACTAGACGATCAAGAGGTATCTTGACGCTGTTGTATAAGTACCTTCACGGGAGAAAATACCAAGTACTAGAGAGCTCTCTATGCTAGCGGAGAGAGGCAGAACAAGAACTAGTGACTGGAAGCTAAAGCCAGACGAATTCAAATTAGAAATTACACACATTTTTTGTTTAGAGAGACAAGGTGGGTGAGGTAATATCATTTATTGGACCAACTTCTGTTGGTGAAGGAAGCTCGCTTTTGAGCTACACAGAGCTTAACCACTGGAACAAACTACCAAGGGAAGTGGTAGATTCTCCATCTCTTGATGTCTTCTGATCAAGACTGGATGCCTCTTGTGAAGATGCTTTAGCCAAACACAAGTTATTGGGTGCAATACAAGGGAACAGAATGAAATTCTCTGGTCTGTGATATCCAGAAGAGCAGACCAGATAATCTAATGGTCCCTTCTGGTCTTAAACTCTTATAAATCCCTGAACCTAACTTTTGCACTCGCTGCATACTCACCAAGGTCACTACAAGGAGTTCTATGAATCTGTCAGTGGCTTAGTGCATTCTCTGGGGCAAATTCAGATTTGATGGGTTTTTCCCACTCACCTTGGACAAGAACTACACCATGCAATGTGGGCTGTTCTATTTTACTGGGCCTGCAGGAGCTTAATAGGCATCTGTGTGGCTCAGCTGTGGATCATCCTGATTCAGGGGCCAAATCTATCAGCTCACCTTTTTTTTGCGTGGCTTGCTTTGAGCCATGCCTTTGTTTCTGCACAGTTCTGTGGCAAACTACTATTCTTCCATATCCATAAACGTAACCTAGCCCCCATGGTGGTGTCCTAAAAACTGAACTTGCGACATTCATAGGCCCAATTCTGCAACTCTTACTCTCGTAAGTGAAGATTTGCAGGATTGGGCCCATAGCGAGGTCACTGGTCTGTGAGGAACTTTATGATGTCTGTCTTTTAGGACACTTTATCCCTCACTCCCTGATCGCCTCAGATGCTTTCCCACGTGACAAAAGCCCTAAATCTCCCCTTCCCAACTGCAACAATTATCTTCCTTACTGCAACTTTTCCTCTGCAACTTGTACAGAAGAGCTGTGTTGCCAGTTCAAAAATCTGGGTCACATTTATGAGCGGATTGGAAAAAACTGAATTTATGTCAGAAAACAACAATACTGTTCTGGCTGCATTTCTCACGCTTTAATTAAATCTCTATTTTAATGGCTCAGAAGCTGCTCCAGATGCTGCAGTGTGCTGCTCGAAAGTGTCTCAGAAAACAGCAGTTCCTGAATTTAGGTACAACTAAAGTGGCACAACTAATTGTATAGCGAGTGGCACAACTAATTGTATAGCGCGCACTTGCAAGTTGACAGAAGATTTCCCTGGGAATCATGGACTAAAGTGAAAAAAGGAAAGTGTGAGGATGAGACTACAGAGAGTTTGCAAGTTAGGGTGAATTCCCACCGACTTCAGTGGGGCCAGGAGTTTTGCCATTGACTTCAATGGAGATAGGACTTCACCATCCGTGTCTTCAAAAGGGTGAGGGGTCCAGGTGGGACAGCAGAAGTATGAGACTGGCAGAGCAGAGGCGCTGTGGCAGAAAGGGACTAATGATGGAAGTCAGAGGAACAAATCCGTGGCTAGCTTTCACAGCCAAAGATGGTCATTTTAACTTGTGGAGGTAGGGGTAGTTTTGGACTGGGAGGTTGTGTTGGCTGGAGTCTTGGATTCCCAGGAGCACTGAGATCAGATAGAGGAAGGCTTGTGAAAGAGGGAAACAGATGGCAAAGGATGAATGCATGACTCAGAATTTTAAGCAGAGGAAGGTTCAAGGAACGGGTAGGTCATGATGAAAGGAAGGAGAAAGCTGGGGTCAAGGATGACTCCAAGATTTCTGGCTCTGGAAACAAAGTGGAGAGCATGTGTAATAAGAGGTATGAAGACCTCTTACCACACAGGAGGACATGGAGGCTGGCTGTAATGCACCAACACTGAGGCATCTCTCTGCTTTCATTTGTGTCTTTCAAAAGCCTTTAATTCTATTGACTTTACATGAAAAGGCTCATACAAACAGCCCAGTCTAAACTATATGAGTAATGCAATAGTAAAACAAACTTCCGAAGTAAACTCACTGTGACGGGGATAAGATAAAACCTGTTTGCTTTGCTAGTTTCGCCTTCTCACCCTGCCTTTAAGGGAAGAGCAGATGAGAGAATGGGAAAGGAATTAAATCAGAAAACCTTCATGGACCCTCCCTGTTTGTGAGAGCTGGACCCCTACATATCCTCCCGTGTAGCCTTGTCTTTCATACCTGGCATATGGGTATCTCCCATGCAGGGGCGGCTCTAGGCACCAGCAAACCAAGCTGCTGCCTAGGGCGGCCAAATCTAGGGGGCGGCAGGCTGGGCCGGTGGAGCTCCCGCAGTCATGCCTGCGGCAGGTCCGCTCGTCCCGGGGCTCCGGTGGACCTGCCGCGGGAGCTCAACCGGAGCCGCGGGAAGAGGGGACCCGCCGCGGGACCGAGGAAGGGCGGCGCAGCACACCGCGCTGCCTGGGGCAGCCTATTTTCTAGAGCCGCCCCTGCTCCCATGAGCCACTTTGGGGCAGTTATTCTCTTACTGTTGGCATGGATGCGGACTTCCAGAATTGGAGTATTGCTGCAGTAGCTGCCTTTATAAATGCTGCTCGCTGTGATTTCTTCCTCTCCTGTCTCTTCCAGCACTATTGGGTCATGCAACAGGTGGGATTTTGCAGCTACGGAGTGGGCAGGATTTCAAATCCAGTCAGTCAGCATCCCATTGTTTCAAAGAACATACATTCCCCGAAGTGACTGAAATGTCAGTGGCTAGCCTGGGCCAGGTGAATAGGGGTTTCCCTTTATTTAGGGTAAAAATGTATCAATGGTGGTTATGGACATTTACCATCCGGCAAACGTATGCAGTGAGACTCTCTCTCCTTCACAGTAGCTGCTGTCTCAAGGCTGTTGTAGTAAGATGAAGCCCTGAAAAATAAGCCCTTGTCAGAGGCCTAGTATGAGGCCTAAGGCCTGAACTAAAGTATTAGTCAAGACTTTGCTAACATAAAGCTAAGTGAAGCTGTGAGCCAGAGGCAGGCCCTGCTCCCAGAAGCTGGCAAGGAAAGGGCTGATGTTGCACAAATATACATATCTAAAAAATACTGGACAGTAGAGATATAAACATATGCCCTGATGGAACCAGAACACTCTGATACTTGCACATTCCACACAAATAACAAGGATAGGGTCAAAAGGGTAATATGATGGATGGAGTCGTTTTGTTCGAACCAACATGTGCAAGGTGAGAGGTGGCACCTTACTATGTAGGGGAGTTGCACCTCAGTACGTCAGGAGTGATGTGTAACTTGTTTGTACCTGTGTATAAGAATGCACCCCTGAGTGCACATCTTTGTCTGGCCTAGGGGGCAGTGGAAAGTCCCGCCACTCACTGAGCCGGTCCATTGTCAGGGGGCACATACTTACTAGCAGAACTGTAGCTATCTGATCCGGGGAGCTAGAGACTGTGTTTCGTTTGGCAATAAACCTGGCCAGGTGCCTTCGTACCTTATCGAAGCCTGTGGTCATTGGGGGTTCTCTCTGGGTCTGCTGCGTCAGCGATCTGCGCAGAGCCGGGGCAGCACCCAGAGGGAACACGCACACAGCCGACTGTTATCAACATTGAACAGAGCAGAGCACCACACCTAGGGTGACCAGATGTCTCGATTTTATAGGGACAGCCCTGATTTTGGGGACTTTTTCTTATATAGGCTCCTATTACCCCCCACCCCATCTCGATTTTTTACACTTGCTGTCTGCTCACCCTAACCGCACTGGGAGCGTCTGACGACAGCTGTCTGTCATTGGTGACACAAAATAACAAGGTGTCGATGTGTAAATCTACCCTCGGAGGTGAGCCCAGCTGCGCACCCACAGAGGGGGATGAAGGGGAAGCAGCTGCTGACAGGCAAGTGATCCGTGTCCACATCCTCCATTGCAGGCAGAACCTTGGCGCGTCCCCAACACATGAGCCTGCGCAGGTGAGCTGGTGCAGTAGGGGAAGTCAGAGGGACCAGCTAAAGGCTGGCACAGGTTATTCCCCACCCCAGCTGTAGAACAAAGTAACGCTCACAGCAAAGTCTGCTTCAGCGGAAGCAGCATCCGGCTTTATTCTGAGACCACAACACAGCATCTGGGGAGCCAGGCAGCCGGAGCATTGAGCAGACACTGGCTGGCACTCGCTGAGTTCTTATACAGCCAGTGCTGGCAGCCTCAGGTGGGCAACAGCCATGGGGGGATAAGCTAGAGCAGGGGTAGGCAATCTATGGCACGCAGGCCAAAGGCGGCGTGCGTGCTGCTTTTCAGTGGCACTCACACTTCCCCGGGTCCTGGCCACCTGTCCGGGGGGCTCTTCATTTTAATCTAATTTTAAATGAAGCTTCTTAAACATTTTAAAAACCTTATTTACTTTACGTACAACAATAGTTTAGTTATATATTATAGACTTATAGAAAGAGACCTTCTAAAAACATTAAAATGTATTACCGGCACGTGAAACCTTAAATCAGAGTGAATAAATGAGGACTTGGCACAGCACTTCTGAAAGGTTGCCGAGCCCTGAGCTAGACTAATTCAATGACAAGCCCTGCACAGGCTGCATGTGTTCCTTGCCACCGCACCCTCCAGGAGTCAGGAGGGAAAGTACAATCACTCGTTCCTCTCCTGCTCTTGGGGCAGGACACAGATGTGCTTCCCCTTCTCCAGGCTGGTGAGGAGGGGCCAAGCCAGCCCGGAGCGTACGCTGAGATGATCCTGCCCCTCCCAAATGAGCCTTGGAATTCTTCACCCGTTGGTTCCCTGATCCATCGCCCACCGGTAGAGAATGTGTGACTGGTTTTGCTGCTGATTGTTTGCTGGTCACTCGCATCTGAAAAGTCCAGAGCAGCAGCTTGAACTAGACGAACTGTTGCTGTCTTTCTTTTGCCTTCTGCTTTCCCACAGCGCCCCTTCCAGCCAAGCTCCGGACACTCTTCATTGTTAATGTAAGTTCATGGTCCGTTGTAATAGAACTCACACCCTGGAGAGTTTCTTTCAGATGGCCCTGCTGCCCCTACCCCCCCAAGCAGGTATCTGGTTATGAGCATAAAACTTCACAGCTTGCGAGGATCAGCCAGGGGAAAACGGAATCATTTCCTTTGCTTTAAACTCTGCAATAAAACAAACAGTCTCTGAATGAATTGGGAGCAAGATGGTGTAGAACGCATCCAGTGTGCCCTTTGTCACATCTTATGGGCAGCATGACTGGATGGATAAATCCTGCTTGGTAAAGAACCTAGGACAAATTCTCTTCTCTTCTGCTGCTGTAACCCAGAGTGATTTAATGGATGCTGGAGAACTTGACCCATTAGGAATGACTGGGCTCTGGGAAACGCTGCAGAGTGCTGTAGTTCTGGCGGGGAGGGAGAGGAGTCATTTTGCTGGCGAAAGTTTTTCTTAAATACATGGCTGACCTAGGTCTGGCATAGACTACGCTAGAAGGTTTTACTCGTAAAATTTCTGCCAGCATTGCTATGACTTTAGTGTCCATTCACACTTGGCTGCATGTCAGGGCGATGATATCAGAAAAATTCTGGGGGGGAGCTGGGAGCAAAGTTGTCAGCATCTAGAACATTATGTGTAATTATCATGTATCCCGCAAAGTCTGCCGAGGCAAAACGTGGAGCACAGAGACGCGTGGAAAGTTGGGGGCTTGGAGGAGAGGAAACAAATGTCTGGGGTGGCAACTGCCCCCCTTGCCCCACTGCAAATTATGCCCCTGCTGCCTTTGCTGGGGCAGTGCGTCCTCATAACAACAGGTTGCATTGGCCAAAGACTCCCAGCTCTGCGGATAGGCGCCTGTGTCCCCCACACCACTGTTCCGCATGTTGCTGTCTGGGAAGCTTTTGAAGTGCATTGTGGAACATTGGGAATTGAGAGAATTTAGGGTCCACTTCCCATAATTCCCTCTGTTCCATCCCATCATCTTTTCTGTGCCATTTTCTTAAAATTCCCACAGGTCCCTCTATTCCATCCCATAATCTCCTCTTTCCTCCTGCCAAATTCCAATCTCGCCATCCACTCACTGGCAAAAGCATAGATGCAGCACAGGTCAGGAGATCTGTCTTGTCTGCTTTGTGAACGGCGACTGATTGGTCTTTATTTGCAGAACCTCTGTTACCACCACTGTGGCCAGCTGGGCAGCAGTGAACATGAGACTTGAGACAGGAGGATGGTGGACAGTGAATAGATGACGACAGATGCTACAGGCGTTCACTGACCAGATACACGCAGTGGAGTGGTGGTTCCGGCCTGTGAAACACACACAGATCCTGATGCAAATATAGCAGCAGAAGGCCACGTTTCTGGAGCTCTGCGCCGAACCCACCCCAGTCCTCCAGTGGAGAAAAAGATGGTGATTGGGGTTGCAAGCTTCCAGAGTGCAGGTTGCTATGGGTTGAGTTCAGTCCACTCATCCCCTACCTCTTTCCTGGAAAATCTATATTGAGGGCAGTCATCATCTGGGTGCACAAGGCCATAAAACATATCCTGCTGCACAGCATTGTGACTCTGGGAAACGAGCAGGATATAACAGATGGAATTGAAGAAATGGGCTTCCCTAACTGTGCTGGGGCGATAGACGGGATCCCGATTCTGACCCCACCCACCTGACTACATAAATAGAACTAAGCAATTTTCCATGATTGTGCGAGCATAGGTAGATCACTGGGGATGTTTCACTGATACTAACAATAGGTAGTCGGGGAGATGCATGAGGAATAGGGCTGCCTTTCAAACCCTCTCACTAGCTGTGTGTGGAGGGTGGTCGTGGTAAGTGCAGGGATAGTATAGTTAACAATGTTAAACTTGTAGAAGCAGTGGTGATCCTGGTGTATACATCACTAATGCGGGTGCCAAAGGCCCCGAGAAAGCAACTGCTTGAAGCGGTTCGAGGCTTTTGTGCTGCTGCTCTCGTCACATTACTGGTGCTACCAGAGCACATAGAAAAGTGGTGTGGGGAGGTGTCAGCAGGAGAAACACAGCTCCTCTTAGCAATGGGCAGGCAGAGATCAAACAAGCCTTGCTTGGAAATCTCCGTGAAATTGTCCCAGAGGACAAAAGGCTGGACAAGCCGAGCTGCCCCAGAAGCTCCACAGGCAGAGAAGACTTGTGGTGGCCGGCTCGTTCTATGAGCCAGTTCAAACCAAGCCACCCGAGCCAACGACGACCGTTTCTACCTCTTCCCCGAATCTAATCCCAGAACGTTTTGTATTTGGACCTGTAAATTTATTGGCTGCAGGTTTCTGGTCCAAAACATGTTTTGGTTTGGAACAGTATTTCTGCACAACCGCCCAGGCTGAATGCCCTGTTGCAAGGATTCATTTGTACTTTGATGTATTTAACGGAATGCTCAGGCATTGGTTGGCATGTACGTCTCTTCCAGTCTGAATGCGTTAAAACGGGCGATGTGAAGCCAAGAGCTAATGAGACAAAATTAGTCTGATGGATATTATGCCTAACTGGTGGGCAAAATAATGAGGGGATGGGCTATTCCACCCATTGCTCCCTTCTTAGGGCCTTAAAAGGAAGAGATTTTTGTAAAGAAAAATTTAAAAAATGGGAAAGAACAGAGGCAACTGGAGCGAGCGTCCCCATCATGCCTGCAACACACCCCTCCTCTCCTGGGACCTCCGGTCCTTCGTCCTCCTGCTCCTGGGAGGTATCCTGATCAGAACAGGCTGAAAACAGAGGGACTCAGATGACATGGCCACCCCTACTGGCTCCAGCTGAATCCCCCACACCTCCTGGGATGAGAGTTACCATCTGTGATACCACCTCCGAGACTGTCAAACAAGGGGGTTTTCCTTCTAGAAGCCTTTCCAGCTAAAGGGAAAGAAAATAAAAAGTGGTGTTAAAACGAGAGCCTGGGTTAATACTTTACATTACAAATGTTTTAACTATTTTTTCCTTCTTTTCTGTGTATTTAATAAAGGGTTTAAAAGATTTTTTTAGTAGTATGTTGACCAGAGTGCTAAGCAGGGTACAGCCTGTGTATTCCAAGCCCCAGACCTGGTTTTACATGGTTGAATATGACCATAACTGGGTTATGTTAACACTTTAAGCCCTTATATTCCATCTAAATTAATAAAACAGATTCCACAGGAGCAGCCACTTTGGGGGGCAGCACCAGGTGCTTAGTTGCCCTCCTTTGTCTTCTGGTAGGACTGCTGCAGTTCCTTGCCCTTCGCTCGGCAGTGGAACTCATCCCTGTCATGCCCCGGCTTCTGCAGCTCCATTGCAATGTGCAAATACACATCTTTATGCCCATGGGAACTCTGCAGCTGGGCTTGCACCTCTGCTTTCCCCCACAGGCCGAGCAAATCCAGGACTTCTTTCCTGGACTAGGCAGCAGCACGAGGCTTAGCTGCAGTTTTACCTGTGGCTTTAACTGGAGTTAAACCTGTGCGCTTGCAAAGGTGAGCTAGCAGGAAGAGAGGCATTTCCTAAACATGCTGGGTATTGTGAAGCGGGGGGCGGGGGGGTGGGGGTGACTGCTGTGGAGCTGAATTAAAAAATTCAACCAGAGTGGTCAGTGCCACCGTGGGGAGACAGGCAATATGGGATTGTTTCCGGAGGACGGTTTGCTTCGGTACACGTAATGCAGGGTTTTCCCAGGCATTGCACGCACCGGGGAGGTGGTTTGACTTGACTGACAGAACTTCAGGCTTTTGTTGGCAGGACTCAGAATTGTGTTTGGACGCGTGTGAGGCTGTGTTGACAAGGCGTGTTTTACCAGTAAAACTTTGTCACGTAGACCAGGCCGGTGGATGCATCTGCACTGGAGAACTGAAGTGGTTCAACTGCTCTGGAAGTTAAGCACAACTGGTTTGGGGTATCCGTGCTGAATTGGCTGAGGAACAGCTGTTCTAAGCTGTGCTTAGTTGCCGCTGGTTTCTGGCCTAGCTCCCCGGACGCGGTGGACGTTGGGAGATTTCGCAAGGTCCTCGGTGCAGCGGGGGACAGCTGTAGGAGGACAAGTTAAACCATTTTAGATAGTTTGTGTCTGTACTGGCATTAAACCAGTTCAGGCTGAAGCAGTACCAAGCCTTGCTGAAAGCAAGCCTCATTTGGCCGGTATGACGAATTGTTTGCAGAACGTTCGGGTCGTTGCTCTGTGAGGTGTGTGTGTGTGGGGGGGGTGAGTTACTATGCAGAAGCTACAGCTTGTTTGTAGCCTGTTATGGGTTTCTCGTGTGGACATGGCTTAGGACACTTGCACCAGGTGCCCACACTGGTATGGGGAGAAGGTTTATGACACACAACTTTGCTTAACTTGCCCAGCTCCTGTCTGCCCTGCACTGTGCGGAAGTACCTGAGATGCCTGAAGGGAAAGGAGACTTTCCCGCTCTGCAGGCAGAAGGGGAGGACAGAGAGACCTCCCTTGCCTGGATGCCAGTCTCTGCCCTACTACCCCGCGGTGACACAGCCTGTACACGGTTTGGGACAGGGACTGTGGGTTTGTTCTGTGTTTGAACAGTGCCTAACACAACAGGATCCTGCTCCATGACTGCAGCTCCCAGGCACTGTGATTATACAAATAGTAATAAGCTGCCAGCTACGGGCCGCTCACGCCATTAACCTGCTGACATATGGGCATATGCCAGGGCCTTCTGACCTTAAAGTCTATGAGGAGATGCCCTATTGGCTTTCAAAGGAGCGGGAAAGCATGCACTGGGCTGAAAGCTCCTCTCAGCTTGGAGTAAGCTTGTGCTGCTCCCTGCTGTGATCCATTCGCTTTTCTCCGAGGGCACGATATCATCCTCTGGGCCAGCCCCCCAGCTAGTGTGCAAATGCACTTAGTTTCATTGACTTCACAGGAGCGTATGCCGGTGTTCACCACTGTGCACCCTGTGGCTGTTGCTGGCCTTTCTCCAAATAGAAAGGCTTCTAGACATCAATGAGACCTGCTTTCTCATGCCAGACGCCAAAGCCTGGCACCCTGGAAATACAGGGTCGGACCATTGCTCTGTCCAGGCCAGGACCCTCCATCTAGCAAGGTCTGGCGAAGATGAACCCCCAAATGCTACATCTAGTTTGTAGTGCAACACTGTGGGCACAGAGAGAGAAAATTCCCTGGTAGAGTTTTCACTAGCCAGCCATCCGGCATGAACCCAAATTCCCTGCATGGAGTACACACACAACTACAATGGAAGTTACGTCCACGTTGCTCAGTACAAAAGCATTTATGATGATTCTCCAGTTGTTTTGCATAGGACCTTGGCTGGCAAATTCAGGCAATTGATGAAGCACCAGCTGGAGGACAGAAATTCAATTAGCTAGCCCTTCATAATCCAAGACTATATCAAACCGACCTGACAAGAAGACAGACTATTCATTACCACTTTGGTGCCAGCCACGTTGACTCCTCCTACAGATGTTACTCAAGAGATGGGCAAATTCTCTGGAGGCACCATAAAGTTAAATGATTGCTCGAAAAGATGGGATTGAACTGCAGACTATGAAACACAGGGTACGTGGAACAGCATTTCTTGGGAAAACACCCATAAATTATTCCAGTGCATGGATGAGTAAATTCATACCCCAAAGTTGGACTGTTTCAAGAGATCATTTTGAAAAATTCATCAGGAAATGCGTTATTTGGACCAATAATAACTGAAGTGTCTGGAGAGGGATTAGAAAAATGACATCTGTGTTCAATAAGCACTTAACTGAACTGTATGGGGAGGGGGAATCCTGGGTTTCCAAAGTACTCCAGCAGGATAGCACAGTGCAATCAGTAACACAGAAGTCAGAAGTATGAGAGAACCTCCCATGAGCCACTCATACACCGAAGATATGGATGACTCTGCAGAATCGCCAACCCTAAGCATTCAAAAATAATTCAGGCTGCCCAAAATCATGAGATTGACCTAAAAATCATGAGTGTGAGGGGTTGTTTAGTTTTGTCTTAATGTGGAGTTTATTTGCCTGCTGGCTTTTGAACCTTTTAAGATTCCAATTTTCAAGCTTATCTCTGCAACCAGGAGGGTTAGAAACTTACTAACTTTTAGTTTTGTTTGAAATGAAAGCAGAGGGTCTCAGGCTAGGGCTTTAAGAAAAGTACCAAAGATAGCGAGACTTGGGATGAGATTGCGGGAGCTGGCAATGCTGGGCTGGGCACGGCAGCCTCCTGTTAACTCTGCCATGGGCATCATGCCCACCACACCTTTCCCCACCTGACTTGGTACTCACCATGTGGCCCAGAGATTGTTTGTGGGCCTTAGCTGTGGCTCTGACAGGCCCCGTCAGTGGTTAATGCCAAGGCGCTGTGTGGAAGCTGCTTACGTGCACAGCCAGGCCTTTGGGGGACAGTGATTTGTGCTTGATTTCTGGGCCTCGGAGTGTGATTTTCCAAGCCTTTGACAGCGAGTATTGTGGGGGCTCAGTCTTCAGTCCCCTCAGGCAAACCCAGAAGTGGGGCAACTGGAGAGAGTTTCTGCAAACACACAAATGGGAAAGAATGTGGCCTGGCAACTTCCATCAGTTGGTGAGGGACCAAGGCGCACCTTCTACTAGGGGCTGAAACTGGGGTGATGGGAGAGACTGGAAGCAATGAGAGGAAGGGGTCGGGGTTTCTTTATTCTCTCATGTGTCAAGCAGGCCAGAGGGTGCTAAGCCGAGCACAGGCCCTGGGTTCTGAGCCTAAGAGTTTGTAGAATGTCACTGGCCCATTTTATCCCTTTCTCTGGCACAAAGCTCTCCAGTAGCATGGACAGTGGCTTCTAGCAACACTGTCTCGCTCGCTCTCTCCCCACCATCTTTGTTTCATGTTTCAGGAATGTGCTTTGCAGGCTGTTGTGTGGAGATAATTGGCCAGATGTGGGAGCATTTGACCCGCAGATCCCTCTTCCCTCCAGGATAGTGGAACTTGTGTGTCCTTCTGAGAAAAGCCTAAGAGAAGCTTGTTGCGTTGAGGGCATGTTTTGAATCCAGCCCAGGTCCCCAGCGATTGAAATCTGTTACCACCTGCTGGCTGCTGCGGGGTGCGCCGAGCAATAGAAATAGGGTGTGGCAGTTACTAGATGTGTCCAGTGGCTGTTTCTGAAGCGACATAAGACATTTTCATGTGGGGGAGGCAGTCTGGCCCCACGCGGTCACTGTTCGAGACCTGAGCCAATCGCAATTCAGGAAGGGAAGGATTATAAACACAAGAGTTAGCAGCTGTTTGACGCGGGGCCAACAGGTGTGTCCGCTGTGCGGGCTGGGTAACTGCACCCCTTTGGATAGAGGCGACAGAGTCCTATCACCCCGGCCACTGGGGGGAGCCATCTCTGACTAACCCAAGATCGGGAATGTTGCCAGCTGTAAGGATCCCAGCCGACGAGACACGGCAGAGCTTGGGGAAAAACTGAGAGGCTGCCATTCTGGTGAGGCGCTGAAGAGTCCAGGTGACACGCGTTCCATGTGGGCTCTCTCTGAAAGAAGCTCAGAGGGGAATGTGTGTCCTAATTAGGAGTGATGGAAGCTCCCTAAAAGTGTGTGTGTGTGGGGGGGGGCACCAGTGCCCCTGTGCTGTCCTGTTTTCCCCCAAGGCCCCACCCCCCCGTTCGCTCCTCTCTCCCTCTACCTCCCCCGTTGCTCTACCTTACAGCCGGTAAAAAGGGATGGGGCCATGGCCCCATTTCCCCCCTCTTTCCCCTGGTCCTAATGTACAGCAATGTAAATGTTAACCTGCATTTAAATATATATAACAGCAACTAAGTGGGGGAGTCTATACAAGAATCCGTAGATTTGCTACCTAATAACTTTTATTTAAAAATTATACAGAGGGTTTCCCAATATTGTTGACAGTATTTTCTTTCATACATTCTCAGGCCAGAAGGGACTATAGGGATCATCTGCTCTAACCTCTTGGATAGCGCAGACCAGAGAACTTTCCTGAATGAATTCCTTTTGAACCCAAAAAACATCCCTTCTTGATTTTAAAATGTCCAGCCATGGACCATCTCCCCCAGCCTCCGGTAAGTTGTTTCAATGGTCAGTTACCCGCTCTGGTAGAAGCTGGCGCCACATTTCTTGTTTGTCTGTGTATGAAATGTCTGTTTACGAAGGAATTGTGCAGAGGTCTCTCTTTGACGCTGATTGGGAACTGTAATGAGCTGCTACATTCAGGATTTTACATGCAGCAGCCCTAAGGTTTGACTCTGTGTTAGGCTTCCTGAAAAGCCAAATCTCTGGCCTTTGCTTCAGCAGAGAGTTAGTTAGGCTGCGATGCAGAGAGAAGAGGAGTTAAACATGTTCTCAGGGTCCCCGACCCTATTACACCTGCCCGTACTCTCTCCTTCTCTGCATTCGAGATTTTCCCCTCATCAGTGCTGTAAGGAAACCTGGACAGCTCGCGGAGGCTCTGACATTCGGTTGCAGCCTTTCTCCTCAATGCTGAGTGACAAATAGGGGCCTGGAAGGCGCCTCTGTCTATTTGCCAGTCAGAGGCTTGGCTTTGGATGCCAAACATATGTCTGTCTTTTCTCCTGAGGCTGCTGCAACATTATTGGGTAAGGAGGAGGCGGAGTGCACCCAGCAGAGGAGGAACTGCTCTCTGGGACACAGGCAGCATTTACCTTCTCCGACAAAACTTTGGCTTGTGCTGTTTACCTTCTTTTGCCCTCTTTTCTTAAGTAAACTTGAGGGCAGTAAATTGTGAAGAGGCTGATCTGTGTCTTATCACTCACTGTGAGTTGTATTCATCTCCCATGATCTGTGACCTCCTGACTGCATCAGCAGTTGGCAGGAGCAGAAGGTCATCGATCATTATTCCTTAACCGGTCCCAGGAGGTTTTTCTTTTCTGCAGGGGTTTGATTGTGGAGAGCCGCACAAGACTGGCAAGTGAATGCTCAGTAAATGACTCCATCCATCTTTCCTCATTGCCTCGGCCCCCTCTTCTACGGGAGCTCGAAATTGGCTCTTTCTTAAACTTTAAAAGCCAAATGCATTTTAAACGAGGTGCCAGGACCTACTCTAGCTGACGAGAAATATTTCTTATACAGAACCGGTGTCTCCTTTCACAGATGGAAATTGTAAAGCCCCGGATCAGTCTTTTTCTCTCCAAAACCTTTAATTGGTATCATTCACTTGGGCTAGAAACTCCCTCCTGGAGTTCAATTAACATAAAATAGGAGCCAGTTAGCCTTTCCCGGTGCCCTCGGGAGCATGCTCCATATAATTCACCGAGACAATAATTCACTGAGACAATGGCTTCGTTTTATGGAGAGCCCTCAAGGGTATGTTGTCCTTAGGAGTGTTTGGGCACATTCGTTGCTCCAAGGGATGGATGTCCCAAGTCTAAAGCCCTGAGCCCTGCCCTGCCACGTTCAGCTGATAAAGATTGTTCATATTTTTGGCAAAAATTTGAAATAAATAAAAAGTTAAACAAAAATTTGGAGCAATTTCCCTCCCCTTTCCATGGTTTGACCAGTAATGACACTGACTGGCAATCTTCAGATATTTCAAAATGCAAATAATTTAAAATTTTTAAACTTTCCAATTACAGGGGGAAGGAAACTTTTATTATTATTTTTAAGTCACTGACGTATTTCTCTTTTTCTGTAGCCAGCTCTGCTGCCCCATCATGAATCTTTTGCGACGGGCTCTCCCACAGCTGGGACTTGGAGATGAATACAGCCCTTAATGCTGAAATGACATCTCAGATTTGTCCTGACTACACTGGAAAGCTTTGTGTGGTTTTACCTTTCCATAGATGGCTGGTCGAATGTCAAGGTTTTCTATGGGGCAGGTAGAATACAAGCTGATGACAGAGGATGAGCAGTCTGGATTACAGGTATTTTGTAGCTGGTGAACAGATCAAATATCAGGGCTCCCTACTCAAAGGGTTAGTGTGATGGGGTGTGGCCCCCACGCAGGCCACGAGAGAGTTAATTGAGTCTGAGGCCTGCCCCTGGAGAGTGGCAGCTGGGGAAAGCGCAGCTGGGGAAAGAGCTGCATGGTGACTTTAAAGAAAGGATGTCTGGAGCAGAAGGGGCCTGTGGATGGACAGGGAAGAGCTAGAGAGTAGAGAGACCAGGGGAGTCAAGGAGGGAAGGCCAGGGGGAGAGTTGACCCTGGGAGTCAGCCTGAATAGCAAAGTCTGGCCAGAGGCCAGGGGAGACAGAGCAGCTCCGGAGGTAGGGCTGCCCCTTATCCGGGTTTTACAGGATGGTCCCGTTTTTGAGGTAACACCTCTTTCTTGCACCATACCAGGATGGAGCATGCTCGGGCAGTGAGGAGCCTGGATAAAAGAGCAGGATCTGGACTCCCAGGGAGGAACGGAGCCGGGGACATTCGAAGGGAGGAAAAGGTCAGGCCTGAGGTGGGCAGAAGTGGGTTTTCACTTTTACTTTGGGGCATTCCAGGGGGATCCCTGCAAATTCCTGCAAGAAGGGTGAATCTAGCGAAGTGGTGGGAGAGGCCTGCCGGTAGGCCCGGGTGGTAGGAAGAAGTCCAAGGAGGTGGCAGCAGGGAGTTTGGTGGAGTGAACCCTGATTGTCTGTCCTGGGCTCCCTGGCCTGGAACACAGTGTAGAGGGCAGGCCTGGGTTCACCTACCAGCCACTCGTGAGGTGGCATGAAGCCTCTGAGGCAGGAATATGGACTATGGCAAGCCCTGAGACAAGGGTGTATGGACCACAGGGCCCCGAATCAAGGGCGGCAAACGTGACCAAGGGAGCGGACTCTTGGTTTAGTTGTACTTTGTTACCCTGGAAGGCGTGGGACTGAATGTGAGAAAAGGTGAATCACCGTAGGACCTGGGTGCCATAGGCAGGGGGCGCAGAGGAGGAGAGCCAGCTATGCCTCGCCAAGCCAGGAGTCCACCCTTCCACAGTTAAATAATCAATGGATGTTTATGGTATTCAGCTTTGGGATGCACACCTGCGGCAGGCAGTAGCATCCAATTGGGAGGGATAGTAGTGATGGAGGTATTGTTTATGAGGGAGGCAATGTGGTGCTGTGACTAGAGCACTGGACTGGGACTCACAAGACCTGGGTCTATTCCCAGCTCTGGCATTGGCCTGCTGAGTGACCTTGGGCAAGTCATTTCTCGTCCCCGTGCCTCAGTTTCTCTATCTGTAAAAGAGGGATAATGATGCTGACCTCCTTTGTACAGCGATTTGAGATCAACCGATGAGAAATGCTAGAGATGAGTGTAGAGACACAAGGTGGGTGAGGTAATATCTGTTATGGGACTAACTTCAGTTGGTGAGAGAGACAAGCTTTTGAGCCAGGCAGAGCTCTTTGTCGGGTCTGGGAGCTCTGTGTGGCTTGAAAGTTTGTCTCTCACACCAACCGAACGAAGTTAGTCCAATAACAGATATTACCTCACCCACCTTGTCTCTCTACACTCCTCTTTAGCATTTCTCATCGGTTGATCTCAAATCGCTGTACAAAGGAGGTCAGCATCATTATCCCTCTTTTACAGATAGAGAAACTGAGGCACAGGGACGAGAAATGACTTGGGACCAGCATGGTGACAACTGCACTGCATAGATAAGAGCCTGGCATTGTTATTTTTATTTATTGTTTGTATTATGGTAGCAGCTAGGAACCCCATGCCCAGACAAGGTCCCGTTGCGCTAGGCACTTCCAGTGATGATAATTCCATGTATTTATAAGTCACACACCAGTGCAGTACCTGGTATTACTAAGGTGGTACATGCTTTATTCATCTCTCTGCTTCTTCTCTACAAGAATAGAACGGTCTCTTTTAAAGGTAACTTTTACTTTTCTGGCACATTTGATACAAATCAGACCTTACCCCGATCATTCTTCTACTGCAGAAGGGGCGATTATGGCACATCAGGGTGGGTTGCAGAAGAGACCATGCTCTGCATCAGACCAGCTTAGACAACAGCAAAACAAGTGCTGCTTTATGCAAATCCTCAGCAGCGCATCTCCACCTTAGGCTTTGATTCAGCAAAGCACTTCAGCAGGTAGGCAAGTCCCACAAGTTCAGCAGGATTTAAATAGCTCAGTAAGTGGTGGCTAAATCAAGATCTTAGATTTGTTGTTCTCCACCCTTTGCCTTCCTCTCAAAGCAGAATTATGTTGTGTAAGATCCAAAATAAAAAGAACATCAGAAATCTGGAGAGGTAATGGGGTTCTCCAGGCTGCGACAGGTGGATAATATACTATTTCCTGTGGGGATGAAACATACCTTGAGCTGGTTAGGGTCTGGAAGATGTAGATGGAAAGAGGAATTAATTGGGAAAATGTTCAGTGAATCCCATTATAAGTAGCGAAAGCTGGGGAAAATATAACTCAGATACTTGAACTTTTGAATCTGAATCAGCTTCTTCCTTTAAAACAATTAACTGGGGCTTCTTTTAGTCATTTATCAACATCTACTCCAGGAAGAAGGCTGTTTCCTTTCTCATCTGTAATGGAAATGTATCTGACGTTGCTGCGGAGACAAGCTGATAGGCGTGGGTGGAGATAAGGACTTCTTGGTGATGGTTAAGCTGAAGCTGCTCATGAGGTTTATGCTCTGAGTGATCACAGCCTCCTCCTCTTGGCTACTTAGCTGTTTATTTAAAAGCTCAGAGAATTCCACTTCATTTGAAGTGACTTGAGTGTGGAGTTCCAGCTAATTGTTGCTGCTTCCTTTGGACGCCAGGGTTGTGTTTAGATGCCAGGGTCGTGTTCTGACGCTGGTGCTGCCTCCACCAAGAGACTGCTTGTGTGAGTTAAGATTGTGATCAGTAAAGATTTTGGGATGGGCTAAAATGCAATCACCTCTGGGGTGGAGTGCACAAGGCGAGGGTGAAGCAGCCATCTACTCCTCACCGAAAGTGCCAGGGGACCTTGAACAAGTACCTGGCCCCTGAGTTTTCATCCAAAAAAGTCAAATTCTGAAGCCGGAGATACTGACCTTTAACTTGGCTTTAACTTGAGAAGTAGGGTGTGCATGTGTGACACAGAGAGCGCATGCTTTGCTCACCCCTGTGTGCATGTAACTTTCTCGGGCGCGCCCTCAGGGGGAGCACGTACACATGTCCTAACTTGGATTTTAAAAAGGGAGGTAGATCCTGAGCCTGAGCAAAGGCCTGCTGGTCTGCACGCTGCTCCATCTCTTTGCAAATTCTCTGTGTAAGTCATTTGCTCCGTTGTTTGCTTGGGGGTTGTTTAGTGCGGGAGACCTTGACACACGATGGAAGAAGCCTATCGAACCAATTGAACTGGGCATTTGCAGCCGTTGGGCAGTGTTCCACCGGCCCTGGATGTAATGGTGAAATAAGTAAATGGCACCGGAGAGATCCAGTAGCTTTGACACGCTCAGCTCTGGGCAATGGGTCTAGCAACATAACACTCTTGTCCTCGCTCAGCAGATCAGACATCACTGGTGGCAATTCTCACCCCCGTCAGCCATAATAATATTCACGGTGACAAACTGATAGTGAGGCATTAGTGGAATAATGTGCAGTGATGTCATGGTTTTGTGTCCAAGCTCCGTGAGCCTTTCCAAACGGAATGGACGTTCTCAATGGCCACAGACAAAGCTCAGGGGGTTGAATTGTTTATAAATCTAAAATTACTCTGCTTCACTTGCAAGATTATGGACTGAGGATCCAAATTCACTTGCCACTAACTGAGAAAATATTAGTTTGTTTAGCTGTGGTGATGGCTCCCTAGCCCCAGTCCCACTGGATCGTCCCAGATGTTCCCTGCTCTGCTTTGTTGATTGTCAAGGATCTTAAATCATGGTCGGCTGCCCTGTTGTCACTGCGAAGTGGTGGCCATTGCTCAGTAGTTTGCACCCTTCCCCCTGAGCCAGCACTGAACCAGCGCCTCAGCATGACATACCAAGGCCCCTTCCTTGGTGGAGGTAGCAGCGCTCAAGTTGCATAAAACAAAAATCTGGCCACTGAGGGGCATCCTAGAGCCCAGGGAGATGTTAGCCCCACGTGTACTGGCTAAATTCCCCCTCAGCTATAGCTTAAAATACTCCCTTCAGCCTCTGTTGCTTAGAATGTTCTTCACTTCACGTTCCCATTGTTGTTTCTGTGCACTGTTAAACAGGGGGCCTGTCTCTCCCCAGAGTAGGCTGCATCTCAAGAGGGGTGTGAAATGGTCTGTATACACCTCCTGGTTCATGTTTGTAGTGCCCCAGTGTGGTGATGCAGGTGGGCTGGGCTAAGACAGGAGCAGGGCAGGCAGAGAGGAGAGGGACTTGGGTACAAGGATGGATATAAGCACCTGGATGGATAGGTTCTTACACCTGGAATGTCCTTGGAACAAGCCAGCGTTACTCACTGCACAAACTGACTTTCACATCAGAGCTGTCAACGGGCCTGGGCTGAGCTCTTTTAAGAAGCAGCTGTTGGTCCTTATTCAATTGCACGTCCCCAGATGTGTGCTGCGTATCTAAGCACATGGTCATGAACTAGTACTGCAACGTGAGTACCAGGCTCACAGAATGCTCTGCTGTCGTTCTGCCCCTGAAACCCTGACATTCCCCACGGACGGACGCTGCTAACAGCGTTCCCCTAGGCTATGCCCTCGCTGTCAAAGCAAAGGTAATTCAACCTATGAGCCCCTTCCCAGCTTCTTTTCTTTCTCAGGCCTGTGCAGGTGCTGGTCTGTGTCTGGTCGTGTCCGGGCATGGGAACGCTCACAGCTGTAAATCGAATTTCTCAAGGAAGGCTTTGGTCCTTGAGTCCAAAGCAGGATTTTTAAATGTCATTTATCTGAATCCAAAAGGGTGACTCTGCTTTTCCTGGGTGTAAAATTCAGCTCTCCCATGCAAAGAGCGTGGAGATTGTCCAGAGGCATGGGCCGATGCCAGCTACCCTGCACTAGCTCATGGGCGATAGACAAGTTTCTGTTGGAAAAAAAAAATAGGTTTTTCCATTATATGGTTTATTTAGAGACTGAATCGCTCTGGCTACTCCTGAATCAGCCTCGGAGCATGAGCCTGATCCGAACAGTTCTTACTTAGATAAAAGCTCCTTTGAGGTCGAGCGGCATTTCACCTAAGGGAAGGGCTGCAGGATTGGGCCCTGTAGGTGCCCAGAAATGTTGAGAGAAATCGTGAGACAGACACACAGCTCAAGACCCCAGAAATGTTCCCTGGTTGCCCACATGCGAAGGGACCCTACAGCCAGAGCGAAGGCCTCTTGTGATGTGACCACAATGACCGACTCCCAGCCATGGGCCTTCCGGTCTCTTTCCTTTCTCCCTTCTAGCCTATCGCTGCTCAATGCAAAGTGCTGGGTCCTGATTCCCCACCACGGTCTGACCCCTTTCTGCTGCTGGAGCCGGTGTAACAGGCCCAGAAAGCAGCTGAGTCCCCCAGCATTGGAGAGCTCTCCGAGTGAGATATGGCTGATTATACCACCTCCCTCTTGCAGCCCCCGAGACGGGGGAATGCTGGGAATGAGGCGGCGGGGAGCGGGGGCCTGTCAGGGACATGGGGGTGGTGTGATCAGTGACTCTGCACTCTAGCTGTTCTGAGCTGTGGAGACGCAGCTTAGAGGTGGCTGAGGGAAGCTGCCATAAATTAGAGTTTGCTCTAATTTATAGTGGGGTCCCTGATATAAAGACACCATAGGCCCCTTCCTTTTGGGCTGAGCTTCCTTGGAGATGCTCCAATCAGAATCAGGCCCAGTCTCTTCAGATGATGCAATCCCACTCTAAATGGCCCCATTGATGGGTCCCGTTGCTCCCCTCAGATGTCATCTGCACTGTTGACTGGTCATAGGTCTCACCGTTGGGGAGAAAAGGGTGCTGGGAAGAGAAGTGCCCTGTCACACGCGATTTTCCCTGGGTACAGCATCCTGCAGGCACAACCAGTGGGAGTTCTTGATCTTTATTTTATTTGAAGCTTTCTGTTTATTTCTGGAAAGGGAAAAATACGTTTTCAGTCTTCTTTTCAGCTGCCCCTCCGGGCAGTGGCACATGGGCAGTGCCTGCTGGATGACTTAGAGCTGCCGCTTTCTCCCTCGGACCCAGAAGCTGTGACAAGGTGGCTATTTTCAAACCAAAGCCATATATATTTTTGGAAAATTTAACATTTTTACCAAAATGATCCATTTTCATTGGGTAATAACCCTCCCCTGCTCCCTGTGTTCATATTACACCCGGGGAAACATCTTTCCTGCAGTATCATGAATTCGAGATCGTAACAGGCTGACAGGGTCTGCCCAAGACACCCTCATCTTGTGAGCTGGTGTTGAGAATGAAGTGGGTTCTCATGGATATGAGGGAGGTTAGGTTGGGTTGGGTGGAGTGGGGGTAGGTTCTCGGGTATTTAGTGTGTGGGCTGTGTTGTCCTGAGGGTGAAATGAAAAAGAGAGGTGGGAAGGTTTGAGCTGAATTTCTTGATCTGTTTTTCATAAAGCCCAACCTCCGGCAGCTGGGGGTGAATCTGAACTATGCACCCTGTGTTTGCAGAGTACCTTGGGAATAGTACCGGCTAACAGGGATGGCACAGGACATGGACAATGTCTAGAGCAATGGAGTCGGTCAGCCCTGTAACCCAGCAACAGTGTCCTGCCAAGGCACCTTTGCCCCGGCCATTAACGTCCTTCCACGCCCTTCTCGTCCTAGGCCTGCCTTGCACCACATCTTGCAGTCCTGGTGCACTTCTGATGATGTGGATAAACTAGCACTAGGGATTAGGGTGAGCTCATCAGCATGGTTTATCTCAATGTAAACCTGGGTTGCTAGAGGCTAGAATAACCAGTCTTCAGAGAATATTGTATTTGGGACCAAAAGATAATTTGGAAATGTTTAACAGCGTTACAACCTGGAAATAGCCCCATTAATCTTTTGCCATTACTAAAATCCAGAGATTAACTCTGTGATAACTAACCTCACTCGACCCAGGTGTAGCTTCATTCTGCTCAGTGGTTTGAGCAAAAGCACAATTGGGCCCTTAGCTTTTAAATCTCTGTGACCCGGTATCAGTAACTCTTTAGACACACTCTAGCCCAGTGGTTCTCAAACGTTCGTATTGCTGACCCCTTCCACGCTTCAAGCCTCTGAGTCCGACCCCCCCCTTATACATTAAAACCACATTTTTGTATGTTTAACACTATTATAAACGCTGGAGGCAAAGTGGGGGTTGGGGGTGGAGTCTGACAGCTCACAACCCCCATGTAATACTCTTGTGACCTCCGAGGGGTCATGACCCCCAGTATGAGAACCCCTGCTCTAGCCTGTGGGCAATATCTGTGAATCACCATCACTACTCGGTAGTGTAACTAATCAGCGCACTAGTGGCTTCCCGGCCTTTGTTGTTTTTCCTCTGCTGGAAGCAAAAATTCTGACTCCGAAAGAGTGTAAAGGAACCTATTGTCAAGAAGAACTAAAAAATATAAAGGAGCCTTCGACATCTAATATTTTTCATATGGGGCATCCCTAAGGGAGGAGGGGTAGGGAGAGGGAAAGGACTTTGAAGCCGTGCAGCAGAATGATACTCTACGTTATACCGTGATGTTTCACTCCAAAATTGTTCGGCTATAAAGTGCCCCTTTATGGTTCTCTTGAGCCCTGGGATGAATGGGGCCCTGTAGCCTCGCTGTGCGGTCTGGGGCCTGCAGGTAGTGATTTATTTTCATTCTCACACAGTTAGCGAGGGCAGTGGGGGCGGGGTGGGGCTTGCAATAGGAGAACAATATCGGTCATTAATCAAGACGGGTTAAAGAAAACCGCAAAGCCAATATAAAGAGAGACGTAGGATTCAGAGCCTCTCGGCAGCGTCATCTGGATTGAATAAGGGATGAGCCCACGTGACGCACCAGCTATTGCAAAGGCACCAGCTGCGCTGGCCCCTCCTCCGGGTACAAATGACAAATATACAGGATGGCCTGAGGGAAGGTTGTGAACACTTGAACTGGGCTTCCCCAGACGACGTCCCAGTCCCCTTTGCGAAGCCGGAGGGCTACCCCCTCGCATTCCGACAGCCGGCGAGCAGCGCTCAGCCTCACTGGGACGCTCTAGGCCTTTGTGAGGTTGGAAGGACAATAGCCATGGGGATTTGGGGGGAAATAGCCCCATTGCCTGTTGACCACAAAACTGCCAAGCCCTGCAAATGTGTCACCGCGTACAGGTAAGTCATTCATCAGACGGTTTAGAACTAGGAAATCTCCACTGAGCTTCCAGAATCTGCTGGTTTCAGAGCCAAGAGACTATTTCAGTTTCTGATTTTTTGGGGGGAGGGGGAGTTACATAATCCTCTGTGCTTCGTAATGCTGGACATGAAAATCATCCAGTTCTAGGCAGATGTATAGCTAGGCGGGCGTGGGAGTAGATACAAATATCAGTTGTATGGTCTGCCATTGGGGGCTAATCCTGCGAGGTGCTAAGTGCCTCGTGATGGGTGCCAAGCACCTTCTGCTCCCACTAACGCAAACAGGAGCTGAGGGCACTCAGCACACTGCAGGATTGGACCGTGGGCCCTTCCCTAATAACAATTAATTGCTTTCTAATGAGCCAGAGAACCAGATCTAATGCCTGAAGAGAACTAGAAGCTTGAGGATCAAAGAGGTGTTCTGTAACTGAGGTTAGTAGTTATACACCATGGCAATGTCTGTTTCGACACTTTCCTTCTGTGGCAACATAAACATGATGCAGCAGATCTGCCAACGGTGTGAACTGCCATAGCTTCAGTGAAGTCAATTTACACCAGTCAATCGTAAGAACATAAGCACGGCCATACTGGGTCAGACCAAAGGTCCTTCTAGCCCAGTATCCTGTCTTCCAACAGTGGCCAGTGCCAGGTGCCCCAGCAGGAATGAACAGAACAGGTGGCTTCCACTTCTCAGCTTCATTCTCCTGGAATGCTGTTATCACTCCTCTGACTATGTCGGCTTTTACTACTGCCGGGAGGCCAGACTTCCCTTAATGCACAGCGGTGGAGACAAGCATTTGTACCCAAACCTCTCTCCTGAGAGAGGAAAAACAACGCTGCCCTTTAACTGCCCCAGGTCAGACACCCCCACCCTGGTGTAGCTCTAGTGACATTAATGGAGTTATACTGGGAATGAATATGTCCTGCTGCCCCTCCTCCCACCACCCCCGTGCTCCTAGCCAGAGTGCAGCACTCAATGCCTGATTTATTACATCTCCCCAGGTCTCATGAGCTTCAGCCTGATTCCTTCTTGATAACATTTCTACATTGAACAAAGAGTCCCGTTTATAACTTGAACCAAGGAACTAGTAATGCCTGGCTCTTATCTAAGAAGTTTTCAGCTGTAGATGAAAATGACTCTGTTCCTTTGCATCCATCCAAGAATTTTAGGGTCCTTCTCTGAATCTCTGAACCCTTTACTGTTCTCCTATCACTAGTGCACATCTGAGCGTTACGCAAGGTTAGTGGAGAAGAAGGAAGGGTTGTGAGCTTTGCTGGGTTTCCTCTGTCACCATGCTGCTCTTTAGCTCGGAGACCGTGGCCAGGCCCTTACAGAAGCAGCAGCGGGTAGAGCGTGATTTTATTGAGCTATAAAATATCCCGGAGGATCCCAAACCATTTTACAAAATACGTGTGTACACATGCAGAGGCAGGGTGTTGAAATGCAGCCACTTCTGAGGGTGGAAGGCAGCAGTGACTGGCGCACAAGGCACTGAAGGGCGGGGATGTTTTTGCTTTCCAGAGCTCTAATTAAAAAACCTATTTGTACAGGACATTTATGTCCCTGAGAACCTCCAGGTTTCAAGTCTTGTTTGAAAGCCCCTAATATAATAAACTGTGGGATCAATTTGCCCTAGAAAGGTCCAGGGCTCAGTGGGTCCTGCTGGGATGGGACTGTGTTGTTTCAGGACATGCTTTGCTAGCTCTTCCACCCCTGGTACTTACCCCACTAAGCCACCCGCCATGCCTCCAGGCCTCAGAGCTGGTCGGAATGGCCATGTGATAGAACACACAGAGGGAAGCAATTTCCCAACTTTGCTGTTCCTGGGATGTTGCTGTGATCAGCAGACCCAAACCTCCAACTGGAAGAGAAGAAGTCTCTTATTTTTCACCCTAAAAATAGCAAACAAGCTGGGCATTGACGGTTCAGCCACAAGGACTGAACTTGTGACTGGCTGCATTGCAAATGATTATATCAGATCTTATGACAGCAAAGAAAGCCCTGGTCTCCTGTACGCCTGCCTTGGTGATTTCCACAGTATTTCAATGCCTTCTTCCCCTCTCTGTGTAACTCCCTTACCAGCTACACTTCAAAGTGCCTCTCATTACCTTTCTCCACCTTCTGCCCTGCTATCCCTTATACTCTGTGCGTGCAAAGGGCCTCTCGCAAAGTCTATTGAAGTCAATGGAAAGCCAAATATCAACTCATTTGTCTATCACCCTTTACAGAACCAGGCTAGCTCTAGTGACTACTAATCGGCGCAGTTTCTTCCCCAGGCTCCTCTTAGCTCTGTATCACTTTACCCATAGCAACGGCCTTCCCCCAAGCCCCAGCTGGGAGCCTCTGGCAATGGCATTGTGTTAGAGCTGGGCAGCAAAGCACTTCCGGAGACTAGTCAACAAGAGGAGCTGCATACTCCTACTGATGACCAGAGTTTCATAGGATGAGGCTGGTGCCCATCACATGCATGGCAGTGCCTGATCTCACAGGTGAAGTTAGTCTAATCATGTGACTAAACGGGCTCTGGATCCCTTTTGCCCGCCCGAAGGTCCAGTTTATGAAAATATGGCCCTTGCGATTCTCCCAGGGGTAGTCATTGATACATACAGCGAAATAGCTAGACCCTTCCTTGGCTGTCCTTAGAAGCAGATCTCTGGCGGTGTCTTCCTGTTGGACCTCTCAGTTCGTAAAGAGGTGAATTTAGGGGCTTCATGACAACTTGGGTGAGAAGAGGGGGCCTGTGAAAGCTTCACTTTCCCTAGTTTCTTGCATTTTTCTTTGATCTTGAAGGAAATCTGAAATCATTTCGGTCATTTCCTGCAGGCTTCTGGGAATTCTTTCCTGTGTATACATTTCAGGAGCAGAAGGCTGCTCTGTGAACACTTTACCATAAACTCTCTCCATGCCAGTGAAGCTAGAGTGCACAAACATACATATCAAGACCTTATATACAAGTTGGAATCATTATTAGCTCTTCTAGTAAATCCTCATCTGTAAAACATATGGTTTATATCTCTTCTAGCAGCAGAGCGCAATTGAATGTTCTGCTAAACTTTCATGATACGTTGTGGTTTTAAATGGGTGGTATTAGCAGAGAAATAATGAGTGGCCTTTTTTTATTTGTATTATAGCCAAGCTTCTGAATCATCCGAGAAAGTCCATGAAAAGAACCGCTGTGTCCCTTCTTAAAACATGTGAATGTAATTCCTGCCATTTGATGATTCACTAGACGTGCAGCAAGAGACAGAAAGCTCAGGGAAATGTTGACCAACTGTGCAGGTTATGTTGTTGTAGTGAGAGAGCATTACTGTCTTCTCAGGTTTTGAAACTATTCCAAGCCTCATGCTCCTGATGAGATATAGGACTTTATGGTTAATAAACTACAAGATCTACATGGGTATAAGAAAGCTAAAAGAACTAGAGCTACTCCACTGGAGTATTGTGTCCAGTTTTGGGTCTCCCACTATAAAAAGGATGTGGACAAATTGGAGAGAGTCCAGCGGAGGGCAACAAAAATGATTAGAGGGCTGCAGAAGAGTGAGGGGGGATTTGATAGCAGCCTTCAACTACCTGAAGGGGGGTTCCAAAGAGATTGGAGCTAGGCTGTTCTCAGTGGTGACAGATGACTGAACAAAGAATAATGATCTCAAGTTGCAGTGGGGGAGGTTTATGTTGGATATTAGGAAAAACTATTTCATTAAGAGAGTGGTGAAGCACTGGAATGGGTTCCCTAGGGAGGTGGTGGAATCTCCATCCTTAGAGGTTTTTAAGGCCCGGCTTAACAAAGCCCTGGCTGGGATGATTTTAGTTGGGGTTGGACCTGCTTTGAGCAGGGGCTTGGACTAGATGACCTCCTGAGGTGTCTTCCAACCCTAATCTATGATTCTATGGGTATGTCTACACTACCCGCTGGATCGGCGGGAATGATCGATCCAGAAGAGATCAATAGATGCAATAAATCGACCCCCGAGCCCTCTCCCATCAACTCCTGTACTCCAGCACCATGAGAGGCACAGGCAGAGTCGACGGGGGAGTGGCAGCCATCGACTCACTGTGTTGAATAAGTTGATTTAAGTACATCGACTTCAGCTACGTTATTCACTTAGCTGAAGTTGCGTAACTTAGATCAATCCCCTCCCACCCCCCCAGTGTAGACCAGGGCTAAGATTAACTTGCAGAACTGTGTGCCGCATACAGAGATCAGGGAGAAAAAAAATGCTATGCTTGAAGAAAGGCAGAGGTCAGTTATTCTCCTGCTGTTTTGTTAAATTTCGTTTCTCAGATGGCGTGCCAGCAGCTCACTTCCTTAAAATAAAACCTGTTTGTAGCTCATCTGGTTTAAACAAAATGCAAATGACTGAGGAACATCAGCCAACAGTGCAGAAAGAACTGTCAGAATTAGGAGTTAAATCCTGCTCCCAGTGTAAAGCTGGAGTCATTCTCCTGAATTTATTGGCAACTCCCTAGCCTTTCACCTGTGTTCCTGAGAGCAGAACCTGGCTCAACAGGCCCAGGAAAGGAAGATTTGATGCTTTGGAAATGAAGTTTTTCTTGTAACCCTTTCAGATTAGAGTGGCCAACTTCCCGTGAAAGGACTCCAATACTTTACTGCTTGCAGTTTCAGGAGCAGCATTGTAAAACTGTGCTCTGCTGTGCCGTATATCAAGGTTTAATTATCTTCAGCTGTGTCTCTGGGGAATAGGGTAAAACTCTTCACTAACTCACACACACACTAGAACTGATGGTCTCCATTGTGTTCCTGGAGGGAAAGGAAATGGACAGGCTAACTGCAACTTTTAAAAGTAGGTAATTGCCATAATTCCAAAAATTGCTTGACAACCTATATATACAACCAGGAGCCTTTTATTACTGATCTCGCTCACACACAATCACTTGTAAAATGTAGCTTACAAAACCATGTTGATTATTTTCTCAAAGATTCATCGATGCTTCATGGTTTCAATTCTGTTTAGAAACAATTTGCTGTAATAATAATGAAACTGATACTGCCGGCTGATCTCTGCAGGCAAACCCCGGCATCCCAACAGAACAGGGCTGGGGCTCTTAACTGTTCTAGCTGTGGAGGGATGTTTCCTATGGCCCAGATTCTGATTTCCATTCTACTGGTGTAAATCCAGGAGAGGTCCATTGAAATCAAACGAGTTATTCCAGATTTACTCTGGTTTAGTTGAGATCAGAGCCTGATTCAGAGGAAATGTCCCCCTACAAGTAGGACAGCTGAAATTCATGGTTCTGCTGATCCATTTGCAGGCTGGGGGTTGCCTACAGGGATAAGAATCTGACAAGCTGCATGATGGCAGCTGCTCCGTCCTGAGCATATCAGAAAAGCTGGCCCTGTGGGCTAATGAAAATGCTGTACTATGTTTTTAGCAAAATATTTAACCGTTTTTGTAGTCTGCCACACCTTCCAAAAATCCATCCACTCTAAGCTGTCTCAGTGACAGCTCAAAGGGTTTTTTTGCTTAGGAATGATCCTATTAATTGCAATTGAATGTTGAATCTGATGTAAGCCCTGGAGCCCTAGAGAGTAAGGCGCTCGCTATTGACACCTGCTGGTGAATAGAGAAAAGCAGCCACAGCTGCTCGACAGCTTCAGAGGGCCCACGGGCTCCATAATGGAGGAAGCTGTTTGTTGGCCAGCACGGCGAAATGAGTGGATGGGCCAGGTGTCATTTGCATTGCAGTTATGGGACCGTTTGGGTCATATGGGTTAAAACACCATTATGTTTTGGGGCAATAAATGCCGTTGTCCCTGTTGGGAAATAAAAGGACGAGAGAACTTCACCCCAGGCACAGTTGGTGTGGGGGTCACCCTGACCATGACTGTGGGCTGGCAGAGTTGGGTAATGTTACCTGGACAAAACATGAGCCAGCAGAGAGTGGAGAGACTGTTAGTGGCTTTGTATTATTGCATCGCCCTTGCTGAAGGCTCTTCTAGACAGAAGATGGCTTTGAGGGGGCGGATGGAGTGGAGCTGAAGGCACCTTTGAGTGCAGGGTGGCGCTGAGATGGCTTGGAGCTGTAGCCGCAGAGAGCAGCAGCCTGTCTGAGGGACTCCAGTGGAAACCCCCTACTCGGCAATCCAAGCTGAAATCACTGGAGCAGCCCAGGGGCGCCGTCCTTAGGGGCTGGAGACTGACCTGACCAAAATTTTGGACTCCATCAACCCTGGACAAGAGACTGAAGGGGGAGCTGGACAGGAGGTAAGTGGCTAGAACACATTAGCCACTCAGGCTTGTTAATTGCTGGCTTTCCTCAGTCTATTCAGTTGTCGTTCTTTGTTTTAAAGCCCTGGACTCAGCGCTGGTGAGTGGGGAAGTATTGCCTATCAGGGGGGTGGTATATATAGTCTATATATATAGACTGGAGCTGGAGGCATTTAAGTTTCAGAAGGAACTAGGAAATTAGACCCAGTCCTTTTTGCTCCTGACAACACCTGCCCAAAAGGTTACAAAAGACACACATGGCTTTGTATAACAAAGGAGACAGTCTCCTGAAAACAGGGCCTGTACAGGACTTCATCCACTTCTGCTTCAGCCGTGAAAGCAATTCCTTGGTTGAGATCACAGTGCAGTAGATTAACTTTATATGAATTTAAAAACTGGCAGAAACTGTTGTGAAACAGCAAGCAATAAGGATCTAGATCGGCTTATCATGTAAATGTCCTCGGCAGTAATCAAATAAATAAATGAAATGAAAAAATGAAGGAAATAAAACTTGAAAACGGTTTGTTGTAGGCAGAAATTATGTGAAATTTTAGAAGTGGAATAGTTTCTAAATGCACTTGGCTATTTTCCAGGAGACATCAGCCGTTAAGCATGAGGGTTGGGAGGGAGAGGGGAGCAAACAGATTTATTAAAGCCTGTCTGAATTTTGCTTTGTGAACATGTTGTTAATATCATTTGTCTGCTGATTTTCTTTATTTAATTATTTTTCATTTTCATGACGTTTTGTTAGAAATTAGGAGTGAAGCAATGTCCAGGACTAGAAATCCTCCTTGATTAGAGAAAACATCTCTTTGTTTAAAATAAAATAATGAAGTTGAATGTTTGACTTTAAACCAACAGAAATCAGTTAAAATTCATATGCGAGCTGAATGCTCAGATTCAAACCTCCCCTCCCTCCCCATCCCCACGCCCTCCCCTCTGCTTTTACCTAGGACACAGGGCTTTTATTGCAGTCTTCAAGACCATATTTGTTGAAATATCTACGCGTACTTATGGCAGGGTGAGTTAAGGACAGACCGGCAGCCTAAAATCCAAATTTCCTGTCCTTTAAAGTTAGTCTTTAAAAGTTAATTTCCTTTGTCTATTTGGTAGCAGAATACAAATCAGAAAATCGTCCTTTGTTTTGTTTTTTAAGCACTTAGCATTGAGCCTGTTCCTGTTCCCACTGAAGCCAATGAGAGTTTTATTGTTGGCTTCAATAGAATCAGTCCCATTTCCCATAACTTTCAGTGCACCCTTAATATCACCTTAACTGATGATTTCCAGGTGTGATGGTCTTACAGGGCCTGATCCTGTTCCCAATAGTCAGTGGTGCAAAAACTCCTACTGATTTCAGTGGTGCAGGATAGTTCAGGGTCCACCAAGTTCCAGTTCAGGTTTAAAGGCTGTTTTGAGGATTTGCGGAAAAGAACAGCCAGGGTGTTCAATCTAGTTTTCATATTTTGGCAGATTTGGCATCCACTGCCAAGCGGGAGGGAAGATGCTAGTGATGAAATCCTGTTAGGAAACTCAGAGATTCCTAGGCCAGAAGGGACCATTGTGATCATTTAGTCTGACCTCCTGTATCACACAGGCTGTAGAACTTCATCAAGATAATTCCTAAAGCAGATCTTTTAGAAAAACACCCAATCTGGATTTACAAATTGTCAGTGAAGGAGAATCCACCCTGACCCTTGGTAAATTGTTCCAATGGTTAATTACTCGCACTGTTAAAAATTTGCACCTTATTTCCAGTCTGTATGTCTAGCTTCAACTTCCAGCCATTGGATCATGTTAGACCTTTCTCTGCTAGATCAAAGAGCCCATTGTTAAATATTGGTTCCTTACAGACAGTGAGCAAGTCTCCCCTCAACCTTCTCTTTGGGTACGTCTCCACTACGGGATTATTCCGAATTTACATAAACCGGTTTAGCAAAACAGATTGTATAAAATCGAGTGCGCGCGGCCACACTAAACACATTAAATTGGTGGTGTGCGTCCACGGTCCGAGGCTAGCGTCGATTTCTGGAGTGTTGCACTGTGGGTAGCTATTCCGTAGCTATCCCATAGTTCCCGCAGCCTCCCCCGCCCCTTGGAATTTCCGGGTTGAGATCCCAGTGCCTGATGGGGCAAAAATCATTGTCGCAGGTGGTTCTGGGTAAATGTCGTCAGTCACTCCTTCCTCTGGGAAAGCAACGGCAGACAAGCATTTCGCGCCTTTTTTCCCTGGATTGCCCTGGCAGATGCCATAGCATGGCAATCATGGAGCCTGTTTTGCCTTTTGTGACTGTCACCGTATGTGTACTAGATGCCTCTCACAGAGGCGATTCAGCAGCGCTACACAGCAGCATGCTTTTGCTTTTGCATGACAGCAGAGATGGTTACCAGCCATACTGCACCATCTACCAATCCATAAATTGGTAATAAGATGATCATGGTTACCAGTCCTTTTGCACCATTTGCTGCTGTCATAAGTGCCCCTGGCTAAGATCAGCCAGGGGCGCAAAAGCCAAAATTGGGAATGACTCCCTGAGTCAATCCCTCCTTTTTGGTATCTAAAAATAGAATCAGTCCTGCCTAGAATATGGGCAAGTGTACTAGAGAACCACTGTATCAGAGAGCACAGCTGCTCTGTGTCAGATCCTGCAGAAATTATGAGCTGTATGCTATTCACAGGAGATGCTCCTGCAACAACCCCACCTGTTGATTCCGTTCTTCCCCCAGCCTTCCTGGGCTATCGTAGCATTGTCCCCCCACTTGTGTGATGAAGTAATAAAGAATGCAGGAATAAGACACACTGACTTGTTAGTGAGAAATGAGTGGAAGGCAGCCTCTAGATGCTATGATAGTCCAGACAGGACAGTAAGGAGTGTGGAGGAGAGGAGCCCAGCATCCCTCTGCTAGTCCAGGGGCAATTGAATCTTTTTTTTTACACATGAAGGGTGGGGGCTGACGGAGCTCAGCCCCCTGTTTCTATGATGACGATGGTTATCAGCCATACTGTACCATCTACCAGGAAAAATTAGGGCCAGGCGCCCTTGATCGACCTGACGGATGCTAGTCAGCATGGTTACCAGCCCTTTTGCACTGCCCCATGTGCCAATAGGCTGATGATGAGGACGGGTACCAGTCGTTTTGCACCATCAGCCACCCATGGCGGGGGGGAGCAAGGATGTTGGTGTTGAGTGCTGCAGCATCGCATCTATCTGCAGCATTCAGTAAAGATAGGGTGACATGTAAAAGAGTCAAGAGAGGATTGTTTTCCCTTTCACTTCTGGGGGTGGGTGGGGGGGTGCGTAAATTGCTGAGCTATACCCTGACCCACCACGGACACTGTGTTTGACCCTAGAAGCATTTGAAGCTCAGCCAAGAATGCAAATGCTTTTCAGAGAGACTGCAGGAACTGTGGGATAGCTTGAGTCCTCCAGTCCATGAGCGTCCATTTGATTCCTTGGCTTTCCGTTACGCTTGTCACGCAGCAGTGCGCTGAGTCCCTGCTATGGCGTCTGTCTGGAGATTTTTTAAAAATGTTTTTTAATTTGTCTTCTGTAATGGAGCGCTGATACAACAGAATTGCCTGCCCTTACAGCGATCACGTCCGCATGGTCCATGCGGGAGCTCTTTCTTTATTTTGATTTTTAACTGCATCACCACACGTGCTGATCGGAGCTCCACGCTGGGCAAACAGGAAATATTCAAAAGTTCGCGGGGCTTTTCCTGTCTACCTGGCCACTGCATCCGAGTTCAGATTGCTGTCCAGAGCGGTCAGTGGTGCACTGTGGGATACCGCCCGGAGGCCAATACCGTCGATCTGCGGCCACACTAACCCTAATCCGATATGGTAATACCGATATTAGCACTACTCCTCTTGTTAGGGAGGAGTACAGAAACCGGTTTAAAGAGCCCTTTATACTGATATAAAGGGCCTCTTAGTGTGGACGGGTGTGGCGTTAAATCGGTTTAATGCTCCTAAAACCGGTTTAAACGCGTAGTGTAGACCAGGCCTTTGTTAGATCAAAGCGATCAATCTGTTTAGCTTCTCTCTCTAAAGCAGATTTTTTATCCTTTAACCATTTTCATGGCTCTTCTCTGAACCCACTCCAGTTGATCAACATCCTTCTTGAATTTTGGACACCAGAACTGGACTATCACAACAGTGGTTGCATCGGTGCCAAATACAAAGATACAATAACTCATTATGCTGGTTGGGGTAGTTTTTTTCCCTGCATGTGGTTTGGTTTTTGTTACAACACTCATGACTTAAGGTTCTGTGAAACATTCTTTCTTTAATGGCTCAAGGCTGTGCTTTTTTTTTTATCACCCGCATGCATTTGACACTTCCTGGCTTTTCAGAAGCCTTGTGTGTTCATAATATAGTGACCCTGCATTGGAATGGGGGGAAGGAGATCTGCCACTGACTTCCTGTGACATTAGCCGAGTCACGTTGTCTCTCCACACCCTGCGTTCCCCTCCTGTAAAAGGAGGATATTGCTATTCACCCTCCTTTGTCATCCACTTTCAGAGCTTGGAATGAGAACCACTATGGAGGAGCTGAAGGATCATTCTATTGATTTTGGCTCAGTTCAGAAAGTGTTTTCCAAAATACTTTGCCAGGTGGGGAATATCTCCAAAGCACCAGGGATGTGAACTGTGACTTTTTAGCTCAGGTTTATAGTGACTTCAGATACTGCCATCTTGACTGGCATCTCCATGGTAGCTTTAGCAGGGAAGCCATGGGATGGCTCAACACAGAGACTGAATCACCCTGCAATGTCTTTTACTGGCGTTTAGCTCACAGAGTCGTTGCTTTTTCTCATGGGATAAAGCCCAAGACAGGGTGGTCCAACGGCTGGCGTATTATTTGTTGTTTCCATTGAGTCAGCATTGATCTGTATCAAAATGTGCAGTGTTCCAGCTGGGGAGAAGGAGCAGAAGGTTTGTCTTTTCTGCAGGCTATGTGCTGCCTTCTCCCCTTCCAGCGTCTGCAGATTCCATCACGCTGCTAACTGAATGCACCGCAGTGCATGGGGGACTGTTTGGATTTAAAATAAACTTTTGCAGGTCAGGAGCATTTGGCAGCTGTTTTGTCTGCTGGAGGATCTGCAATCTGTCCTTTCTGAGCAGGCTTTCAGTGAGTTTCAAGTCGCCACGAAATTGTGCTGGCCTGGTGTGTTGCTTCCTTTCTTCTCCTCTCTGCACTGGCTCAGTCAACGGAGTGGGCTGTATTGCTTGGAGTCATAAACAGTAGCTGCTCCTCATGCGCTCATATTTGCTATGCATGACCCCTTGTGTTCCCAAAAGGTTTATATCGAACAGCTGAATATGGTTTTCTATTAATTGCATATGGAGAAGGGAAAACGTAAGTGTAGTTTTCTTCGTACTGACCTTCTGCACGAGACAGACAGGCAGAACTTTGGTTAAAACCCATCACTCGAGGCACGCGGATATTTAGCACTGAGTAGAGAGATGCATGCGAGGGAAAGCTGAGGAAGAATGAGGGAGAAATTTAATTAAACAACATCCTACCTCGCAAAATTGGCAGATTCTGATGCTGTATTACAGACGTGTCTAGAGGTCCAGCCAAAATAAAGAGTCTCTTGTGCCGGGTGCTGTGCAAACACATAATGAGAGAGCTTGACATTTAAGTAGATTGGAGAAGGAAGGGAAAGTGACGTCCAATTTCACTCATCAGAGCAGGACTAGAACTCAGCTCTCCTAATACGCTGCCCACTAGACCCTGCTCCCTCTCTGGCTCGAGCTCAAGCTGCTGACTCATGAAAACGTTGAATCCATTTCCGGTGCAGTAATTATTCTGCCTACCTCTCCTGTGTGGCCTCTGCCCTCTTTCTTCATTAGTTACTAGGACCTGGTCCCTCATTGCTTAACCGCTCACTTTCTCTTCCCCCTCTGACGCTCCAGTCCTGCGCTGGTGCAGTCCTACTCCGGTTGGGATGTCACAGCGAGCGATTGTTTCATTCGGGGGCAGAAGCAGGAAGAGCAGATGGAGACCGAAGAAAGCTGCCACTAAAGCCTGCTTTCAAATTTGTCCCTGTTCATAAAGAAGTAGGAGAGAGAAATACAGGGAATAAATGAAAGAGGAGAATTGATTTCTCTCTCTAAATGAAAGTGGCTTTAACATGTGAGACAGGCCTGTTGCACACTCTCCCTGAGGGCCTCTGTTTAGCCACAGGTCATGTTGATTCGCACTAGCCTTTGTTTAGCACCAGCAAGGTTTCTGGCCCTGTACAGTACCTGAAGATCAAGAGATCACCTGACCAGACATGCTGCAATCTAAGGCTCCGACTCTTGTGTGTGGACAGGGACCGCCAATGAGTCTGCCCACATGGTGCCCCATTGCTTGTGTGGTGTGGTGCGTGGCTTGAGCTGCTATTCACGACTGGTCACAAGAGCTGCCAGATCAGACTTCAAAATAGATAGAGGGAAGCCAGCGTGCACGGGGGACCCAGAGCTGGATGGGTTAACGTATTACACGTACATATGCAAGGACTGGCACTGTTCCCTCCACTCCACGCTCAAATGCGATTTCCTTGGACAAGCCTTTTTTGAAACGGAAACCAAACCAAACAAGTTTTGAATTTGATTTTTAAAATGTAGCGTCAAGCAGGAAAATCAGGAAATTCACTGCCAAGGCCTTGCTCTTTAGACAAACTTTTTCTCCGCGGTATGACAGCTGAGAGGGCTTGTCAAATTAGCCCCTGTTCACACACCTGGTAGCAAAGGGGTCAGGTGGGGATGGCATTGTTGGCTTTCCTAATATCGGAGTGACAAGCTGGGTGAGATAATATATTTTATTGGGCTAACTTCTGCTGGTGAGAAACAAGGTTTTGAGCTGTTCTTCAGGTCTAGGAAAGGTGCTCAGTGTCACAGCTAAATACAGTATGAGGTCAACAGACAGAGAATATTGTTAACTACTTATGTTAAACTAAGGGACCATTCCAGGTGAAGTGGCCCATTCACACCTTTGTAGTCATAGGACAAAAGGGAGGGTTAGTGAGTTACAGATGGTTGTAATAAGCCATAAACCCAGTGTCTTTATTAAGACCCAGAGGGGTAGCCGTGTTAGTCTGGATCTGTAAAAGCAACAAAGAATCCTGTGGCACCTTATAGACTAACAGACGTTTTGCAGCATGAGCTTTCGTGGGTGAATACATACTTCTTGCATCCGAAGAAGTGGGTATTCACCCACGAAAGCTCATGCTGCAAAACGTCTGTTAGTCTATAAGGTGCCACAGGATTCTTTGTTGCTTTTATTAAGACCATGATTTTTAGTGTCTAGCAAAGTTAGGAATGTAAGCTCCCAGGCTCGTCTTCTGAAAGTGTTGTGCAGGAGGAGGAGAGATAGGTCAGAGAGAGAGTGATCACTTTGTGGAAAGTGTTTACCCACAGATGCTGTGGTGTGTTTGTCTTTTAGCATTTTCCTGCGTGAGTTCATTCGAGAGCGTGGTGATTGTCTGAGGTACACCTCTGTTGTGATAGGCATGTGTAAGCACCATGGATCTGGAAAGATGTGGCGTGGGGGGTGTTGATCACTGCAGCAGCGGAGATATGTTTGTGGGTTTTTCAGCGGCCTGGTCTGTGGTCCTAATATTGGTCAGTTTCCCCATGAGCGAGGATATTCCCATCACACAGTCTCTCAGGGCTGCCTTCTCTTGCTCTCCCCTCTAGTGATTAGCAGCGCAGACATTTTGCTTTTGCTTCTTTGCATTTATTTGGCTTTCTTGACAAAAAAGGAAAACCTAGAGGAGAAAGAAAGCTGCCTGCCTGGTAACTGGTGTCACTCTCCTGCAGACAGCAATGGCTTAAGAATACAAATGACTCTAGCAAGGTAGACGTGATTGCTTCTAAATCGAGACTTCCTAGCAAGCTCATTTGCAAGGCATGGTTCTGAGGAGAAGGCTTTTCTCGTGTGTACTTTCAATCAGCACAGAAGCTATTTCCCCTCTGTCAGAGGACATGAACATGAGAATGTATAATGCTTTCTGGGCATATTTGCTGATGACTTTGCATTCTCTCCTCCCAAACCTAGTATCCCTGAAGGTTATGTTATCTGTAACAAGCATACAATACCCCTCCACATGGCACCTTGAGAAACTACAGAGAACAGAGCAGACAAACACAGAGTCAACTGGCAACCACAGTCTGGAAGAAATTAATAGGCAGGAAAGGTGGCACAAGTTGAAACATTTGGACTCAAATTTGAACATGAACATCCCCAAAGCTTTTGGATTTGGATCTGGTTTGAAACCATTCTACAAATTGTGGCCAGCTGCAACATTCGAGTCTGGATCGGAATTTCCCCCTAAGTTTGGGGGTGTCGGATGCAAGTTTGAGTTCACTTGGAACTAGGAAGGAGCCTGAAATCTGCCCCAAAGACTCTAAAAATGTGTTGGACAAAGAGACTTTGAATTTGCCAGTAGGGGGAAAGACTCCTTAGCAACACGGCTGTGAATAGTTTGATTAAAAGGCTCCGTCTCACTTTTATTGGTCCAATGTAATTCCTTGTGGTATCCCGAGTGGAGGGGTAACTTGGAACCACTCACAGGAGGGGCGCTCAATGTAATGCAAATGAGGTGACAAAAGCCAGCACATAACTAAATAGAACATATTTCCCAGCTAGCCATTACTGGAGCGTTCGGATTTGTTTCTTTTGAAAAATACATATGAATTATGGAGTTTTCAACCTTTGAATAGGAGTGAAAATAAATCTGCCACTTGTTTGGGCCTGTTAATCAAGAACAGGCAATGCTTAAACTCCTTCAGACACCCGCCTCCAACATATCCAAGGCTAACCTAGTACAACAGTGGTACTATTGTCCTGCGAGACACACAGTGATGGAAGAGGTGAAAGCAGAAAGGCTCTAAATAAAACTCCGTTTCCTCTTTGCCCCTCCCCTTCCCGATTATTACATCCCAGGAAAGGGGGAAGGAGATTTGCCCTGGAAATGGAGAGAAGTAATGGTGGCTCTTTTCAGCAGCTAAAGGCATCCTCACAATCCCCGGTGCTGTTGTGATTACCAGAGGCTTTCCTCTGTCAGCTCTCTGCTCTGCTTGGATCCAGATGGAGAAACAAAGCTTGGTAAACAAAGAGCTGTCATGGGTCTTTAAGCAGATTGGGGGAAGGGAGGGGGGAAAGCTGCTTTCTGGGAAGGCTGCAGGGCTTTGTGTTTTCAGTGAGCCCCTTTGAGTGAGTAGCTTCCTGTCAGCCTTTACTCTGCGAGCGAACCAGCCACTTCTATCCCTTATTAGCTAAATAATCAGGCAGTGTTAGGCCATCCCAATGACATCAGCCCTGCAAGCCAAGTGAGTGTGTATAAATAAATGGAAAGGAAGCCAGACGGCTGTCCCGCTTATCCAGACTTAGCCAGGAGCATTGCAGCCAGCTGGACTCCTGCACGCCGACCGTCCCATAAGATGGCATTAGCAGCACCGTTGGCATGGAATCAGCAGGCCAATAAGCTGATCAGCGGGGAAGTGGGTCCCACAGTGAGTGAGAGCAGTAGGCAGAGGTTCTTGCCTTTATATCTGAGCTCGGTTCGATGCTTTGTCTTTTAACCTCCCCCTGGGTGGCCTCTCCTGGCCTATTATCTTAATGCCCCATAGGAACGACTCTGTGCCTCTATACTGCCTTTCCCCAGGAGGTCAGGGCATGCCACATCAACCAGCTAATAGTAAAACTTACAGCATCCTTCATCTGAGGCTCTCAAAGCACCCTGCAAAAATTAATGAGTTTAGCCGCTCTGAGACATGTTGTTATCCTCACGATAGCAATGGAGAAACTGAGGCACAGAGGTTAAGTGGCTTGACTAAGGTCACACAGGAAGCCCGATTGGGAGTCACAAGCATCTGAGTCACAGTAGTATCCTTCCTGTCTCCATAAAGCCTCACAACACATCGGTGTGGTGGCTGAGAGAGAGAGAAAGGAATCCCACTACTGAAATACAAGCACCTCTGGTGTGAAACGTGGCAAAAAATTGACAGGAATTAAGAAATATCATATCCCATTGAAATAGCAAGGGGCGGGGGAGTTAGGAAGGTGGGGTGCAATCACCTCAGCTGGAATTTGACCAGGATGCAGGGCTTGCCACTCTAACTGTGATGGGAAT
The DNA here is from genome assembly GCF_016161935.1 of Mauremys reevesii. NCBI lineage: Eukaryota > Metazoa > Chordata > Testudines > Geoemydidae > Mauremys > Mauremys reevesii. The sequence goes on from NC_052632.1 coordinate 7,591,458, forward strand.
GGTGCCCATGGGTATTAAATGACTAAGGTTATGTCTACACTACTGCGGTAAGTCGACCTACACTATGCAACTCCAGCTATGTGACTAACGTAGCTGGAGTCGACGTACCTTAGGTCGAGTTACCGTGGGGTCTACACCACTGGAGGGTCGATGGGAGAACATCTCCCCTCAACGTACCTTACTCTTCTCGTTGTGGGTAGGGTACAGGGATTGACTGGAGAGCGATCTGCAGTCGATTTGGCGAGTCTTTACTGCACCCGCTAAATCGACCACCGGTGGATCGATCTCAGAGCGTAGATCCCGGGTCTAGTGTAGACCTGCCCGTGCCCTTTTCCATCTCCTCTGTGGATCTCCAGCAGCACAGTGCCCCCTGATGGCACACTGGAGCATTTGCTCATTGCTGATTTAGTGCCATGTAACAAATTGCCAGCAGTCCTTCCTATAGCACCTTGCAGATTCCCCATCCAAGTATTGAGCCAGAGACCTACGAGGGTCAAAGCATGTTGTGGTAAGACTGCAGGTCATCAAGATTTGACTCCTGCGCTTCAAGTTACACACTCCATGGTTGAAACACAGGGCTGGGGGTCAGGAGACCTGGAGTTTGTCCCCTACTCTGCCACTGGCTCACTTGGGTGGCCTTGGCAAGTTGCTTAACCGCTCTGTGCCTCAGTTCTACCATCATCCTTCCCTACTGCACCCATCACTATTCGTCAAATGTTTGGAGATCCTCTGAGATAAACCACCTACAAAGGGGCAAAGTCTCCTCCTCTTTCTTTCTTTCTTTCTTTCTTTGTTACTGTCCCTATGCTTCAAGATGAACTAGATAAATTCATGGAGAATAGGTCCATCAATGGTTGTTAGCCAGGATGGGCAGGGCTGGTGTCCCTGGCCTCTGTTTGCCAGAAGCTGGGAATGGGTGACCAGGGATGGATCACTTGATGATTACCTGTTCTGTTCATTCCCTCTGGGGCACCTGGCACTGGCCACTGTTGGAAGACAGGATACTGGGCTAGATGGACTTTTGGTCTGACCCAGTATGGCCATTCTTATGTTCAAACTCTGCTGCCAGACCTGCCACAGGTCTTTCACCCCCTCATTGATGGGGTTTCCAGCTGCTTCCACAGAACTGGAGAGACACTTCGATGGGACATAGCATGGGAAAGGTCTGCTCCGGCTTCATGCACAGATCCAGAAAGCTGAGGGAGGACAAACTGAAGTTACTCTTTATGGAGTCCTCCCTAAGTCCTGCCGCCTCTTCAGGGTCTGACTCCCTCTCATACATCAGCCTCAATCTCAGGATGCTCTGGCGACTTCTTCAGATCCGGCTCCAGTGAGCAAAAACCAAATAGTTGCTTCAGAGACGTTGAAGCCTTAAAAAAAGAGGAAAATGTAAATCTCCTGGCAGCGAGGCTAAAAAGGGAAAAAATTGCACCAGGGCCTGGGACTAAGGTGACCTTGCAGTTTGGTATGGCTGCAGAAGAGGCTCCTCTCTCCTGTGGGAGGGAGATGTCACTACGGATGGAAAGTGGGCATATAGAGAAGTCTCAGGATAAACAACCCCATTTGGCACTATGGTTGGTACACGTGGTGCCACCCAAGCACGGGGCTCAAAGAAACAGCCTCCAACCCCAGCTCAAGGCACAGAGGGGCGAAATGATGTGCCCAAGTCAAAAAGCAGGTCAGCGGTGGAACCAGGAATAGATCCTAGGACTCCCAGTTCAGTTCAGTAGACCCTGCTGTTGTTCAAAAAGGGCCAATTTCTGTCCTCAGTTTTGAGCCTCAGATACTGTCTTGCTGTGGTGCCGAGGGTCCATAGACATATGTCAGGTACTATACACTCAAAACACGTATGTTGGCTCATGATGGTGGTCATGTTTGATACTATAAAATTGCACTTCCGAAGGTGATAGATTCCTCCGCTCGTATATTGCAACATACGTCTAATGTCACGGAATCCTCTGATTTACCAAACCCTGTAAGAATGGCAAGGAACATTTTTTTAGTGTGAGCTAACTTCCTCTTGCTGTGTTTTGGGCCCAAGTGACAGCAATGCCACAAAAGGGCCTGAGAACCAGAAATTCATGCTAAACAAAAGAGGAAGTATCCAAGCTGGTTTCATCATCCAAACTGATTAAAAGGCAAAAAGTAAACCTCATAAATGGGAAAAGCCAGTGAAATGTTTATTCTTTCTGTTTTGGTAACCTAACAAATTGCTAGTACCAAAGGCAGCAGTGCCAACCCCGCAGGTTCAAAAATCATGAATCAGACTCCCCGGATCACGCGATTGGCTTAAAAGCCACGAGATTTGTAGCAAGTAATGAGTTTGGGCTTTTTATTTGTCTTCTAGTTTCTGAGCTTTTCAAGTGCATTTGAATCACACTTCCAAGCTTTTCTCCCCAGCCAGGAGGGCTAGAAACTTACTTTAAAATTTTGTTTTATAAAAGCTTAGATTCTCCCCTAATCAACTGCCTGCAATTATAACCCAGCATGCAACCAGACCTTGCCTGTTAGCTCCTAGCACAGCTGGAGAGGCTAGTGTGGATGCTAGCATTTTTTCCAGGATAATGTTTGTGGTTCATTCTCAAAACCACTCCACAGGAATGCTTGTGGCATGTCCAGAGTTGTCTTTACAAACTAAGTCGAGGTAACTGACAATCAATTGACTGGAGGTAAAAAAAAACCCAGAACTCTAGTGCAAGGGTCGGCAACCTTTGGCATGTGGCTTGCCAGGGTAAGCCCCCTGGTGGGCTGGTTTGTTTACCTGCCGCATCCGCAGGTCCGGCCGATCACGGCTCCCACTGGCCGCGGTTCGCTGCTCCAGGCCAATGGGGGTGGTGGGAAGCGGCACGGGCCGAGGGATGTGCTGGCCGCTGCTTCCCACCACCCCCATTGGCCTGGAGCGGCGAACTGTGGCCAGTGGGAGCTGCAATTGGCCGAATCTGCAGAAGCGGCAGGTAAACAAACCGGCCCGGCCCACCAGGGTGCTTACCCTGGCGAGCCACATGCCAAAGGTTGCTGACCCCTGCTCTAGTGTATATACCCCTAGAGGGCGGTAGGTGTAGGGACAGGGGAAGTGTTGTAGGTTTAATTGGTTAACATTTGTGAAGCGCTTTGAGATTCCCGAATGGTGTGTGCCGAAGGGTAAAGCCATTTTTGTTTAATCAAACTCTTGCCCTTTAGACAAGAAACAGGTTGGTGGATGGTTTGATTGTTTTTTTGTTCAGTGTTCCTTTGGAAATGGTGAACTGTTCTGTTAAGAGTTAAGGAAAGCATGGATCTGGCTCAGGATTTCCCATAAAGGAAGAGAGTGAGGTTGCTTTCCAAGGCCTTGCACTCGTCAGTCATTCAGGGTGACAGATTTCCACTGTCCTGTGAGGACTGGGGCTGAACCAGGAAGTCACGAGGGGAACCGTTCGACTCCTAAAATATTTAAGATAGAAATTGTCAGGGACTGGGGGTGGGGGAGGAGAGCCAGATGCAAAACATTGTCTTTCCAGCTGTGGCTGAGAGAGTAATTTCTTCCCTTGCATCCAGTAGAAGTTAGACTTAAATGGAAATAATATTAGTGCCATGTTTCATTATGAGCTGGTCTCAGCTCCGGCAGAGAGCAGAAGACTGATGTATTACCAGGTTGTGCTGGCATAGGCCCCATACCACAATGACTGTAGCGGCTAGGCAGGCACCCTGCCAAAGGTTAGCTTTCTATATACTGTCCTAAGGAACATGCCACAGAAAAACTGGCCCATTAAGGGTTCTGGAAATAAAGCCGTTTTTATTTTCTAATCATGCTGAAAGGTTACAAAATATAATTGGAGTTGCTATTCTCCCTAGTCCTGTTTCTGATACTGAGTTTATAAAGGAGCCTTTGTCTTCTCTGAGAGTTCAAAGTCCGCGCTCCAAAAGGAAAATTATTGGGAATTAAAAGTTGGAGACTCGCAGTTTTACAGCCACTGGCTGTCAGAGTGAAAATATGTTACAAATCAAATTTTCTGCAAAGGCACAAAAAATATAGAGGGGCAGGACTGCTCAAGCTCCCTTGAATGGCTTTTCATAGGAGTAGGTTAATGTAAGTGTTTAACGCGCACTGGCACTTTTCAAAACGAAATCAGACCTATGGCATGAAGTCATTCGGATACCACCAAAGATTAGGGTTCAGCCGTCCTAGAACTTTATTCTGGAGCCAGCCCAGGGGCTGGACTGATCCCAAACTAAACTTGGTCTTGCTTGGACGTGGAACCTGACTGGTAGATCTGGGTAAAGTAAAAATGGATGGTGGAGATGTTTCCCCACAGACATCCCGGTCTGTCTCAACAAACACACATATTAAGCCTCTTGTATTTAAATCCCCCAGACCACATAGGGCTGAGCAGAGCAGGATGTCCTGCCCGATATCTGCCAGATATGTCAATTGCTAGATGATACCATTTTCATTCTGCTTCGAAGATGAGCGATCATTATTAGTCCTATTAAGAGGGATCAAGTTTCCTCATCAACGTTTTAGATTAAGGCACAGTGAAGCTCTGTCTGTGTTAGGAAAACATTTCTGCAGCTCTCAGCAGGATCAGTCGATGCAAAGCTGACATGCTAAGTCTTCTACCATTGCCATGGCTGGTGCAGAAAAACACCTTCCATCTTCCCAGCACAGATGTAAAACCTATACGTTTAGCGCCCCCTCCCCCCACCCTCCGCCCCGGTGCATGTTGCAGACTCAGCTTTAAGATAGAGAAGGAAACTCAGGCAAAGCCACAGAGCTCAGCCGCACTGGCTTGCGCAGCACCTACTGTGCTGTCTTTAGTAACAGCATCCACAGGATTTACAGGGTGCTAATGTGGAGATGACGGTTTGGCTTGCATCTCTCAGCGGAGACGGTTTCTGGATTTCGATGGTTTCCTTGTTGTCATAAAGCCACATGAAACCTGAGCCTGGGAAAGAAAACCCCAGGCTGGTTCTGATTAATTGAAAAAGAAAGAACCCCCCGATTTTGTATTAATTTTTAAAAGAAAAGCAGGATCACCCTGAACTGGGGGGAGATTCTTCTCATGAACTGGCCTATAAACGCCTCTCAGGGGGAAAGCGTTATCTCTGGTGCTGACCTCCCAGGAGTAGTGCAGAAAGTTGCCTCCTGGGGCAGGAGAACTTTCAGAAGAGAGGATCCCAGCACATTTGGAATGGGGCTGTATTATACCATATATATAGTGCCAACAATGGGGGTTCAATGAATGGGTCCAATAGATGGCACTGGCTGTTCTTCAGCCAGGTTTTTGGCTCTACCAGCGAGATCCCTTGGAGGGCAGAACCTGACCCCAAGTACCGCAAAGATTGCGCCTGCCAAACTAACCGCTGGGAGTTTCCATATCCAAAGCTGCCTGTGAGACCTGCATTCTTCTGCTCCTTTGTATTTTTACAAGGCAGAGACGTCAACAAATAAAATAAACAGACAAAGCTTGTGGTTAAAGACCGGCTGGAGAGAGGAAAGGAACGGACCAAGCGGGTTATTTTTAAAGGAGAATCAACCCACCCTCTAATTTTTGCACCCACAATTAATGGATACAGTTAAGGGAGGAGGCAAAGGTTAGCGTGTCGCTGCTACCTATCCGATTCCCGAGTGCTGGCAGGGAGAAGTCTAAACACTGACATTTGTGCCTGCAATTCCCAAGTTTGGGCTGAGGTTGGTTGTTGTTTTTTGTTTTAAATACGAGCCCCGTGTATCATGTCACTGCCAAGCTGGATTACCAGGGCATCAGGATGATCATTGCCATTTACCTATGCAAGTTAATCCACAGCTCTCTCCTCTAGAGAGCTGCCTCATTACATCATGGCCGGGAGGTTGCTGAATCAGAGGTAGCTGGTCGTTTCCAGTTGTCTATTGCACCACTGATCAATCTTAGGGGATGTCTGACGTTTTCCAAGTTGTCAGAATTGAATGGCCTGTCTTCCAGGACAGGTCCATTGCTGAATTATCACTCACCTTATGCTGAAAATAATCTGACATCCATCTGCCCCAGCTGGCTTGAGCCAGGCATCCTGAATCACAAGGTCTTTGTTTGTGCCTGCTGCACACCTGGCCAGAGCACTCAAAGGCTCCCGCAAATCAAGGATGTCAATAAAAGCTTGATGAAAGAGTTATTTCATGAAATGTGCATGAGACTATTTAGAAACACAATAACAATTCTCTAATGTGCGTTGGCAGAATAATTCCCTTGGGAAAAAATGTATCCACGCCAGGCATTTGGGGGTCAGCCAAGGTCATTTGCCATTGATTCCACTCTTCAAAAGATCTACCTCCAACCACAGATGAGTTTTGTTTTTCCTGTGTGAGAGCCTGAAGTTCAGACTCTTAGAAAGATACAGTTATGGGTAGGACCCTACCAAATTCAAGGTCCATTTTGGTAAGTTTCAGTCATATGATTTTTAAAATCTTAAATTTTACAGTTTAAGATATTTAAATCTGAAATTTCACATGTTGTAACTGTGGGGTTCCCAATCCAGAAAAGGCTCATGGGGGGGGGGGTTTGCAAGGCTATTTTAGGGAACTCATGGTAATGGCACCCTTACTTCTGCACTGCTGCTGGTGGCGGCGCTGCCTTCAGAGCTGGGTGCCTGGCCAGCAGCCCCTGCTCTCCAGCTGTCCAACTCTGAAGGCAGCACAGAAGTAAGTGTGGCAATACTGTGACACCCCCCCCTCCCCCCGCATAGTCAGATGTCATGGGCGAGAGGGGATTTCATGGTCCGTGATGTGTTTTTCCTGGTCATGAATTTGGTAGGGCCCTAGTTATGGGCCGTCTGTGCACACGCACCGTTGGACATGCTCATGCAACTTGTGATTTGAACACTCTTGTGTCTCTAGGCATTTAGCCGTATGTGTTCACTGAAGGAGGTTTGTGTGTCCACACCTGCCATGCCTCTGGAAAATAGCCATTTAAATGCCTGCCTGCTATTGCAGCATATGTATCTACCTGTGGCTGTCTTGTCCTTGTGTCCTCTGTTCTGCACCGTAGCATCTCTGCGGACTCTTCTATCTACAGCTATTTTGTGTATAGAGCAGAATCAAATAGACGAGATACTCAAACCGGGCCTGACTCTCTGTTGCCCTGCAGCTTGTTATAGTCCGTTACACCAGTGCAAAGTGAGCACAAAATGCTACCCTAGCATTTTAAATTCACTCTGCGTGGATCTAGATGACTGTACCAGTGGGAGGGGGACAGACAATTCCACAACGAGCTCTGGCAGACAGTCTTCTTTCTTGTTTTGTTGTTTGCTTAATATAAAATGAAGGTCATTGAACTGGAAGGGTCTGTTTGCTCTGTTCATGCATATAAAAAATATACCAACTCAGGACCCGAAAATCAGGCCTTAATGTGAATTGATTTTAACCTAGCTTTCAATTACAGATAGCATGTTGGTCTGTGATATGCAGATTTTAAATCTCAAATGGGGCTTGAATTCACCCTTTTATGTCTTTCCTGAAAGCAACTGGCTCAAATGGCACTGAACTCCCTATGATCCAGGGTCAGAGACCTGAGCCTGCTCCCACTGGCTCCAGTCAGAACAAGATTTGGCCATTAACATGTGTCTGTAGACAGCTCACAGAGTAAATGTAAATGATGCTGCTTCCTGTCCCTGGATGCTTCCTTATAGGTCTGCAGTAGATTGGGGGCAGGACCATAACTGGACCAAATGTTGGGCCTCATATTAGTGAGTCACTGAGCCAGATGCGATTTCATTTATTTAGATTTATGCAAATATTTAAAAAAGGGGCATCTAGCCACACACACTGCAGGTGCCTTGACAGTACACCCCAAAGTACACCAAGTGCAATAAAACACACACCTGCAGGAGACAGTCCGCTGCCCCCTCCCATCAGTTCCCCACCGAACATCTTTCTCCTTCTTTAGTGGGTAGTCACTGGGATCGCTCGCCTGAGTAGGAAGTGCAGGATCAGGTACTTTGGTACACTTGGCACCATATTTTTCTCTATAAATCTTTATAACATCCAGGGCCAATCAGGGGGGCGGGGCAGGGGGGCCATTTGGCCTGGGCCCCAAGCTCAAAGAGGGCCTCAAATTTAGACACTTGTTAATATTTTGGCATTAGGTACCTTTCACAACTTGTTTTTATGCACATCCCTATTGGACCAACATGTGACACACTCTCTCAGTTCCCAGCTGCAGATTTAAGCAAATAAGAGATGTGATTTGGTAAAAGACATAATTTTTTTCTTAACTGCTATAAATTTTGTCATATTAAAGAATTAAAAATGTTCATCAATATTAATAAAAAGATATCGGTTCTGATGGCACAAGATTAGACCGTGATGAACTCGTCCTCTCAGATCAGCTGATTATATAAACAAGCCACTACTAGATTTTTCCTCAATAATTGGTGCATTTGCACAGAAACAGGCTAGAAAAGCATTTGTTCAATAAAAAAATATTTAAATTAGGTCTCTTTTTTTGGTGCCTTGTTTTGTTTTCATGTGTCGTCGTTTTTTATTTTTATTATGGATTGAGGCCTCAAAAGCTGGAAGTGGCCTGGGCCTTGCTGGACCTCTGAGAGGGCCTGATAACAGCTCTGTGTGAGAGAGGGAAATGAGGATGGGCCTGTATTGAAACTCCACCCCACTCCCTCCCCTGAACTTTGGGAAGGTTTGGGGCATAAACCTTCTGCCTTCATTCGTTTCTTCCTTATCAGCTGGATAGCAGTAGGGTCTGGCACACAGCACAGCCATCCACGTTGGCTAGGTGCCAACAGCCGTGAAGAACCCGATTTGTAACAATAACGTAGAGGAAGTTGCAGTGTGGTAACCGCTCATGATTTTGTTACAAGTCTCCCGATATTTGGTGTTTTTCTGGAAGCCGCCGCTCCGTGAGTCAGTTGCGTGGGGCCTGATTCTTGCCTTCAATGCTTGGGGTTGGCAGTCCTGGCGTTCACCCTTTTCCCAGCGCAAAGCCCCTTCCAGAGCCTTCGGTGATCAATGTGCGTGTTAGAGGCTTTGTTTTATCCACAGTGCTGATGGCGTGCTGCAGCCCTCGACGCCTCTCAGGGAGTCTGTAAGCACCTCGTCATTCGTTTCTCATATTCATTCCAAGCATAGGCACCAACTCCAGGGGTGCTCTGGGGCTGAAGCACCCATGGGGAAAAATTAGTGGGTGCTGTGCACCCACAGGCAGCCAAGCTTGTACATTGATCGGGACACGGGACAAAGGGTTAAATATCAGGACAGTCCCAATTTTATCAGGACATCTGGTCACCCTAGTGTCATCTCAGTCCCTGGCCAGCTCTCAGACCACAACCAGTGGCAGCATTATTAGCTGTCTGTGCTCTGGGGAGTCCCAGGAACTGAACAGCAGCTTTTGCAGCTGGCTAGTTCTGATGTGCTGTAGCAGAGCAGTGCGTGGGGGCAGGGTCGATTGCACAGCACCTGCTGGTTTGCGCCTAATGCAAGACGATCCCTTTCCCAAGTAATCCAGGGTTCTAAAATAATGATCAGAAACACCGGGTAAAACTGTCAGTTGACCGAGATTGTAAACTCTTTGGGACAGGGGCTTGGGGTCTGCCTTGTTGCTAAATAGGCTCAGAAGAATTAGATTTTTATTGGTAACTGGCAGTAAACACTGATTTCACTGAACGCACACAAGCTGAAGAAAAAATATTCCCACAGATGATCATTGAAATTGATAGATAGGCAAAGTATAAAAAATGCCGCTTGAGAAATGATTAGCGTTTGTTTTAAGGGTACTTATGTTGTAGATTTTGACATGTGATGTTGACAATTTGTTTATTAATGGTAATAAAGTTTTAAATGTTTTGAATCTCAGTGTCTCTGTCATTAAATAATTGTCTGATACCCTCTCATTGCTGACCTCCCAATAATTTCTCCCATCTGTGCGTGACGCATGGCTAGAAAGGGTTAAACATCCTGCAAAATAAATAACTCTCAAAAGACAAGTGGGGAGATATTTGTGTTTTTGTGTATTTACATATGTATGAGTAGGGTGGACAGTCCCTGTCTACGCTGTATTCTGATATCATGTAAATGAATTGTAAACACGGGATAGCTCGGTATTCATCTCGCTTTGAAATGTACTGTGAATGGTGGAGGAAAAAGCAAATGGCCTTATGTGAATTCGTATTGCTAAGTACCAGTGATGGACCTCCATCAAAGTCATCCTAGTTACCTTTTGTTCTCGAAGGAAATCCCAACTTGTCAAAGAGGACATGAAATTGTATAAAAGATCCTTGAGTCCTGATTCTGTCATCTCAGATCTGCTTAAGTTTCTTCCGGGGAAGTTTGAGTCGCATGATTGAGGTCCCAGTTATGCTGGTACGCCCTGAATGTGATATTTGGACATTGGCCTATGAACTATTTCTGAAAGAACTCTTTGCAACCACAAAGCTCACCATCTCTGCTATGACTCGGTGCCTAAATGAATTGTACTCATGTCTGTACGTATATTGATCTTTTAACCAGACTCGCTCTCTCTTTTGTCTTTTAATAAAGTTTAGTTTATAAGAATTGGCTGTAGCGTGTATTTGGGTAAGATCTGAAACATTCATTAACCTGGGCGGGAATGGGTCCGATCCTTTGGGATTGGTAGAACCTTATTTGTATGATGAATAAGATTTACAGAAATTTTCAACATATTTGACATGGGTACCTGGATGGAGGCCTGCGGCTGGATCACTTGAAGGGAACTGTGTTGTTTGGACTTCTGAGTAACCAGTGAGTTAATAAAGAAGCTGTTTTATGCCGACTTGGTAAATCTAAGTATTGGAATATCCACCAGCTTTATGGGGATTGTCTGCCCCATTCTTTGCAGTTCATCCTAACTGAGTGACCACAGTTGGTCCCCATGAGGACCCTGGTCTCACTGTGAAAATGCAAATTGATAAAAATGAAAAAAAGCTTAAACCCCATAATTTTGTGCACATGTGAACACGTCAATCGATCATTTAGCAAAGATGCTTAAAATAAGACTTGATATTATCTGTCAAAATGATAAAAAAAAAACCAGAAATGCACCATGCCTATTGCTGAAGCGCTGTGCATGCCCATGACGCTGTATAGATAACAAAGTGGGAGTAATTGTGAGCAGCTGCCTTTTGAGCAGTGCCAGAGAGTCTAGTAATATTTTGCCAGCACAGGTTAGTTCCAGGAACACTCCTTGTCTTTCCTATAGTGCAGAACAATATAGTCAAAGTCATTTTCTATTCCATTCTACAGGTTTATCTTTTTTCTATAAAGCCTTATTAAGTTTCTATAGAAATTGTATCGGTTTGTCCCTATTAATGTCTATGGGGCTTTCCCTGAAGGGTCTAGTTGCTGCAGAGCAATTCTGCAAAAAACTGTAGCCTTAGGTCGATGACACCAAAATCCTCTGACAGCTGCTCACGGGGTGCATGGAGTCTTCCATTTAGCTCATGTGCCATATGCACAGCACATGTGATCATGTCAGAAAAGCAATTTAAACACAAACCCAGACAGCACCACTCCTACACCATCCCCCCAGCCCCAGTTCTGTCTCTTGATACAGCTCTGCTACGCCCTGTCTTACGACTGACTAGGTATTTCGTTATCTAACGACATCTAGAGAGGGGATTAAACAGAGATTCCCTTTAATTATAGCAACGGGGCAGCCATGTGGCTTAGCCCGGGTCCTGTTACACTTCACAACAGGTCTGATTGCTGCACTCCGTGCTGTCTTGATGCCGGAAGAAGAAATTCACACAGAACGACATGCATGGACCTAGACTGCGTTTAAAGAATGATAAAGGTCACTAGGAGGAGCGGAAGGGGAGTGAGACATTAAAGCCGCACAGCTAGCAGGGTGCCATAGCAGCTGCATAATGTTGTCGGAGGCTGTACGTGGGAGAAACTGGCTGATTCCCAGCGACAAAGCCCATTCGGATGCTTTTAAGGTTGGCCTAGGTCTGCATGTCCGTCCGTCCGTCAATAGGAGAGCAGCAAGGTCTCTAGGCCACCGTCCTTTTGGTGCACTGAATGAAAGACACTATAGAAAAATATACATTGCACTAGTTGCTAAATAAATAGGGATCCTCATCAAAATGTAAATACAAGTGATTGTGGGTGGCAAGGCCAGGGGACTTCAATAAAGCAGGAGTTTGTTTCCAAAGGTGAGAGGGATGCAGTCTAAAACAACTGCCTGGTGCACAATTTTGCAATGAAAAGGCCCTATTGTGTGCAGTGGCTTTGAATAAGAATGGGTTTATTTCTAAGGGAGCTGGGGGGTGGCAGTTCTTTCTCATGGAAATGCTCTGCAGGTCTTTTTCTACTTCACTGTAGTGCACAAGATTCCTTGTCCAGCCATAGGCCTTGGCTACACTTGCAAATTTGCAGTGCTGCAGCAGGGTGTGAAAACACACCCTCTCCAGCGCTGCAAATTGCGGCGCTGCAAAGCGCCAGTGTGGTCAAAGCCCCAGCGCTGGGAGCACGCGCTGTACGTTATTCCCCACAGGGAGGTGGAGTACAGACAGCGCTGGGAGAGCTCTCGCCCAGCGCTGGCACTTTGACTACACTTAGCGCTTCAAAGCGCTGCCGCGGAAGCACTTTGAAGTGCAAGTGTAGCCAAAGCCATAGTCACTTTTTCCCACCTTTCATTTGAAGATTCCAAAGCACTTCACAGTTAATTGATTGTGAAGCCTCATCATCCCCCTGAAGCAGATCGGTGTGAGCCTCGTTTTACTGGGGGAAACTGAGGCACAGAGCGGTGGTGTGACTTGTCTAAGGTCAGGCGCTGCATCAGTGGCAGTGCCAGGAACAGAACTGTGGAGGCCAGGCTCCCAGCCCCCTGCTTTAACCACGGGCTCAGTAGCCTGTGACATTGCTTGTCTAGTAACGGCCCAGGCATTAGAATGGGGTGAATGAAGAGTGTATGGGGTTCTCACTGCTAGCACTGGGGAACGCTCACCTGTGGCACTTTAACATTACTTACATAGGGTCTGAGTATGTTCTCACACCAATTTTACTCTGGGGTCATTCCCACCGGCTTCAGTGGAGTTACTCCCAGTGTCTCCAGCAATCTGCACATGTCCCAAGGTCCCTTCACCACTCTGATTTGTTTTGCATGGCTTACAGAAGTGTAAACCAGCCAGCCCGCAGATCGAAACCCTAAAGCCTATTGGAGGTGGCAGTGCCTATGAACGCATGAATCGGCTACGTCTTGCACCTCCCCACTGGTTTCCAAATGTCACTCTAGGAAGGCGGCCTCTGTTGCCTAGTTACTAGGCCTTTCTGCTTTCCCACCTTTGCTCTGAATTCTTCTGGGATGTTAACCTGTGCTCAGGCAAAGGCGCTCCTGCAGTTGTTTAACTCTGGGTCTAGCACAATGCTTTGAGAAAGGGCCTCCCCCTGCACCCAATGGCTTTGCATTGCCCAGCGGGCATCTGCCAAATGAGTGGTTTTCTAATACCCGCGCTTCTTGAACTGAATCCCCTGGGTCTGTCATGTTGTCTTTTGTGCAGCAAAATTCCCTCTAGGCAGAATGCTGCATGTTGCCAAAATGGTGCCCCCTCTAAAAAGAAAAGCCTGCGTCTCAGTAGGAACAGCCTGTTACAATAAAATCTCATTCCAGTCCTTAGCACAGGCGGAACTGAATTTCCATTAGCACACATTATTTTTCCATTAAAATACTGCACTCTGTTACTGAGCAAACCTGCCAGCTCCAAGGAACGGGGCTAGAAGAATGGTGACGTTAAGCGATTACGTAACAGGGAATCGTCCCAAGCAAATCATCCCTCGAGCCATTCCCAATGCAACACGCACTCAGCAGCCCAGACTAAATATGAATGGTCAATAATAAAATACTTGTTGCCTATAAGTGCCAGTTTAGGTTGACCAGATGTCCCAATTTTATAGGGACAGTCCTGATCTATAGGTGTCTATTACCCTCCAACCTCTGTCCTAATTTTTCACACTTGCTATCTGGTCAGCCTATATCAGTTCCTTGTTTTACAGGTGGGGAAAACTGAGGCAATGAGGCTATGTGACCCACCCAATCATTAACACATTTATTTTTATTAACCTGAATGACCCATAAACTGCGGGGCCAGGCTGTGAGCTCAGTTAGGGTAAAACTGGAGTAACTCCATGGACTTCAGTGAGCCTGAGGCTCAGATTCTCAAGGTTATTCAGGTGCCAAACTGCCATCAATTTCAATAGGAGTTGGCACCGAAACACCTTTAGGGCTCTGGGCCCGAGAGCTTGCAGCTTCCATTGTTGGAAGAGAATCCCTGCCGGAGGGTCAGGCTTGGGGTAAGGGTGCCTGGAGCTGCGGCTGCTCAGCCATCTCAGGGTTTGACCCTGGGGTGGGAGAGGACTCGTGTGGCATGGCAGATGAGGGGGTATTACTAAGAGGGACGGGGAGCAACGCAAAATTGAGACTGAACATCAGTGCAATCTCCCCGACACGGCATTAGCCTGGGGAATGATCTGCTCAGGGCAGTGGAGGTTCCTTGGGATCTTTCGCACTAGAGAGGAGAAAAGTCTTTGCAGAGCAGCTGTGACAGATACTGCAATCACAGGCACTGTCTTTGGGGTGGGGGGGCACATTGTATTAAAGCACTGAATGGCTTGTGTGGTCTTCTCCACAGAGAGGGCTCCCGCAGCTCTGACAGGAACTAACAACAGTGCGGTGGGATTATGGTGAGCCTGAAGGGCCCATCCCAGCCGCTGGAAATAGCCAGAGCCCAGCTGCATTCCAGCCACACCCTATCCCCTCCCCCTTTCAGCTACATCCCCTTTGGCCAGTGGACGGCACGGGTAGAAGTGGCACTGAGCCCTCCAGCAGCGTTCTGAGGAAATCCCCTGCCACTCCCAGTTGGTGCATTCCAGGGAAGAGCACCTCCAGAGAAAATTACCAAGCAGCCTAAACAGTGCAGCAGTCTGGTCGGTCCTGGAGAAGCTGCTGCCTCCAGCAAGCTCCCTAACTGCTGCTTGCTTTCCAGCCTCCCTTTTCTTGGCAAGGTCACTGGAGAAGTCGTGGCATCCAAGCTCCAGCAGCAAGTGCCTTCTGCCAGCTGCCTGGCTCCCTCGCAGGCTGGGCTCAGCCCAGCCCACAGCACAGCTGATGGACGGCCTTGGATATGAAGCAAATCAAGGTATTGCTGCCTGTACCTGTCTCTCTGGCCTGTGACACCATTAGGATGAGCTGCTGGAGACACATGCGGCAGACTGCAGGAATAAACAGGGCAGCGCTCAGCTGAATTCGTTCATGCCTGAAGAACAGATCCCTGAGGCTGGTCCAGCTGCTCCCCATCGCCTAGCGATCTACCGTTCAGATGCCCACAGGGCTCAGTTGGTTCCCTCTTTCCTCCATAACGAGACAGGCTGTTCAGAGAGGCGGTGCGAGGCCACAGACTCATGTGCCACCAATATGCAGGTGGCACACAACTGTACATCTCTTCTACTGACTCCGCTTCTGTTTTCTTCCCAGCAGTTGGAAGAAACCAGCAGCTGGATGAAGCTCAGCCCATGTGATGTAAGTAGGAAATTGGGAAACACTCGGAAATGTTTCCCAAATGTGCTGATCTCACCAGTGATTGAAGGCATCAGATCAGAGTGTCCTAGTGGTGCCTAAGAGAGTTGCCTTCCTATGGGCGATGCAGATGGTCACAGGGAGCAATGCTATTTCTCACCTCTGACTGACTGGGAACTGTGCCCTTTCTTGTCAGATGAGGACCAGCCCTGAGGTCCATGCTTTCATCTCCTCCTGGACAGGCTGCTACAGCTCCTCCTGCTTCAGGCTGAATGACGTCCATGCAGCATCGAGATACACGCCTCGTGTCTCTGCTTCACAAACACCACTGAGTCCCCATTCACTTTGGTGCAGAATTCAAAGTCTTGATCCCACTGTACAAAACCCTTATCAGACTGAGACCTGGCTCCATCCCTGAGGGTCTCGCCCTTCGTGACCCTCCTGCACGTCTACATTTCACAAGTGTGACCGAGCTGGGGAGACCCAGATGGAGCCGCTCAGCAGCTGGAGACAGAGTGTTCCCAGCCGCGGGAGCCTGGGTACGGAATGCCTTGCTGGATGAGGTCAGGCTCATGCCAAGCGTGACAACATGCAGATGGAAGTGTGTAGGACATGCATTTCCCATTAGTTGTCTTTTCCCAGGAATGTCACCCAAGCAGTGAAATAATAAACCCCGGACTGTAGAAATTGCTACACAGCTGAACCCAGTGCCACAGAGTGAGAGCAATGCTTGTTCCAGCCTCGCTTGTTCGGTGCTGTGATATTGAGGTGAATGGGCACATTAGAAACACCATGGAGAGAATTCTTCTCCATTCTTCATTACCCCAGCAAGGACAACCACAGAGGGAGAGGAATCGGCCATTAACCCTGTGCATGCTACAAATGCTCATGGTTTCCGGAGACATGGTGAAGTGTGCTTAACCTTTCCTTGTGCCCTCCAGGCAGGGGATCTGGGTTTTGGTCCTGCCTCGACCACTGCCCTGCTGCGTGACCTTGGTCAAGTCCCTCCCGCTCTGTCTCCTCTCCCAGCCCTATTTAGCTTATAAGCTCTTTGGGGACAGAACCTGTTGCTTATTATGGACATCACCCCATGCAAGGGGGCTCTGAGCTGAGGCGGGGCTGCCTGGTATCCCCATAACACAAACGGATAATGACAGTGTCTAAAGGCGGAGTTGAAGACAGGCAGGGAGCAGGGCTCATTACTGTGTGATGAATTGTAAAGGCTGCAAATGTTTGGACTGACTGCAGTTTCTTGTTTCCATTAGGGTGTTGTGCTTTAGAACAAAATCCCATTTTTTCAGGCATTAGTGCGAAATCAATAATCTTAATGAATGCGGGATGTGGCGGGAGACTTCCTAGGAAAGATTTTTCAGTTCCAACCCTGCTTGGCCTGTGAGAAATAACAATGGGCTTTCGAGTACAATCAATCTCTTGCAAAGAAAATAATAGCACATAATGAACGAATGATTCAGGTGTGTAGGAATAGCTTCCAAATAGACCCAGCCTCAGCAAGGGCCTGATTGCTGAAAAGCCCTTATTCCTATTAGTACATTTTGTACATATGCCCCAGCCGGATCCTCTGCTAGTAGCTAGATCCATGTAGCTAGATCCATTGGCACCAGCTGGGGGCTTGGCCTGGCTGGTCAGAACCTCCATTGAGAGAAGAGGGTGCTGACCATATCCCCAGGGTAATTCTTACTTTCCTGACTACACAGAGGGGTCTTTCACTTTGAGCTGCATTGTTAGCAGAGAGGAGACCTTGATTTCCCATCTCCCCTCATGCAATGCACCTCTGCCAAGGCAGCAGCCCTTTCACCCAGCACAGCGCAAGTCTGGGTCTTCCATTTGTTACCATCTAGCACAGAGCCAACAGTGCTCCCCAATGACATCCTAGATGCATGCATAATTCTGTCCAGTCTATGACTTTCCCATGCAAATTCCAGTGTTAGTATTCAGCCTCCAGAATGGAGCACAAAAGAGCCTCTTGCTGTCACCAGAAAAATTCACGGAACCATTTTGGTTCTCATTATGTCCCCTTGATGTTAGCGCGAGCCTATTAACTCTGTAACCAAAAGCTCTTGTTGAAACATCTGCAACTGATAGAATCGCGGAGAAAGAGACACAGCAAGGATCAGCGGTGGGCGACTCCCGGGAGTGAACGAATGAGCTGATTCAAGCGCTCAGCTGCCAAACTGCACATTTCATTGCTGGTGGGAAGCGCACAGTGCCAAGTTGCAGCTGCAGGAAAACCTGTGGCTTCAAAGGAGAGCCACGTAGAAAGAATCGTCATGGAACGAGGGACGGGCATGAGTGGGAGACAAGCTGGGGGGAACCTCCCCGAGATGGGAAGATAAACCCCTGCCTGCTGAACGGCCTCGTTTGAATTTTGAGGGCAAGGCCCTGTGTATCGCTCTGTGTTGTAACCAGAGTGCGTGCCTACATCAGTAACAGAGACGGGATGGGCCACTGAACTGGGGCTCAGGAGACCTGGAGCCAATCCCAGCATGGCCAGAGCTTTGTCACTTCAGGCCAGTCCCTTCATCTAGCCCAGGGCTCAGTTGTGAACTTAAGCTATTTTAATTAAGATAAACTCCATTAATGAGTATGAGACTTTCCCATGGTAGGAAGAGGAGGACCATGTAAACAGGTACAGCTCTACTTTGATATAACGCTGTCCTCGGGAGCCAAAAAATCTTACCGCGTTATAGGTGAAACCACTTTTTATCGAACTTGCTTTGATCCACTGGAGTGTGCAGCCCCGCCCCCCCCCAGAGCACTGCGTTACCACGTTATATCCAAATTCGTGTTATATTGGGTCACGTTATATCGGGGTGGAGGTGTAGATAGACCCTGCCTGGCGGATTCATTCGGTGGATATATTAGGGCATGTCTATACTACTGACACTGTAACGGCACAACTCCAGTACTGGAGCTGTAGCGCCATAGTCTAGACACCTCAGATTTCCCATCGCTGTAGTGGATCCACCTCTCCAACTGGCAGGAACTTGCGCCACAGCAGAATTCCTCCATTGACCTAGCCACGTCTACACTGTGTGTTAGGTCAGTTTAAGTACGGCGCTTCGGAGTATGACCTTTTCACACCCGCAGCAACGTAGCTAGGTCGATCTAAATATTTAGTGTACAGCAGGCGTTTTTACTGGTGGTAAGGGACAATGATCTGTGCAGATAAATTTGCCTGGCTGGGACTGGAGAAACTCTTAATACAGTTAAATTACTCTTTCTCTTCCTTTCTTAATAGACAAAGTGTGGATTACGATACGACTGATAAGACTCTCATAGCATAATCCTGGGAGCAGTATTCCTGCATAGCAGCATGAAAGCCAAAGTAATGACGCTAAATTGTTGGATTACTGGACAAAGGAAAAGGCAGCACAGCCTTTAATCATCAGAATGCAGACATAGGAATGAAATGCAGTTGGTGCAGTAGACTGGGGAAACCTGAATACTTCTGCTATTCCTTGTCATCTGCAAATAATTCTGCAAGTATATGCTGCATTTAAGCCCTTTAGTTCAACCAAGCACTGTACATTGTTCATCCCATAGTCAAGGAAGCAGCTGATATAGTAGAAACTAAAGGCGCATTTGACAATTTAGAGCCAGATTCTGAACTTGGTTACCTGGGGTAAATCCAGAGAAACTCCACTCACATCAACGAAGTTAATCCCAGCACAAAACTGTGCAAGCCAGCTCAGAAACAGGCCTCTTAGGGCTAAACAGCTGCCAAAGAAACGCTCTGGGGGCTGGGTAAGTCAGTGAATAAATATACATTAATTAAATAAACCTCTTGCTTAACCCTTTTGCAAGCTGATGCTTTGGGATACAGACCAATGGGGTTTGTATTGGCAGATCCAACAGCTCTCACTTCGGGGACGGCTTTTCTTCTTGGCCTGACTGAAAGCCTGGCTTGCTCTTTGCATCAGAGAGTAAATAAATGAGGTGCTGGGAGCGCCAGTGTCAGCTCGACAGTCTCAGTGCCGTCTTTCCGGAAGCTTCTTTTTCCCCCTCCCCCGTCTGCGCTTCTGCTTCCCTGCTGCTAACACCGTGTTTAAGGCCCCTCGGTCCCATCTGTTCATTTCTAGCGCTGATCCCCTCTAATTTAGGCACCTCTCTGTATTGGCAGTCCCAATTTGTCAGCAGGCTGGCCCCAGCATCGGCAGGCAGTGTCTGAAAAGGGTTATTAGCCCTTAGGGCCTTGCATGGAAACTCGCCCTCTCCCCTTTAAAAGAGGGGTCACTGTCAGTGGCACTGAGAGGAGCGAATGTGTGTGCCTGGCAGGCCTGGGCCGTGACCGCTCGGACTACGGCTAACAAGCCCCTTGCGCCCAGGTGCTGGGTGGTTCCTGCACCCCTCGCTCTCTGGGACCGCGCATGTGCGTAAGAGCTGCTCACAGGAGCTGGGCCTTGCAACCTTGGCCCCTCAGACTACGTCATGAAATTGGGCCGCGCCCCGCAGGCCGTGCTCCGGTGCCTGCCTGCTTTGGCAGCTGAGCAGCCAGGCCAGGCCAGGCACACGAGGCCTTCAGTTTGTAGGTGTCGGCGAGTCAACGTCTCTCTTTTTGCTGGAGAGTTGTTTAGGGACAGAGGTAGCCTCTCTGATTCGTAATCCAGCGGCAGCCGTCTGGCCCATCCTGCACAGCGTGTGCTTGTGTTCAAAAAGAAAAGACACTCAGCCAGTGGTCCCCAAACTTTTCAGGGTTGTGCTCCCCTCCCTCATTTACCCTGTCCGTGCCCCCCCCCTCACAGAGCCGGGGCTGGGAGTGGGGCCGCAGCTCCATGGGGGAGGGGGGTAGAGGCTGGGGCCACAGCTGGGGGTGGAGCTGGGAGCTGGAGCCGTGGCCAGGGGCTGGGCCGGGACCCAGGGCAGGTGTGGCGCTGGGGCTGGGCTGCAGTCAGAGGGCGAGGCTGGGGCAGAGCTGAGAGTGGAGCCAGGCTGGGTGCCCCCGCCCCCCAATGCAGGAGGGCTGGAACACTGTTTATAATGGGGGTGCTGAGAGCCATTGAACCAAACTAGAAACCTTGTATATCATGGAAATCACATCAAGCCGGGGTGGGTGTGGGGGTGTGGGTGCGTGTGTGCGCTGCAGCA
Source organism: Mauremys reevesii (assembly GCF_016161935.1). Taxonomy (NCBI): domain Eukaryota; kingdom Metazoa; phylum Chordata; order Testudines; family Geoemydidae; genus Mauremys; species Mauremys reevesii. Next base: position 7,612,058 of record NC_052632.1, read on the forward strand.
CCATAGCATGGCTGGTGGGTGAACTCCCCACTTCTGCCTGAAGCCCCTCCCCCCCAGCTCAGGGCCACCAGCTGGAGCTGAGTCGGCCTCCCCCCTCCCCCCCGGCCGCTTGAGGTACAGGGGCAGGGTGGGCGGGGCCTCGTGCTGGAATAGGGTGGGGCCGCAACCCGGGTCAGGGGAGGCTTAGCCTGCTATGATACCTGCCACCCATGCCCAGCACCCCTGGGTCCAGCACCCATGTCCCCATCGGTGCTGGCCCAGGCCCCACTGCACCCCCCCTCTCCCCCCACCCCCGGGAGCGCATCCCCCAGTTTGGGGCCCTCTGCACGAAGCAAACCCTCTGGGAGGGACAATTGCAAACTGATTTGGCTGAAATGATTGGCTCTGTGACAGGCTAGCTGATTCCCGCCCCCGGCCGATTTATTAGTTCTCTGGGTGGGGACGATGCTTTACAACCCAACAGCCGCTCTGGCAGGCTCAGCCTGTTCCTGCAGCACGGTCACCGCATCGCACCTCACAACTGAGTGACGCTGCGTCTACACTGCAGAAAGGGGGTGTTCCTAACTAGGTTCAGCTCACCGTGATGCCACAGCAAATCGGCTTTGACGGTGGCTTAGCCCAGGTTGAAACCCCAGGCGCCCTTCTAGGCTTTGTTACCCTGAGTGAAAAGCCAACAGCTGGTGTCAAGGCCAAGCTGGGCATCTGGGGCTGAAGCTGAGGAAAGTTCAAAGCCGCGTTGGCTGGGCTGTGTGGCTAGTTTAACGTGTGTTTGCTAACATGGGTGACCACAGCGTGTTGCGTTTCTTTCCTGGGCCATGTAGCCGTAGCTTGCGACATGGCAGAGGAAGGGGAACCAGCGAAACTGCCAGCCTGCGACTGGCTTGGCCTTAGGCAGGAGCTGCAGCTTACCCCAAGCGCCGTAACAGCTGCAGCCCTGCCATTGGGCCTGCCGCCCCGCGTCACGCCAGCCTGTCAAGCAGGCCGCAAAGGGAGGCTGTCGTGCTGAGGGGGGGTGTACCAGCAAATGCCGGGGCACATCACTGGGTATTCTGCTTCCCGAGGCTCCCCCGTGGTGCCTCACTGCCCCCAGAGCACCATCTGCCACCACAGAGCCCAACCGGTCCCAGCTCCATGCACCCACACAGCCCTCGTAGTCAGCACTCCCGTGTGGCAAAGGGCCCGTGTAGCCAGCTCCGTGCCAAACCGCCTCTCCTGAGACGCTTGTCAGGGGTGGGGCGGGCACTGCCAGAATGCCGCTGCTCTCCAGCCATCTCCTGATTAGGGTGGCCAGCCAGCAAGTGTGAAAAATCAGGATGGGGGTGGGGGGGCTAATAGGAGCCTATATAAGAAAAAGATCCAAAAATCGGGCCTGTCCCTATAAAATTGGGACATCTGGTCACCCTCCTACTGAGGCCAGAACAGTCCCTCAGGGCCATTGCAGCCGAGCACAAGCGAGAGGAGCCATGGGGGGAAGGGGGGGGTACATAGGTAGTAAGAAAGCTCCAGCAGCTGGGGCACGAAGGGGACACACACCTGGGGACCAGGCATGAAATCCTGGCCCCATTCACCTGAGGGGGGTGTGTGTGTGTCTTGCTTTAGCTGCTGCCACGTTGTGACAATTGCATTGGTTAATTGGGTTTGTGTATGCAGTTTTTAGTTACTGCCTTTGCAAGGCTGGTCATTTGAAGACGCAAAGGTCAGAGGGCAGGAGCTGAGGTCATCGGCTCTGCAAGGAGGGGGCTTAAACCACAGAGCGAGGAGTCGAGCTGCGACGAATTATTAAAGGGGCGCCTGCCACGTCTCAGCTGGCACTAGGCCACTGAAGTAACTGGAGCTGTGGATTTTCCTGGCTTTGTGGCTGGTGTGTCACATCTTTGATGTGTGCTGGGCAGAGAGCGTTTGTATGACTATAGCCACAGAACTGAGGCAGTGCCGTATGCCAGGGTAGGCTCTTGGTGGTGACTGGCAATTGTGCTTTTATTTTTCATTCAGGTGCTGGCCATACCCAGGGCTTCCTGGCAGTTGCCAGTGATCGATAATAAATGATGATGACTTCTGCAGCTCTCACCAACTGCGGTATAATGGCTAAGACTGTACAGATCAGATTACTGAGCGCAGTGTGTCTGGGCAAGTTTGTGCCCTAAAAAAAAAGCTCACTAAGCACAAAGCTCCTTAGCTGACGGGAGTCCCTGAACATGCTCAGTAGCTCTCTGAAAGCTCTTAATAGCTCTTCTTTTACAGTGACATTCACCCCTGTGCAAAGATCCCACCCAAACCCCTGCACCGCTCTAAGTCCTCGAACTAGAGTGTACATGGGGCATAAGCATGGGGCAGCTCCTCTGTGGAGGGGTGAATTTCACCCCAGTTTCTCTTTGGGGAGGAAATGCTCCTCCAGCGTTCTGTGGTTCAGCTGATGAGGTGGTAAACAGGGGCCCAAGTGTGTGTGTGGCTAGAATCGGCTCAGGCCTGTGCAAAGAGGGCCAGATGCCTAACCCCGTTCGGCTTTGTTAGACTTCAAAGTGTAACCAGCCTACAAGCTGAAAGTGGTCGGGCCAAGGCTTAGCTAGGTATGGTAACAAACAATGAGCGCCTTAAGAAGAGGCAGGCAGGGCTGCACAGGAGCTGCGGGAGCGTTAGGGAGAAATTGACTTACACAAATCAATGTGCTGTCCAGACACTGAGGAACGAGCAGCAGGGAAGCGGCTCCCCCCTTGTGCACGGCTCAGTACCTTCCTCAACACCCTGGTGCTAGCCGCAGGGGCAGGGAGCGACAGCACAGGTCTGAATGGGGCTTATTTGGTGCTCTGGATGTATTTAGTCTGGAACAAAACCGAACCCTCCTATTGTCTCAATCTCCTCGAAGCTCGAGTGCCCTCTCGTGCCCAGATGGGGGAAAACACCCAAACCTCATTCAAAACCAAGGCCTGGTCTACACTTCAAAGTTAGCTCAAAACGTAGCTCCGTCAGCAGGGGTGTGAAACACACACCCCTGAGCACCACAGCTCTGGCCACGTAAGCGTGTAGACGCAGCTATGGCAATGGACGAATGCTTCCACCTGGTGTTGCCGCACACTGATGACAAAACCCCGTCTGTCAGCATAGGCCGCATGCATCTAAAGTACTGGGTAATGGCAGCATAGCTACGGTAGCGTAGTTGTACCGGGAGAGTCTCCATACTGTAGCCATACCCCGAGTTAGCAGACGGTGTCTCTCTCTCTTGCTGGTAACAGAGCCAAAGCGGCAATAGCGAGAGATGTAAACTCATTCATGATTAACAAAACCCACCACCTTTGCCGGTCAGCAACGCCAATGCCGGCAGCCAGAAACAGACTGTAGGCAAGCCCTTCGTCTGAGTGATTCAGGCACAGCTCTTGCCCTTGAAACTCACCCCCGCCCCACCTTCAGCCAAATTGACTTTCAAGTGGCGACAAGCCCTCAGTTAACAATCAAAGCAGCTGCTTCACTCCCAGTAGAAATGCAGGCCCCAGATCTTAATGCAGGAAGAGAATCAGTATTGAAAGTTTGAGCCAGATCCTCAGCTGCTGTAAATTAATGTCACACCACTGGTTTCACCGCTCTGTTCCCCTCATCCTCAGCCAGCTGGCCATCAGGCCAATCCCCTGACACTACAGTAGCCTGAGGACAGTGCCAATGCACGGGGGCTTGCCAAGGACTGGAGATTAATGGGGGTGCAGGGAAACCGAGGCCATTCCTTGGTCATGCTCCCTGTGTCGGGGCCGGCTACAAATTGTTCTTATGGCTCTGTGTGATGAGGAGCCGTTGGTTACCAGTTGTAAGGTCACGTGTGCAGAGAGCACAGAGCAAAGCAACTTGAGTCTGGGGGAGAACCTGGGCCTAGATTTTTTTAGACCAGTAAATCAGACCTGCTGCCTGACCCTGGGAGCTAATGAGAAAAGCTGCGGAGCAATATCAACCCTACATGCAGCCAGCACAGGGTGAGGGCAGATCCATGGCTCCATTATTGAAGAGCTGGTCTCACGCTAGTTGTGGTGGGTTCATTAAGCAGGGCCGGCTCCAGGCACCAGCCCAGCAAGCAGCTGCTTGGGGCGGCCAATGGTGAGGGCTTGGCATGTCCAGGTCTTCAGCAGCAATTCAGCGGTGGGTCCCTCACTCCCTCTCGGAGCGAAGGACCAGCTGCCGAAGACTGAAGCGGCGGCGGTAGAACTGCAGATCGCGATCGCGGCTTCTTTTTTCTTTTTCTTTTTGGGGTGGCAAGAACCCTGGAGCTGGGCCTGTTGTTATGTTATGATTGCACTTGCCCTTCATTAGCATCTCTTCCTTTAACGTCTGTGCCTGAATGGCAAAGAACTGGGGTTTGAGCTGCCTCCCATGTTCTATTCGCTTGCATTTCCACCTACCTTGTCTTTCTGCAATGGCTTCCTAAGCGCCTTTGGCTAGTCTAGAGCAGTGGGTCGCAAACTTTTTTTCCCCGTGGATCGCTTGAAAATTGCTGAGGGACTTGGCAAACCACTCAATGATCTTTCCAAATGTTGTTTGTACTGTTAGCTAACTAGTGTAAAACGCTTTGGATAAAAGCGCTATATATAAAAAAATGAATAATAATTAACCTTTTTTTGTTCTACAAATAAAAGCACACAACTCATAGTTTAATAGCAATAGTCTTACATTTCTAGTGCGATGGATGTGCCCTCTTCCCCCTGCCGCGGCAGCCCCCAAGCTGGGGCTGGGAAGGGGCGGGGTGTCTCTCCCGCTCTCCCCTGCCGCAGCAGCCCCCAAGCTGGAGCTGGATGCGTGTGTGTCTCTCCCTCTCTCCCCCACCGCAGCAGCCCCCGAGCTGGAGCTGGGAAGGAGTGGGGGGTCTCTCTCCAGCAGCCATAGCTCTGGAACTGAGGAAAGTCACCTCTTTCTCTGGCCGCTGCAGCCCTGCACGTCCCAAATTTCTCCCACCCCCTCTTCTCACCCCACTGTCCCCTCCCCACCCCAGGCCACCACCTCACCTTACATGTGCGTCTTCTCCACACCTGCATGGCTCCACTAATTAGGGGGATGGCCCTTCATTTGCTTGTGTGCGGCTGCCCTGGCGTGTACTTTAGCGGGAACTAATCCACGGACCATCTGAATGGCACTTGCGGACCACTGGTGGTCCACGGACCACAGGTTGAGAACCTCTGTTCTAGAGCTTTGCTCTTTCTTTATTAATGACTGCCACAAAGTGGTCACATGAAAGGCAACTAAAATTGTGTATTAAAGAACAGGGGATTTCCGACCCATTTTCTCCTCAAGGAAGGCCCAAGCCTAATAAGAGCTAATAACCATGCAGGCCTTCCTTAGTCAAGCCTCTAAGGCTCAGGGCCCTAATGAGCTAATAAAAAACTTCTCCTTGTGCCGTGATGGGGTGCAGTGCAGCCATTGCCTAGCAAAATAATGTCCTTGCTACACTCCTTAAAAAATGGTCTAGTCTTAGGCTTTAAAGCAGGGATTGGCAACCTTTGGCATGCAGCCTGTCAGGGAAAGCCCCTGGCAGGCTGGGCCAGTTTGTTTACCTGCTGCGTCTGCAGGTTCGGCCGATTGCGGCTCCCCCTGGCCACAGTTCACCGTCCCAGGCCAATGGGGGCTGCGGGAAGCGGCGTGGGCTGAGGGACGTGCTGGCCGCCCTTCCCACAGCCCCCAGTGGCCTGGGACAGTGAACTGCAGCCAGTAGGAGCTGTGATCGGCTGAATCTGGAGACGCAGCAGGTAAACAAACTGGCCCGGTCCGCCCCGCCCCACCAGGGCCTTTCCCTGAAGGGCCGCATGCCAAAGGTTGCCGATCCCTGTTTTAAACAGAGGAATACTTCTAGAAGCGGATGGCTTTTTTTTTTTAAATGTTAGTTAAAAGACATCTGATTAAATGTTAAGCACTTAAAAATCCAGCTCCGCTTTGTGCATGCCAAACTACATACTCGGAAACAGATTGCAGCTGCAGGAACAAGTTGTGTCCCCTTGGCTGCATCTAGCTAAGTGCTGAGTCTTTCTGTGAGCCGCACTGAACGTGGAACTAAGTGGGCAATTTGCTAAGGCCTTTGCAAGGCTAATAGGGGAGCTATTACACTTTTCTTTACCACTGAAATAGCTATTGATACGAGCTAGGCTAGTAATGTGTCCATGAGGTAAGTTGAGGAGAGGTTAAGACACTTATCAAACAGCTGTGTTCAAATGGTAGCCCGTATCTATTTTGATTTGATTAAACATGAATGTGGTGTATTCAGGACTATGCAGGGATATAATTCTTCCATGAATAGGCAATAGTGTCAATAAACTTGGGGAGGGGTGAAACAGGCAGGATTTTCCATGGCAGTGTATGCAAACACAGACATGCCCACACATTTTTAGTAGCATCAACACCGCCATAATGACCCTGTATTCCTTGAAGACGTGGTCATACCTGAAGGATAGTTAGGCCTCAAGCCCTACAGATGTGTCTCTTAAATCTTCCTTGATTCACATTTTTTCTTGTAGTGACTGACTGGCCTTTTAAAACAGCAACATTGCTGTAGCCTATTCCTGTGCTGAATGGTCTGACAGGGCATTCATTCATCTGGAAAATGGTTCCTGTGTATTTCCTTATTTAGGCTTTCTTGGTAATTGACAGAATTAAAAATACTCTGGGGTTTAGTGTCTGTGCTGGATTAATCTAATTTGAGTGCAGCTTTTTGGCTTGAGGCATCTGCAACCCTTCTATACATTCCTGTCACAGGGAGAGGGGCTTGAGAAACTGTGCATCTACCATGGGCTTGCTCCAGTTGGTCACAGAGGAAGTAATTCACTTTCTGTTTAAAAAAATATGTTGTAACAGACATCAAACTACACTGTCCAAGCGCACTGCCTCTGGGGCAATACTTGCAAATTTTCTGAATTCCCTCTCCCTGAGACTGGAATGCCTAACCGGGGAGATCCCCACCCCAAAGGCTCTAACCCTCTAGATGCTGTTTGACCAGTGACTGATTTTGACAGTGCAATCTTTGGGCCAGATCCTGATGCTGTCATTCATCTTGAATGACACCTGAGTCCATGACACTATTAACCAGACCTTGGCCCTGTTGTTTCCCCTGCACTTCTGCCCCACAATATCCTTTTGTCTTAAACACATTATGCTTTTCAACGTACTTGGAGTGGGTGCATGACACAATCACCTCTGTGCCCTTCAGCCAGCCCAGTGGAGCAAGAGGCCTCACGGTGCAGATTAATTCTGCTCTGATTGTGGCTGGGTTGTATTGGGGGGAGGGATGGGAGTTGGAGAGTTTGGGGGAGTCTTCTGAAAATTGTTTTTTAATCCTCTAGCTCGTGTTTTTTCCTTTGGAGAGTTACTACATCAGCCTGTAGCTTGCTAACTGAAGAGAGGCCTGTGCTAATCACCAGTCAGGTCTTGTCCTGCTCCAAGGAAAACCAGGGAAGAAAATGTAAGCATCCCCAGCTACACAGCCCCCAGAACTGGTTTGCATTCCCGAGCCAATGGAACGCAAGTCTCATAGCCGGTAAGGCCAGAAGGGACCATTGTGATCATCTAATCCAACCTCCTGCACATCGCAGGCCACAGAACCTCACCCACCCCCTCCGCTAATCGGCCCAGGCCCGCAAAGTGCTGTGTTCTAAACCAAGCAGGTTCTACAATTGGCAGGAGATGTTCTCCCTGCCCCAAATGACAGGCTGCTTTACCCAGACCGTGGAGGGTCAACAGTACGGAAATAGGTCAAGGGCTCCAGTCTATACGTCCCACTGCTGGCTTCCGAACCTTCCCCCAGTGCCTGGAATGGTCTTGGCTGGGTGGCGACCTCTTCACTTCTTTCACGTCCCTGCTAAGCGCCACACGCTCTGAGCTGGCCACAAGAAGTGAGTCAATAACAGTAACACTAGAACCGCCAGTATAACCCCCTCCCTTAGTCCTTCCCGGGGTGGCCCTGGCTCAATTGGTGTCTGGCTTTTGGAGATGGTAAGCGTTTCTGGGAGAGGGGGAGGCAAGGGCAGTGCACACAGGTGGTACGTAATTACGACTACTAATACTACGCCGCACTGCTGACACCATAGGCTCTTTCATGCTCCCGGGCCTGATTCAGTGCCCGCTGAAGTCAATGGAACGATTCCAATTGATTTCAGATGGGTGGTGGATCAAGCCCACAAAGCGCACAATCAACACAGGCCTGGGAAAACAGTGGTATGTGCAGCCTGAATACATGCCTGAGAGTTACTGCTTGAGAAAGAAGCCAGCACGGTGTGACATTCCCACTACTGAAGGAATGGGAGGTGTGCACGGACAGACGCTTACGTTCCAGCCATCGCGGCTCTCTCCTACCCTCCAACATGTGTCCAGTTTTCTGGTGTTTCCTGCTTGCTTTGATCATCTGAGCTATTATTTTCTCTCACAGAAATGTACAAGGCAATGCTGCTTTGACACACACCAGCTTTTGGCAAGTTCGAGCCCATTTTTGGCCTGTGTATGGTTTAAGGACTGCTAATAAAATAATAATAAATAAGCACTGACAGAGCTCTTTACAACCATTCAGGCTCACACCTATTGAATGCGTCTCCCTTGAATACCTGCCTGGAACTCAGGAGACCTGGGTTCTAGTCCTGGCTCTGCTGCTGACCTGCTGGGTGACCTTTGGCAAGTCACTTAGCCTGTATGGGTCTCAGGTGCCTCATCTGTAAAATGGGGATAATGCTACTGCCCTCCTTTGTAAGTGTACAGCTGGGAAGGGCTACATAACAACTAGGTGTTATTATTGCCAGCTAATGGAGGAGGCCCGGGGCACGGTACAAATGGGCTTAATGTTAGTGCACAGCTCACTGTGGAAGCCCTGGCAGTGTTTCTCAGGCCCCACCTTCGGGAGGCACTGGCATGGTGGAGGCTGGCAGGGCATCCTGAATACAGCCTCCATGCAGGGGCTGAGTCGTCTCTGCTGTGATAAATATGGGGCCTCCCCAGATGATATTTGGGGCTACACAGCCTGTCTAGCTGAGCACACTCTGGTGCTAGTGTCTGGACTGGGATTGGATGGCGCGGACACAGTTCCAGCCTGATGAGATCCCTTGCTACAAATACAGCTATTTCAGGGGCTACGCCTCAGCTGAGGTCGCGCCATTGGCTGCAGTGGAGTTACTCTGCTTTACACCGGCTGGGGAGTTGGCACCTTAGCTTCTCACTCTCTGTTTGTCGTGCTCTCCTTTACTCCAGTTGCATCAAGTCACCCCTGCTCATCACCGTGAGACGGACGGAAGGGGCTCCAGGACGGACCATCCAAGCTGCACAACTCAATGGCGCCAAGTCCCACTCTACAGCTGGAACAGCTTTAAGTTGGAGTCCAGCTTCTCCCCAAAGTGCTTGTGTCATACAGTAGCACGGCGGATGTGATCATGTCTTTCACATTGATGGGGCTGCTTTTGGGCCTTCCCAAAAGTAGTTTTTTTAAAACCCAGAGTCCCTTGCACCATTCCTAACTGGTAGCCAGGCAAATTGTATCTGTAACCCTGGTGTGGTCTAAAATATCTGTTATGTGATACTCTTGTTAGCAGTGCTGGAGCAGCCAAGCGGGCGGGACCCCTGGCCTCTCCCCGCCATTTAGCGATCTAGTGGGGGAGAGAGAAAGCCTGCATTTTAATCAGATGCAGCAACTCTTGAACTGATCATGGAGCCATGCAACCATCCAGTGGCTGATGCAGTCACCAGCTGCCAATAAATGGTGACACTGACACAATGTAATTCTTGGAGGAGTCTGTTTATTTTGAGATACATTTTGCTTCTGATGGTTATTTTAACAGCCTGCAGTAAAGGTGTAAATCTGAAATTTAACCTGCTAATTCTACATCAAGCAGCCTGGCATATATGTTCAAACTTAGTATAAGTTTCTCAGTATAAAACCAGTTCAATACATAGCACACATTCACGCATCAGGAGTTGATTCACTTTTTACACTCTTCTATACATGCTGTGATAATGTGATTGTGTGTACACTGGGTACAATGCTTTCTGGGGTCCAGTGTGACCTTAGTGGTGTGAAAAATAAACTATATAAGCAACTCTAAAAAATAACAGACACTTTTATATCCCAGTAAACTGAGCTTACTTCCAAATGTATTTACAGAGAAAAGTAACAGAGGGACAAGGACCATTTCCAAGTTCTGCTGATTAAATTACTCCCTTCAACTGGTAAAGCATCTGAAATGCTGACATGTTTTACTTTGCATTGGACTCTATGTACAATTTACTTTGCAACAGTGCAATTGAATAGCTCATTAATGTACTGAGATTGTGCAGATCATCATCTTTGGGTCTTTCACAGTAACTCTATCACAATATCTTTTACAGATCGGAAATACATTGGCCACTGATGGATTATTGCCCATTGGGGCAGCAGGTGATAGGACTATTGTGTAAAGGCTCAGTCTCTGAGGGAGAGAGATGCGTATCTATGTAGTTAATAAAGCTCTTTTGGATGAGGACCTAAGCAGCAGCTGCCCAGATGTGTGGGGGTTGTGAGGGAATTTACAGTGGAAGAAAGGAGGCTCAAAAGAGAGAAGTGACTGGAAATGGGTGGAGGGTTTGGGAGGGTGGTACACATTAGAGCAATATTGTTGAGAGATTACCCGCTTTCTGGACTTAATACATCTCTAGCCCCTGCGGAAAAAGAGGAGGAAGCAAACAGAAAGGTATCTAGTTCGGTCTTCTGTGTCTCTGGCAGATGCCCTGCAGGGGAGATAGCTTCTGCAAGAGCCCTGCAGTGTTCCTTAGCAGCAAATGTGAAAAAAAACCAAAACCCAAACCCTTCTCTAAGGATACAAAAGTGCCCAGGCTGGAATGCTGACGGGCGGCAGTTTCTGTTTCCTGTAGTCGGTCCTTCCTGGATGCTGGATTTTAAATTCGACAAGCACTACCTTCTTTTTCGCATGCAGTTTTCAAGCCTTCCCAGCTCTTCATAGGACTGGTAGAAAATGTCAAACTCTCGGGCACCCCAGCTCCTCCAGACAGCAAGGCACCATTCCTTGTTTTTGTTCTCAAAGCAGCACACAACAGTGTCCCTTGCTACGATAGCAGCTTCGACCAGTGCCCTGGGAAAGCAAGAGCAGGGTTGGAGAATGGAGTGTGAACTGGGGTGCCGCTCTCCCAGAAAACAGACAGCCCTGCAGAAGTGACACGCACCGGCTGCTTAGGCTTTGTCTTACACTCAGTGAATCTGCTTTTCTAGAGAGCTGGAGATATTTAACACGGGAAAACATAAAGCTAGTTACATTATAGGAATCCCCACCTCCCCTCCAAAACCCCAAACCACCACAAAAAACCCCAACCCGGTGACATAGTTCTACAAGGCTCTTTTGATTACAACAGTACTGTGCACTAATGTAAGGCCAGATTCGACAGACCTTCATCCCGTTGATTTCAGTGGGCTGCTCACAAAGTGTGGGACTAGTCCATGTGAGGAAAGGTGGCAGAATTTGCCCCATCGTGCATTTAGTTAGATCCAAATAATGGATCCATGCCACTCTATACAGGAGTGCTGGGGTAAACGAAGGGGCCTGCCCCTTGGCGAACTGCCCCAGCACAGGGGCAGGGGAAACAGGAATGGCAGGAGTAGCTAGAGAGTTTGGTATTTCGCAGCTGCGGGGAAGCTGTCCTAAGTCAGAGCAGCCCCCAAGGAAGTCACCTTTATCTCTCCCCCTCCCCCACACTCCTCAGAGGCACAGTACAGTATCTGGCTCCATCTTAGTGATATTGCAGCCTTGCAGCCGCCTCCACAACCAGGGGAAGGAAGTTGTTGCCACTGGGAGTGCAATATTGTTGGCTTTTCATCATTTTCACCCTGCTGGTAGAGGATGAGTTGATGGATTTTGTGCCTGAAATCAGCAAGGCTGCAATACTGTAAAATGGGACACGTCTAGCAATGGCCATTTCATCCGATCCTCGACTCCCCATCCTTTTCCTTCCTGTTTTTTTTTAAATAAGGTGAATCTCTGAAAGGAGTCCACCTAGGTAAATGGGCCTATGCAGGTAATAAAAGGGACAAAGCACTATACCTGCCATGACAAGACACAAACTAACAACGGAAGGGAATGAAAGGAAGGCTTTGATTTCATGTTATCTGTGCTGTTTATTAATAAATGGCCATTCCTAACACACAGCACAGCTTAACTTCTATTTGCTTTGTCTTGCCATGAATATCACAATCACATAGTGGTGTTTAAATGGTCAGCAAAACACAACCCAACACTATACCATGGTTATTTATTTACTTGGAAGCTCAGTTGCTACATGAAGCATTTTAAATTAATGTCCATAACTGTTTTCCACAGAGTGCCAGGAGCTACAGCTGGTACAAAGGTGCTTATTTAGAGCCAGAACTTCAACCTGCTCCGAGTGAATGAAGCCACAGACAAGCACTGCGCTCTGCAGTAAATACACTTCTTGTTCTTCATGCAGGGACTGAGTCTGCCGAGCACTGAGGACCTCCTGCCAGGTGCCGGGTGCCTGCAAAGCCCAGGGAAGTCAGCCCCCGGCAGGATTGGGCCAAGAGTTATCGTAACATCACCGTTTGCAAAATGAGAGGTGCTATGGTCACACTGACTCAGCCTGGGAAACAAGGCAGCTAGTTAGAGCTCTGGAGGTGCAACTTGCTATGATGTTTCTGGGGCAGATCATGACCATTGCCTGAAGACGCCAGTTTGGATTGATCTGGCACGCGGGAGAAGATCTACCCCAACTTCTCCTGCCTGTCCCAGTATAAGGAGCGGGGGGGCCAGTCACAGCATGCTCTGCTCTATCAATCCAGGGCCATCCCAGCCACAGGGCCGCTCTAACTCGCACTGAGGGCCTGTCTGTGTAATTGGAGCATAATCACAGTGACTCCTCCAGCTGAGAGCTTGCTCCATGGCAGGGATCAGCAACCTTTGGCACGCGGCTCACCAGGGTAAGCCCCCTGGTAAGCCCCCTGGCGGGCCGGGCCGATTTGTTTACCTGCCGCGTCTGCAGGTTCGGCTGATAGCAGCTCCCACTGGCCGTGGTTTGCCGTCCCAGGCCAATGGGGGGTGGCAGGAAGTGGCAGCCAGCACATCCCTGGCCCACACCTCTTTCCGCAGCCCCCATTGGCCTGGAGTGGTGAACTGCGGCCAGTGGGAGCCGCGATCGGCTGAACCTGCGGATGGGGCAGGTAACCAAACCGGCCCAGCCCACCAGGGGGCTTACACTGGTGAGCCACGTGCCAAAGGTTGCCGATCCCTGCTCTATGGCATGGAATCCACACTAGAATGCCCCGAAGGGAAGGGGCCAATTGGAGGATTGCAGGCCTTGCACTCTGACACTGATGGTGCATTTCCCCTGATGGAACCCTTTGTGAACATGCAATACAGGCTCTAATTCAATCTTACCCATGGGGAGCCAGTTCTCCGGCCTTCAATACGGCTATGACTCTGCCGCGCTGCATGCCACATTCCTTCTCCAGCCCAATAACTATGATGTCGCCACCTCGCCTACAGACAAAAGTGAGACAGTCATGCTCAACAACACTGGCCACGGACAGTCAGGGAAAGCACATGTATGGTAGCTTTTCCGATTACATATGCTGACGGCTGCCAGCGGGGGGTAGGGCTGAAATCCAGAGAGGCTCACAGACCTTGTTAAAGACAATGGGGGGACCAAACACTCTCTTTCAGGCTCAAAAGGAGGAGCAATCAAGTTCCTTATGTCATAAAAACAATGGCAGACAATTGCCCACTCAAAACAATAGGCCAGGAAGGCCCTGGTAGGTCAGCACTATGCCACATGGGCTGAGGGGTTTCTCTGGCTGCAAATGCAGGGATATTGGTAGCAGGGTGTGCGCAGGTTAGGATACATCTACACTGCAATGTAGGCCCAGGGGCGTTTGATCTCAGGCTCAAGCCTAATCCCCTTCTCTTTACACACATAGCAGGCTAACCCAGGGCTCAGACCCAGGGTTGAAGAACCCCATGGGCGTGGAGGGTCCAAGCCTGAGTCAAACCGGGACCCAGGATTCAAGCTCTATTGCTTTCCAGTGTGGACACAGCCCCACTGGACTCATGCTCTGGGAATCTGCAAAGTATCCCACAATCCTATTGGCTGACTTTCTTTGTCCTCTGGACAGTCAAGTTTGGCGGACAGGCAAGTTTTCCCACACTGCACCAGGAACAACGGGCTAGCGCGGCCACATGCTGTAAGGGACCTAGGACAGTGGTTCTCAAACTGGGAACGCCGCTTGTGTAGGGAAAGCACCTGGCGGGCCACGTCCGCAAGTCCAGCCAATCGTGGCTCCCACTGGCCGTGGTTCACCGCTGCAGGCCAATGGGAGCTGCTGGAAGCGGCAGCCAGTACATCCCTTGGCCTGTGCCGCTTCCAGCAGCTCCCATTGGCCTGGAGCCGCGAACCGCGGCCACTGGGAGCCACGATTGGCTGGACCTGTGGATGCGGCAGGTAAACAAACCAGCTAGTCGGACTCAGACTCCAATGGCTAGGACCGCTGACTCCAATTCCACTTACCCTAGGGTTTTATTGCAGCACAGACATACCCTTAGAGCAGGGGTGAAAGTAAGGGGCGGGGCCTCAGGCAGAAGGGGCAGGGCTGGGGGGGGGTCAGCCTCCCCCAGCTAGCCCTTCTGCGTTGCCTGGCGGTGATTTAAAGGGCCCGGGGCTCCAGCCACAGCTGCGGTAGCAGCAGCTGGGAGCCCCGGGGCCTTTTAAATCGCCGTTCCTCGGAGCAGCTGCCCCTTTTGCCGCTCCTGTCAGCGGCCTTGGGGGGTAGGCAGGCAAAAGGGGCAGCGACTTTAAAGCGCTGCCATGGCAGTGATTTAAGGAGGGTCCTTAAAGCACTGTCACAGCAGCGCTTTACCGTGGGCAGTGTACGGGCTGGTACCAGTGGCCACTTCTTACCGGTACGCCATACTGGCCCACTTTCACCTCTGCATTAGAAGCAGAAAGCCAGCAAAAGCAGTGGTGAACATGACCCTGAGAGGAGGCAGAGGGACAGCTTCTTGGGCAGAGGATTCACAGGAATGGCAGGCGTGGGGATTTCTGGGCAAGAAAACTGCCTGCTGATGTTTGTTTCTACTCTGTCCATGGAAACAAGATTTTGAGTACATTTTTTTTTAAATAAACAAGATGGCACCAAGAATACACCTGATTTGTATCAGGATTTCTTGTCCTAATGGAAACAATCCTGCAAGACCTCAAATTTGCTAAATGGGCAACACTAGATACCATCCAAAAGTTGTAGAAACGTTGGTTTCTAACTTGAAATTCTGGGACAAAGTAGTTTTTTTTGCTGTATCTTATTGCTAGACACCACCCTGGGTAAGTTTGATGTGAAATTACAATTAGAAACAAAACCCAAGTCCTTGAGAGCTTCACTAAAGGCAAACTAACTCATGCTCCACTTGTGACTTGGATCTTGTTTGCTGAGTATGTGTTTACCTAGGGATCCAGATGAGGTCTTTTACTGGAAGAATCTTTACAGCTTGGAGATGAGCTGTGTTCTCATCTGTTGGTGTAGCATCATTTTCAGATCTGTCTGGGGAAGGGATCAGTTCGTGAAACTTGTCAGTCTCCTCGCAATCCATGGAGAAAGGCGCGCTGGATGAGCTTGCAGGAGAGCTCGGCAGACTGGAGAAGGACCTCGTTATTCTGTTAGAAGGGGAGGATGGGTAAGAAGACACGGAGCAATAGTCTGTGAGGGAGTCCTGATGGTTTAATATTTGTGTGCCCAGCTCCGGGCTGTAGATAATGCTCATATCAGCCAGAGAGTTACTCTCAAGCACCGTCCTGTGTACAGCTGTTGTAGCAGGGATCCCTGCAGAAGGCTGCTGGATTGTAAACATGTCTCTTAAAGGACTGCAGTCACCACAGAAGTACCGCGCGCAGAGCTGATAGGTTGCAGTATGGTACATCACCAGGTAGTTCGTTTTATCATCCAGGCACCAAATCACTTCCTCCCCATGGTACTCCGAGTTACACGCCATAGATGTGATCACAGATGGAGGATTGTAGGGCTCCAGCCTCCTGTTTATATCTATGGTCACGCAGTCTATGATGAGAATGCCAGGGCCATTGCTGTACCAGACCTCGGCGCCGCTGTTTGTTATTTCCATGGCTTTCACAGGGTAGGGGTTCTGCCGGGGATCATTGTCCAGGATGTTGAACTTGGACCTATTGGCAGTGTGTGAGCACAAGTAGGAGCAGCTGTCCTCTGGGATGCCGCGTGCCACTGAAAAAACTGCCACAAGTCCATCTGACAGTCCTGCCAGCACCAGGTAGGAGTTCTGTGGGAGAGAGAGAGATTTGTTTCTCCATGTAGACGTGTACTGTTTGGCAATAAGAGAGCTCCCCATCCAACATTCTGGGTGGCCCAACAATATCAGAATAGACTGATCCGTTACCCCAAAAGCAAATTAAATTACCCCGCAACGAAACCTAAAAAACCCTAATGAACCTATACACACAATCCCCCCACTCCCTCTCCCCAGCCCTACCCATCCCCCATCATCTTACAGGTATGGGAGAAAAGATGGGCCATGCAGCCCACCCCGAAGGCACAAACTCAGGCTGTGATATACTCTGAGACAGCCATTGCGTGCCTGGAAACCCAACTGTTCAAGTGCAGATTAGTTCAAACTAGGAATAAAGCAGAGTGGTGCTTCTGCCAGGGGAGCCACTCTGACAAATGAGAAAATGAAATTATTGATCCTCAACCCAATGCCATGCAAACTGCACCACTGGCAGTGGCTAACCTGACAGCATGACTCATCCAGATGACAAATCCATATGTAGACACGTGGAGATGTCAGCAGCACTTCAGAGAACACGCTGAAAGGCTGACAAGCACGATGGAGAATTTGGAGGTGCTTATGATTAATGAACACACACTGGCGGTGGCAACTTACAGCACAGTGAGCAAGTCGGACGCTGCACGAATTTCAGCATAGCCAACCCATAATATTCTGCACCACAGTCATTCTCAGCACACAGCTAGAGGGTCTCCTTTGTGTGGCAGCCAAAGTCAGGTGTTAAATTACACACAGCACAGATTGTTATTCTGCAACATTGCTCCCCAGCGGCAGCAGAATGCTCAAAGCATAACAAAACAGCCAGCAAGAGAGAACGTTACAGCCTGTCAGAACTCCTGCCTGGCCCGGTCAACCAATGACAGTGAAAACCTGGGAGACAGCAGTTAGAGGACAGGGAAATGGGTATCTTGGGAATCTGACTCAGTGTGTGACCATGGGCACATGCCAGAACCCTTCCTATGTCTCGGCTCCCCCGCGCCGTGAGGACACGAGGTAAGTCTGACTAAGATACGTCGACTTCAGCTATGCAATTCTCGTAGCTAAAGTTACGTATCTTAGATCGATCCCCCGCCCCAGTCTAGACCAGGCCTAAGAAATTCTAGCCCAAGCACCTCCACAGATCTTAGCTCATCACACAGGGAGAAGGGCAGTCCCTCAAGGAGGTGAGTCACAGGCCATTTAGGTCGTAAGAGGTAAAAAATCAACATCCATATCCATCACACAAAGGGGAGCAAAAAGACATTGAGTAACCCACCACTTAGGGGACACTGGGAACAGCAACCCGTGAGCCTTTGAAAGTTGGATCCCTTGGTCTGGAAGGCTGGAGATGCTGGTAACTTTATGTGGGTATTTATGTGAGTAAGAAAACTGCTTAGGCAAAGATTGTAACTTGCTAAGATTACATTTTAGTCACTAGAAAGCGTGTTTTGTTTTGTTTTGTTTGTAACCAGACCTGTCTTTTTTCCCCTTGCTTAGTGTCACTTAGATCTCTGTTCTTTGTTAACAAACCTATTCTTCTTTTGTTGCAAAACCATCTCAATGCTGTGTACTAAAGTGAAGTGTGAGTCTTCAGCTAACCTGATAGGCTGATGTGTGCTCTGTCCTTTTGGAGGCAGCGGACATAGAAATTTCTAAGAGTGTCCAGTGAGAGTGATGGGACACTGCAGTGGGATATCTGTGGGGAACTGAAGTTCACTGATTGTTATCTGCAAGGCCAAGTTTAGACTGGCAGAGTCTTGAAGAATATGCTGCAAGGCCGGTGCATCGGGGACCTGACACATTTCAGCGGTAGCAAAGCTCTCACTCTTGCTAAAACAGAGGGATAACAGAGTAGCTCGCAGATCTGGGTGTCCTAAACATTATGTCACAGAAGGTCATTTTACATTAAAGAGTTTTGATGGGGAATTGTCAGTCAGTTCTACTAGTCACATTTTAGCAGGCTTTAGCTGGACAGTGAAAGCTATTCTCTGACTTTTCACTCCTTCCGCCCCCATCCCCAGCTCTGAGTCAATGTTAGATCTTTTAAACTCCTCCACAACTAAGTGCCTTGGGAGAAGACAGTCTGGCTAGCAAGTGATGTATTTCTTTTGGCTGAGCATCATAAAAATCTATCTGATTTCCTTGGTTAGTGTCAGCTACAACAGAACAGAACAAGGTAGCTTTCAGACTTGTAGCTTCACTGAAGTCAACACAACTGCGTCAACTATACTAGCTGGGGGATCGGGCCCAATATATCCCAAGGAATATTACAAAACACTTAGACTACGTTAACACAATCACTGTGGAGGCAAATTCAGCAGCCATTTTATGCTCAGCCACAGCATGACTCAAGCTTTGGACATTAGAACCTGTTTTATTCAGGCACTGAGGTTGCCCCCAACACTTTGGCAAGTAAGGCATGAGAATTCCTGTCCCAAGAAGGGGCTTGGACCCACATTTGTCACTGCATGTCCAGAGGTAAGAGTGCTAGCCACTTAAAATGCAAGTGCTGTGAAAGCCACATGCTCACAAGGGCTATACACTTCCCTGATGCTATCAAGGCACCAGTGTGTTGGGAAGTGGTGGACGTAAGGTAGACGTCTCCAAACCATGATATTAAAAAAGTGACCAAACCCAAGCAGCACAGCAGCCTCCATGAATGTTAAGTAACTTCCTTGGAATTCACTTTCGACATTTTAGTGGAGAAAAGCCAACAAAAACACAGCAACAAAACTGCATTGGAAGCCTCTGGCCTGCCAAAAGTCCAGCTGTGCCAGTGAGAATGGCCTCGAAATGGGGGCGTGTGCCATACTGTACAGCACAGAGGATGAGCCTGCGCCAAGACATTCTGTCCTCATAACTACAGTACAGTGTAAGGCTTAAGCCTACTGGAAGCCATCAGATACCAGGTAAACTAAGTCCTCAAACAACACAGACTTTGTCACTCCCCCATCCCATTTCCCTGGCTGATCCTTCTGGCACAGAAGACTTTGGCAGGCTACAGCCTTTAAATGCAGCTTTTGTTTTTATGTGTTCTAGGCTCCTTATGAAGGCCAGGTCCCGACACACGTTCCAACCTCTCTCTTGCTTTTCTTTATGAAAATATTGGAAACAGATTGAAAAGGAAGTTGCTTTTTGGGGGTCTGGAGGATTTTATTGTTATCTGGTCATTAGAATTCATCATAAAAATTAACCACCAAAATTACGTTTTCAATTCCTCAATTCCTCTGGTTTTTTTCTTGCTGGTTTTTTGTTTGTTTTTTTTTGGAGGTGGAGGGTTTATTTTCAGGGCTTCACTCTGTGTCTTTCAAATGTCTCTGGTGTTTCCTTTGGACGAGAAAAGAAGCATGGGAAACTATTCTTTTGGATCTGTCTTCCCAAATGTAGCCAGTCAAAAGTATTTCCCTTATGAGCAAAATCCCAGGGCAGTGATCTGACTGCGTGTTACTTCAGGTTTCATCAGCTAGCTGGCTCTTGTGCTTGGAAAAGGCCGACGTTCCCATCTGCCTTAGTGCAAGATTCTTTCCTCTTTAGAGGCTTATTCCATACAGCAAGCTTGACAGCTTAATACGACAGGCCTTATGTGACTCGTTCAGCAAAACTGTCAACTCTTGTAAACAAGTTTAGCTTCTTGCAGACCTTGCCTGCACTTCCTCCTGGTGACTGGCCTGGCCATACACAGATAAGGCCATACACAGAAAGGAGGAAAAAATGTCCTATAAGGAATTCTGCTGAAAGGACATTGATTTGGGGGGAGAGGGGAGGAGTGGGGAGGGAGAATTGTTTAGATTCAATATTATTGTAGGGCCTGGAATTATTTATTACATTCGTTAGACATATCACAATCTGGAAAGATAATCCAGGAGACCTAGGACCCACTAGAAATTCCATAGGGTTGTAATCAGTGTGACAGCAGAAAGTCTCAAAATGAAAGGCACATTCTACTTCTCTGGACAAAATACAAGGTAGCAGAAGAAAGATAAGGCAGGTGTCAGGCAGCAAACATCGGGGAGGAAAAGTTCTGTAGCTTTGGGAGCCAGAAAAAGTCAACAGGAGCAGCCTCCCAGGAGGTGAAATTCATTCCTGTGTCAGCACCAGGCCTGTGCACCCTGTAAATCCCACTTACCCAAAGGGATGTAAGCAGTGCACACTAACTCTGTGCTCACCCTCTGCTCAGGGACACATCTCACTAACTATACAGCAGTCTGAGCCACTGAATCAGAAGTGCACAGTAACACAGAATGGGTACATGGTATAAAATAACTCCCCACAACCTCATTACCACTGTGAAAACTGTTCTGTGCAGTTACTAGACGTAGCATGTTGGCATGTAAATAAGCTTTCAGATAATTAGAGATATTGAAAATAAATGGATAATAATGTGACTTTTTCACTCTAGATGGTTACAGGTAAAACTGAGAATAATCTAACCAATCAGAAAATATTTTTATATTTATCTTAAAACTTGACTGCAATAGCCAATAATGCCACATTGCCACATTTATCTTAAGAGCCTGCTTATGACAGGACTTTAAATGTCTCCAAAAATAAGACTACTAGCTATACACCATGTAATGCTTCCCTTTGTTAATACCAGGGGGAGATAATATCCCTAGCCTGCCTTTTTGTTGTATGCAAATTCCTAACCCAAGAGAAAAAGGGCTGTTGCTAAGGCATAGGTGACACTTATGCATGTATACACTGCATGCATGTAGATTGTCCAATAAATATGCTCTTAAAAGAAATACTCAAGTCCTACATTAGGAATTAACCAATATTTATCTTACCGTAATCACTCAGTTACTTCCCCTCTACCCATCTCTCTTATTCACTTACACTAAATTTTTCTAATGATGAGGTGGCAATGCAGCTGGAAAGCTTCAATGTAAAGAAAGCAGGTATATTTTAACTATTTCCCCAGCAGGTTCTGAAGTGCCATTTCTAGACCCTCCTGCCTCAGGTTCTCTCCATGCCACTTTCAGGCCTCTGCTCTCCTTGGCTTGGACACAGCGACCTGCAAACTGCTCTTTTTGCTCTGCCAGCAAGTTCTAGTTTAGAGGAGTTCACAGCAATGTCCTTTAGTTATGCAGAGGATAGTGAAAAACAACATTATCTTGGGCTCCTGGTTCCATAGGCAGAGCCTCTAGTTCAATGGATACCCTTTTCCAATTGTGAGAAACATTCCTCTTTACCTTTTTTATAACAGGCACGGCTAAGAAGCAGCTCACGGTAGCCGGAGTGTCTAATCCCTTTTGTGGAGTATTTAAAGGACACATGCCTTGTAAGCCATATACATAAATCTTCTGGTCCTGCAAATGAACAAGAGCAGATGAAATTATGTTTAATTCAGTAATAATTTAATTTAGCAGCTTTTCACATTAACACGTACACTGTCTCAAATTTGTTCCCTATAAAACGATCCAATTTGTATTTCTGGAGGTCAAAAATCTCCACTTTGGATTTAATTTAGTTCTTTTTTGGCCAACTTTTATCTTAAAAGTCCTCTCTCTGACGATTGCTTTGGCTTCTGTGATCCATACTGGTTAGAGGGGCTTGGATTCCCCTTAATGCAGTATATGATACCAAACACTGTCTGGTAGTACAAAGATCAGATTTTTTTTACCAAATCTGCGATCAGGTGAAAATATGATTGACTCCACACATAGTTCACATCTACTAGCGTTGTTAGGGAATTTTCTGCCAGGAAAATCAAAATTACATATGTTGTTTTGGTTAGTTTGCTGAACCGAACCAAAATATTTCATTTGGAGTCAGTTCAATGTCAAACTGCATCTCCCATTGCCTTATGGGAGATGTAGTTCAGATGCTTCATGCCCCCACCCTACTATATTGACTGGGCCTCTTGGCTGCACTACAGCTCCCATGATGCACTGCAGTTTCCCCTCTGACCAAGTTGAAGGGTTTATGGTGGGAGATGTAGTCCAGCCAGGGAGCCCAGCCCATACAAAAGAATGAGGGCATGAAAAAACAGAACTACAGCTCTGAAGAAGTGGTGTGGCACCGTAAGAAGATGCAGTTTAGTGTTGAAGTGACTTAAAACTAAACCTTTAATTTCAGTTCAAGTTGAAACAAAATATCTCATTTGTCAAAATGTCAAAATATTTAATTTTTAATAGAAAATGTCAAAATTAAATGTTTCAACCTTTCTAAATTTAATTTTTTCTGATCTTTTCTTTCTGTGAAAAATACCTATATTTTAACTTTTTTGGACCTGATTCAGGGCAAATAAAATGTCAAAATATCAGAATTACCTCCAGGGATGTAAATTCCAATTTTCACTCAGCTCCAGTGTCCATGCACATGCAATTAGAGCTGACTGAATGACCTATTACAAATAATTCACCCAATTCATTTAGTCCTTTTTCCATTTGTGAAGCTCTGACTTTTAGGAATTCATTTGTAATGGTTCAACGGCTTTTGCAAGAACATTCTTGTTTTGTGTCAGAGCCTGGTTACATTCAACATAGTTCTGTCTGAGGAGTAGATAGGGACCTAGAGAGAGAAATCCACTGTGCTATCTTGGTCTTATCTTCTTAGGCAGGGATTTTACAGGGCATAGGAGAGTTAGGCCCCCATTTCTCACTGACTTGCAACTCCCTTCAGCCTCTTTTTAAATCCCCAGTCTCAATGTGTTTTCGTCCACCCCTTCCCCTTATCACTTACAGCAGTGTTTCCCAAACTTGGGACACTGCAGGCTAAGGGATGTACTGGCCGCCACTTCCAGCAGCCCCCATTGGGCTGGAGCAGCGAATTGCGGCCAGTGGGAGCCGCGATTGGCCAGACTTGCGGACGCGGCAGGTAAACAAACTGGCCTGGCCCGCCAGAGGCTTTCCCTACATAAGCAGCGTCCCAAGTTTGGGAAACACTGACTTACAGATAGGGTTCTTTATCAGATAGAATCTCTCAGTGCTGATGTGCTATAACCTGGGACAGTTTTATGTTGGACAGCTGTCGTTTCCATGTTCATTCAGAACAGCAGAACCATGGTCTTGGGACCAGTAGGCTCTAGACACTAGCTAAATAACAGGTGGAAACAATATACCAGTGAGAAAGCAGATGTAAAGTTTGACTGCCCATTTGAGACATCCATCGTCATGTTGATTCTCTGAGCTTTACACTACTAATTTATTAAGCTAATAGCATGTTTCTTTATAACACACATGAATAAAGATTTCTCCAGTAGGGCAATGAAGCGCACGCAACCGACAAGAAGAGAGCTCACATTTCGGATAACGTTTACCTCTGTAGCAGTCCATAGTGCACTCTGAACTTTTAACTGGCAGCATAACTTCATTCCTGGGCAGCTCATTCTCTCCACTTCTATGAGTCCTTTCTCTGTATTTACCACCGTGTAATTTCTGAAAGGAGCAAATGTAATTTGTTATAGCAATGGTGCCAACAGTAAACCAGCATTAGCAAGTATTTGCAATTAATGTGTTTACACTGTACAATTTGGAGATCACCTAGTGTTTTTGGCCAGGTCATGCATACCGTCAGCTCCTTAGCTACCCATCATCCTGCAGATGTATAAAATACTCTTAATCTTTTTTGGGGGAGAGGAAAGTATATCGTAAAGGGAGAAAAATTCAGACACTTAAAAGCTCTTTCTGCTATTAACTGTTTGCTAAGTGTACTCCAACTTTGTCTTGTTACTCTGATTATTTTACTGGCTAAATGAAAGAAGTGACACATCAAGAAAGGATGAAGGCCCTTAAGATGGTAACATATTTTTAAAAAAATTGATTAATGAATATTTTTGTGAATAAAAGCACTATGTTTGTTTCACTATGATTCACTCTGATTTTATATGGGTATTTGAACAAACACTGGGTATTCAAAAATGGGTATATGAATCCCAGAAGTTGCAACTATTTTAGCACAAGTAGGTATAAGTTCTGAAATGTGTACAAGATGTGCATAACTTGTTACTCTCCTGTCTAAAATGATTTAGTTATCCAATCAGGGAGCAGAAATAATAATGTATGGCTTAAGTAATCAACCAAATGCAATGAATGACAAATAGTGAAAGCAAGGAAGAATCAAAAAGGATAAAAACAAACCCTCTACCTGGTGTCTTCCTTCCCATCCCAGAATACCACAGTGTATTCTTGGCCTTGGGAAGAAAAGAAGGAAGACTGCTTCCCACAACAGAGCAGGTACATGAAAGTAGAAAACGTAGGATCTTTCATCTGTCCTACAACAGAAATGGCCAATGGACGCTGAGAAAAAAAAATTACATACACTGATTCTTTTGCAGGTCAAGAATGAACAATACATTCATAATAATTACTATTTATTACATCTATAGTTCCATAGGCTGGGGAGCTCAAAAGAACCTAAGGTAGTTAGGTGCCCAAATCTGCACCCAAATCCCTTAAACTTCTTTCAAAATCCTGTCCCACAGGTGCTCCCTGAGTTTTGCATTTCAGTGTAAAACCAGCATAATTTACAAGAATCAAGGCCAATCTCTCTCCTTCCACCCCTCTCTCATTAGGATTTTATCTATGAACCTCTTGCGCTCTGAAAATTTAGGGAAGAGAGCCATACTCATCAGAGAGTATAAGTGTTTGTAAATCAAAGCTCTGCCTGGCCCTTACGTGAAGGACTGTGGCTCCAAAAATGCAAAATGATTAAAGGAAGATGTAGTACAGTGTAATCTCCTTTTGCATTTGAAACCCTTTCCTGTCCCCACTGTGCCTTTTTTTCAAAGCTCCTGAATTCCTTATAGATGTATTCACAGCATGACACGTCAGTGGTTTTTAGTAATTAAGGGTGGACTCTTGCCCCACTGAAGTCAATGAGAGTTTTGCCATGGACTTCAAGGGGCCATGATTTCACCTTAAGGGTAAGCATACAGTTGCTCCATTCATGGAACCCAAACTGAAGTCAATGGAAGTCTAGGACCCAATCACTAGCAGGTGTCAGTGGAGCAGTGCCCATTGATACCAGCTGAAGATCTAGCCCTTAGCATGTAGAGGGGGGCTGCCCCGGTAACAAGCAGTAGATAAATGGTCAAAAAGCATCAATTGTCCCCCCCCACACGTGTACCTTTTCTGGCTTAGTGTCCCAACATTCCATCATGAGCGTCTGCATTCTGTGGAACTGCACTTCGCCCGGCTGCCCCAGAATGGGCCGGATCCCTTTAGACAGCTTCTTCGCAATCTGAAGCTGATGTTGTCCGAGCACAGGCCGCTGTCCAGACAATAGTTCATATAGGACCATTCCATAGGAGAACATGTCCACCTAAGGCAAATATCACACAGTTAAGCAATTAGCTGCCTCTATAGATGGGGTATGGCTATTTCTTTGGAAGGGAGTTTTATTGTATTGCTAGAATTTGGGATAACATTGACAGCAGTGATGGAAACCAAACAATACATAAATAAGTATTAAGAGGTAATAAAATAAGATTGGCAGCATATTCAGCATATGCATGGAAGGTGAAATGCACCCCTGTGCGGTGGGCCAGGCTTATGCATCTCTTAAGTGTTTCGCCTAGCCCTTAGGCTGGCTCCTATGCATGGGGTTAATTTCTTCTAGAAAGAATGAATGGACCTAAACAAACAATCCAAATCACATTTTTCCCAGCAAGGAATCTTCCATGGCACATACAGACATTCCAGTCTAGCTGCAATCAGTGTTATGAATAAGGAGTCCAGTTTGCATGTGCCATGCTCATATCTTGAGGACAGTTAACACAACGACACACTTCGTTTCTTCATCAGTGATTCCATTTAATCGGGCAAAAGTAGGTGCCTCAAGTTAAGATTCCTAAATCCATAGTTAGGCACCTAAATAATGGTCTGATTTTTCAGAGGTGCTGAGTACCTGCAGCTCCCCCTAAAGAGAATTTGTTGTTGGGCACCTCTGAAAATCAAGCTTTTAACCTATGTGCCTAAATATGTATTCAGGAGCACAACTTTAGGCGCCCACTTTTGAAAACTTTGGCTTTAGTCAGCACGTGATAAAACTCCATGAAGGTCCTTGATAAGCATCTTTTTCATTGGATTATAGATGAGAATTGTGCCACTTCAATGAAAATTTTGTAGTTACCTTTTCATCGTAAACTATTCGAGGCCTAATCTCTGGGGCTTGGTATCCAGGAGTGCCTTCCACTCCAAGAGCTCCTTCATGGAATGACTGCCGAGAAATTCCATAGTCCGACAGTTTGATGTTGACATGCTCTTTAATGTCCAGGGACCACACTAAAATATTATCTGACTTTAGGTCACAGAATATGATGTTCTTCTTATGCAGGTAGGCAAGGCCCGTTGCAATCTGATATGCTATTTTCTGGGTCAGCATATGCCCCAGTGGCACAAAGGAAGCCCCTGTTATAAAGGAAAAACGCTGTGTTCAGTAGAGCAAACTTTCATAAGGATGACAGTTCTTGTCATGTTAATCTGACCTAGTGTAAACAATCTACCTGTTAAAATGTCACTCTGAATGGGATGATCTGAAGGGGCAACATTCACATTACTTTAGACAGAACTTTGTCAGGTTTTTTTAACCCCTTAATTTCAGCGGTTCATAATGCTCCCATAAAAATTAATGTTGGGCTGAAACTAGACAAAGTGCTGATATGCAGACAGGGCCAAGTTATTAAAGGGGCCCCACCCCAGTTCTGGATTTTACACTATTAATTTAACAGCGGCAAAATTACAGGTACATAGGATAGCATTTAGATCTCTAAATATCTGATTTGCAGGGGGGAAATTGCACATGCAGAATTAAAAGAGATTTGTATACCCAATTCCCATTAATTTTAAGGGGAACTGGGCATACAAATTTCTTACATAGTTTTGAAAAGCTCAGCCTTATTGGCAGTTTTCATGAGACACCACCAAAGTCCCAACTTGAGAGAAATTCCATCACTGCCCACCGAACTTGGAAAAAACATTATTTCCTTCTACCACCCAAAAAATAGCTGCAGTGTTCCAGGCCATTTGCTCACATGGGGATTTCATTATTTTCAGGGAGCAGGTTTGGGGCTGTTACCTTTGGACTTTCCAGATAACACTGTCGTGAGGCTGCCCAAGGGGGCCAACTCTAAGGCAAAGCAGAGCGGATGGATGCTAATCCCAATCAAGGAAACGATGCAGGGGTGTTGCAAGGAGTGGAGCATACTGGCTTCCTGACGGAACTCTGAGAAGTTCTTCATGGCGTCCATCGCTCGCAAGTGCTTCAGCATGGTATCTAGCAAAACACACAGGCCTCTTTTCACTTCAGCACATGGCATTGCAATAGGTGAACCAAGCAATGCGGGGTTAGCGGTTTTCCTTGAAAGCTAAAATTGTTTATAGGATTCTAAGAGCTGCGAAAACTATTGTAGGAAACAATGTCCTTGCTTATTCTGATTCTGGTGCTTTGGGCCATCCCCTCCTTAGCATGAGCTGCTAATAGGCATTATTGCTACTGTCAGTGGGAGTTACACGAGTGCATTAGGAAGCAACTGGGGGTGGGATTTTTTGACTTAGGAGTGTAAGACCCACTGAAAGTCGGTGGCACTTGTGTTCTTCCACAACGTAAGTGCTTTTGAAAACCCTTCCCTGTACTCTTTAGAGCAGGGAGTCAGCAAGACATAAGCAGCATGTTACTATGATATAAAACTTCAAAGGCAAGGCCCCCTCTGACAGCAACCTCCGCACAGGAGCCATGCACAAGAACAGTCCTCGTGCTAAGGGAAAGAGGATGCCATTCATGGCGAGCCTTGCTGCTAGCGCTTGCCTTGCCAAAGGGTGTGTGCCATTGGTGCAGTAGCTGTGCTCCTCCACAGCTCATGGAGGCACTGTAGAACCAGAAGTGAGCACAGTGAGCTGCTCTCTTCCAGTCTCCGAGGCCGTGGAATAGCCTCCGCAGGGCAATGACAATGAGGAAAGCCTCATGACTTGTGATCTAAAACTAAACTGGCCAAAGTACGGGTAGACTCACCATACTAGCCCCCATGGGATTGACCGAATGATCTAACTGACCTTTCCTGTGTTTAACTTCTAGGACTCGCTATCAGTCCCAGTGAAGGGAGCACCTCAGAGAAGACCCGGCTTTTAGAAGGTATGATGACTGAGTTAGTAGTAGTAGTAATATTTGTATTATGGTGGAGGTCCCAATTAAGCCGAGTGCTAGATGCTGTACAGACACATGAGAGACAGTCCCTGCCCCAAAAAGCTGACAGTCTAAGTAGAAAAGACACAGGAAGTATCATCATCACCATTTTACAGGTGGAGAACTGAGGTACAGCTTGATTAAGTGACTTGGCCAAGGTCACAGCTGGAAACTGAACCCAGATCTCCGGAATCCCAGTCAAGTGCCTTGCCCATGCAACCACCTCTCTACAGCCAGATGACTCAGGTTGTGAGAGTCATGAGGAGGATGGAAGCAGGGAGATTTTGTCTTCTCCCCCAAACTGAGGCTCTGCCTCGTCAGAGCTCCCAGCCCCCTGCTGACCAGCACGTGAGGTTTCACATCAAATCGGAGAATCCATCTCGAACCCCCAGTGCGGAAGTGCATTGTGTGCCAGTGACCACCAGCTGGCCTCAGTTCTCCATTTCTTATGCGTGTTTTCATAGGGTAGGCCTACCCTGCACAAAACCCCTGCAGCAGCATGTCTCAGAGCCCGTGTCAACTGACTCGGGCTTGCGCTTTGGGCTAGAAATCACAGTGTAGGCATTCAGGCTCAGGCTGGAGCCTGGGCTGCCAGACCCTCCCCTCGCCCCAGGTTTCAGAGACCAGGCTCTGGCCCAAGCAGGAACATCTACACTGCTATTACTGGCCTCCTAACGAAAGCCCCGGGACTCCAAGTCAACTGACCCGAACGCCGAGATTTGCTGCTATCGGCTTGTTGTTATTTTCTGCTGCAGAGATGTACCCAAAAAGGCTTTTTTTCAAATACATCAATCTTCCTTCCCTTACAAGTTTTGCTGTATATTGGGAAGCTGTATTTAAATAGCAGACTGAAGACGATTCAATCATAACTCGTAAACTCACTGCAGACAGAGCAGATTTTAAAACATACATCCCCCCCCCCCAATGCATTCTGTGCACTGTACCTGTAGCCGAATTAGGAGAACTCTTGCATTTCTTAATCTGATATCTCTTCACCGCCACTGGTTTTCCTTGGTATTTTGCCTGATATATAATGGTTCCACTTCCACCCTGGCCAAGAACATTGTTTTCATTTTCACTGTATTCTAGTTTACTATTTTCCAGAAATAGTCTGCCAAAAATGTTAAAAAAAAATGTTTAAAGGAACTGTCATTTGTACATTTAATCTGATTTTTTTCACGCTTTAAAAAAGATTTTCATCGCAATAAAAGATTTCCACTGAGAGGACGAGACTGTAAAAGTGACTTCATTGTCCTTAGATATTTTGCATGCCAGTACACATTGCCCACTTTCCTCACAGGAAGAGCGACGTGGGCAAACCGGCAAAATGGGCTGTCCGCTGAGTCGAACATATCTCATCGGAAACCAACAAGATCCTGAAAGGCATCAAGGTGCCAAGCTCCGTTTCTAGGCTGATGATGTAAATCCAGCTGATATGGACAATGTGTGGCCAGTTTAATAGGCTTTTACTTCCTTTGCCTTCCAGCAAGACTGGGCTGTGCTCTGAAATCTGATTATTCTAACCAGCCTGCTGTTACCAGGCTGCAATTCATCATTTTCCCACGCTTCCCGAGACAGCTTTTACAGCCACTCTGACATCAAACATTTCCACTTCCCTTGTTGTATTAGTCAAATAAAACTCTAACAAATGACATCCCTGATGATGGCCCACGTGCCCCAGTGTTGGCGAGTTTATCCAGAATGACCCATTAAAACTACCTGGAGAAAGGAACATCTGCTGTTAAAATGATTTATTTGATGGGCATACACGACTCAGCGCAAATGTTGGGAGCTCAGGGAGCAGCTGGTTAGAGCCCTCAGAGCTCTATACCACGCCCAATCATAGGCACCAACTCCGTGGGTGCTCCAGCCCTGGAGCACCCATGGGGAAAAATTGGAGGGTGCTCTGCACCCACTGGCAGCTCCCTGCCCCAGCTCACCTCTGCCTCTGCTTTGTCTTCGCCTCCTCCCCCGAGTGCGTCACTTCTCCCCCTAGCTCCCAGCGCTTCCTGTTGCAAAACAGCTGTTTGGCAGCAGCATGCGCTGGGAGGGAGGGGGGAGGAAGGGGAAGGCGGCGTGCTCAGGGAAGAGGCGGGGCCAGGGCGGGGATTTGGGAAAGGGATCCAATAGGGGCAGGGAGGGGGTGGAGTTGGGGCGGGGCCAGGGGGGCACGAGCACCCACGAGCGCCGGGAAAAGTTAGCGCCTATGTGGCCAATAGAAAGAACTGAGTCCTACAGGCAGCGTGAGCTGTAAAGGACACAGGACTGCTGTCTAAGTGCCCAGATGTCCTTATGAAGGACCTCCAGACATTTTATACTCTAATTAGTAAGAGTGGATTCTTTACCCTCTGGAGCCCACTGTGTGCCCATCTTATACACCTCACACCTATGGGGTCATTTATCATCAGAGCCATGCAAAGTGTTTGCACTGGGACCAGGTGACTGACGGCTGCTTACAGGCTTGATGAAAAGGCAAAATTCAGCCCAGTTTCATCAAAAGGGTCAGTGCAAACATTTCAAGGGCTGGTTAGAGGTTTCACATCAAATTCAGGTGAAACTTCATGGCTCTGGCTCAATTTGCTTTCAATAGGCGTGTTCACTTATACCCAAAACTGAGCTGCATGAACCAAAAGCAAATGTTACACAACAGGTGCAATGCAAAAGATAGAAAATTAGTTACATGGAACGCTGATCGATTTAATCTAAGCATGGGAATAAAAATATCTACTTTCCCCTTAAATCTGTTCCTAGATTGTGGCTCTTCCCCCCGCCCTCCTTATAAAGCATATAATAGCCTTGATGAAGACACCCAAGGTCATGTATGCCAGACTGGACACAAAATGGCCTCCTGACTTTCTTCATAGGCTGATTGTCCTCAACAATCTTTCAGGTTCTCCTTGTGCCTCATAGGTCAGAGCGTCTCAACCACAGTATTGTCAATGAAATGGGTTCTTGTGAGTGAGTCAGGTGCCAGCTCCTTTACTGGAGACATCCAGAAAAATAAACACTTCATTTCACAGCATATGGAAACCTAAATTCTTTCATTATTGAGAGAGCCTCAAAAATCAAAATCAAAATGAAATGGGTTCCTTCAGCCTGCCCACTGACTCTGTAGTAAGTTAGGGCAAGCCCTCCTTTTCTTGTATGTGCTTTGGTACACAATGCATCAAACACTGGTTAAAAATTAGTGTACAACTTGGAATGGCCTTTGAGTCCAAAAGAAAGGTCTGTCAAACAGGCAGACAGACATGCATTTATAGAAAATCATCCTCCATATGGAATGCTTATCTACTCCCTAACTTGGACCTGCAAAACCTTTTGATCCAACCCCACACTTTCCTGGTGACCTCCCTGACAAGCCTGGGAGAGAAACTTGCCTACCTGCTAATCCTTTGGGAGATTTTCTTTCCTGCCTTCAATGCCCCAACACAGGAAGTGAGTAGGAATGGGTTAGGGTTTGGTTCAGAGGGGATGAAGAGCATGAGGAAAAGGATAAAGATTTAGATTTGTGGTTCGGTAGAAACAGCAGAGGAATTGGGAAGAAGCAATAAATCAGAAACCACAGGACATATATGAAGGAGATAAAGGCCTTTACCAAATCGTTCAGATTCACTTAAGGGCATAAGGGAAAAAAATGTGCCAGTGTTCTTTTCTTTTCTGTTCTTTTCTTAAAGCATCAGTTCTCCCAGCCTCATTCATTATTAGGGTTGTAAAATGCATTAGTCACTGTGGAATAGGCTCCATTACTCAGAGGATTAAAGTTTTCCTGAAGTAATGGGAAAAGTAACCTAGAATAGCTTTTAGTGGACCAAGGTCTAGGATTTTGGTCTCTGTGTAAACTTCAGGAAATATCATCACTTCCTAGAGCAGATTTGATTTGATGCCCACTTTCTGCTGGGTCAAATATGCTTTCGACAGCAAAAGTGCTTTAATTTTCTCAAGGAAGGAAACTGTGCTATCCAAACCAATTACAGGATACAGGATTCAATCCTCCTAGAAAAGTAGTGAAATAGTTTAAAGTTTCTGTCTGTGGCAGCACAGCCTTCTATAGAGTACAAGGCTTCCTGCAGAGGAGGAAAAGTCTCTCTGATTCACAGCCAAAGCCCCTGAATCTGCTGCTGACGCTGCATGTACTATATCATCTCACAAGCCCAGCTCTGAACAAATCCAAATTTGAATCCAAGTCTGAACACTGTGGCTGATCCCCAAATCAAAACATCCCCAAATCATATGGACATTCAAATGCAGATCTGGATGGGCACTTTGCAGCACTCGATATTGTTAGTGCTCTATTAAAAATCTCCTGAAAGAGACATACTGCACCAACCCCTGTCCAGAATATGTTACCAGGGCCAGTAGAGAACAGGGTCACTTTTAAAAAAGTTTCAGAGTAGCAGCCGTGTTAGTCTGTATCCTGTCCTTTTTTAAAAAGTGACTTTCACATCATACCACAGGAATCTCAGGAGACTTTACAAGGAAAAGAGTCAGATACTGACAGTGCACTGTGACTGTGTAAGCCAATGTAACGACTATGTAGGTGGATATAGGTTAGGATACAATGACATGGCTGGGAGTCATGGGTAGATGAATTTGTCTTCACATCAAGGGTCACATCAATATGGACCTCCAGTGGTAGTGAACTAGAAGAAATGGAAACTGAATTATTCATAGAAATTTTGAAGTCCAATCAATGACTGTCAAGTAACATTACCTGGCAGGAAAATCTGTCATGAAGAGCTCTGGGACCAGCTCTTGTAGAGGAACTGGGATGTTAGGATGACTAGGACATGTGATACAATCCAGTTCTATAGCAGTCAGAACACAATCCTCCATGTTAAAGTATTGCTCATCTTCTGGTTTATCAGGCGGCTCATTCTCCTGTGTCCTAGAAGTTGCACAGATGTGGCATGGGACATACTGTTCCATTAGCAAAGTCCCATCACTCTCCGTGGCCGTCAGTGCTAAAAATAATGTTTAAAAAAGTGATATTGAACAGCAATGTCCAATACATTCAAATGTTTACCTCTTCTGCATGAAATCAGTGCTTGAGAAGTCCCATGTAAGTCTCATGTAATCCCTCACTTGACTCCCATGCTTTCAAAACTGGTGATAGTGGCTCCTCTAGTTTATCAACTGTGATAAAAGGTAGCTATTTGCCAAATACACAAAGGCAGCAAGGACAGGGTTGGATAGATACATATTCCGGATTGTTGAGATAACTCAAGAGGCCTGGCAGTTTTTCATTTAGGTATCAGGAATAAGTAACATGCAGGGTGTGCAAGTAATACATTTTCAGCACAACAGAAATTTAAAAGTTCATGGATAGGAAAAGCCTTCTTATGAAGCAATTCTCCATAGCTTTGGTTAGCTACACTTCAGAAAGATGGAGTCCATTGCAATGAATAGAAAGGCACAAGTATGTCTGTCCCTTTAAAACAGAGAGGGAGAGAAAACTGGCAGAGCTCCTTCCTCTTTCTGACACTGCTTTAGCCAGAATCAAGCAGATAAGGAATCAGAGACACAGCACCCGGGGGTCATGGGCCAAAGTGGTCTTTCGTTTGACAGAATCTATCGTAAATGTTACTTTAGAGCGGGGATTCTGAACCTGTGAGTTAGAGTGTTGTGACCAGTCACAATCTGAGGCAGTGATACTCAGACCTCAGTGGTTCAGGAGCCAAATTAGCAATCAACATTATCCAAAAGAGCCACAGGAGTGTGAAGTCATTGTTTCATTTGCTATATTATTATATATTCCTATTTAAACAGTAGAACAGGAGAAATTTTTAGTATATATAGTTCTGTGGCTACCAGTGTGAAAAGGAATGATAAGAATTCCTCCTTAGACAACTAGAGGCACAGGACAGGGACACTAGACATGTGCATTGTAAGTTTTAGAAATGGGTCAACAATTCTTGCTGGATGGACTATTGGTTTGTCTTTTTACCCAAATGACCCATTGGCTGGCATCCTTCACTTGTATCTATATTGCTAATCATCACTCCATGTCCGAATATGCTTCTTTGGGATTATGGCTCTGCTCAGTCTTCAATGATTAAAAAAAATACCAATCCAAACTCAAATGAAAGTCTTATTTTTTTCTTTTTCAGAGTGATCTCAGATAAAACAGAAAAGCAGAGCTGATATATGACAGCTCGCAGCACTATTTTCTGATGAAGATCTCAGATCAGTACATGCCAACACCTAGCTCTAAAGCAGCATGCGGTGACCTGGAATACAGCACATCGTTTTTTAATCAAAATCGATTTGTGGATTACAAACATCACTTGAGGAGACAGTGGGCCTGATTCTGATTTCCCTTATGGTGTAAATCAGGAGTAACTCCATTAAAGTCAACAGAGTTACACTACTATAAAACTAGCATAAGGGGCTCAGACACACTGATTTAACTTACCTAAGCAGTATGGACCTGACACTGCTGCCACTAAATTCAATGGAGGATCTGGTCACTGACTTCTGCAGGAGCAGGTTTGGACCCTGTTTGCACCATAACATCTAATTTGTGTTTGCTTTTAGGATTTTGAAGGATTGAGCGCTCCGGATACAATGCTCACAACCCGAGGTGTCAGTAAAGATTTGTATTATATTGCATTGAATCTGCTGTTGTAAAATCCTTGGAGCAGGGCCCTATTCTGAGGGGGTTTTAGCACTCTTCATCTATTGCATAACATTGTGTACACTGACAGCACCATCAAGGAATAACTTCCAAAAAAGAGTGGGTTGAGATATAACAATGTACAGAATGCTACAGTTCTTCTTACCTGGAAACCATTGATCTATCAAGGAGTTGACATGATCTGTGATGAAAGCCATTGCTGAAAAATCTCTCGCTTCTGACTGGCAAATGATTTTAATTCCACCACTTTTTTTCTTTTTCCAGTTCACATCAGAAGATTCCACACTAAGTAATGGAGAGCATGAAACACCCAAATAAGGCATTTGTAAAGCACGAATGTGAACAGTTTTTCTTTAGCAAAATCATTCATTGATAAGCAGAGCCACAAAACCATAAGTAATTAACAAGTACTTAAAAGGAAAGTGTCTTCAATTACATATACATATGATCCCCAAACTGAATCTATCATGCAAATGTCTTTGGAGAGAGCATTCTTGCACAGAAATAAGCAAAAGCTGGATGCTTACAAAGTGCACATGGTAAAGAAGGACTTAGTCTGAGTAGAGAGGATGGTAGAGATTATACTGGAAGCAATAAATAAAGTGTTGAAGGGTTAAGAGTCTTAAAACCCAACACTAAAACTCTAAGGACCATATTTTCAAAGAAGTTTCAAAAACATGCTTGCAAAATATGTGGATATATCCTTTTGTGTACAGTCCCGGATATTTGTGTACAGAGACGGGCTCTTGTGCAAACTGGGTAATTTTATGCAAAGAGCTGAACATCCTTCTGCCCCAACAAAGCCTGAGTCAATGGGCTTTGTGTGAGAATTTAATATGGATAGGTAGATGGCACACATCTGCCAAACCCAAGAGAGAGGAAGGATGGTCCAATGGTTTGGTACTAGCAGAGAACTTGGGAGACCTGGGTTTAAGTCCCTTTTCTGCCACAGACCTCCTGGGAGGAGAGTCACTCAGCCCAGGAATTAGGCACCTAAGTCCCTTTGAGGATCTGGGCGTTAGCCTTTCTGTGTCTCAGTTCCCCATCTGTAAAATGGGATCAGCACTTCCCTATTTGCAAGGGCTGCTGTGAGGAGAAATACACTGAGATCGTGAGGTGCTCAGATACTACAGTAATGAGGGCACCTAAGGTAAGGAGGAAGAGGCTGCAGGTCAAAACTCCATGGCTGCTAATCTATCCTAGTGGGTGGAACAGTGTCCACATGCCCAATACCCAGACTCCTGGCCACTGCATCTTTGTAAGAATAAATGCAGCTGTTTTGCTTCACCCAATGGAAGGCTTTGCACTGGTCCAGCCCCACCACATCTCACATGTCCCCATCTGCAAGCAAAGCCCCAGGGTTTAAGCAGCACAGAAAAGAAAAGCCCCCTGTGCGGGTGTGAATTGCAGCCATATAGCAGAGACTTTTAAGAGCACTGTGAAGAGATCTGTTCATCCAAACACTTGTTTGCATGTGAAAATGCAAGATTTTCCACAGGCAAACAGTTCTGCTCCAAACATGACTTTACATTTTTGGAGGTCTTTATATTTGTAGCTGCAACAATATCTGTAAGAAATAGTAAGTGATACATTCATAACTGGCAAACAAAGACTGATCCATCACTGTTGAGCTTTGCTTATATATAAAAAAGCCTCCTCTTCAGTTGAAATTAGTGAATGTGTAATATTTGGGTCAGGTCTGTTAGTGTCCATTTAGCATGCAGCTTTATGAAGTAGGCTACAGGCGAGCACAGATTACCTGAGGTAGCCTCCATCAAAGGTGACAAACAGACCTTCCTGCCAGTAGACTGTATGAGTTCTCTTGACTCGGAATGTGCTGCAGCGGTTTCTTTGAGTGCCTGTAAAGCTGTAGATGGTCACATTTTTGTTCCTGCTTTTGGTGTTCTTCTTGTTCTCAAAGAGCTGAAATGAGAAGCGTGACACAAGAATTCAACACCGAGACGTCTCACATGGGGATTCCCCTTAATCAAGCAAACAGGGCTGACCCTTCTTTCTCTGGCCATCTTGGATATTTTCCATTATTTTTGTAATTAAAATGCCTGTGACTTGTAAAACAGCTTGTGAGGAGATTAAAACAAATACAGTCACGACTATGTCAGCAGCTAAACAAGAATTCCAGATCACGTATAGCGGAATGGCCTCACGCCAGTGAACATGGTTCATGCTACTGCCCTCGTGTGCAATAATTAAACTGGATTTTGTATTTGCAAATACAAATAAGAATAAACCCGTTTACTGGGTGAGCAAACAATTATCTGCCTCCAGTGCACTGAGCTAGTAAATCACCTGTGTCAATATTTGGGAAGCTCTTTCAATAGGTGGAAAATGACTTTTCTCTAGGCTGTTTAAAAATAGTATGTTGAGAATTCAATATGATCATCACTCATAGGCCTACCCATCTGGTGCTTGAACCGATGCCCAGTTAAGTCAATGGGATCCTTCCATTGACATCAGTGGGTACTGGATATGGGCACTAGTGAGATGCTTAAGATTTACTTCCTGCCCAATGGGATATAATCAGAAATGCTGCCATGAGTGATTTTTACACTATTAAAAAATATATAACCTGTAAAAAAATGGACATTCCTAACATTTTGAGAAGCCTTGGAATTGGAGCATCTCCAGATATGACTAATACTTTTTCTTTAGGCGTCCTATAGTATTGACAAGCTGATACAAGTTAAGTGGGCAGTTTTAAGAAGTGGCAGGGTAGAGTTAATGGGTAATTATAATGGTTTCCACTGGAGCTTCCAGGTTATCACTGGAGAGATGCTGCCACATTAACTTGTGCCACCACCAGCAACAACATTAATAGCTTTAACCAACCATGCAAACGCTATTTTTATGACCAGGCTCATCACTTTTTCTCTTAAGGCCCTGTCCTGTAACTCTGCTCACACAAGTAATTAGATTGAAGACAATGGTCCC
Source organism: Mauremys reevesii (assembly GCF_016161935.1). Taxonomy (NCBI): domain Eukaryota; kingdom Metazoa; phylum Chordata; order Testudines; family Geoemydidae; genus Mauremys; species Mauremys reevesii. Next base: position 7,650,041 of record NC_052632.1, read on the forward strand.
AATTCTCCTCTTAGTTAAACCTGCATAAATCTGGAGTTACAATACTGGCTTAAGTGGAGTTCCTCTAGATTTGTACTGACATCGAATGAGAGCAGATTCTGGCCCAAATGAATTCCATTTACATTAGCAAGGGTTGCAGGACAGGACTATAAGGTTATGTCTACACTGCAATCATAGCTCGCGCACACATCCCAGAGGCTAGCCGTAATCTAGCTAGCTCAGGTCCCGAAGCAGTGAAGCTGCGCAGTGCAAACATCAGTGCAGGTAGACTTGCGAGTAATTACCCAGGATTCTGTGCTGAAGTGCATTCTGCCATACCTTCACTGCTCCGGTGGGACCTGAGTTAGCCAGATTAAAGCTAGCACCTAGCAATTGCAATACAGACAGACCCTAAGTGATCACAAGCAAACAGAAGACTTTGGAGGCAGTGAAATTGCAAAATAAGCCACCTCGTATGGGGGAGAGAGGAATAAACTTTGGGCTATATTGACTCTAAACAATGCTTAATTGTATAAAAATGGAATCAAATTTCAGTAGGACATTTCCTGCTCACCTTACTCACATGAACAGTACTGTTGAAGTCAATGAGATTTCTCACATGAGTAAAGCAAGCAGAATGTGGTCAAAGAGCATTTGTGAATGAACTCCAAGTGGTATTTATGTTTTTATTAAATGGCATCTTTTATTGTTTTCACTTTCTATTTTGTGAATATAGTAACCTACCTGGAGATCCATCTCTGCAAGACTAATTAACATCCGAGCTATGAACCTTTGCCAAAAGCCAACTGGGACAAAACTCATCTTGAACACTCTTTGGACTGTGTTTGTGGAATGGTGGCATAAGCCATGGATATCTAATGCTGGTTTGGCTGGGAGGAGATGAGGTAGGAGGTAGCTGAAACAAATCAAATGTGACAATTCAGAAAGCCATGCATCACCAGACAACAGACTATCTTAAGGACATATTTTTGTATATTGTACATATAATATATGATAACATTTTATATGACAAAATTAATCATCCTACAAAACACCCTTGGCATTTAAAACAGTAACCTCCATTTCTTCAATTTGTAAACTGAAAACAGATAGGTAAGGCTTTCAGCCTTAATTTAAAAACCAAGACAAGGCTGAGCTACATACATCTTAGGCAGATTGAATTCCAGAGATGCAGAGCATATCAAACTAAAAGCTCTTGCTCCATAAAACTAGTGGACACACCTTGTGACAGCCAATAAATTTGCCTTAGCATATCTAAAAACATGTCTAGGAATGTAAGAAATATGAAGGCCAATGATGTCTGTTGGACCAAAACCATAGAATGGTTTATAATACAGATGGAGATTCAACACAGTGTTTGAGCAGCAGCCAATGTAAATTTCGAAAATATGTGAAACGTATCCCCATCCACCCTTCTCAGAATGTAAACTGGCAGCTGCTTTCTCTGCCAATTGCAGGGTGTGGAAAGCCCTATCAGGCAATCTGGACAATAATTGCAAGAGCCCAATCACAAATAACTGCTCCAGTCTGCTAGGCACAAAAATTAATGCAACCTGCTGTAGCAATGTTCCATCAATGGTGGGAAGGCATATTGTAACCAAGAAGCTTAGATGGCTCCAAATAGATCAGTTAAAGTATAAAATAACAACTCCTTTCCTTACTACTGAGCCAGGGACAACATAATTGCCTTTGAGAAAAATGGCAGATAGGGACAAGGAGCCAGGAAGGCATTTAGGATTAAACAGAAACATTATTGCTTTATCTGTGTTAAGCTTGAGAAAATTTGCTGGCAACCGGGACTGGGTAACTGACAGTCATAATGACAGTGCTGAGAATGCAGCATTTGTGGCAGCATTAAGAATTCCTGAGGGATTTAGGATGATGAAGCAGTGCTTTACTGGCAGAGCTAGGAAATGACATGCAAATGTTATACCGGAAAGGCAACAGGGTTACGACTTAACTATTAATTCAACAGACAATCAACAAACAGAAAGGAAAATAGTGGGGAGGAGAAGGGAACTAATTATAGTGAGAGGAGTTGGGTGAAGCAGTATCTCTTTTTGGACCAACTTCTGCTGGTGGATGGTGCAAACTTTCAGGTCTACACAGAGCTTTTCTTCAGGTCTGTGTAGCTCGAAAGCTTGTTCCTTCCATAAACAGAAGTTGGTTCAATAGAAAGATATTATGTCACCTGCCTTGTCTCTCTCACATCCTGGGATCCACGAAGCTACAACAATTCTGCAAACAACTATGGAAGCTTCTGCCAGTGACATGCTTGGCTAATATTCACTACCTAAATAACCATTTGTTCTCCCTCTGGCTTAGCCATCACCAGTGATCATTACTAAGGCTACATTTATGTCACAGAATCCGTGACTTCCAGAGACCTCTGTGACATTTTCTGCTTCGGGCTCTGGGGCCAGGGGACTGGAGCTGGCAGCCAGCGGGGCCCTGGCAGCATTCCAGCCACAGGCGACAGCCTTCTCAGGGTCCCCCTGCAGGGTTCCAGCAACAGACGACAGCCTCCTCATGGGGGCCTCCTCAGGGTTCCAGTGACGGGTGTGGGGGGAAACCCCGCAGCTCCCAGCCACCACGGTAGTGGGGGGAAACCATGGGGCTGCAGCAACAAAAGGCACAGACAGGTCACAGCTTCCGTGAATTTTTGTTCATTGCTCGTGACCTGTGTGTGACTTTTACAAAAAATAACCATGACAAAATCTCAGCCTTCGTTATTACCAACATACCTGTTATTGGCTACTGGTAGTGCAATTTCAAACTTGGCCAGGAACTGGAAATACTGTTCTTCTGTTTGTTCAGTAAACCCTGTCCCAACTAACAACATCCTGAAATCCTCTGCTTTGATTAATCCGTTCTTAGCAACAGACTTTGAGCTTTTAATATTAAATATTCTCTGAAGACATTCTGATAACCAGACTGGATCAAGGAAATAGAGGTTTCTCAGTCCATGGCTGGTGTCTGGGAAATGCAGCAATGTTCCTGTTTCTATAAGGAAACTGATGGCTGTAAACAAAACAAACAAACAAACAAAAAACAGAAGAGCAAGATACCAGTGTTATGAAACCGTACTACAGACAGCAGATTAGAAGAAAGTCTTGATCACTTCATCCAGCCAATGAACAGACCAGAAACATGCCAGGGTGTAGTCAACAACCAGCATACAGCATTTACATGCAGAGGCTACAGCTAACTAGATCTCATTTCTTACAACACAGCTGCAAATACATCTTTATTGTCGGCAAGATACAAGCTTTCAGGCTACACCAAACTCTTCTTCAGGTCTCTGCCCCACCCCAACTCAGACCCTGATCCTGCTGTTCGCACGGATGCAGAGTTCCCACTGGTGGGAGTACCGCTTGGGTGAGGATTGCAGGACTGGTCCCTCATACTTGAAATTCAAGACAGTTTTAATAAAATATGTTAATATTCATTTCTGCAGGACTGGTTGAGACCGTTTCACAGCAAGTGGGCAGACAAAGGGATGGTACTTTAAACCAGCAGCACACACAATACTATTCTGGACTGGCAGCAGAATGATTGGCACTTGGAGAGTAATGACAGTAGATGGAATGTGACTAGATTTTAGGGCCCTGGAGACCTCCTGGAGACCGATTCCACTACCCACGATTGTTACCAATCACCTGAATAGAGATCTGCACAGACTCAGAACCTTTTACAGTAACAATCTGATCAGCAGCTACTTTCAGTCTCATAATATTTGTAAATCCCAGTGAACGTTAACTTCAAAGCAATGATTGGGCTCCCGAGACATACCGGCTTGTAAGTCCTCATAGTCTTTGATATCATTTCCAGGGGTTTGCTCTACAATTTGCTCTATTTGTTTGTCTGTTAGATACTGCACATCATCATTTTGACTCCTTTTCTGTTGTTCTGCTAGGACAGCTTCTTGGAGACTAAGATAACTTCTTGGTATCTGTAAATCACATCAGAAAATAGCACAACCAATTCCAAACAACAATCATGCTACCCAGCATTTGGGTTCAAAGACATGTTTGAGAAGCAAGCTTATGAATTTGGTTTTCCAAAATCAAATAACTTGCGGTATTCGTCTTTGCTTGTTTTGTTGTTGGTCTGTGGCTGCTGATATGCTGTATATATTTCCTATAGCTATAACCAAAACCCAAACATAAAAACATAAAACAAAACAAAAAATAACCCAGGGTTATACGTCTCTCATTAGAAAAAAAAAACCACTCACCAATCTCGCTGCAAGCATCTGCGAGCAAATAGAGCTGCCGACGTCCTTCATGTTGCAAGTGACTTGAAATATCAGCTGGCGGAGCCCATCAAGGCCTTCTAGGGTCTTACATGATAGCTCACTGCAAACGAAAACCAGGGGGAAGGACTGTGAGCTGCTAATACAGGTTATGATTCTTCCTTTAGGGTCTGTCTACACTGCAATTAAACATCTGCAACTGGCCCATGTCAGCTGACTCGGGCTCAGGTGATGGGATTGTAAAATTTATGTCTAGAAGTTTGGGCTCAGGCTGGAGTGCGAGCTCTGGGACCCTGAGAGACAGGGGTCCCAGAGCCAGGGCTTCAGCCCAAACCTGAACTTCTACACAGCAATTTTACAGCCCCACAGCCCAAGTGCAAGTCAGCTGACACAGGCCAGCTGCAGGTGTTTAATTGCAGTATAGACAGACCCTTAATGTCACTATTTCTTTAGCTGTTATTTGGAGCTTCTAATTTCCAGTGCCAGAATAAATGGGGTGGGATGGGGGCAGGGTGTTCTCAATGAGGGTCCTTGGCTTTGGGAAAAAATACCAAGAAATGTGAGAAAAACACACATTGGTCCAGATACTGGCCCTCCCAGTGCCATGTGCTGTGCATTGTTCAGGAACACACAGAGCTCCCTCCCTCGGGGGAATGCCACGGTGGCACAAAGCCAATATATCTAGCTCGCCACCATCCACTCTCCTCCCCCTGCATAGGCAATGCTCTGGGATGAGCCGGGAGCATGAGATGTCAGCAGTCCATAGGCAACCATTCTTGTCCAACTGGTTCGGCCAGCCTCAGGTTCAGGGAGGTGGAATGGTGGCTTACAGATGCCTTTCCCCTACCCTAGGTCCTGCACAAAATGCAGCTGGCTGGACCTCCTTTATGCTGAGTCCCTACAAGCTGGCCTTCTCCATTCTCTTACAGCTAGGAAATGCCTGTCTCCATGTCATGCTATTCCTGACCTCCTTGTTTGCTGCACAGGAACACTCCTCTTCTGCTTCTCCCCATAAAGACTCTTTATTACCGATTCCACACGTGGTGGGGAGGGTGGGAAGGGGAAGAAATTTGTTTTAAAGGAGTATCCTGTATTTTAAACCCTGGCCATTGAGTGGTGGGGGGCAGGAGGATGGGGGGGAAGTACGCGCTCACACAGCCGGGAGCTGAATGAATGGCGGATGAGAGTGCTTTTGTCTCCCCTGCACAAAGGCATTCTGCAACTACTCTGGCTGTCCCCGAGTACTGCTCGGGGGAGCTGTGTTCCTGCCAGCTCCAGGTGAATGATGGTGAATGAATGAAATTGGTTGGGGTTGGGGTTGGGGTAGTGGGAAGGAAGTGGTCATAGTGTCTCCAGCTGAGAGGAAATGAATGAGGAAAGTTGGACAGGAGTCTGGAGGCTGACAGGAGCTGAGAGCAGACTGTGATGGGGAGAGTTTGAGCAAGAATATTAATTAGAGTTCAGGGTCAGGGTGAAGGGAGTTCCCCTTAGAGAGAGAGGTCCGGGTGGGCTGCTTTACGGTGGCAAGAGAGTGGCTGTAATGAGAGTGAGTAAGAAATGAGGGTACCATGGTAAAGTGCAGCACCATTACATTCAGTGATATGCTGCTAGTGCAGCCAGCACTGTACGCAGGGTAGGCCCAGGTAAAAGCTGGACTCACAAGTGTGTGTCCTGGACCTAGTTTTAGTGCAGGTAGGAAATACAATGCCTATTGCACGCTGATAAAAGGAGCCGCTTTGACTGTGAGTGTGAACACTCTGCCTGGGTGGGAGCTAGGCCATACACCAAGCACCAGGTGGTTTTCCTGCTGTTAGGGCGGATACAGGAGGCTGGGAAGCTCAATGCCGTGTCTGTTTACCAGATGCAGAATGTCACAGCAGAGCTCTTCATGCTGACAGCGTGAGCGGCTGGTGCAGCAGCATACCCCTTTTCCCAGCTATGGGAATTTAACATCAGCTACTGGGTCTAGTCAACTGTTCCCACCAGAGATATCAGGAATTTCCAGCTGTTAGGAGTCAATGACAAGTTGCTACTGTCTCAGCACAGTGCTCAGCAATTGCACATGGTTTGGATGCTGGGAAATGTAAGTCATCTATTCAATTTCCCAGCCCGAGGATTCTGTGTTCCCCAAGTGCACTCTCACACCAGGCAGACATGAGAGAGCTGGGTTGAACTCCATGACCTGATTATATAATGAGCAGTCGAGGACTCTTTGGCCTTTCTAAAATAAAAAATGATGTAGACTGTAAGCCCTTTGTGGCAGGGACCAGCTTTTTGTTCTGGGTTCGTACAGCACCTAGCACAATGGAATCCTAGTCCAGGACCAGGAATCCTAGTTGCTACGAGAATGCAACTAACATGTAATAATAGTGTTGTAAAGTTACAAAGGCATTTATCTTGCAAATATTACAAATCCCATCAATCTATTGCTAATTGGCAGTAATAATGCTTAGATCTTATAGAACAGTTGCCATCTTTATCTTTAAAGTGTTTACAACATTAATCACTCAATGGATACAACTCCCTTGTGAGTTAGTTAATAAACTTTATCCTTATTTTACTTAGAGGGAAAATGAGGTGCAATGAAGGCAGTGTAAGTGATTTGCCCAATGTCACAGCTGTGATTAGAACTCAGGAGTTTCTGCCTCTTAGACCCATGTTGAGACCACTATAGCATGCCATACTTCTCTCTCTAACTATACCAGAAAAAATCCAAAATACAGATGAAGTACAAAGCTAATGAGTTTTTAGATCTATTGTTAGCAAGGAAACAAAAAATTTACAAAAGCTACTTACATTTAGGGGCCAAAAGTATAACCCATTGGTTGAGACACAGCGATATAAGGGATATTGTACTTACTGTAAATGCTTGTATGTGATATCTGGAAAGCCAGTAGCTCTTGATCCAGAAGGAGAGCGACAAAGAGCCAGGACATATGCTCTAAGAGTTGCTATCCTCTCAATGCGAAATTTAGTTTCGATAAGGTCCAGGTGTGTTCCTACCACTAACACGACAGAATTCGGAGCTTTGGCCTGAAAGGAAAAACATGGACCCTGATTTACACCCAGACTATGTAATGTATGGAACTGACAGGTGATCAGAACCAAACTGTGTTGCTAGCCCCTTTCTCTCAGGGTACGTCCACATTACACTTATGGGTATCTGGTGTCAAGCAGAAATACCAGAGCTGCCTTTACTCTAGCTAGCTCAGGTATCAGACCAGTGAAGCTGCAACAGTACATTCTTCAGCACAGGCTTTACAAGCCCCCTGGAATTCTGGGTAATTATGTTCGTGCTGCAACAGGTTCACTGCTCTGGTACCTGAACTAGCTCGATTAAAGCTAACTTGGAAATGTCTACACAAGCTACAGTCACACCCCATGGTTCCAGTGTAACCAGACTCTCTGTTATGGTATTAACTCGATCTCCAGATCCAAACACCACTGAACACTGAATGGCAACCCTGTAACTCGGACCTGTCTTTATGCATTGGGATGGAATTCAGCCATAGAGAGCACTGGAGACCTAAATATCTGAACTAAAAAAGATTAAAACAGAACATCTCTGGGCCAGAAGACTAGAATAAGTGCAACTAACCAGCACAAGATAGAAACTGCTTAGAAATCCCCTCAACCCACACTGACTAGGCACTAAGGAGTATCTGCAGCTTTGGCTTAGTCTGAATTTAAAAATCAGCTTTTGTTTCACTCTCTGATGTGCATAGATGATGAATTTAAACCATTAAATGTAATGACCTATCTATGGTACAATTTATATCCCAAGAACAACATAAAATTCACAGATAGCTGAGCTTATAAGAGAGGTTCTAAATGAATGTAAAACATCCCCACTGATGGACAGAAATACTACTAAAAAAATCCCACCACCCAAAGTGACTTCTTACCTCGATGTTCAGCAACCAGAACTGAAGGTTTGCAACTGCCTCTTCCCCTAGTGCCAAGTTCCACACAACTACATACAATGCTTTGTCCGTGAAGAAACACTGATTGACGGTAGACATGCTTGCTGGGCCCCCAATATCCCAGACATTGAATTCCACTGAATCAATCTACTTAGACAAAGAGAAGTGGTCAAATAAAACAGCTATAGTAAGTCATGGGGCGATAACAGCTGAAGTCTAAACCGAGGCCTGGGCGTCTGCATAATGTAGGCGATTAGAACAGTATTGATGTTGCAAGTGTGCCTCAAGGAAATCAAAATCCACAAGCAATTATTGAACGTGGCTGCCATTTCCATGCAGGAAATCAGAACTAATCACTTGCTGCTAAGACTATAGTGGCACCATTGATACTGGTAAATCTCCAGCTAATGCTCCAGCACAAGCAAAAGACTGATTCTGAGCCATGTAATTCACTGGCTCAGGAATAAGAACCGTTTCCATACTGGATTGTGGCATATTTAATAGACTTGCTAAAGCTAGTTAGCCAAAAGTGCATTATAGAGAGTTGAGGTAGAGGGAAGCTCCCTGCAGAAACAATTTTCATTCCACAGAAGGTATGTCTACACCTTGAGCTGGACGGGTAAACCCTGGTCAAGCTACTAAGCCAAAAACAGAGCAGCTGCAGCAGCACAAGCAGTAGCAGGGCCTAGCTGCCTTGAGTACAATCCTGTGCAAGACGCTAGGCACATACTTGGGCGACAAGCCCCTCCTACCACTGCTGCTACATTTGTATTTTTAGCCCGCTAGCTTGATCAGAGCTAGCACAGGTATGTCTCCTTGAGCTGGTGTGAATACACCTCCAGCTCAAAATGTAGACGTATCCTTAGTCCTGATTCCCATCAAAGCTGCATAAGGGCAGGATCTGTCTAGATACTTTGGCGTTCAAAGCTTCTCATGCCACTGATTAACACCTGCTGGATGTCACTAGAAACCCTGATGCCAGGTGCAGTGTAATGCCAGAGGCTGGCCAAAAGAGCACTCTCAAATCCAGACTCCCTTGAATTTGATAGGAAGTTTTAAAGTACTAGATATGACTCTGCCCCTTACAGCTTGGGTTCTGTCTATAGTGCTTATAACCCCCCATCAGTGTAGTTTCTCAGTATCTTTTGTATATTTATCCGTACATGCCATGGGCGATGGATTCTTCCTAAAAGTGGGGGGCCCTGAGGCCCCGCCCCCTCTGTGGCCCACATCTGCCGCTCCTCTTCCCCCAAAACCCCGTCCAAGGCAGAAGCCAGAGCCGGGCCAGGGAGCCTGGGCCCCTCCACCTGCCCGGGGTGTGGGAGTCCAAGAACAGCCCTGTGTTCCTGCCCCCCTGTGATGCATCTGAAGGAGAAGGCCCATTTCTACTGTCCTGTGGTGGAATTCAGTGTTAGTAAGGCCAGAGTCTTATGGCTACACAGAGCCTGATACTGACCTCATATTAGTGTAAATCATGAATGATTCCACTCAAAATAATAGAGTTACACATTGTAAGTGAGGTAAGAACCAGACCATTTGGCCACTGTTTATAGGATTCTAGTCCTTTGCAGATCAGTCAATAACTTTGTCAGAATATTAAATTCCACTTTAAAGGCCTAAGACCTCAAACTGGATTTTCCTGATCAGTGAAGTGTTGTCTGCAGGCTGCATTCTGCAGAAATGCAGGAGATAGCTTAGTTAATTGAACGGTGCTCCACGGATGCTAATCCCTAAAAAATTTGTATCTCCAGGGCTCTTTGTTCAACATACAAACATCGCCATGTTCTTTCACTGGGCTGTGACTCACTGCTCCCAACTGAGAAAGAATGGAAAAGAAACACCCTAGCCTTAAAGAAAAGTTCCATGGAACCAAATAGAAAATGTTTACATTTCTATAGCTGATTTGAACCTTATAGAATTCATCCCTGCTTTACAATTCTATAAGTTAGTTCAACTAGCCCATAAAAGATCATTCTCCATTAAATTCCATAGGATTGTACAGTAAATTCTGTTATGCTTCTTTAGGATCTCACTGGTCTCATCCCAATTAAACTCTATAGGGTTTTATCATAAGGACTGGCAGAAATGTCTTTCCCTTTTCCACCAATCTAAAAAATGTTTTGCAGCATCTGTTTTCCATTGGAAATTTTTTTTTAAACTGTCCCCGCTTTTCTCCACAGGAGCTTGCCTCACAGAGCCTGATTTAATCTTTCGTATGGTAAGCACCTATTTAAAAAATGGCATAAGGTTTGCCAAAAATGGGGAGGGATCAGTGTCTTGAAACAAACAGTTTAGGGAATAAAGCTCTTGGCCAGCTGAAGATTTGAACACAGTTGTTCTGCTGCAGTCCTGAAAGTGGTGCTACAGCCACTGGTTATAAGCCGATATTTGGTTTCACCTTGCTCTCTCTGCTCAAGAGCGTACATTCTTGTCAATGCATTACCTAGGAAAGCAGTATCTTATGTCTATGACCACTCATTTCTCTTCCAAATCCTTATTTTCCACTTGGAAACTGGCAAATAGGGCCATTGATTTCAATCAGTTCCTTGAATCAGATTTTCAAAGGTAACTAGCTCCCTAAGATGCAGACAGGCACCTAATGGGCTTTTCAAAAATGCCTACCTGAGTTAAGATCCCAATGCCCACTGAAGTCAAAGGCAGTTAGATGACTCTCCTTAGATTCACTTGATTTCAAGGGGAGTTAGAAGCCCACATACCTTTGTGGATCTGGGCCTTAGTGCCCAGAACTGGGCATGTTTAGTAGAAAGGGAAGATGTGAGAAGTGACTAGTGATAAACACAGGCAGTGCTTAATTTGTGCCAGGGCCTGCCTGTTCATAGCCCTGGCACCTCTGGGCTTGCTGCATCAGTTATGAACGTAAAAAAATTGCTTGTGCCCTGCCATGTCTTTCATTAGAAATTAAGCACTGAACAAAGGATGTTTTAAAGAGGGCAGAGACCACTAAGTAAAGAGTGAACCAGAAGCAAGAGCTTTAGGCTGTACTAAGAGAAACATTTTAACTACAGTGTAGGAATGTAGACAACTGCACAATGAAGCAAGCTGCCAAAGGGAATGGTGAGTCACAGGAGTAAATTAACACCATCTACAAGGTCTGGTTTAGGGATAATGAAATATGTGGAGATATTCCTATCTCATAGAGCTGGAAGGGACATTGAAAGATCATTGAGTCAAGTCCAGTCCCCTGTCTTCACTAGCAGGACCAAGTACTGTCCCTGACAATTGTGGTGTTGTGTTTTGTTTTTGTTTTTCCCCAGGGTCCTAGATAGCCCCCTTAAGGATTGAACTCACAACCCTGGGTTTAGCAGGCCAATGCTCAAACCACTGAGCTACCTCTCCCACTTCCAGAAGTCAGTCTAGCAGTGGTTTAAGGGGCAGACTACATGACCCACTGGCGATCCTTCCTGCTCCAAACCATTCTACACTAGCAAAGTATCTCTGACCGTTATTCACCTTGGCTTTGAGTCCAGCTGGTTTCTGAAGCTCCCATTTTGTTGTCCGTATGGTGGCATCACTGTGCATCATTTGTGGCACTTTCCCTGTCTGCAAGATCTCGATAAGTGTTGACTTTCCCTGCCGCGGAGGACCGACAATAATCATCTTCATCAGCTTGCATTTCTCTGCTTTGCGCAGCTGTGCCCGCAAGTATGCTAATATTGTTTTAGGGCCTATTGGAAAAAAGGGTGGACATATCCTGTGGTTAGCAATCTGAAAATATGCCGCAGGGCCAGTTAAAATCTAGTGCAGCAGGCATACCGGTAGCAGAAGTATTTTCACTGCAGTTTCGCTGTTGATCGAAAGGGCTCAGAGAATAAACAAAAGGAATGAAATTCCTAATGGACAGACCTGATCCCACCAAATGGTCAACACAGCAAGAGGCTACAATGAGTCAGTGTAAAGAGAAAAAAAATACTTTCGTTTTCACTCTTCAAAAGCTCAAAGGAAACATAAAACACGAATACAGCATTGGCATATACTCAGTACGATCTTGTACTTTCATGTTTCTACTTAAAATTAGCTTTAGACCACAGCACTTTATTTAAGAAAAAATCATTTTTTTAAATAAAAGACTATGCTGTTATAATTGGTCCAAAACATGACAGCTTACACATTAATGTTACTCTGCAGTGTTTTGGGACATTACTGCAAAATACTTGAGAAGGGCTGTCAAAATATTATAAACTATTTACAATCCTATAAAATCCACCACAAAAGTTCTCTGGCATAATATATTGCCAACAAAAGGTTGCATTTACAGGTCATTCTTCTGACATAAAAATCTTTCATAAATGGAACCAATAGTCAGCGTTTTGCATTGAGGTTTGAACAGTGGCGCAACCAGAATGTTCCCAAGGTGGGGGCCTGGAACTAGAAGAGGTGGAGGAGGCTGCATTAGGAGATGGTTCACAGGGTTCTGGTAAATGGGGAGCCAGATCCAGGGTGTCTTGGGAGCCAAAGCCCCAGGAACAGATGCAGCCCCCATTTCAGGCCATGCTGGTGGCTGACAGATTCAATTGCTGCTTCTTCCCCATCTCCAAGGACTGGCCCTGGGTGAGGGAGATCAACTGGGTTCTCTCAGTCTCTCCCCCTGTCACCGAAAGAATTGGAACCAGCCCAGATCTCTTCCTGCCTCCCCTTCCCTCTCCTCAGACAGCCTGGGACCTCTCCCCATGTCCCCTCCCCTTCCACTGGAGAGACCGGAAGACACTGTGTGGTAGCATCCATGGCCAAGGGAAGGCCTGGACCCCGCCCCTGTTGTGTCCTGGGGTTGACTTTGCACTGCGTGGGAAGTTCCCTATGCAATTCCTTTTAACCTTCCCTGTGCAGATACAGTTCTTTCCTGTTGAGGACGATTTTAAAAAAGTGATTCTGAAGATCTGTTCAAAGAGATGAATTTATTAAAATATGTGTAGAATACAGACTTACCCTCTTTTATGATCTCTGCAGGAATATTGCTGATATTTAGTTCCTCAATATCCAGCTGCCAAAGATTAGCCAGCTGTCCAAGCTCTGGAGGGAGCTCTCGGATACCAGGATTACTGTTGGAAAATAAATAAATCTACCAACAACTGGGCTTTGTAAGTACGTAGCTACTGTTATGGGCTCCCATATTACACAATTCTGTCTCCACAAAGATCTGCCCCTCTCTCCCATTAACATTTTCATAAGAATACTCAGCACTTCCATAGCGCTTTCCATCTTCAAAGTGCTTGTAAAATGTAATTAACCCAGTGCGGCAGGTACATATTATCATCTCCAGTTTATAGATGAGAAAGCTTGGGCAGAACGGCTAAGGCTCAAGGCTACAGAAGGAGACAGTGGAGAGTCAGGATTAGCATTCAGGCCAGCAGCATCCATTTCTCTGCTCAGCCCATTAGAACCACTGTCCTTCCTAGAGTTAAAGGTTAAAATCTCCAGCCTAATTATACAAATCTATGGGCCCAATCCTATGAGGTGCTGAGTGCCTTCAATTCCCTCTGACTTTACATGTGTTCATCCCCTCAACTCTAAGGCTACGTCTACATTTGGAGATTGGGCTTGAGCAGGGTCTGGGTCTGGGTGGAGTTGTACGTGGGGGTGGCTAACCCATGCTGCTGCTTGCTGCTGCCCAAGTTACCACATCTACACTAGTATTTTTAGCCTGCTAGCTCAATGAGAGCTAGCATGAGTCTATCTAACGCGGGGATAGCTCAGTGGTTTGAGCATTGGCCTGCTAAACCCAGGGCTAGGAGTTCAATCTTTGAGGGGGCCATTATAGGGATCTGAGGCAAAAATCTGTCTGGGGATTGGTCCTGCTTTGAGCAAGGGGCTGGACTAGATGACCTCCTGAGGTCCCTTCCAACCCTGATAATCTATGATGGAGCTGGGAATCACATCCCAGCTTGTAGTGTAGATGTAGCCTAAGAGAGAAGGTTGATCATCAAAGCAGCAGAGTAATAATGTGGCTTTTCATGGCATGTACTTACTTCCCTAAATAAAGCTCTGTTAGACCTTTCAGAAGGCAAATGGATTGCGGGACAGTGTCTAGCTGATTGTCATTTAGATAAAGGACTTCCAGAGAGTCACTCAGGAATGCCGGAAACTCCAAGAAGGGACCTGAAACAACACTAGATAAAATTAATGCTGAGATGAAAGCAAACACAATATGCCACAAGGCTCTAGACCAATAACCCTTGGTCTTAACATTTCAATGAGGTCATTAGGTAACTGAATTAGTTACCATGAAGCAACACATGCAAAGCAAGTGACCACCAACAGAAACAATGGTAATAAAGCATCCAGGCCCAGATTATGGCTTTTACAATCACAGCATTGCTGGATTTTGCCCTTGTGTGGAGGTGCAAATCCCCAGCAGTGAACAGAGATGTTCTACCTGTGGAGCACTTAGGCAGACAGAATGTCTCCACAGCCACTGATGGGAATGTGTCTAGAAGAACATTTAATTTTTCTTTTTTGGTGGAGCAGCATGTGTTCCCTTGTGGTTGGACAGCGTCTCCTCTGAGATGCTTCACAGTCCGAGCAATGACATCCATGTCCAATCCAGCCCCATAGTTTGCATACAAGGAGCACAAGCACTGGGAAATTTGTTCCCTGTTCTCTCACAAGAGCAGCCAAAATTTGGCCACAATTCTGTCTGATAACTACATGTGAATAACTCAACAAGAGTTCAGGGTGAGCAGAGAATCAGGTCAATTTAGCAATTAACCCTGCACAGAGGGGGGAGCTAGCGAGCCGCAGGATCTGCCAGTGACTACAGTGGGCAGATGAGACAATGTATGCCCTCACCACAGGCAACAATAAAAGTAAGATTTACACAAGGGCCCCAGATGGAGGCATAGAAGATGCTGCATTGTTCTGGAATGATGCTGCACAAAGAGCTATTTCAGACTGGCAACCAGTGAATGACAGAGTGATACGAGCAAGATTTCAGACACGCTGTATGAAAATGACCATCATTCAATGCTCCGCCCCAACAAGAGAATACAATGATGATAAGGATTCTTTTTATAACATTCGGCAGAAACCTCATCAGCAAGTCCCACACAATGATATTTTCATTGTTATGGGTGATATAAATGCTGTTGGGGGTGGGAGAGACGATCATGACATGACAGACATAATGGGCACAGGTGAAACTGGCTCACTTAACAGTGAACACTTTCTTCAATTCAAGTATCAGAGGGGTAGCCATGTTAGTCTGGATCTGTAAAAGCAGCAAAAAGTCCTGTGGCACCTTATAGACTAACAGACGTATTGGAGCATGAGCTTTCGTGGATGAATACTCACTTCGTCGTATTCACCCACAAAAGCTCATGCTCCAATACGTCTGTTAGTCTATAAGGTGCCACAGGACTCTTTGCTGCTTTTACTTTCTTGAATTGTGTCAACTGACCCATCTTATTGTTAGAGGGATACTCCATCATACACCACCATAAAACAATGTGGTTCTCACCTGATGGCAAAAATCATATGAATAAAGTTCTGATCGTCACCTTAAGACATCCAAGTATACAGAAGGGCATTTGTAGGTAGTGATCATCAACTGTGCATTGCCACAGTGAAAATGAACTTGAGGAAAGTACCAGTAAAGTGAATCACAAGAAAAATTAACATCTTTAAATTTGAGGATGAACATTCCTCAAACATTTCACTCATTTTTTGACTCATTATGAATTTAATCTTTTTAGTGTTTATTGCTCCTCTTCTGTATGGATGAATGGAACTAATCTAGCTATAGACAGACAGATTCAGTCCATCATGGAGATACAGGAGTAACTACCAAAAATAGCAGTA
Source organism: Mauremys reevesii (assembly GCF_016161935.1). Classification (NCBI taxonomy): domain Eukaryota; kingdom Metazoa; phylum Chordata; order Testudines; family Geoemydidae; genus Mauremys; species Mauremys reevesii. The sequence continues at coordinate 7,666,031 of NC_052632.1, forward strand.
ATGCTCCCAATTCATTTCCTAACCCTAGATAGAAAAGAGTGTGTTATGTTAGAACCAGGCTCGAGGTGTTTATGAATTGTAATTATTTATTCATGAATTATGTATGACTTTTCTGGCTTGGGTCTGGATTTTCTGTTAAAATAATTCCCATCCTAAAAATATTTTTGGGTGGGTAAACTACATAAATGCAACCACATGCATATGCAAGAAGTTTATTCTGAGTTTTATCAACCTAGTGTACGGAGTATCCCTAAATCATTCTCTCTAAATAATTTCCTAGACATAAGTAAACAGTTTATTTGGTAAAATTATATTAAATATAGGGAGCTTTTTGTATGAAACTGATGTGTTCTGACTCCTGTCTTCACTAAATGTCCTTTAAACTCCTGGTCACGTCCTCTGGTCTCACCAAGCTGCACTTGGGACAGGAGGAGAAGCTGGGAGACAAAGGTGATTTTACTCCATCTTTGTGGCTGTCCAATCCTGGCGCCAGCCAGGGAGCTGGGTTGGCCCCTGGCCCAAGTTCAGTCACACCCCGATACCCACGTATCAAGGGGGACGTTCTAGCTAGGGACTGTCAGAGAGCAGTGGCATTCAGGTCATACCCCCTTTCCCTAGGCCCCACCCCCTTTCCTGGGGGAAGGGATTGTTATGAAGATTGGGCTTTCTCTGCATTGCTGGCTTTGCATTGCTTGAGGATTCTCATTGCACGAGGAATCCCCGGGGAGCTGGTTAAACAGGCCTTTGCACGGCCAGAGCAGCACATAGGAGCTACGGCAGGGCTGAAGATCTGGCCCTCTGAATCTGGCATCGTCTTGCTATAACATTCATATTTCTTATTTCAAAGTAACGCACACCAATCCTTTTTGCTGAGGCCCTTCCCCATCTGCAGCTGATTGCTGGATCGACATCACCTAGCCCAGACTAACAAATGCACCTCTCTTATCCCCTTGCTCCATGACCTGACACAAGTGCCTCCATCTCTCCTTTTGTCTCTCCTTCTCACCTCTTCTTTTCGCATTACTCCACAAGAGTAGACGCAGAAGATGGGCATTAACTTGAATAGCAGGAGGATTTGTGGGGGGTGGGGTTGTTAGTAAGGCCAGGACAGATCTTTGGCTCAAAGCATCCCAGGGTTAGTCCTCCATTCACCCCCTGACCTCCAGCTGTTGTAATAGCTTTACAGAGTGGATATGATGCCCCTGATGCTGACAAACTCTTTAGAACAAAGGTTCAGGGTCATATTCCCACATGTTCTACACTCGGGATTGATGTCACAGCATTTATCTTTCTAGGTAAATCCTGCTATTTTTCTTTTCATTTGTAACTAGTTAAAGAAAATCTTATGCACAACAGAGATTTCTTTTCTTCATATGAACACACATTACTTGCTGGACAGCAGCTCCTACTTCCACTGAGAGGAAATTTTGCAAGTTTCATGGTTCCATAGAATTTAAGGCCAGAAAGAACCATTAGATCCTCCAGTCTGACCTCCTGTGTATCACAAGCCATTAAATTTCACCCAGTTAAGCTGTATTGAGCCCAATAACTTGGGTTAGAATAAAGCATTTCAGTCCTTGTGACTCTTGTGTGCAACAGGCAGAGAGCAAGAGATATCATACGAACGGCCATACTGGGTCAGACCAAAGGTCCCTCTAGCCCAGTATCCTGTCTTCCAACAGTGGCCAATGCCAGGTGCCCCAGAGGGAATGAACAGAACAGGTAATCATCAAGTGATTCATCTCCTATGGCCCATTCCCAGCTTCTGGCAAACAGAGGTATGGGACACCATCCCTGCCACTGATGTACCTACTCTCCATTAACTTATCCAGTTCTTTTTAGAACCCTGTTATAGTCTTGGCCTTCACAACATCCTCTGGCAAAGAATTCCACAGGCTGACTGTGCATTGTGTGAAGAAATACCTCCTTTTGTTTGTTTTAAACCTGCTGCCTATTAATTTCATTTCGTGACCCCTAGTACTTGTGTTATGAGAAGGAGTAAATAGCACTTCCTTATTTACTTTCTCCACAGCAGGCATGATTTTATAGACCTCTGTCATATCCCCCCTTAGACGTCTCTTTCCCAAGCTGAAAAGTCTCAACATTACTAATCTCTTTTTATACCCCTATTCATTTTTGTTGCCCTTTTCTGAACCCTTTACAATTCCAATATATATTTTTTGAGATGGGGCGACCACATCTGCACACAGTATTCAATATGCGGGTGTACCATGGATTTATACAGAGGCAATATGATATTTTCTGTCTTATTATCTATCCCTTTCTTAATGATTCCCAACATTCTGTTCACTTTTTTGACTGTGGCTGCACATTGAGTGGATGTTTTCAGAGAACTATCCACAATGACTCCAAGATCTCTTTCTTGAGTGGTAACAGCTAATTTAGACCCCATCATTTTATATGTATAGCTGGGATTATGTTTTCCAATGCCTGAGACCCCTGCAATGGCTTGGTATTGATTAGGTGAGGTGTGCCTGGATGATCTCAGCAGGTGATCCATGCTGCATGCTTCAGAGGAAAGTAAAAAACCCTGAAGTTCCCTGAAAATCTGACCTGGGGGGAAATTCCCTCCTGACCCCAAATCTAGAGATCAGTTTGACCCTGAGCATGTGAGCAAGACCCAGCAGCCAGGCATCTAGGAAGAGGATTCTCTGTGACCTCAGAGCCATCTGTCAGGCGTCCTGTCTCCAGCTGTGGCCAGTCCCTGATGCTTCAGAGGAAGGCCAAACTACTCCCAGAATATATCTGGCCGATGGTGCCCCAGGGGAAAAACTCCTTCCTGACCCCTGTAGCCGACCAGCTAAAGCCTTGAAGCATGAGATTTTATTATAGTCTTTGTCTTAATGCAGATTTGCAAGTGTCATGGGTGTGTTGAGGGTAATGCTTCTGCTCTGTCCATGACCCATGAAGGAAGGGGAAAAATAGAGGGATTCATTCATAGTGCAGTGAGGTGAGACTATATGGCTAGTGGACTATTCTCATCAGGATGTCTAGGGCAATGTTAACTGTCATCACAAAACCTAAATTTTATTCCGTTCTATGCAATTCCCCAGGGAAACTGTAAAATGCACTGTCAGAAAGGTACTCCCAAGGGAGAATGCAGCACATAAAAGATCTGAGTGGCCTAAAATAAAAACAAACAAACAAAAAGAAAAGCAAATTAATCCCACAGAGATTAGGGATCAGTGTGGATATCTTCAAATGGTCTTTTGATCTTTATGGGATTTCACAGATGATAATCCAGAAAATCTCCCACCAGACCTTTGGCAATCATCAAAGAGGCACAAGGCAAAACCTATTTTGCAAGTTCAGCCACATAGTTGTATTGCCCTTGGGATCATCTAATTATTGGTTCGTTTCCCCATCTCAGTGAACCAAAGGGCACACTAGCTAGAGTGACTAGCTTCTCAAGCACTTCAGTAATTTGGGCAAAGAGAGGGACTGACAGTTCAGTGAGAGAAGCAGGTTTCACTCATTAGCCATTTGGGCAGAGGGGATAGACCAGTTCTACAGTAATTTGTACATTAAAAGCATTTCCCATCTTATTTACATGTCACTGCACTAAAAGCTGCAGCTGTGCTGACACTGACCACTCATCTGCCAGACTCCCTGTACCCTTGGAATTCACTTGGCGCAATTCACCATCTCCTTCCCAGGAGAGGAGGTCACCACATACCATACCTGCCTCCGCGCCTGCACGCACTCTGCTTCTTGTGGTGAAAAAGGAAATCCGCCTTGTTTTAAACCCCTCCTCACTCCTGCAGATGAAACAAAATGCACAGAGCGATGCTTGAGAAAGACAAAGCCACATTGAGGGACATTCACAGGAGCTCATACTGGTATGGGCCCAACCTGTGGGAGCTCAGCACCTTGTAGGATTTGGCCTCTGCAAGGCTTTCATAATGTCAGAGCACGGCCTTTGCTGGTTCCCATTCCCAGGCACGTGGAAGAAGGGTCTGAGCCACACAGTTCAGCAGCAGTTCTGAACGCCACCAAAACTCAGAACTGCCTGGACCCAAGGTTTTTGGTTCAGACTCATCTCTGTCATTCAACACATGAGCCTAGCTCTGGGGCATTATGTTGATTCCATTTGGGAAATGCAAACTTGACTTTGTTTTCTCTTTACTGGTATCAAGGTTTAGGAGATTGTCAAATAGCAAATTGAACAAGCTGCCTAAGAGACTCTGTAGAATAGCCTTTTCCTATTACAGCTAGCACTCCTCTGACATGATGACCCATGAATGCTATTGTGGAGATGGACTGAGACATTTCTAAAGCATTTATATATCCTTGTTTATTGACACTGACCATGCAGACTATTGGCAGGGCAAATCATAATGAATCTAGCAAATCTGCTGGGCATGCACCTAAATGACGTATATGGAAGCTTGATGTGCTTACATTCACTGCTGGAGAAGGGAACAGACCTGCAAGTCTGCATATCAAACATCCTTATAATGTTTTCTAAATGGAAAAAATATCACTCCTAAGTTTTGTTTTCTTTTCTAAATAGCCAAAGTCATTAGTCTGGCCATGGGCTAATGGCTTGTTACATTTTAATTTAAAAAACAAACAAACAAAGATTATTAACATTTTTCAAAACACATACTCCCAACAGAAATACAAAAGTTTAAGCCCAGACAAAATGCCTATGGTTAAGATATGCTCCCCACAAATAAGTACTTGCATTGGTAAACCACTCAGAGTGAAGCATGTTCTACGTTTTATTACCGGTAATAATTATTCACTCATGAAATAATGTCATGTGCTATATCCAAAGAAACTATGAGTAATATTTCTTCAATGCCACAGGTGTACAAGATGCTTTGGAGATGTAAAAGAAGATGTGGTCCATGCTGTATGGATAACTATATGCAATACAGAGGGAATTAATCCAGTGAGTCTGTAAAAGCATCGGCACTTTCTACCACATGTAAGGGATTGGTTTTGTTATTAATTTTTAATCTTTAGTTTAAATTTTAACTCTGACACAAACTAAAAGGAACACTTACTTCCCAAGCTGGTTCTTAGAAAGATCCAGTGATTTAAGTTGCTTGCAAGTCCACTTATCTTGAGAAGGCAACGAAACTAACTGATTTCCCAAAAGCTTCAGTGACACCAGCGCCTGAAAGAGGAATAGGCAGCACTTACAAGAAGCAATCCATTAAACAAGCAGAAAGAGGTCTGGTAAGTACGGCTGCTTAAATAACAGGAAAACTAAGAAAGCATTTCTTCTTTAACAAAGATACTAGCTTCCTAGCATATAAACATTCCCCTCCTTAACTCTCCCCAATACACACATTTACTGCATCTCCTTGTACAAAGCAATGCAGCTTTTAGCCCTACACAATTACTGAACTATTTGCTAAAGATTCAACTATAAATTCCAAACGTCAGCTTTGGTGTTAATGAAACAGTCCCATATAGATAAGAGATATGTTTCATATGGACACTATGCCATATGTTTGTCATAGGTGTTGCATATGTGAGTAGATTAAGATATGAGTGGGCCCTCTCCTACTAATTCATATTTCAGACTATATATTCTCTTGTATAAATCCAAAATGCAAAATGTGTGCTACCTATACAGTACAATCGGCATATATTTTTGTTACATGTGGTTTAGATTATTAAAAGTAGATTTACATTTCTTTTCACCATTTATACTATTGGTTTACTCTTTACTTGTACTCAGATTGTAGACTGAAGCTAGATAGTCAGTTTCATTGCTTGTTCTCATGCATTAAGTAGCACCACGGAGATATGGTAAAATTCCAAATACCACAGAGTTTAAATACAACCTCCCTCCTACAAATTTAATTGACATTTACAAAAAATTGATTTATGCCAGATTTTGTAAACCTCCCACTCTCCTGCCTTGCTTTACAAATAAATTTGAAGCTAAAACCATTCCCTTTAATAAAACAAGAGTAGATTTTCATTGAAGAGATGTTCTCAAAATAGTAAAGCATCAGGACAATACCCAAAGGCACTATAAAGTGCTTTTAAAAGCTGGACAAGACGATAGTACTTGAAATATGTCAGCATTAGATGGAAAATTGGGGATGAGGGGTTCCCCCATGAGAAATTTCAACTTTTCATTAAAAAATGTTTTGGCCTGAAACTGAAATGTTTTTGGTTTTTCAGCAAGTCAATGTTTTCCATGAAAATATTGATTTTGTCAAAGACCCAATTTTCCATAGAAAAACAGTTTTTGACTGAAAATTTAATCAAGTCCTAGTCAATACATCTCCTGATGTGATCTGAGATAAGCAGAATTTTAACCTAGAAATGCCAAATTCTTTCTAGCATAACTCCACCGAAGTTAGCGTAATATATCCAAGGTCAATGGAGTTATGCTAGCAGAGAATTTGGCCCTAGGTATTTTAAGACACCGTTTATGTTCCATATGCCATTAAGGTTTAGTGTAAATGGTGCAGACCACTTAACAGGTTGTGCTGCATAGTGTGGCAAGTACTTAATCAAGCCACAATAACACTGTCTCATAAAGTGAGACTGTTCCTCTGTGATGTGTTCAAATAGAAGAATAAGAAATCTGAGTGGGACCAGCGTAGAAGCCTATCATCGGGTGAGTAGGTTGGTATTTAACATGTAACATGCGCTGTGACAGGACAGGGACACACCAAAGCTTTAACATAATGCTAGAAAAGTAGCAAATATAGATAACTGTGAAATATTAGAGGCCATTGGAAGGGAGCCAGTGAAGGAACATGCTGAGTCAATTTAAATGCTGGAATTGAATGACACCAGAGACCTCCAGAGAAGTATAAACAAATTAACCATATAGCCTTTCCCCACCCCCACATTTTGTCAAAATCTTTGCACATTTGGAATCAACCTCAGTTTGACAAGAAGAATCTGTCTCTACCCAACACTTTGTGCCAAGTTCCCTGCAGGTGTCATAAATAAACAGATCGGGGTTAAGGGCTCTTTTACCTGGAAAGGGTTAACAAGCTCAGTAACCTGAGAAACACCTGACCAGAGGACCAATCAAGAGACAGAATAATTTCAAATCTCTGTGGAGGGAAGCCTTTGTCTGTGTTCCTTGTTGGCTCTGTGTGCTCTTTTTGGATCTAAGAGAGGCCAGTTATGTCTCCAAGTTCTCCTGGAGTAGTTCCTACTATCCAATAGTGAGTATTAATTAGAAAGGCGGATTAGTCTTATAATTTGATTTCTACATTTGCAATTGTGTGTTTGCTGAAGGAAATTCTTTATTTCTGTTTGCTGTTACTTTGCTTTTACTGAGAAAGAAACGGGGAGGGGGAATTCTCTCCAGGTTTATAGGTTAGACTCTGTGTATTGTTCCATCCTGGTATTACAGAGACAGCTACTTTCTTTTTATTCTTTAATAAATCTTTTCTGTTAAGGACTTGGTTGATCTTTCCTTGGGTGAATTCTCAGGGAAAGGGGAGGAGGGAGGCAACCCTATCTCTCCAAGGGAGGGGGAGAAAGCAGGGGGAATGGTTTCCATGGATTTGGGGCTCTGGAGGATCCCCCAAAGGGGGGGGTCCCAATACACTCACATTACATTATGGGGTGGTGGTGGTGCTTTCACATCAGAGACTTTTTTTTTATTTAGTTTAGAGGGTCCAGTCCCAGGTTTTTTGAAACAACAGCTCTAAGTGGGGGGGGGGTCCTGCAGGTCCAGTCACATCACACAGGTTTCCAGAATCGTGACTGTCCAATGGCAAAGTTTCAGAGGGATGGAGGACAGTCATGAGTGAGAAATGGACCGTAGTAGGTAACTTCCTTCTCTTTTCTGCCACAACACACAATAGGGGAACTGTCATATAGTTTAAAACAGAGTGGAAAAAGTTACTGTTACTTAATTATGACAGCGGCTGCATGGGTCAACTTGTAAGGGATCTGGAAAACACAGGACTGCTTTGCATATGTCCCTCAGAGAAAAGTTCCTGATCTTTCTCCAAGAGTGATCGACTAGAGAGTGAGCCATGACTTGGAAAAGTACCAGCTTCTTTGGAAAATGGTAATGGCCTCTACAGCAAAGGTGACAAGGACTCTAGATGTCACCTTGTGTAGGAACATCTGTGCTGCACAAGGAATCGTAGAACATGAGCCAGTTTAGCTCCTCTTCTCATGCCACATCTGAACAATGACATATCTAAATCATATACTTTACCATGGACTAGATCCGGACTTTATGCCCAGCACTGAGCAAAGGGTGAACTACCACATTCCAGCAGCAGCATTATGCCAGAGATGCTCCTCTGAGACACACTTCTTCCTTGCTCCAGGGGCTTGGGATAGTAATTTACTGCTGGCCAGTGAGCATGTGCCTGCATGCGGGGTGGCACCAAAGTTCTGCCCATTTTCCACCCCTCACCACCTTCATCAACCTAGAGAGGGTGTGAGTGGGTGAGTAGTACCATTTGCTCCAATGCACCCGCACCCAAGATGAAGGTTTGCTGTTCTTATTTCCTCCGGTTCCCTTATGCAGGCATGTAATCACATCACAGTCTAGCTCTGAGTAACTTGGGTGAGTTGGCACTTTTTAATATTATCTGATTAGGACTAAAGAAACAGAGATGTGAGCTGGAGCTCCCTAGGATGCCCAAGTGCCTGCCAAAGTATGCCAGCTTGATAGGGCGACCATCTGTCCTGTTTTTAAAAGGACAGTCCCATTTTTTGGGACTTTTTCTTATATTGGCATCCATTGCCTTCCCCACCTCCTGTCCCGTTTTTTCACAGTTGCTATCTGGTAACCCTACACTTGACATGCTGCCCTGGGAACGATCACATCATACACAAATCCAGCCTTCCATACACAAAAACGACAGTGTAGGATGAAATGTGACCCTGGGGCACCATCTAGCGTCCAGCATTTGTGGTGTTGACTGAATCCCTCCCATTTGTATTTTTACTATCTTCAGAGAAAAAAAAGTGATGTTAGGGTGACCAGATGTCCCAATTTTTGGGACGTTTTCTTATATAGGCTCCTATTACCCCCCACCCCTTGTCCTGATTTTTCACATTTGCTGTCTGGTCATCTTAGATGTTAAAGTAAAGTAAAGGTGATGTTAAAGCCAATAGCACATAGATTACACCCTTCAGGAGACGTGCCAGGATAGAGGAAATGATGAGCAGAAACCATTAAAAAAATATATGTTATGAAAAGGCAACTCAGGAAGAAAATGATCTTCTCTGTTCCTATTAGCAGGAAAAAGCCAGAGGCATTTCTCTAGCACGCTCCTCCTTTCCCCTGTGGGCATTCCATTGGGTACAGGCTAGCTGAGTGGGATTGGGGAGGGAGGTGCAGAATTATTCTCAGTGACATTGTTCTCCCACTAACTTTATGGGGATTTCAAGTGAAATCAGGGCTGACCAGGATGGCTTCTCTTGAATGTGGTTTATCTTACACCTTCCTATCAGATGCTTTTCCTGCTACAACTGCTCGCTTGGTGTCCAAGTACACTGACTTAGACAGACATGGACATATGCTGTCACCACTCATTTTTCCATGCTGGGTAGAGCTGTGAAAATCTTGGCACTTTCACAAACGTTTTCCCTGATTTCAACCTACACAAGACTATGCCCCCTGTGCTTCACAATCTGAAATGGAAACTCAGATAAAACCGCTGAGTTCTGCCTTGTTTCCTGTCGAAACCAGAAATTCTGAACAAGTTTGGAGCAAAACCATGAATCTGTCCCATAAGTGGAAAGAGGCCCTACATTTGCATGAAAGGTTTGTCAAACACAATGAACCTTTCAATGAACGTGGTCTGCCCTTCGAGTTTGTAACTCACCTTAACCCATGTCTGTTTCATATGCTACCAGGTTTCAAAGCAAGTATTTCACACAGCACTTATGTGGACCCAATAAACAATAATATTTCCTGCTAATACAGTGCTTTCTGGGCCAGATTTTGTACTCATAATTATCTGTGGGTGCAATTAAGTACATTGGACTTCTAACTCTGACTTGCAACTACCAAATGGAGGTTGGTTTAAAAAAATGCAATCCTAAAGACACAGAGTTGCAGGTACCAAAACAGCTCCCAAAAGAAACCTAAAGCATGTTACAAACAATACACAAGGATCATTTGGGACATGACTAAAGCGCACCACTGGGGGAAACGGGGCAGCTGTTTAATATTGCATGGACCCTCTAATCCCTTGTTCATAATCACATACACACTGCAGTTTGTGTTCCTGTCCTGAATAGGTTCTGCTGGAAAAGCTCTAGGAGGCTTTTACACTTACTTCAAGTTGGAAAAGTCCTTGTGGAACTTCATTTAGTGAGTTCTCAGAAAAATCCACTTCTCTGAGGTGATTTTTCCAGAAAACTGTCAGTGTGTCCGGGAGGGACTCCAATGAATTTCTAGATGCTTTACAACATTTCTGGAAGCATAAAAAAAAATACTGAGACAATAACAAATTCTAAGACACATACATCTTCAAAGAAACATGCTGATCAATTGTCACATTTTATACATTAATACATTTGATCCATGCAGCCTTCCTAGGTTTTTTTTTTTTTTTAAGTGTAACTACTGCACCACAAGGAATTGCACACATGTTGGTCTAAGATCCCATTCCTGCAAGTCTAATTCCAAGCAACCCCCAATAAATTCCAAAAGCATACACTTAATCGACAGGCAAATCCATTTTTAAGTATATGCATTTTAATTGTTACTTTGAAGACTGTCACTTACTCTTCCCCATAAATATATATTTAACCAACAAAACACATTCTTGCACTCATTATTTTTTACCACTGTCCATAAAACACTGGCATTTATCTCCTCCTGAAATACACAATGACATTCAGGTATTGATATCTCATAATTTATCCACTGGCTTGATTAAAGTTAATCTTAAGGAAGGCTGTGAGTTTTGTAACATGACCCAGTACATCCTCCAGCTCATATAAGCAGGGTCCAAGCTGTTTGCTTTATCCATGGCAGTGGCATCATTGGCCCTACTGGGAATATCCACATGAACAGAGTGAACCACAGTGGATCTCCAAAAACCAACCCTGAAAATCCAAAAGATAAAATCACCCTGGTATCACCACTGCACTGGGAGACCAGCTTTTCAGCCTAAGAAGCTGGATAGAGTCTTAATGTATCACATCCCATTTCTTGGCACTGTCCTGTGAGTGCAAAGCTTTCCTCGGTCTTTTGCTCCCAGCAGAGCAGTTTGACCTACCAAAGGGCAGGCCCAGGGGTCTGGAAACACCTTCAGGTTGTTTCTGGAAACATTGAGGATGGTTAGGGATTTGAAGCAGTAAAGGAACAGTGTGGGGAGCTCCACCAATCTGTTGTCAGAGACATCAAGTTCTTGCAGTTTCCTTAATCCAATCCAATTAGTTGCTAGAAAATACAAAACACCACAAATTTAGTGAAGGTCTGTCACACGGGGTCTAATCTTGCATGGTTCTCAGTACTTCGTGGGTGTGAGCCAAAGCCCAGCGACGTCAGTAGAAAGTCTATTGACTTCAATGTGCTTTGGATGAAGACCCCATAGCTGTGCTAAGCACCCTCATGACCATCATTGGCTTTGGTGAGTTAGGGGTCAAAGGAAGCTTGGGTGCCTCTTGCAAGATCAGGCCTGGGAGTGGAAAGTGTAAGGGTAACACTGATCACTGGAGCTAACATACCACTTTCCTCATCAAATAACTTTTCCAGATAATTTTTGGTGGCGATGAGTTTCTGAAGTTTTGTGAGATGTAGGAATCCAGAAGGGAGAATACAGAGCCTGTTGATGGACACATCCACCTCGAGTAACCTGCAAGTGTGGAAAAACATCCAACAAAGCATAAATAAAAGCATGAGCATTGAGTAGTGTTGTATAAACACATCTATTTTATCATATTTTAGCTCCCCTTGGGCAGAGGTATGACATGGTCTCACAAGCCATGACAAAAGCCGCACTTTAAAACATGACCATCCTGATAATTAACTTGGAAATAACTGTATTATAAAGTATGGAGCAGAACTGAGTCTTCGTACTGAAAAGATAAAACCAAGAAGCCCTTCATCTACTCAAGGGGCATAGGTTCATTTGTTCTCGTCAGGTTTCAGTCTGTCACACATACACAACTGATTGATCTGAAGCAGCTCTTTGCACTTGCTATCCTTTGATTCAAGAATACAGCACACACACCTTGTGCATATAATTTCATCGGATGACTGGACGCTGGGCAGTTCGGTCAGCTGGTTGTCAGAGAGGTTCAGTTTCCTGAGATTTATCAGTCCCCATGGAATCACAGATGGGAGGGAGGCCAGGCAGTTGGCAGACAGATCGAGCTCAGTTATCTGACATGAGATATCAATCAGCCAGTCCAGATCCACCCATGGCAGCTTGAGATTTGACCAACCCACAGACAGTGCCTGTATGCCAAAGAAAGAACAAAATGCAATTTTAATATGACTCACTCGCCTTATGGTAATAAGCCAGGGCCTGTTACGATACTGACAAATCATCAAGTGAGTTGCAAGTGCTTCACTTTCCATGCAACTAGCTTCTAGGAACTCAGATGACCCAGCTGTCAGAGGCCCTGGTCATGAAGCTGCTCCGTGGGCTTCATCCAACGACGCAGTGCTCAGCCTAAGCAGTGGAATAGCTACAGAGTTGTGCCACTTAGGGTGAAGTGATCTTCCATGAAACCTGCACACTCTTCTCTGTTGGAGGCAGGGTAGATCCTCAAACCCTGTCCCATCCCGTACTGTGCAGGGAGCTGAGCTCTGTGCCATCCAGGAGGCACTCAGATGCCTCAGTGATGGACACAGCCTGAGAACCTAGACATGGATACATACTGCAAGTCCTTCTTAAATCCCATGTCCCCCACCTCTTTCCTCTTTTGTGACTTGAAGCTATACTGGGTCCTTCGCCGGGGGGATCCTTGCACCTCTGGATGTACAGGCTAGATTTCCTCCAAGTGACACTATTACAAGGACTAGTGTAGAGTTGTGCGTGTGAAGCAGGTGCAGGATGGCATCCACATCTGAGATGTGGGGCAGAGAGTGTGAAACACTCAAGGAGGGCTGCCTAAGAGCTTGTGGAAAGGAGTCACTGCAAGCCCATAGGGTAGATATGCTGCACTTGGGTAGAAAAAACGCCTTCAACCAGTGTGGTCAAACTACAGTAAATTACACTAGTGCAAGTCACACGTACATGAGAGGTCTGTACCACTTCAGCGACATTGGTCTAGCAACACCAGTCCAAAACTGCCCAGTCTGGACCGGCTCTAAGAGAGAGTTCCCGTAGGAGATTAGCAGCAGTAGAATAAGACTTATCGCTGGTGGGCTGTTTGCTAGAATACATAATATTTTCACATGTATCATTTTTCCCTATCAAACCTTGGAACATCACCAGATCTGAGCCATTTCAAGGAGTGTTTTACAAAGGCATGTCCAGACCAGGGGAAGAACAAGAGCTGCCCTATTGGAAAGAGAATTTGTGAACAGGGGAAATTTGCTCATGAAGTTAGAAACAAATTGGCAAAATAGCACTATTTATTGTGAGACACAATTTGGGCAGCAACTCCATTGCGGATACCACAGAGGCCTATGAGAACAGGACAAAAATAACATTGTATCCTTTGTTCAAAGAGAATCTGAAAGTTGTTAAAGGCTAAAACAAAGTGGAAGCCTGAATTAACACAAACACTTTGGAAATGGGAAAATGTGACCACCTAATGATCTCTGCACTGAAAAAATATCACGGGCAAGCCCCAAGCCTCCGTGCCCCTCATGGCGTGTGTATGGCCTGCGACTAATTTTTTATGTGGGTAGGTGGCCCGTGACAGAAAAAAGGTTCCCTAACCCTGTGCTATATGATATAATGCTAAACCTTAAAAACTGGGTTTAATGGAGTGATTCATGAATGCACCACCAGGAGGCAGCAAGCAACTGATTAGCTGATTTCATTTCCTTTTAAATTCTGAATTTATAGCCCCGTGATTTCTTTTTACATTTTATTTTAAATTAAAAGGAAATACAAAGGTGGTTTCCAGGTTGATCCCAAATGCTTATTTGGTATACAGAATTCCAGATAAAGAAGACCAAGTGGTGAAGATGCAGAGGAAAGTGGAATTATTATAAATAATTGAGCAGGCTAACAAATAACAGTAACAATATATAGGATATGCACAGTCCTTTAGACATAAAAACACTTAACAAATATTCACTAATGAAACCTCAGAACCTCCCTGCGAAGTAAAAAGGCAAATTATTATTATTATCCCCATTGTGCATGTGGGTAAAATGAGGCACAGAGGGTGAGGGACTTGCCCAAGGCCACACACATCACACTGCTGCGTGGCCCTGGCATCTGATACAGGCTGCACCAGTCTGCCGTGAGAAATCAAATTACCCAGGGCATCCAATGCAATGGTGACTACAGAGCACTTCGTGCAAAATACATTTTAGAGCTTTTACAATGACACCAAGTGAATGCAGTTTTCTCACAGAGTCTCTTGTGCCTGTTTATTTAAAGGTCTGTTCATTACAAATTCCAGTGGTTACATTTTATAGGTCAGCTGTAAACATTTACTCCCAGCCGAAGCTTGTAGCAGCCCAAGAGCAAATTTATTTACAGCATTAGACAAAAATCAGTGGGCCCACTTTTGAGTTGTGGAATAAAGAGGGCATAAAACACAGACAGGTCTGGGCACCCTCCTCCATTGCCATCATTCCAGAATACAATCAGAAGGACGCTGCCAATTAGTGCTGGTGCAACAGGGTTGCGGGAGTTAATAAAACTTCAGCTAAATCATCCCCAACATGGGAAAAACTCTTCCATACGAGGAGAGAAAACATGGGCAGAGAAGCTAGCAGAATTTCTTTCCGGTCAGATTGCCCCTTTACCAGGAAGAGGTGGGAGAAAGATTCAAACATGTGGGATTCAAGAAGCCTATCTAGGGGGAGGTCTACACTAGAAGGTTTACCATCAGAGCTATACCAGCAAAACCTCCAAGTGTAGACACAGCTTATACCAGCAAAAAGTGCTTTAGCCAGTATAGCTTATTCTGATGTTATGCCGCTATAACTGCATCTACCCAAAGGCTATTTGCCAGCATGGAAAATCCGCAAATCAATCAATCAATCAATCAAAAATCACATGCCTAACCAACATTACTATGCTGGTAACAGTTTCTAGTGTAGACCTGGCCTCAGACAATGTTAAGAGGGGACTAGATCACAATCTGTAAGTAACTCCCTGGGAAGAAGATTTCTAATAGTAAAGGGTTCTTTAATCTAGCAGACAAAGGCACAGCGAGATCCGATGGTTGGAAGCTGAAGCTAGACAAATTCAGACTAGAAATAAGTCTGTTACAGTGAGGGGAACTTACAATCGGAACAACTTCCATTGGGGCTTCTACATCACTTGGAGTCTTTAAATCAAGACTGAATGTTTTTCTAAATGACATGCTCTGGTTCAACCAGAATTTATGGGATTGACGCAAGAGTGACCTGGGCCTGGTCCAGCCTTAAAAGTTTTGCCAGCTATGTCAATGAGAGAGGTGACTTTTTTACTGACATAGTCGTGTCCTTTTGCCATTACAGCCTGTTTAGTTTGGGGAACTGGTCCAGGCTATACCAGCAAAATGACCTTTCTGCTGGTATAAACTATGTCTACACTAGGAGGGTTTGCTGATATAACCAGAAAACCTCTTATGTGTAGAAACGGCCAGGTGAAATTCTATGGCCTGTTGTGCAGGAGGTGAGAGTAAATCATAATGGTCCTGCCTGGGCTTAAAATCTATAAATCTAGGGAACAAGAGGCTGTCCACTGACTGTGTAGCCTCATTTCCCTATCTGCAAAATGGGGATAACAGCACTTTGCTACTTCACAGGGGTGTTGGGAGGAGCAAAACATAAGGACAGCTCAAGCAGGGGAGGGGAAGGAGTCCAATGGGGCCCAGCTGGAGCCAGTCCAGCCCCAGAACTGTACAGGAGAACCTTCCACCCTTTGGAGGCACAAGGGCCCATATGCTAGCCCCCTCTCCTCAGTCACATGGCTTTTTGGAAAGAAAGGGCAGAGAGAAACCGCACGGGGACTGACACGGGCACAGCAACTGCAGAAAGCTGTTCAAACGGGCTGATGGACACTGATGGTGTTGTCAGGCTTTTTTCTACAGACCTCACGCTGAACATTCTCCCTGCTGTGCTGATTGGCTGTTTGCTCCAGCCCCTCCCTCTCTCTGTCTCGCCATTGTGCTAATCCCCTTCTAACACAACGCCACTGAGATGACTCAGGCAACAAAAGCAACTAATCATGGCGCTGACACGACCTTTGCCGCCATCACATTGCTCATGCTGCTTCTGTGTTCTGTCCCCTTCCTGTGCCCTTTATCTATCTTGTCTCTTTAGATTGTAAAGAACTAGGGGCGGCCTGTGCCTAGCACAATGGGGCCCATTCTCAGTCGGACCCTAGGCACTACCATAAGCATAACAAATAATCATTGATAGAATGACCATGTTTCTGTGGGTACAAGTAAGACCATGTGTCTCAATTGCCTCTCATTTGTGTCGCATCCTTTTACTACTGTGCATCATTTACAAAGAAAATGCAGACTCATGATCCTGAGGTTATTTAATGCTATAGAAATCTATCACTGTAGCACTCAGGCTGACTTCCAAAGCCACTTTAGGGATTAAGACCCAAATTCCCATTCAAATTAATGGGAATTGGGCATCCAAATCTCCATGCATCTTGAAAATCTTGGCATTAAGCTTTTTGCACTGACTACTCCTTCTGATTTTGGATCTTGGTCTCACAACGTTCTCATACATGAGCCTTGGAAGCCAGAGGCATGAGTCAAACCTTGCTGTCTGGCTTAAGCATAGTGAGTCAAATGTATCCTTGGTGTAAACACATTACAGTCAATGGTTTTACAGCAGGGATGAATTTGGCCTTGGATTTTGTGGTTCTCTCATAATAAGTTTTAACAAAACTTGGCTGCAATGCCATCAAGAAAGGAACTTTCTTTCCTAGCTAGCACTTAATGATCTCCCCTAGCTTTGCAGGCAAGCCCGTCTCCGTGAATGTCAAACTCTCAGAACCCCAGGGATTAGAATAAACGAACAGAGAGTGGCATTGCATTGGGGCCATACAACTATTCTGTAATTGGCTCCACGGAGTGCACCCCATGCTCTCTAGTCCTAATAGACTAACAGTCTCCATACACAGCCTGCCCGTGAATGACTTACTGGTTTCAATACCACCAAAGAAGGCTCCTACAGACTCCTTTTCCCCTACCATGGTAAGCATTTTTCAAGCATCTGTCCCCTTCCCAGTCTTGAAAACTAACTGGAACTAGTCAGAAGCAGCCTGCTGCTTCCAAATGGAAGACTTTGGTTACATTATGCATCCACAATCAAAGGGAGGTGTAGGATAATTGGCTGGAGTTTTGCTGTTTGTCCTATTCTGTAATTTCCTTTAAATCTTGGCAAAGAGCTGGCTACTTGATTCTGCAGAAGTATAAAAATCCTTTCTAGCTAAATTACTTTCTAAAATTCTTTCCTAGTTAAAATTCTTCTGCTGGGTGCGGTGATGCTGATTTACTAATTACTAACGAGCAAATATTATTTACCAGAAACCTAGGGTGTCTGATAAGTTCTTGTACATAAACCAAGATGTTGCATCATCCACTTTCTTTAACTGGCTTGCCTTGGTCTAATAGGACAATGGAAGGGACAATGGAAGGATTGTAGGCCCAATGCCAGAGTGACTCTGGAGCATAGCCAGTGAAGATTTCTGTATCAGCAATGGAGTAACTGATAGCAGCAATCAGCCCTGTGCATGGTGAAGCAGTCAGAGAAGATTCTCTCTCTCACACACACATCAAAAGGGCTCATTAGGAAAGCGGCAACAGTTTCTTTTGCTCTTTTCCTATTTGTAATGGAAAAAAATATCCTTGACACTACGTGCAGCTGGAAAGATATATATCTGTGCACAGACTACATTCATTTGAATGCCTGGAATCTGTGCCCTGCTAAACCTCACTTTAATGCAGAGTAAACTTTAGAGATTGCAACCTGTTCCTATATAAAAACGGAGCGTTTCCTCTTTTTATTGTGGCAGTGGTTGGGTGGATTTTTATATTAGGAAAAAAGAGAAACAGGCTTAAGAAAATTGAGAAATAGCCCTTGATCTTTCTCCCGCTGTAGTGTGACAAAGTGAAAGCAAGTAGTGCTCTGTACAGCATTGCGGCTGTCTGAGAGGTTCAGTACGTGTAAACCAGCTGTCCTAATAATAAAATATTTTGTGCATACTAGGTGAAATTCATGGCGGTGCAAAGGGCCGGCACCCCTTCTGACCACCCACTGAAAGCAAAGATGGAGTAATCTCTTTTCTTTTTCGTCCTGGCCTGAGACTAAAAATATTACCACCTGGTATGTCTCACCCAAAGGGAGAGAGTTCATATATGCCTCTAGTTCCCATGGAATGCTATGGAGTCTGGGGCCAAATTATCCATTGCCTATCTTAGTGGTTGCTGTTGTCTAGTCCTTGCTTTAATTAGAGGAAAGAAGAAGAGAATGTTTACTTTCCTCCTCCTTCAAGCTGGGCACTGGGGGCATATTCGTCCCAGCCCGGATTCAGCAAACCATCTCTAGTCAGGAAAGCACTTAAGCACATAATCAACTTTAAGCCCACATGTAAGCGCTTTCTTGAACTGTGTCATTCCAGTTATTCAAAGACCTGAACTTTGCGAAGACATCAGGACAGTTTCATGCCTGGCAGGAGTCCTTTGATGCCAGGGGATTTACACTAGATGTGAATTTTGGCCCAGTATATCAAAGCTAATTCAAACAGAAACCCTAAAATATTCAACATACAGCAACCATGAGAAACAGGGCCAAGTTTCTGCTAATCGATTCATCGTTCAAAACTCCTCTCTTCTTCACTCTTCAGCAAAGTATTAAGCCATTTATAACAGAGCCTATGTTAAATATGTCAGGATGTTCACAGGAAAACAAATCCCTGTACTACACTTCAGACTTGTATTCTGTGATGTATTCAAGTGGGATATCTACTGGACTGGAAAGCATCTCTTCTGCATAAGCACAAGTGTATTACTTGTCTCAGCTGCTATTCAGGCATTCCTGGGCTTAATTAATCTCCTTTTATTCATCTGTCATCAAAAGCTAAGAAATAACCTTAGATTCATCCCCACTTTCTTCCACCTACACTTCCTTGGGAGTTTCATATAAAACTATTTTGCTAGCTCCAGTCTGTAGTAAAATGCCCTTAACTCTACAGAAACTCACCTGCTGTTCTTGTGGCATATGACATCCAGCCTCTTTCTCACATTACATAATGCAACCCCTAAATTTACAAGCATCAGCCTCCTGTGAAGCTAGTAGCATATAACCACAGAGTTAAAGTGACAGCTTGGCCGGGAGCCTAAACTTGAGTGATTTGCACAGGACAATTTATTGCTGCACAGTCAACTGCGTCCTGTGCAATTCTGCAGTCTAGGAAACCATCACCATCACTTTGGTGACAAGTGATTTGATGTAATCTGTTAAAAAAACCCAGCTTTACTAGAGATTTTACTCACTTTATGTCATTCCATTTTGATTGCAGATAAGTATAATTTGGGCCAATGTACAGGCTAGTGAGGTTAAAAAAAAGCCAAGGATGAATGCTGTATGACTGTACAAGACTTCCAATGGACTGTCAATAATGCACTTACAGTACAAGATCTGTATGCATATAACAATATTTTGCATAATATATGTGTACGTGCAGTTTTTAAGCACGTACACTTCCACAAAGAGTTGTTGGTTTTTTTTGCTCACTATCACCTGTGCATGCAACTGGCAGAATTTGCGAAATAAACTCTATTTGTGTACACAAATGGGTGTCCTGTTACCAGTCTGTGCAAGGTTGTATGCACATAAATAGAGTCCTCCCCAACAGTCCACTGATAATTTGGTCCACGTAGGTTTTCCATATTTCACAGCTCTTGGGTATTTTAGTGTGGGCTACACAGGCATATAATGAATATAAATAAAAATTATAACTGAGAGTTTCCAAGGAAATTATGGGAGTCAGTGTCTGCAATTTGTGTCCCTAAGTTCCTTTGAATATCCCAGACCCAGTACTTTATACCTAACAGGTGGGTTTGAAAATGTGAAGAAGAATGTACAGTGCAGTTCCTTTCACTGAGCAAACTAAAAACAAGCCCTGAGCTTGCAAGAATCAGTCTCCCCACAAGGCCATATAAACCCGAGGCAATGTCTACATTACAGAACCTATGCTGGCATAGTTATATCAGCATAGCTCTGTAGTGTAGACACAGCCCAAACAGACAGAAGGAATTTTTCTGTCAGTGTAGGAACACCACGTCCCCAGATGTTAGCTATGCTGATAGAACCCCTCTTCCGTCAACAAAGCTGCGTCTATACTGGAGGGTTTGCTGGCATAGCTAGGGGGATGTTGGTTTTTCATTTTGCTGACTGATGTAGCTATGCTGGTATGACTTTTAAGTGTAGACAAGGCATGAGTAAGGCGTAATTTAGCGCTCCTGATTAAATTAAGAGATTCAGTAAATCAAAGGGCAACTGGGTAAAACAGAATTGACATGTGTGGACTGAAGTTCCTGTCTTGCACAGCTTTATCTCGAGTAATGAGAGGGAGCTTTGGCAATCACATGGAGAAGGGAGATGTGTATAACACTAGAGCCCCTTTATTTATTAGTATTTCATATCCATAAAGCCAGAATTGAGGCGCCATTGTGCTAAGTGCTGGGCAAACATCAGCACTGATCCTGCAATGGGATTTGTACAAGCAGACCCTTTTGCCAATGCCATCTCGCTCACCCAGTTTTCTATGACCTGATGAAGAACGTGACTATTAAAGGCTCAGGGTTAGATATTCATTATTAGCCTCAGTTATCTAAATGTCAGGGGAGAAGGGGAGTAATTTGAGATAATTTAGGTGTTGAAGTACTGAGAAAATGTTCTATTGATTGTCTACATACCTATCTATATAGCTCCAAAAACAGGTATTGTAGGACATAACCCAATTTTGGATAAGAGGGAGCTGTGGATAACTGAAGTTGAAATAACAAAGAGGATAGTGTAGTTAAACAAGTATGATAAAACAGTGAAATATAATAATACTTTGCATTAACAGCATTTGTCATCTGAGGATCTCAAAATAATTATCAAAGGTGGGGAAACTGAGGCGGCTAAGTGATCTGCCCGAGGTCATGCTATAAGTCACTGGCTAAGTCACGAATGGCCCCTCCATCAACCTAAATGTATTAGCTTCTTATTCAGAGGAACAAAATGACTGCACCCCATATACATCCTACCAAAAAACTGCATAAACGACTTGAGTGTGAAAAAGTATGAACCATTTTATTACTGCAGTGACACCTGGCAGCCTTGACTGACACCAGGGCCCTGCTGTGCTAGGCACTGTACATGCACATAGTAAGAGGCTGCCCTGATGTTGTTACAATCTATATAGACAAGACAGACAAAGGGTGAGAGAAAAGAAGCTCTTTTGGCCATATTTGATAGATGGGGCACTGAGGCATGCAGAAATTAAGTGACTTGCTCACGGTCACATAGGCAGTCTGTGACAGAGCAAGGAATTGAATGCAGGTTTCTTGAGTCCCAATCCACTGCCTATACTACAAAACCAACCTTTCCTTTCCCAAACACCATCATAGTTCATGCATAATATTAAAATGACCAAGTGGAAATTACTATATATATTGTGGCTTGCAAAAGAATATCATTTAATGGGCCCAATTATTTATGGCTTATACTTCATCACTGACTTGTAAGCCACTTTGTAGCAGACATAATGTCACGTTGCTCTGTATATGATAGCAAACCACCTCTTAGATGTGATGAAAAAATACCCATTGCACAATATGCAAAGATAAGCATCAATTATTAGTATGATGCTTTCTTATATCACCTTCTCAGAAGACAGATAAATGGCTACTTACTGTTTTTGCTGGAGCGCTACCAGGTAGTAAGGTTGTTTCTATGAAATATTTCCTCAGAAGGTGCTTGCTTGAATCGGGACTATCCATCAGGATGTAAGAACAAAAACAAGCTCCGTTCTGAAGTAAAAACACAGCTATATCTTCATTCCCTTTAAAGAAAAGGCAGACTATGTGTACTCTTGTTTTCAAAAGGACAAAGCCACAAGGAGCCACACTGTAAATGCTATGGAACTAACCCTCTTTAAAAAAAATCAGTTTGGGTGTGTAAAAAAGGAACTAAACTAAAGAAGCCTGTTTCCTCTACCTATGCTTCTTGCTACAGTCAAACCTTCAAAACACTGAACAAAGTTAAGTGTATTTGTATGGCTGCTGCTTCATTTTTAGCATCTTGTAAAGATGTATGTGTGGCAGTGTTTTCATATACACGAATTCATTCCAAATCAGATCTAGATGTCAAAGAATGTATCTGACTGATATGTTTGTTTATGAGGTTCTTCCTTCGTTTTGTTTGTTTGTTTGTTTGTTTTTAAAGAAATTCTAACTAGAAAATGGAAACAGAGAATTTATTTTAAGAATTACCGTCTGGAGGAAGTTCTGAGTCTCCCGTGGTTTGAGTTTATTCCATTTTACAGGGCTCCGCCTTAAATTTGACAAAAGGCTCAGGGCCAAATTGACAATGGTGTCAATCCATAATAACTCCAGATAAGTCAATCCACATTGACACCAGCATGAGAGGGAGTAGAATTTGGCCCATTCTTTAGAAGACATTATCATCGAAAAAGGGACATAGGTGTGGAATGTGTAATTACGTACCTGCCTTTATAGCAGCATACAGGGGTAATCTCGTAAGAATTGGAAACTCATTCTTCCTTACTGCGCAGCTCCCGGGGTCAGCATTGTAAGTGAGGATTAAGAATTTAACTATCGCCAAGTGTCCCTGCTGGCAAGAGATGGCCAGCATCCAGTTCAGGAGTCGCTGGAAATTTCTGGGACCTGTCAGAACAATAAGACAGTGGCTTTATTTGCTGCTTTGGATGCGAGATAGTTGATCGTTAACAACTTAAAAGGCAGGACAAATAGGAAGAGGCCCAAATGGCCAGGCAGTTGACTATGCTGTTCCAGCATCCTTTAGAGGAATCCTAACCTGACTAGATGCACCCTCTTTTCTTAACTGAGGTGGATGCTAAGTGCTATCCATTCTGTTCTTCATTTCCCATCAAGCCGAGGAGCAATTCTCATGACATTCACCCAGCAGCGCTGGGGGCCCAGAATAGCTCAGAATAGCAGCAGACCCGCCATGGGGATACGCGGCTGCAGAGCAGGCATTCAGGGAGACTTCACATCCACAGCAATGCTAAGCTCTGTACCAGCTCTTCACAGACCAGTGCAGAAGAAAGTTTGGCGGCTGGTTAGCAGGCTGCAATTAGAGGGATCGAGGGTCCATAAATCCCAGCAGGACGACTGAGTCCAGAGGCTGCAGCGCTGACCCACCCTCTGTCAGTGGATGAGGGTTGGTTTCCATCCCCCAGGATAGCCCATTTCCCTTATGCTTTGCGCAGGGATGTGCCTGACTTTTGCCTTATATGATTAAATGGCTTCCTGACGTGGTCTCTCAGTGTACACCCCAGGCATTCCTCATAAACCTTCCCAGACTTACATTTAATATGCACAAACTAACAGTAAGTTTCCATTTATGTTACCAAGTAACATCCTGCATAAAACGTTCACAGCAGGCGTGAGCTGGAGCTCTGCAAGGTCTATACCCTTGAATTTACACGCAACCTCTTCACAATTTCTCAGCGGAAATTACCTCGCTCTCTTCACCCTTAGCAACTCCATAACACCACCGAATCTCATATCCCGAAAGCCAGGCAACCGTTCAACAGTAAGCTACGGACTTGAACATTTTAACTGGGCCATCCCTTCCCAACAAGAGTCATTGCAGCAAATCTGCCAGAGCGTGACTTCTGGCACGGAATATATAGGTCATTTATTATCATCATGCCCTAGTGCTGATCCAAACATGATTTTCTCATGGTAATCAGTGGGGAGTCCTACATAAAAATCTACTGAAGGTTATGGTGCTTGTAACTCAGAAAAAAACCAGGAAGTGTAAAAGAAATCATTGCAATGTTCTTATTAGTTAGCTTCAGAGTATACAGGGACTTGGACAGCTTCAAACTGATCTAAATTTCCTGTCTTACTAAAAACATCGTTGATGACTGAGACTGAACAGATTTTTTAAAATTTAATTTAATTTTCATTGTTTAATGTGGCTTGCTTCCTCCCCTTTCCCCTTCTCAGCTTGAGTCATAAAAATGGTCTGGCCAGTGAGATTTTCTGTTCCAGTGACCCAGCACAATAATGCAATGTCTGCATTGCAAACCTGGTAGGCGGATGTTTAAACTCAACCCCCAAACTGTTTTTAATAGAGATGGAAAAATGTATATTGCTATTTTGCTTTCTAAATGTATTTTTAAAAATTAAAAGCTCATCTACCTGTCTTTTAACAGGTTCATCCCACTTCCACTGAAGTCAATGGCAAAAAAACCCATTAGCCCTCATGAATGAAGGACCAGGTGTTTAAAATGGACTGCCCTGATGCCTAGAGTATTGCAGTTGCAACCTTGCAGGGCTGCACCAGAACCCTGCATCTGCCCTTACACTGGGGTCTGGAGCTTTAGCCTTTTCCATCACATCATTAAAATAAATAACATGTTCAAAATAACAAACAACCCTCCCGAAAAGAAAAGCTGAAAAAGCCAACAACAAAAGAGAAGAAAATGTGCTGCTGTCTATGAGCTCAAACCAATGCTCATTCAACAGGCATTGGCTCACGACCCATCTGAACTGTATCACTGCAGCCAGCGTGCCAGCACACTTTTTAAAGTGGGATTGTGCTTCCTAAAAATACTCTCTGTTCTCTGCAGGGGCTGGGACATAACCCAGATGTGATGATTGATGGGAATTAATTGCCAAAAAAGGCTCCTTGTCCGATTTCCAGTCAGCAAACATGGAATATTTTTTCCCAGAAGGGAAGTTGTCTCCAGGCACAAGGGATATCAGATCCTGCCACCCACTTTCCCTTCCCAGAGGAGACAGGAAAAAACGAGTGCTGGTTTGAATCTACAACACAACTGTGCAATCCCATGAGGCCGGTGTAAAAGTGGGGGCGAGGAGGAGGAGAACAAGCTGGTCACCAACAGACAGTGAAACAAAAAAAACGTACCGAGCAAAGAATCCAATAATTCCTTCACAATGTCCTCATGTCCAAAATATGCCGCCACCACAGCCGGATTATCATCATTGGGTTCTGTTGGTAACCCCACCAACGCTTCCTTGAGTAAATACCTCACTGCATGCAGATCTCCATATGCTGATGCAATACTCAAAAGTTGGCACTAGTGGAGGAAACACAGCATAATAAGGCAACGTAATCTCTCCCTCTCACATCTTTTTCTGAGGACTATGAAGTAGATAGACTGTGATGACGGGGACCTTCTAGCTATGTAGTTAAATGTTCCCCATTACTGTAGTATATGAACTCTATTCACAAACACTAATGAATTTATCATCACAACACCCCTGGGAATTATCATCCGCATTTTACAGATGGGAAATTGAGACAGAAAGAGATTAAGAGACCAGGGTCACAGAGGAAGCATATAGTAAAATCTGGGCCTGAACACAGACCTCCCAAATTTGGTGCTGAAGACAGACCGCCATTCATCGCCGATTGTAATACTCAGGACTTGATATTACTGTATTACACACACTATGGCTTTTGGACAAACCAATCTCTCGGCTGACAAAATCTCTTTTCTGTAAATGCCTTTCTAAATTACCTCACTGACTCCATCCGTTTTCTGTATTGGAACAGTCTACTACAGTGAGTAGATAAGATTTGACATTTTTTTGTGTAACCACAGAATGCAAGTTTTCATTCTATATTAAAACAACTCAGTATCTTCCAAAGATAATCAAGGTCTGTGATGTAGACTCTGGAAGAGGCTCAGGGCAGCCAGACACATTGTACATTTCCTTTGAATGACCTCATATGAAACCTCAACCTTGACCTGAAGGAACCCCACTTCCCAGAATATCTAGAGTGATTAGCTCCTCCCGAGCAGATTTGCACAATCGTTCCAAACTGCACCATAACTAGTGCCTGCTCTATTGCTAGCGTTACGCAATGCCCCTGGAGAGGTCACTGCTGGGAACTGAAGCTGGGACCTCTGGATCTAAACACATGAGCCTCTCCTATCAAAGCTAAAAGAACCAGCAGCCATAAGTAGGGTAGGCAAAGTAAAAGTCACACCACATTTGGCATGAAAGAAGCCAATATCTTTGTCCAAGTGGCTGCAACGGCCCCTTTATCATCTCCAATGACATCCAAACAGAAATGGAACAAAAACAAAACTCAAAGTACAAGTCTCTCTTGGGCTAATACAGATTACTAAACCATTTACCCCATAATCTACAATGTATTTTGCCATGAGTGGCTTCTTTTTCTGGAATCATAGCACAACATGGAACCCCCGCCCCCTTCCTCCTCAAACCATTTTTACAAAGTCATTTTTCTGAGTAAAACCATTCACTTTAAACAGTCAGTGAAGAACGAATGGTTAATTGACAGTTTCTGAAATGAGGGTGCAAGAATTATTTTTCCTTTCCCTGCAACCAAGCAGATCATCTTGAAATAGCGTCTAGAAGTGAAGAGCTAAATCTTGCAGTGCTTACTCAGTCCTCACTCAGGCAAAACTGCAGTAAGGTCCAGTGGCCAGGGCAGAGGACTGGGAGTTGGGAAACTTGGGGTGAAATCCTGACCCCATTAAAGTCAACAGGAGTTTTGTCACTGACTTTACTGGAACCAGGATTTCACCTGCTCTACACTGACCTGCTATATGAGCTTGGATAGGCCACTTCACCTACCTATGCCTGCTTTCTCTCCAAACCATTGGCTCTCCTGTCTATTTAGAAAGTTGAAGGCAGATCTGCCTCTTACTTGGTGCTTGTGCGGTGCCCAGCGCAATAAGACTCCAATCTTTTGTGGGTTTCTGGGTAATATTGTAAGATAAAAGTGAATGGGCCTTTTGCATGAGAAACAACTGCAGATCCAAGCCCAGAGTTGGTAGGTTTCTTTTCCAATGAGACCTGATGACAGATAACACATACTCTACCTTTTCCACTTGTAATATGTGCTCCTCACATGAGAGTTTAATCAGCTCTTGGGCCTTATTGGTGTCTCCACTTTTGTAAGCATCCTGAATGCTTCCTATCACAGGGGAGTGACCTACGGAGACGTCGCCAACTGTGGACTGTTTGCCACCCATGTCCACAGTACCTGGGTTAAAAGAAGGAAAGAAAGGAAAGAAAGAAGCATTTGCTTATTACTTGTGCACTGGATTATTTTGTGCATGCAGTAAAAAACACAACAACAACAACAACAAAAGAACATCCTAAAAACCAGTGATGAGACAACTTTCCAATGGGGACATGAAACTGAAAAGGGCAATGACTTCCTTAATCTCTGCGAGAGGGGCTTTCCAATGGGAGGTGCATAAAAGCAGACACACTTGGATTCTGTTAGCAGAACAACACGGGCTGAACAAGTACTTAGGCAAGGTTGCCACCTGGAGTAGTTCTGAGGAACTGAGTGGTCCCTACAGGTAGCAAGACAGCTCTGAATTATTATTTAGACCTACTTCTTATATCATATTAAAGCCTTCTTTCACCATCAGTATAGTTACACTAAATAACAAGCCACTGTCATTCTGTTGCACCTCCCATCAGAGGGACTCTCGCGCTCTTTATAAACATTAATTAATTAAGCCTCGCAACACCCATATGAGGAGAGGAAAAGTCATCATCCTCCATTTTCTGGATGGGAAAAATGAGGCACAGAGAGATTAAGCAAGACGCCAACGGTCACACAGGTCCACCTTGGATGAGCCAGGAATAGAAACCAGAGCCTTAAATCCTGTGTTTTAACCACAAAACCATCCTAGAAAGATCAGATCCATTTTGTCTAAGGCTGTGTGATGGGGTGTATATGCCCCACGCCCCCAGTTGGGGAGCAAAGGGATTAACTCTTCCCATTAAAGGTGCATGAGCTGTCAGGACCGGTAGAGAGAGGCCTTCATTAAGAGGCAGCCATAAAGCAGGTGTTGATGGGGAGTGCAGTATGGGGCAATGAGTTTGCAAGGCTGCTTTTTCAGCTCATAAGAAAACAAATCACAAATAAGTTTATATCTAAAACAGCCATGACTAAAAAGTGCCTAAGTAGCAGCAGGAAGGGCACTGGCCAGTGATGTCAGCAGGTCTGGATTCTGTTCCTGGCTCAGTCACTCACCTGGTGTGTGACCTTGGGGAAGTCATTTCACTTCTCTGTGCCTCAGTTTCCTACCTCATCCTTTGTCTACTTTGTCTATTCAGGGTGCATACCCTTCGGGCCAGGGACTGTCTTGGACCATGTGGTTGAGCACTGCCTAGCACAATGGGGCCCTGACTTTGGTTGAGGCCTGTAAATGTTACAACACCAATAACAACCACCAACAGCAGCAGCTGACTCCATTAAAAAATGAAATTATGAAAAGCCTGAAAGAATGAGACATAATTATATGGAAAGAAAATCAGGGGTGCTTCTCACCAGTGAAGAGAGATCTGTTAGTGCTTAAATAAGTTTTTCCTACTAAATCATCATTAGAATTCCTTTTAAATCTGTCTCAAAGAACCCTTCAAAGCCACCAGCAGATCAGTTGTGCGTAGAGTAACCAGATGTCCCACTTTTATAGGGACAGTCCCAATATTTGGTGCTTTGTCTTATGTAAGCAATTACTCCCGCCCCATCCCGATTTTTCACACTTGCTATCTGGTCACACTAGTTGTGCGCCTGGGATTATTGCACGAGTTAACAAGGAGATCTTTGTGAATTTTAGTGTAATGCAGGCTGGAATAAGGAATAAGTCTGGATCAATCTATAGTTGTCAGTACATACCCTTGGATAATGCAGTTTGAATTACCAATACATTCTGACTAACGTTGCTCATTAATTATTTAAATCAAGCTCAAGTCACCGAGACATCTGAGAGGGCTCCAGAGATTCATGCCATTAAGATATGCAGGCAACAGTAATCCTTCTCAGGAGCTGCAAAATGTGTGAAGGGCAAACAGCAAGAATTCAAACCAAATGAACGTGATAGTAAATGAAAGTGGAATGAGCAGCAGCTCTGAATTCATGCAATAGGGACAACACCTTGACTGCATTCAATTTTCACCCCCAATTTGTAGGCGTTTTGCTGAATATATAGAAGAACATTTAACATTTACTAATCTCCTGCCCCAATTGTTTAAAAATAACTGCACAGCCACAGCTGACCTATCAGAATACCTATATTTTTCTGTGCTTTTATAAAATAAGTTACTTTTAAAATTGTCTATTCGAATGCATTCATTTCTTTGCTTGTTTTTAATGGATGTGGAAGCTGATCAATGCAGATAATTCATTATAAGATAGTGGTTCTCAAAGCCAGTCCGCCGCTTGGGAAAGCCCCTGGTGGGCCAGGCCGGTTTGTTTACTGGCCGCATCTGCAGGTTTGGCCGATCGCACATCCCTTAGCCCGTGCCACTTCCTACAGCTCCCATTGGCCTGGAGCAGCAAACCGCGGCCAGTGGGAGCCGCGATCGGCCAAACCTGCGGACGCGGCAGGTAAACAAACTGGCCGGGCCTGCCAGCGGCTTTCCCTGAACAAGTGGCGGACCGGCTTTGAGAACCACTGTTATAAGACACTAGTTCAAACGGTGATAAGATGGTACTTCACTAGCTAGGGAAGTTTAAAGGAAAATGGGTCTCTACCCCAGTGAGCTCAGAACCTGCTAAGGTATAACCAAGAAATAACCCATTAATGTTCCATTTGAACACTCATAACGTGTGGGAAAGATAGGGTTCATAACTGCTTCACTGGGAGACATGGATCAGCGTTCATGTCACCCCCCGCATCGGTACCTGGCCTGGGCCAGGGAAGCTAAAGATCCAACCAGCGGACCAAATTCAGTGATGATTTCTGGTCAGGTGCCAGCTGAGGCATATTGCGCATATGCTAAGAAGAATGCGTCACTGAACCTAGCTAACTTCTAGTCTTTTAAATGAAACGAATGTTAGAACATCATAACAAGGGCAAAAAATTGATATTGCATATTACTTAACTCAGTTTTGTAACAGTCATCAAAATGTCTTTCTAAGATCACATTCTGCTTAAGGGAAACTGATCTCACTCCTCAAAAGCCTGAGACCCAGTGCTATCATTAGATCATTAGCAACAGAAAAAGTTTGCAACTCAACCAACTTGCAACCACAAAAAGAGCAAAATTGAGGAGTCACAGGATGAGAAAAATTCTGCCCTCAAAGTCAATTACCTCCATGTGACCAGACTGAAGTTAATGAGGTTCCACAGATTTAAGTGAGAGTGGAACCCAGTTCATTCATTCTTGGGGTCTCAAAAGAAAAAATGTCATCTGTTGCATAGCAATGGGTCTGACTGAGTCACACTAATTACCTTATTCACTAATGGCAGCTTGAGAAATCATGTGTCTACTTTTGTCATAAATTTTGCACTGGTTTTCTTAAAGCAATTGTAAGAATATTAATAACCGGGGTTAGTCAGTCTGTGTAAAAAAGAATGTACCTGCAACACCTGACTAACAGACGTTTAGCAGTTTTGCAGGGTGAGCTACTGAGCCACTTCTGCAAGCTTCTTCTCTTCTGAAAAAATTCTTCTCACCAAAAAGTATTCTGCTGCTCAACGCCTGTTAGTCTATAAGGTGCCACAGGATTCTTTGTTAATATTAATAACATTATTTAAGAGATAGGAAATAAAGGGTAAGAAGTGTGTTTATTTGCTTAATGTATATTAAGTATTAAAAGAAAAGAATAATTACCTTTTATTGATCAAAGACTATTTTATTTCTAGAAGTTTTATGACCGAACCACCTTTAATACCTGCATTTATGTTGCTGGGGAAATTCTTTGCTAAAATATGTTAATTTTGCCATATCATATCATCCATTTTTAAGCAGAACTCCCCATTGAAATCAAGGGTAAATTAAGTTTTGCCTAAGGCTTTAATCCTGCAAACTGTTACACATGTGAATAACTTCAACACCTGTGAGGGGTCTCACTGAATGGGCCAACTCACATGTGTAAAATTACTGAAAGAATGTACTGTGTGGCCAGCTGCTGAAGACAAATTACTCTGAACATGCCCATAAGGGTTCAATCATGCAAGGTGCTGAGTATTCCAGCCCAGATCCAGCCCAGGGTTTAGCTCTAAGCATGTACTTCAGTAGTAGGGACTTAACATGAAGCATGTGCTTAAGTCCTTTGCTGAATACGGGGCTACATGAGTATAAGATAATGTATAGGGACTAGTGAATGACATTACTATAAATAGACCCAAGAAGTTCTGATAATATTGTAAGAGGCCATCAGAATCAAACAAAATAAGGCCCATGGGCTTTCTCTTGCCTATTCATACCCACATCTCTGGTATCTGCCCTATTTGAGACCTCTGAAGCCCCAGACTTCATTTGTTCCAATGAGGACAGTAAGCGAACCAAGCATTGTTTTAAAAGGGAAAAGTTGTAGGCATTCACGGACTTTTAACAGTGCTTCGTTCTTTCACAGTTGAACCCACTTTAGACTCCATATTAAAGGAACTAACTTAGGAGATGTTTCACACTTTTGATTTCAATATTATTTAAGGCATCACCACCAACTCAAATTTAGATTATTCAATATCAGGCTTTAAGTTAAGAGCAGTAGAAATATCTTTGATTTTCTTTTTAAAAAGTATGCAAGGAAACTGTTGTTTACAAACAAACATACCCCTGCTCTGTTTGCAATCTAAATGTTATGGCACTAACAACCTGGAAGTGAAATTGACAGCATTCTCCAAGTTAAGAGAAATGCAATAAAAACTAAACAAATGTCATTGATAATGAAAAATATATGGGGATTTTATAATTATGTGCAGTTTTATTAACTCTAAGGCCTTGTTAGTAACCTGGATAAGGAAACTGTTTAAAATATGCCATTTCTAAATTGACAGTGTTCTTTCAATTAAAAAAAGTGACTGCAGATAAACTCCACTGCAAACTATCAATATGTCAGTGAATGATAGCACAAACAAGGGGCAGATGGTGCAGTTTCCTATGGGTCTCTTTACATTCCAAATTACCTACTCACCAGAATATATGAGCAATACCTGTCTTTGAGAAGTCACAATATAAAGTTTTAAAAGGCCACAACTCCCTATAACAGATTAGGCAAAAGATCTTTGGACTCAATAGACATAAATACTTTCATATCAGGATATTTCATTTACCGTAAAACAGACAGGACACAAATGAGATGTTTGATAGAAGATAAAATGGGAGCGGGGAGTTATTCTGTTTCAATAAAGGATTTAAAACAAAACCCCAATTACCCTCGCTTTAAAACTGCTACTAACCTTGTCATACTTTAGGAAGGCGATTCCAAGGATTGGAGCAAATCAAAGATCGTTATTTTAAGACCATCTCCCATAAGGTATCAACCTATTCAGTGATGGTCCATTAAGCTATTAATTCCTTGAACTGTTAACCATCTAAACTCTGCTTCAGCAGAAATAGCTTCCAGACAGTCCTTACTGCGGCCACTAGATGTAACGTCTCTTGGATGGAGAGATGTCTCTTTGTCTGAAGTGACTACCGCATTTTAGCCTTGATGGTAATTTTCATCTCCATGTCCTATTACAGTGAAATTCAACCCTCTGGTTCTTAAGAGAGGATTCAGGGGGTGGGGATTGGGGGGGGGGGAGAGAGATAGCAGCTCCAGGGTGACCTCAGACATTAATTCCTCAGCAGCACCAGATGGCTAGTGCTGAGGTTTATCAAATTAATCTTTTGCCATTTTGACTCTTGAACATTGGCACAGAGCAAATTAAAAAAGGAAAAGTGGTACTGGCCTTGTTTAAAATGTGCAAAATAGTTCAGACTAAAAATAAAAAAAATCACCAAACCCAGCACAGATGCTGAAATTTTACAATAATAATCCAAAGACATTTTAACAAGTATTTGTGAAACTTTGAAACAAAATCCTAGCATGCTGCCTGCACCTTCCGTAACAGACCCATGCTCCAATTTATTTCCTGTTTCTATTAAAAGTTTTAAATTAATAATACTAACAATTATTTTGCACTTCTAGGACCCTAAATAAAGCCCACTGCAGTCATTGGAAAGACTCCCATTGCCTTGGGTGGGCTTTGGATCAGTCTCCTTCCGAGAGTACTTCACAGTCATTATGGGCCAGATTCTGCCACCACGACGCATTCGTTCGCAGTAGTACTTTACTCCTTGATTCACCCCAAAAGTGCCAGTAGCCAGATGAGGTAACTGAAGCTCTACTTTCTAGAGAGTCTGAGAACAAGTTTCACAAATCCCCTGCCTGCGTCTTTGTGGCTCCCAATTTATTGAACAAAAAACCCCAACAACCCTGAAATCGGTGTTAAATACGCTGGGTTTGCAGAAGGAAAGGGAGACACTGAGTGAAATGCCTCTGTCCCTCTGAACAAAATCAAACTATTTAGAGAATTTAGATAGTGCCTCAACCATGCACAGGTGACTGGATTGTTACTCTCCACATTAAACAATAGGGAGAGGGGGAAGAAGATCTCATTCCATGATGACAAACTACTTTGGGGCATATTCTTTATTTTCTGTAGTAAATTTGTATGGTCCTTCCCCCACCTACCATAGCAGGCCCCAGTTGTGTCAGGACCACCCACCCCACCCTATGTGCTAGGGAGCTCACTCCACCTCCAGAAAGGAGTGAGGACAGTGGAGTAAACAATGCTGCAGCTCCACCAGCCATTGACCACGCACATGGGGATTAGGAGGAATAGCCACAGAGGCTGCAACTGAGGCCACAGAGTGGCTCTACTACCTCGCTGTGGTCTTTGAAGGGGATTGTTCCTTCTCCCAGTCCCCAATTCCCTGTGTCCACACAGCCCTGTTACTCTATTGTGCAAGGTGCTGTACATTCCCAGTGGAAGACATGGTTCCTGCTCTGAGGAGTTTACAATCTAAGTTATATGGTTCTTATGATTTAGATGAAATATACAAAGTCCCATCTGTCTGATTTATAATCCTGGTGGCTACATTTTGAATCAACCAGAACCATTACGAAGTCCCTGCTGGGAGACCCATCAGAGACGTTACAATAAATCCATCCAGAAGGTAACAAAATGGCCTGGATCTGTTGAAGAGCCGAAGTGACAGAACTGGGCAAAGCCCTCCTGATGGTAAAGTGATCTCTCTCTGTGACTAGTGTGACGAAATGGCTGGAGACACAGGCTATAATCACACCAAAGCTTCTCATTCTCCATGCAACCAACATCATATCACTTCTTCAAGCAAAGAGGAAATCTCTTTTGTGGTGACTCTGAGGGCTTAGCAGCTCAGTTTAATCAAACATCCATTGTTAAAACTAATTACAGCAATTGTTCTACACTGAGAGGCCCCGGGTAGGCCAGCGGAAAAGAGGATGTAAAACTGGGCATCATCCACAGTACATAGAAAATAAATGTTATTCAATGCCCAATTCCCCTAAACGTGGAGCTGGTAACTATGTAATTAGAGGGCCAAAGATGAAATCTGGAGGAATAGTGCCAGACTCCAGAGAAAAATCAGACATCGAAGGGGTCTCTTGCTGCTGTTGTTAAATTTAGTATTATTTTTAAATTGCTTGAGTGCCAGTACTTTGCCTGTCAGAGTTTGGCCCGCATAAAGTGTTTGTCACTGAATTAAAAAGACTTTATAAGACAAACTTTGACAAGCAGTAACTACAGTGATGCATAGTGCACCATGATAATGAAAGCCATTGGAAATCATCAAAAGCAAAATTCTCTTAATCTGGAAGTGAAATCATTTGTTGAAATTGTAAATGAAAATCAGAAAGTGAAAAAAATGGACTCTGGGAAGGAAAATGATTTGGGGTTTTAGTCCCTTGAAAAGCTACACCTAGAGGTGAATTACAAAAACCTAGCAGGCCTAGAAAGTTGCAGCTTCAGTTCTACATCTATAGGATATTTTCTGTAATGAATCATCTGCATTTGGGTGTATATCTGTGTATACCTTGGATTATGGGAATGAATTACTTTATTCTGGGAATCAGTGAAAATGGGTCAGTTATTCCTTTTGTGTTGGAGAATAACATAAATTCAAGGGGTCACTTAATCCCACGAAAGGGCAGCAAGTTTAGAGTCAATACAAAGAAATACACTTCAGTGCAGTTAAATCACATTCAACAGAGCTGGATAAGTTCATGTCTCCTAGCTATATTTCTATGCATGGTAAGGGAATATGGACATTTAAATTTAACACTTAAAGGTGTAACTTCTCCCCTGTGGTGATCAGGAAGGAATGTTTGCCTTATGTATAGCATTGCACGGTTGGCTAGTTGTTCAAGTGCATGGTGGTATTTTGTATGTCTGGGCTACAATGAAAGGCTTAAAGAGGTGTAGGGGGAGACTTTGGCAAACCAGTAAAGTGCCTGAAACCACTATGGCCTATTGTTAAAAGCAACCTATTAAGCAGTCTCAGCTTGACCAACGCAGGAGAGGAGGGGGTTTGGGGTGCCACAGCAAGGGCAGCCTGGCCCCACATCCTTCCTGATAAGAATTGTGTTGAAGTTGCTGATACATGCATTTTAAAAGAGCAGGATATGCCCCAGGAATGTCTATTGGGGTCTCAAGGCTGTAAACTCTGGAAAAACCCACACCTGGTTAATCAATAATCAGAAGAAACCTCTTGCTTGACCATTGAAACTGCTTACTTAACAATTTTTCTTTAAGGAACATGTAATTCTATTACTAATGTATAAATAAGGGGGGGAAGTTTGAGGTAGTGGGACTTGTTTGGAGGACTCTTTTGGACTCTTTTTGGACTCTCCCTCTGGATACATCTTGCGGTCCCCTCTGGCAGACGGAAGATTTGGCCACCGGAAGCCTGCCGCCGTGTCACTTGAGAGCCACACTCAGCTTTGGTAATTATCAAGGGTTGGGGGTGTTTTACTAACTTGTTGCGGACGTGTGTAAGTGCTTGAGACTAAGTAAAGTTTAGCTTTAAGTGAAAGCACTCTTGTGTTGTCCTGTTTGTACAGCCATCTATCGGTTGGATGGCCGTGTCTCCCCTGATTTATTTCCTGACACCACTTCACATAGAGTAAAAGTTACCAGAGCTTTGGGTTGAAAGAACCCCGGGTAACAGAGGGACCAATACTATCATCTGGTTTGACAAATCCTATGTAAAATCTCAGCTCACAATACACTGAGACATTCAAATGCACATTTCTCCATATCTCATCCCCAGCTCCCTCAACTCTAGTTATAAACATTGTCCTTTACTGAGAGATTTAACATGTAACATAGATCCCCCACCCTAGACAAGCTAGCCATACTTCGCAAGTAAATGACAGGGAGATGAAAGCAAACATAGATCTGCTTCTCTCTCTTTCTGAATGGGACTCAGGATGACTGAGTTAGGAACACTGGCAGGCATGAGCTAGCTAACCCTGCTGTCCTCAGCTCATAAATATAGAATGCTTATCTGTCAGAAAGTCCCTTGGTTCCTGTTTGCCCTTCCTGCTCCGAGTGCTGAAGAGGAAGAGGTGAAGCTGAAACCAAGTGAAAAGTTTAGTCCGATGCATTTGTGCTGGTGGGATCCTGGCTGGTTTGCAGAGAAGCAAGCAGAGATTGTGGGAGGGCACAAGAACAAGTCAGACAAACTTGCCTAATTCACAGGGAAAAAATGAATTAATTGGGCTACTCAGTCACAGAGGTGACTTCACTTGTTTAACAGAATGCAAGATCAGGCCCATTAACTTTCCTGCTATTTAACAAACGTATTCCCCCATTACTTAAGAACTTTCAAAATTCTCGTGGTCACGATCCATTTTTCAGTAGGCAGGTGTCAGACTCATGAAACCAGCTGGCTGGGTGTCAGCACTCTATTTAGGCCAAGATCAGAATGGGCATGCAGAAAACGCTCACCTCCTGCCCACAGATATAGCCCCTCCAGATCAAAGGCGAGGTGCCCTTGTGAGCAGTGTGAAGAAGCTTACACTGTCCTTACCCATAGTATACTCCCCAGGCATAAACAAAAGACTTTAATAGAACATCAGTATTCTTTTGAGAGAAGTGAAAAAGTTGACATTAAATTCCATTCAATAGGGAAAACAATAAAATAAAATAAATACCAGGGAACAGAACCCTAACATGGCTGGAGATGTGGTTATTGTATAGAAAAATTAAAATGACTCAGCTTTTAAATGAAAGTTCTATTTCTGCAGCACGGTTTCGGTGATTTCATCCCAGTCCTATAGTTTGCATCATTCACAAACATGCTTATAGATATAAGCCACCTCGGCTACTCTTTTTCTTTACCATATATATATTTTTAATTGGAACATGCTCTCTCTTTTGTTCTCTCAGTTAGTGTTCTCTCTTTGATTCCCTCCACGCAGCTTTTCCAAATATTGACTATGCCAAACAAAGAGAGAATTTTAAAGCACCACTCCTGGGCCTCCAGTGGGAAGTGACAAAAAGGAGATTTAAGGACCATCCCTGTTCAACTGAACAAAGTACAAGCCATGAAATCCAGACCAAGAGAAGGAATTAATTAGTATAACTAGAGCTGGTCAAAATTTTCAACTGTTTTTTTAAAAATGAAATATGGCCACCATTTTTCACAATTAAAATTTTCATGGCCAATTTTACTTTCTTTTGAAATTTTCCAGTTTTCCCACAGCAACCTTCTCTTCCCCACCCCCCCATAAATGTTCCAGTGTTCAGTTTTTCATTGGGAAAAAACCCTAAAAAACAAAAAAAGGTTTTCATTCCTTTAAATATTTTTCTCAAAAACATGTTTACTATTTCCCAGCCAGCACTAATGATTACTTGTATAAGCTGCTACAGCAATCCCAATAGTGAATTGGGAACAAAGCCACCCTGTGCTAACCAATATTCAAACACATACGATGACTCGGTCCTCGCCCCAAATAGCTCACAATTTGAGTCCTGGAAAGCTTATTCAGGGAAGCACTTAAGCACATGCTTAACTTTAAGCACACACTGAAACACTTTCCTGAAAGCACTTAAGCACATATTTAATTGCTTTCCTGAATTAGGGCTTCCGTATGCGATAGATAGTTCAACTATCCCACCAATCCCCGCTGGCCCTTTACATAGCTCTTAGCCATTGACGATAGGGATCACAACAAAAGCAAGCCTGGAGATGGAATTTGAAGAGGAGTTAGCAGCTTTACAAGCTAGTTTGGAGAGGATGCTCCTTCCATGTGTCAAAGGTAGAGCAGAAGAAAAGGCTAAGGGCTTGTGGGAGGATCAGATGGGAGGGCGGGTTGTGGTGGGCACTAGGGGAGCACGGGGGCAGGAGTGGCAGAAGATCCCTAGAAGTAGGGTGGCCACCGGAACCCGAACTTTGGCCCCGCCCCTCCACTGCCCCTTCCCCCTGAGGCCCTGCTCTCATGACGCCCCTTCCCCTGGAGCTCCCGCCCTCACACCGCCCCTTCCAGGGCCGTCCCACAACATTTTGGCACCTAAGGTCAAATGACGCCCACATGCCTCCTCATTTGGGCCAAAACTCTGAAAGGTCTCAATTCTGCCTTCTTCCTCTTCTACTCCTCTCATGGTACTGCTCTGCCACCTACCCCAATAAAGGAGAACTAACAACTTAAAATGCCTTGTTCAAAAATTTTAAGTACCATTTAACTTTCAAACGCCTGAACAGCAAATGTAACTTTTCTTGTCTGCACAGTAAACACTGGCATTTTTAATCTGTTTGAATAATCAAAGTGGTGATTTCCGTGCCTTCTTGGTTGCAAAGATTTGAACTGCTTCCTGAAAGTTCACAGTTTGGGCCAGCTCATGCTCTGTTGAGATGGTTGCAAGGCCCACCAGCCTCTCCTGTGTCATTGTGGAGTGTAGATGTGTTTTTATTAACTTTAGCTTGGAGAAGCTGTGTTCTCTACTGGCAACTGTTACAGGAAGTGTTAGAAGTATGTGCAGAGCAACAAAAGCATTTGGAAAGAGGGTGGTCATCTTATTTGTGCACATATATTCCAGAACAGCCTTTGGAGTTGATCCTGCTGAAATGTATCTTGAAAGGGCTTTCAGTTCATCATCTAAATCACTTGCATCAATATTGTGCATGTTCTCATGTGTCAACACTGTCTCTAGTGCCCTGCATTGCTGGCATAGGTCTTCTTCAGGTATAGTGAAGAGTTTTGGAATATCATACAACATCCCAAATATACTGCTGTGTTCCTTGAGCTGCATGAAACGTTCTTCAACTGACTGTATTGCACAATCTAGCACCTGGTTAAAGAATTCAACTTGGAATTGTTGTTTGGGGTCTCTTATGGGATTATCCTGTGCCTCAGAATCAAAATATCTTCTTCTTTGGTGACTCTTGTATTCTTGAATAGATGGGAAAATAGCTTCAGTGTGAAGTTCCTCTGCCAACTTCTGTGCACTCTTCAGAACGTTTTGAAATCCCTCATCTGACCGATAAGACTGTAGGTCTGACTTTGCTTTGTCCAGTTTTCCATTGCTCCAGATATATCAAGGTCAACACCTTGGAGTCTCTTGCAAACAACATTTATTTCAAACAATATGTCATGCCACAACACTAAGCCACACAGAAATTTGAAGTTATGTATGTTTCTGGTGATTCTATTTCCCTGTGCCACTGTTCTCACACAAACAGTTCCTGTCATAGCATTATCCTCCATACTGCAACTATGACATCATCTATCTTCCCAATTTGGTGTTTGATAGGCTTTATCGCCTCCACTCGACTTTCCCATTGTGTGGCACTCAGTGGTTTCAGTGTCAGAGAGGATGTTCCCAGACGTTGCTTTAAAATTTGCCATTGATGAGTTGATGCAGAAAAAAATACATAGATGCTTTGAATTACATTAAAAAATTCAGCAGCCTCACTAGAGGCTGATGCTGCATCACTGACCACCAGTTTCAATGAATGAGAACTGCCTGGGATGAAAAAAGCTTGAGAGTTTAACTCTCAGATCCGTGTCTGCACTCCTTTGTTCTTTTCTCTCATGTTGGCACCATTATCGTAGCCCTGACCTCTCATGTCAGCTATCGCAATTCCTGTATCTTCCAGCTTTTTAAGAAGCACATTTGTCATACCAGGTCCTGTAGTATCATCAATGTCAATAAATTCTAGAAAATGCTCTCTGACAGTCACCATTGCAGGGACATTTTCACTAGGTTCTGTTGTTGTTACAAAATGCACCATTAAAGTCATTTGTTCCATATGGCTGATGTCGTCAGGTGTGCAGTCTAGAATAACAGAGTAATATCTTGCTGACTTCAGATCTGCCACAATCTTCTGTTTGACTTTTGTTGCCAGTAACTGTATGATCTCATTTTGAATTGTTTTTCCAAGGTAGTGGTGTGTGTACATTTTTTGGGTGGTGACTCACTTAGATGGTCCTGGAGTACAGCATCAAACTCAGCCATCAGCTCCACAATTTTAAGGAAGTTTCCATTGTTTGGCACATACAGCTGATCTGAAGTGCCATGCAGTGCTAGGTTTTGGGTAGCAAGCATTTTCACAAAGGCAATGAGCCTTTTCAGAACATTTTGGCAGTAAAGAGACTCTGATGCAATCTTCTCTTGATGCTGATCATCTATGGTGGCCTTTCACCTTAGTGTCATCTCAAGCTCTTTCCACCGATGGAATCCTCTCTGGTGATTTGTTACCTTCTCATGGCATGCCAGATTTCTAGCCAGATTTTTCCAGTCCTTTGTTCTTGTAGAACCCAATGTTGCTGGAACATTAGATTGGAAGAGTTTGCAACAAAAACAGTATGCAGCATTCTGGGTTTTTGAGTACATAAGCCATACCCTCTCCACTTTGCCACCATTGAGGATTTCATGCCAGTAATGTGTTGGATGGAAACTTCTATTTTCATTGTCTTTGGGGAACATGAAGTTTTTTTACTTGCTGTGGCCCATGCAGTACAAGGAAGTCCCTCAGGCTACTCTCAAGTGGGTCCACAGTCCTGGATCATCTAGACTTGAGGAACTAAACTCAGCAGCAGCTGTTTCTTGTGCCTCCACCACACTCTTCTCTGATATACACTTTTCTTCAGGAATGTGCATGGTTACATCCATTTGAGATGGAGGTATGGATGCTGCAGTAGCTGCCAGGTCACCTGCACTCTGACTAACTGGAAGATCAGGCGTCTCCTCACCGCTCACATCCTCACTGGGGCCGGAAGGCTCACCGTGAACATTTGTGTCTATGTATCTCAGGAGAGCTCCTTCCTGCTTAGATAGAAAAGCTTCCTTTGCTTTCTTTCCTTTTTCTGAATGCTGCCCCAGAGGGTGTTTTCTTCTTTCATTCATGACGGCTGTTCTGTGCCAGCTATACTGGCTCTCAACATTCAATTGAAGGGGACGAATAAGCAGGCTGGTAGCAGGGCCTGAGTGAGGGAAGATATCAGCGTCTTAAGGGCCTAAATGGCTCCTGCTACTTCAGTTGACTGCTTGTTCGCCTCAAGTGGATTCAGGGAAGCAGCAGGAAACAGGAAGCTCCCTGAGAAGCTGGTGTTAATCCGTCCAGGCTCCTGGGGGTGCTCCTCCTCCTCTCTCTCCCTGCAGCTCCTGCTGCTTTCTGTTATTCCTACTCTCCTTTTCTCCTGCCTGCTTGTTATGTCTCTTGTGCCCTCCTTCTTCCAGCACAGCACTCCACCATCTCTGTGCATCTAGAGCAGAGAGAATACATATGCACCAGCAGCAGACACAATTTTCTACACTCTGGGTCCTAGTGGGGCCCCCCCACAGTCTGGCACCTGAGGCGGCTGCCTCAGTTCGCCTCATGGTAAGGCCAGCCCTGGCCCCTTCTCCCAAGGCCCCGCACTCATACCACCCCTTTTCCCCGAGCCCCTGGCCTTGCACCACCCCTTCCCCTGAGACCCTGCTCCTGCGTGGCCTCTTTCCCCCATGACCCCGCTCCCCGCTTGCTCCTCAATGAGAATTTTTCCATGGACTTCAATGGAAGCTGGATCAGATCCTCAGAGAGGTAGGTATGGAGTGAACAACATGGAAGGAAGTTTATCTTAGCAACTGTGCTTTGAATGGACTGGAAAGTGTGTAAAGAGTGACAAACATCCACAAGCAATATCCAAGATAAGCAGCATTGGTCCTGAGTCAATCTGTGCAGTCATGTGCTGCCAAAATTTCAGCAAGCAGTTCCCACAAAAAATGTCTCCCTTAGTCTGTGATAAAGCTTAGGTACCAGAGATGCTTGTGCTTGCAAAAAGGAAGGACTGGGAAGCACAATTATTTGTTTTCATAGTAAACATA
Organism: Mauremys reevesii; assembly: GCF_016161935.1. NCBI lineage: Eukaryota > Metazoa > Chordata > Testudines > Geoemydidae > Mauremys > Mauremys reevesii. Next base: position 7,708,459 of record NC_052632.1, read on the forward strand.
AGTTCTTTCTCATTAGCAGGGAGGTGTTTCCACCGAGCAAACTATGTGTATTTTGCTGGAAATACATATACTTTGTTCTTGAAAAATATATTGGGTAAAACCCTGGCCCCTGTAAAGTCAATGTGAGTTTTGTCACTGACTTTGATGGGGTCAGGATTTCACCCATGGAGTATAACGATAGTGTAAGGCAGTGATCAACTGGTATAATCTGAAGGGGGAGTGGGTTGAATGAGCTGAGAGCCTTAAGAGACCTTTACAAGCCAATGCAACTCAGAGCAACCTAGAGGCTGATCTAAATTGCACCAGAGGCCAAAACAGGAAAGCCACTTTATATCCACCCTCTCACCAATATGTGCTAAACACAAATACAGTGCACTGAGGATCTGGCCCAATGAGTGCAAAGGGGGTGCAAACTGCTACCATCAATGTAAAGACACAGGAGACTTCAGATGTGATAGCATTTTATTCCCACTTTGCCCAGGTGAGAAAGAGTACTCAAGATGCAAGGCAATGGAAAATCACGCCCACAGCAGTGAGCTGAATATGGAGCTATATTTGAGATATGTAAAGGGATCCCGTCCATTAGTGTTTAAAAAAATTCTGTTTGATGCAAAAATAAAAGCTTTCGAACATCTTTGATGTGAGAGAGACAGATAGATTCTGGAGGAGTTCTTATCTGAAGTGATTATCAGTATTCCCTTTGAATCTGACTCCCTAGACAGATTTTTAATGTAAGGTAGATAATCACATTGAAGTGTGTATCAGTTCTAAATCTTGCAAACCCAGCTTTGTGGCTTTTCAATTAAGCAATAATCTGTAGTCAAACACTCCTTCCCCAAGAAGGGGGAGGGGGGAAATCAGTAACTCCAAAACAAGAAATCCGGGTGAATCATTTAAAACAATTTTAAAGAATCTCAATTGTAAAGTTTTGTCCAGTCAGTGATGCCAGTTTTTCTAAACGATAATACGATCATTAAAGCATGATGTGGTGTAAGTTCCACAGGAACCACAAACATACCAAGAATATTTGAGCTAAATTTATCCAGACTTCTCGTTTCTCTAAGTTTGAATCTATGCCCTGCTTCATTATTTTACCAGAACTTGCAACTGTATGCAGCAAGGGATTATGGACAGTTTGGAGCTGAGCTTTTCCCAATGAGTTCTGCGATTATGCCCTGTAACGCTGCAAGCCATTCATTGACTATAAGAAGTCTAAAATACAAAAAAGAAGGCAGGGAAAATGAAGGGAAGGGTGGATTTTAACATTCCCTAAGTATAATTTCAGTACAAGACTTCATGAGGTACTCTGTTAACACAGCCTCCTCAAACACTGCTATGAGGGAGGAAGTGCTATTATCCCCATTTTACAGGTGGGAAAGTGAGGCACAGAGACACTAAGTGACTTATCCAAGGTCACATGGGAAGTTTGTGGTAGAAGAGAAAACTGAACCCAGATATCCAAAGTTCCTGACTAACCACTGCGAAAGCTCTTTCGCTTGTACCAACTAAGCACCTTAGAAACCCAGCCTTTCAAACACCCCAGAGAACAGAATTTTCCCATTATGTATGTAGGTGGCTATGTTACTGCTAATGGGAATACACAGGCAAAGAGGAAATTTCCACCTTTATGAGAGTGCTGGATGAAAAGTACGAATAATATGAGCCTGCCCCAGCCTATAGCAAATTTATGGAAATGCATCATATTGAAAGAATTTCTGTGGTACTGCCAAGCGGAAGGAAGCCTCTCCTTATTTTTCATTTTGCAAGAGGAACCAATCCCTAGACAGCAGCAGTAGGTCAGCATTACTAATGAAACCACAAAGAGCAGTGAGAAAGGGTGGGAAATAGCTAATGGACACAATCTACCCTCTTACACACATGTATATGATTCCCATGGATTTAAATGAGAGTTCTGGTCATGTAACCCAGAGATTAGTTGATATGTTCATGGCATATACTCAAAAAGTTAGATAAAAACAAATATTCTTGCTGGAAGGTTGCAAACATAACCCTACTTTATTTTGTAGAAACACAATGATAACACACAAGGACGCCAAAACAGAGAGAGAGAAAACAGACTGCTCTCTAAGGCAGTAAGGCACAGCTCGCCTCACCTTGCTTCCAGGAAACACCTCTACACACACACACACACACACACACACACATACACACACACACTTAAAGTGATAGCTTGTGATTCCAACACAGTCCTTGATAAACCACATTAATAAGCAATTGACATAAAGAGCTCAGTCTTATGAAACCTACATCTTACAGCTGATACAGATTAAGGGTGAGGAAAAGTAGTTCTGGAATAGAGCAGACTCCAACAGCATTTGAGCATAAAAATGCGGCCCAGTGACTTAAAGTGGAGGTCAGCATACCTGGGAGTCTTGAACGCAGGGCAGAGTACACAACCCTGAATTCTAACCCTGGCTCTTGCAACCGACACATGCTACAGCTTTGGGCACATCATGCTACTTCTCCATCTCAGTCTCCCCATCTGCAAAATGGGGGCAATAATTCTTGCCTCGCTCGTGGGGCTGAATTAGTTAACACTTACACTGCTCTTTGAAGGTGGGTGGCATTTCTAAGTATTACTCTGGGGAGGTTTGGGTTTGCAAAGGTTGCCAAATCAGCTACATAGTGACCAAAAAAAAAATCAGCATTGCTATTGTTATGATGGAAAAGCTATTTTTAACCAATCAGACTTTATCAAAGGGTGAACTTTGCGTTGTTAGAGCCATTTTATTTTTATATCACATAGTCATTAAAAGTTTGCCTGGATACAGTAAAAATAAACTTTATGGGTACAGTTTGGGTTTATGGGTTTAGCTGTTTTTATTAACTGCACTACGGTCCCACTCCTGCAAACAGCAGAATGCTTATGGCAGCACTCAGAGAAAGACACCTGTACCAACACACAACCATGCTGATTGCAGGGTCTGCCTGTGAGGGTCTCTTTACAGGGCCTAAATGCACTTCCCTAGTTTTCAGATCAGCCAACCTCCTTTGAGTTGGAATAAAGTACAGATTCAAACCATATCAAAATATAAATACAAAGTCAAACTATTATAGCAAATTTAGAACTGGATGGAACAAAAATCCCGCCCCATTCTGCACTGCAAACATTTCCTCTGGACTGGCTGAATTCTAAAGAGCAAAACACTGGTAGCATCTTTAGTGAAGGTGGCCTTAAAAGAAAAAAATCTGACTAAATGGCTCTGACCATCACTGAGGGTTTGACCGAACGCCTGTTGAAGTTAATGTAAAGGCTCTCATAAATTTCAGTGAGCTTTGGAACAGGCCTGTATAGTCTTTTTGACATTATGATTATGAAAAATAACTATTCAACACATTTTCTTTTGCAAGTGAAAATTTATATGCACTATTGCCAAAATGATAGGCATGATCGTGATTGTAAGTGTTGGATGTGCACACATGCCATGCAATTAGTGTTTTCATAATGTAACTAAAGACAGTGATTTTGTTTTTCACCAGATTAAACCCTCACCCCCCAACTATTTTATCATCACATACCCACTAGAGCAGATAAGATGCATTTATATAAAAGTTATGTTTGCAAAAGATTTTCCAATTGCCTCCCTTATATTGTTACCATTACTTCGGTCAGGCTGCTTGAACTCCTATGTATTGGTTGTATATTATATTAAAAACTAAGGATTTAAATAGAAAGTCGTCTTTCTTCTTGCCCAAATAAGGATCACACTTTCCTCAAGCAGTAAAACAACTGTATTTAGGGTTGTACCCTCTGCCCAGTCGACTGCTCCCAGAAATGTAGGGCTAGAAGGAACCTTGAGAGGTCATCTAATCTAGTGGTTCTCAACCAGGTGTACGTTTATCCCGGGGGGGGGGGGGGGAAGAGGGGTGTTCGCAGAGATCTTCCAGAAGGTACATCAACTCATCTAGATATTTTACAACAGGCTACATAAAAAGCACTAGCAAAGTCCATACAAACTAAAATTTCATACAGACAATGACTTGTTTGTACTGCTCTATATACTATACATTGAAATGTAAGTACAATATTTATATTCCAATTGATTTATTTTATAATTATATGTTAAAAATGAAAAAGTAAGCAATTTTTCAGTAATAGTGTGCTGTGACACTTTTGTATTTTTATGTCTGAATTTTTTAAGCAAATAGCTTTTAAGTGAGCTGAAACTAGGGGTGCACAAGAAAAATCAGCCTCCTGAAAGGGGTACAGTAGCCTGGAAAGGTTGAGAAGCACTGATCTAGTCCATCCTCCCATGAAGGACCATGTATAACTAGACCATCCCTGGCAGGTGGTTGTGTAACCTGTTTTTAAAAATCTCCATTGATGGGGATTCCACAACCTTCCTGGTTAACCTAATCCAGTACTTTACTGTCCTTATAGTTAGAAAGTTTCCCCTAATATCTAACTTAAATCTTTCTTGCTGCAGAATAAGCTGATTACTTCTTGCCCTACCTTCAGTGAACATGGCAAACCACAAATAACTATTCTTTGAGTACAATTTTTGAACCAGTTTAAACCCACTTTATAGTAATTTCATCTAGAAAACATTTCCCTATGTTGCTTATGAGAATGTCATGTGGGACTGTGTGAAAAGCTTCACTAAAAATCAAGATATATCACATCTACTGCTTCCCCCCATCTGCTAGGCCAGTAATGTTTGAATCAGCGTGGACATCTGTACTTCTTTCCACTTCTATGGCCTCTCATTCCTTTTACAGTGTCTTCTTCATGGTGTGGGTTTGGAACAGGTTATATTATCCAGCTTGTGTAGCAGTAGTCTCCTTTTTTAAGATCAGCTGTTTATTCTTCTAGTTCATGTGCATGCTGGGGGGATTTGTGCTATGTGTTATCGTTATGTGTTTTATAGTCACTGAGATAAATTTTGAGCCAGCATAATTTAGTCTCAGTTTGGTCCTGAGAGCATCTGGCTTCTGTAAACTGGATCCTTTGTAACACTTAGGTTATGATTTGGAAGGAGACTCTCACCTGGTCTGTTCGTCTTACTAAATTTCTATTGTCTTAATCAGCTTGTCTTCAGTAACTGGTCAGGAACACTTCCCTTGCTTGCATGAGCTGTTGTATTATATTCCATGAGTTGTTACTCCATTTGTGCCTTCTTATCAGAGCAACATGTGCAGGTCCAGTTCCCACTAGCGCCTGTGCCTGGCCCCTAGTCAAATCCCCTTCCCCTCATTGCCCCTGGCTTCCTGCCCCTGGGGAGGCTGCTGGCTTCCCCAGTTTTGTGGATGTGTTCCTGATTCTCTGCTGCCGCTCTCTCCTCCTTGCAGTGGAGCACAGGGTCAAGAGTTGCACAGCCAATCTACCGCTAATAGTTTTTTGTTTTGTTTTTGCTTTGCTCACTACTGTATACATTTCTGCCCCTGTAAGCATACAGCACCAACTGGGTAATCACAGCTGTATCCTACTCACAAAGGCCAAGATGTTCAAAAGTGACTCGTTATTTTGGACGCCTCCATCATTTTTAGGCACCCATCTCGAGACAACTTGAAGAGGCCACTTTTTTAAGAATATGCTGAGCATCTGCCCTCTGAAAATCAGGCCCCTTCAAGGTGTCAGAGAACTGAGGCACCAAAATCACTAGTCACTTTTGAAAATCTTGGTCATGATAATTGTGAATGTGCAATGTGCTGCCTTGGTATTACACAGCATCTTTATGTGACAGCAAGCATTCTAAACAAGGCTGAATTTCTGTTAGCTTTTGGGCCTCCACCAAATCTTACCACTTCTGTATACGGTCTACATTTCAAGAGGGTTAAAAATAAAACCCAGTTACTGCTGCGTAAGGGCACTTCCTATTTCTGCTTGCTGTTTCCTACTTCTGTTTCTGGAGGGCATGCACGATAAGTCCAGCTCACATAGCTACTTGGTTTTTTTGCTTGTAGGATTATTTTTTATTCACTATTTGCCCCAAAAGACCTCAGATTCAGAAGCAGGAAGAAAAAAAGTTCAAGATTCGTTTAGTCTCATTTCTATTCCATAAACTTCAAACTAACACCACACACAGTGCTTCTATAGCGCATGGCCCACCCCAAGTGCGTCCAGTTCATCCTCACAACACCAACCTGAGGAGCAAAGGCAGGTTACTGTCATTACCCTGTCTTCTAGATGGGGAAGCTGAGAGAAACTGTGAGCCTTTTGCTGAAGGCTATTCAGTGCATCATGACATGGCTGGGTCTAGAATGACAGTGCCCTGACCCCTAGTCCTGTGCTATAACCATGACACCTTTTTGCTGGCATAACTCCTCCTTGTAAAACGTTACCCCGAGAACATTTATGTGACAAAGTGGGAATGTTCTTAATGTTTTCTCTGAATACTGTGTGGGTGCTTCAGTTTCCCCTATGCATTTCTTAGGTATCTAGGTGGGGGGATCAGGGTGTATAATTGTTGAAGAGCCCAAGAAGGCCCCTGTGATACCGTCTGCACAGAGAATGGCCAGCACTCTGTCTCCTGGCAACTAATGGACTGGGCCCTTCCTCTGCAAAGATGCCAACTGAAGGTGTTGGAGAACAAAGAGATCAAGTGACCTCCTGGCCTGGAAAAGAGACAAAGGCCAGAGAGGAGAGGCTGGAGAGTTTCAGTTTGGAGCTGGCTGGGGACATGGAGTGAGGGCAGATGTGGGTGTCTGGCTCACTGCCCCCAAAAATGGACCTGGCTGAGGGGTCCTGTTCTTGGTACCTACAAGCTCTGTTTTAGACCATGTTCCTGTCATCAAATAAACCTCTGTTTTACTGGCTGGCTAAGAGTCATGTCTGACTCCTCTGGCTTCCCCAGGACCCCACCTGGGCAGACTCGCTGTGGGAAGGGCACGGAGGGGCAGAGGATGCTGAAAGCTCCAAAGGTCAGACCCAGAAAGGTGGAAGCCATGTAAGCTTCTTGTCTGCTCACAGAGAGGAGACTTCACCAGAGTCCTGACTGGCTTCGTAGGGAGCAGTTCCAGAGCATTGCCCGGGGACTCCGTGACAACTTAAATCAGTTACTGTTAATGGAACTTCAAAGCCTGTTTCTGCCCTCCCTTCCTCCTCTATCATTCAGCAGTAAAGATTTATAAACAAAAAAATAAAACATTCACAGTAATAAGTGCAAGTCCCTGCCCTCGACATTAAAGGAAACACAGTCAACCAGGCAGAATTTTCCAGGAATAAAAACAAAGATCTAATCTGAAGGCATCACATATGTTAACGCCCAGTGTTATGTGGACTTCGGCTATTTTTATTGCTAGGTTGCAGTCACTAGCTGGTGCTGTGGACTTTCATTTTCTAAACTGATTTAAAGTTGCTGCCAGACAAACAGAACTAGTGGTTTAAGTTTGCACAAAAAAGAAACAGCATGGGCAGGAACAGTGTAAACTCTCTCTCTCTCACCCCTCCATCCCCCATCAGTGTGCTTCAGCGTGAGAGGACAGCTCAGCCTCCCGCCTCTCACAGGATATTAGTGAGGAGGCCAGTAGTAATGTGGGCACCTACCCACTATGAACGGGGCTGAGCCAAAGGCTCCTTAAGGCACCCAAGTCTCTCTTCCACGTTTGCAAATCTGACCCCCAATGCAAATACCCAGCAGAGATGGAGAAGGGGATAAAAGTTCAAATACGGCTTATGCTGCTACTAAGTAACCAAACATAGTTACTATCTAATGGCTTGTGAAATTTCTACAAGAAATTGCTTTGCAGCGTTAACTAGTTCATGAGGAAGCCAATTAAAAAGATCCTGTGCGATCTTACAAGTGCATCAAGGTCAAGGTGGGTCATGACTTGGATGGGAGACCTACAGGAAAGACTTTTCCATCATGCAAGAAATGGTATTGGTGATGCACAGGCAGCTCATCATCATCTGAGTCAAGCTGTATCTACACTTAAAATGCAGCAGCACTGCCACAGCGCTTCAGTGTAAACACTCACTATAGTGGCAGGCTCGGTTCTCCCATCACACTGGTTAATCCGCCTCCCCAAGAGGTGGTAGCTAGGTTGATGGAAGAATTCTTCCGTCAACCCTATGCTGTTTACACCAGGGGTTAGGTCAGATTAACTATGTCACTCAGGGTTGTGGATATTTCACACCCTTGGGCGATGTAGTTGGGTCAACCTAACTTTTCAGTGTAGACCTGCCCTCAGTACCGAATTAATGGCCCAGCATGGTTGCAGGAGCCTCTGTAATGACAGGGATGCTATCTTTCAGGTGAAATAAAAAGGGTGGATCAATTAAAGATCTTCTTGCATTTTTAAAGAGACATAATGGCATTAAACCTATGGTCTGCTCTAAATTCCAATTCACGTAATTACACTCTGGCCACCTAAATCTGCAGGGCAAATTTATGTTCTTTTTTCTTTGGCTCCTATCCTATACCGTGATGCAATGTGTCTCTGTGCTGTGGGGCAGCTGCTGAATTCCAGTGGTGGGCAGCAGGATCCTTTTACTGTACAGACTTGTCTCAGTGGGGGTTGTAAGAGTTCAATTAGTTAATTTTTGTAAAGTTACTATGGAAATAAAAAAGTATTATAATAGTGATAATTATTCTTTCTTTACTTTAATCATTACTGAAACCAAGGAAGACACTCTCTCAATGTTTTTGTAGAGTGGTTCAATTCCCCTTAGAAGTCATCACACAGAGTTATCCTGACCACTCTGGGGCTCAAGACCACATTTGTCATTGCACCTAGACAAGCTTCACCAACAGAGGTGTCACTAAGTATTTTTCAAAGGAGAGCCCTGATGAATTCAATAAACAGTGATTACCTTCCTGTAGCTTTCTTGAACCATCCCCTAGAATTTAATAGAGAATTATATCCCTGCTACAAAATTCTATAAAATTTAAAAAAAAAACAAAAAAACCCACTCCAGAAAGGAACTCATTCTCATTATATAATTTGTAGAGTAACTTCTTTAGAACCCGATTGAATTGCTGCAAAACCCCATTTGGTTTCATCTCTGTGAAGTTCTAAAGAACTTTTCAATAAGGGTGAATATCTTTTGCTTCACAAAAGGCAGGAATATCCCCCATATCCCTACACTCGCCCCATATGGGTCACAATGCTTCATTTTAATAAGCATTATCTTAATCTGTAATAGGAAGGGGAAGCAGAGGAGGGGTGGGGGGTGAGTCAATTATTTACACAGCTGAAAAAACAATATATATTACTCTGCACTTCTATAGTGCCTTCCATCTGAGGAACCCATCGCGCTTTACAGACATTAGCTAATTAAGCTTAGTGACATCCCTGTGAAGCAGCAAAGGATATACAGGGACACTTCACATACCACTGAAATGCAGCTACCTCATAGCTGGAGTAGAGCAGAATTTTAGCTGGACACAAAACTAGCATACAAGTTAGGGCAGGAATAACATACCAAGTTGAAACTTCAGGGGGAACTTAGGTAGACAGAAGGGGAGAGATTCTCAGCTGGTGTAACTTGTCACAGCTCCATTGAAGTCAACATAGCTAGGACAATATGCTCCAGCTGAGGATCTGCCCCAATGTTCAGCTTTCATGAAAAGTGGCCTAGGATTGTAAAGCTGGTAAGTGATCAGAACTCAAGTGTTATTTCTCATCTGAGGGAAGGGACTTCCAGCAGCACACGGCCTCCAATACCCTCCTGGATGCAGTAGCTAGTTACTGAGCCACAAACACCATTTCACTATGTGTGAGAAGCCACACATTCATATACTGACCAGACCAGACCTACTCTGCTTGTGAGAGCTGATTGGATCCCAGCATAAGGAGATATGACTACAAGAAATACCTCTAGGGTCTTCTAGTGTTACTGGAATCCCTCATATTTACAGATGAGATGCTATGGCCTATTATTATTCCCAGTGGTTCCTGCACAATGAAAGCAGCCGACACCATCCGCATGAAAAGCATGAAAACAATATATTCACGTGTGAAGGTTTAATGACTCACTACATTCCAGCATTCAAGTTAGGTAAGCAAATCCAAATGGCAAACAAGGAGCATCTAATCTAAGGAGTGGACTGACTAGCTGACATCATTCATCCTTGGGAGAAACTAAGCAATCCTGGACCAAAATAAGTTTAAACGCCTACAGCATATGCATAGGGAGCAAACTTTCTGAAGTAGTACATGACTGAAAACCTCACCTCAGTATCAGATGGCCAATCTTCCCTAACACATACAATTTCTTACACAATTCTATGTATAGTGGTTATACTGGTATGCTTTGTACACTACATGTTACTGGTGACTTACCACATATTTTACACAACAAAGCAATATAAGAATTTCCATGAAGAAAGCCAGCTGCTATTAAATAGAAAAACAATTTATAGCTTTTTTCCCCTTCCCACCTCATTATTTACGCACAGACAAATTGGTTTATTTACTTTCTCTTTGAAACACTGAGAAAAATCTGCCAAATCAGCATTACAGGATAAAACTGTTGGTAATCCATTAAAGTCTGCTAATCGTTACAGCAGATTAAAATTCTTCTCATGGTTTATAATTTAGTATGCCAACAGAAATGAATTCAGATTTCCAGAGAGTTTAGACATACAATTAACAGATTAAAGCATATACCAGATTTAATCATTATTCCCAAGAGTTCCTGATCACTGTACAAAGATAAAGCTTTAAATATAGAAAAAAAAGCTACCACAAAATAACCATAATACATACAGGGAAGGGAAAGAGTTCCCGGAGCTCTGTGTGACACTGGTGCGAAATGTCTTTGATAAAGGTAAAAAGGCAAAATATCAGGCATTGCTTCATACTTGCTGATAAAATCCAAAATAAGGTTGCTAAAACATTAGGCTCTTCTGAGCTCTGCTTACTCACTACCCAGCGTCAAAAACACCTTCATCCCACACTTCTAACGCAAAGACTGCCTCCTTATGAATTGTTTATTATGGGGAAAAACACTAATATAATAAGCCAAAGACCAATTCTTGTTGCTGAGACATAACTGTTTTTGACTTGGAGAAAATTAACGTTATTGTCCTGTGACTGACAATTTTGGCAACAAATATTAATATTTGAAGAAGATATTATCACACCAACAGAAACTAACCTAAAACATACATCTCCTTTTAAAGAAGGATTTCAACCTATGGATTCAAAATATTATTATAGAAACCCAAACCTTCTAATCCATGCTATGGATTTTAACATTAAATCATCAGTAATTGCTGAATCAAAGCTTATAGTACAATAGGAGCATGATCTGTTCAGCCTTAGGAATGATGCTCTGATTTTAAAAGCTTTGGTACCCTGAGCACATACTGCATCAATAGCTGGCAGCGCATTTGTATTCATGTGCTAAAAATTATGAACCTTGTAACACATTTTTGAATCAATGGTATGTGATAGAAATATTGACTAGTTCCACTTGTAAGGAACGCTGTTCCTTCTTTATTAATAGATACATGTCTTTCATCTTGCAAGTAAAATTAACTGTTACATTTTGTAGATTCTTGAAGATATGGTCTTGGATTTTCAAAGCAATTAAAGGGAATTAGGTGTTTAAATCTCACTGAATTCCAATGGGAACTGTGCACCTAAGTCCCTTGGGCACCTTCAAAAATCAAAGCCTAAATATTTACTGCTGCTCCAAATAGGAAAGAAAAAGCTGTTCCATTTACCATTTTGGGGCTCCATGTTGCACTCTCTGCTAACAGCGGATTCCTCAGTTCCCACGCACCAGTACATTCTGGGCTGTAGTTGCGTAGTTTCAATAAGCCAACTTTCTGCAGCATTTAAAATTAAATAGTGTTGTCAAACGACCTCTCTCCAGGTGCAGGATTGGAGAGTCACTGCCAGTTGTCACAGTCATGAAGAAACACCATCTGCCCTGCTTTAAAAAAATAAAATAATAATAATAATAAAAAGCAAAAACCATAAATCATCCCAGTGCAGGAACTGCAAGATGTTTATTCCTCTGCACATACAAAACGTGCTTCTCTAGACATTACCTTGTAAAAGTGCATTCATTTCATGCCACTGTAAATACAATTTATTATATAATACTTTAGCTACCCATACTGTGAATCAACAAAATAGCCTGACAATGTCTCCACACTAAAAATGGGGGCTAGTCTCAATTTCTCTCAGCCAAAACTACTAAAGAGACTACAGTCAGAGCCGGGATATTTTGGATAAGGATTGCAGATCCTGTTTCAGACTCTCAATGGGCTAGCACTAAAGTGGTGTATCCCTGCCAGAGGGAATTCTTGAAAATTCCTAAACAAATTCCACGTCAGAACCATCTTTAGTCACAAAAGGAGTCGAAATCTAAGCAAAAATTGTGGATCCCATTAAGAGAGCACTTGAGAAACTCCATATTATCCCCAACAAATACTGATCTGGTTACCAAAAAGGGGGAATCCTCTATGGAAGGAAATAATACAAGGGGAAAAGAAGAGGACAAACTTTGTATCTAGACCAGTAATGCACAAGGATTTCATTGCAAAATAAACAACATTTTGCAGGAACATATCCAAGGAGCCATATTCGATTTCTGTGAGCTACAAAATGTTTGTTTTTTTTAACCACCCTGCAAAATTAGCAATGACCAAGGCATTGATTGTCTCACTCTCCCAGGGAATTTTGAAGTTCTTACCTGTTTAAAGCTGAGTCTCAGATATTTTCTCTCTTTTTAAAAGTCTTCTGTCTAACATTGCTGTGGCATTTACAGTATGCACACAACTAGCATACTTTGTTCCTTTATTTTCTGCTTTCACTTTCAGTATGTAAATTATTTCATTAATGTAGCCGAGCATCACTGAAAAGATCTGATTTTAATCCATTTCTTTCATGTCTGCTGCATGCCATCAAAGGTATGAAAGGAGGCCCCCAATTCAGCAAAGTACTTAAGCATGTGCTTAACATTGAGTATGTGCTTAAGTGCCATTAAAGTCAATGGAGACCTAAGCAGATGCTTCAATGCTTTACTAACTAGTGCTGGTTTGTTGAGTTGGGGTTTAAAAGCAAGGGCAGTAAAAAATACACTCATCCTTCAACTGATCTACATTCAGCTTCCTCACATTCCTCCTTCATTTCACAGGACTTTAAGTCAAGTTGGCAACGCGTTACAAAATCTGTGAATGGCAAGTGATTTCTTTTTATGCAGATGTTTGAGTCTGGTCCTATTTTATGTCCATACTGACAAATACAATTTCTGGTGATCCCCACTTTGTGGAGCTCGTCTGACAACAAGGACCAAATGCCCATTTCAGCTACTGCTTGCCCTAAGGCTATGTGGATCATTGGCATGTTAGATTTTAAAGGTCATATTGAATGGAATTTTTTGATGCTTTCAAAGCTAGGAAATGCATTTTAGGGTGCTCCTTGGTTGCCAGTAAATTCTGTTACAGCTTGTGGGAGTACCTGCTTGAGCCAATAACAATGTGATTGACCTGCTTTGGAATTAGACAAGGTAAATTCTACTAGCCAGTCGTTACAAGACAGGGGGTGTTTGCTTACCATGCACGTCTGATTTGACAAATTCACCATTTTACAAGTCCGATTGCAGTGATCATTTAATTCTAATGGCCTATACTGCGTCTGACCCAGGATTATACTCCTTGTAAGCCTGTAGACCAGGGGTCGGCAACCTTTCAGAAGTGGTGCGCCGAGTCTTCATTTATTGACTCTGATTTAAGGTTTCACATGCTAGTAATACATGTTAACGTTTTTAGAAGGTCTCTTTCTATAAGTCTATAACAGGGGTTGGCAGTCTCTGACACACGGCTCGCCAGGGTAAGCACCCTGGTGGGCTGGGCCAGTTTGTTTACCTGCCTCGTCCTCAGGTTCGGCCGACTGTGGCTCCCACTGGCTGCGGTTCACCGCTCCAGGCCAATGGGGGTGGCAGAAAGCCGTAACTAGCACATCCCTCAGCCCGCGCCACTTCCTGCCGCCCCACTGGCCTGGAGCGGCGAACCGTGGCCAGTGGGAGCCGCGATCCACCGAACCTGCTGACGTGGCAGGTAAACAAATCGGCCTGGCCCACCAGGGTGCTTACCCTGGCGAGCAGCGTGCCAGAGGTTGCCGACCCCTGGTCTATAATATATACACCGGTAACTAAACTATTGTTGTATGTAAAGTAAATAAGGTTTTTAAAATGTTTAAGAAGCTTCACTCAAAATTAAATCAAAGTGCAGAGCCCCCCGGACTGGTGGCCAGGACCCAGGCAGTGTGAGTGCCACTGAAAATCAGCTTGCATGCCGCCTTCGGCATGCATGCCATAGGTTGCCTACCCCTGCTGTAGACAGAGAACGGGGCCAGATTCACTAGATAGGTTATGTCTCGTGTCATTGAGGTGCGTGAAAAGAGCAGTAACCCAACTGCAAGTGCCCAGCAGAGTGTTTCTCTGTGGTAGAATTACACTCTCTGCTGATGCATTGCATGGTCTCAATACAAGGCAGAGCTAAGGTTGTTTGGATGCTTTACATATGCATTTCCATACCTTAACACCTTTGCATTTCTTTTACGTATAACCTGAATTTCCTGGATTTGTCATGGTTAGTTTGGAGAACATCATTATAATGCTTTCTACCCTAAAGATACTTATACAAACACTCAACTTTTAACTCCATTAACATAGTTATTATACATTCCAGGGCAAAAACTAATTGACTATTAGACAGGATGGTGTTACACAAGATTCTGTAGTTTCTGTGAGATTCCTCTCAGCAGGACTAAGAGCAAGGAGCAATATATTTTAATGCAGATTTAGATTCCATTCAGCATCTGCTCAGCTTCTCTTTCAAGATTCACTAGCAGACAAATGGCTCACTTTTAGAGACTGGCTAAAGGAATTATTGCCATTTAAAAAAAAAATAAAACAGTATAAAATATTTTGCATTCACAGCCTTTTTCATCCAAAGATCTTAAAGCACTTCATAAACATTCATTAAGCCTCACAATACCCCTGTGAATGTATCAGACCCATTTTGTAGGTAAGTACATTGAGGCACATAGAAGTGCAATGACTTGCCCAAGATTACTCACCAAGTCAAAAGCAGACTGGAATAGCATCTTGAGTCTTTTGCTCAAACCACTGCCTTTGAAAACAATGTTATGCCACATTCAAGGCCAGAGATGGTGTCAGGGGTATTCACAACAGGTAACATTGTGGAGCATAAAGGTGGATGAAGCATCACTGGTACAAATCAACTGTGGGCTCTGTGACGTTGCAGTCTATATAATTTTATAAAAATATGCTAATGAGTGAATATAATGTAACTGGAATATGCTTTGTGCAAAAGGTCTCATTACAAAGCTTATAATCTACTGAGTGTGATCATCCTATTTGTATAAATGTACCACTCTTGTATCTGAAACTAGAAATATGAAATATAACTCTGAGGGCCTATTGTAATTATGCAAAGTGTGGGCCATTAATGGTGGTTTGGAATCTTGATTTCCATTAACCAGGACAATTGTCTGCAGATGGCTGTGGTTTACTTGTAAGTCTTCCTATATACCTGTGTGCTGGCAAGTAGGCAATGAAGTCTTGCAGGGACATGTGATCATGTCACCTGAACTGGAATCCATCTTTAACCTGGTGTCTTTCCATTGAGAAGAAGGGGGTGGGAACCCAGAGAGGGACAGAGGATTCCCGCCTTATGCAAAAGATATATAAATGGGTGGAATGGAACAGAACAAAGTGAGGAGCCATCATGAAGAACCCCCTAGCTACCACCTGAGCTGGAACAAAAGCTGTACCAGGGGAAAGAATTGTGCCCAGGCCTGGAAGGTGTCCAGTCTGAGGAAAAAACTTACTGAAGCATCTCTGAGGGTGAGATTATCTGTATTCAGTTTGATTAGACATAGATTTGCGCATTTTGTTTTATTTTGCTTGGTGACTTACTTTGTTCTGTCTGTTACTACTTGGAACCACTTAAATCCTACTTTCTGTATTAATTAACTCAGAGTCTGTATTAATACCTGGGGGAGCAAACAACTGTGCATATCTTTCTATCAGTGTTCTAGAGGGCGAACAATTTATGAGTTTACTCTGCATAAGCTTTATACAGGGTAAAACGGATTTATTTGGGTTTAGACCCCATTGGGAGTTGGGCATCTGAGTGTTAAAGACAGGAACACTTCTGTTAGCTGCTTTCAGGTAAACCTGCAGCTTTGGGGCAAGTAACTCAGACCCCGGGTCTGTGTTGGAGCAGACGGGAGTGTCTGGCTCAGCAAGACAGGGTGCTGGGGTCCCGAGCTGGCAGGGAAAGCAGGGGTAGAAGTAGTCTGGGCACATCAGGTGGCAGCTCCCAAGAGGGTTTCTGTGATCCAACTCATCACAGGCTTGTGTCAGGACGCAGTCACACTCAGAAGAGATATTAATACCTCTAATACCTACCAATGCAACGAGAAGAGACTGTGGCTCTTGGCATTTTGTTAGTGCTAAATCCCTGCTAAACAGCAATCCATCGTTGGTCTTTATAGGAAGCCAATGTATCCTGAGCTGCCTTGGATCACCAGAAGCTCTGTGCAGAAAAAAAAAGTCCAATTATTTCTATAGAATCATAGGACTGGAAGGGACCTTGAGAGTTCATCTAGTCCAGTGCCCTGCAACGACTTGTCACTAATATCGCTCATAACATGTAATAAAAGCAGAGTGAAAAATAAAGCACCCTGTGCCTATTTAGATAAAGAATGATTGAAAGATACAAAAAAAAACAACCCAGAAGTTGGAACCAGAAAAGAGTTTGTATTCAAGCCCAACCCTTTGTATCTGTTGCATTCGCCACTGGATTGCCACCTTTCTCCTAATGTCCCATGTGACTAAATCAGTTGGGGGAGAGATAGCTCAGTGGTTTGAGCATTGGCCTGCTAAACCCAGGGTTCTGAGTTAAATCCTTGAGGGGACAGTTGGGGGATTTAGTTGGGGATGGGCCCTGCTTTGAGCAGAAGGTTGGACTAGATGACCTTCTGAGGTCCCTTCCAACCCTGATATTCTATGAATACCATGACATTGCACTGCATCTTTCAACTTAAGTCAGTTGTGGAGGACTTTAAGTGCTCTGCAAGTGACGTGTCAAAAGTGGGAATCTATCTCAAATTTTGGGATAAGTGACAATTCATTTGTACACGATATCACTGGTCATAGCAGCAGACAGAGGGAGAGCTAGTGGTCAGAGCAAGGACTCCTGGGTTCTGTTTCCCCTTCTGACACAGGTATGCTGTGTGATCTCAAGCAAATCCCATAAATTGCGTGCATCGGTTTCCACATCTGCAAAGTGGTTATATTATTGATCTCCCTCCAGACATATAGATCTCCCTCCAGACATATAGTAACATTTGATTAATTACTATTTATGAAGCACTCTGAAATTATCGGCTGAGAGGTCTATATAAGCAGAAAGTAATAAAACAATAATAATAATAATAATAATAATTAAAACTCTGCACTATAAAAGTGAAGTGTTTCTATTCTGGAGCCCCAGAGTGCTTCCTGATGGCTGTTGTAATGGTTATTGTATAAAAGGAAGGTTTTCCTTAAAGCTAATATAGGTTATTTCCCATCTACCACCAGCTTTCAGGAAAGGACAACCGTTTCCTGCTTATGATTTATTTAACCCAAACATTTCCTTTATGGATCCCAAATTTAGGTTCTATTAAAAATGACCCCAAACAATCCATATCTATAGAAATGTTTTCTTTTCATTAACCTCTTCTCACCCTTTAATTTCTCCGAGGCACCAGACTGACAGGCCCTGAGCTTGTAATCACATACACATGTATTTAAGTTTACTTACATAAGTAGTCTCAGTGATATCAATGTGAGCTTTTACATGAGTAAAATTAACAATATGCTTAAATGTCTGGAAGCTTGGGGGCCTTACTCCAAGGAAAACGGTTCTGGACTAGTTCTGTGCTATGTAATATGTTGTCTGTCTTCATTATTCTATATGAACACATACAGAATAAACAAAAGGTGAAACAGACAATTATAGTTTCCTCTTCCAGAGCAGGTGATAAGCAAATAATGGGACCAGCATAAATGGTTAAAAATAAATTAGATCTTTAAAATTCTGATGAAAGCGGGTGAAGAAATGATTTGCCGTCCCTCCCCCCCAAAAAAAATATTTTGGCAAAAACAAACTTGTCTTCAACTTTTTTTAATTAAAAAAATTAAAAACCTAAAGTTTGTTTTTTCAACAAAACACTGAAAACTTTCAAACAAAAGCATTTTGCCATGAAAATTAACCCTTTGTCCAAAAGCCACTTTTCATTGAAAAAAAACCGATAGCAGTGAAAGAAATTCAACTAGCTCTAATTCTGCGGAACCAAGGTAAGAAAAGTGGTTATCCCAACAGGGTCCCTTTGGCTGTGGATTACAAAAGAGCAGCAGCAAGGTAAGTCATCCAAACACACCCACCCTAGTGCCAAG
The DNA here is from genome assembly GCF_016161935.1 of Mauremys reevesii. Taxonomy (NCBI): domain Eukaryota; kingdom Metazoa; phylum Chordata; order Testudines; family Geoemydidae; genus Mauremys; species Mauremys reevesii. The sequence goes on from NC_052632.1 coordinate 7,726,850, forward strand.
CGCCGAGTAGCTTCAAACCTCAGAGGTGAACATTCAGCTGCTATTTAGATGTGACACCTGGTTCGCCATGGGCCTGGCAAAGTTGTGGAGCGGAGTGTGCCCCATTGGGCGCTGTGCCTCTCTAAAGAGCCTGCCCTGTGCCCAGGCTGGGGAAACACCCCTCCTCTCCATGGCAGCACAACCTCCTTCAGGACCTGTCTCCAGCCAGGTTTCCGTTCAGTTTGTACCCTTCACACGCGCACAGCTGGAGAGCGCCTGGAAGAAGGCAGGTGTGTGGTTGCCACACCAGTGCCCAGCCCGGGGAGGGGCGGCCAGGAAGAGGGGGCTCAGATACTGCGGTGATGAGGGCCACATAAACCCCGGCCTGGGGCTCACTAGGGGACCCCGGCTTCCCCCTCCTCGCAGGGGCAAGTCCTGCTGCAGAGGGGAGGAGGGTGCGAGCCCTGCTGCGGGCGGGACCCTGCAAGGTCCGTCCTCGCTGCCATAAGGCTGCCAAGGGGAAGCAGCAGAAGCACCGAAACCCTACGCAGCCCAGCAGGGTCCCCGCGAAGCCATTGTACCTCCTGCCAGTGTCGCCCGCAGCCGGGGCAGAGCCTCCCTGCCAGGGGGGCGCCGCTCTGGGGTGCGGAGCCGCGATGCCGCCTCCTGCTTCTCCGGCCGGAGCAACTTGCGGGCTGTTGCTGCTCGGGACGCGGGAGGGCGGGAGAGAAGAGAGCGAGGAGCCAGGGCTGTGCGCAGCCTGCCAGGGCAGCCAGCACTTCCTCAATCCACAGAGAAGCGTGGAGGAGGAGAAAGGGAGTGTGTGTGTGGGGAAGTGTGAGGGGAGGGGTGGGGAGGGGAAAGAGGTGGGGGCGGGCGCGGGGAGGGGTGAGGAGACAGGGGAGTGTGTGGAGGGGTGAGTGTGAGGGGAGGGGGAGGAGAAAGGGGAGTGTGTGTGTGCGGGGGTGAGTGTGAGGGCAGGGGGTGAGGAGAGGAGGGAGTGAAGAGAAAGGGGAATGGAGGGGTGAGTGTGAAGGGAGGGGTGAGGAGAAAGGGAGTGTGTGTGGGGGGGTGAGTGTGAGGGCGGGGGGTGAGGAGAGGAGGGAGTGAAGAGAAAGGGGAGTGGGGGGGTGAGTGTGAAGGGAGGGGTGAGGAGAAGGAGTGTGTGGGGGTGAGTGTGAGAGGGTGAGGAGAGGAGGGAGTGAAGAGAAAGGGGAGTGAGTGTGCGCGCGCGCACAGGAGGAAGGAGAAAGGGGAGTGTGGGGGTGGGTTGGGAGAAAGGGGAGTGTGTGGAGGGGTGAGTGTGAAGGGGAGAAGAAAGGAGAGTGTGTGTGCAGGGGTGAGTGTGAGGGGAGGGGGTGAGGAGAGGAGGGAGTGAAGAGAAAGGGGAATGGAGGGGTGAGTGTGAAGGGGAGAAGAAAGGAGAGTGTGTGTGCGGGGGTGAGTGTGAAGGGAGGGGTGAGGAGAAAGGAGTGTGTGTGGGGTGAGTGTGAGGGCGGGGGTGAGGAGAGGAGGTGAGTGTGAAGGGAGGGGTGAGGAGAAAGGGAGTGTGTGTGGGGGGGGTGAGTGTGAGGGGAGGGGGTGAGGAGAGGAGGGAGTGAAGAGAAAGGAGAGTGTGTGTGCAGGGGTGAGTGTGAAGGGAGGGGTGAGGAGAAAGGGGAGTATGGGGGTTAGTGTGACGGGAGGTGGAGGAGAAAGGGGAGTGTGTGGGGGTGAGTGTGAGGGGAGGGATGAGGAGAAAGGGGAGTGTGGGGGGGTGAGTGTGAGGGGACGGGGCAGGGCCAGCTTTAGGCCAATTCCCCTGATTCCCCAGAATCGGGCCCCATGCCTTAGGCGCCTTTTTAATTTTTTTTTCTTTTTACTCACCCGTCGGCGGTCCGCTCTGGGGTCTTTGGCAGCAGAGGGGTCTTCTCTGGGGGTCTTTGGTAGCATTTTGGTGGTGGTGGGGTCCTTCAGTGCCGTGGAAGACCCGGAGTGGACCCCCCACCGCCGAATTGCTGCTGAAGCCCCGCACCGCTGCTGGGTATTCGAATTGGGCCCCGCAGTTCATAAAGCCGGCCCTAGGATGGGGGTGAGTGTGAGGGGAGGGGATGAGCAAAAAGGGGTGAATGGGTGGGGAATGGGTGAGGAGAAAGGAGTCTGCATGGGAGGTGAATGAGGGGAGGGGTGAGTGTGAGGAGTGAGGGTGAGAAGGGGTAGTGTGTGTGGGGGGGTAAGTGTGAGAAGAGAGGGTGAGGAGAAAGGGGGTTGTGTGTGTGAAGGCCAGAGGAGAGTTGGAGGACAGGGGAGGGCTAGGCAAAGGGTGTGCAAACGGTGTGAGGAGGAGCCAGTGTACACAGGCAGTGGAGTTTATCAGACTGGAGTGTGTTAGGCAGTGGGGAAGGGGGGTGGAGACGTAAGGGCGTGATGTAGAGCAGAGGCTTTCAACCTTTCCAGACTCCTTCCAGGATTCTGATTTGTCTTGCATAACCCGAGTTTCACCTCACTTAAAAACTACTTCCTTACAAAATTACTATTACTGAAAAATTGCTGACGTTCTCATTTTTACCATATAATTACAAAAGAAATTGATTAGAATATAAATAGGGTACTTACATTTCAGTATATAGTAGATAGAGCAATATAAAATGTTAGTGTTTTACTGACTTAGCTAGTACTTTTTATGTAGCTTGTTATAAAACTAGGCAAATATCTAGATGAGTTGATGTACCCCAGATGACCTCTGCGTACACCCAAGGGTATGCATACCGCTGGTTGAGAACCAGGGATGTAAAGGAGCAAGTGTGCGAGAGGGGAATGTCCATGAGGCAATGTGTGCATGCACTATCACCAACCCCACATGTGCAAAAATCAGGAGATTGCCCCCAAATTGTGACTTTAAAAAAAAATAGACTGGTGTTTTCTAGTCTGGCTTTTGATGTTTGAACTCCCCCTACTCACCGAGAGCGTGTGCACACTAGAAAGAGGTTGGGGATGATTTTCCACTGCCTAGCCATTTACCCACATGGAGTAGGGATATAAGGAGATTGAGTAGTGTTTTATGCCCACTTTGCCAATGTGGCCAACTCTCACAATTTGACTAAGGGATTGTCTACATGGTGCTTTAGTCCGCACCAGAGGGGTGTAAAGTTTAGACTGCACTTGCATGTTGCACACAAACTGGCCTGTGTGGGCAGGGGTGGTTCTATGGTTTTTGCCACCCCAAGCACAGCAGTCAGGAGACGGTCTTTGGCAGCATGCCTGCGGGCGGTCTGCTGGTCACGTGGATTTGGCAGCATTTCTGCGGGTGATCTAACGGTCCCAAGCCTTCGGCGCCTTGCACCAAATTGCCACCGAAGCTGCGGGACCGGGGGAAACGCCGCCGCAGGGCGCCTGACTCCCTCGTGGGGGGGAAAGCACGCTGCCCCCCATGGCTTGCCGCCCCAGGCATGCGCTTGCTGTGCTGGTGCCTGGAGCCGCCCCTGCATGTGGGCCCTACTGACATGCATGAAAAGTTCTCTTGTGCACGTAGTGCTATCTAAAAACAAGTCTACATTAGCATGCACTAGGAAACTTTTTATGCACACCAGCAGGATCAGTTAGTGCACAACACGCTAGTGTGGATTAAAATTTACATCTCTCCAGTCCATACTAAAGATTGGATGCTTTTCTAAAAGATAGGGTCTAGGAATTATTTTGGGGAAGTGTTATGGGCGGTGTTATAGATGATCACAGTGGACCCTTCTGTCTTTGGAATTGATGAAGCACAGACACGTTTTCTAATATTTAGTACTTTTCTGAAAACCCCACCTCCTTATATGATTGCATGAAAAACCTCAGATTTCATTTTTTTAAAAACATATACACTTCTGTAGCCATAAAGGCAAATAACTTATAAAAATAATTACTAATTCTTCTGTTTTTTATGCCAATCTCATGATTTTCTCTGGCCTCACTCATGATTTTTTAATGTTTGAGACTGACAATCAATATTGCCAAAAGTCATGCGGCCACCCCCAAATCATGAGATTGGCTTAAAAAACATGTCTGATCAAATCAGTGACAGGCCTCCTAGGGAGTAACAGACATAACAAAGAGGATAGAAAAAGTGCAAGTTAAACCAAGTCTAATTTGGGGTACATTTACGCAGAGTGATCCCTTTGTCCATAGCTATCAGTTAATAATTACAGGACAAATTTGTAGCAATATTTATACACCTGGGCACTTACCAGCACCTAGATGCATTTGAAAATCCCACTAAGTTTTTTCACACCCGTGAGCGACAAAGTTGCAGCACTGTAAAGTGCCAGTGTAGACAAACACAAGACTCTTCTAATAAAGGCCTTATAGGTTACATACCCTACCCACGTAAGGGAGATCTAAGGAAAGAGTGACTGTGATCAGACAGACAGGTGTTTGGATTAATAGACACTTCTGCTGGATGGAAAGTCCCCAGATTATTTAGGTTTTACTCAAATAAAGAGACAATTATATAATTTATTTATTCAGAGCAGATTTCAAAGTAATCCATAGACGGTGTAATTAAACCACACTGTAATTTTCTTTTTAAAAGCACGGAGCTTTAATATGTAATAGTATTAAATTACTTTTTAAAAAAAGTTATTCATTGGTGCTAGAGCGTGATATTTTTACACCAAGGAGATCTTTATTCTGAATATTCTCGCTGAGTTCAATGAGACAACCCATGATGTCAGGTACTATTCAGTGTGAGTATAGGTATCACAATCTGGCTGTAGATTTTCAAATTTTGTTCTGTCAACAGCGGAAAGCCACATATTTACTTGTTTGAGTAAAGTCAGGAGGATTCCCCACACACACACACTCTTTAGTGGACAAGATCGCACCTGTAACATTTATACAAACTGTACCACAAAAAGTTAAACATTTTTATTAAGAATTGAAAAGCTAATATTACAAAAAGATACCCATATTCTAAATATATACATGAGGTTTAAACACATATAGTAATTCTATGTACCTTCAGCTATAAAAATACATTAGATTAACTGTACTCTAATTTATAAATATATTTTTAAAAAATTAAGTAGTATTTCATATGAAAAGTATTACTGTGCAATGAAAGAATATAAATCCTCTAACGGGTCATTTTATGTTAGTGGCTAATGTTACTCGATATATAATTTAGAAAATTCAGTGTGTAGAGTCAAACCCTGATTTATACAGTAAGAGAATACATTACTAAGTCATTTGTTTAACTTGAGGGGAAAAAGTGAAAATATTATATATAAAAGCCAAATGCTAAAAAAGATTGTACATTTCAGAAGTTGTCATGTTTTCATTCCCCCAAGATGTTTATCAAACAAAAAAAATACAGACAGCTATATTAGTTATTATTGTTATTCCAGCTTCATTTTACTATTTACCTTGCTTCCAGATCATTTGCTTGTAGCTCTAGAAAATGTAAGTTGGCAATAGTAAGCTGCTTGTCTGATAAGACAGTTTAGATCTTGCTAAATGTACTACAAAAATAGAAATATATTTACAGTTTTCCCATTTGGACTTTCATGGGATCTCTTCTGCATTTAGGTGGGGTGATGCATCTGTGGAAGTCTCACCGCTTACATCCATGGGAGAGCAGACCCCCACCCCTCTCCTCCAACCAGTTGTGTACAGCTGTCAGTGGCATGTTATTTATGAATGATCAGAGATTAAGGGGCACAAAAGCCTCATTTCTTTCAAGATTCAGTGACTGCATGGGGCTGAACTCCCTTGTTAAACCTCTTTCATACCTCCTCATCTATCAGCATGGTAACAATTCTTACTTATCCAGGAGGAGCCTCTCTGGTGGAAGAAAGTTATTGGGTTATGCTCTAGCTTTGCGGTTTGCCCCACAATGCATTTCCACTTTAAACCCTAATTTCTGGGATTTGTTATCTACTGCTGCTTTAGACACCTGCATAACTTCCTTTGACAACAAAGGGTCTTATGAGCACTCCAGTGAAGTCAACAGGCATCCGCTGCCTTAGGAGTCCTAGGTACGACACAAAGGAGTTATACACCTCAGGCCAATTTGCTTCCATGATGCCTGAGTGGGGTATTTGCCCATCACCTGCCTTCCCTCAGCTTTTATCTTGGTTGAGGATTCTAGACAGAGCCTTGCTGGAACTGGCCTCACCACAAATCGCCCTCCCCAGCTAGTGCTGCCCAGTTTGGGGCCTGATTGCCAGTGTGGCAGGAATTTTATACCGCAAACTGACAGGGGCCCATCTACAGGTTGCACAATGGCTTCCTCCAGCATAGACCCTAGGTGATTTAGCCCATGAAATGGAGACAGTTGAAACTTTGCATAACAGTCCTGGCCTGGGAGCAATTTCTTTTTCACAGCGTATTTTCAGAAATCTATGTTAAATTACATTCATCTGGGGGTGGGGGAAAAAAAAACAGAGGTTTAGGGGAGTTTGCTAATCCCGCTCAACATAAAGAACAGCTCCAGCTGAACAAAATGAGATTCACATGTTGGGATAAAAACGATGGCAGAGAAATGAGACATGTTTTGCTGTCTCTCCAGCCTTCTGTTTCTTTTGGAAGATTTCCATTTGGGTTCCTAGCCCATGAATGTTTTCTGCAGTGTGCATGCCCTGCCACAAGGCTGGCAGGAGCGCTGGCGCCATTACTGTAGATGCAGTGCAAAATCCTCTTGTGAAAAGTGCCTTAGTGAAGATTTATCATACACCGTATGAACTCTTCTGAAGCCAGACAGGTTAGTGAGTCAATGACTTTTTTTCAGTACGAGTAGAGTACATGCATCACAATACAAGGGGTACAAAAGTTGCCCTCCTCCTCAAGTCTAAATATGTAGGATGAAACTGGTCCCACTGAAGTCGATGGCAAAACCCCTATTGACGTCAATGGGGCTACGCTGTCCCCATTATGGAGGATGTGTGTGTATTAGAGAGACCAAGACAACTCTTTCAGATAAAAGTGCTTTACATAACCTTCCACAAAAACATAAATAAACTCCCCCGCCCCACGGGGCTCAATTCTCCTCTTCCCCCCAATATAACTCCTGTGATTTCAGTGCTGTTCTACAGGCTTATATCAGCAGCAATGCCACTGAAGTCAATGGAGCTATGTTGGTTTATACCAGCTGAAGTCCACAGGTCTTTCAACATTCCATGCTAGTGATGCCTTGGGTCTCTCTAATATGGCATTGGGGGTGATTTTGCCTTCAAAGTCACGGTATGATAAAAACAAACTTTCTGTAAAGCACCATGTGACCAGAAGTTTGGTCACTGGTAAGAGACTGATGTAAAGCCAAGGACTAGTCCACTGAATGCAGCATTCAGCATGTGAGGGCACAGAATGAACAGCTGATAGGTCAATTAAATTCTGTCTCCAAAAGCTAATCGACGAGCATTCAAAGTCCAGTAGATTCAAAAAGTTTCTATAAAAAGTAAAAAAAGTTCTTTGAAAAAAGAAGTGCTGTTTTCTTCCTCCCACCCCTCTCCCCATGTTTTGAACTTGTCCCCCATGGCTGCGTGTCACATTCAGAGTGTCAGAATTTTTAGGCCTCCAGCTCTCTCAGTGATTCTTCTGGGATAGTTTAATAGTGACTGTTTTCACCTCGGTATATTCTGCCAGAGCGTATTCACCACTGAAAAAAAAATAAAGCAGTTACAGCGCTTGCATTTGCCATTTTAATCACACTACATTTTCATGCATGATACGTGCTGGGTGAAAGCAGCTCTTATTTAATAATATCACTACATTTTATATAAGCTATGCAGGCCCAGATCATCAGTTGCTTTAAATCAACGTAGGCCCATGAAAGCCAATGGCGCTCTGCTGACGTATACCAACTGGAGAGCTGACCCATCGTGTCTCATAATTAGGGCCCCTACCAAATTCACTGTCCATTTTGTTACGTTTCATGGTCATAGGATTTTAAAAGTCGTAAATTTCATGATTTCAGCTGTTTAAATCTGAAATTCCACAGTGTTGTAATTTTGGGTCAGGACCCCTACAAAGGAGTAGTGGGGAGGTTGCAAGGTTGGTGTGTGGGGGTGGGAGGGGTTGTGGTACTGCTACCCTTACTTCTGCGCTGCTGCTGGCAGCGGTGCTGCCTTCAGAGCTGGGCAGCTAGTGAGTGGGGGTTGCTGGTCAGGAGCCCAGCTCCGAAGGCAGAGCCACTGCCAGCAGCAGCACAGAAGTAAGTGTGGCATGGTATGGTATTGCCACGTTCCTTCTGTGCTGCTGCTGGCAGGGCGCTGCCTTCAGAGCTAGGCGCCCGGCCACCAGCCACTGCTCTCTGGCCACCCAGCTCTGAACACAGCACAGAAGTAAGGATGGTAATACCACATCCCCCTCCCCCCTAAAATAACCTTGCGACCCCTCAACAAACTCGTTTTGGGTCAGGACCCTCAATTTGAGAAATGCTAGTCTCCTCCATGAAATCTGTATAGCATAGGGTAAAAACACACAAAAGACCAGATTTCACAGTTTATGATGCATTTTTCGTGGCCATGAATTTGGTAGGGCCCTACTCATAATGCACTTTTATATATAAGTAAGCTTTGATACAAGTCTAGCAATGGTTGAATGGCTAATATTGACATGAGGAATGTCCCAATTCCCAGCTTGGTGGAATTCATGAAGCATTTTGGGAGTCTGCAGAAGGAAAGACACTGCATGCACACTATTATTACCTTGTAGACAGTAACTAAAATTACACTTGCTTTCTTCTTCCTTAGAATAAAATAAGCTTCTGTGTGGGAGCATGTATTGTACATAGGGGGAGGGGGGGGAGAAAGGAGGGAGAGAGAACACAGGACTTGTAGTGTGTGTCCTAAGAAATAATGTTAGTGTAGAAACAACTCTAACTGGATGATAGGTGCATTCATTATATTACGTCCAGGTCAGGGGGGGATTTGCCCCTTTTCCCCTTCATTGCCCAAGGGGTAAAGCCCGGATGAGATTATCTAATTAGGCAGGCCCTCAGACGAAGGAAAGCCATATGTTTTCTCATGGTCTTTATAATCCTTTAGAAGGACCATTCATCATCCTTGCTCTCCATCTTGTTTAGCAAATCAAGCATCTGAACACGTTTCTCTTCCAAAACAAAGCCAATAGAAATGGTTTATAATAGATTGTGAGTGAACACCTAGAGAGGAGCTCGGTGGTTAGGACAAAGTGGGTCCTTAGGAAGCCCCCGAACAGAGTAATGCAGCGATGAACCCGCCTCTGGAAATAGGAGTTCTATTCCTAGTACTGATGACTCACATGGGACCTTGGGCCAAAATTTTCAAGAGTGGATGCTAAGTTGGGTGCTAGAATGTTGGGGTGACCAACCTGAGACAGACCTGATTTCCAGAGGTACTGAGAAAAAGCTGGCAACACCCTTCAGTAACTGAAAAGCCTTGGAATGGGGAAGGCAGAATTCATTTTTCTCTGGCAGAGCCACAGGAACCCATCCCCACCCCCAAGCCCTAACCTCCATCAGCAGGTGAAACAAGGAGAATTAACTACATGACAGCCTTGGTCTGATGTTTACCTGGCAAGGAAACATCCTTCATCATTAAAGCAAGAATAGGAGCTATTGAACTGAGTTTTGAAAAGCGGTTTTAGGATGGAGAGCACCGAGTGCTGTGGATGACTTGCAGGCTGGGCGAGGGGGATTCGAAGGGCACTATTCACACAAACAAATCACAATAGAAGTTTTTACACCCTCTTACCCTCACTCGATCATTTCTCTGCCATTGCAGGGGCCTCGGGCACATAACAGTCTAGTCTCCCTATTCTCTCCCCGTGGCACGTAACAGTCTAGTCTCCTGTGGCCTGTAATACTTGGGTCTGGTTTCTTTCAGTGGCTGGGTTTAATGTGCAGGGGTTGGTGGCCTATGATATACAGGAGGTCACACTGATTTGGTGATCCCTTCTGGTCTCGAACTCTATGATACACTGCACTGGTATAAATGACTACACAGAGGTGCAAGGGTGACAAAATCCAGCCCCAACAGTTTAAGGCAAGCTTGGGGAAATCCTTATTAAGTCATCACGCTTACAATATCGCATTTAATGTTCTACATTCAAGAGAGAAAACAAAACTGAGTTAAAAACCCAACATCCCTCAAACAAAACAAACTTACAGTTCTCTGCCATTTCCTGACATCTTAAAGCCACCAAAAGGAGCTTGTGCATAAAGGGCATTGTAGCAGTTGATCCTATGGTCAAACATAAATTTTTATCAAATTAAACAGTTGGAAGGTGGGGCAAATAGATTCATGTTTATTAATATTCATGAGTTGCCTGACAAACGTGTCTCTCTTCCCTTCACTGGGTGTTTTAGTCACTACATTTTGGTCATTTCAGCCAGAGTTTGATTTTATCATAGCAGGAAACATAGAATATTTGAGAAACCATCATTCTCCACAAAGATTGGTCCTTTTACCCCCATTTTCCAGCCAGGACCAGCTAACACATACGTAAATGTCTTAAACTGTGTATATGCCAGTTTCAAAGTCTCATTTAAAAAACACTAACTCCTCCGAGGGCCTACTCCTATAGACACTAGCTGTGGTGGGAATACGAGGATTCAAATCCTGTTCCCTTGACTACAGCACCTGAGCAATGTGAGCAGGATTTGGCCTGTTGCAACAGACAGGACTGTAGCATCACTTGAAGTGTGATGGATCCTGTCTTCAGAACCAAAAACAGGATATTTTCTTGAAAATATCCTTACAGAGGCTGAAAATCTTGGATAAATACAAAGCATTGTTTCTAAATAGAAACGATTTAAAAAAAATACTATCAGGCACCAGAGCGAAACTGCTATTGACTACAGTGGGGCCAGGATTTCAGCCCAGTTCTTTAAACTGTCCTAATATTAAATAAGGCGCTTTTTACACAAAATACTGACTTGCTTCTTAAAACAGCGACATGGTGCCATCTACTGTTCAGACCAATTTGTTACATAGTCTGAGACCTTATACAATAACTACATAATACACAGCATCCCAATAGTAGTAGTATTTTTTTTAAATAAAAGTTTCTCAGAAGGCATAACCATGTTATTCGATAAGGCAGCATATGCTGTTGGGATTTGCCATATGACAGATTACATTTAAAACGTGTGGGAACTAAAACCGTTTGGTTTCTCTAAAATACATTTCACTCTCACAATCTCATTTTCAGTAGCGGCTATTGATTCTTAGGACAAAAATTTCAAGAGGAAGGGAGCTCAGGGTCAGTGCTACTGGTCACCAGGGCTCAGACACATTGTAAACTACCTCTGTGTATTGCAATCCCATAGGCAGACATTTACCAGACTGTTCCAGACTCCAGCGCAGAAGCTAATATCAGAGCTCTGTCCAGATTCTTTGTGAACACAGCTGCTGTGAGTCCATATTCAGTGTTATTCGCTCTTTTTATGACCTCTTCTATACTTTTGAACTTCATTATTGACTGCACTGGTCCAAAAATCTGTAAGCAATTAAACAGGCATTACTCTCCAAAGAACAGTGAGTGTTCTGAAAATTAAACTTAGAAATATTATATGGACATCTTCAGTTTTGGTGTTTTAATGTTTTCAATCTGTATGACAGACCTGCTCTTGCAGAAGCCAATGACAAAACTCCCCACTGATTGCCAATGGAATCTGGTTCAGGCCCAGTATGAAGTGAGGTGCTACAGTAGTAGACCCATGCAAAGCTCTGAAGATTAAAGATTTTCCTTCGCATTATGCCATTTTGTAATCTACATGAGCAAAAAGTTATTTAGTTAAAATGGGCAAGAGTTAGTTCTGGATACGTTTAAAATGGTTCATTCTTTCTCCATTCAGAACTAACTCTCTATGGGCGCAACAGGCACTTGCCATAGTTGAAATGTACAACATTTACACAACATTTTCACCCAGGTTTTCTACACCTTTGCAAAAATCAGCTGCGTGTATCAACACACACAAGTGGCTGTCCACCACTTCTGCATACACTAGCTCTGCAGGTGCATAACCTGGCTCATGTATTGATAAGGGCAATCTGCAGCCACACAACAGTACAAGCCTACTTTTCTGAGCATAAGTGGGCTGAAGTTTCATACACAGTACAATACAAGAGCAATGCCAGGACACTTCTATGTGCTGATGATCACATGCTATGCAAGCTGATACTCCACTGATGAAATGGAGACTTGCTCCTACACGTAGCTTTCCACAGGGACATCTCCTGCAAGAGCTTAATCAATTGTTTCACAAAAAGGTGGACTCCAAACAAGTTGCTGCAAATTCCTGCCTTTTTAAGGTTCGTGTTCTTAATGGACTCTTGCTAGCAGACAAAGTAACAGGACATGAAACTGGAGAAGCCCCATGAATCATGAGTTTGGGATCTGGAGGTAATTCATTTGAAAAAGAGGTTTGTCATGGGATTGTCCGTTCAGCTCTTATTCTTCTCTATTTTTAGGACACTCATGCCCAGGCTGACTGAGATTTTTCCAAGTTCTTCAGAGACTGCATGGCAGATATGACACACCAAGATGACACTTTCTTTTCCAGGAGTATACAATAAGTGACCCCATAAAACGGTCTAGGCTAAACTATCAGACACCTTGGCAGCCACTTTATTCCCATTCTATTCCCCAATGGAAATACATTAGTTAATATTGTTTCAAAGGGAAACCTCGGGGTCTAATCACAGGCCGCTTGTTTCAGCTTGCTTGCTATTAAATACTGAAAACCAGAGTGTCTGACTTACAAGTCTGGTTTTCCCAGTATTTTGACACAAGGATGACTGAGCCAACACAGACAAGGATATCAGCAAGAGAAGAATAGGGTTTACATCTGCAATTATTGGGCTCACCAAGTTTCTCTTTGTAGGTTATTGGAATATTCTAACTTGTCCATGAGTTCCAATATCAGGATTTCACTGGGAGGCACTACAACTACTCAGGGCTTTATGGCAACAGTGGGGTTAGAACTTAGAGCATCATGTCCAAAAGCACAGGGGGCATATCCCTGGAGCCAAAGGGGAACCTCTCCCAACTTTGGGCAGCATAAACCCTGGCATGCACAGTTGAGCAGTTCTGATTCCATCCAGTAGGGGGCACAAAACAGCACATGGTACCCTACCTAACCAACTAGGTATAATATGTAACTGGGGATTTAGATGGTCCAAGAATTTTCTGATCATTGAGAGGGAGCAGGCAGGTGAGGAATTTCTGTAACCAGTAAATCTATGCCTGAATTATTGCAATTTACTGAATTTGCAAGTCAGAAAAACACTGTCAATGCCCTTCCATTAAAAATGGTTTCACTTTCAGTAACAACATTTATAGCAACTCCATGAAACCCTAATTCAGCACCACATGGAAGCATAAGCACCTGTTTACATTTAAGCATAAGTGCCATTGACTTTAATGGGGGTGTAAGAAGCTTTCCTGATTACAGGTGCTTTCCTGAACGCTTATAACTGAAGTTCATACACGGATGTGTTACTGTGGCGTGCTCATGAGCCCTGTGCTGCTGGCACTTTTTTTTGAAAAAGAAGGGCAACAAAGCACTTGGTTTTTTGGGGGGAAACCCCCAGGAATTGTATGTACTATGCAAACAGATAAAAGAAAAACACGCGCTCACACTCTGGCTCTAACAACTTTGACATTATCCCCTTCCCTTTCTCCTCCTATTAAACTTCCACTTCTGGTTATTGATCAGATTAGTTTTTAAATAAACCTCAGAAATCCCCTTATTACCAATGTGTCAAATTCATTTCTGCACCACGCAGCTTTTTGGGATGCTCTGTCAACTTAATACATTCTGCAATTTTCAGTAGTTTATTTTGCTTGACATCTGCTAAGATCATGGCAGAAAAATGTTCAAATTAGTGGGACTGTCACTGAAAATAACGAGGAAAAGCACTGTTAAAATATTGTACTGTGACTGCTACACGTGACCTGAAATCTAAACCGCCGATGGAGTACTGTACCTCTTCTTTGGCAATTCGCATGTTGTCGGTAACCTCTGAAAACACGGTGGGTTTTATGAACAGACCTCTGTCTCCGATGGCTAAACCCCCACACTCCAGCTTGGCACCTTCTTTCTTCCCACTTTCTATCAGCTCCAAAATTTTATCAAACTGTTTTTGGTCAATCTGTCAGATACAAAAGGCATGTCATGGAACAGCAGCTCTATTGTTGTCACTGTAATTCCAAAGACTTAGTTCAATTGCAGCTATATTATCGGACAATGGTTAAACTACTTCAGCACAGGGTTAGATTGTACTACTGAGGTTTGCATTTCACTTAGGATTCAGCTACATTACGAAAATGACCATATCTAAGCACGATTAATAGAACTTGTCTATACCTGGACTTATTCCAGAATACCTATTGCACTTAAAATTCACTCCCTCCCTTAATGTGAATTAACACTCACACATAGACAAGCCTTTTGGAGACTAAGGGTATGTCTACACCAGTGGCTCTGGACTGCTCCCTTACTACTGTACCCCTTTCAGGAGTCTGATCTGTCTTGCATACCCCCAAGTTTCACCTCACTTAAAAACTACTCGAGTGCATCTACATGACCTGCAATCACCCCCCTCCATGGTACTAATGCAGACAGACGCATAACTGTGTTGCAACAATTTCTGGTCTGCGGTCATCCTTTTTCCACACTGGCAGGACCAGACAGCCCTAGGACAGTTAGTCCCCAACCAGGTTAAACCAGTGAAGATCTAAGCATACCACAGCCCTCAGCTGGACAGTACTACAGCCTATTGCTTTTGGAAATTGTTTTTAATAGCAAGTGCACATCAAAATCATCCAGCATTGGACTGTCAATCTTCCCACTCGCTACAAACTTTCATTAGTAATTTGGGCTCTAGTCAAAGAAGGGTCCTGTTTTGACTTCAGTAGATGCGTGCATCAGGATGCACGAGTCAGGGTTTGCAAGACCCAGCCCAAAGCAGACGCAGTTATATAACCCCCCACTAGATTATCCACCAGCGACAGTTCTCCATAATTAATTCTGACCTCATGCTTCCAATCTGAATTTACCCAAAAACAAACATCAGAGCTCTGGGGAATAATGAGATATTTGGGAAGCCAAGGAAAAAAAACACAATATAATGTATGCGTTGCTGAGTGCATGCAAAATTTGCCTCTGCAATGTAAACACAAAGCAAATACAAAGTATATATGTTGCACTCACATATAACACATAGGGTAGGGTAAAATAGGGGACAGAAAATCTTTCAAGAATGCACAGTACTGCCTCGGGAAATGGCTGCTATCACAGATGATGCTGCGTGCCGCTTACAAGAGTTGGCAGGTGGTTTGCATATTGTTTATTTGCCTGGTTGCCACATGTGAATAACTTGAAAGTATCTGTGAGTGCTTTCCATGCTGACCTGTCTCTCGCCAAGACCAATCTAGGTCAACCAACCACTTTACATCACAAAAAACAAGAATATTTGTACAGCTGTAACTTCTTATAAAGCAAAAGCCTGTTAGATGAAGAAACACTGAGGAAAAGCAAAAACAACCACCTGTTTCCAAAAGCAACATAAAAGCACTAACCGTCCTACCCTTGTTATTTGAACTAGAGCTTGCAAGACTCTTAACTCTGACCACTATTTTAATCAAGGAGAGGAAGGATGGTTCAGTGGTTAGGGCAGTACCGTAGACTCTGGGAAACTCAGGTTCGGTTTCCTGGTCTTCCACAGATCTCCCCATGTGACCTTGGGCAAGTCACTTAGTCTCTATGCCTCAGTTTCCCCATCTGTACAATATTAATCCTGCCCTACCTCCCAGGGGCATTATGAGGAGAAATAAATTAAAGATTGTGAAATATTCTGATATATTATATTTCTGATCAAACAAGAGCTATTTATTATTTACAGCTTTTAATTTTGGTTTTACCCTCTATTAAAGAGGCCTGATCTGGTAAGACAAATCTTGCTGTTGATCCATCTAAACCAGAAAGCAGTGGTCAGTACCTGAGTTAGAGAAAAGCTATATATATATATATATACACACATACATACACACACACACACACACACCCTCCCCCAACAACCATGGTAGAAGAACCTGGGGGGAAAAAACAAAAAATACCACTCCTCATAGCACACCTGATCAGTTGGGCAAAGGTCTACATGGAGAAGCTTTGCCTTCCTAGTGCCTGCACTATTTCAATATTTTTTTTTATAAGCAGATGTTTATGACCCGATGTGAGAGATTTAGTTACTCTTTTATCATCTTGCTTTGCTCAACTACACGTTATTGAAATTATCCAGCCTTTTAAAAATCCAGCACCAATGTCTGACTCAGCAGCTTCTGCCCAGTGCATTCCTTAGGGTGACTCCAGGTTGCATAAAGTAATATTCCCTTTCATTTGTTTTATGGGTGTTGTCTTGCTCATTTATTACAAGGAAAGGTATTCAACCCACAAACGCACATCAGACTAACTGGAGTTGAAGATACCACTCAGAACTTTGTAGGGCCCCCTGAAGGTCCCTCCAACATTTTCTTCCCAAGCAAAACACATTTCTTACGTGTGGTTTCTCCTCACATGCATGCCTCATCCAGGCCTTTAGCTGACTCTGGACCATTTCAATCTCTGCTAAAGATTTAAGGTAAAATACCCCTAACCAATGCATGGCAGAACACTGTACTGTTGTCTTCCTCCACTGGCTGTGGCAGGTAATTGTGCAAGCAGACTAGATACCCAATCTGCCCATTCTTATGAGATATTGGTGGACAGTGGTAATCTGACCTACTCTATTAGGGTTTTAACACAACCAAATATTGTCTGCCAGGTACCATTTATCAATGGATTAGGTAGCAAGTTTGCAGCTTGCGCTGACTTACTGTATTATTCCCTACAGTCACTCAACCCCCAAGCCCCAGAATTCCCTGGGTCTGCATGTGAAATCAGCACTTGGCTCAGACAACTCTTGATGGATGCCATGTATGCTGCAGAGTAGTTCAGATCTGCAGCCAGCCAGCGAACTCACTAGGCTTTGTAGAGAAATCACATTCAAATGTGAAATATTGATGAGCTGAGTAGCACTGAAACCCTGAGCAGAGCTTTTGCTGACCTGTTTCAGTCCCCATGCCCCGCCCATCTCAGCACAGCTCTTTGCTTAGCTTTCTACAGTCTCATTTCATAGAGTACAAACCCCAAGTCCATGAAATGGCAGAGGATTTCCCAACATTTCATCCTCTGCATTCATTTTAAATTGCTACACATAGGGCTTGTCTACATGGCAAGTTACTGCATAGCAAGCCAGGGTGTGAATCTACAGCATGCTAACTTGCTGCACACCAGCTGGCTGGCAGGACTCTGCTGCCACAGACTAAAAATTTTCCATAGTGCACTTGGACGCACTCCCATTCCCAAGTGCACTACAGAACTTTTTTAGTGTGCTGTAGCAGGGTCACCACAGTCACTTAGCACACGGCAAGCTAATGCGCTGTAGTTTCATGCCCTGACTTGCCGCGTGCTAACTCACCATGTGACAACCCCACAGTATGTGTCAGGAACCACATGAAAGCTCTGAAAACAGCCTCCCCCACTCCACTCCCTATCTTGGGTCTCCTCTTGTTTAGATGGTTGGCACGCAGACATGCTGGAGAGAGGGAAAGAGCATATGCATCAGGTCAGATAGAACAGGAGAAATAGGACATGTGGTCCTGTTATATGTGAGAGTCAGTGAGCACCCCAACTTCGCTACTAGCCACTATCAGCTGTATTACTATAGGACCTATTTATGGACCAGGATCCTGTGGTGCTAGGTGCTGTACAAACACAAAATAAAAAGACAGCCCCAGCCCTTAGGAGCTTTCAGTCCGAGGTACCTTCACTCTCACTGAATATCAACTAAGGCCTGGTCTACACGAGGAAATTAGGTCGATACAACTACATCACTCAGGGCGGGGCATGAAAAATCCACCCCCGAGCAACACTGTTAAACTGACCTAGTGTAGACAGCACAAGGTTGACAGAACTCTCCCGTCAACCTAGCTACCGCCTCTCCGGTAGGTGGATTACCTAGGCCAATGGGAGAACCCCTCATGTCAGCCTACGTCGCTGAAGCAGTGCGGCTGCAGTGTTTTGAGTGTAGACCAGCCCTTATTCTGCAAGCAATTCCACTGGCTTCAAATGGGACTGTTTGCAAAGGAAGGTGTTGCTTAATGTAAGGCCATGTCTACACTACAGCACTGTAGCTGTGCCACTGTAGCATAAATGCTTCCTACAGGGCCAGAAGGTTGGTTTTTTCCTCCCCCAGTTGCAGTAGTTCATCTCTCCCCTCAGGTGGCAATAGCTAGGTTGACAGAAGCATTCTTCCATTGACCTAACTGCCTCTACACCAGGGGCATAGGTCAGCGCTCAGGCATACGAATTTTTCACACCACTGAGCAATGTAGCTATGTTGATCTTAATTTTAGAGGTAGACCAGGCCTAGGCAAAGATATCAGAATCTGGTCTTATCGCACTAGCCATTAGGTAGAATTCTTTAATTACCGCATACCTGTTATCAAGGGTCCCATTCTGCCATCCTTATTCACCTTGAGTCGTAATTTACTCATGCAAGCAGCCCAATGATTTCA
This sequence comes from Mauremys reevesii, assembly GCF_016161935.1. NCBI lineage: Eukaryota > Metazoa > Chordata > Testudines > Geoemydidae > Mauremys > Mauremys reevesii. The sequence continues at coordinate 7,745,390 of NC_052632.1, forward strand.
AAGCCATGACTTGCACGAGTAAGTCTTTATGCACAGTCAGAATGGCTGGCAGAACTGAGCCCTCATTGATTTCAGAACTCCAACTGTAAGTAGAACCTGCCTATTTCATACAAGGCCATCATGGCGACGGCCTAAGACTTTCTAGTCAGTGTTAAGAAAAGTCAGAAGCAACTGAAAATTATGGATTCCAGAGTTAGAACAAGCCGTGAAACTTCTGGAGTGGCATTTTCCCATTTACCTTTGGCAGAGCACAAGTTCTGTTTGTTATGTTTTATTAATAACTGGTTGACCTAGGAGAAGAAGAAATATTGCTCTCAATCGTGGATCTTTATGGCTTCCTTGGAAGGAATAAGAAGAGGTGTAAAAGCCTGAAATGTTGGCAAGGCTGATATTCAGGTCAGCTTGGCATCCTCCTGCCTTCTACGGACTCTGCTTAATCCCCCCCGGGCATTAGAGGTTTTGTTTTCCACTTCTATAGATTACCCTGTGATGAGGTAGCATCAGTATTTTATAGCTGAATTATAACACATCTGCAGCTACCATGCTCTGCCCGCACAAAATACTCCCTGTGCCGTAACAGGTTTTGCATTACTTGTGTAAATTTCTTTATCAAGCTTTCAGTTCATTTATAGAAAGAGCCAACATGTCAACCATCATGATTAATTGATGTTTAGAACGGAGAGAAGAAACAATAAATGACTTATTATCGCTGGATCAGGACTTCAGCTCTCACATGAACAACACTTGCACCAGGAGAACAGAAAACTATTCTCAAGCACATCATTACCTGTGGCCCTTGTTCAGTTTTGGCATCGAATGGGTCTCCAATGAGTCGTTTCTTGGCGTACTCAACGCTGCGCTTGACAAATTCCGGGTAGACCTGCTCCTCCACAAATACTCGAGAGGCAGCAGTGCAGCACTGGCCTTGATTAAAGAAAACTCCTTGATGGGCACATTCGACCGCCAAGTCCACTGGAATGGAAAGGTCACCACAGACAGAGTGAGGCGTTCTACTGACTTAAACCAGAAATTAACATGACTTGTTGAAACTCCCTCATTACCAGCTCCCCCTCTCAATGCTTCCTCAAAAAAAACTTACTTCAAGGAGGCCTATAAAAATATCAAGAAAGCAAGCTCCCTGTAAGCAGCCAGACACGACCAAATCTTCTGACCGTCTGCACCATCTAGGGTGACCAGGTGTCCTGATAAAATCAGGACCGTCCCAATATTTGGGTGGTTGTCCCGCGTCCCGACCGATCTTTGGTTGGGACACAATTTGTCTCGATATTTCGCTCCGCCGGCAGCACTCAGCATTTTTTTTTTTTTTTTTGCGCTCCAGCGGCGGACCCGTGCCCCCACCCGCCCCATGTGTCCCAATATTTTCTTCATCTCATCTGGTCACCCTAGCACCACCATCCTTCCTCCTGGCACAGTCTCAAGTTGCACGTCTCAGCTAAGGTCCCAGTTCTGTCACCTTGACTAACACGGAGTAGTAGCTTATTCCCCACTAGTCATCCCATTAAGGATGGCAGAATTTAGTCCTTATCCCCTGTGGTGGGAAGTTTTGTGGGAAGGATGCTGCCTTTACATAAAGCAGCTGCAGCTTCTCTTTTTTCAGGGAGACTAGAACGAGTCAGTGCAGGAGTGCTGGCTGAGCAAATTGTGTGGCCAGCCGAGCAGGGCTGCACTGATACAATACACCATCTTTGCAGCCTCAGCCAGCAGGGCTCTTCCCAGTGGGTCACCCCCCCCAGGGAGGGCAGCATTCAGAACAGTCCGCTCCTGTTTACGTGAACCCTCCTTTTGCAGCCAGGCACCTGGCTGGTGCAGGGAGCAGCGTAGCACACCCTCTGGCAAAGGAGTTTCTGCCAGGCTTTGTGGCAAGTTGGACCACACTGCGTCCTCTGCTGGAGCCCTGTGAGGTTACATGGGAGCCACTAGCGGTGCTGTGCTGGCCACTGAGGCTAGAAAATTATTGAATTGCAATGTGACAAATACTTACAGTCAGCATCCGCACACACAATGCAGGGGTTCTTCCCTCCAAGCTCCAGTGTCACCCGTTTGAGATTACTTTTAGAGGCCGCTTCCTTGATCAGTTTTCCAACCTATGGCATTGGGATTCACAGGGCACAGGTTTATTCCTCAAAAAAAAAATGACTTCATTCAAAGCATCATAAAATGCATGATGTTAACAAGAGCAGGACAGGCTGTGAAACTGCTAGAATTATAAAATAATTATTCCAGGTTTCCAATCTCTGAATTTTCTAGTTCTCACCAGCTGCTTCTACAAGGTACTGAGCCATCCAAGGTGGGTCTTGCAATTTTAAGATCACAAATATTTATCATTTGTCTTAGATATAACTGAAATGTAGAGGCCTGGTATTGTATAGTTCTTACCTATGCACGCAGTCCCCCGGAAGTCATTTTTTGGACAGAGTAAGGGCTGCAGGATCAGGCCCCTAATTGGACAATGCAGGAAGTATTGCTAATGGACTACTGTTCTTATAAAAGTACAATCTATCAGGTGACACCCTGCCATTTGTTATGAAGGTACCAGTCATGGCTCCATACTTAATGAGGTGAGTTTTGTACTTAAAGAAGGGATTCGGTCTCTGGTATTAGTATATCTACTACCACAGGACAGGTTTTACTTTTTGGCTACAGAATGAATTGTCCTAGGAATTTACAATGGTCATATAATTAGGGCTGGTCCCCCCCCGCCAAAAAAAGTTTTTTCCATGAAAATTTTTGAACCAAAAATACCAAACAAAAAATGGTTTCATTTGAATTTTCCCCTAGTATTTTCTGACAAGATTATTTGAAATCAACCACTGTGATCATCTAGTCTGTCTTCCTGCATAACACAGATCACCAAACTTCCTCCAAACAATTCATGTTTGAACTACAGCTTATCTTTTAGAAAAAACATCCAATCTTGATTGAAGAATTTCCAGTGATGGAGAATTCATAGGTTGTTCCAATGGTGAACTATCTTGGCCGTTAAAAATGCAGGCCTTGTTTTCTGTCCGAATCAGTCTAGGCTCAAATTTCAGCCATTGGCTTTTGTTTAACCTTGCCTGCTCGACTGAAGAGTCCATTATCAAATGTTTGTTCCCCAAACATGCATTTAAAAACTGTGACCAAGTTACTCCTCAGCCTCCTCTTTGTTCCGCTAAAGAGATTGTGCTCCTTGAATCTATGGTATGTGAATGGTATGTCCTCTTAACCTTGTACTCAGTTTTGTGCCTGGGAGAAACATTCAGATCTTGTTGAATCAGAAGAGTAAAAAGAACATAAGTGTCAATCAGCTGAAGAGTTCATTGCTACACTCAAGTTTCATCTGCTACCTTTATAACCAGAGCAAGATTCCCAAACCAGAAGTGGACCTGGTCCTTCCAATTAGCAGTGCAGAGTCCTGCCATTAGCTTACCCGGCTAGCCCTCAAGAGAATAGAAACAGAAAGCTGTTTTCTGCTGAAAATTAACATAACTTGCTATAAAGCTAACAGGGTAAGAGAGACATTATTATATGGTAGCTGCTTGATTAGGAATAAATTAAACTCACTGAAAAAGTAGGAAGCTAGAAAACACTGTCAGGTAATTGAAGATCAAAATTGTTATGTATTTATGTTAACCGAAAACATTTTTAAAAATATGTTTTCATTCTCCCCTGCCCCACGTTCATTTTGATTTAAACATTCACCTGCAGTATTTGCACCCAAATATTAAAGCATGATGCTAATGCACAAGAACCAGGAAGTGAAACGGGTTAGAAATATCTACCTACCGAATGTACTCAGTATGGCCCTCATTACTGTATCAGAGCACTTCAAATTTTTAAATGCCCACCCACAACTCAAAGATAAACCACCACGCGTAAAATCCTGACTCCAATGAAGTTGATGGAAAACCTCTCACTGACTTGGATGGAGCCAGGATTTCAGCCCGAACCTTAAGAAAGAGGATATCCAATACATTTTCTTGTGATGACAGATTTGTTAAAAAAAAATGAACAAAGTGGATCCATAATAGGCCAGACTATGTGTTACAAAAACAAGAAAGTTTATAGGATTTTAGAACAAAGAGAGCCTGATTTTGATGATATATTATTCTTAGCCTACAAAGTTAATTATTTCTATGTATTTTACATAGTTTGTCTAATTATACAGAGAATCAAATGAAGGGCAATATCCAACATGAGCATGCTGCTGATCCCATTCATATTTATACTACAATCTTCACAAGGAACAAGGATGCTCCATGCAGTGTTCCCGGTGGGATAACCAATGGGAATGCACACATATATGATAAGCCACTAGATGGTGCTGTTAAACACAAAACATTTGGCCTTCAGCATGTCTTCGAACCTTTAAAATGACACACCCCTCTGGTGTTGGAGAAGGCAGCTCAGTGTAATTTATCATAATTATGCAAATTATAAAAAGCATGTGGTGAATGTCAAAATGAGGAGTTGGAAGAATGCTCAAGTAGGAGGTGACTACTCAAAAGAAAATGAAAAAAAACCCCAAGTCCAACACATGGCCTGGTTGAATAGCCAACACACGTAGATCCTTGGCATAAGCACCTTCCTTTATTGGATGCTGCCCTTTGTCATGCAGCAGATGAGGATATACACATGCTGCATATACATTGCTATAGATTTTATTGCAATAATATTACAGGGGCAAAGTTGCTAAGCAACTAGTGAAAAAAACTGAATCAAAATTTGCCTACAAGTTTGAACAGCAGCATTCACCGCCCTTGTGTTCTCTCTTTCGGCCTGCCATTAGCACGCTCAGGTTTTAGTAGCAAATATCTATCTCAAAGCCTCACTGAAAGTGAAACTCAGTATGCAAGTTGGTTGTCAATTATTTGCTCAGTACTAACAGACAACAAAAAGAGCAAGACAGACCAGCTAACCCCAAGTGAGCACTCGGAGAGGTCATTTTCCCTGTTCAAAGCAGGTGTACATCTCTATCTTGCACGTACAGCCCAAAAGGATTCTTATTGCTGTGATATTTTAATTGTAGTTATCTAAATTTAAAGGGAGGGGAAAACATTGGGTTGAAGGTGTTTGTACTATACCATTTCTACTGTTAGAGGGTTCAACTCTCAGTCCCTTTCATAACAAATTGTGTCATTGACTTGGACTCCAATGGGATCAGGATTTGGCCCAGAATGGATGTAGCGCTGGGTTATATTTTTGTAGAAGACTCAATAACTAGCGTGTGATTAAAACAGCAGTAGAATTGTTTAATATGAATATAACATTGTTTTATAGTTACGCAATCTTGTTGGCCAGTGCTGACGTCTAACTGGTGAATGCCAGGTCATTTCAGATAATGTGATTTTTAAATCGTTATGATACTAATGACCGCTCCAGCAGATCACCTTGTTTATAGACTACGCACCATTCGTGATGGACCTTCAGAATTTTGGTTTAAGGTTTAAAAAAAATGTAGAGATTTTCAAAAGCATTAAATGTTGGCCTAACTGCTTTGACAGAAGTCAGGGGTCATTGACTACAGTAGGAGCAGCGTCAGACCATGGCCCAAAACCTCTGAAAAATCCCACCAAGCAGATTTCCCCCCCCCCCCCAAAGCACTGAGTATCACTGAAATTACAATGGTCTGAGCTTCCCAGATAGCCCTTCTACCTGAGAAATACTGCTCCTTGCCAAGAGCAGTGTCCAGTAACTCAGGAAGGCTAAAGGCAAGTTTAAGCAGAAAGTGATCACCTACCTCTGTTGATCCAGTGAAAGCTATTTTGTCAATGTTCTGATGGGCAGAAATGGCTGCCCCCGCTGTGGGGCCATATCCTGGCACTATGTTTACCACACCGGGAGGAAAGCCCACCTGAAAATGAAGTTAGAGATTAGACTATAGAAATAGGGCAATCAGAACCATTCAGATTTCCTCCCAGCACTCCAGTTTGCTTGGACTAAAAACCAGGATATGCTCCTATATGGAGGATTTACCATCACTCAATGGAAATAATTTCTATAGTGTTTTCTATCTGAGCATCTCAAAAGAACTTTCTAAACATTAATCAGCTGAGCCTCTCAATGCCCCAGCAAATTAACCAACCCCCTTCCCCCCATCCTGCAAACACTTTACCTACGTGCACGACTTTTCTCACGTAAGCGGTCACATGGAAACCAGAATCAGGGCCCAAATGTTCATCAAACCCCAAGGTATGCTTAGTACTTTTTAAGAATGAGGCATGTAGCACACAAAGGTTTGAAATCAAAAGCAAGCGGACAACTTGCCAGATTTAGAATGGTTTTCATGACCTATTCCAGCACTCAGGTTTCAGAGGGGCAGCCGTGTTACTCTGTATCAGCAAAAACAACAAGTCGTCTTTGTGGCACCTTAGAGACTAACATTTATTTGGGCATAAGCTTGCGTGGGCTATGAAAGCTTATGCCCAAATAAATGTGTTAATCTCTAAGGTGCCACAAGGACTCCTCGTTGTTCTTCCCAGGACTGTGCTGCTTGCTACCTACTGGATTGGACATGATGAAAAGAAGAGCCACAATTAAGTGCCTGGAATCACCAGGAGAATTATTGGAGGATTTGTATTTCACAGCTCTGCTGTTATAACAAAAAAGTCTTCCGGCCAAATTTAGCCTTCAGCCACAGCTATACAACCCTAGTCAGTGGATGACTAAAGGCAAAATTTGGCCCTTTAAAGTTTGTTTTGAGCAGAAAGATCCTGAGGTTGCCTCTTGTGGTTCTTCACAGGCCAGGAGGATTAAGATGCCAGTAAGACACCACTAGATGATGTGGTTTTTTTCACTAGCTCCAAGAGAGCAGATGGTAAGAGTCTTGCACCAGTTTTCACCACATTTATAATGTATTAACATATGGCAGCCATTTTGTGTGTTCTGGCACAACGACAATAGGCAAAGCTTTGGTAAAATTCTAGTGAAATGCAAGCCAAAGTCTTGACCCAGCTGATCTGTTTATTGCTCTCTGAAACGTGGGCTGCTGCGACGAGGCGTATTTCTAGGCTGGCCAGTCTCCATTTCTGACTGGGAAGTGCAGGCACACAACCTGCTTGCCTAGTATCCCATGAGTCAATCGTTATTCAGCTCCCTTCATTTCTTGTGGATTCTTCTAGTACACACATTCATGAAGCTAATAAGAGACTGCACCTGTACTAGTAGAGTTATTTGTGTAACTTACGTGAGATTCTTTTTAATGCATCTGAGGTGTGGGGGAGGGGCGGGGGGAAAGGAACATGGTTTGGTTATAAATTGCCTTGGAAAATTCTACTTTCTTCTGGGTAAGGTTTTAAGATTTTGATGGTTGTCTAGCTTGCCTACTCCAGCTTGGGAAAAAGGAGAGAGGAAACAAAGGATGTTCAACACTTTGCTGCTCACTCTGCCAGGAACATTGGTTTAAACTCCTGGGTATTTGCTAAACCACTTAAAAAAAAATTAAAGCGAGCAAGAGATGCATGTGGCCATATAAGCATTGTCTTTGGGACTGCGTATGGCAACACTTCAGCAAAGCACATAAGAACACGTATAACTTTAGATCTGTGTTTAAGTGACATTGACTTTAATAGGACAACTGGCTTGTTTAGGCCAGGCTGGGTAAAATTGAGGCCCATGTGAGTAAAGGCTGGCTGAATGAGTTGGTGGCTTCCATGGTGGGGAACATATTCATCCTTGGCTTAACTGCATTGATGTCAGTGGGCTTGCACCGGGGGTGAAGTCAACTCCCTGGTTTAGGAAGATTTAGGCCATATATCTGAAATGTATTTTCCTGGGAGGGCCTTGGGTCCTGATCTTTCAGCCAAGAACTGTGGGGGCACATGGCTGCACCTGCATTATTTTCCATGCAGGATTAGGGCCCTGAGTCATAACCCCTATGCTCGGTTATGGGGACTAGATCTTCGTTCTCTGTTAAGCACCAGGCACACTTTCATAAGTCAATCGTAATAAAACGGTCACGATGATGTAATGCAATTTCTGTGCATGAAGCAGCTGCAGGATCCAGTCCCATATTTTAAGGGCCAAATTCTGCCACCTGTACTCATGCCAAGTAGTATCCTGCTTTGTGATCAGTCCCACAATTTATGGGACAATTCCAATAACATGAATAAGGGGGGCGGAATTTAGCTCCAAATAGTCTCACTAAACGTATTAGAAAAGAGAAAAAAATACGACATACCTGGTGATGTAGGCACCATTTCAGCAAGATACGTGCCCAACACATGCCCAACTTTAAGCATATGGCTAGCCTGATCCCATTGAAGTTACTGGGACTACTTGCATGCTTAACACTGGACACTTGCATAAGTACCTTGGTGAATTAGGGCATTCATGCACAGAGATCAGGAGATAAAAGTTGGAAAGAAAAAGAGGAGGTTGTTTCTAGGTCTGGCATTGAACAGAGCTGGCAGCAACATCTTTGGGAGCGGACAATGGCTACAGCTGCCTTTTGAACTGGACCCACTGCCTATGAGAAACAATAACCCGGATAAACTCCTTGAATGTGCTGCTAAGATTTCTTACCTCCTTGACTAAGGAACCAATGTAGAGGGAAGTGAGGGGCGTCTGCTCAGCTGGTTTAATAACCAGTGTGTTCCCGCAGCACAGTGCTGGTGCCATCTTCCAAACAAGCATGAGCAATGGAAAGTTCCACTGAAAGAGAGCAGAAAGCTGATCAAATTTGTGCCAGTCAGCTCCTACTGACCTCTGCAGCATTTCCCTTTGCTTTCAGAGAAAATAAAACGACTAGGAAGATCTCCACCATTACAAAGGACTCATGGGTGGGTTACACAGGTAATCGCCTTTGAAAAAAGTTTAGAGTACAAATTGCACCAGGCACGAATGACAGGTTCTCTTACTCAGACAACTATGGAAGAAGTTTTACTGAGCTGGAGATTGGTGAAGCACAGAGACTTTATGAGCTGTAGTTAGGACAGACAAATAGAATTGAAGTAGAAAAATCAATCTACATGCGTGTAAGTACCATCATTTCCTGCATTGTACATACTTGCAGCCTTACATTGTGCATTAGTCACAGCCTGCAGAGGCCGTTAGAAGTGGAGCTGGAAAGAAACGTAACTGGAGAAACTCATAAGTGGAGATGCCATTCTGGGCTGCCACATACTTTGTCATCCCGATGTCCCAGCTAAAAGTTGGATTTACATCTTATTATTTTATACCTCAGGCCTCCTTCCGCTGCACAGCCACACCACAGGACCATAACTGACTGAATACCAGCCCCATGTCCATGCATGGCTATCCAGGAAACCACAACTGGAGTTCCAATTTGCTGACATAGCTATTTGCAGCAATACATTTCCCAGTCTTCCCAGTACGTTAATGAGGGTAACCTCATGGCTACACATTAAAAATCTCCAAATAATTCCACTGGGTTTGTTCTTTTGTGGTTAGTTTATTTCAAAGCACTTAATTTTATAACCCTAGATAAATTAGCACAAGAGTAAGTACTTAATCGCTTACTCTTAGGCCTCAACTGGAGCAGTGTGTCCAGTTCTGGGCCCAACATTTCAGGAAAGATGTGGACAAATTGAAGAAAGTCCAGAGAAGAGCAACAAAAATGATTAAAAGGTCTAGAAAACATGACCTGTGAGAGGAGACTGAAAAAACTGGGTTTGTTTAGTCTGGACAAGAGAGGGGACATGTGAACAGTTGTCGAGTACATAAAAGGTTGTTACAAGGAAGAGGGAGAAAAATTGTTGTTCTTAACCTCTGAGGACAGGACAAGCAGCAATGGGCTTAACTTGCAGCAAGGGCGGTTTAGGTTGGACATTAGGAAAAACTTCCTAACTGTCAGAATGGTTAAGCACTAGAATAAATTGCCTAGGGAGGTTGTGGAATCTCCATCATTGGAGATTTTTAAAAGCAGGTTAGACAAACACCTGTCAGGGAAGCTCTAGATAATACTTAGTCCTGCCATGAGTGAGAGGACTGGACTAGATGACTTCGAGGTCCCTTCCAGTGCTATGATTCTATAACTGTTAGGCCTCTGCTAACTACCAGTACGTCCCTCAGCCTGCACCGCTTCCAGCAGCTCCCATTGGCCTGGAGCAGCAAACTGCAGCCAGTGGGAGCCGCGATCAGCCAGATGTGCAGACGCGACACGTAAACAAACTGGCCCGGCCCGCCAGGGGCTTTCCCTACACAAGCGGCATCCCAAGTTTGGGAAACACTGATCTACAGGACACTCTCCTATTCTGTCTCCCAATCCCTCTGCAGTCACCCCTCTCAGGCAAAAATAAACAGTCCATTCAACCCCAAGATCTAGGTCAGAAGTCAGTCACGAGGGACCTGATCCTGTTCCTACTGAAGTTAGTAGCAAAATCTTCCATTGACATTAATGCAAACTGGATCAGGCTCAAAGTCTCCAGCATCCCACCAAAAACACTGAGTTGTTTTAGTCTGGTTCACCCTCCACAACACTGGCCCGAGATCTTCCTCTGACCTTCCCCAACAGACTCCCACAGCAAAGTAGCTTACACACTACTCTTTGCCTCTAACACAGATGTCCAAAAGCACTTGACAACCATTGCGGCTCCTCTACAGCTGTAAATTCTGGCTGCCTATTTAAATAAAGCTAATACCACTTGCTGAAGAACTGAGGAATTCCAAGTACTAGCCAGAGTTTCTCAGCATCAGAAACAAACCCACCAGGAAAAGGAAAATGGTATTGATCAGCTATAAAACAAACAATGGCAAATGACCATTTAAAAACTAAACAAACCACAATGCCTCCCAGCCAGTCAACAACTGTAACTATCAGGACAACTACCTTGCAACCACTCAATAAGAAAAGGATCAAGAGGTAAGAATAGCAGATGATCATGGATGGGTCACTGGTTACTTTTATGTAAGTGCCATATGGGAGACTGACACTTGATCTTGAGATCCAGCCTTCTATGCCAAAGAGCCGTTCAGAACGCCATAGGTTAATTCCTTCTGATGAGTCAAGAAACAACATCAACAGGCTCCAAAGGGAATGCTCTCCAGTTCAACTTCCTCATCTAGGAGGGTGTGATGGGGCACACTTGTCCCGCACTGGTACTGCGAGGGTTAACTCCACTCTCTGGGCCAAGGAGGCCACGCCCCCGCAGCCCTGCTCCGCATGCTCCAGATGGAGATTAGGTATAAAAGGGAGCAGCTCAGGCTCAGCTCATTCAGGGCTGACCACCAAAGAGAGGACACACGCAGCAAGCTCCAGCCCAGGAACCACAGAAGCCCCAGACAGCAGAAGCCAGGGATGCGGAGACTCCGGAGGATGCCCAGTGAGTGGCGGAGTTGTTGGGAGCCATACTGATCGAGGAGCCCAGAGACCATGGCAACGCTTGGACCACAACATCAGGAACCGGGTAGAAAGTAACTCATGGACACTAGTTCTGTTGTCAAGTGGAGTCAGCGTATTTCGGACGGATTCCCAACTGACCTGGTGGCAGGCATACTTGCACTGACAGGGCCCTGAACTGGGACCTGGTGAAGCAGGGAGAGCCCAGGCCCCCTCTACCAGGCTGCCACCCACCCTGGAGTGGTAGCCCACTCCCCTGACAGGCCACGAGTTCACGTAGCCCCACAGAAGGAGCAGTTATACTGACTGGCCACTAGGCCCCACATCCCTGAGAGAGGGCGACCTTGCTGATGCTGGCCACTAGGCCACACAGCCCTGAGTGAGTGGCTCTACTGACTCTTGCCGCTAGGCCATACCACCTTGCTGAGCCAGGTGGCCACACGGGCTCTGATGACCACTAGGCGATATACCCCAGTTGAACTGGGAACCCATAGTGACTTGGGCCATTGGGTCTCACATCCCTGTGGGAAGGGCCCATCACCCTGACTCTGGCCATTGGGCCACACAACCTTGAGAGCATGCGCAGCCATCCTGACTTTTGCCATTAGTCCACACAACCCCCAGACAACAGGTGGTTGTAAGGACACGACCGCGGGGAAGTAATTATCCTGCCCCAAGAGAGGATGAGGCACACTTGCCCTGCGACAGAAGGCAATGACTGCAATGCTGGGGGGGGGGGCATGCATATATATTTTTGTAACTAGAGGGGACCCTCGGGGTAGGAGCACCTCTTGGCTAAAAACATTAGACAGTCTTACACTTACCGGCGTTATAGCCCCACAGACCCCCATCGGTTCATGCATGGTGAAACAGACAACATTTTCATCTGCAAAACAAAAACGTGTAAGGGATCAAAGCTAATATTGCGACATACCCACATGTACTGCCCTAGTGGGGGGTTAAATAGTGGAAACAATATAAAATGAGTATATAAGTAACAGACCAGTGAGGCAGAATGAATATAAACTAGTTAAAGGACATGAAGCTAATCTGAGAAGATTGTGGAGTCACCCAGTCTATCCCCCACCCAGGCAGGGTGCTCTTCAAAAAGGATGAAAATTATCTGATGGGAAGCATCTACCCCAGAACAATTCTGATCTTCTGCTAAATACAGAGAGCCAAGTGCTGCTCTAATTCAGACTGGTATAACCCTTCGAAATCCAGACTTTCATCACATCAATTCCACTGGGTCAGTTCCTCTCTTACACTTGCTGCTCAGACACGTTCAGTTGGTGTAATTCTTCATTTCAGTGAAGAATAAAAGAAAATTAAAAATCATAAGTGTTGATAATTCGTTGGGGGGGTTTATTTCCCAGGGAAAAATTTCAAAAAAATTTTGTGTGACAAATTGCCACAAGAAATATTTAAACAAAAAATTATTTCAATTTGATTCAAAAATAAAGTTTTGATTTGATTCAATTAGAATCAAACATTTTGTTTCTGATAATAGAAACAAAAAATATTTTAGTGTTAATTTCCTGTCACAAGATTTAATAAAATCATTTGCCCATTAGAAATTTTGCTTTCTATGAAGCTCCATTTGGGGTGGGGGTGGGGGCACTCTAGTTATTATGCACTTTGGAAGTGATCTCAAACAAGACTGAGAGCCAGTCTCCATAGAGAACAGACCTGCAAATTAAAGCTTGGGTGACAGAAATATCTGATTTGCCATAGGCTTGGACTCTGTTACCCTTAAATCAATGCTGACTGGTGGAGGGTGGGGTGAGAGGTGGAACAAGTGCAGTCCTTCAGAGCTACCAGAAGGAGCCGCTCTTTAACCTTTGTCTGTGGTGCTCTTTCCTTCATGGACAAGCACCAGCTATCATGAGGGCAAAGGAAAGGAGCAGGCTGCTGACTTTCAATTAGCTGTTCACTCACTTCGTGCAAACACCTTTGTTACCTTAAGTAAACACCCTGTCATTTCCCAAAGCCACACCTGTGCTCACACATGAGCAGATAGATTCTTCCCTCCGTTACTCACACTAAATCCGCTGGCATGGGTGTAATGAAGCACAGAATTGTGCACAACCTCTGGCAGAGGAGTTTTAAAAAAAAATGCTGCAAGTGTTCAAAAATCAATTAAATACCTCTACAAACTAGAGCTTGACCAAATCCCCAGGAACTGAATGTCTGCCACGTACTTTGATTACCGACAGATCTGAGCTAGCAGGTCTGGCCTCTCTCCAATAAACCCAATTTAACTAACAACAAAGAAGGTACTCAAAAAATATCCTTTGAACTTTGATTTCCAATGCACTCTCACCAACAGTGAAATCTTGAGTTTCAGTGAAACTGGATGCACAATAACCAGGGATAGAATTCTCATAAGTCTATAGGGCAGTTCCAAAATGCTCAGGGAGATACATAATCTTCTGTTAAAAACTCTATGGCTTTTCCATAAGGGAAAAGGCATAAAGTAATTTGGGGGGTGGAAGGGAGGAATGATTTTTTTCAGAAGGGAAACTCCCTAAACTGGTTCTGTCTCAATGTACTTGATATCTCAGACTAAAGGAGCTTTTAAATGTGAACATGGAATGGTTCAACTTACCCACTGGGATAGTTCTGCCTTGGATTTTATCAGCCCACCCAGCATAATATCTAAGTGTCTTTATACAGCCTTCCAAGTCAATGAAGAAGGCATGAAGAAAAGGTTTCCCTGTGTCCATTGTTTCCAAGGTCTGAAACAACAAATCACATGCATGGTTATATACTGCTTAATATTTATTGGGGGGGGGGGAGGGGTTGTTTTTAAAGATTCTAGACAAAAAATTTTCTGCAGTCTACAAGGTTTATCTTTCTTCCACCCCGCACAAATGGAGAGGGGTGCTCTCTTCCCCCTCCCCCCCACCATGGATGATGATGGGATGGATTGCACCCTCAGCAAGTTTGCAGATGACACCTAGCTGGAGGGAGAGGTAGATCTGCTGGAGGGTAGGCATAGGGTCCAGAGTGACCTAGACAAATTGGAGGATTGGGCCAAAAGAAATCTGATGAAGTTCAACAAGGAGAAGTGCAGCATCCTGCCCTTAAGATGAAAGAATCCCATGCACCGCTACAGGCTGGGGACCGACTGGCTAAGCGGCAGTTCTTCAGAAAAAGACCTGGGGATTACAGTGAGTGAGAAGCTGGATATGAGTCTATGTGCCCTTGTTGCCAAGAAGGAAAACGGCATATTGGGCTGCATTGGTAGAAGCATTGCCCGGAAGTGATTATTCCCCTTTATTAGGCACTGGTGAGGCCACATCTGGGAGTACTGCGTCCAGTTTTGGGCCCCCCTACAAAAAGGATGTGGACAAATTGGAGAGCATCCAGCGGAGGGCAATGAAAGTGATTAGGGGGCTGGGGCACATGGCTTATGAGGAGAGGCTGAGGGAAACTGAGCTTATTTAGTCTGCAAAAGAGAAGAGTGAGGGGGGGGGGGGAATTTGATAGTAGCCTTCAACTACCTGAAGGGGGGTTCCAAAGAGGATGGAGCTCGGCTGTTCTCAGTGGTGGCAGATGACAGAACAAGGGTCTCATGTTGCAGTGGGGGAGGTCTAATTTGGATATTAGGGAAAAACAATTTCATTAGGACGGTGGTGAAGCATTGGAATGGGTTACCTAGGGAGGTGGTGGAATCTCCATTCTTAAAGGTTTAAGACTCGGCTTGACAAAGCCCTGGCTGGGATGATTTTGTTGGGGTTTGGACTAGATGACCTCCTGAGGTCTCTTCTAACCCTAGTCTTCTATGATACTCTGATAGAAAAAGCCTTCTTTGTTCACTGGATGATGGAAAGCATGTTTGGAGAGCACGTGCCTTTAGTAAAGTAACCTCTTTGGGCCCAAATCTGCTCTCACACTGGTGCAAACCAGGGATATCTCCAATGAGGTCAATGGAGTTATAGCTTGGACCAGTTTTATACCAGCATGTCAGAATCTGGCTCCTCCTCTTTTTGCAGTTCCAAATTCCAGTGGCCCTGTTCCTCTCCTCTTGTCATGCAAGCTGGACAAGAACCAGCATAAAGGAGGCACTACTCCTTGGTTGAATTAAATGTGTGAACAAAGGTGAAGTTGTACACTGCCATCCTTCAGAACCTTGGAGGTCCAAACAGGATCTGAATAGACTTCCCCCTTCACAGGGAGTAGGATTCTTATCCAGCTGGAGTAGTGCCTGCTAAAATTATTGTACATGCAGTGCCCCGATTTCTAAAAATAAACAGACAAAGCGGTCATGAGAGTGACTGAAAAAGCCATACCAGGGGCTGGCAGGAAGCTCAAACTGAGCTTCCTGGTTTGTTTATGGCTCAAGGAGGTTCTCTTAATTTTCTATTTTTGACACGAATTTAACTTAGCGAGCGGTGTTTCGATCACACAGCCTTTTGCATAAAGATGGGCAGAAACATTTATGTTTCCAGTAGTGTTGGAACTAAGCCACATGGATGCAGAGCTGGATTTTTCCTAAGTCCAGGGATGTTCAGAACTGGGGGTTTGGTTGTGCTCATCTTGAGATTTGAGTCAACCATGAAGATGGGTCAGTGAGGTTGCCCCAGGAAAAGCCTCAACTCACCACAGCAAGTTGACACATCCTTAACTCTAAGCCCACGGCTAAGACCATCCCTATTTACGGCAGCACTCAATTTTTAAGCACGTGCTTAAGTCCCAATGGCTACAATGAGACTTAAGCATGTTCTGAAGTGCAGTGCTAGGTGGGGTGGATTTCAGCCTGTGCTTAAAGCTAAGCACAGGCTCAAGCATTGTTTTGAATCAGGGCCAATATGAACACACAATTTGGCCTGAGTACAGATACAAGCCCTCCTGGAGTTCAGGGATGTCCGATATGGTTTTAGTTTAGCCCCATATCCAAGTTAGAGAAGAGTCCCACAGAAATCAGTGGAAGTCTCTGACTTTATCAGGTTGTGGAGCAAGTCGTCCTTCCCTTGGACTGACCATGAGGCTTCATTCTTCAAGACCAAGACATTGTTGCAAAAAGCTATTTTCCCTTTTTGGTGTAAACAAGATTGTCCAAATTCACACAGCATCACATCCTACTTGAAGTTTCATTTTGCAAGCAGCATGTTCATGAAAAGTGTGCCCAGTGATACATTTTAAGTCCTGAACTAAAAGCAGCAGGAAGCAGTTGCTTTCCCCCACCCCTGCCCTTTACTCTCGGGGCAGAGGGGAGGGGAAGTAAACTTGCAAATTGACAAGAATTGGATGTGCACCCTTCTTTGTTCCTCTGTAATGTATAGAAAAGGTCAAGAGATTTCTGTGCATGTCTTTACACCGTCTAACCTGGAAGACTCCATGACAGCATCACAAGAGCAAAGACTGAAAAAGTGGAGAAGGAAAATTGTAACAGTTTAAAAGAACTGTTTGTATTAACACTCATTTAATATCAGTGGCCAGTCAAGGTTTTGGAGACAATCTTGTTAAAGCTTGTTCAGTTAAGTGTGAGAGCTAACAGAAATCCCGTCAAATCCTTTGGCAAAAGACGACAACCAGACAGGACATTCCTGATACTGAAGGTTAAAAGCAAGCCGAAAAAATTTGTCCATCGGAAAGAAAAAGAGGCACAAGGCCAACTTAAAAAAAATGTTGTTGGTTACTGAGATCAAACACTCTTATTTCTGGGAAAATTTGAGTCAGAACTTTGTGGCTTAGGCCCAAAGCTAATTTTTGCTTTTTTAAAAAAAGATGACAAATGTCCAAATGAACTAGTGTCTCTCCTCCTGGTCCCAGCTTGCGCATATCACACAGCCATCACAAGTCTAGCATCACTCACCTCTCTGTCTGGCAGAGGCACTAGGAGCACATCAGGACCAAACTGCATGGACCAAGCTTCCCGGGGCAACCAGATTAGGAAGAGGGAGGAGTTGCAATACACAGTGCAGGTGCATTGGTTCTGTGAGCAGTCAAGTCATAGTGGAATAATTTTTATGATGAGCTAGAGGCACAGATGGATGTTTTGTGAACAGAGTCGGCTCCAGCTTTTTTGCCACCCCAAGCAGCGAGGCCAAAAAAGAGCCACGACCAGCGGCACTTCGGCAGCAGCTCTACTGCGCGCCGCTTCATTCTTCAGCGGTGGGTCCTTTCCTCTGAGAGCGAGTGAGGGACTCGCCGCCGAATTGCCGAAGAAGATCTGGACATGCCGTCCCTTTCCATTGGCCGCCCCAAGCACCTGCTTCCTTTGCTGGTGCCTGGAGCCGGCCCTATTTGTGAATAGCTCAAAATCTTCACACACATCTTTCTGCCGTTTATTTCAATTGCTATAAGGAAGTTAAATCCTTTAGACATTCCATTTGATGTGGCTTACTGCAAATCAGTCACGTTGTTTTATTGTTGCCATTGTCACTTGTCCCCTTTAATGTTCTGATAAGTAGAACACCCAAGTCAGGGATGGCACAGACCTATTTAGGTCATCCTCTGCCAATGCAAGACTGTTCCCAACTCTGTATCTTTGTTCTTCTCTTCAGATGTTTCTTTCATTGAATTCCACACAGACATGATTCCTTATTTAACATAGTGATTATAGAACCTTTTAGCCTTAGCCGGTTGTCTTTGCCTGCTAGTTTTAAACAGGGTGGGGGTTATTTGTTCATTTTGTTCTAGGACTTTATTTAAATATTTATTTAACACCATAGGTAAGAACGTTAACCTGAAGTAAGGATATGGTGTTTTTTTTAAATATTTTTTTATTTATTTATTAAGTTCAGTAACTCAAAGCTAACACATGACATGGACATCTCCAATGCATGCCCTAAACTCTCAAACCAGAGAGTTGAATTCACCACGGCACCAATGCAGTTAGCCAAGGATGAATATGACCACCCATGGGTGCCACCACCTCCCATGAATCCACTCTGTGGATGCAGGCCCTGATGGCCCCATCCTGCAGTCTTTACTCACATCAGCCTCAGTTTTGCCCAGCCTAGTCTAAAACAAGTCAGTTGCCCTGTTGAAGTCAATGTCGCTTAAGCACCTGTCTAAAGTTATATGTGCTTTGCCGAATTGCACTAGACTGCTGAACGATCGCCTCAGAGGCATTCCCAAAGACAATGCTTATGTGGCTCCACTGCTCAATCTTTTTTTTTTTGTTCCAAAAAAGAGAAATTGTTTAGCAAATAACACCTAGTAGTTTAAATCAGTGTTCCCTGCAGAGTGAGTATAAGCAGCATTAAGTATTGAGCATCCTTTGTCCTCCTACCCCCCAAGCTGACACGGGCAAGCTAGACACCCATCAACTGTATTTCACCAAGTGGACAAGACCAGGCAGGGCTAGGGGAGGGTAAACAAACCAGCCCGATGGCAAAAAGAAAGGAGTTAAGAAGGTGAGGCTTTGCCGCGGTCGTTCCCTGACGACTCAAGCTCATTGACTTGGAAAGGTTTCCTAGCCTCCCATTGCATGGGACATGGAGATCAAACAGGGGAGGAGAGGCAGCTTTTCCAAGTCAGCAATCAGCCAGGGGCTTTACCCTCTCATGGTGTGTGGGCATGGGGGGGAAAGAGAGCACAAAGCACTATTCAGGTTTGAAGAGGGAGGTAGGCTTCACCTACAAAGCTAAGGTCTAGGGTGACCTCATCCAGAGCACTGAAAAGAACGCTGGATTTGGAATTTTTCCCTTTAATGAGGCAGAGATGCCCTTAAACAGCTCTCTCAAAATCAGTGACTTTAATATTATTAATTATTATTATTATTATTATTAAAGTCCCTCTATCCAAATGTTACTAAACCGAGCTGGGAGCTCGGGAAACAAAAGCCTCCCTGCAGATGGGACTCCCCTTTCAAATAAACTAAACACAAGCTACAACCAGCCCCAGATCTCCAGGGCAGCCAGAGGGACAGAATTAAGTAGTCAGTCAATTCTGGTTTATTATCACTCTCCCACCACGTTTCACTTACCGCCAAAATGACTCTGTCTCGCTCGATGAGATCGGCTAGTTTGTGGAGGAGCCTTCCTCTGCTTAAGGCATCCATTTGTCTCCATAGAGATCCTCTCTGGAACGCTGCTTTCGCTGCCTCTACTGCCTTATCTACGTCGGGCTAAAGCAACCAAACACACACAATATTCAGGTTAGAGAGAGACAAAATTACATGGTGCTATGAACAGCTACCAAGCAGGTTGGTTCCTATGCTGTGTCCTGCAGAGCCTGCCTACTGTAATATTGAATCATCTGCTAAGAGTCTCCTGTTTTGCTGCTGAACATAGGTCAGATCTTGCAAGATTCCAAGCGGCTTCAGACTCTAGTAGGATTTGACCTTGCCGGATAGGAACCTAAAATCAAATTTTGCAGAGCTAAGATCTTTCAGGATGAGTCGTGAAGTTTATGGAATTAGACCAGGATTCGCTGACAGGATTTAAAAATATATATATATTTTA
Organism: Mauremys reevesii; assembly: GCF_016161935.1. Taxonomy (NCBI): domain Eukaryota; kingdom Metazoa; phylum Chordata; order Testudines; family Geoemydidae; genus Mauremys; species Mauremys reevesii. The sequence continues at coordinate 7,765,106 of NC_052632.1, forward strand.
TACATATTTTCAAGTTCCTATATTTTCTACTCTACATACTTTGTTGGCAAGAGTGAAAAATATGCCCAGTCTGGCTCCTAGTGGAGAACGGGCAAGACTTTCATTGACCTCAGCGGCAGCAGGACTGGGCCTGGTGCATTCACAAGCCAAATCTGGATGGATCAATATTTTTAAAACAAAGATGTGGGAAAGAAGATATATTCAGAGTATGGATATTATGATGGTTTTAGCCCAGGGAATAGTTACAGCTCACAGACCCCACTGGACAATCCCAGTTTTCCTTGTAAATCCATAATCAAACGTGTCAATAACAGTTTTAATTCACAAAATTCACTTAGATCCTAGACAGCATTTTCAGAAGAACCACGTGCCCCCCTTTCTGGAGGGCTGTTAGTGTTTTTGGCTCAATGCTTTGGCCCTAACCCTCAGATGATGTAAATCAGCATAGCTCCACTGAAGTCAGTTTTCAGCCGGGAATAGGGGCCCATGACCATTGATATGTTTTTTGTTGTAACACTGGCTGCTACATTTACTCACACAAGACGTTGCTGTGGATTACTCACATGAGTGAAGTGCCCCTACAAACACCTTATGCATTTAATCTGGTCAATATATGCCCCAGCAATTTTCGCCTCTAAATGTAAACTGATATTTTTCAGCCAAGATGAAATCCGGGCCTGACTGAAGCCAATGAGAGTTATGCTGATGAATTCAGTGGAGCCAGGATTTCACCCCAAGTATCCATAAAACATACACTGCCGCCTGTCTTTGGAAGGAATCCCACCCTGTGCAATATCATCTAGAACACATCGTGTCTTTTTCTCCAGGATTAATCAAACTGTGCAACTACAGAATCCTCTAGTATGGGAGACCACAACAAGATGGACCTATTCCTGCACATATTTAATGCCAGACAAACAAGAAATGACACCTTTACTAAGGACAGACACTTTCAAGGGAGGAGTGGGTCACTGAAGAGTGCTACAGAAAAACACAACCAGTGATTAATTACACCGGAAGGTTTATACACAAAGCAAAGCAACAACAAACCACCAACAGCCAAATCCCACGGTTATTTAAGGTCCTTGGGCAAGCTGCTTCCCATATGTCCCCCACCCCAACCTCAGGGTAGTCCTGCAAGCATTTCCCCCCCCCCTCCCCCAACCCTCTTGTCCATTCACAGCCATTCTTGGGTCCTGTTGTATTAAATGAACAAAAACATTCAAAATAAAAACAGGAGGACTTGTGGCACCTTAGAGACTAACAAACTGATTTGAGCATAAGCTTTCGTGGGCTACAGCCCACTTAATCAGATGCATGTAGTGGAAAATACATTAGGAAGATTATATATATTATATATATATATATATATATATATATATATATTATATATATATACACACACACACACACACACACACACACACACACTCTCTCTCTCTCTCTCTAAAGTTCTCCAGTCCTACCACATGTCCATCCATTAAACCCTTCACTCCCAGACCTCTCTTGCCTGTAGTCTCACCTCAAGTTTCTCTGCTGGAGCCTACTTGTTCCCAACAGCCTCTGGTCTCCCTGGGCATCCTCCCTCTCTGTGGCTTCCTGCTGCTGGTTGTTACAGGGGAGTCAGAGTTCAGATGCACCTCCTTAGTAACTAGGGTGGGTCAGCCCCGGGCCTCTAGCTCTGAAGAGGCAAGCCACCCTGTTACAGGCACACCTACTTATTCCAGGTCTGCAAAGGGTTACATGGTATTTTGATCAGCCTTGAAAACAGAACCCCACCCTTGTCAGAAGGGCATTGGCTATGCTACTGTCTGCTAGGAAGCTAGTGCACTTGGGCACCCAGTTAGTCATCCCAGGCTATTTTTATCTCCACTATTATGGTAGATGTGGGAGCGGGGGGTGTCAGAGTGAATGCACACTATAACTGGGTGGATGCATTAACAGACAGTAGCAGGGCTCTGGAGTTACCCTGAATTCACACAGGCTACAGACAGGGCACAATTTGACCTAATCAGTTTAATCTGAATCAATTTATTTGGCACCTGCCAATCAGAGCAGAAACCACAGTCAAGCCTCCCCACTTTTAAGAAGTCCCCAACTTCATGCTGAAATTAGGATTTACAAGCCACGCCTGAAAGAAATATTTTAAATGGTAAATCAGGCAGGACACAAAACATAATGAAGGCGTCAGGTTTAAACACATTCCCTTTAAAAAGTGTTGTTTATCATCGCGATATGGAAGACAATTAGCACAGGTGATGCACGAGGCAGCTCTATGTCCATGCTGGCCGGGTTGTGGGAAATGAAGTTACAAGGATTGCCCCTAGCTCTGTGAGTGCACACATGGGAGGGCAGGCATGCAGCACAAAGAGCCTTCCCACCAGCCTCGTACACTTGTGCAATGGACAGGCTTGTGATCACAGGGCCCCATGCATACCTGAGGCTTGATCCAACTCCTACTGACGTCAATAGGAATGTTTCCATTGGCTTCAATGGGAGTTGAGTCAAACTCCAGGTGTGCATGGAACTGGTGGGATGGCCATTAGTGCTTCTCTGAGTGGGAGCATCATGTGTCCCTAGCACTTGCAGTTGATTGCGACATACTTGCTAGCCAGCTGGGAGGCTAGATGTGCTCCCTAATCTGCAGACCACATCCTCTTGGGCTCCTGAGATCCTGTTCATTTCCTTTCATGGGACCATGGTTGGGGAAAGGCCCCCTTCCTGCATTAACTACCCATGTGCTAGCATCACAAAAGAAGTGACTTCGCCCTCATCAACTTTGCAATTTTCCACTGAGATCATCATCATTACTAACAATCCAGCCCTTTCCAGAAGTCACGCTAGGCGCAATCTTACAGAATACAGCATTACTGTGGACCACGACTGTTCTCCAAAACTGGACATGTGGGCGACTCTGTGGTTAGCTATGTTCATTCCTACTCACTGCACTCCCAGATACCATACGTGGTTTGGTGTTTTGTATAGTCATTATGTATGCAAGCGGGAGAACTTCCCCAAAATACCTCAGTGGAAACTCAGCTATACCTCACATTAAGTGTCTGAGTTCAAACCAGCAAAGACAAAGAAATTCTTAGGTAAGGATGAAATTCCATTCTTAATCCACCCTATGATGACTAGGCACAAAAGGGGTCAGAACGGTGCGTTACACTACACAGATGTTGCAATCCGTAGGCACCATGCATGACATAAGGACAGAGTCATAGCTGTCAAGGTGCCAAGGACAAAACGTAGGACAAAAAGGAGGGGGACACAAGACCTAACAATTCACAGAGTTTCAGTCTGTGTGGGATTTATTTAGTATTGCACACACAAAACTACCTCAAGAGTTGCAAAGTCAAATGCTAAAAGGTTAGGAAATGCTAGACTTAAAGTTGCCTGTGAAACCTTAATTCAGCCCTCTTGTGTGTATGCGATTGTGATAATCTCTAATTACATCATCACAGCCTACTTTTTCCACAGGACCCTTATGGCTCTTGTCCCGTCTAACCCTCTCTTTCCCCCCGTGTCCCCTACTCAAACTCACAAGTCCAGTTCATCACCTCTGCATTTGAGTCAGGCCCCTTCCTCCTCCCTGCCAGGGTGCCAGGTGGTGGAACATTGAGTCCATAAGGAAGACAGTCTCCCGACTATTCGTTCCCGAGCCCAGTGCCACAGCAGCCCAGAGGAGCAATGGCAAAGAGAGTCCTGGTCAGCTCCAGGCTCTGTGAGGATAGCACACATGCACTATGGTTAGCAGGTGATGTAGGTGAAGAGAGGGGATAGAGCATGCCCAGTGCAGATGGAATCGCCAGGGAATTCTGCGAAGTCTCTACTGAGCATGTGCAAACAGATGGGTAAGTCTTTGAACACTTAAGTCAAATTTGGGCATCTCCACAGGAACCGCAACAGGCACATGCCTGAGACCAAGGTGACCCCCTCTCCCACCACCACCACCACCTGCCAAATGTCAAGTCCCTATTTCAAAGCACGGAGGCGCTAGAGCTTTTCAATGAAGCAGCTTGACGACTTTTGTTAACATGGGCAAAAACAATGTATTCTCCCCTCTAATCTCTCTCTCTCATAAATGGCTGAATCATTTCCCCTGAAACATCCCAAAAAAATATTCAGACTGAGGCAGACACTCAGTCAGGGCTGCCGGGGAGGGGGAGGGGGGGCAAGTGGGGCCACACAGCAGCTTCTGTAGTGACAGAACGTGCAGCCCCCTACAAGAGTTTTGGCCACCACAGCTGCAGAGCTCCTGTCTCCTCAAGCTGCCCCACTGAGAATACCCCAGAGCACGGCTCCACAGCAGTCTTCATTAACAAACCTAAGTCTGCCTGCATGAAACACCCGGAAATCTAGGATGGGGGGGATTAAACTGGGGCTGTGTTCATCTCAGAGGGTTCAGTTTGCACAAGACTCTTTGGCTCCAGGCCATGTGGATTTGCAACCACCAACCTCCGAGTTGGATTTTTAGGTACTAACAGACCCAAAGTTGCAAAGCAAAACTCAGGTGAATACACCCAGTTTGGCCTGTTTTGGGCCCTGAACACAAATTTTTTTAAACTCACTGAGCCCCAACCCCAGCCTTGTCTGCCGCCCCCTTCCCACCCCACACACACAGCAGAAGTGTCTGCATGTAGGATTTAGGGGATGCAAGGAGAGACTCTGGGTACAGCTAAACCGCAATTAAAAAAAAACCACCACAGCACTGAGTTTCAGAACCCAAACCCCACAAGCCTGAGTTAGCCGAACCAAGCCAGACATGGCCAGGCCACAGGTCTTTTACACTGCAGTGTAGACATACCCTCTGTGACCAAAATATCGTGCATTTGACCCATAGAGAGATTAGCCTGCACACCAGATATCCACAGAAACTTGCAGAACTTCCACAGCTTGATCCTTACAAGCCAGAGAGTTTCTCTCTCAGGAGAGCCCAGAGAAGGAAGTTTTCCAATGACAGTACCATGAGCTAGAAGCACCTGGCACCTGGGAGAGAACTGAGTAATGAGAGCTCTCTCTGTAGGCGAGACATGAGGTTGCCGCCTTTGTTTTGCTCAACAGTTTTCTTTAACAGAGGCACGAAAAGCAGGCCTGAAATACCCACCTAACGACTTTGTAACTACTTGAGGAGGCACTTAGCTCACATAACTATAGCGGAGCCATGGTCTGTGCCTAGTAAAAGTTACCTCAGGATTAGCCTCACCCCATAGTTTATACAGTCATTATAATTAGATGCAATGATGTGCTATATAAAATTAATCTATATAATTCCATGATATTATCTGGCCACTTTACAATTGCCTCCACTGTTGCATTGTGCATGGACAGTCTGAGTCTTCTGGACATCACAGGCATGAAGGCTGCTGCTTATTCCAAGGGGTCCTTCTCCCTGGATGTGTCTGCATTAAGCAGGTTATGAGCTTGCAACACTATCTAGGCTTGCCTTCTTCTCTAGGGCAGAGTCATAGACCCCACCCCATTGCCATATATAGCTAGGGTGGCCACCTGCCCAGGTTTTCCCAGGATCATTCCTTTTACTGGAGGTAGCCTGGGAAATCTGGAAAGGTGCTCAGTGTACCGAGACATTTTGGTTTTTTGCACTGCAGAAGTGGCAACCCTGTTATAGCATTATGGTCCATGGGAATGTCATTGGGAGGGGCATTCTTCTAACAAAGAATCTTTGGCCCATCGGTTTTCCTGTCCTAGAGCCGGGGTGTGTTGCTTGACCACAGAGGTGATGTGATACTCATGTGCTTAAAACATTCCCCATCCCACCGCTGATAAGGAGGGGACTTCGTTCCACAACATGAGGGTGAGGCCCCACCACTAACAATGGTGACAGGAGAGCCTTCCAGTCATCAGATGGAAAAAGGCAAGTTCTTGGACCTGTCCTTCCTCCTACCGCATGTCCACAAGGCCCACGTTCGTGAGGAGTTGTGGTATGGGTAGAAGGCAGGTCTTCTAGTGCCACTGACTCCAGTCAGAGGTTTGTGTGCCCAAGCAGGGCTGGATTACGGTTCTGAGGGGCCCGAGGCTAATGGGAGGGAAGAGCCCAAGTATGAATGACATATTGCAAAAAAAATTATGAAGGCATCAAACATTTCTCTACATAATTTTACATAAATAATATGTAAATAGGTAACTAGTTTATTCTACTCTCTCGACACTCAATTCTTCAAACAGATACTTCTGAGTAAGAGATAGCACGAGGGATGCGATGCTGTCCTTCGCTTAGGCTTCCTCCCTCCTAGCTAGTGGAGTGCTCATCTGCATGAGGATGAACATTGCAACATTCCCCAATGCCTGCTCAAACTACACCCACGGCTGGCACAGGCTTCTGTGGTAACTGGATTTTTAGTGTCCGGTCACCAGCGTTAACCGGATACCTGGCAGTGTGTTCCTGCAGCATGGGGAGACGCAGCAGGCTGACAGCTGAGCTCCTTCCAAGCCGCAGGGGGCTGCTACATGAGCAAGCTTGTTCTCCCCCCCCCCCACACACACCTGGCCACACCCCCTGCCCGATCAGTAGGGCCTAAAAAATAGGAGGGCCTAAGGCTATACCCTTATTAGCTTAATGGTTAATCTGGCCCTGTGCACAAGGCATGGACTATGGAATTCTTGATACTTCTATCAAATATTGATCACTCCCGTTCATCCTTTGGTTTGACTGATCATCACCTATTAATGGGACTGATGCATATCCACAGAGAAGGGACCAGAATCCAAGGTGGTTTGTTTTTAAAAAGTGTCCCTAAGAGGATCTTTAAAAATAAATGTGCATTCCTTCTTTGGTCTCAATCTCTGTCCACAACCCTGCAAAGGCTTCATTTTACACATGTGAGTAAACCTGCTGAAATCACTAAGCCTGCTTGTGTGTGTAAAGCTAAGCAGGTGTGTAAAGCATTTGTAAGCTGGGGGGGCGGTGGGAGGCGCTGAATTACAGCAAATAAGTGACCAAAAAAGGAGCTGCAATGGGGCAGTAGTTGTTTAATCACTCACTTCTAAACCTTGCAAACAATAGGTGGGATCACGCCTAAAATTCAGTTAAAATCGTTGCAGTAATCACCATCCCTAGCAAAGAAGCAACTCATGATTCTAGCGGAGTGGGACATAATTGATTCTCTCTAATCCATTTGAACAAGCATGACAAAATGTTTAGCTACCACAGGCTTTAAACCTGCAGCTGGGCCAATCACATTTTGTAACAAAAACGTACCCAGAATGCTTTCCTGATCTGTAGCTCAGAGAAACTTACCTTATCACCTTCCTCTACATCACAGATTTTCTCAGCCGTTGAGGGATTATATGTGGGAAACGTCTTTCCACTCATGGATTCGTGCCATTCGTTGTTAATAAATATCTAACGGGTCAAAAAGAAAAAAAAATAGCAAATACACATGTACCACGTGGAGGCTCAAGTATCTCTCTCTATGAGCCTGATCCTGCAAGAGGTGGAGAACCCACTGAAGCCAAAGGGAGTCAAGAGCATTTAGCACCTTTGCAGGATTAGGCCCCAATGATAACGGCTGTTTCCATTTTTAATTGGCAGTTAAACAAACCAAGGGAAGTACACATACGTAAAGGTCCAGTGAAGTCAGTTTTGATTGACCAAAGAATGCAGGATCAGGTCCACACAGTGTAATTCATATGATTTGACTTGTGAAATTTCAAACCCATATCCTTGGGCATGGCAAGCAGACACCAAGAGAAATCTACATATTTCAAGCACCAGAGCTCCTTCTACTGTACAAAGCACGAATATTATAGATGTTGGGTATATGCTGCTAATGTTGCTTATTTTGGGCTACTCACCAGTGATTTCTCCATTAGTATTTACCACCAGCGAATGTGCAGTATGGACCCAATCTTGCAATGCTACCTCACCCAAGGAGTCCTTACTCACAAATGCCCCTAGCACTTTGCCGTCTTTTGTCTTTGTCAATATCAATTGGAAAAAGTTTTGTCTATAGCAATTTATTCTTAAATGCAAATAAAAAAAAAATCATAAGCCTTTCAAAATATGGCCTTTCTACAGCAAGAACAAATAGAGTCTCAATGTTATTTAACTAAAAATGCATTCAAATACTTTTAAAATTATTAAAATTTTGATATTTAATATATACTGGTGTCTATGCACAATTCATAATTGATTGATTCAACACGCATCTGCACTATTCTGACCCAGCTTGACACTATCTGATGATGCTTTTATTAATGATTCTTTGTAAATAAAAAGGAGATTAAACACAGTCTTTAGAGAATGAGCCCTGGTTAATCTTTAAAAGCTAGTAAATTATTTTATTTGAAGAAAAAAGCGTTTCACCTTTCCAATGCAATGTACAAGTCTATTGGCACATCAGCTCATGCTAGAATTCTGTCCCACAATGAAAAAGAAAACCCAAAAACCCAACCAAACCTGCAGTCTTTGCACACTCAAAACTCCCATTGAATTGGATCCCATGGGTTTCTTTTCTTGCCCATTTCAAAGCATAATTACTCCTTAACATCAGTATCATAATAAATATTTTTCTCTGAATGCTTCTCCAAAGCGTGTGCAGCACATATTGGAGGCAGGTGCCTAAGTGCAAACTCGTCTGAAAGCTGATTTTTAGATCTACCTATCCTGGATGATTTTCATTTGGGGGGTGGGGAGAGGAGACGACAGAGGTGTCACGATTACAAAACTCAGTGTGACAACACCAAAATGAAGGTTTTGCGCATAGGAAGTTTTAAGTAGCCTGGAGCTCACAAATTACAATCCAGCACTTTGGATGCAAACATTTTAAAATGTTAGAGTAAGCAGGTTGATGGAAGACAAAGGCAAATTTGGATCTAAAATGAGGAACATTTCACTGCGAACTTGAGAAATACAGGAAGGGAAGCCCATGAAACGACAATGGAATGTTTACAGCTACTAATGAATGGGGCACCATTTTGCTGCATCGATGTGTTAGCATTAATTATGGATGAGGGAGCTGGAGAAAGGATGAAATCACTCTAGCGAATGGCGGACTCAAGGTGACGGACAGAATCGCCAAGATTCTTTTCAGCTTCATACAACTAAGCTTGGGTCTTCCATAAGAAGTCACTCTGTGTGTATTACATGGATCATCACCGCATTCTCTTTCATCTTCATCTCTAGGGACGTTATAGAAAGATCATTTGTGAGCGATCATTGCTTCATAAAAGCATCATGCTGATCAATACAAGACGTGATCTTGAAACAATTTGCCCAATCCAATAACTAGAAGAACTGAAAATAAGATTCACATTTTAGAGGGATGAGTGCTGTTTGGAGACAGCTGTAAACGTCTGGGACAAGTCGATGGAGTTTGCAGAATACCCCCATAGATGTGTATTTATCATCATTCTACGCTTAATATTGCCCATAATTTTCCTCATTGGATGATGTGTTCTGAGCATCAAATCAGAAGCAGAACTTGTACTCTAACATTTTTCACTTTTGAGACAGACAGTCTATTTGATTGTGTAGACATCTTTAGGGGTCCTATTCTCCACACCCATCTCACACGCAACCGCCAGTGGAGTTAATAAAAGTCTGTCCAAAGTAACATTACACCACTCTGAAACCAGCAGCAGAAGATGCAAGTTCCAAGTTAGCAGAAAGCTCAGCTTTTAAAAAGCAATGTAGGGAAAACTGGTTTAAGAAGGTTTATCTGCTGACAAATTAATAAATGGCTACTCAAATTTGGTTCCTTCGGCGTGTACCTGGATCAACATTCAACTTCAGAAATTAATGCAGTTCAACTTTATTTGTCCTCTTGCAGCTGAGGGACAAATTATAATGCTCTCTCTTATATAACGTAGGAAGCATGAATTATTTTATATGAATTAAAACATTCTAAACCCCACTAGCCAGTTTAGTCCAGCCGCATAGTTGAAATTAGCAAAGTAAAGGTCATATGTCAATAGCGCAGCATAAATCTAAGGAGTCCCTCCACTACAGGAACCGATGTGTTAGGATACTGGTGAATACAACATAGGGGGTTATCTGCCACAATGTGACAATTCCTAAAAAAGATGTTGAGGTCTGCAATGACTCTCAACTCTGTACCTTAGAAACCAGCAATGAGCAGATGTCTTGAATATCAAGAACAAAGTAGGAAAACCAGGAGTCTTCTAACAAGGGCTTTGGAAGTTTTACATTTCAGTGGCTTGGGATAACCAAAGCGTTTTAAAGGGAAGCTCTGTTGATCGCATAAGAGCTGACTGGACTTTTGGTTGTGTGTTTTTACACTGAAGCCCTGATTTTAGCAAGGATACCAGGAGTTTTTTTCAAGTGTAAAATCAGACATTTTGAGAGGGGTAAGATCAGCGCAACCAGCAATATTGGGTCTGATCCTAAACGTTGCGGAGCACCCTTCACTCCTAGTGCCTGTGGTAGAAGCTGAGGTCACTCTGAACCTTGCATCATTGATTCCCCAATTCCCTTTCCTATACCATAAATATAGGGTCTGATCCTGCCATCAATGAAGCCAATGCAAACCCCCCAGTATCCACAATGGGAACAGGACTGAATTCACAGAAAAAAACCCTGTTTTAAAGGAAGTTCTTTTTATCCTCCTCACAGCTTCACTCTATCCAGATCTGACTTCTGCTGAGTCCTCTCAGTTCCCAAGAAGTGCTCCATATCTTGGAGAACTGGCTGTTGCAAACCCAACATACTAATTTGGGAACATGGCATTACCCTGTTGGTGACCCAGGATGACAAATATCCATACTCAGTACAAAAGACATTTTCTTCGATAGCAAAATCCTGGAGAACAGGGTGACTAAGTGGTACAAATTCAGGAATACACAGATGCACCTTTATTTGGTGCTGAAGTGAGTCTAATATGCAGAAGAGGAAAATTATGACACCTTCAACTTGTAGCAGAAATTGCTAAATCATAAATATTGGGAGGGAAACCCCCCGTCAATTTCACTTGATTTCCTGCAGTTGACATGTCTGCCTAGGCAGGATAAGTCCAGTGACATGCACTTTTTTGTATCACTCCTAGAACTGACACCTTTCTCCACTTGCTACAAATACCACAATAAACTTCCAGTCTCTTAAAATACAAGAGAGCAGACTGAGGTTGTGGAACATCAAGCTAAAAAAAGGTAATTAAACAAAACACTGCATGATCAATAAGGATTTAACTGAGCCTCAATCACAGCAGACACCGGGGGCGGGGGGTGGAATCTGCTGTTAATTAAAAGTACTAGACAGATGTATCCTGCGACAATGGAAAGCGCAACACTTCTGCAGGAGCGGGACGCCAAACACAGAAGAATTATCACAAAGCGGGGAAAGTTTTCGCAAACTCGGGTTTTGAGGAGGAAACGACCTAATTTTCCCCATTTACTTTTGACATAACACAATAAAGAGGCGCACAAAAACGAAGTTCCCTGCCTGAGAGGTCAGCCCCTGCGTGCCTGAAGCACCCAGCTCCCCCGCGGATTTAGGGGACGCAGGATCAGGCCCCAGGGCATCCTGCGCCGGAGCTGTACTCATTTTAAAGCCCGTCTATCCGGACATTTAGGGTGGTTTGAAATCACTGTTGGCTGCTGGCCAGATTGGTCACCACCTGTGGATGGGTCCCAGCCAGGCACCCTGACTCCTAGCGAGAATAAAGAGGCTCCAGGAGAGGGGGGGGGTGTTCGGAGAGCGGTAATTCCCCCACCCAACTGGATTTAAGCGGAGTCCCTAGTCGGGGGGAGCGGGGGGGGTTCCCCTTTTCCAGGTCGCGCTGCTGCGGGGGGGACACGCCGCTCTCCGGGCGGGGGGCCCGGCTCACCTTGCTGTGCCGGATCTCCAGGTTCCTCACCGGCCGAGGCAGCGCGGGCAGCTTCTTGTCCGGCTGCCCGTTCTCCACCGCGCCGTTCAGCGCAGCCATCGCGCCGCGCTCCGGCTGCCCCGCTGCCTGCCCGGCCTCTGCGGCTGACAGCCCGGCGGCGCGGCCTTTAAGGGCTCCCGGCCGGCCGGCGCGCGCCCATTGGCTCCGCTCGCCGCCCAGGCCACGCCCCCTCCCTCCTCAGGCCCCGCGCGGCGGGGCAGGTACAGCGTCCCCCGGGGGCTCGGCGCTCCGGCTCCCCCCCTGCTCCGGCCCTAGGAAAGGGCCGGGCTCAGCCAAGGAGGGGGATTGTAAGTGTCTCCTTGAGCAGCCTCGGGGGGGGGAAGGATTTGCTTTTAAAGTGTCCCCTGGGGAGGGCAGCTGCATGGCCGCCGCCGCTGGTTCCTCCCTGTGAGATATCAAGGGGCGGGGGGGAGGATTTGATAGCAAATTAACCTGCTCATAAAAGTGCCTAGGTCCAAAAGCAACATGCAGCCCCTGGGCTAGGCACCAAGCCCCTGAGCTAGGGCGCTCTGGTCTTTTCAGGGCAACCAGGACCACTCCCCCCATTAAAAGTTTAGCCGCTGTCTTTGGAGCAGGGTCAGCTTCCACCTTGCCTGGGTGCTGCAGGGTAATAAGGTAATAATTGGAGATATACCAATCTCCTAGAACTGGAAGGGACCTTGAAAGGTCATCGAGTCCGGCCCCCTGCCTTCACTAGCAGGACCAATTTTTGCCCGACATCCCTAAGTGGCCTCCTCAAGGATTGAACGCACAACCCTGGGTTTAATAGGCCACTGCTCAAACCACTGAGCTGTCCCTCCCAGGCAAAGAGCATTGGCAATGTTGAAAAGTTACATTCATCCCCACAAAAGAGCATGTGATCGACCACCTCACCCCTTGGCACAGGTGTCATATCCTCAGCCCAGCCATCCCTCCCCCCTGGGTCTGAGATGCAATGAGCTTTGAGACTCATCTCTCAAGAGATGCCTGCAAGCATATTGACGGGGGCTATTTTGGGTCAAGTCAGGGCAGGCAGAGTTCTGGAGAAGGCCCTGTGGGCAGCTCCTATTTCAAACCCTGAAGATCCAGTTTGGGCACCTGCATGACTGCACGGTCCAGGGAGGATGTCTCTCCATTCATGCCTTTAAGTCAAAACTAAAATCTTAACCACAAGGGCGTGTGTCACAAGGGTGGGGGGGCCCCTTCACCCTCTGTTCCTTGTTACAAAGAGCCCTCATGCACCCTGCTGGCAAGTTCAACAGCGAGTGCTTTATTTCCAGTGTGCTATACAACTCCTTCTCTCCTCTGGATGGCTTTTGTCTTCTTCTTAGGCCCAGGGCAAGAGAGCTCACTTTTCTGGCCTTCCTCTCTCCTCCCTGTCCTCAGCTCACCAGCTGAATCACATGCTTAACGGGTTAATCATCCAGTCCTTTACCAATTATCTCCTCAATTTGGCTTGCGCAGGGACAGTTGCCACTTGCCAAGAATGGTGAGTCAGCCTCAGGCTACTCACAGTCACACCTCCCAAAATCCATTTGCATTGAAGCCCTCTACTCTCAAGGTGACAATAGGATGGATCTCAGCAGCAATGTCCATATCCCACAGAAAAGGCATCCTCCTCCTCCTCATTAGATGTATGGGGAATTGCCCTATATCCCTGTCTCCTGGCTCACCCCCCCCTTCAGATACTTCTCCTGCCCTCAATTTAATGCTTTCCTCGATGCTGCCTTTGTTTGGAATTCCCTCACTTCCCTGGTGCACCAAACAACCTCCCTTTACTCGTACAACCCTCCTCCCCCCCAACCTGCACACTCACGTCTTCTGCAAACCAAAATGCCTCCCAAGAATATTCCAAAGAGACAGAAAAAGAAAAATTGAACAAAAACGCCAGACTAGTATGATACCTGGATTTCCCAAGTCCCACGTGCGTCTACTGTATTATCTGGGTCTGACTTCAAGCGCAAGCCTGTCCTGGTTGAGACAATGGCAGTTTTGCTGTACTATCTTGAAAGGAAACAGAACTGGGTCCTTCAGCTGCAACTCGCTTGAGGAGATGATCAGCCATTATGTGTACGCGTCACACCTTGGTCAAGCTATCAACATTATATAAGTTAAACATCAGGAGAAGTCCTTTCCTTCAAAGAGCTGTAAGAGACTCAGAGCATGTCCAAAGAGTCAGATTTAGGACCGAATCCTGCAAAGGCTTACCTAGTTGCGTAACTTCACTCACTATAAAGTAAAATTAGGCATGTATGTAAGTTTTTGCAGGACTTAATGAATACCGAGGGCAAGTCAATACATGTATATATAGAAACAGGTTTCAGAGTAGCAGCCGTGTTAGTCTGCATCCGCAAAAAGAGGTGCCACAAACACTCCTGTTCTTTTTATAAGGAGACATGCACTTATGTGAAATACGCTACAAGGAAAATTTACTATCAAATGAAAGTTCACCATACTGCCTTTTGTCTGATATAAATGTTCCGCAGAACATATTAAGATGAGTCAGGACACCACAGTTACCCTACAAAATGTTTTATGGTGTCTCGAATCTCCATGAGGAGTCAGGATTTTGCTTTTATATCTTGGCCAAAAGAATAGCACCACCAGTGGCAGTAGGCCCCATAACATCCTGCCCATCTAATGGTTAATACTAACTTAGAAGAGAAAGCACTACAACATGAATCATAAGCATCACTTCCTGCATTTCCTTTGAGATCGTCCATCAGGGTAATAACGCAGTCAGGTGCTGCTTAGCTTGGCTTGTGAAAGCTGATAAGTAACACAACATAATATTTTCCACAGCCAGAAAAGCCACGTTAGTCACAAATCGCTATCCAGATTTCCCTTGTGAGCTGCAAATACTGAAGGGGACAGATGCCTGGCAATAATAAAAACCAAGTGGCGATGTGCATTATTTCTAAATAATTTGTGGGGGATATTATGTTTTAAATAAATTTTCACTTTTGTGTTGCAGCTATCCTGGTATGTAGGTGTCACTTTAGGGAATACTGTCGTCAAATCAGAGAAAATTATGGGATAAATTATGTAGGTAGAAGCTTCTATTTGTTTATAAACTACCCACCACTTTTGAGCTGGTCACTTCTCATTTAGGCTAGAGAAGGGTCAAAGCAAGAATCTCAATGAAATCCCCAAATTTTGGTGGTTATGAGAAAGTGGAACTTGGATCCAAACTATCCCTAGTTTTCATTAGGTTTCACTAAAACTTGGCTGACAAGATTTTGCAGAGTCAAAATCATCCTAGCTTGCCTGTTGCAAAAAAGTTGGACAAAAAACTGTGACCTTTTGAGCAGAGCAGATCTAGAGTCCATTTTATCTGGACAAGCCTTTATTTCAGACTGGTTTTGCAAAACTAAAATCTGCACTCGCTGACCCATCTCAGAGTTACGCATATTTTATGAAGATGATTTTTTTGGTCCCCCATAAATTGCAATTCCCAAATGGGCCACTAGGTGGCATAGGACTGTGACCAGTCCTTACTTTAGACCAGGGGTAGGCAACCTGCGGCATGCCAGCTTATTTTCAGTGGCACTCGCACTGCCCAGGTCCTGGCCATCGGTCCGGGGGGCTCTGCATTTTAATTTAATTTTAAATGAAGCTTCTTAAACATTTTAAAAACCTTATTTACTTTAATATATAACTAAACTATTGTTGTATGTATAGACTTATAGAAAGAGACCTTCTAAAAACGTTAACATGTATTACTGGCACACGAAACTTTAAATCAGAGTGAATAAATGAAGACTCGGCACAGCACTTCTGAAAGGTTGCTGACCCCTGCTTTAGACCTTAGTCCATCTCATGCTTTGCTGTACAGTGGGCTACCCACATTTGCCATCCTTGCCTGTCAACTGCCATTCTCTCCAAATCTTCCCATTTGAGGTGCTTGATGTCATTCAGAACTGTTCGTTTCCCTATTATTTGCAGTCTTCCTCTTTCGTCTTGTGTTTTCTGGCTTCCATTCAAGGGCGGTATTTGGTAAGCATTCTTTTTCCATTCTCAGCCCATGTCTCAGCCACTGAGGTCGTCTTTTGTAGAGGAGTTGGGAGAGGGTGCCTTGTCCAGTCATTTATCTCTGTATGTTAGTCCCAATATTCTTAGACATTTGTGATGAAATGCATCCCATTTTAGCGTATCTTTCTTCGTAAGTTGCCATGTCTCACTGATATATGTTGTGATGGCGATAATTCACATTCAATTTTGTCTTGAGGGAGATGTTTTTGAGTCTCCCAAATGCAGAGTTTGCCTTCCCAATTCTTACTTCCTCGGAACTAGTACCATCTTGACTGATGGTACTTCCAAGATACATAAAATTGTCCACCTTCTCCAGTTTCTCTTCAATTTTGATTTCTGTCCCTGTAGTCTCCATTAACAGGACTTTACATTTCTTTGCATTCAGTGGTTCCTAACTTGTTCCGCCACTTGTGCAGGGAAAGCCCCTGGTGGGCCGGGCCGGTTTGTTTACCTGCCACGTCCGCAGGTTCGGCCGATCACAGCTCCCACTTGCCACGGTTCACTGCTCCAGGCCAATGGGAGCTGCTGGAAGCGGCGGCCAGTATGTCCCTTGGCCCGCACTGCTTCCAGCAGCTCCCATTGGCCTGGAGCAGCAAACCACGGCTACTGGGAGCCACGATTGACCGAACCTGTGGACGTGGCAGGTAAACAAACAGGCCCAGCTCACCAGGGGCTTTCCCTGCACAAGTGGCGGAACAAGTTTGGAAACCACTGTTTGCATTGTAGCTTCTCCATTACTTTTTATTTGGTTTGTGCATTTTTGTAGTGCGTTGGCATCTTCATTGATGCAAGCGATGTCATCAGCAAAGTCCAAATCAAATAGCCTTGAATTCTTGCATTTTAGGCCACATGTATCACTGTCATTGTTTTAATCCATAGTCTTTGACTAGCATAAACAAAAAAGGAGACAGGACACACCCCTGCCTTACACCTGTCTTGATGCTGAGTGGCTTACTCAATCCATTTTAATGCAGCATTTTGTGTTGGCATAGAATGCCTTCATAATGTTGATTACATTTGTTGTAATTCCATATTGTTCTACAATTTTCCACATTGTTTCTCTGTTTACAGTATCAAATGCCTTCTGAAAGTCCACAAGATTGATGGCAAGACTGCCTTGGAATTCAATTGTGTTCTCAATAATCTGTCTCAGGATGAAAATAGCGTCTGTGCACAATTTCCCTTATCTAAATCCCTACATGAACAACAATCAGATGGTATCCATCTTTCCTTTCATTCTGTTCAGGAGGACTGCTACTAATACTTTTCCTGTGACAGACAGAAGTGTTACTCCCCTCCAATTTGAACAATTGTTTAGATCACCTCTCTTTGGTAACTTGATTATGATACCGAGGGTCCATTCTTCTGGCACTTTTTCCTCCATCCATATTTTGTTGTACTGCAAACAGATGACCAATTCCATGTCTTCACCTCCATATTTAAGCATCTCAGGATGAATGCCGTCCAACCCAGGTGCCTTGTTGTTTTTCAGCTTCCGCAATGCTTTTTTTTTTTTTAAACTTTGATTTTTACCTCCGATACATCTATATCTAGGTCTAGTGGTTTATCATTGTTAAATTCCAGTCTTGTAATTGGTGTAGCACTTCTTTGAAGTGTTCCACCCATTTATTTTCTTGTTCCTCCTGTGTTTTCAAAATTTCTCCTTGTTTTCCTTTCACTGACACTTCTGAATTTTGATTCATATCCTGTTAACTGTTTCAGGATCACGTAGACTGTTCTTGTATCATTTATTTCCCCCGCTTCTTCAGCTTCACTAGCCTTACTTACTTTCGGTTTTCTCTTTTGCATTGTTTCTTTACTGCTTTCTCAAAGTTCTTATAGGTTTGTTTTGTTCCTTCGGTCGCATGTTGTAGTACTAGAGCCTTTTGTTTTCTTCTTTTGTCTATAATTTTCCATGTTTCTTCTTCCTCTGTTCTTTATTGCTCCCCCGCTTTCTACCAATTATCTTTTCAGCTGCTTCTAGCATAGCTGTTTTGAAAAGATCCCAGTATTTTTTCCACTTGTTTTCTTCAAGATCTTTAAAAGCCTCAAACCCGTTCTTGACCTCTATCTGGTATGCTTTTCGTATCCTGTAATCTTGTAGTTTGTGTATTGAGTAATCTGAGTCTGTGTTCTTTCTTTTTGAGGGCTTTAAACTTCAATTTGATGTTTGCTTTCAGCAAGTAGTGATCACTTCCCATATCTGCTCCTCTGAATACTCGTGTCTAACACTGATGTTTTCCACCTCTAACACAGATATAGTCAATCTCATTGTGTGTACGGCCATCTGGTGAAATCCATGTCTTTTTGTGTATGTTTTTATGTTGGAAGAAAGAATTGCAGATGCTAAGATTGTTTTCAGCACAAAATTCAAGAAGTCTTGTGCCATTGTCTGTCATTGTTCCAGTTGTATGTGGGCTGATGACTGTTTCCCAATTTCTTCTTTCATTTCCAGGCTGGGCATTAAGATCTCCCATAACCAGGACAAGATCGTGGTTTGGTATTTCTTTCATTACATCATTCAATTCTGTATAGAATTGCTCTTTGTCCTCTTCATCTGCATTGGTTGTTGGCACATATGCCTGAACTATGGTTCACTTAATGTGCTGAGAGTGGAACCTAGCTGCCAGTAACTTATCTGATATTGGCTGCCAATTCAGAAGGGATTTCTCTGCAGCGCTATTCCTGATGATTCCTACACCTCTCTCATGTTCGGTTCCTCCTGAATAGAACATTGTTTTTTCTCCAGATGTTATCATACCTTGATCTTTCCATCTAACTTCACAAAGTCTTGGATGTCAATTTTATCTCTGCCCATTTCTCTGATTACCTGTACTAATTTTCTTGGACTATTTAGAGTTCGTACATTCCAGGTAGCTATGGATGTACTCTTTTTTGTCTGTCAGAATTTGGACCAGCGAGTGGGTTACTTCCCGATGGATTTGATCATCCACTGTCATATGTAGAGGAAGTTAACTGGGTAAGGTCTGGCCAGAGGGAATGCATTAGAAAATTGGTAGAGTGAAAAGTCCACTGTTAGAATTAATGCATTGCCCTCAGTCTTTATTTTACCTACCAGGACTGCTCAGCTGAAGTGCCAAGTATTAGTATTATAGCAGGACAAAATATCTGGAGGAGAAGTAGAAAGGGGAAGAAGAAATTCCAGAGCAATCTAACAAGTCATGCCAATGGGTCACCCCCGATGGAGTGACAACAAAACAATATGTATTTCACACCATAAAGGGAGATGGTCTATTTATATGCCATTGTTGAGAGAGTATTTTAGTCATAACCGGTTTGTTCTGTGTGTGAATTTATGGATATTGGAGGGATGTGTTTAAGGCAGATGTTTTGCATGCTACTTGTTCTTTTAAAAGGTTGCTTGGAAATAACATGAATATAGGGCATGAGCTGGTGACACAGAAAGGATGGGCAGAAGTAATGCACTTTGACCAGCCACTTGCATATATAGCCTTCCCTAATAACGCCACCCATAAGAACAATAAAACTTTCACCTTCAAAAGAGATCCAAAAACATTTATTGATCCCCTTGTGACAAAGGCAAGAATGATCACCCCCATTTTACTCCTAGGGAACATGAGACACAGAAGGACAAATGCAGTCCTGGCGTAAGCGGGCACAACTCCCCTCAGCTCAACAGGAGTCTTATCTATTTTTGCCAGGGCTTGAATTTCATCCAGAGAGGTTGAAGCTGGGTCCTGACAGCTGCTGAAATGCCTTCAGGGGGAGTCGAAGGCATCCAGTGGGGTCAAACTAATTGATTCACCCAAAGCCATACAGCAAGTCTGAGGCAGAGCTGGGATTCAAACTCAGGTGTTTTTGGTTCTCAACCCTATGCTCAGTGCAATAAGACCAGGCTGCCATTTAGATGGTGAAAAATGGGTAAGCTCGTAATTGTTCATAGATGTGTCAGAAGTAGATGCAACAGGAAGAGACTATTAAAATAAAGGTCACACCACTCGACTCACCCTATTGCGTTCAACCACCGCAGCAATATTTACAGATGTCTACAATACCTCCGGCATTGCCTGATGCGTTAAGGATGACAGCTTCAGCTCTGGATTAATTTGTTGTTTTGCACTGTTGCAGAGCCCCATCTCTCAACGCTTTTTCCCCCCCACCTCCTCTCAGGCATCCGGCACTAGCTCCTTTGCCTTCCTGATGCTGGGTCACACGCCGTGTGCTCTTCACGTGCGGCTGCCAGTTAGACCTGAACACACCTTTGTGCATCAGTTTTGTCTACCCATGCCATGAGGGTGAGCTCACTGGTGGGCGGGTCCCTGTCACTTCAAGGGACGGTGCACTGCCATGGCTCTCTCACGGACTAATCTGTGCCTCAAGGGCTGCTGGGATTAGATCAAGCTACCTCAGGGGTCAGAGAGGCATTTTAACCATGTTTTCCACTCTCATTTAATCTTACTGAGGTGGATTTTTCGCCTGCAATTGATTCCTGCATCCTGGGTACTCAGATCACAGCTCCTGTGCTGTTTTCCAGGTTCACTTGCTTTGTATCCAGCAGAATTGACAGGAAGCCCCTAGATAGTGCCTCATTCTCTCAGCACAGTGGTGCTGGGGAATTTAGATGGCAATGCCTGGAAGCAAATCTGGCATAAAAGCCTGGCCCACTGGCTGACTAGGGAATCGACTGTAGGATAAATTAGTTTAACTTCAGTGTAGCTATGCTGATTTACATCAGCTGAAAACCAGGCTGCGTCTAATGGAGGTGACACCATTCTGGATCGAGAGAGTGTTGGACATCAACGTGTATGGTCCATTGTTCTTCCTACACTTATTCTTTCACCCCACTGATGTAACAGCATCCATTGTAATAGTTCTATGACTGAAGGCAAGTTTCCCTACTCCCCCAATAAAACAAATCATGTTCTAAAGGTGAGAAGATGCAATGAAACAACATAGGTATGGCTATGATGCTAGTAGTAAAACATGAGACAGTCTAATCTCAGTCCTAAATGCAAAAGCAGCCATTTGGTTTTCAAAATAGCCCTTTATAATTTACATCATGTTTAACTAAGCAACAGATCTGGTCAAAATCATCATCTTTCAACCAAATCACAGGCACTGAGCCATGCTTTCTGAAGACTAGGAGTGGCCTTTTCTTTGGTGTTCTGGTGCCCACAAATATTTTGTGAAGTAGGTAGGGAAAGAATAAAATAGCAAAATGTTTTGACGTCTCACATGCTGAAGGACACTCTAATTCCCTCCTCCTAGCCCTTGTCTTTGCCAGCACCAGGCTCTGGGGAAATGGGAGCATGAATGGAAGTGAATTTTGTCCTTGGGATGGGATGACCGCTCTTAAAATGTGGGGCCCACTATGAAAAAACCTTGAGAACTCATGTTATAAACCAATCAAGGTGGCCGATACTATGAAGCTACAGAAAACACTATTTGTACATTTGGAACCACTTCCTGAATTGATCCAGTAATCTAGACCAGGGCATTATTTTGCCTGCAAAGAGCTAGCTGCATATTATCTGTAGGCAAATACATATTATATAGAGAGAGATTATATCGCTATAGATTTTAGCCTTATCCACCTCACAGTGGTAAGAGCATTGTAGGCAGTTGCACACAGTGTTGTAAGCAGTGGATGCCTACTAAGGATCTTAGGATCCTAAAATATGCTTTTTCCTTCAGCTCCTCTTCGTTCTTATTCATGATCACATCTGCTCTGGGCCCAGTGCCCAACAATTTTCCATTAACGCCTCAGTACACACAGACTTGCACAGCTGAACAGTTTACAATGCAACATGCCCAATGCCATTACCTCTTCTCCCTCCCCAAATCAAGCTGCTGCAAACATTCCTGTTTACAGGGATAATCATTTGACTTAGTAACATTATTAGTGAGCAGCACCAGACAGCTCACCCAGCTCAGGTTTTCCCACAGGAGAATGTTTGCCCGCTGCAACCATGCAATTAGAAAAATCACAGAATAAATTAGGTAAACAAATAGACTTAAAGAAGATACCCTCTCAGGCCCTGATCTTGCAAACACTTCCTGCTTAACTCTAGGCACATGATCAGTCCCAATTGACTTCCCATTAAAGTTAAGCATGTGCTTAAGTTGCTGCTGGATCACGGCCTTAATGTCTAATTGCAAAATAAGAGGCACGTCTCCCAATTTCGTCAGCAGTAATAAATTGTTATTAACACCACATTTTAAAAAATCCCTTTAAAATGAGTCTTTGAAAATAGCAATGGGGCAGAAACCAACCAGTAAGTCCACTTGGGACAGACTGTGACCCAGGAATGGTTTGTTCTTGGACAACATATTATTCCTGCCTTATGAAACACAAACATTAAAAGGGAGATTTTAAAGATGCATCTGCCTTGTGCTAAGCAGGGGGTTTTGTTTCATGTGTATGTGCTTGTCTTTGCACAGCTACTCTTTCTAGCTAGTAAATATAGATTATTTATTTTCGTCCCCTTCTGGGCCTAACCCATCCCTTCCTGGCCTAATTCAGTTTTCTTCTTGCTGCTACCTTTTCCATTTCAAGCCCTAGCCATGTCCTCTGGGCTGTGTGTGTGCGGGGGGCGGGGGAGGAGGAGGAGGTATAAAATCATAATGTAGGGGAAAATTATGACTGTCCTTGTACATTAGCGCTGCAGTAAATAAAATACTTAAAAGCCAAGTACTCATCCATTGGGGTCCATGATCCCACTCTGCACTGGGATTTGTCTATTTCCGCTCCTAGGTGGGGGTAATGAACACAAGAGGAAACACTGTGGCCTGCAATAATAAAGTATTAGTCCCTTCTTTCAGTTACAGGGAGGGGAGTAAGGCGGTCCTGGGAAGCAGCTAGGCATGTCAGAGAGAGAGAACACAAAACACATAAGGAGTCCAGTGGCACCTTAAAGACTAGCAGATTTATTTGGGCATAAGCTTTTGTGGGTAAAACCACCTCACTTCTTCAGATGCATCAGAGAGAGAGAAACCCACCCAGTTTTAAATGATTATATTACACAACACGTTAATGACGGCCCTTTCCCCCCCACTCCCTGCCTTGTTAACAAAGGCCCCAGCCTGGCCACCGAGCACGATCAGTGCCCCCACTCGCCAGCCCCATAAGGCAGAGTGAGAGAGTGACAATAATGCATTTCAGGGCAAAATATTTACCCCGTAAGGGAGCCGTTTGGATGCGGTGCCCCATGGGAGCGGTGCCCTGACTAGCGCTGACTGCAGCTCTTGGAAGGTGGGGTGGGTTCCGAGGGTCTCTGGGGCGGATGGTGTTTGCACCTGGGTCTGATGAAGTTTAATGGACTTTAACACATGCAAACAACTGCTTTTGTTCCCGGGGACAAAGGCTTTCCCAGCCCCGGCCTGCGTCCCCAACACTGGTGGCATTGTTTCCCCTCCATTGCCTCTTGTCACTCTCCTTGTCAAAGTTTAATTAGGACAACGAGCTTTTCGCAGGCTCATTTCGCACTTCAGCAACTTTCCAACACTTCCCTAACGAGGAGAGAAGGGGCCGGAGAGGCCTAGCCTTTGGGAGGCCCCATAGGAGCTGTGCCCAGCCAGGGAGAGGCCAGGATCCAACCAGGAGCCCTGCTGCGCCCAAGGGGCGTGTATGTGATCACTGGACTCAGATCCAGATCCCTGCACCACAGATGGCATATGCATGTGTAATAACCATAGGGTGACCAGATAGCAATTGGAAAAATTGGACAGAGGGTGGGAGGATAATAGGCGCCTATATAAGAAAAAGCCCCAAATATCAGGACTGTCGCTATGAAAATCGGGGCATCTGGTCACCCTAAATAGCCAGCATATGTATGTCTGATACACCAGAGTCCCACCTAACCCCGGATCCCTGCAAAACTCTGCACAGTTTGGGAATTCATGCCCTAGCTGTTCTGTGAAGTTTGGTTCTTTTGCATTTGGGGAGGTATTTTCCATTCCACTTTAGACCACCTCCCCATATCCTGCACACACACTCCTTCCCTTCGGGATTTTTAAGCCACCCTCAAAGCATAGTCAAAGGCCTAGTCAACACAACCCGGTTAGGTTGACGTGAGCTGCCTTGCGTCAACCTACCCATGGAAGCACATTCACTTAAATTTGGCTTCTGCTGACATAAGTGACTCTCTACATGGATTTAGTAACAATGCAGAGTCAGTGTAGATACTGTTTTGCTTCCGTCGACTGTTACTGGCTTTCAGGAGCCATCCCACAATGCCCCACCCAGACCATCCAATTGATAGAAGCACTCTTGGGGAGGAGTATGCACACAAGCAGATTTGTGAGTTAGGTCGCCATAATATTGTAGTATAGACACGGCCAATGGGTTTCCCAGATCTCCTACTCCATACATCTCTGCCCCCATCCTCCTCTCCTGGGTTTAACCTGGGCATGAGAAAGGACTGGTAGAGGGACACGGTTACCAATGCTAGGGAAACAGTCTTTATGCCTATTAAGGAAAGGCCTTCTTTGCATCAAACACAAACCAGCCCACAGAAACCACCTGCTGTTAACATGCCAGGGTATCGGAGCTGCACCGAGGCCCCCTTAACATGGGTTGGGATTCAGGATAAACTTCTGAGGGGGACAGAAATCCTCCCTGAAGAAATAAAGGAAAGGTGAAGCTCTGGCATTAAAATGTGCTCTCTCTATACAAGGAGACAAGACGCCCTTTCCCAGGGGCTGGCTGAAATGGGGACTTTGCTTACGAAACAGTCAGCAAACAGATTCAGCCGCCTGAAGAAGCCATTTGTTTATTGTTCCTGGGCCTGATTTACCCGTCAGGAAAAGTGTGGCCCTTGAAATACTGGGCCACACCTTAGAGAGAGAGCGAGCAACTTGCCAGGGCTGCAGAACCCACCCAAGCACTGAACGCAGTTTCAGGGCCTCAAAGGCAGTATTTTGGTGCCTACCTCCCACTGACATCGATTTAGACACCTGTTTACCTGTGAGGATTTGGGACTTTCTCTGTCCAAATCTCAGGGTGAGCTGGAGTGAAAACCCTCCCCAGGTACCGGGATGATGTCTTGCTTCTTAAGCCAGTAAAACCTATGTGTTAGTGTAAAGGCCTGGTGTGGGACTGCCAAATCTCACACCTCCTCCAGCACTCCCTCCGTTGGGTCAGAATTCTCAATGCTCAGCGGAAGTCAAAAAGGCTAACGGAATGTTAGGAACTATTAGGAAATGGATAGAAAATAAGACTGAAAATATAACGCCACTATGTAAATCCCATAAATGTGCCCAGACCGGTGTCCAGTTCTGATCGCCCTGTTGCCAAAAGGATAGAGTGGAACTGGAAAAGATTCAGAGAACAAAGATGATCAAGGGTAGGAACGGCTTCCATACAAGGAGAGGCTAGAAAGAGCAGAGCTGTTCAGCTTGGAAAAGAGGCCACCGAGGGGCGATATGATAGAAGTCTATAAAATCATGAATACCGTCAAAAAAGTGACTACAGAAGTGTTACTTGCCCTTTCCCACAATACAAAAACCAGGGGTCACCCGATGAAATTAATAGGCAGCAGGTTTAATATAAGCATATGGAAGTACTTTTTCCACACAGCACACAACCAACCTCTGGGACTCATTGCCAGGGGATGTTGTGATGGCCAACTGTATAACTGGGTTAAATAAAGAACTAGATAAGTTCATAGAGGATGGATCCATCGATGGCTATTAGCCAAGATGGTCAGGGATGTACCCCATTCTCAGGTAACCCTAAACCTCTGACTGCCAGAAGGGGAACACCAGGTGTAGTTCTCCAAAATTGCCCCCTTCTGCACATTTCCCCTAAAGATCTAGTGCTGGCCGCTATCAGAGACCAGATACAGGGCTAGATGGACTATTGGTCTGACCTAGTATGGCCATTCTTGTGTTAACTGCATCTTCCCTGAAGGAGGAAGGCATTCGCACAATGCTCCAGGGAGACCATTCAAAACTGAATCACCATTTAGTAAAACCACCCTCGTTCTAATTGGCCCAAATGACGTACAGGAGTCAATAAGCCATCTTAAAATGGCTTGCTCTGTGCAGGGAAATAGGAACACTCTGGGTTTTGGCTGCTCTCCTGGCAGATGTGTCTTTTTAAAAAAAATTAAAGAAATAGAAGTCAGGGAGGCCCAGATCCACAAAGGTATTCAGGCTCCTAACTTCTATCGATTTCAGTGGCATTTAGGAGCCTAAATACCTGAGGATCTGAGCCCTAATGTCTAGGTACCAATGAAGCTCAGCATATCTGCTTCTGCAGATAAAGAAACCGAACAAAAGGATACTGCGGTTGTGTGTCTAGAGAAAGGCTTCATGCTGCTCTCCTTGAAGTTAATATGCCACTGACTTCAGGGGCAGCAGCAAAGGTCCTTTGATTTCCTTTACAAAAGCAGAGTGATCTAGAGCGTGCAGACTGGATTGAAACAGGATAGGTTTAATTCCTTCCACAGCAGCAATGTCTGGTGTAGACAAGACCTCAGGGAAAGTAGCTCTGTGCTGGGCTATAACTTAGGTTCTAGACTAAGCAACTTGCTCAAGATCACACAGGAAGCCTCTGGGGGTATGTCTACATAGGGATAAAAGACCTACGGCTTGGCCACAGCTGTCTCACAGGGCTAAAAATAAAATCACTGTGTAGCCATCCAAATGGATCCTGGATGCTTGGACCCTCCACCCTCACAGGGTCCCAACCTGAGCCCAAACTTCTACACAGCAATCTTTCAGCCCCCAGAACCCGAGTCAGCTGACTGGGGCCAGCCATTAGCATATTAATCTCTATGCAAACATACCCTGGGAGAGCGGGGACACAAACCCAAGTCTTTGGCTTGTGCCCTGACCAGGGGACCATCCTCCTTCCTCATGCGTCAGGTTCAACTGCATGATCTTCAGACATTCCGAGCTGAGTCTATGTCTAAGGCCTTGTGTCTACACACAAATGTAGCTAGTCAAGGTCCACCCTAAGTGTAGGTTATAGTGTTGACTTCAATTAGCTACACAGACATCAAAACTATCTGCAACTTGCCTCCACTAGGATTTTATAGCAAGATAGATATTACGATGTTAAAACTACACCTTTTTGGCACTGAAGACTGTCACCAAAAAAGTGTCCTATTTTGATTTTTAATTTTAGATTAGATAGACAGACAAAAACAAAACAGGACACTTTTATTCTGAAATTATAGACACACCTGCACTGAAATAACAAAAGATTATTCATTATATAGTTATTTTGGTGCAAGTTTCTGTTTGGAGCAGCCATAATACATTCAGTGACTCCTTTACAGTGCTTAGATGAGGCCCAGAATGACGAGATCTCTGTCTTCTGGACTCTCCACACCGACAGTGAATAAAAGCCCTTCTTTGAACAATCAACATTGGAATCTACAACGGGGCCAAATTCTGTCCTGTTAACTCCTTTACATGGTGGTAAAACAGGAGAGACTCCATTGAAGTTAGTGAGCTAAATCCTGCTCTCAGTGAAGCCAGCGCGGGTCTGGAGTAACTCCAATAGGCAATTAAGTTACTCCAGATTTATACCCATGTAAATTAGGATAGAATTTGGCTCAATGGAGTCACACTGGTGTAAAACAGTTGTGATGGGAAAAATTAAGCCAAGCATGAAAGTGAAGGTATGGCTACAACTATGCATGGCTGTCGTGGTGTGTAAGGAATATATAGCTAGACCTTGCGGTGAAAAGCAGGCTGCACACATCTGTGAGAGGATCTGGCAGTGGGGAAAGGCTCCGGCTGCAGGACACTACATGGCTAAAAAAACGTCAGTGTAAATGGGGGAGGCAGTCCTTAGGCGTGTAGAGGGCCACGTAGGATGTGCCCATAGGATTCAGAGGAGTCTTTACTCACCTCAGCAGTGCCTCACTATCTACACTGCTATTTATACGGTGCTAGGGAGATGTGCAGTGTCTGTGCTCCACAGGCTGCTGAAAGGAGTGTACGGGGTAGATGTACGCAAAGATACGGAAGAGGGCTAGGACAGAGTATGCTGTAGCCAGGGGGAAGGATGGTTTAGATGATTTTTCCGAATCCCACGATCCTGGGATTCGGAAAACGGGTTCCATTCTCAGCCCTGCGTCTCACTCTATGACCTTAAGCAAGTCACTTAGGATCAGAGCCTCCAAGCTACTTCATCGCCTAACATTCACTGATTTCAATAGCGGTTAGGAGCCCACACCTGGAGGATCTGTGCCTCACTTCCCCAGTTGTAAGAGAGGGAGAGTGGCACTCCCAGGCCCCATGGTGTGTGTCTGGAGGGTAGATTAAGGATTGGGAGGTGGTCAGCTACTACAGTAATGCGGGGCACAATACCATAGATAACAGGTGAAATAACTGCTGGTCCAGGTGCATCTGAATAATTCTCTCCCCACTGGATTTTTTTTCCCCTGTCCTGCATTTACTGGTTCAAAGTCCAGCCCTACCAAGTGTTCACTTATAATCCCTGCAGTTGTGCTTGCAGATCAGGTAGCAGCCTGGCCACCTAGGCATTGCTGCCTGCCAGTCACTCGATCAAAAACCAATGAACTAATGACCAGCCGAGGTCAGGAACGAATCCTATCCCACAGCCACGCCAGGCCCCAGCGGTCCAGAACAGGTAAGGAGGGAGACGTGGAGAGAACCCAGTAGAAACGGGGGCGGAGGTGAGCAGGGAAAAGGGACTTTGAAAGATGGGGGGAAGCTCAAGGCAAAGCAAAGGAATCCAGGCAGCAGAGGCTGATGCTTAACCAAACGCTACACATGGGCAGAAGGCAGGAATCCTCCCCCCAGATACAGAGATCACGCGGAGCGGAGCGAGTCACTAACCAGATCCATGTTTTTAGGGTGTGAGCCTCTTCTGCAAGGGCTGAGGCTCGCAGATCTCCCCTGATGAGGGAGCAGCCTTGTGCATTTACACGTGTTCGCACCCGGGGAAATCGGGAGCCTGCCTGGTCCTCGCGACCGTGATGCATTCACACGGTGATCAGACCTTTCCGAAGCACTGGCTTAGAAGACAAGGCAACGGTGGTTGGGTCATATCAGAGAGCGGGTGGGGGGCACGGGAGAGTGGCTGCAATTAACCAGCGGGCCCAGGGGTCCCACAGGAGAAAACCCGAAGTGGCGGAGGGTGAATGGGGGTGTCGGGTCATTATTAGGGGGAGCCCCAACATAACCCTGGACATCTGCCCACGTAGAGTAAATGCACAGCCCAGATGAGACACGCCGCTTGGGACGGACAAGGACCCAGTTCAGGGTGCAAATCCCCGTAGTCTCGAATTAAAGGCGAATCCTACCGTCTCCGTACTGTCCGCTGGGCCGGGGCCGGAGCCGAGACCCGCGCTCCTAATGCCCATGATTTATTAGCTGCTACCCGCTCCAAAATATCCCGCAGCTCTGCGCCGCTTCTCCCGACGGAGGGGAACCCCAGCACCACCCCGAAGGGTTTCTTAACATCTCTGCTTCCTACCTGCAGCCAAGGGGATCAAGTCGGCAGAGCCGGCGCGAATTAACGCCGCGTATTTAATGGGAAACTGAAACAGGTGTGGATTCGAATCAGGGGTCGGGGCGCTGGAATGCGCCTTTCCCCGACTCCTTGTCTCAAGCCCACCCGCCTGTCTTCATGCCAGGGGAGCCCGGCTTGTTCTGTATGGGACGCGAGGGTAAAAGCGGAACAGATTTTATGAAAGAAAGAGGAAAAAGAAAGAAAACAAAACATTAACAGAAACCTGATTTCCTGGGTTTTTTGGGGGAGAAAAAATGATCCATTGCAAAGAGTCTCGTAGCCTGATCTGCGCTCGGTCTCCTCTTTCAACACGCCCCCCCCCCACCAAATTCTGCCCCAAAGCTTAGTTTATTTCAACAACAAAAAATCCAGCCCCGCGGTGGCTTAATTTGCGCGTCCCCGGTGGATAATCAAAGGAAAGTGAACGCGTTTGCTGCAAAGGGAGTTTGCTCCTTTTAAACGCCTCTCCCCGGTTAGCTTTGAACTGAAGCAACGCGCAGGCATCGGACGCGGGTCTCTTGCTGTTTCTCCTTGACATCCTTGCTAATCCGAGCCGCCTCCAGCCGAGGAATCTTGTCAATTTCTAGGCAACATTTCACTTACTATCACCCCGAAATTATTTCCTGAGGTTTCTGAAACATCGTTGATTTTAAAAATCAGGACTCACCATTCATTTCAATAGGGAATTCTCATTCTCTCTCTCTCTCTATTAAAAATACCCTGACTACAGGATAGGGCCCTAGGCAATTCGAAATGAGTTGTGTGATTGCTAATATTTTTGTTTTATTCAACTTTCCTTTGTACATGCTCCCCATAGGTGCTGCAATATAACCCCAGTATTGACTGAATGGGACTGTTGTCAGTAATACTATGACAGACCAAACTAAGTTACTGATACACAGGAAAACAACCGGAATATTTTTCCAGATCATTTTAGCCATGCAGAATAACATTTTATAATAAAACAGCAACAAATATTTTAATTTTCTGTCCCTAGCTGCAGTCTATGTAGGTTACAATTTAGAATTCTACTTTTTAATGTATTTTAATTGTATTTATTACTAATCTTTTGTTCAGACCATTTGGCATTAAACTTTTTATCCTTTCCTTGACAATCCTGACCTGGCTTTGCATATCTCCCTCAAGCCGGTCAAAACCCTGTTTTATATTCAGAAGAAAATTGTAAACAAAGCATATATG
Organism: Mauremys reevesii; assembly: GCF_016161935.1. Lineage (NCBI taxonomy): Eukaryota > Metazoa > Chordata > Testudines > Geoemydidae > Mauremys > Mauremys reevesii. The sequence goes on from NC_052632.1 coordinate 7,795,655, forward strand.
TCTTTTATGGCAGGATTATATTAACGTTCCAAGTTTCCTGTTTGAATAACTTTTCAAGAGGTGTCTTTCATCATTCCAGTAAAACCTCAGGATTGCAGTTCAGAATTTAGCCTTGCAAACTTGTCTTTGTCAGGATGTCTGTGTGTGTGTGTGTGTGTGTGTGTGTGTGTATATATACACAACATTTATATTTGTTAGGTTTCCTTTTAGACATAAATATGTAAAAACTTAAGTTTATAAATTCCAGATTTGCATAATTCAAAGAAAGCTTTGATTTTAAAACAACTGTTGGCAAGAAATACTTCCTTAGTATGTTTTAACTGCTTTGATTACTAGGAAATCATCCAAATACCTAAAATACTGATTTACTTTAAAAAAAAAACCATACAAATAAAAAAATAGACTGTGGTTTCATTCCAAATTGTGGTTGCATTTTCCCCCACCCCCAAACACATTTTGATGAGGATTTTTTTGTTTTGTTTAACCATTGCAAATCCCAGTTTTAAAGGCACATCCTAATGATCTAATTACACTGTTTGTGAGAGATTTGGAAAGCTCAAGGAATTATTTCAGTGCAAAGGGATTTAAAAAAACACAAAGTATGCATTAAAAGAAAAAAAAAGTACCCCAAACACCTAATTAGATAATTACCCAAGGAGCCATTTTACTCTGTTGGGTATAGTACACAGTTTATAACCTTCTCTGACCACAAATATATTCAGTAATTACCTTTTCTTCCTCACAAGGGGTTGAGCTAAGAATGGAGTGTGATAAACTTCATTCTGTTTCTTGGCTGCTGTCAGAATAACCTTTAGATTTGTTCGTATGTACTGAATGAACGGGGACAGTTTGACTGCTGGTTCCTTGCATTAGCGGCAAACATTTCCTCTCCGTGTGTTTTAAATATGTGCTACAGCCATAAATTTTGTTGCTAGAGATCGTTATCCCAAGAATACAAATTGGTGGAGTAGGGAGATTGGTTTTGCCTGTGCCTATACTATATGTTATACCTAGAAAGGCAAACAGTGCTTCCAAATCTCGATGGGGTTTCTATTGCCAGGTTCTGTGATATCGGATACTACATAAAAACTAAAAAACCCAAGAAGATAGACACAGAAACACACAGACAACTATCTGTATATTTTGTTTCAAAGGAAAATCTCTGCTGTTGTCCCTGGTTCTGTTAGGCCTTGGATCGACTTAATTGTTAAAACAATTCAAACAAATCCAGCTATAGAAGGCAGCTCCTAAGTAATTAAACTGGGTCCCCGAGTTTTGATACAAAGCATAGAGGAAAATGGTCAAATCCTTCCGAAAGTTTCTCTCATTTCCTATAGCAGATAACAGGATTGCTGGCATGAGTAAGGTGTAGCATTATCTTGAGATTCTTGGAGCATTAGAAAGGGAGGCAGGATTCGATGAATATACAAGCTTACGTTTATGTGTGGAACAGCTGTTGGTATCTGGGTAAAGACTGAAGATATACAAGGTACAGATACTCTCTAATATACAAATTGCTTTAATCTGAACAAATACACGAAGGCTAGTCCTGTGCCAAACTACTGGGGTTTGTTTCATGAGAACAGATGGGTCTGAAATAAGATCGTCTCTAGTATTCCTAGGGAAAATGTTTGCTATTTCACTTGGCAAACCGAGCCAATCTGCTGTGAAAGCAATGAAAAATCCCATCTCGCCTGGACAAAATAGTGAATTTACCCCTATGGTGGTATTGCAGAGAAAAAGGGGTTGGTGGTGAATTGTTACTTCCAGCTCCTGTGATCCATCTTTGATATTTGTTGAAAATGAAAAGTGTTAGACACATACCAGGCCCAAACTTACAAGAAGCTGAACATCTTCTGCCTGCAGTGACTACAGACGGCTCCGGCCACTGGATTTTCAGGCACCTTGCACTAGATTTTCAGGCTCTTGGATGACTACTTAGAAAGTAGAAATCTATCATTATAATACTTTTGTCACCCAATCCTTCAAGCCCATTGACTTCAGTGGAAGGTCTACACACACAAAGGGCTTGTAAAATTGGACCCCAGAACTAACTCACATGAGCCAGATCCTCCTTCCACTGAAGTCAGTGGCAAAATTCCCATAGGCTCTCATGCGAGCAGAACCGGAAACATGGTTAATAGCCATTAAGAACCAGATGACAGCCCTATAGGCACAAAAATTTCTATTTCCCTTTGTTTTCTTCTCTCCTATGGTGAATTTTTTTTTCTAAATCCTATAAAATGTGGGGAAAGAATGAAAAATGTGAGGTTTGTTTTTTATGTTGGTTTTGCTGGTGATGAATTTTTTTTTTAACTGTACAGTTCTGCTGTCATATAACTTGATTTGAAAGGAAAACTCTGCCCTTGGGTAATCAGTGACCAGGTATGCAGATTTTGCTCTCATTGAGTTTCTGGATAAACTTGGGCCTAATGCTCTTCCCACAGAAATCATTGGGAGTGCATTCATACATCAAAGTGTAAACTAAGTGGGGATATGAAGGTCAGGGTGATGTCTCTGCCTCCAAAGGACAGATAACTTTTAACTCTGGCCTCTTACTCTGAAAAACGATTTTTGGCTTGCACACAATAGACTGTGGTTTCAAAGAATGTATCAATGGCTTCATAATTCTATTCTATTCTATTCTAGGCTTATACCTTCCACATCACCGTAGTATTTGTGCACCTTCCAGAAGTGTTTTAAGCAGTATGACCTCTCTGGACATCTTTAGGAGGGTGTCATTCTCCACCACTCATGCTTATTTTAACTCCATTCAGCCCCTGTACAGAAGCAAAGGAGCCCAAGCTGCTGGCTTTAGGAAGGGGAGAGGAAGAAAATAAAGGACCTGCTCCTTCCACAGGACCCTCTAGAGCGGGGAGTCATCTGAAAATTGACTGTGCAGCTGTCCAACAGATGCACCCATCGCTGGTCTTTGGGGCGGGCGACTCGCCTTGTGCCGATGCAGATGCAAATGTGCCTGGTCCTTGTGGCAGCTGCTCAGAGCACTGGGCCCAGAGAGGCCACCTTCGATAACGCTGGCCAGGTGCGCAGGCTTTAGAACAAAGGGCCTTTTCACCAGCCCTGAGAATGAAGAAGCCTCCTCACTGTTTGCAAAATGGCTTTCCTGAACGGTTATATTTAGTTACAGTGAGATCTGTTATTTCAGAGGAAGGCCAGCAGAGGGGAGGGTAATTTGACTCAGCCAGCCAGTGTGTATAAACCCAAGTGGGGACCCCTCCTTCCCCACAAACACCGGGTCAGAGGAGAGTTGTAAAGTTTCCCCCAGGGACATGGAAACAGCACAGCAGAGTTAGTCTTGGACCAGAATTTCTCTAGTTTTCTTAACACCTGTTTGCATAGGGGTGAACTTGTTCAGAAATACCAAAAATATAAGGATCCCCACCTAGCCCATGGCATTTAACTGCCCGACACTAACACAACAGGTGCTTCTGAGTCGAAGGATGAGCTGAGACAGTCTGCAAACTTTCACTAGCCCAGGCTGGGGAAGGAAGCTTTGCCCCATCTGGGCTTTCTTTTCAATGAGCCTGTAGGGGCCTCTTGGACAAATGGCTTCACGGGGCACTTTTGATTTGCCTGACCGGTTCATGCAGGAGAAAGCATTAGTTACAAGCTAGGAACAATTTTGTTCTGGAGATGAGGATCGGGCAGAGAAAAAGTTTTTCTGTATTTCCAGATGATTCTGTTTTAGAGCCTCTGGAATTCACGGGAAGGAGGCTGCTTGACAGAATCATGGAGGATGATGGGGGGTGGTCCCCTCCCTCATTTCCAGGCAGCCGACTCCTGGAGGAGAGCAGCTACCCTCCACAGACACCTCTTCAGGGTGCTGTCCCACATGTTTTCCCATCCCCACCCATAGGAATACATATCTCCCATGCTTGCACCCTTCAAACACCCACCCCACCTGGTTACCACCTGCATCTGACATGCCACATAGGTGCTCTCTTCAGGAGACCCTCCCTCTCCACGTGTGTTAACTCACCCCCCCGTGCAGCTCTCCCTCGACCTTGTGATATGCGTTCTTGCCCACAGGCGGGATGCCCTCCCTCCATTACACTGCCCCTCTTTGTGAGACACACTGCCCCTTCTCCTCACCTCCCAGAGAGCAGGAGACACAATCAGTGGCTTCCACTGACCTGTCCCACTTTGGAGAGAGCAAGGGTATTTCTCTCACAAATAGGAGAAGGTTCCTACTTTCCCAGCTTCCCTGTCCCGTGCTCTGGATGAGAAGTAGGGGGGAGACGCCTCAATCACTCCCCAATGCACATACCTAGTGGAGAACCAAAGAGAGAAAGGGTGACAGCTGATTTCCCCTCCATGGCAGGAGAGACCTAGGAGGAGAGAGACGACCCCATTCTCTAGTCTCATTCCTAGGTACGCAAGTCTAGTTTTCAACTGAGCCCAACTAACTACAGAAAATTATACACATTTAAAGGTGGACTTTGTTTTTCCAATAGAAAACCACCGCCGGCAGCTGTTATAAAATGGCACCGTTTCTTTATTAAAGACAAAGCTATACTAATTATGTAAATACCTAAGTCACTATTTCTACAAATAATGGGATCTGGCTGCATACAGTTAAATATATATGATTACTGCCCTTTCATCTACTTCTAGGTTTACTGTACTTTTACCTGGATGGCGAATAAGAAGTCTTTTTCTTGGAAGCGACAGCGGGGGGAAGAATCAGGTTGCTAATTTACCTGAGACGCAGGCGTGTGTAATGATAGATGGGTACTGGAAACTCTAAAGTGATTTGTTTTGTTTTTCGGGCAGAGTTTGAGATAGGTCATTCTTTAAACCTGGTTGCACTTTCGCTGATAAACTTTCCGGATCATAATTAAATATACTGCAGGAAACCAGCAGTGTGGGGAGAAGGTAAAGGGCATGAGGGTTGGAACCTAAAATACTGTGTCATGTGGGGAGAACCGTATCTACACACAGACCTGCACCACCTTAGGGTGTACAGTGAGGGTCTCTCTTTATTGTAGAGTGAATTCAGGTGATCAGCACCTGGGTTGGCCTAGCCTGGGTCATACTGCATAGCCCTGAGTTACTGTGTCTTCCCTGGTGCTGTGCTCACCCAGGTGTGTTGGTGGGACTTGGGGAGGGGAGGTACTTCCCATGGTTCTTTGCGCCATAGGAGGCTGAGCTGCTCTGAAGTGTGGGAGAGCTCTGGATAGGGGAAATTGTGGGAAGGCACTGGAGGATTATTAGCACTCAAGTCATTTAGTCTGTGTCCACACTGCAGTGTAGGCAAGTTACCAGCCCGAGGGAGAGCAGCACCCAAGCGCTAGCATCTATCCCCATCTGTGCCAGCAAGCCTGGGTGTCAAGCACCACCACGCAGATGAGAGGTTTGCATGTGTGTGGACGGGAGGGGAGTTAGGAGCAACGTCCAAGTCAGAGCCTGAGTTGACTCTCCAGTGAAGACATACCCTCAATTTGGCTTAAGAGGAGCATGCCTTATCTCACTAACATAAGGAGATTTATATCAGCACAACTTTTGTGGGTAATCCAGCATGAAACCTGTTCCTCGGTGGATCTGAACAACCCCCCTCAACTGCAGAGATGCCGTCCACTTTCTTAGAGGTCTGCGTGAGTACGGCACATGCATTGCCTGCCTGGGGGCTGCCCTATAAATGGCCCTACTCCTGCATGCACTCTACGTATGGGGCTTCCATTGACTTCAAAGGGAGTTCTGCACACAGAGGGGTTGCAGCACGGCTCTAAATATGAAGCAAAGAACATGATTATTATTATTTATAGGGTAGCCGCCCAGGGGCTGCAACCAAGGTGGGACTCCCAGGGGCGGCTCTAGCCATTTCGCCGCCCCAAGCATGGCGGCACGCCGTGGGGGGCGCTCTGCCGGTCGCCGGTCCCGTGGCTCCGGTGGACCTCCCGCAGGTGTGCCTGCGGATGCTCCACCAAAGCTGTGGGACTAGCGGACCCTCCGCAGGCACGCCTGCAGGAGGTCCACCGGAGCCACCTGTCGCCCTCCCGGCGACCGGCAGAGCGCCCCCCGCGGCATGCCATGCTCCACTTGGCATGCTGGGGCCTGGAGCCGCCCCTGGGGACTCCATTGTTAGGCTCAGCACAAACACCTATTAAGAGATCTCCGTCATGAAAAATGTACAATCTAGATAGAGAGTACAGCCAACAAGCAGGAAGAGAAATAGACGCATAGACAGGTAAGTGTTTGCCCAAGGTCACTCAGCCGGTCAGTGGCAGAACCAGGAATAGAATCCAGATCTCCTGATTCCCAGTCCACTACCATATCCATTAATACATTACTTCAGTGCAAACTATTTTGTTTTCTAAGAATGTGTAATGTTTCATGAAAAAAGACCAAATACAAACAATCCTTTCCTTTACTTCCCACAAAATATCCTGTCTACTAGTTCTTCTCAGAATCTCCATTACATGGCTGCGATTGAAACTTTAGTGTACAATTTGCTATGTAAAGATCCACAGAAATGTCATTATTTCTTGTAGGGATAAACATTCTTCCTGCCTATTCTGTATTTGATGCCCATGCACCAGTCCATATTTCGCTAAAATTGTCCACGTGTGCCTCAGAACATCCAAGTACCATTTGTTTTTCTTCATTGCTTTGCAGAGAGAAATTGTATCCCAACTTTCACGTAGAAGAATTAAAGAACTATTAACATGACCCAACCGCAAAAATATTTTTTTTCCATGAACTGCACCAATCATTTGGAAAGGCAAGTAGTAAAATGAATTGCCAAAAGTATCAAATATTTTTGTTTTCCATAACTTTTTTTGTTACCTAGTAAAATAGTTTTCTCGAAGTATTGTTAAGCCCCTTTGCGCCATATAAAGGTACAGTAATGTATTGTCTCAGAAGTGGTTTAATAGACATTTTTGGGGGAGAGGCATTTTTGCACATATTTTCAACACACGGCGTGCATGGTCAATTTGGATTTATAATATGCCAGATATTTTCTTCCAAGCAATGATCTTAACTTTTAAAGAATGTTGCTTAGTTAGGAATTTGTGTGTGTGTGTATGTGCTTGCATTTTGGCAGGGCAGCAAATAAAGTACAATATTTATGTCACTTGAGAAAAGTGCTCTGCATGTTTGCCAGAAAGCAGCCCTGTGTGATCCTGCAGCTATTCAAACTGCTCTCTAAAAAAATTATAGAAAGGGGATTAGGAACATTGGAGTAAGGGAGATGCAGAAGTGGCGGGATTAATACAGAACCATTAAAATACAAAGTAGGGAAGTTTAAATGTATAGGTCAGATTCTGACTTCAGTTAGGGCAGGTCTACCCTAAGGCCTGGGCTACATTAGCGGTGGGGTGGGTGGGTTTGAACTAAGATACACAACTTCAGCTACGCTATTCACATAGCTGAAGTCGAAGTATCTTAGTTCAACTTACCTGGCTGTCCTCATGGCGGCGAGTTGACTGGCGCGGCTCCCCCGTTGACTCCGCTTACTCCTCCTGCTGAGGTGGAGTACGGGCGTCAATTTGGGGATTCATTTATTGCATCTAGATGAGACATGATAAATCGATCCCCAATACATCGAACACTACCCGCCAATAGTATAGACTAAGGGACTACGTCGACCTAAGTTACATGACTCCAGCTATGTTATTCACATCGACATACCTTAGGTTGACTCATTGTTGACTCATTGTTGACACACTGGGTTGACGGGAGAAACTCTCCCATTGACTTACCTTACGCTTCTCATTCCAGTGGAGTACCGGAGTCGATGGGAGAGCGATTGGCGGTCCATTTAGCAGGTCTTTCCCCTAGTAAGTGGAGACAAGCCCTTAGATCCATGCCATTTTACTTCAACAAAATTGTTCCAGATTTACCTAGTTGAGGCTTTGTTTTCTCTGCCAAAAATGTACATTTTTTATTTGGTTTGTTTGGTGTTTTTTAGCTAATGCAAGTTAGTTTGCTCACTGAAAAGCCCTAGTGGAGACAAGTTTCTGTAGTTTTTACCTCAACATAGCTGGGTGTTGACTTTATCTTGCTACAAGGTAAAAACTAAACTGTGCCTTGTGTCCACTAGGATTCGACAGTGAGAAAGCTCGCTTGCACTAGTTGTCTCGCTGTTAAAAAAAAAAATCACCTTTTTTGGCAGTGAAGACATAGCGCTAGCCTCCGAGCAGAATCTAGCCTTGTATCAATGTTTGTTACAAGGAGATCAGTGTTAGGCATGAACAAACTCAGGCCTTCACTAGGAGAAAAGATGTGTTCTTATCACGTTAGCTGACACAAAGTATTTAACAGAAGGTGTATCCTAGGAAAGACAAGGCAGTTTGTAGTTTTCACACGTGTTAGCACTTGGTTTGCCTCTAGTGTTCACCTTGACCTGCTAACACACATGAAAACAAACTGCCTTGTCTTCACAAGGGTGGTATCTCAATCTCATGTTAGTTAGCTCACATAAGCTAACACACAAGAAAATATTGCTTTTTCCCTAATGTGGGCTCCCAAAGTGACAGATTGCACAGTATAGCAAAGGGGTTTTGCATGTTCAACGTTTAGGCCTGGATTCTTATCTCACTTATTCTGGATGGCCTTACTCCAGATGTAACTGAGACCAGAATCCATCCCTTCCTGACTTGTATCAGCGTCTGCCACTGCGTACTGATTTTTGAAGGCACAAGCACAATGCTTTGCTCACACCTCAGACAGTCACACTAATCCTTTTTCACTGAAATCCTATCACCAAACCTAATAACCTAACATTTCATTCAGAGACACCCCCCCCCCCATTCCTTTTTGCTTTATCTCTTCCTTCTATCTTCAGCCTGTCAGGACTTTCACATACCTGTAGCTGACAGCTAGGAAATCATGGACTTTGATGTTGTAAAGGATATTTTATCTCGGGTGATTCTCACCAATTCATACATTATTGTGTGGGATATTCAAGGACTCAGAGAGTGAGTAAGATCAGAGCAATTTGCAAGCCTTTCTGAGGAACAAGTTCCAATAAAGGGACTTTAGAGATGAAATCTGTCAGCCCTGTTGAGATACTAGCATGCCAGAAAGCCTTATGATTATTGATAGCTTAAGCATCAGCAGGTACAGAGCAAGGCTGGAGGAATGCAGCTGTTTGTAGCAGGACACTACATTTGCTCAGATTAATAGATCCCAAGGCCAGAAGGGACCCTTGTGATTATCTAGTCTGACTTTCTGTGTAACACAGGCCAGAGAACTTCCCCAAAATAATTCCTAGACCAGAGCTTTTAGAACAAGATCCCATCTTGATTTAAAAATGGTCAGTGATGGAGAATTGACCATGACCCTTGGTAAGTCATTCCAATGGTTAATTACTCTCACTGTTAAAAATTTACGCCTTATTTCCAGTCTGAATTTGTCGAGAAAGCAAAGGGAACCTCTCTGTTCTCTATCCCAATATCTAACCTAAAACTCCCTTGTTGCAAATTAAGCTTATTACTTCTTGTCCTATGTTCAGTGGACGTGGAGAACAATTGATCACGGTCCTCTTTAGAACAACCCTTAACCTATATGAAGACTGTCATCAGGTCCCTCCTCAGTCTTTGTTTCTCCAGATTAAACATGCTCAGTTTTTTTAACCTTTCCTCCTAGGTCAGGTTTTCTAAACCTTTGATTATTTGTGTTGCTCTTCTCTGGACTCTGCAATTCATCCACATCTTTCCAAAAGTGCGACGCCCAGAACTGGACACTGCACTCCAGCTGAGGCCTCACCAGTGCTGAGCAGGGTGGGACAATTACTCCCATGTCTTCCACACGACGATCCTGTTCATACTCTCCAGAATGATAGTAGCCTTGTTCTAAGTTACAAACTATAATTTACAGTTCAGGGCTCAATTCTGCTGCCCCTAGTTGAAGGAACAGTTCCGCTACAGTCTATTCTGGTCTTGTAGCCACTGGCACTGCACCTGAGATGGTTGAAGGATCAGGCTCTGAGATTGTACAGTCCTTGGTGAGCAGATTGCCAAGCTTATGTACAAACCATGGCAGACATTCTGTAACTAATAATAATCTCTACCTCTTATCTAGCACTTTTCATCCATAGATTTCAAAGCACGTTATCAAGGAGGTCAGTATCATCATCCCCATTTTACAGATGGGAAAACTGAGGCATGGAGATGGCCATGACTTGACCACGCTCACTCAGCAGGCCAATGGCAGAGCTAGGAATTGAACCCCTTCTCCCACGTCCTAGTCCAAAGCCCTACCCAGCAGGAAGGATGGCCTTGAAGTTAAAGCAGTGGACAGGTGTCAGGAGGTCTGGGTTCTGCACTTGACCCTGCCACAGAATGTTCTTGGATCATGTCACTTAGTCTCTTTGTGTGCGTCAGTTTCCTCATCTATAAATGGGATAAAACACGTATTGATCACACGTTCATCCTGGTCAAGCAGTGTGTGACCCTCACACAGAACGTTCTATAGAGTGAAGTGCCACTGATGGGATCAGTGAACATATCTCCTGTTGGGTCATTGATAGGTTTCACAGAGCACGGCACCTTCAGCCTGTCAATGATACCTGGCATGCATTCTTGTTCAGCCGTGCCTCCAAGATAAACACTGGCACCTCCCAGCTCTAGAGCCTGGCTTCCCAAGTGTCAAGGGACGCCTTGGTGCCAGCTATGCCTGCGCAAAGGGTCTTCCTTGCTGTCTCAGGAAACCCTCCCTGCAAAGCTCAGGGTCAGCTGAGGACTTTCTTGGATCATGTCTATATGTACAGCACTGCAGCTGTACTGATGCAGCTGCGCCGCTGAGAACGTCTGGTGAAGACAGGAGAGAGCTCTCCTGTCGGCATAATAAAATCACCTCAGTGAGAGGCAGAAACTTCTCCCGCCGACATAGCGCCGTGCACACGAGCGCTTAGGTCAGTGTAACTTATGTCGCTCAGGGGGGTGGTTTTTTCACACCCCTGAGCAACGTAAGTTCTGCCGACTGAGGCTGTTGTGTAGACATAACCAGTCAGTAGTGGGCAAGAGGCATTCCAGTGGGGGGGAGGGGGCAGATTATGTGCCTGACTGATCTGCAGCTGCTGGAAGGTCCGTAGGGGCTTTGAGCAGCTGGACATGAGTTAGGGAACGCTGAAGGCTGCCCCAATCAGTGCCAGGGCAGAACTAGACCCCAGAGACTCCAGGATCAAGAGGGTGCACTCCCCCCTCTCAGGCCAGCTGCCAGGCTTGGCATGGGCTCAGGACTGGGCTTCTGTTCCAACTGTCTCAAGAGGACAGGACGGTGGAAGCCAATCAAAAAGCAGTTGTGTGACAGCACATTGAGATGCTCCTGAGAACCCTCGAGCTCTTCAGGGCATTGTTTTGGGTCACTCTCACTCTGTAACAAAGACGAGGTCCATGGTCCATATCATTCAGAACCATTTCGATACACAGTTACCTATGCAATATTATGCTATTGCAACACCCGCGAGTACATCCTCAAGACTCAATTCTGACTTGTTTTCCCAAATATTCCCACAATGACTCAGTGTGCATGAAATGATGCAATTCTGAAGGGAATCATTAGCTCCATGGCTATGTTACCCTCGGCCATCCTCCAGTTTCAGCCCGTGTGGCCGTTGATTGTGGTGTTGTTGTTTCATGCAACTCCCGTCGCTTTACGCACTCAGGGCTAAGAGTGCCAGGTCTCGATTGAACATTCTTTCTGGGGATATCTCACCAAATCTGATTACTTCAGCGAGTGTTCATGCTAGCGCGCGCCTCTTAATCAGTTAGAACCCGGGGGGGAAAGGGCCAATCTGTTTTCCATTAGATGATAGCAGACGTGACAGCATTACAGCATTGCTGAGCTGGTGGATGTTTTCAGTTAAGTCCTTTCTATTGTCCCTGAGATGGTGAATGGGACAAGCTGAGAGCTTCCTCCCATCAGCACAGTGAAAAGATAGAGTAGGATTTCACTGAGAACTCTCCAGAGGAAACACCTTTTTTGCTATCATTTGTTTGTCCTCTGTGCTGTCAGCGGCTCTGACCCCACATTCACAGGAGAGAAAGAGACAAGCTCTCAGTCCATCATAGAGATTAAGGCCATTGATGTCTCCCTTGGTGATGGGAGAGGAAGACCCTCAGCTCCTCAAAGGTGCTCAGCTCCATGCAGGATCAGGCCCTATGGATTTTCTGTTTGTCTGAATTAAATCATCGTTCCCAGCGTGGGTCCTCCCAACAGTCCGTAAAGAATTGCATGTGAGGTGTTGAAAGGGCATTGATTTGGGATCTTGCCGCAAGCCCATTGCCGCAGCAGCCTGGCACCGCTGGCTTTTTAAAACACTGAGAAGTCCTAGGCACTGACATGATTTGCAGCCTTGCATCCCAGAGCCTTTCCGTAATGGAATAGAAAATCACATGTTCTCTCCGGGAATCTCCTCTGCCTGTCTAGAATTGTTTTTATTAACAGGTCTCAGAGTGCTTTGCAAACAGTAACTAATTATATTTCACCACATCCTGTCCTATTAGCCCAGAGGTTCCCAAACTGTGGGGCACGCCCCTCCAGGGGAGCACAGAGGAAAGAGCCACCCCCCACAGGAGGCGGGGAGGGATTACCACCCAGCCCCACTCTGCCCCAGCTTCACTCCAGCTCCGTCCCTCAGCCCTGCCCCCAGCCAAGGCCCCGGCTCTGGCTTCCAGCCCCAACCGCAGCCTGGCCCCGGCCTCAGCCTCTGACTGCAGCCCAACTCCTGGCCCCTGACCACGTCCCGGTTCCTGGCTCTGGCCCCACTCCCACCGTGGCTTCCACTTGCAGCTGCGGCTCCTGGCCCTGGCTGCAGCCCCAGCCCTGACTGCAGCTCTGCTCCCATCCACTGCCCCTGGTGCAGCTCTGGCCCCAGCCTTGGCTCCCCGCTCCCAGCCCCATTCCCAGCCCTGGCTCCCGGGGGGACATGGACAGATTACATTACGGGCAAGGGGGGCTGGCAACATAATATGTTTGGGAACCACTGTATTAGCCCTATTTTACAGACTGGTAAACCAAGACACAAAGTTGCAAGTTGTTAAATGACTTGTCACCCAGTGGCAAAGCCAGGAATAGAAGCCAGGTCTCCTCCCTCCCAAGATCCTGTGCCAAGCATTAGCCAGCATGCTCTCCCCCTGTAACACACGGTTATTTTCATTTAGCAAATCAAAGCATGAGCTTTTGTTTTATTAGCAGCACGCTGCACCACTGGAGACCTTTTAAAATGAAATTTATCTTTCTTGGTATAACTACCAGACGGTCTTGCCTTTGTAATTCATTCTCCTCCCCTTTTATAACCTAATTTCTATTGAGTGTATTGTTTTTCTTTCCCTTAATTATAAAATGAGATCATTACAATGAGTATTGGCGCTCAACAGGTTGGGGGTGGGGGAAAGGGACTTACTTCCCCACAGACTAATCCTCAATATAGCGTCTCAGGTTACGTCAGAACCATTCGCAATAGAAGGGCAACGAGTTGTCGGTTATTAATGCGTCTGTATCTTCCAGTTGGATGGTTTGGGGACAAGATGTAAAGTGAGGTTCTGAGCCCTGGCGTTGCCTGCAAGAGCCGAAGCCCCCTCGTGCGATGCTCGTACGTGGGAGGCGTCGAGCAAGAAGAGCCATTCGGCCAGAGTCATCTTCTGCTTATGCAAAATAAGGAGGCCACGTTACTCCAGTGTACAGGAGATATGAATCAAGCCCCCTGACTTCAATTAGATGGCGCGTGTGACCAGAAGCAGCGCTTGGGGGGGGGGGGGGCATGCAGGGTCATGCTTCTTGACTTGTACTGAGCATGTCCACATGGACTGAGCATGCTCAGTAACACTGCTGAAGCCGGCTGCCCTCACTCTGCCCACCCACTGTCGGCAGGCCCGGCTTGTCTCTGTGTGAGGAAAAGGATCAGGACCTAGAGGTGCTGGCACTGCTGTCTCAGCTGTATAACTCCAAACCTGAGGGATTACATTCTGCCTAAAACAAAACCAAACAAAATCCCACTGCAGTTGCACTGGATACCATGTTATTCTTCACTTCCTGCCCTAAAGAAAAGCCCCATCCTTCAAACTCTTATGTTCATGAAAAATCTCGTTATGTGTAAGGGCTACTCAGGTAGTTGGGGGATTAGGCCCTATTGTGCAGGGCTGCTCTGCAGTGTTTGAGGCCCAGTTGTGTTCCCAAATAAGGTAGAGGCCAAATTCAGGTGTAGGGTCCTTTAAAGAGCGGCCACTTTTCACCCCAGGGTGAGCTTCCTCACAGTGATGTGCGAAGTGATTCCTGACAGAAAGAACTGGGGGATCCTTTGAAATGCAGGACACTATGCAAATGCAATATATTAGCTGACCCTTGATAATATAGAAATAGGTTCCAGATGCAAGGACAACAGGTGATTTTTTTGGTGAAAGGGATATTGGAAAAATCAGACCAGTTTCTGATCTTGATTACAGCAATGTTAATCCAGAGTAATTCCACTGAAACCTATGGAGTTACTCTGGATTAACACTGGGGTAAATGGATCATAGTCTGGCCCAGTGTCTATGGTCTTGTCCCTACCCGTGAAAGAATGAAGTTTGAAGGTTTAAACATATGCAGTTGTTACGCATATCGTATTTCCTGTCTTAGAAAATCTCAGGGGACAGTGATCTGGAACAACAAGATGGTAGAAATAATCAGTTTAATTGAAACTAAAGACATGTAACTAACATAAAAAGATGAAAGCATTTTTACTTTGCCAGCTTTAACATGAGCACTATTAGTAGCAGCTGCATTTCAACCCATTTTGCAGATTGACTTGGAGAAGTGCTCTCTGAAACTTTGCCATTTAATTGCATAGGGTACCCTATAATTTAGGGAGCTGAGCATGATATAAGAGGCTCATTAAATCAGGACCTTAACCATGTCAGAAAGTAAATCAGTTCCTTTGTTGCAACCAATTTCTGCTACCCTACAATCACTACGGTAAATTGTTCACATGAATTGCAGCAAGGGAGGACAGATGGATGGATACAGACAGAGAGAGAGAGAGAGAGAGAGTGTCTCAGATGAAAAATAATTGTTACAATGCAGTTAAATTAATTTAATAACAGCAGATAGGGGCTCTTAATGTGCCTAAAGCCAGGGAAGAATTCCCCAGTGCAAGCACAGTACAGGGCTGAGATAAAAGGCCCAGTGCTATGCCTCTTGCAAGCTTTGGGCTGCCCTAATTTTGGAGGCTGCCACGGCCTCCCGCTGTAGCTCAGTATAACAAGGGTACAAAGCTACCCTTGTTCTTATTCCCACTGGGGTGCAGCACAGAACTGGACCCATCTCTGCTCAGGCTGTTTCTTCACATTTGGACTAGTGTGAACATAAGGAATTAACTCTCGTGATGGTTACACGCTGGAAATCTGCTACCCTGTCGATTCATTCTATTATTGTCATTCACTAAAGGAGGTGCTCAATGCAGAGTCGGAGCCCCGTTGTGGTAGGGGCTGTACTCACACACAGGAAGGCAAGAGAAGAAAAGGTTCTGTTCTATGTATTGTCTTGCAAACCCTGCGGAGTCGGGGCCTCATTGTGGTAGGTTCTGTACTCACACACTCTTGACTTTTTCATCTGCATGGTTTGAATGTTTTGCTTTCTTGGATTTCACCGTCCTCTCCTCCCCATGGAAGATCTCCCATGGCACCTGATTTATCTCTTTTTGTTGGTGGGTAATCAGTCAACATTTACAGCTGGAATTCATGCATGAGCCATGAACAGCTCTGATGGATCAGGATCCATGGCTAATGGCCAATAGTTACAGCAGCAATGGGCAAGCAAATGGCTAGCTGTGCTCAAAGAGAGTTTAATCAACGTCTTTTTAGTTACTGCAACATGTTGAGTAGAAATGCCATTTGGCACAATCAGAAGATGCTTAGAATCACAGATTCCAAGGCCAGAAGGGACCATTGTGATCATTTAGTCTGACCTCCTGTAGAACATAGAACGTCCCCCAAATGATTCCTAGAGCAGATCTTTTAGAAAAATATCCCATCTCCATTTAAAAATTGTCAGTCATGGAGAATCCACCACGACCCTTGGTAAATTGTCCCAGTGTTTAACTACTCTCACTGTTAAAAATGTATGCCTTATTTACAGTCTGAATTTGTCTAGCTTCAACTCAGAATCACAGAAATGTCGGGCTGGAAGGGACCTCAAGAAGTCATCAAGTCCAGCCCCCCGGCATTGAGGCACGACTAAGTAAACCTAGACCATCCCTGACAGGTGTTTGTCCAACCCTGTTTTTAAAAACCTCCAATGATGGGTATTCCACAACCTCCCTTGGAAGCCTGTTCCAGAGCTTAACTGCCCTTATAGTCAGAAAGTTCTTCCTAATGTCTAACCTAAATCTCCCTTGCTGCAGATTAAGCCCATTACTTCTTGACCTATCTTCAGTGGACATGGAGAACAATTGATCATGGCCTTCTTTAGAACAGCTGCTAACATATTTGATGACTGTTATTAGGGCATCCGTCCCCCGTCCTCCCCCATCTTCTTGTCTCAAGCCTAAACGTGCCCAGTTTCTGTAAACGTTCCTCATAGGTCAAGTTTTCTAAATTTTGATCATTTTTGTTGCTCTGCTCTGGGCCCTTTCCCATTTGTCCACATCTGTCCTAAAGTGTAGCCGGCCAAATTGGCCACAATGCTCCAGCTGTGAGCAGAGCAGAACAATTACCTGTGGTCGGGTGTCTTATATACGACGCTTTCAGCCACTGGTTCTTGTTAGACCTTTCTCTGCTAAAAGGGGGCAGGTTTGGATCTAACAATTCTTTTAGTGTAAGGCTACAGTCATGCAGCTTAAATCCTGACCCTTTACATCAGGAGTAACTCCACTAAATTTAAGTTAAACCAGTGTGAGAGGAGAATTGGGACCATAGTGTCCAAAGCTAAACTGCCCTATGCAGGCAAGCAAGGTACAAGCACATCTTAAAAATTATGTGGCAGCACCACCATTCCCTACAGAGCACCAAACCATATAAGCCTAACTGGGACAATGGGCCACTTGGTCTGTGCTGGGCAATATTCAGCAGTAGCTAGAAGCAGGCCACTCCCACGGGTCACTGGACCTCAGTTCCAGGGTGTTAGGCGTATGCCAGGAAAGTGGCTCCCTGTTGCCAGCTCTCGCTGTTGTCTCACAACAATTGGTATTTTTCTTAAAGCACATGGAGTCATGTGATTCCATGAAAATCTCAGATTCCATTAAAAGGCCCAACCCCCATGATTCTAACACCCAGGGAAGAATAAAACCTGATTCCAGAAGGCTCAAAAACAAAAAGGAAAATAAGAACAATGCAACATTCATTATTGTTTAAAATCTCATGATTTTGGGGGCCCACTCTTATTTTTGAATGCTTTGGGTTGGCGATGCTGATGGCTAGTTGGTCAGTATACAGCAAAGAACCCCATGAGCATAGACCTCATTTGGACATGGGCTGGGCTGTGCAGTAGCTGGAAGCCCCACTGGTCACTGTACGGACGTGAAGGTCTGGTGCTGTTGCCCCCACCCCCTGCTATCCGTGACCCTTGCAAAGCCCGTTCACTGAGCCTTTCCTCACAGGCTCAGGATTAGGACCATCACATAGAAAATGCACTTGGATACCAAATGAAAAACATGTCTCACACAGCCTGTCATTCCTTCCTATGAATAGTGGAGGAGAATATTTCATTTGGCAAACCAGTCAGACTTACAGAACCTGTCCCTAATCGCATTAAGAGCTCTGAACTGTAACACATTTGTAACTCCAGGTGATTTTGCTCTGTCTTTTTGGCCTGTGACCAGACACAAAATGCCCTTTTCCGAGATTTGGATCCAACCAAAATTGAGGAGAATCAGATGTCAGTAAGTACTTTCCAGTTTGATCTTTACCCCGGGGTATCACAACATGCTTCCGCTACAAATTGTGTAGAGATTTGCTTTTAAACCACGGGCTCTTTTTCACATTAAGTGCATATCTCCTCCTAGTTGTCATGCATCTTTTGTGGCACATGTTATGCAGAGGTGCGTGGAAGTATACCCCACGTTTTATCATCTAAGTTGTGAGGCTGGGAGTTGATTCCTAGGAGACAGAGAGCCAAACTCGGTAGTTGGATACACGGACACAACTCCCATTGTCTTCCAAGAGAATTAGGTTCTTAAGTCGCTTTCAAAAATGCAACTCCAGCTTTAAATGAGGCAAGCAAAGATGGTTCCTGCACTCCATCTGGGAGCCTACAACTCCGCTCCTGCAAGGTTCAGAGCCCACCCCAAAAGGTACTTCAGCGCCTATTGAAATCATATGTCCAGCATCTTCCAGGATGGGGCCCTAATTTCCCTGCTAGGAAATTTCACACCCTGTCTTTACTACTGCTTCTGCCTTTGCTACCAAAGGTGGACCTTTAATAGGACTACCAATCAGTGCAGATATAGCCATTGAGCTGCACAGGGGGCCTCACCCAGGGATCGGAAAGGGGGAAATTACATTATATTTACAATTTCCAAAAAACAGCCCTTTTAGTTAGTACAAAAATCCAACTTCTCTCTCCTGAGGAAATCTGATGATGGAAATTTAAGCATTAAATAAGGGGGGTTGAGGTTGGTGTGTAGTTCTCATTGATGTTAAGGGCAGTTCCACAGCCAATAGCCTGCAGGAAACTTTGTAAGCTGGGCCCCCTAGTCCTCAGTGGGAGGAATTTGCATCGCTAAAATAGAACCCCCTAGATGACAGGGCTTCAGAATTGAAACCCGTAACTTCAAGCTCATGCCTGGGTGCCATCATAAGACTGATACTATAAACAATTTATGGCTGGGGCTTTAAAGCTCAGATATGTGAATTTTCTCTTTGCTGACAGATTTATCACTTTCCACCAGGAGGAAAATTGAAACAAGAATCGAACAGCATCGCTTCACTGAGTGTGGAGCCCCGAAAAGAGTCAGCAATGGAAAAAACAGCCCTGTGCTGTATATTTCAAGGTCTTGCTCACGCCAGGTGGTCATCATACCCAGTTCATCGCACAAAAGAATACAGGGGAAGTCTTTGATGGTGGTATTGCTCTGTCCAACCTCTTCTGCCCCACAGCTCTACTTTATGAAGGAGCACAGAAAGGAAGGCTGTTTGGGGCTGTTTGGAGTAGAGATATGTGTTCATCTCTATCTCCCTCTCCCCCCATGTGGAATCGATGTCTGATACTAGAGGACTCTCTGCTTTAGCAGACAGAGGCATAACAAGGGCCAGTGGTTGGAAGTTGAAGTCAGCAACTTTTAGGGTGACCATATGTCCTGATTTTATAGGGACAGTCTCGATATTTGGGGCTTTTTCTTACGCCCCACCCCCATCCCGATTTTTCACACTTTCTATCTGATCACCCTAGCAACATTCAAACTGGAAATAAGATGCAAATTTTTAAGTGAGGGCAGCCAGCTATTGAAGTAGCTAAAGAAGAGATGTGATGGATTGTCCATCACTTGGAGGCTTTAAACCAAGACTGGATGTCTTTAAAGTATAGGGTCTAGTTCAAGTTGCCAGGATCCATGTGTGAATTACTTAGGGATTGTCTACATTACCCACTGACGGGCAACGATCGATCCAGCAGTGGTCGATTTATCGCGTCTAGTCTAGACGCAATAAATCAACCGCTGAGCGCTCTCCCATCGACTCCAGTACTCCACCAGGGCGAGGCGCGCAGGCAGAGTCGACAGGAGAGCATCAGCCATCGACCTACCGCAGTGAAGACACCATGGTAAGTTAGGGTGACCAGACAGGAAATATGAAAAATCGGGACGGGGGTGGGGGGTAATAGAAGCCTATATAAGAAAAAAACCCAAAAATCGGGACTGTCCCTATAACAGCAGGGCATCTGGTCACCCTATGGTAAGTAGATCTCAGTACGTCGACTTCCACTACGTTAGTCACGATCCCCCCAAGCCCCCCAGCATAGACCAGGCCTTAGTGAAATTCCATGACCTGTATTACTACAGGTCAGACTCGCTGATCACAGTGGTCTCTTCTGGCTTTCACATCTATAAATCTCCATTACCCAGGCGGGGATTTGTATTCTGCAAAGTTTCACCAAAGAGCTCATCTATGTAACTAATTACACCCACGTGTGTGCACACATGCCCGCAGTTAATCTAGAGAGGAAGGGTAGCAGAAATATCATGTCTCTGGAGCAGTGAATTCATGTTCCAGAGAAATTCAAACAAAAGAACAAACCAGCAGCACATGAGTAAACTTAAATGCAACCAACAGCTCAGCATTTTGTCTTTGTATCCTGGAAAGTCAATTGTTAGGGCCCCAAAAACATATAATCTTTACAGTATTTCCACAGTACAAGTACTTATGTATTGGTGTCAATCTAGAGTAACTCTAGTGAAACCAATGCAGTTAATCTGCATGTACTATTCAGCAATGGAAGCAACCAGAATCAGTTCTATCTGAAGGCCAGAGCACATGTTACTTCTGACCCAGGCTCTTAAAGACATTTCAAAACCCTAGGATAGATCTCCCACTGGGGTATATTAGTGTAACTCTACTGAAGTCAATGGAGATCATCTGGTGTCTTACTGACTGCTTAGAGCTACAGAATTTTACGCCAGTTGAGGATCTAGTGGGAAGATGATTGACCCAAATAAATTCAAATCGGAGCTGGTCCGGAAGTGGTTTTTGTTCCTGTGAAAAATTTCAATGAAAACAAAGTTTATGGTTTTATTGGAATTTTTCTTCAAAAGTTCTCAGGTTTTCATTAAAAAAAGAAGAAAAGATACTTTTGCCCCAGAATGAAAGTTTCAGTTTTTCAAATAAAACCTCCCCCAAAAATTCAAAAACAGAAATTTCCCACAGGCAGTTCTAATTTGACACCCCCCCCACACACACAAAAAGCCATATTTCTTCAAAAACATATTTTGAATGAAAATTGTGATGAACTCTAACACAGCTGGTGCTCTCACCTGCTTAGTGTGCAGCTCCTCTGGCTATTCAAAGATGGAGGCAGGCAGGGCACATTTAGTATTTGCAGGGACAAATAACTAAGAAGAGATAGAGAGACAAGGTGGATGAAGTAATATATTTTACTGGACCAGCTTCTGTTGGTGAGGGGGACAAGTTTTCGAGCCACACAGAGCTCCTCTTCAGGTCTGTGTAAGGTCATAAGCTTGTCTCTCTCACCAATGGAAGTTGGTCCAATCAGAGATATTGCCTCACCCACCTTGTGTCTCTAATATCCTGGGATCAGCATGGCTACACCAACACTGCATAGAAGAAGAGACACACAGTTTAGACCTAATCTTGCTAGGGGCTGAGAGCACCCTGCTAAGGGGTGCTGAGTGTCATCAGGTTTCTGCAACCTGGACCAGAGAAGAACCTTCGGCACTGGCAACAGATGCTCAGGAGGGCTCCTCCTATTGGGAGTTGCGGGCACTCAGCGACTTGAAGGACTGGATGCCCTGTCTCAACTCTATTGAGATATATGCACCAGCTGTCATAGGTTTAATCACCCTTGCTGCTATTTATTGCCCTGCTCACTGAAAGGTTATTCTCTATGAGCCTGCAGAGAAGAATCAAAACAACACCATATGAGAGCAGTGTCACGTCTACAGCCTTCTGCTGTTAACCTTTCGTTTCTTCTTTCAAAGGGGGAGGTTTGCTCAAGACAATGCATGGAAGACACACATATTTTATATATTTAAAAATGGAAAGAATCCAGAAATGCTCAACAAAGATGAGGAATTGTTTCTCTGTGTCAGAATAGTCTAGATCAAGCAGCGGGAAAGCCACTAGATCATATAGCGAAGTGCATATAATGAGCCCAATTCAGCCCGAGTTCGATTTCTTTGAAGTAAGTGAAATCACAGAATTTGGCTTTTTTAGAGCAGCTGCGTCGGTGACAGGTTTTGCAGCTTTGCTAACAGTGCATGTTACTGTTCAGGGCAAGGTAATACCTTTTCTGTTTAAAAGTTTACTGCAGAAGAATGTCAAGACAACAGATTCTTGTCTGGCTATTCTTCTTTCACTAGATCCAAACCATTTCTTTAAAAAAAGTGTTATCACAGGTTTGCAACTGGAAACAGGCATTAATATTACAGCTGGGCCTATGCTGCAAAATTTAGACCCATAGCAGGCATTTCCTCAGTGCTGGAAACGTTTGGACCCAGGGTTCTGGTCTGACTGCCTGTGATTAGGATATCCCAGATCATGTGGGTTTTCTCCTTTACGCACAGTCTGACAGATGGTGAAAATGGAGATAGCTCACAGCCTCAAGCAGGAGTCAATTATGTTCCAGTCTATCAGGAGGCATTTCCTGAGCACTTTCTAAAGCCCCTGATCCTGCACACAGGTACACTCTCTGCAACCAACCTCATGAAGCCTTTTTGTAGTCAGTGGAGCTTGGTGTGGTCAGAGGGGTGTATCTGTGCGCAATTCATTGTCAGATGGGGACCAAAAGTACTGTAGGAATTGAATTGCTGACTTTAGGACTAATCTCTCTCTCTCTCTCTTTCTCTCTTTTTTTTTCCAAGTTCAGCTGTTTTTCAGATACAGAAGGAAGCAGGCTAAGGAACCTCTACAGGTTGGGGATCTAATGTGTTCAGAGTTCTGATACATACAATCATTATTTCTATTTCAATAGTGCTTAGGCGCCCCATCTGGGATCCAATCCCACCGTGCGAGATGTTGTAGAGAATATTCCACTCCCCCCTCTCATCCATTCAGCAGGTTTCCAGCACACACACCTGTCAGCTAATAAGGTTGCCTCATTGAAATGATATTTAAAAGGACACAATCAGGTTACATTTGGCACCAAATAAGAATAAGCCTGTACAAACCCCGAGACCAATAGAAATACATCAGTGAATTCAAATAATAATAGTGCTGCCCCATTGCTGAGCCGAAGCAGATTTCAAGGCCTTGCAGGTAAGTTTCCTGTTAGAGGAGAAATTGGTGACAGGAAAATATATCTTGATGGGCAAAAAGCTTGTGTTCCAATCACGTTAGCTCAACCCTAGCCTAAGGGGTAACCTAGGCTCCAACATGGCCAGCCAACACAGCTTGAATCACATTCGCTCACATTTAGCAGGGCTTTTCAATCGTGTAAAGCTAACTCAACTGAGCAAACCACTGCAACACACCCTCTCCTTCCACCCAGCACGTCAGGGCTGCAGAGGGAGGGTATTTTCTGAGTGTGATGTGTTTATTTACAGAAAGCAGTTCCCATTCGTAGCACGTAGATGGTCACATAAACAGCACAGGAAAGTCCCTCTTGCAGAAACCTCTCCACTGCCCAAGGAACAGCAGCCTTTGTCCGCCTTCTCTCTGCAGACAATTCCCCCTTCCTCCTCAGCCCCACTCCCACCCCACCCCTGGCCTTTGCACCAAGGGACCCGCCTGGGACCCTGCGCCAAAGCTGCTCACCAAGAACCACACAGTCTCCACAGGGGGGCCTCGGTGTCAACTCTCCTTCCGTGCAGTTGTTTTGTAACACAAAGACACCTCTGAGGTTTAATGGCCAAGGAAAGAGCATTAACTTACACAATGTCTTTAATGAGCATCTGGGCATGTCTGCGTCAATGATCCAGAAATGGGCTCAACGTTAGCATCTTTTGCCATGACAACATGGACATCTTGAAATATGTTGTTCATACAATTGCAGCCTAACCATTGCATCATTGCTCTAGAACACGAGTCCTGGAAAGGGAAAGTGAGAACAGCCCAGTGTCCTTTCCTCCTCCTCCACACCGTCAGCTGCTTCTTTCCCCAGGAAAAGTCTCCCTCCTCCTACAGAAAAACCCATTGACCACTTAGACCATAAAGAAACACTACAGCATTCTAGCACAACAGTCAAAATGACTACGGCGCACAATCGAGATACTGCAGTAAGCTGGTCAATTACTGTTCAGTCCTAGGGGGCCTGATTCTCATTTATACCAATGCCCCACTACACCGCTGTGGCAAAGTAAAGGGACCTTACATTTAAACCCACCTTAAGGCCCTTTACATTGCCAGAGCAGTGCATAGGGGCCCCAGGGCCCTGAACTTCACAGGGTGTCTGGGAAGATGGATACGTTCATCTGATTCATCTGTTTGTAAGGTGGAGAGAGAGATCAGCACAGAAAACACATGTTTAGCCAATTAAAATCCCCCTTTCCAGAGAAAGCTGCCTCTCCTGGTCACCGGGCAACAGACCTGAAAATGTAGCGCAAGACTATTCTCTAGCTTGAGTTCCCACAGCAGTGCTCTCAGAGCATGGGCTTTACCTGCAGCTGCTGCTGCTTTTATGGCTCCTGCCTGGAACACCTGTGTGAGCCTGAGTTGCTTTTAACTCAGGAACAGGGGAAGGTCTGTGCATCCACCCCGTCACGCTGCTGTAATCCAAACCCCTTTCACTACTGGGGGGCTCAGATTCCCAACCTGCGACTATGAGGCTTTGGTTTGAAATCAGCTTCAACAACATTCTAATCTCCTGATATGGTTCAGATGTGACAGACGTCTCACTGGGCTCTTTTTTAAGCTTCGGATCCATGGCGGGCGAAATCTCCTGAGGCCAGCAGATCACGAGAGACTCCTGCCATTTTGTACCCAAATCTCCCAGGAACAGCCCAGGGGATTTCAGCACCAGTGGATCTCAACCCCACAACCCCAGCGCTCATGCGGCCCCAGGCCCCAAATTCTTCTGCTGACGATGGAAGGAAATTTACTGCCCTGTAGTAGAGCCAATTTTCAAACACGAATAACTTGCCTGATGAATTTTTTGTAGGAAAAAAAAATACATCAAAAGAGATTAAATCCTCATGCTGGAAGAATTTAATTTAAACAACTAAAGACATCATAGCAATGCAGAAATATCACCTCAGCCTGGTAACCTCTGGCGTCTGCATACACTTCCATGACTAACAAACAGCAACATTTCCTTTAAAATATAAGAGAAAAACAATGCCATTCCGGAATGCCTGGCATCAGCCCAGTTAAAAAGGAAACCAACAGCCCTTCACTAGTGGGGCCTCTGTGGACTCCTGGACTCAGCCTCTTATACCACATGCTTGTAATAATTCCCACTCTCTTCATCACACTCCAAGGGCATAATTTCCAAAGGCTGCATTAATGAGGATCACGGAGGGTTCTTCAAAATAGACACTGCAGGTTTTCGTGCTGCAAATCCAGTGCTTGAGGAATCCCTTCTCGGGAGACCCTCTACAATTTATGGCCATGTTCTGATCTCCATGGCATTAAATGCACATAGATCACAGCCTGTCCAAACGCTCTCCCTGATGTGAATGTCAGCGAAAGGACAATTAGCTAGGGAGATAGATAATAATCCCGATTAAAGCAGAACAAGCTGAGGATGTGTGCCAGTTCATTCAAGCCCAGAGAAGGGGTCCTTTGTGAACATTTGATACCTGACCAGAGGAAGGAATAAATTCACTTCACACTAATGTTAAGCATTTAAACAGGACGCTGTGTATTAATAGCATTCCTGGCAAGTTGAAATTACATTTAAATGGTTGACAGGAAACAATGTGCCTTCTGGTATGATATTAAGTTAATCACTATAACCAAGGGACTGACTTTGGCTGCTGATGTTACCATATAAAGCATGCAGTTTCTGCAGTTTATTGGCTGCGTTTTTCCCCCAGCGAGTTTAATTTATGGAAATTACTAAGAGCAATGAGATTAATCTTGATGTTCGTAAGGCTTTTGACAGAGTCCCACATGACATTTTCATAAGCAAACTGGGGAACTGTGGTCTAGATGAAATTGCTATAAGGCGGGTGTACAAATGGTTGAAAGACCATACTCAAAGGCTAGTCTTCAATAGTTCGCTGTCAGACTGGGAGGTTGTATCTAGTGTGGCCAGTCCTGGGTCCGGTACTATTCAATATTTTCATTAATGACTTGGATAATGGAGTGGAGAGTATGCTTATAAAATCTGTGGATGACACCAAACTGGGTGGGGTTGTAAGCACTTTGGAGGACAGGATTAGAACTCAAAATGGCCTTGACAAATTAGAGCAGGGATCGGCAACCTTTGGCACATGGCCCATCAGAGAAAGCCGCAGGCGGGCCGGGCTGGTTTGTTTACCTGCAGCATCTGCAGGTTCGGCTGATCACAGCTCCCACTGGCCACGGTTCAGTGTCCCAGGCCAATGGGGGCTGCGGGAAGCAGCTGTCAGCACATCCCTCGGCCCACGCCACTTCCCGCAGCCGCTGTTGGTCTGGAACGGCGAACCGCGGCCAGTGATCGGCTGAACCTGCAGACGCAGCAGGTAAACAAACTGTCCTGGCCTGCCAGCGGCTTTCCCCGACGGGCCGCATGCCAAAGGTGGCCGATCTCTGAATTAGAGAATGGGTCTGAAATCAACAAGATGAAATTCAATAAAGACAAGTGAGAAGTAGTTCACTTAGGAAGGGAAAAAAGTCGAAAGCACTGTTACAAAATGGGGACTAACTGGCTAGGTGGTAGTACTGCTGCAAAGGATCTGGGGGTGATAGTAGACCACAAATTGAATATGAGCCAACAGTATGATGCAGTTGCAAAAAAAGCTAAAATCACTGTAGGGTGTCGTAGAAGGGCTCGGCTGAGGCTCGTCCCTCCACGAGGCTGTGGGGTATCCCACCGCCTCACAATAGGTCACTATGGGCCCAAGCCCTGGGTAAGGGCTGGCCAGTAAACACACAGTCAGGAGCTCAGGCCCCTTAGGCAGGGGCTGAGCCAAGAGTTCAATATGAGTCAGGGCCCTGGGTCAGGGCGGGGCAGCAAACACACAATCAGGAGCTCAGGCCTCTGAGCGTCTGGTGCGAGGGGGAGACGGCCACCCGTGAGTGGGGTGGCAGGGGGGACGCAGGCCCACCCGCTCCGCTGCGTCCCAGCCCGGGGCCCTAGCAGCGACAGGAGACTCACTGCTGCGTCAGGGGGGATCCTGACCACAACACACTGACATGGATTCTGGCTGAGCTGTGGCCAGACCAGGGTTGACTGCGCCTGGGCTACTTCCGGACTCTCCCCCCCTCCCTCCGTAGGGTACCTGGGTTAGGGTGGTGTCCTCGGAGGTTTCCAGCACCATCGGTTCCTCCGGGTAGCGAGCGAGGGGTAGGCTGGGCTGCTCCTCGGGGTGGCTGGCGAGGGGTAGGCTGGGCTCCTCCTCGGGGTAGCTGGCCAGGGGCAGGCGCGGCTCCTCCTCGGGGCAGCTGGCGAGGGGCAGGCTGGGCTGCTCCTCGGGGTAGCTGGCCAGGGGTAGGCTGGGCTGCTCCTCGGGGTGGCTGGCGAGGGGTAGGCTGGGCTGCTCCTCGGGGTGGCTGGCGAGGGGTAGGCTGGGCTGCTCCTCGGGGTGGCTGGCCGGGGGTAGGCTGGGCTGGCCTGGCCGGGGGTAGGCTGGGCTGGCCTGGCCAATCCTCGTGTCGGCCGCAGCCTGCCGGCGTGTCCCAACCCGGAGCTAGACCAAAGGCATCTGGCCTCTCGGGCGGCTGGCCTTCAAGTGAGCTCTGCCGTTGGGCTTTTCTGCTTCCTGTCCTGCGCCCTGCCCTCTGGGCGGGCGGGTGCAGGACACGTGGGCTCCACCCACATTGATGCGAGGGGAGGCTGGTCCCTCCGCGAGGCTGTGGGGGATCCCGCCGCCTTGCTACAGGTGTATTAACAGGATTGTCGTAAGACATGGGCAGTAACTGTCCCGCTGCATTCAGCCTCCCTGGGAGAACTTTGTCCAGGTCTGTGAGCTTTCAGAAAGATGGGGACAAAGTGGAGCAACAAAAATGATAAAAGGTTTAGAAAACTTGGCCTGGGAGGAAAGGTTATAAACGCTGGACATGGTTAGGCTTGAGAAACGAAGACTGAGGGGGCAGGGACCTGATAAAAGGTGTCAAATATGTGAAGGCCTGTTCTAAAGAGGGCAGTGATCAATTGTTCTCCACGTCCCCTGAAGGTAGGACAAGAAACAATGGGCGTAATGTGCAGCCAGGGAGACTGAGGTTAGATATTAGGAAATACTTTTTAACTACAAGGGCAGTTAAGCTCTGGAATAGGGTTCAAAGGGAGGTTTGGAATATCCATCATGGGAGGTTTTTTAGAAGCAATTGCACAAACACCTGTCAGGGATGGTCTAGATTCACTTAGTTCTGCCTCAGCACAGGTGGCTGGACTTGATGACTTCTTGAGGTCCTTTCCTGTGCTACATTTCTTTGATTCATTTCTCTGAATTCTTGTAAAGGAACAGATAAAGAAAAGAGAGCAAACTGCGTGAGAGGGGAGCACCTCTCTACATCCCACAGGCCAGTCAAGATCATCTTCTGGCAGAGAAAAAAAAGGATGGTTAGATCTGACTGTTCTGCACCAGTGTAGAGGTACATGGGGGGAAAAAGACAAGGCTTCAGATGAAATAGACTTCGGATATGTACTAACCTGTTCCACTAACACCAGCCCTGCAAACCCTGTGCATTCACTATGGAACTCCATTAACTGGCAGAAGACGTAGGCTGTTATCTTTTATTTGGCGTGGACATGACACGCACTTTACAAACATGCTACACAAACACTAAAGGATTCTTCTCTGACAAGTCTCACTGTGCTTCTAGCAGGGGAATAAAATATAAAAATAAAAATCATAACACTAGATACAGTGATAACACCAGAGCTAGATACAGCTTGAACTGCAAAAGTCTTGAGAGCTGTTCTATATCCGGCTCTCCACATTTTAACTGGCAGAGTGAATTGTAGATTTCAGTGCATGTCTCGCGGCTTACAATTAATATATAAAATGTTGACCTTTAATGTCCTGTTTGTGCTTATGATATCAGGCTTTCTGATGAAGCCAGATTTTGATTCACATTTTCACCCGGGTTTGCAGAGACCGCCAGGTCAAGTCTTGTTTGCAGTATGGACACAAACAGCGACTCATTTTCAGAGCAGTCAGAAGCAAAACTGAAATAACAGAGAGTGAATGGGCTGCATTTCCTCCTCTGCTTTCCCTGTCACTAGAACAGAGTAAAAAGCTCTCAGTTATCGTACACCCGTGCATAGCTGCAGGAACTCCGTCAAAGTCAGAGCATGGCTCTTTATGTGCTGTTTGTTTCAGGGATGAGGGCTTTCCGATAAGTCAACACATCTTCTGCACGGTTTGTATAACACCGTAATTGTCGGCAACACAAACGAAAATACATCTAATGCATTCTGCGGATCAAACTAATGGCCACACACAGCCCAACCCAATATGGCAACCGCCACCATCAAAAAGGGTATTCGGAACCTCAAAACCATTTAAGCTTCTTATGATGACTAAGCAAAGAGGGCACCAACTGGACAGGCTTTCGATGGAAGATGTAAAAGAACACTGGAGGCCAAAAAAATACATGTACAAGCTAAATAAATGCGGCGCTTCCATTAATCTGTATTCGCGTTTAATAAATATGTGCTAGAGCTCTGAATCCCGAGAAAGGTACTGAGAAGTTCCTGGATTCAGCCTCAGCAGGCTAGGCTTGAAGAAGCCTAACTAACATATACAGTGCCCAATTGTTATCCTGAAAACAAGCCTGGCAGATTGTGTGTCACTGGGGAAGGATATCAGTGTCTAATCTAGGTGCAAACGGAACATAGGGGTACCTGGAGCCTTGTCAAACTCAATGCTCTTGTGTAGTAGGTTGAATAACAGAACAATGTTTACATTTCCCCTTGTGCCCTAAGTACTTTGGAAGCTGGACACCTGAAAAGCATGAATGATTTTAAAAGCAGTGTCAATGTCAGCTCTTGATTACGGAAAACCTTGACTGTGAAGCACTGTTACATTCCTAAACCCCAACCAAACAAAGAGGAAACTAAAAATCGGACTTTCACTGTGTTTTAAAATAGATGTCTTGAGGTCTTTCCTACTTCTGCTGCTAAAGGAAATATACAGTATTGCAAACACAACGGCTAGTTCAGACTGTATATATCAGCCCGGCAGCAAAGAAAACAGAACCATTTGAAACGCAGGCATTCAGAGGGGGCTCTGATGGATTCAAGCTGAGGAAGAAAGAGGTTCCTCCCCACCCCCTTCTAGCGTGTTGAAACTTCATATTAAAAAAAGCCCTCGTAGTACACAAACACCACAATATCCACAGTTAACGATAGAAAAAGATGTAAGCGTTGAGATATGGATGGAGAAAACATTTTTATGTCCCCTGGAGAGCAATACACAATATACAGGAAACAGTATAACAAATGTATTAGCAAATACAGGGGGATACTAAAACCCTGAACGCATTAATAAACTGGATCATGGGTCATGATTGGATTTGTTCCTAGATCCACTGAAAGATAAGTTCACTTGTCCAACATATTTTAGATTCTAATATTTCTCTTTACAGCTACACTCAGAGGGGGGTAATCAGAGCATGCCAGGCCTGCCAAGCCTCCTGAGTTCTGAGCCAGTTGTCATCCTCATCAGAACACGCTTTCCTGGCTCAACGTGCCTTCTGGGCACAGCCCTGTATTCGAGTGTGATGCAGAGTGGCACCCCGCCATGGCGCAATGGGAGGCATCACAGAGCTCCCTGGTATGCAAGGGGTGGATGCTCAAACCACATCCCTTGGTGGGATGCCACATATTCCTACTTGTGCCCCAGTCCTGTCCCACCAGCCAGGGTAGAGGGATAGCAAGCAACAGCCTCCCATTCCTCTGTGCCCCGTTTGAGGCTCTGTACGAGCCCCAGTGCAAGGTTGTACTTGATCCTTACATTGACTGCACAGGTTGCTGGTAGGGTTCCTTCCACCCCAGTGTAAGTATCCTGGCTCTCAAGAAGTACCAAGTGCTCGCACTGGGCCAAACGGTTTGACCCCAGCTAAAGTTCTCAAAGGCCTTTGTAAAACACTAAAGGCCCAGTCCAGCTCTCATTGCAGGCAATGGATAAACTCCCACTGACTCCAATGGGAGTTGTATGGGGTCCTTATTGAAGTCCCGTCAGGTAGATATGGTGAAGTGCAGTATTAACAAATGTGGAAACTGAAGCACATGCCCAAGGTCACTCGGGGTTAATCACGTGTCCCTTAAAAGTGGCCAAGCTGATTTATAATTAAACTTGGTTTTCGAATAGCCCTAGGCTAGAATCCGGCAGGCCGACTTTCAGAGGGGAGCACATTTTCTCCCTTTACATTTACATCTGGATTTAGTGCTCCTGGAAGCACCACACTGACCGCTGGGAGCCCAAAGTCTTGTATTTATCCCCAGAGCACCCATCCAGCAGCAGCAGTGCAAGCTCTCCACATGCTACTCTGCCAACAGGACTCAACCGTGATCTAGCCGGACCTCCTCCAGTCTCAGTCTCCATAGCTCATTCCATTCTTGGCCTCTCTGCTGAGATTACCAATAAATTGCCAATTAATGCAAAGGTGGAGATTGCCATATGCACACGTCACCATAAGGCAGCAATGACTTTACATCACCTTGAACCTACAACCTAGCGCAGTAACGCTCGCCTTCCCATTACCAGTCCAGATTGCAAGGCATTTTTAAAGCCAAGTTACATTCATAAACTGTGGTTTAGAAGCAATATATTGGCAGATAAAAACAAAGGTGCTAGCAGATTCCTGGACAATCCTCAAAAGCATTTTAAAGTTTTCAATGAGCAAATTAATATCTGGCAACTGACGTGATGTTTGTTGGGCTAACGATTTGTCCATAATTTGGAATTGGGAAATGCTAAAACATAATTCAGATGTGCTAGTCACAATCCAAGCTCATGTGAACTCCAAAACGGTGTTCCCTAATCCAGTTTGAACTAGATTATTCCATTTTTTTCTTGAAGCAAAGCCTGGGTTTGTATGACTGTCAGTCAAAAAGCTTCTTTGAGAATTGAGTTTTTGCAGATGAATTAGATTTTAATAAAAGAAAAAAAACCAGACTTTTTTTTAATTATTGAAAAGAACTTTCCCTTCTTATATAAGGATATAAACCATATGTTTGGTAAAGGGCCTGGGGTTTACTGCTACTTGCTGAGAAAACAGAAAAAAAACAAAGGATAATAGGGTGATAATGATTAGAGATGTGTGGATTTAATTTGTGATTTATTAAAATACAGGAAGACAATTTGTGACTCAGTCAGTGGATATACAAACACAGGAAAATACTTGTGGCCGAGTTGTATATTTTAATACAGGAAAATGCTTTGTGGTGAACTCTATTTTTCTTTTACAACAGACAAACCCTAACCAAATCACCAGCTGTTAAATGTGCGTTACCCACACCAATCAAAGCAATTAAGAGGCAGGCAGAAAGGCTGGGTCTACATGAGCATTTTTCATCAGATTTCCCACTATAGCATTAACCACTGGTGCAGTTGTACCAGCAGAAGGAACGCTAATGTAGATCAGCCACTTGGGGTTTTAGCTGCTGTGTCATCTACAAGGCT
The DNA here is from genome assembly GCF_016161935.1 of Mauremys reevesii. NCBI lineage: Eukaryota > Metazoa > Chordata > Testudines > Geoemydidae > Mauremys > Mauremys reevesii. The sequence continues at coordinate 7,827,978 of NC_052632.1, forward strand.
GCTAGTTAGTATTATAGCAGCAGTGGGCTTTGCAATATGGACACGTATCAAAGCAGGCAAAAAGGTGTGTAAAAATGATGGAGAACAGTCTACACAAGTGTTCCCACCATGGCTAGAACTGCATTGGAGGTAGTGAAATGCTAGTGTAGACAAGGCCGAAAGAGGGCAAACTTACCCCAGTGATGTTGCCAAGGATGAATTCGGTTCACAAGGTTGGTATGGCTTGGGATGGACGGAGGATGGCAAAATGGTTTAGTTTTGCTTTATTCTGCAGACTTTTCACCTCAAGGCCAGTATCAGTTGTAAGGGAAAAGGTGCTGTGATGGGCTCATGTTAACTAGAATTCTACACTGTAACAGACAGCAGGGCCAAAAGAATATATATGTCTATTTACAACAAAAACCACCAAACTGATGGCCCATTCATTTTCATTTTTTCCAGCTAAGTCGCCAAATGGAAGCTGGAAGCTGTCCACAGTGCATGTGTCTGCAAACATAATCCTCCAGCTGCCCCAGACTGAGGAGGAGAGGAGCAACTCTGCATTGCAGCTTCAACCACAGCTGTAAACACAGCTTTTCTCCGTCGCTTTGTACCGTTCACTTCTCATTTTCCACCTGACCCATTTCACTTTTTATCCAAGGGGGTTGGTCTGAAGGGGTGTTGAGCAGGATTCAGGCATTGTGGGTCAGAATCTCAATAGACCTGTACTTTAACTGCTTGGGAAAAGTTTTAATGGAAAATACTGCAGAAGTACTATGGATGCAGTCCTGCTCCAGTCGAAGCCAATGGCAAACCTTCCATGGTCTTCAAAAGGTGCAGGTGCTTCTGTTGTCTACAAGGTGCTGAATGCCCTCCATCCACGTGGAAAGCAGTGAGAGTTAACGGCACTCACAGACTCAGGTCCTAATTACTGCAGAGCATCCATACCTCATCTCTAGGTACTACCTGTCTTGCATAGTTTCTGTTCATTTTGATAAGCAAAATACTTCAGACGTGACTGATTCATCATAACTCTACTGGGGCCAGAGGAGTTGAATCAGAGATGAATTTGGCCACACGAATACTAGACTCATCCAAAAAATTATGACCAAGATTTTCCAAAAGTGATTAGTGAATTTAGGTGCTCAGTTTGGATCTTCTTAAAGCAGTCTGATTTTCAGAGGGCCTTTTTTTGAAATAGGGCCTCTCTAAGAGGGGTGCTGGAACGAAGTGTGCATGGGGTGCAGCAGGAACCCTTGACTTAAAATAATAATAGCAAATGAATGCATGGCTTCCATCAGAAACATTGTTTACCGTTTTGTTCAGTGGCATTCAGAATTGTTCCCGTGCCTCAGCCCTCCAAGATATCTCAGGATGTCCCCACAAAACTGAGGCACCCACAATCACAAGTCACATTTGATAATCTTGGCTTAGATGAATAAAGGGTATCAAGTTGTGTTACAGATAAGTAACCACACAGCAACACCCTGACAACAGTACTGGGGATAACGTGAAAAAATGTGTTTTTAAACCATTAGAAAAAGATGGATCAAATAAAGATTCTCCACAGGCAGAGTGGTCCTGATACAACACACACACACAGACACAAACACACGTGTGCATACACACACATGCATGCATGAACACGCACACACACCCTGTTCCACGGGCTTGCAGGAGTGGCTCCTTGTTTCGTTTGTTTCGTTTGTGTGTCCCATCTCACCATAAAGAAAGATTCAGAGCAGGAAATAAATCAACCACTAGAGTGCAAAATTCCCACAAGGACATGCCTCCTTATAAGTGGCTACGCTGATTTTCATTTTTATAAAAAAAGGAAGATAAACTAAATAGTTCCCAGTGAGAGAGAGACAGACAGACAGACATATATTATATACATACATATATACGTTATGTGTGTGTGTCTATATAATTTGTTTTCTGGTGTAAGCCATAGACTGTCTTGGTCACTTTCGCACAACAGCACCAGGCCAAATGAAACACAGGTTTCCAACTATAATGAGGATTAGATTTACCAAAAAAAAAAAAAGTTGAACTACAGTCAAAATTAGATGGTGACATGGGTATTTGCCAATTGCATTAAATGAAAAATAACGGCGTATGAGGTTTCTGGAATGAATAGAAAATGTATTGTTTACAGTCCTTTTTGGCCAACTACCAACATATGCCAATACTTAGACTTCTTGTTCTTATTTATATGCCCTGACAATAAAACAATTGTTTTGTGCCAATAGCCTGACAAACTGGTTATGTACCTTAAGAAATACAGATTGGATATTATTTCTCTTGTATCAGCTGAACCTAGATTTCCAAAAAAGAAAAAAGAAAAGAAAAGAAACCTAAAGTAATTGAATCCAGAATCCAAGCAGTTGGAGAGGAAATAAATGAAGGAGGTAATCAATTTTAATAATATACAAGATCAATACACATAAAAAAATCCATAAAGAGAAGGAACATGCACTTTCCCAATTCAGAGAGACAGGCTTGAGACAGCATGTAGCATTTGACCCTACATTAGTAATAATGATCCATCCGCCTATGGCACCTTCTCTCTAAGCATGCCCATGTTAATGAGATAAGAATTGTTATCTCAGTTTTTAAAAAGAGTAACCTGAGGCACAAGGAGGTTAAGCAAGTTGCTCAAAGACACACAGAACCAGAAAAGTAACTGAAGTCCTGACTCTCAGTCCACCTTCTGCCACCACCTCAATCCTATTCTAAGTCCCTCTGGAGCCTCTGGCAGCAATGTCGGAAGAGAGGATACTGGGCTAGATGGACCTTTGGTCTGACCCAGCATAGTCAAGCTTATGTTCTAAGTCTTAGGCTACCACTAGTGTTGGAATTACACTGGTTACCACTAATACTTCCAACCAGAGAGACCGCTTCTCTCCTTGCGCCATCCTGTCACACTTGTGAGAGGTGAGAGGGTCTCGAGGTGGAGCCCCACTTGATTTGGAAGAGAAGGCCTGGCCGGACACACTGCCAGTGACACTGCTCAGGGGAGGATGGTAAGGGAGGGAGCAAGGCTTTGACTTTATTGACTCTTCTAGATCACAGACAGCAACAGGACAGGCAGGATTCTTGGTCTAGCCTCAAACCCAGAGGTCTCTTCCATTGAAGTCTAGTTGAGACACTCAGGGTACCTCTACGGGATTTGTTCAGGATCACACAGGCAGTCTGTGGCAAAGCCCCAATCCCTTCACTTCCACTTTAGTGCCTTAAACCACAAAAGCATCCTGCCTCTGGCATGTTACATTTCTGGCTGTGCTACCATACTCCTTTACCTTCCACTCCACAAGCACAAGTAAACCACGGCAGAAATTCCCTGCACTCTGGAGTGCGTGAGTAGTAGATGGATGCACTCCTGTGAGTGGGAGAACAGTTTTTTTAGTTTGTGACTCACTGATAGGCTGACTTGGCTTTAGGGTGACCAGACAGCAAGTGTGAAAAATCAGGACAGGGGGTGGGAGATAATAGGAGCCTATATAAGAAAAAGACCCAAAAATCAGGACTGTCCCTATAAAATAGGGACATCTGGTCACCCTACTTGGCTTGACAGACCTTAGCGGCTATGGGTGACCTAGTACAGTAAGGGCTATATACTAGTGGAATGTGTCTAAAATGCTCTCATGCATTCAGAGCAGTCACTCCCTTAGTTAACTAACTCTAGCCTATTCTATTTTTTTTTAAATTAAAATAACCACCCTTCACCTGCCATTTGGATTAATATCCTGCAAATGGTTTCACTCCAGGAGCGCAAAGCAGCAGATGTGAGCACTAACTTCTCTACCATTTTTTTTTTGGTTTTGCACAGCTATAAACAGATCCATTGACTCCCCCCACCCCGCGCCCCCAACTTTTTTAATTTTGCAAAAATAAATGCTTTCCTGGACAGTCAGAGTTCATTACCGAGATGGAGTGCAGCTTTCCTTTCTCCTGCCCGCAATAACCAGAGTGAGGACGCTTGCTTGGCATGCAGACCACCCCTATTTGATTGGATACCCCCTTCGTATTCCATATGGTTCCGAGACTCTTTTCTGAGTAGGAATGATAATATTAAAATGTGTCTTCCATCCAATAAAAGCTGTTTATTGTTATTTCCAGAGAGCTTTTTACTGCAAACATCTTTTTACTGAGTTTTATAGTAAAGATTCCAACAAAGACACGTATAACTAAGTGCATGTTGTTACACACTCACATCTGTTTCTAAACCAAGAAGAGGCTTTACATAGCAAGGCTGTCACTGCGAATACGCATTGGGGCCAGAATTCCCAGAAAGGCTCAGCCGTCAGCACTCACAATCAGGGACAGATTTTCAAAAGAGCTAAACTCCCAACTAAACACCAAAATAAGAAGCCGACACATAAGACAGCCAAAGTAATTGGGATGCTACCATCCACTAAAACGACATCTGATGAGCTGCATGCTGCAGTCTGGTTGCCACATAGACATATGTTTTTATTCACTCCACAGTACTTAAATGGAAATATATATGAGCTTATGAGCAACGAACGGACATTTATGAAACTTTAAAAACAAAAACTGCTTCTGGGTTAAGAAGCCTGAGACACTTCAGCCTCCTGGGTAACTTCCTGAGCAATGTAAAGGTCAATGAAAATAGGGTTTGGGAAGGGAAGTATAAGCACCACCTTCGGATAACTGTAATCACCACGACAGCATGGCTTTCCGCCAAGATAATAGATGGACTATTCCATTAAACAGACCCAAAAACCAAAAGTCTTACTTGCATAAGGGTCTCCAAGAAATTTCCTACAGTATTTGCAGATTAAGACCTATTTTCTGCTTGTAATAAAGCCATTGGGGATTAATATGAGAATTGAAAGGTGAATAAGGAACTGGTTAAAGGGAAGACTAAAGCAGGTCATACTGAAAGAAGAACTGTCAGGCTGGAGTTCCTGAAAGATCGGTCTTGGGACCAACCTTATTTAACATTTTTATTACTGACCTGGGCACATAAAGTGGAAGTGTGCTAATAAAATTTGCAGATGACACAAAGTTGGGAGGTATTGCCAATAGAGAGGAGGACCAGAATATCATACAAGAAGATCTGGATGCTCTTGTAAACTGGAGTAATAGAAATGGGATGAAATTTAATAATGCAAAGTGCAAGGTCATGCATTTAGGGACTAACAATAAGAATTTTTGCTATAAGCTGAGGACTTATCAGTTGGAAGCAACAGAGGAGGAGAAAGACCTGGGTATATTGGTTGATCACGGGATGACTATGAGCCGCCAATGTGAAAAAAGGCTAATGCAGTCCTAGGATGCGTCAGGCGAGGTATTTCCAGTAGAGACAGGGAAGTGTTAGTACCATTATACAAGGCACTGGTGAGACCTCATCTGGAATAGTGTGTGCAATTCTGGTCTCCCATGTTTAAGGAAGATAAATTCAAACTGGAACAGGTGCACAGAAGGGCTACTAGGATGATCCGAGGAATGGAAACCATACCTTATGAGAAGAGACTCAAAGATTTTGGTTTGTTTAGTCTAACCAATAGAAGGCTGAAGGGAGATATGATTGCTTTCTATAAAACATCAGAGGGATAAATACCAGGGAGGGAGAGGAGTTATTTAAGGTAAGTGCCAGTGTGGACACAAGAACAAATGGATATAAACGCTATCCACAAATTTAGGCTTGAAATTAGATGAAGATTTCTAACCATCAGACGAGTGAAGTTTTGGAACAGCCTTCCAAGGGGAGCAGGGGGACGTGGGGGGTCGAGGGGAGAAGGGACAGGACCTAATTGGCTTAAAGACTGAGCTTGATAAGTTTATTGAGGAGATGGTAGGATGAGGCTGCCTACAATGGCATGTAGCCGATCTGCGACTGCTAGCAGCAAATATCTCCAGTGGCCGGTGATGGGACACTAGCTGGGGAGGGCTCTGAGTTACTATAGAGAATTCTTTCCCAGGTGTCTGGCTGGTGGGTCTTGCCCACATGCTCAGGGTCTAACTCAGAGGGTCTCAAACTTCATTGCACCACGACCCCGTTCTGACAACAAAAATTACTACACGACCACAAGAAGAGGGACTTAAGCCTGAGCCCACCTGAGCTCTGCCATCCTGTGCGGGGGGGCAGCAAAGCTGAAGCCCAAGGGCTTCAGACCCAGGCAGGGGGCCTATAACCTGATCTCCGCGGCCCAGGGCTAAAGCCCTCAAGCTTCGACTTTGGCCCTGTGCCATGGGGCTTTGGCCCCAGGTGGTGGGGCTCGGGATTTGCCCCCGGACCCCAGCAAATTTAATCCAGTCTGGGTGACCCCATTAAAACAGAGTCATGACCTGCTTTGGGTTCCCGACCCACAGTTTGAGAACTCCTGGTCTAACTGATCGCCATATTTGGGGGAGGGAAGGAATTTCCCCCCGGGTCAGACTGGCAGAGACCCTGGGGGTTTTTCACCTTCCTCTGCAGCATGGGGCCCGGGTCACTTGTTAGGTTTAAACTAGTGTAAATGGGGATTCTATGTAACTTGAAGTCTTTCAATCATGATTTGAGGACTTCAGTAACACAGCCAGAGGTTAGGGGTCTATTACAGGAGTGTGTAGGTGAGTCTCCGTGGTCTGCAATGTGCAAGATGTCAGACTAGATGATCATGATGGTCCCTTCTGGTGTTAAAATCAATGAGTCAGAGGCAAAATCCCCACTCATCTCAATCAGGGTGGATCAGGTCCTAAATGCCAGATTCTGGGTGATCTTACATAACTGTACAAGGGAGTGAGGAGAGAGGGAAATCCCGTTTCTTAACCATTGTGCAGCTGACCAGTGCTCAACCACCCTAGCTGCAAGGAAGGCAGAGTACCTCCTGTGTCATTAGATACCTCGTAAGTGGTAAGATGAGGCAATGGCCCTGCCCCACTTCTACAGTGGTCGGCCATCTAAGGCCTCCAGGAAGCCAGTCTTCCCTCCTGGAAAGGTTCTCCTCCCACATGCCTCTGTCTCTCTCACCGCTGTGGCTTCACCAGTCACAGCAGGCCCCTAACTGAGTTTGCTTTATACACACCGGGTCAAAGCACAGCAAGATATTGACTGGAAAACCCAACATTCTGGCAGCTGAGTCTCCTGGAGAGGTTCACACACCCTCTGGTGCTGAAACAAGAACAGGACCTAGCACTGGATGAGAGAATATGTAGGATCTCTCCCTACTCAATTAAATCAGTGACCCCGGAGGGAAACTCACCATCTGCACATCTGATGAGTCATCCCAGTACTTGAACAATTTACTGTATATACCAGTCAACAGAAACAAACAAACAAAAAAATCCCTGAGTATTAAAGTCCTTCTTTTTTTTCAGATCTGGCTACAGATCCCCCAGTACAATTTTCTGGCAATTTTAAACTTTTAATTCTGGTTTCTATAAACACAAAGTTAAATGACTACATCTAAATATTGGTTCTTAGAGGTCACCAGGGCTTCCCGGAAGGGGGAGGTTTTAGTTTATAAAAGACAAGAAGCCAAAGAAAAACTTTTACTTTCTTTATTTACCAATAGCAGGGAGTGAGGTTTTTAAAAGATCATATAATTGCCACTGAATGTTTTCTAGTTGATGACCTTAGATAGCTTTAGTCAATAAACTAAAAGGCAAGATTGATTTCCAAAATGATACACTGCAAAGTTATTAGCAAGAAGAGCTTTAGATTTTCCTTCCAAAGAATGAAGGCATCAGACACCAAGACACATACAGTAGCATCCACCTGGTCATCAGAAAGTGCTCTGCATCTGCTCTCCTTTAAAGTTCACAAAGATGAGTGGCAGAGAGAGGGATGATGGGAGAACTTTAAAAGTTCTGAGGTTTGGGTTTGAATAAATAACCCAATATTCATACGTGTCTATGAAGCTCATCCAAATTGTATGAATTTCTTGGATGTATACTGTTGGGTTGGAAATTTTACAAGGACATGCTCTTTCATAAGATATCTGATACTTATGGCTTCCATTCAGGCCAGAAATACTTTGATAGCAGCTTCCCTTGCTATATTGCAGTAGTTCTGCATATGGTTATGGATGAAATTGGGAGAAGCACAGAGGAGTGAAAAAAAGTGAAAAATAAAACCTACTGTATCTTTTTTTCAAATTCTGGAAAGGTTTGGGATCATGACCCCAAACCACAGGCCAAGACATCAGGAAAATCTTATTTTCTCTGAACCATTTGACCAGTCTCTAATATAGACATCGTAGCTGGGAGGAATTCTCAGGAAATGATGTAAAAGGAAGGTCCTGGCAGGGCCGGCTCCAGGCACCAGTGTAGGAAGCTGGTGCTTAGGGCGGCTAATTCAAAGGGGCGGCACTCCGTCTAGTATTGGGGTGGCACGTCCGGGTCTTCAGCAGGATTTCGGCTGTGGGTCCCTCATTCCCTCTCTTCCTCTTTGAGCTGCTGCCGAAGAGGCAGCGCGATTGAGCTGCCGCCGAAGTACCACCGCTCATCTGTTTTTGGGGGTTTTTTTTGCCACTTCGGGTGGCAGAAAAGCTGGAGCCAGCCCTGGGTCCTGGATTCCATCACCTGGAAGCATCCACATTGCACTGCACAACAAATAATCCCAGCTACAAACAGCAACAGGCACCACAGCTGATGCCTAACTGTGTGTGTGGAAGCCTAAAGTTCAAGACTGTCGTGAGAAATGTAGAAATGTCATTGACAAATCTGATCATGCAGAAGATGGATGGATTATTTGTCAAGGAACCTGGAATTGGAAATCAGTCGCTCAGGGGGAACCGTGGGCGAGGAGGGTGGGAAAAGCAAGGCAAAGAAAGAAAAGGAGACAAAAACGGGCAGGCCTACAGCCAAAGAGAAGAAGGAAGAGCCAAAGAGAGAAGAAAAATGCTTAGCCGAGAATTAAAGAGTAGGAGTGGGGGTCGAAAGAGAAAATGAAGATCCAGAAGAGCAGGAAGCAGAGTGAAATCATAGAAGCAGCTGTACATCCTCTCAGCTGGCTGAGTGGTTCAGGTAGTCTGCACTGTCCACAGTTAAACCTTATAGACTTAGGATTCTTCAGTATTAAAAAAAAAAAAGATATGTTGACAGGCCCTGAAAACGTTCAATTGTGTAGGTGCTGCTACATGTAGACTGTACTGCTGAGACTCCTGTGTAGGGTGACCAGATGTCCTGATTTTATAGGGGCAGTCCTGATATTTGGGGCTTTTTTTAATATAGGCTCCTATTACCCCCCGCCCTCTCCCAAGTTTTCACACTTGCTGTCTGGTCACCCTACGCCTGTGTCACTCCTGGGTTTTTGTTAATAAAGCCTTTCCAATGGTTGCATCTTGTCAAATATCTTTCTGCGTGCTCCTTGCTCCTGCCTGTATCATGTTATAGGATCTTCTCATCTACCATCTCCAAAGGCCAATGGTCCCTCACAGCTGAACTATGGGAGATTCTTCATCAGCTGTTGTAGTATTAGGGTTTATATCTGTTACATGCCCAAGTAAGTGAGGTTTCAGCAAACAGATTGTAAGCTTCTGAGCACACTTAGGCCACGTCCACTCTATACTGCAGCTGCGACAGAGGTTCAGCTCCGGTGCTACGGGTGTAGCACCATAGCATACACAGTTCCTACATCAATGGAAGGCATTTTTCCATCGCTGTAGTTAAGCCACCTCTCTGAGACACTGCAGCTAACATCTACACTGGGGATTAGGTCAACCTAACTATGATGCTTAGGGTGAAACATTTTTCCCAGCGCTGAGGTATGTAGCTAGGTCAATCTAATTTTTAACTGTAGACCAGGCCTTAAGTTGGAAGCGTTTGGGGGCAGGGACTGACTTTCTGTTCTGTGTTTGTACAGTGGGGTCCTGATCCAAAACTGATGCTGTGATAATGCAAATAATAAATATAATCTTTATAGTAATAGCCTGACTTGATGTCCAGTATCACGCGGTGACAACATTTGTCCATCCTAGGGAGCATGTTACAGGAGGTTCAGTGCTATTTCACCAGGGCCATTATCTGACCATGAAGAACAATATTCCTGAATTATGATGGCAGTATAGCACAGTGGGTGAACGCTCCAGCTTTTTAGCACTGTGCATAGTTTGCCATAGGCATAAGCAAAAGAACCACCCACCCAAACCCAGCAATTGCAAATCCACTGGCCACCTTGCAGCACCTCTCTCTGCTCAGGAATTATCCTGTGCCAGACTAGCAGGGCATGATACAAAACCAAAACCACACCGGGGGCCCAACAATTAGACACCAGGATGAAAATCTGGCCAGGTGAACTCACAAAATTGAGATGGAAATTTCATCATCGCTCACTTTTCCCTGGGATTTCTCACACTTGTTTTTTTCCCCAATCCAGTCAGAAATCCCTCAAGAGTCATTTTTCTGGGTTTTTTTTGACACATCCATTCCCAGCTGGAAGCAGGAACTGCAGAGACACATGAAAAATAATAGAAGGGAAAATGTCTGGAACTTTTCCAAAACTTGGAGAAGACAAATTTGGCATTTTGGGGCAGGTTCCAAACATGATCCTTATTTAAACAGCCACCAGTGAAATGCATCCATAATCATTTTAATTAATAAGCTCATCCCTACCACAAATATCATTGTGCCTAGAGCTGCTGAGTTCATTTCTGCTTACTAATGACTAGCACTGACTTCTTGGGGCACCCACTCTGCCAGTTCATAATAGTGCTTGCCCCGCCGTGCAGGAGAGGCACGTGGAAGGAGCCTCCCTATGGCCAAGTGCCTCTCATAACAGCAGACAAGCACTAGGTCTGGCTTGGTCCTGGTACTGTCCCGAAGAGTTGTTGCCATGGTCCCGCCTCCTTTCCAGTTGGGCCACAGAATGGAACTGGTATACCAGGGGTAATCAGTGCATTAGGATGGAGCAGACCGCTTGTTTTCCATGCACACAAAGCAGGCCTAGGAGAGGGGCACAATCTCTCCAGTAATCCTCATGGGTTGGTGAGGCTCTGTATTGGCCATTAGGTGCCCCAATTATTATTTGTATCATGGTAGCACATTGAGGCCTCAGATGGGATCAGGCACTGTAGAAATACATGGCGAGAGTCTAATTAGACAGGCCTGACAAAGGGTAGGAGAGGAAACAGAGGCACAGAGAAGTGAAGTGGACTTGCCCAAGGTCACACAGAGGTTCAATGATAGGAGAGCTAGGTTCTGGCTCCCAGAGCCTAGTTCTGACTCCCAGAGCAATGTCTTAGCCACTAGACTACACTGCCTCATAGACTAGCCCACAACAAGTTTTCAAACAGAAAATCAGGAGGCCTAGTTCCTCCCCAGAATTGTTCTCAATCTAAAGAGAGCCAAGAGGGTATGGGGAAGAGTACCCCATATATACAGTTATATTAACTATGTGTGCGCGCACATCCTCACACACGCACACTTGAGAACATCCCAACTACTCCCAAGTTACTTCTCCAGTGCGTCATTTCGGTCACTATGTTCCCAGAGGCGTTTAGGAGAGGCGGGTCTCTGTCTTGGTTTTGTAACTGATGTTGCACATGAATGTGTAATGAATAAAGACGAAATGGAAATAATCCAACCCGCTCCTCTTTGAGAGGAGTTCAAGGAAAATATTGTGACTGGAGACCATAAGCAGACCCAATAAATATAGTTTCTCCCCCACCCCCTTTGTTATGATGATGTGACTAAGGTTAACAGCATCAGCTTAAGGTCTTAATTAAGAGTTGGTCTCTATGAGCAGAGCGTGAGGACATTTTGAAATCCTGTGAAGAACACAGTCAGGAAATCGCAACATGCACACAGATGCAAGGCAAACTTGTGAATCAGACTGTTTGAAATATGCGATCATGCTCCCAGGACAACTCCTTTATCTTCAGCCTTGGATTCCTTTGGTGTTTTATTATCCCCTGGGGATATTGTACTGGATGAGGAGAGTGGGGGTTAATAGACTACATCCAGCTGTCCTCATACTTTTGTATCCAGGATGACCACTTAGATCCTTGAATCAAAAGCAGAGAAAGCAGGACTGTCGTATTTATAAGGAAAGGCTTGTTGTTTGAGCTGCTTCTACATTTAAGGCATTATTGTTCAACCATTCTTGCTTCCCAGCACTTGCTTCAGACGACTGAACTTGACCCAGCCACCCATCGTAAATTAAAGTCTTTGATCTCATCTGTAACAACATGGAGCGCTGATAACAATAGATCAAACCACAGCAAGGACAATATGCTTATTCTTGACCAACTACGTTTTTAATTAGTAAACAGTGCTAAGGCAGATTCCACGATGACAGAACTAAAAGGGGGGAGAGGGAGGAAACGCATTTAATACTTGAAAGAAATAGTTGATAAAGAGCAGAGGAATCTTTCAATGCTCCGTATTCCTGTTTTGTTCGCCTAAAACCCAACCCATCCCAAACCATAAAACGAGGATGAATTTCACATTGATTAGGAAATTACCATGAAAAACACACATCAAACAGACCTTCGGAGGAGGATACAGATCAGGTGGTACAGAAACAGCATGAGGCCTTTTATTAACTGTTCATACAGCTCAGCCCTCTTTGATTTTCCATCTTTATCCTTGTTCTGCTCGTATTGTTCTATGTGGCTGACACAGTGAGTCTAGTTTGTGGTTGTGTATGATTCAGTCTTACATACCTCGCAGGGGCGGTTAGTGTTTGAACAGTGGTTATAAAAAACAAAAAGCTCCTTTTTTAGTGCTGTGTTGTCATATTTAATTGACGCAAAGCGTATTTACAGATCTCCAGGCATTACCGTTTATAGCACATAGGTGGTCACTTACAGGTGTGTTTGTCTGAGGCACATCCCTGTGGCATCTGGTCACCATAAAAAAAAATTAAAAAGCAATGAAGTACATTCACCTCTACCTCACTATAACCATGTCCTCGGGAGCCAAAAAATCTTACCGCATTATAGGTGGAAACCACGTTATATCGAACTTGCTTTGATCCACCGGAGCACACAGCCCCACCCCTCCGAAGCGCTGCTTCACCGCGTTATATCCGAATTCGTGTTATATCGGGTGGCGTTATATCGAGGTAGAGATGTATTGCCTAATACAAGTAGCAGGGTAAGCCAAAACCCCCATAACTGTATCACCCACCATCAAGAGACGTCCCGAAGAAACAAATGTGACTTGCCATGGCTTGAAACCGTCAGATCTATGCTCAACATAGGAATCTTCAGGGGTTGTCCCCAAACCATTACTAACATGTCAGATGAGTTCAACATCTTGTCAGTCCTTAATTAAGGACTGACAAGATGCTGAACTCATCTGACATATTAGTAATGGTTTGGGGACATCCCCTGAAGATTCCTCCCCAGGACTTTGAAACAACCAAAGTAATCCCCACCCCAGAGAATCTTACACTAAGCCCACTGCGTGCTGGATCAGGACTCTGGGTCAGTCCTCTGTGGCCGATCGATGAAGCTCAGAGTTTGCACCTCACTCTTGAGGCCCAAAGCCTGGATTTGTGGCACTGCGAAGAAGAGTGACGAGACTATCAGTGTATTTTCTGATGGTTTATACACCTTTCAGGTGCTGCCATAAAATTTTTCTTAAATCCCCAACTGCTAACAGAATGACAGCAGGGGATGATCTTCAGTTTTGCTAGGGCCCAAAAGAACTGGCTTTGTGGTTTTTAAAACCACCATCACAAGTGGCACCGACTGGCACCTTTGTAGGCAGTTTTGGTGGGGAAAGGAAAGTCTGGAAGATCATAGAGAATTTTTGCTTTCCCCACTAGAGGCGTTTGAGACACCTTGCCAGAGCAGTGCTGGGGAAGCTTGCGCTGCCTCAGCTTGTTCAGTGGAATAGCAGAGGGGTTGCCAGCTAACACTATTCACTTAAATGTCAGAGCTTTGCATGGTGAGTTGCGTGTGGTCCTGAGTTGGACTTGCAGCCAGCCCGAGTCCTGTAACTCTGCTGCTTCCAGCTCAGATCAGATAAAAAGGGCCTTTGCTAGCCTAACGTAACCTCAAACACCACTTCCCACAACAGAGAATTGGGTTTCCTTTGTCTTACAATCAGGAGAGTCAAATTTTCCCCTTAACCACAATGTAATTGATTCCCTTTGGTTGTTACTGCCTCCACCTCGTGCAGATGTCTAGACGGGGTGGTTTTTTTCTTTTTAGCGAGGGATTTTTTTTTTTTTTGGAAGCTGCTTTTGCTTCTTTCCAAAATGTTGTATTTTTAGTGTCATTTTTTCCATTGGCATGAGAGCGCCACTCTTAGAGAAACGGGTCTGCTTTCAATATGGAATGAAAAACCTGCCTGGTGGGGTGGAATGTCCAACAAAAGGCAGCTAAGGTAACAGCATGATGGCTTCAGTGGAACCATGGCCTGCCTTTGAGTACTACTGGGCCCACTCCAGTTCCTATTAACATCAGTGGAAAGCTGGCCACTGACTTGATTAGAAGTAAGGAGACACTTTGCCATCAAGAATGGAGCAAGCACCTTTCGATGCAAACCTGCTAAGCCAACAAGAACAACCACGTTAGAATTCTCTTGAAATATAATCGCTCTGGGTCAAATTCAGCTCTGGGTGAAGCCCATGGGATTTGCACCTGCTCAAGCCAGGGCTGTCTAGACTGTTCTGTTTGCTTTCTAGAGCAGGTAAACCTTAACAAGAGTTTTAAATCACAGGACACATAACTGCATGGATATTCAACTGCCCTGGACAGATCTAGCATTCTCAAGTCATTTCCTAGAGAGTGGAGTGAAAGATGAGGCCTTGGTTCTTATTTATGACCTCCCAGTTCCCAGATTGCTCACTCACTATACTGTTAGTGTTCTCTAACCCCTTTTCCTTCTGGTCTGATCCCAATCCCCTGCTCCACTCTTCCTCCAAAGTACTAAAGCCCTCTAATCTCCATCTGCGACTGCTGCCTCAGAGCTGTCTAAAGATCAGTGATAAATTGTGAGTGGCTGGTGAAAAAGATTCATTTTCCTCCAGTGAGAATGGTTCCACTGGGGGTTTACGCCTTTAAATGGTATTTAAATGAGCTAATGACTCCTCCCCACCTTCCCAGATATTAACTCTGTACAACATAATATAGGAACGTCTAATAAATCAGTCCCCAGAAATGGCTGGGAATATCTAGCCATGGGAACGAACAAGAGCCAACCTCTCTCAAGAAGGAAAATGGTAAAATCGGTGCTGGTGTAGAGGCTATAGACCTCCAGCTTCTAATTTAATCTCTGCACGTGACACCCGGACTGCACAGTAACAGAGACACTATACGTGTATTATATGGACAGACATGCTCCCAACTTCTGTGGTAAAGGGAGAAGAGGTTTGTTGAGTCTATAATATTTCTGTGGCAGAGACACTGGAAGTGGGGGCGGCTGCAGATTTCATATTCACGCACACGGGCACAGTGTCAAATCCAGGAGATCCGTACTGAGGTGAAACTCCCACTGATGTCAAGGGGGGGTCAGAATCAAAGAAAGATGGCAGAATTCAGCTCTAAATAAGGACTCCCCTCCCTCTGATGTTCAGAATTTACTCTTGCTAGAATGACAGGTTTCAGAGTAGCAGCCGTGTTAGTCTGTATCTGCAAAAAGAACAGGAGTACTTGTGGCACCTTAGAGACTAACAAATTTATTTCAGCGTGAGCTGTAGCTCACAAAAGCTCATGCTGAAATAAATTTGTTAGTCTCTAAGGTGCCACAAGTACTCCTGTTCTTCTTGCTAGAATGTTTCCCTATGTATCTGTGGCACCAGTTGGTTCTCCCCCAAAGAATAAGGCTATAGATTTCCTTTTCCTTTTGGGAGGAAGTTATCTGATAACTGGTATGAATGGCCTATTCGTTTGGCCATACTCCCCCAGAAGAACACACCCAATAGTACAAAGTTTTCACAGCTCTGAAAGCACACCCATATTCACTGGGGATTGTTAGTGCCAGAGAACAGTGACTCTGCCCAAACAGCAGCCATCCTGGGTGAATGGAAGTGAGTGGAAAAGAGTGGTTTTGGGGGATCAAATCCTTTTGGTTTCATTCTTTTAAATAACAGCCACCACCTCAACCACAACAAAAAATAAAAATCTAAAAATGCAAACTACGCAGAATTAAGCGAGCAGGATGGTTCCAGCTGAGCAGCTTCAGGCATTGTTTTACAACAACTTTAAACCAATCGCTGAGTTTTAATGAGGTATTTTCTTCCTCTTAACCACACAAACCTAATCCATGATGTTAGTTGAACTCGGAGAACCTAAAACCAGAACACTGGGGCCTTTTCTTAATCCTCTTAACTTGCCAAAGGTTTTCTGATCACACACCTCTTCCTTCCTACTTAAGACTCTCTACCCCCCAAATCCTTTTGTCTTCTGGTTACAGCTGTGAAAAATTAGGATCCTAGTAGTAAAATCTCTATATAATAAATGAGCATTTGGGGATGGCTTATATGTTTCGCTGAAGGAAACTGGGCATGTTTTCTTAATTATTTCATCAAATCATACACATCTTAAGGTTCTTTGGGGCTCATGTGCTTAGCGTGTCTTGAGAAGTATTCCTGAGTTTATAGCCTTTGCTTCTATTTGAATTATTGCTCTAAAAGACACGGGAACAGACCCTAGATCTCACAGTGGCTGGTTTATGCCATTCTTATGGCACAACGAGATCATAAAGCTGCCCCAATGGGACAGCTATGGGGATTCCCTCATGCCAGGCATACAGCTGGTTACACCTGCTCTATGCCACTCTGCCTGGCCCCCCAGTTTAGCAGTTGTGGGCCCAGGAGAAGCAAGCATGCCTACAACACTGCTGCACTCTGGCAGTCTCTCCTTGGGGTTACCACCATTTCAGGGAAGCTGGAGCAGCCCTGATGCTGCACTAACAGGTTTCAGGTGTTGAGCTATCCCCTGATTAGCCCTAGGATCACAGAGGCATAAAGGTGGCATACAGCCTGCTTGGCCCTCACTTGGTGCTATGCCAGTCAGCTTGACTGGCACAAAAAGATCAGGACAAAGTCAACCCTGCTGGAACTCCATTGAAATAAGTGCAGTTACTCCAGGGTAGGGTTTGTCCATTTATTTCTACAAGGGATTGGCTGTCCTCTGTACACTTCAGTGAATGGTAGATGGCGTTAGTGGTACCCAAGCTGTGGTCTGTGGTAGTCATTGCTGTTGGTCTGCAGATAGCTGGCTGCTCACATGGGAAAGGATCTTTCTTCTTGTTGCCAGCTGCTACATTGCAGTAAAGAAGCTAAAAGGACATGAGATACCTTCCTAAGGTTGCTTCGCCACGTGAACAACTGCTGTAGTTATCATAAAACATTACACAATCACAGTTGGGGGCAGGTATTTCAGCTGCACGAGATGTTGGGAAGGATGCTGGCCCATGCAATGGCAAATAGGAAGGTTGGTGTCTACAGACAAGTCTCTGTGAGCGTGTGTGACCCGCTAATTGATCTGGCATTTCACCTTTGGAGAACTGGCTTTAACTGGATGGGCCACTCAATACAGATAAACAAAGAACCGAAACACACAGCTTGAGCCAAAACGTGAACTTCCAAGTTCCATTCAAGTTCAGTTAACACTCCCTCCACACCCATCATTCTTCATGTACATGTGCCACAACACTTCCTGGTGCTGGCCTGCCTGCTACTTGCCTCAGGGTAGGGTGTTATCTGTCAGACTCACAGCTCGGCAAGTAACCCCAACACACCCTACACCCATCTCTAAGCATCCCTGTTGGGAATCAGTCCAAGAATTCTTAATGCACACAAGAACAGCCCTTTGCCACACCACGATCCTTTCTGCTGCTGGTGCCACACGCTGATGGGCTGGGTCAAACACCAGATGTTAATAAACTTCTTTTACCAATTGCTTGGAGAAAGCTCAGATAACTGGTCTCATACCTACAACGGGAAAAAAAAATCATGACAAAGAAAATGGGCAATAAAAAGTACATCTTGGTTGCTTTTAAAATGTTTTTCTAAAAGCTAATTTTAGTTTCAGGGCTGGTGCTATTGGCAGATCATCAGCTGGTGTAAATGTGTCTAGTTCCACCAGCAGCCCTACACTGAGCATACCCAGAGTGCTGCCTTCCCCCTTCACGGGAGACTAGTGGGCTCGGGCAGCCTGGGAGTCGGAGTTGTAGGGGTTTAAGAATTCATGACCCTTCCTTAGAGCTTGTCTACACTTACCGGGGGATCAATGTGTGACAATCGATGAACTGGCGGTCGATTTAGCGGGTCTAGTGAAGATCTGTTAAATCGACCACAGATTGCTCTCCCGTCGATTCCTGTACGCCACCTGAATGAGAAGCACAAGGGGAGTCGACAGGAGGGCGTCTCCAATCGACATCACATAGTGGGGACCCTGCGGTAAGGAGATCTAAGTACGTAGACTTCAGTTACGCTATTCACATATGAAGTTGCATAACTTAGATCGATCTCCCCCCATAGTGTAGACAAGACCTTATATTCTTTCAGTTTAAGCAGATCCTGGCTTAGTCTTCGGCTGTGGTTAGGTGGTGGACGTACTCCGACTCTGTCCTCCCTGGAGCTCAGGGAGCAATCTGGTACCCCTGTCATGGTAGTATTTGTCTTACTGTTGTCAATGCTGAATTGGTTCCATCACCATTCCTGCTGCTGCTGGCTTCAAAAGTCTGTTTGGTATAGACAGGATCCATGAGCAGTGGAACATGAGAGAGTGGACTGGGCCTTCTGTTGGTGCATTTCTCCGGTCCAGTCCATGTGTCTTTAGTATCCCACTATGTCTTTTTAAAATAGCTGCTGGAACGCTGGACAACATGGACACTCGCTTCTGCTTTGCCGTTAGACTGGTTCTGATGTTCTATAGAGGATACGACATGTTCAGATTCTCCTGATACTGCAAATGATGCAAATTCCCAACAGGCAAATTGAGATCCATTATCTGGAATGGTCTCTGGAATCCCATGCTAGGAAATCTGAGCTTTGCGGTAGTCGATGGACAACTGCTGTTGCATATAAGGGAGCTATTTCCCAATAATCCTAAGAGTAATCAACCATTATAAGGTAGATCTGAATTCCCATGATACTTCAGTCCATGACAAGCTCACCCCAGGGTTTATCAGGTGTTCTGTGCATCAAGACTAGTTCGCTTAGCTGATTTCTAAGAATGTGTTGCTTATAAAATCTTTCACCTCACTGCTCATGTTAGGCCAATGCAGGATATTTCTGGCTGCCTTGCGTAGACATGCTTCAGCACCAATATGGCAGGAGCGTGTGCAGGTCAGCATTGCAGGACACACGTCTTTAGCTATAGTGACCCTCCTGCCCATATAGATAACACCGTTTTGTACTGTCAGGTCTCTTGCATGTGTCCAACACTCACAAATACTAAGTGGCATCTCGTCCTTTCTCTCTGGCCATTCTGATGACTGAGCGATCGAAGCACAGCATCTGTCTGAGTACAGCTCTCTCTGCAGGTGCCACTTATCTGTCACACCAAGGAATCCTCCTTGGCCAGGGTGTTCAGAATACTCAAGGAGAAGGGGCATCCTCAGGAACCTGGTTTCATAGGTAAGGGTCCCAGCAGTCACTGTTTTTGTGGCTGTCGACAAAAAGTCTGCAGTGAACATCAGAGAGCCTCTTTTGCATTGTATATTAAGAAGGAAAAATCAGTTGCACACATACAAAATGGGAAATGACTGCCTAGGAAGGAGCACTGGAGAAAGAGATCTGGGGGTCATAGTGGACCACAAGCTAAATATGAGTCAACAGTGTAACACCGTTGCCATGGGTGGTAGGTGAACTGGCCATTGGGTGAGGCTAGCCCCCAACCCCTCCCCTTATGCCTGAGGTCCCTCCCCTCCTCTGCTTGACCCCAGCGCACCCTCACCGCGGCTGCCACCCCACCCTCCCCCAGCCTGTCCAAGTGCCCCCAACCCTGGAGCACCGGGCAGGCAGCACGGCCGCAGTGCCCCTCACCCAAGCCCCGGAGTGCTGGGCGGCCACAGTCCCCTCAGCTTTGTGAGCACGGGCCCCAGCCACCCCAAGTCCTGGCGGCAGGCCAGCCCACCCCACCCCCAGCCTGGGTCAGGAAAGAGTGAGAACTGGAAGCAGGCAGGAGGCGCTCTAGGGGGCGGAGTGTGGGCGGGGCCACACCTGGTTGTTTTGGGAGGCTCCACCTCTCCTGGCCTATGATACCTGCCACCCATGACTTTTGCAAAAAAAAGCGAACATCATTCTGAGATGTATTAGCAGGAGTGTTGTAAGCAAGACATGAGAAGTAATTCTTCTGTTCTACTCCACGCTGATTAGGCCTCAGCTGGAGTATTGTATCTAGTTCTGGGCGCCACATTTCAGGAAAGATGTGGACAAATTGGAGAAAGCCCAGAGAAGAACAATAAAAATGATTAAAGGTCTAGAAAACAGGACCCATGAGGGAAGATTGAAAAAATTGGGTTTGTTTAGACTGGAGAAGAGAAGACTGAGGGGGGACATAACAGTTTTCAGTACATAAAAGGTTGTTACAAGGAAGAGGGAGAAAAATTGCTCTCCTTAACCTCTGAGGATAGGACAAGAAGCAATGGTCTTAACTTGCAGCAAGGGCGGTTTAGGTTGGATGTTAGGAAAAACTGCCTAACTGTCAGGGGGTTAAGCACTGGAATAAATTGCCTAAGGAGGTTGTGGAATCTCCATCATTCGAGTTTTTTAAGAGCAGGTTGGAGAGACCCCTGTCAGGGATGGTTTAGATAATACTTCTCCTACCATGAGTGCAGGGGACTGGACTAGATGACCTCTCAAGGTCCCTTCCAGTGCTACGATTCTATGATCCACGCAACATTTCTGCATCTTCATTAATGTTCTTTGAAGATGTTTTGGAGCAGAAAACCATGGCTTTTTAAAATAGATTCCAAAGGTTTGTGGTCTGTGTTCTCATGGATAAAATCAGACCCCCAAGACACTGGTTAAACCTGGTGTATGTAAAAACAATGGCAAGGCATTCCTTCTCTAGATGAGCCGCTCTCCCCAACTTTCTGTGCTTGCTGTCACCGTATTAGCATCTACGCCCATCTATAGCCTGCATCAGCAGCACCCAGCACCCCAAAAGCTGCACTTAACCTGCATAGAAAGCACGGATTGCAGCAACCCTCGTGTTTAATAAGGCTGTCCGGCCTACAGGGAGTACAAATCCCAGCCAGGCCAGGCACTCAGACCATAGTGAAACAAGGCATGCTAGGACCTGTAAACTCCGTGAACTGCATTAAAAGGAAGAGAGCACCTACAGGCTTCATCTTAGAGTTCCATGGACTGCCACCAGCCACTGCTGCTTCAGTCTAAGTCCACAGAGTTAATGCGATTTCCTGTCGGACAAGAAAAACCCACAACACGAGCAATCTGTGTATGCGGAACAATTCCCTCTCCCCTCCAGCCAACATTTTTCATTATGTTTGTGTTGTTACGAGACGAAGCTGCAAGCGGCACTGATTTCTCATGCTATTTACTGGGAGGAAATGTATCAAACATGGTCAAAACTTTACGAGGAAGGCAATGCTTTCCAAAAAGCTCCAGAGTGCAGCTTGGTTCTTGCCAGAATTCAGCAGCCGCATGCAAGGAAACAGGGTTTCTGGGGTGCCTGCTGCCATTAAAAAGAAGTAATTTGTAGCTCAGGCCATGTGCTTTTTCCCTGGAGCCTGGGCTTTGGCAACTGAAGTCTTCTCTGGGTTTTATTATTTGTGCAAAGCGTGTTTGGGCAAAACGGACTCGTTTTCAGATTGACGGAAAGTCAGATGTTGGAGCATGTAATAGCCTCATTTACAAAGAGAAGGGTGGCAACTGGGAAAGCAGGGGAGAGTAAGCGTGAGAGCCCAGAATCAGTTGTTACCCTGGCATTCTTCGAGGACTTGCGGAGGTCTGTATAATATGGGGTTGTGCCGTAAACATTCTTTTCCAAGCACTTTCCATGGTACCGTGCGTTGTTGTTGTTTTTTTTAAAGGAAGATCAACGACTTAATGAGAAAAGTCTGAGATGCATGAGCAAGGCTATCGCTTCAAGAGTGCTTCCAGATTTACATAAATAACATTCCTGCTGCATAAACATCTTGGCAAAAACCGAGCCTCTAACCCTCCTCCCTCTCTATTGGCCTCTGCTAAACTCTGCAGAATATTAAAAAAATCCCTTGATGGGAACATGCTCTCGGCCAGAAACAAATCATTCGTTTGGATGAGGGCATCAAACTGCATCTGCTCAGTCCCCTGAAGTTCCGGTGTGAGAGCTTTAGTGGGGAGGGGAAAGAGGGTTTCTTTGATAGAGGGATTTAGCAAAATGGCCATTGATGTTATTTTAAAGCAAATACAGATACTGCGGGATGGGTCTTTACAGGCAGACGCATATGGGAACAGCCTGGTTTCATTATAATGAGAGATGCTCTCAATCTGTGGAGTTTGGAGGGGGAGCTGAACTCTCAAAGTGGATCTGCTGCTCACTATCTTGAGATAGAAGCCCGTCGTGATGTTTGGGTCCCAATATGAATCTCATTAAGAGTTAGGGAGCGATTGGACAAAGGAGAGTTTACCCTACCCCGTCCTAGGTCTGCTTCAGTGCCTAGCACAAATATGAGCAGGCAAGGTCCAGACTGCTCTAACCTACCGCAGCGATCACCAACTCCAGGGACGCAAGGGAGCCTTCGTCACATCCCCTTTTCATCATGTGCACTCCTTGCGATTGGTAGCTGGATGGGGTGGTAACGGAGCAGACACTATTGGGGCTATACTTGTGTAGCCAGACCAGCCAAAACTGCTCCAACAAAACAGAGGAGCCAGGGCTCAATTGTTTATTCCCATCTCACGTTTATTGATTCTAGGACGGAAGGAAACCTGTTGAACCAGGAGCATTAGTGAAATAGAAGGACAATTGAACATTTTTGTAAAGCGGGGTCTCCTTCCTCTCATAACTCTAGCTGTCTGCCTCCTTAAATGTTCTGCTTTCAGTGCTTGAAACAATCTTGCATGGATCTGCAGAGGCAAATGAGTTCTAGAAAAATACTGGCCTCAATCAAACCTAATCTCTTCTGACAGGGCAGAACGGCATGGACAGAACAGCTACTCTGAGCAGCAGTGTTGTGTCAAAATTATGATGCAATGTAGGCTTCGAAAGGCTTTGGGGATTTACTCAGAGATTCAGCATCCAGCCAAGCTGCTGCTAGTGTCCCTCACATTGCAGCAGCCACACTCTGAAAAAAAAATATGCACTTCCTTTCCCACAGCTGGATACGGCCATATCCATTCTGAGAAATCCAAGTGACTAAGATAAGCGGGATAGTTTTCCATCAAAGTGCCTGTTTTAGGGATTTTATTTTTTATAATCTTCTGACCAAGTCATTTGCAACAGTTCCTTAAGCAGTGCTTGCCATCATGAACTAATGTCACAACTTTATTCTCAGGAGACAAAAAGGCAGAAGGACAAAAGGAAATGCCATAGGGAATCAGACCATAGGTCCCTCTAGGCTGAGACCTTGTACCTGACAGTGCTCTGTCTGGATCATTCACAGGGAGGTGTATAATCCCTTTAATTACTGTGATGTGGAAGCATTTTATGTCTACTTAGCACACGTGTAGGTGACCACACCAGATTCAAAGCAGTAGAGAATCCAGCCATTCTGAAGGCTCCATGTGTTTATCACTCTAGGAAAAAATGTAACCATTTACTGCTTTTCAATACCTATAACCAAAGTGCGTTACTGTGCAGACTCCTGTTGTAAGTAACAGACATCCATTCATTTCATGAGAACTTTGGATTCCCCATATGCCTGAGCTCAAGCAGACAGCGAAGAAGACACGAACACACATCATGTCATGCTATCATCCGACAGTGCTCTCCACCCTCTTCAAACACACCATTGAGACAAACAACAGAAACTTCAGGAAGCGCAGAGAAAGCTGGAAGATAGAGGTGTGCCATACGCCAAGGTCTCAAAATAAAGACTTGTTACATGAATACAAAGGAGCCAGTCTATTAATCTATAAACACATTTCAACCTGGGAAATGTAATTGTACGTCACTGGGGGACACTGGTTGAAGGAAAATGAGAGTGGTGGGAAGGGAATGCACAGTTATTTAGATGGCTGCTACTCTCATAAGTGGATGTGTGAGGGGAGGACGGGTTAGCATGATCTGGCCTGGTTAGCCTTTTCTTAGGAGAGGGAAGCTGTCTGAGGAGATCAAATAATTGGGAAGGCAGAAACCTGTGGCCTGCTAGGCACATAACATCCTTGGCAGAGACCAGAGGAAGTGGACCTCAATTACAGGTTTCTATTGGAAGCAATTGTATGAGCCAAACATTTGATTTGTATTGCCCAAAGAACCCAGTCAGGCTCCAGGTGCCATCATGCTACCTGCTGCACAAACCTGCAGGAGGCCACACAGACCCTGCCCTGGAGATCTTAAAGTTGCCATGAGTCTTGAAGTATTTTCTGATCTGGTCAGACCCTTTTGATCTTTTAAGCAAGGCATCACTCAGATTGGCGTCAAAGGGGATTTTTAAAAGGGCAAAGACAACTGGCAAAAGGAAGTAAGGGTCTTCTTGAGATACCAAAACAGTGTCTCCAACTGGCGTCCTCATGAATTTGGGGCAGCCATTCAGAAGGGCCATTCTGTGTCTCAGGGAGCACATGCACATCAAAGAGAGAGAGAGAGAGAGAGAGAGAAATGGGATAGGAGATTGGTGATAGGAAAAGAATTTGCAGGAAAATTGTTTTTAAAGGGTCACCCTCCCCCTATCCCCCATACATACACACACACACACACACACACACACAGAAACCCCACAAAGACAGGATGCAGATACCTCAGCTTTACAAATGTCCCAGAGACTTCTGAAATTTATGTGAAATCAGAATTGCTGCAGCACAAATGTTGCCCAGACAAAAAAAAAAGTCAGAGTTTACCTTGATGGTGATTCCTATATTCTCATTGAACTGAGTGACCACAGTCATCTCTTCATTCTTTATTGCCAGGCTGAATTACTATAATTCACTCTACCTGTGTCTAGACAAGACGGTCACACAGATGAAGCTGAAACATAATGCATTGGTCCCCTCTGAGTGGGATAAATTGAAGAGACTATTACACCATTACTCTGCAAACTGTACTGCCTCTCCATTCAGTACTAGATCCAGTTCAAGAGTCTAGTGTTAATCCTACAAGGCCCAACAAAAGGCTAGGACCCTGCCTTGCAAAGCTCAGGTCTCCATTTGGGTCCCATCAGGGCAGCCATGACTGTCCATTACACTTGGTCTAATGGAGGCCAGGCACCTTCAGGACCTCTCAAGACCTCCATATAAAACCAGGAAGAGGCCCACCTCCCCATCTGCAGATCATGCTGCCAACCTCCCCTCTTCCTAGATAGCTCCTCCAAGAATCAGAGCAGAAGGAAAGCCAGCAAAGCATCCCAAAAGAGGGACAGAGAAGCAGCCTTGCTTGTCTTGTCACCTCGCTCCCTGTGACAAGGCAACAATTGTGATCCGTTTGGGCTGATAGCCCGCTGGTGTAACTGGGAGAGACACTGTCGATAGGGTGTTTTCTACAATAGCTCCTCAGCCTTGGAATCCACTCCTCATTACTTGGTCTCCCTACACTCGTGGTTGGCCTTCAAGGCACAATCGGTTTGTTGGGGTGAGGAGGTGAGTTGAGAAATATGGAGTGCCTAGATGATAGGTGGGAGGTGGTTTGTTTGGGGATATTTTGTTTTTTTAGGAAATGGGTGTGTCTCAGCTAGCCACCAAAATGGACAGCAGTTCATTAGTCTCCATTTTTCAGAAGTCAGCCTAGTAGGACACTGAGATCAGGGTTCAGGAGAAACCTTGGGATTCTCCTACCCCAGACTGGGTAAGGGTGGAAGCAGCGCATGGAGCAGACACTCTCCACCTTTGGGGTACCAGGAGAAGGATTGTAGATGCCATTAACACCTCCTATCAACTTGTCATGCAATGGTCACAGAGGAAGATGCCTGCCTTTCCAGCTTCAGAATGAGCAAGAGAGTCAGCCACAGCTTCTGAGTGTGTGGATTAAGCAAGCATCTCAGGACAGATGAGTTAAAGACTTCAGATCCCATTTGTGTAGTCAGTGCCTCAAGGAGTGGGCCATTTCTCCCTCTTTCGCATATGCTTTTACTGGCTTGGAGGGGACATAGGTCTTTGGATCCTTCTGGATCTTTGTCACTACTATTATCCCCCCTCCAAAAAAGTGCTTTAAAGATCTGACTTTTTCAAAGCCCTAAACGTTGCAGACCAGCTGACTTTATGTAACACTTGTTATTAGAAACAGGTCATCTCCGAACAACAGTTTCATGAGATGCATCTCATCCAGAACACAGGAATATGCCCTCTGTATGAGGTAGCCAGGTTGTTAAAATGCTAACTTTGCTGCTCTGAACATGCCCGAGGCACATCTGGATTCCTCCAGATGCTTTTCTATGGAAGGAAGAGACACTTGATTTGCCGAGGGTCTGAGCCAACCAGATGCCAGTTCCAGGCTGGTAAATACCACTTCCAACGTCACTTGCAGGCTCCAACAGATGTTTCTGCTTTTCAGTGTAATGGATATTTTATGGACCATTTTCCCAACTCCTCCTTAGAAGCAAGCATTAGACCCAAATGCCCTCAGGAACAGAATGGTCCCATAATAAAGTGTACTCTGGAGCTGAGTGTCCGGCAGATCAAGGAGTCAAAGCAGGAGTTAGGCTCAGTCAGAGAATCAGTCTAGTCAGCTGTGGATTATGTTCTTCTGGAAGAGGGAACAGATTTGTAGACATCTGCCCATTCATCTCAGGACCATTTGTATAAACATTTGCACACGGTCAGAAGCTTTCATCAGGGGATCTCAAAGTGCCTTAAAATTAAACCCGTCTTGTGATGTACAGGAGACAGTTTTTATCATGGTTATGCTAAGGATGGGAAACCGAGGCACGTAAAGTTTGAGTAATTTGCCCAAGGTCACACAGCAAGTCAGGGACAGACCTGGGAGGAAAACTGAAGAATGCTAGATCCCAGGGCCATGCTCTAATGATTGGACACACTCCTCCCGAGAGAGAAGAGCCAGAACACGGGCAATGTGAATCAGGGATGGAGAAAACCTTTGCCAGGTCAGACAAATTATCAAACTGAAGAGCTTCCTCTACATCTTGATGGACTGAATATCATTTTCTAGCTCTCCCCACACACTGAGGCTAGGACAGCAGGTTTATTATTCTCCAACCTCAATTTCTTTTCTTTCCCCCTTCCCCCCCCCCACCCCCTACCAAACTGTTGTCTCTTCTCCCACCAGAATTGGCAATTGCCAGCATCTCTCCAGACTGATCAAATGAAATGCATATGTTGTAATGTTTCTTAAGCAAAAACCAAACAAAAGTGGGGGAATCCCATTGACTCACACCTGTTTTAATTTTTTTTTTTAAAAGGTCTTGGGACTTAGTGAATGTGAATATTATCCTGTGTGGATTGAGAATACAATGGGAACAGGAAACTTTTAAAAAGCATTTCTGTGGAGATATTATCTCACTGCTGTAGGACACAAGATTTACTTAATTGCAGCCAAGAAAGTTTTAGATTACCCTTTGCAAAGTCTGCACGAAAGTCTCAGCTATCAGGGGAAGGCTCCTTGCATGGCTTTTTCTTTTTAGCTATGTGCCTTACTTTGACCACATTAACGGGAAGGGCTTTTCTGATAATGCAAGCAATTTCAGAATACTTAAAAGCCTTAAATTAGATTCAGGGCATCACAATCCATGATAAAGAATGTAAAATTGCTTTTTTCGCAGATGACATCTTGTTTTCTCTCACTGAAACACAACCCTCTATTCAATGCCTTAAAGACGTCTTAGACGCCTACAGCCCCATGTCTGTAACTATGACCAAGACAGAGGCAATGCCCTCAGGCAGCAATCCAGCAAGAACCGCTTAATTAATTTTCCATGCTGATTGTCCCCCGAGGGATTCAAATACCTGGGAGTGCACCTCTCACCTCATTTAACTAAACTCAGTCCAGTAAATCTGCGACCTCTTTTATATACACCACACATCAAGACCTTCAAAGATTGGCCTAATTCACCATTATCTATGCTTGGTTGAGCCCAGTTGATGGAGATGAATGTCCTGCTGAGTGTTGTCCTCCCTACAGGTTCTTCCAGTACTTCGGCCTACTTGGCATTAAAACAAAAAAGAAGACTTACATAGAATATACAGCAGTGTTATAAAGGTATAGACAGAGACCAACATCAGCTTATCTAAAGATATAAAACAAAAAGAAGCATTAACCTCCCGAACTGGAAATCCTGCAAATGGGCATCAGTATGTTTATATGTTTGGAATGTGGTACATTTTAGAGAAACTCAGAACTGCACCACAAAGCTCTGCACTCAAGCAACGTATTATTTTCCATTCACTTTTTTTAAAACTTGATTTACGATTAAGACAATTTGCTCCCTCGGGATATCAGATAGCATCCTATCCTAGGAATTACTCTGCAAATATGGGGAAAGGCATTATTGTCATCAGCTTCCCGGATATGCAGACTACCAGTTGTATACGTACCCAGCTTCCTAGACATTGTTACTAGGGCTGTCAAGCGATTGAAAAAATTAATCGTGTGATTGAAAAAATTAATCGTGATTAATTGCACTGTTAAACAATAATAGAATACTATTTATTTAAAATTTTTGGATGTTTTCTACATTTTCAAATGTATTGATTTCAATTACAACACAGAATACAAAGTGTACAATGCTCACTTTATATTTATTTTTGATTACGAGTATTTGCTCACTGTAAAAGAACAAAAGAAATAGTATTTTTCAATTCACCTAATACGAGTAGTGCAATCTCTTTATCATGAAAGTTGAACTTGGAAATGTAGAATTATTTTTAAAAAACCCTGCATTCAAAAATAAAACGATGTAAAATTTTAGAGCCTGCAAGTCCACTCAGTCCTACTTCTTGTTCAGCCAGTCACTCAAACAAGTTTATTTACGTTTGCAGGAGATAATGCTGCCCTCTTCTTGTTTACAATGTCACCTGAAAGTGGGAACAGGCATTCTCATGGTGCTATTGTAGCCAGCGTCGCAAGATATTTATTTGCCAGATGCATTAAAGATTCATATATGTCCCTTCATGCTTCAACCACCATTCCAGGGTCCATGCGTCCATGCTGATGACGTGTTCTGCTCGATAACAATCCAAAGCAGTGTCGACCGATACGTGTTCATTTTCATTATCTGCATCAGATGCCATCAGCAGAAGGTGATTTTCTTTTCTGGTGGTTCAGGTTCTGTCGTTTCCACATTGGAGTGTTGCTCTTTTAAGACTTCTGAAAGCATGCTCCACCTAGTCCCTCTCAGATTTTGGAAGGCACTTCAGATTCTTAAACCTTGGGTCGAGTGCTGTAGCTATCTTTAGAAATCTCACATTGGTACCTTCTTTTTATTCTGTGAAATCTGTAATGATCTTAAAACAGACAGCATGTGCTGGGTCATCATCTGAGACTGCTAGAAAATGAAATATATAGCAGAACGCGGGTAAAACAGAGCAGGGGACATACAATTCTCCCCCAAGGAGTTCAGTCACTAATTTAATTAATGCATTATTTTTTTAATGAGCATCATCAGCATGGAAGCATGTTCTCTGGAATCATGGCCAAAGCATGAAGGGGCATATGAATGTTTAGGATATCTGGCACATAAATACCTTGCAATCCCAGCTACAGAAGTGCCGTGCAAATGCCTGTTCTCACTTTCTGGTGACATTGTAAATAAGAAGAGGGCAGCATTATCTCCTATAAATGTAAACAAACTTTACTTAGTGATTGGCTGAACAAGAAGTAGGATTGAGTGGACTTGTAGGCTCTGAAGTTTTACATTGTTTTGTTTTTGAGTGCAGTTATGTAACAAACAAACAAAAATTATATTCATAAGTTGCACACTTCCACAACAGAGATTGCACTTCAGTACCTGTATGAGGTAAATTGAAAAATATTATTTCTTTTATCATTTTTACAGCGCAAATATTTGTAATAAAATATAATATACACTTTGATTTCAGTTATAACACAGAATACAATATATATGAAAATGTGGAAAAACATCCAAAATATTTAATAAATTTCAGTTGGTATTCTATGGTTTAACAGTGTGATTAAAACGGCGATTAATTTTTTTAGTGAGTTAACTGCATGAGTTAAATGTGATTAATCGACAGCCCTAATTTTTACTGAAGCAGAACCTGCCTTAACCTACTGAAAACAAAACACTGGATCAACAGCATAGAAGAAAGCTCCCATAAATTAAATGGTGCATTTACAAACACCTTAGGACTTTAATAAATGATAAATTAATTGACTACCACTGTAGATTCCCAAAATACTTGACTTATGTCCAAACCAATGCTATACATATATTTGGATTTGGGATTTAGAATTATAATAGACATAAGAGGATCTGAACAAAAATGTATTCGCAACATTTAAATTACAATGGTAGCAGTATTAATTTGTGAAAAATGCAAAACTAAACATTCACATATACCGAGTGCCGGGTTATGTAGTACAGTTCCTGTTTATTCCTGTTACCTAATGTTACATTTGGTGCTATCAGATTCCACAATTCCTCTGTCCTGTTTACCTTGAATGCAATAAAAATAGGCTTTGGTTCATGACAAGAAGTTAGTGTTTTGTGATTTTCCATAAATATGGAGTCCAAGGGGAAAGGCTGCTGAGATGGTTTGGTACTTCATCTGCAGCAATATATGAAATCACGTCCAGGTGCTGTTCTTGAACTATATAGGTATAAAGATAATAGCCACTTTACAGATAACTTCAATAAGTTAGAGGAGCTCAATTATTTGGGTCTTGACTACCTCTCCTGATGCACCATTGCAGAAGTAGAGGTCAGCAGGAATGCTCTTGCTGGCAGACTCCAGATTTTTCCTTGCTGGGGCTTCTTGCACTGATCTGGCAGAGCCTGAGTTTATAAAGGTCACAAAATACTGCAACTTTTTGTTGAGGTTGAGCTTTACTGGGCTGGAATTTTGGTGGTGATCTGAGCAACCAACTGACCATGTGCCTCTGCCAGCTCATGGGAGAGCCAAAGAGGCTGGAAACCCAAGTGTTGCCTCTTCTATGGGTAGACAAACCACTTCACTCCACCAGCTGAACAGTTAAGGGAAAACTGAGGGGGCGGGGCTTGTTTTCCCATGGGAGGGTAAATTTTCAAAAGCATTGAAGTCCCATTAACATTTTTAACCCTTGTGAAAATGGATTATATATGTATATATTCATGAATGAATATTTTATACACACACACGAGGAGTGGGAGGTGGGAACAGTAGCTACATTTTTTCCAAACCTCCAAAGGAAAGTTTTAGTTTGGTCTTGGTCAAGGTCAGGGCAGAGATTCAGAAGGGATTCTACTTTATCCAAGCTGGCTCATCCATCCCCCACTAATACAGTAAGATCCATCTTCTGGGAAAGGCAACCATCAACAGCATACGTGGCTGCTTTAATAAGCCAGTTTTCTAATTGAAATCATGAATGCCTTGGTATTTCTCCTGGGGATCTGAGCTGGGGTGTTTTTTTTTGTTTTGTTTTTTTTACCACTGCCCATAGTATTTATATGATGCTCAGCGAAAAATCCATCACATCTGCACCAGTGCAAAAACGTACAAAGCATCTCCCTCTCACTGGTGGCTGTTGTTG
This sequence comes from Mauremys reevesii, assembly GCF_016161935.1. Classification (NCBI taxonomy): domain Eukaryota; kingdom Metazoa; phylum Chordata; order Testudines; family Geoemydidae; genus Mauremys; species Mauremys reevesii. Next base: position 7,859,615 of record NC_052632.1, read on the forward strand.
ACTAGAAAGTCACCTGTTAACTCAGCAGGAAGAGAGCAGATTCCGACTATTTCAAAGAAGCACAATCCTTCTCACTTTCTGCATCAGAGTTATGCAAAGTCTCTCTCTCTCTGAAAGTTTTCTGTAATACCCATTACTGCAGTACCCAAGCACTTAGGTATGAACAAGAATGTCCCTTAATCAGAAGGCACTGTTAATTAATCTGATCTTAATTTACAACCAGCAATGTTCATAAGCAAGCTGCACTGAAAATTCACAGGTATGGTGGGTAGGCTGTTTGTGAAGCATGCATGTTGCTCCCAAGTAAACCAGCCTTTTAAAGCAAGGATGAAGGAGCCATAATGCAAAACCAAACCAAAATAAAACTGAAACCCAGTAAGGCCACATTCTCAGGATGAAGCCATGTGTGAGATATTTTTCCTTAATTATTTCAAGAAATGTATGGCCCCTTGGCTGTCACCAGGGTTGGCCTTGTCAGGCTAATATGGCCAGCTCTTGTACAGACAAATGCCTGGACCCTTCAAGTATTTGAGTCCTTACTAATTAGATCATGTTTCATATTCCTCTTCAAACTTTTTAACTGCAATAAAGCCCCTACTGTTTTGCACCAAGCCATTCATTCCCTTATTCCTCTGCTGCTTGATTAGCTCTGGTTGGATCTGCTTAAGGCTTCCTAGAGTATTAAAGACACAAACACGTACGTTGCTCTTGTCACTTCCTTTCAAAACAAATTATCCTACTGCTCTTCAATTACATCGAGCCTACAGAAAATGCTATATAAAGTGTAATGGCAGATAAATGGTGGTTGTAGATTATCTCTGAGGAAATAACTCAGCAGGAGGGAATTCCAGTTTCCGAGTTTCAGTCAGTCATGCATCAGTGCCTTGTGCTTCTGAGAAGACAGGTGCTTTCAGACCCAAATTATACTGGCTATTGCAAAGGAAGCCATTTGCTTTCCAAGTACATCACTCCCTTTGGGCTGAACAAGTTTTTAAGACCCGGAGGGGCTGGCAAGATGAACATTGTTTACTGTAGAAATATAAAACATCCCAACATGCAGTGCCCCACTGTAGACTAATATTCCTGCCATGGTAGTTTCAGAGATGTCCATTTGGAGAAAGCAAAGAAAACCCTCACTCTGCATGGCCCAGCGTAGAATGCATCTTTGCAAGACCTAGGTAGGTTGTAATAACCTAAGAATGGTTCTGTAACTGCCTAAGTTAAATTAGTAATAGCATAACAAAAAAAGCAAGAGTCACAGGTTGTCCTAAGCTCATGGGAGAACTATGTCATTGGTAATTCAATCAAAGTGGAATGCTACCAGCCTGCGGAAATCATGAGGTTAGTGAATATACCAGTAAAGAGACTGATTGTTTTAGAAGCAAAAGGTACATTTTTATCTCCTGGTGAAATCCTGACATTGCTGATCTGAGTCTGGGAATGTATGAAGTAGACTAAGGATCCAGAAGCTAAGTAAAATCATTTCACTTTAGCCAGGAATGTGTTTAGTCTGCAAAGAACTGAAGCCTACAGTAAGCAGGGGCTGAGAACTGCTGGTGGCTACTGTTGTGTGGGAATCTGATGTGGGGTTTACATTTTTTTTTCATTGTTAACTGGGCCCCCAATTGCTCCTCATTCTGATGGGAGCCCTCTAGCATTGTTCTACTACAGTTATGGAACTCAGCAGTTCCATTAGAAAATAACTCATTTTGGGGAACAGAGTTCAGTGGCAGCAACCTACAAAGGTCATTTTGGTTTGTTGACTTGTTACAGGTGTGTATTACTAACTCCCACATCATAACTGCAGGGTTCTTCAAAGACCTCCTTGCTCCAGAACATTATCATTTAAGTTAAATAGGTGGTAACAAAAATTGTAGTGTTTAGGAAATATCTTTTTAAGTAGTTTGGAAGCCCTCTATCACAGAAGCCACCAGAACCTAACAGAGCAACTGTGTATATGTGGGCTGGTCTACTCTAAAGCTGTAAGTCGACCTAAGTTATGCTACTTACGGAAGACGACATCATTTAGGTTGACTTACAGCAGTGTCTATACTGCACTGTGTCAATGGGAGACGCTCTCCCGCCAACTTACCTTACGCTTCTCGGGGAGCTGGAATACAGGAGTTGATGGGAGAGCGCTCTGCCATTGACTTAACGGGTCTTCACCAGACCTGCTAAATTGACACCGCATCGATCGTAAGTATAGACATGCCCCATGTAGCTAGGCCTTGTATGTTTGCATATAGTTAAACAGAGTTACTTGGAACCCAACTGTGTCCATGTGGGCTCCTCCTGTTCTTAATGTGGTGTAGACAACAAAAGACAACAAAAACAAAACCCAAAGTTTTAAACAAACAGTCTGACAAAAAAAAATCCTCTCTCTTAATTGCTCAGTTTTCATGTTCTTGGCTCTTGTTGTCACCATTGCGCTAAGTGTCCAATCATCATTGTCTTGAAGGCTACACAAAACCTAATTTCTAATTCATAAAAAGATTCAGTCCTTCATAACTCATAATGGGACAGAGGGGGGAGGACCCAGAGGCCTCCTCTAAATCTCATTCCAAGACCAAAAAAAAGAAAAAAAAAAGTCTATGTCAGGTTGATTTATGGGAAATATGTGTTAAAGCTAGAAAAATTAAATCCACTAAGTTGGAAAACAATTTTTTTTTTAATTAGTGGGAACTAAAAGTCTGAGTTTGGTTAAGAGAGAAAATACAAATCAGTAGTTTGGGTAAGATTTAATTATCACTGTAGGCTTGGAAAAAACGGCCTTCAAGTAAGATCAAGGAAGTATAGTGCAGGAAAATGGCCTAGGTTACTACCCTGAGGTTCATGAGTCCAGGGGGATAGTGATAACTTTTGTATTTGCAGATTTTTAGAACAACAATAGAGCAAGTGTTACATATATTACAGTTATATTTTCCCCATGAAGTGGCATCAAAATGGTATGACTTCGTCCTCAGCTTTATCATAGCCTTCCAAAAACACCAATGTGGAAATAATTGTATTACACAGAAATGGAGTAAATCCATTGTGCTGTCAGAAGCAAAGACATAATGTACTGGTAACCTCAGCATAGTGATGCAACACAAGTCACAAGCGCTTTCATGAGGGAAAAAGAGAATGTAATAACTAACAGAAAGGAACTGTCTGAAGTACAGCTAGCAGGATGAAATCAAGTAAAGGGAAACCTAGACTGGATATCAGTAAAGAGACTTTTTAGATTGTGAAATGGCCTCCACAGGGAATAGTGCCAAATTGAAGTCTCTCCTGGAACAGTGTATTATAGCAGGGTGACAAAAAACCCTACCAAAATGAACACTTCACTGCACACACTTCTCCCATGGGGAGAGGATGAGAGAACAAACACCCCACAAGATACGTTAGTCGTGTTGCCTGATACACTACTGGCAAGGCACTCAGACACTACATTGATAAGGACAGTATCAGAATCTACATACAACAAAATAGCCACTATGGCTTTGCCACGTCTTCAGCTAATTCTAGGAAATAATGGGTCAGATCTAGGTAAGAGACATCGGCAATAGTTAAAGGAACATGGAAGGAAAAATGTCTCTCATGCTTTGATTTGTCAAGAAGAGTCAGGAACCCATAATAAATTAGCAGGATAACTTGAAACTCGCAAGCAGTATTTTTGGCTGGGCAGTGCCCTTTGGATGATATCAGGCCTTTTAGGGCATGACTACACAGCTATTAAACACGCATGGGTGGCCCCAGTCAGCTGGCTTAGTCTGCAGGGCTATAAAATAGCTATGTAGACATTCGGGCTCGGATTGGAGCCTTAGCTCTAGGATCCTGCCATGGGGGAGGATCCCAGAGACCAGGCTCCAGCCTGAGCCTGACCGTCTACACAGCAATTTTTAGACCCGCATCCTGACCCCAAGATCCTGAGTCAGCTGACCTGAGCCAGCTGCAGCCATGTCGCGGGTCTCTTATGCCAGTGTAGACATACCCTTAGATAGATGCTAGTTTCTCATCTGTGCTTAAGATACCCAGGCAGAAAACAAAATTAGGGAAATACCAGTTCAGTGGCTGTAACGATGAGATGTTGGATAACGGTAAATGAAACACATTGTGTCACTCCTTGGAATGGACTTAATCATCAATAACGCAAAGGCAGATTTTTTTCAAAAACAAACACAAAGGAGCCTCCTTTGCATAGGCTTATTCTAGATGATGCATTCAGCAGAAGTGGAATGTGTTGGCAAATAAACGCAGGACAAGTCTGCAGTATTTACAAACAGTAGCTGAAGAGGTAGTTTCTAAATGCATTGCATGGAATGTCCCTTGGGGGAAAAAATACATACATAAAAAATGAGGAAACCCTCTAAAGCTAACTTCCTGGAACAACAGCTTTAAATATCTTCTTAATCAGGCATAAATTAATGTTTTGCAATACGAAACGAATCCCTCTTAACTGATATTAGAAGGAATATAAATACCAAGCTAATCCTTAAGAGCTATCTTCCTGGGCAATTACTTAGCAGTAGCCTGCCTGTGCAGTTGTACGCACTTGAAAATGAAGCCAAACACAGCTGCCTTGGGTAGATGCAACATCCTGTGTTATACTTTCAAACCAAACATTTAGAGAGTTTGCACTTTTGTAAATTGATTTTGTTTCCTCTGCACCACTGGAACGATTCTGGTGCTTCCAACTGATCGACCCTACACCAGTGCAGTTCCCTGTGTAATCCTATCAGGTGTCACATACCAAAGTAAATTCCTGGATTTGGTATAATTAAGGGCCATTGCTTCTCGCAGAGGATTATACAGGACAACAAATGACTTCTGCAGATGATTAATTGCACAGCAGAGCAGAGGCATTTGATAATTTCCCAATCTAGTTAGGACAAATTAGCAACTGCAGCCTCGGATTCTGAATGCTCATTTTGCACATTCAACTGTCTGTGAAAGTGGGATTGCACATCCATTCTGTGCACAAAAAAGCAGGAAGTCAGATTGCATGTGTAAATGCAGGTTTTTGGATGCACAGAACTGGATGGGTCTATTGCATATCTAAATTTCCACTTAACAGAAATTCCAGAGCATCACCATTTCTGGAGTGACCGGAAGTACTGGGAACCTGACAAGACAACGTTTTCCATACAAGGCTTCCAGTTGTGACAGGTTTTGGTACTTCACATGTAGTCTCTTGAAGGATCTGAACTTGTAGGTGCTTAGTTATCAGAACCCTCTGATGTTCACCCACCACTACTTTAAGCCAGCTGGTTCTTCTCTTTAATATCCAAGGCAGCCATATAGCTGCACATTTTCATTACGGAAAACCGCAGGGAAGCGGGCATCTCTGATTCTTCACTGTCCACTCACCTATTACCATAGCCTAAACATAAATGAAACCTCCCAGAAATTGGCATATAAATTTGTAACCCACTAACCCTTCTTTGGCCAATGACAGCAGAGATGTTAACTGCGCACTTCACTTTAACTGGTCTCCTGTTAACATGTGTTAACTCCTTACGCTTAACAATCTGTCCCACTTTCTATTTATCTGTGACACTCTGATTGGATGAGGACCCAAAGAAGAGCTCTCTACAGCTTGAAATATTACCTCTTCCACCAATAGAAGTTGGTCCAGTAAAAGATATTACCTCATCCACCTTGTCTCTCTCATATCCCGGGACCAACACATCTACAACAGAACTGCAAACAAAGATGAGCACATCATTATGCCTGCTGCAACAAGGAACATTTCACTCCTTTAAAAAGGAGGGACCTTTTTCCTAAAGTATTGCAATACCTACACAAATATGCAACATTTCAAAGGAACGCTCATTTGTTCTCCTTGAACTCTTTCTTGGTCCTCAAGTCAGTCTGTTCAATGAAGACTCCGGGTTTTAGTAATTGTTTGCACTCTAATTGCGTGTTTGAGATTGATCAAGGGCGGTTTTTCCTTTTTTCTTTTAAGTGACACACCTTATTTTCCAGACTTTCTGCAATGCCAAATCAAGTATGTGCTGGTTTGGACTAATAGGGCAATTTGTTCCGTGCTTCACCCTTTATTATATGGAAATATACTTTACTTAACCATTGGGGAGGGATAGCTCAGTGGTTTGAGCGTTGGCCTGCTAAACCCAGGATTGTGAGTTCAATCCTTGAGGGGGCCACTTAGGAATCTGGGGCAAAAGTCAGTACTTGGTCCTGCTAGTGAAGGCAGGGGGCTGGACTCAATGACCTTTCAGGATCTCTTCCAGCTCTATGAGATAGGTATATATCTTTATTGCAACAGAACAGTCTCCACAGTCAAAGCAGCAAAGAATCCTGTGGCACTTTATAGACTAACAGACGTTTTAGAGCATGAGCTTTCGTGGGTGAATACCCACTTCTTCGGATGCAAGTCATTTGCATCCGACGAAGTGGGTATTCACCCACGAAAGCTCATGCTCTAAACTGTCTGCTAGTCTATAAGGTGCCACAGGATTCTTTGCTGCTTTTACAGATCCAGACTAACACGGCTACCCCTCTGATACTCCACAGTCAAAGATTGCATTTCACTTACCTGCTGGAAACTGCTACAATTTGAGTAAAAAGTTTTTGGAAGCCTGGCATTTTAGAAGTTTGTCTTCATCTCAGAAATTCCCTTGTTTTCAGAGATTTGCCTAAGCTGAACAATATGAACATTTCTTGGGGTACAAAGAACCCATGAACTATGCTGCTTCACCAATGAATTGACCCCCGAAGAGCCACTGAGCTTTTCCCTGAGAAGTACTGTGATGGAGGCAGTGATAGTCAGTAGTGTGGCTGGAAGGAGGTGGCCACTGGACCCATGAATGAGCGTCTTATCCTGGTTATTAAAGTGATAGTCATAAACTGATAAAGAGAAACATGCTTATCATAAGAACCACCTGCCTCCAACAACTGGGCTGTTGTACAGGGAAACATTCCTGAATTGATCACCTGTACTTTCTGTTTAGACCCAATATTCTTCACTTCAGAACCTAATCTGTCATGAAGTGGTGCTGTGCACTGTTTTAGGCTCAGTGAGTAGGGAGACATGAGCCTAGTTTTTCATTCACACACAGAAAAACTAGGTGTTTTCCCAACAGAAGCACTTTATGAATCATATTTTGTATAGTAAGACATGAATCACTGTAGACACCGCCAGGCTTGAACCCAATAGTTGTCCAGCAGCACACAGCTACAGTATATAGCAGTTTAGGTTATGAAGTGAAGATTATGGTGTCATGGATCCATAGATTTGGTGCTAAAACCAAACTTTGGAATGGCCTCTAGGAGGAACCCCTTCAGTGCGCCAGCCCCCCCCCCCAATGGGTCTGGTTTCACTACCTCCTTAGAATAGACCTCTAGGCCGGGAGCACTCCCATTTCACACCATGCACCCCGTTCAGTGAACCCAACTGAGACAGACCCTGATGGAGACTTGTACACATTTTAGGGATCATTCATAGAATCATAGGACTAGAAGGGACCTCAAGGTCATCTAGTCCAGTCCCCTGCACTCAAGCCAGGTCTAAGTATTATCTAGACCATCCCTGACAGGTGTTGTCTAACCTGCTCTTAAAAATCTCCAATGATGAGGATTCCACGGCCTCCCTAGGCAATTCATTCCAGTGCTTAACCACCCTGACAGTTAGGCAGTTTTTCCTAATGTCCAGCCTAAACCGCCCTTGCTGCAATTTAAGCCCATTGCTTCTTGTCCTGTCCTCAGAGGTTAACAAGAACAATTTTTCTTCCTCATCCTTCTTACAACCTTTTATGTACTTGAAAACTGTTATGGCCCCCCTCTGTCTTCTCTTCTCCAGACTAAACAAACCCAGTTTTTTCAATCTTCTCTCATAGGTCATGTTTTCTAGACCTTTAATCATTTTTCTTGCTCTTCTCCAGACTTTCTCCAATTTGTCCACCTCTTTCCTGAAATGTGGTGCCCAGATTCCAGCATGGAATAAGAGTATAAGAATTACTTCTGTCTTGCTTACAACACTCCTGATGATACATCCCAGAATGATGTTCGCTTTTTTTGCAACAGCATTACACTGCTGATTATACTTTGCATTTTGTATTTGGGCAATTCCTTCTTTTCTCCTTTCAACTTATTGAATCCTTATATCCTTACATTTAGACATTTTCTCCACTTCAGACATTTTTCCTATTTGTCCTCCTATTTCCCAAAGCTTAAACTCCTCTTAAAACTTGAACCAAATCCCCCAATTTGGTTGTGTCCCCATTAATTAATATCCTGACTATAGATGATGAGAACAAGACCTCCAGACAGATATGCCCTTCCCACTGATCCTACTGCCCCCTCCATGATTCCTCCTGACAAATAACCTTCCACTTGACTCTTCTCTGGGAATGGTTTCCATGCACCCACCTTACCAGTTTCTACCATCTATTGTGTATTTTCTTTTTGTTTATTTGAAAGTTTGTTTACAAGAAAAATTTATTTAGAGCTTTACACAATATACCAATACACAGACTCCACTCCACCTAAAAGAAGACTTTGTGCTCCACAAAAATGATTTGTTCTGGTTTTATGATTTTAACTTTCAAAAATCATGTTATTAATTTATTAATTGCTTAATATCTTCTTCTATTATTATTTATTTCTTATCGATTGCTTAATTATTTTAATTATTTATTATTATTGACTGGTTTTAGCTGTTTGGTTTGTATTTTTTATTTTGTTATATTCCTCTTTTCCTACTTTCCTAGACTCTTGCCTTCTTTTTTCTTTTTCAGTTCTCCCTTCCCTTTCTCTTCTTCTTTTTTTCAGCATAATTTACTTCTTATTATTTCAGTCAGCTCAGTCATTGAGTATTAAGATATTCATTATCTCTCTTGACTTCTAACTTTAACTTGTTCTTTCCAGTCTCTTTAATCTTTTCTTTATTTTTTCTATTTTTTTCCTCCTTTAGCCTCTGATTTTTTACTAAAAATTCATTAAAATAGACTGTTAAATGTCTAACAAAAACCACAAAAAAAACAAAATTCAAACATGCATTTTCACATTTTTCACACCCATTTCAACATTGGTCAAGTCACCTGGAAGTCTGCAGTGGCAACAGTAGAGTCAGTGAGAAGAATAGACGTTCATATGTTACATAAAGAAGAATAAATAGTAAACTCCAGAGCTCTAAGCTAGTAAGCTCTCAACCCCTGTCTTAGTTGACCTCTCTCTCTCAAGCTCTGTCTCTCATCCCCACTCTTCCAGGTGTGTGTCCAGACTCTCCCTTCCCCAACCCACCCCCAACCCACACACCACACCTCTCCCTCCCTCACCTCTCTCCTGGCAGACCCCTGCAGTTTTCAGTTCTGCATCCTTTCTGCAGGTGGTGGTTTCATTTGTGTTTTCTAGGGTTTAGGTGTCAATGACTGTGGTCATGCATCATTTCATTGATATGAAGACCATGCATTGATATGGCACCTACCACAGGCTCCATTCACACCAGTGTCTTAGCCTGACCTATTAGCAAACAGTCCCTTTCCACTCACTAGGTAACAATAAAGCATGCAATAGGAGACAGCATAAAAAAACAAAATAAAACTCATAAACTCACAAAAATATTTACACTTGAGTAGAGTGAAATGCAGAGTGAGACAGAGCTACCCCCCAAACAGAAAAGCCCCAAAACACTTTTGTGTTTGTAGTAGGTAGTAGTATTCTATTTTAGTTTATGCTGCTTTTATGAGGATAGATTACAAGAGAAGGAGAAGGGGGTAGATACTAGAAAGATACCTAATAGCAGAAAGCTTCAGAACAAGTCCCGGAAAGAAATAAATCAGCCATTGTTCTTTCAACTTTCTGGGTCACTTGGGTTTTTCATATAAAATTTTCACACTTCTCAGATCAGGTCATCATAACTCAGGTCATAACTTCCCACACTTCCTCCCACTCCTCACACTACACTAACTTGAAGTCACACAGGTATCAGGATATCAGTTATCATATTATTATATCTCTTAAGGGCATTATCCTCAAGCAGCCCTGCAGTCCCCCTTGTCCTCCCCAGCACCTCTGACAGACCTACTGCATGACCAGTCCTGCTTTCTGCAGCACCTTGGGATTTTGTCTAGAGGCCTCCCATCCCAGCACTGACGTGGCCTGGCCCCGCTTGGCACGTGAGCAAAGGCCCAGCACAGCCAGCAGCAGGATGGCTGGATGCAGAGGACCAGTGAAGAGAAGGGGATTAGTGACTGGGTGGGGCTTTGGGGTTGGAATGTTCTGTGCATTATTCCCCTGCCTTTCTTGAAGGCCCTGTGTAATACACATTTAAACTAAGTAATACTATTGGGGAGGGGGAACATTTACCTGGATGTCCTTCAGCCTCCTTTCCTTTACAATTGATTTGTTTTTCCTCATCATTTGTAAGTCTAAAGCCTCTTCATTGGCCTCTCTCCAAAAAAGCAGCCTTCTATTGAATAATAGTATCTGCATTAACCCCTGGGTTGCTGGGCCGGCATGGGATAGATGAATCACATGACAACCTCCTACATTTTAATCTCTGTCTCTCTTTGGGCACATCACTTATCCTCTCCAGTTCCCTGACCGGTAAAATGGGGATAGTTACAGAGCTGGCCATCTGCTCATCCTCCAATGTCATCCTATTGGCATCCTGGTCCGAGAAATTTTCTCAGTAGATCAGTCCACATACATCTGGGGTTTGGATTTCATTTTACCATCTTTGCTCTTGGAGACGAAGTAGGAGTCTCTCTCTGTTCTGTTCTCGTGTAGCTCCCTTTCTTTCATTATTCTGACATTCTATCTGTTCTCTCCCAGACTTTTTACATCTGCAATCTTGGATTTTTTCCAGTGTCTGTTCTCCCTAGACATGTTCAAATCCAAGCAGATACTTCTATGAAATCAGGTTGGTTTTGGAGTGATCTAGGTTCATTTTTGTATGACAATTTCCTCTCCACATGGTGCAAGTTGGGGGTTTATTTACTCAGGATATTCTCCCTGCAATGGTAGATTTCTCCTGCTGAGGGTTTTCTTGGTCATTTCAGTGAGTTAGCCATAGAAATTCCTCAACCTCTTTCTTCTGTGATTTGCTGAAAGCTATTTGGCATACACAATGTCAAGCTTAAGGTTGTATGCCTTTTTTCCATTGGTGAGAGCATCCAGGAGGTTCCTTACTAGCCTCTCTTACGAAGGTTCTGTCATGCCTGATGATGGGGGCACAAGGAATCCAGTTAAATTTTACTGGGATAATTGCTTGTGCATTTCTTCATCACTATGTACAAGATAAGGGTTTAACAACATTCACATGATTCATAGACAAGTCCTTCTACTGGATAAACAATATTCAGACTCATTTCGGATATTGATACTCCTCTCCTTTACTCAGAACTTAACTCCCCGTCCCCAAGGGTTAGAGTCATCCTTCCCCCTCAACTTTCAGTCTTCCCTTATCTTGGCCTTGAATTTCCACTTTCCTCCTACACTTCCTTTGCCTGTAAATCTTACAGCCACCTCTAGAAAGTTACCAGAAATAAGTCCTTATATCTTGACCCTGCCACTTGACTCCGTTCCTGCTGAGAACTTTATTCATGCTTCAATCACATTATACCTAGACTACTGCAATTTCCCTCTTTTCAGAGATCTCAAGAGTTGTTTGGAGAAATACCAGGGGTCTGGAATGCTTTGACCAGACTAATCTCTTGTTCCAGGAAGCAGATGATGTCACCCTATGATCAGTCTACTGCCCTGGATTCCCATCATCCTGAATTTCAAAAGTGTCCGTAGATTTTACTCTTCTGCCTATCCATTTCTGATCCAACAGGGCACAGGCCCAAGATGTTCCGATAGTTTATATAAGCATCTGCGATTTTCAAGTACTTAGCTGAAACTTTTGAGATTTGCCCATCACAAAATACTGTTCTGGAGGGAGAGAGAGTGTGTGTAGGGGGGGGGAGCAGGAGGCTGGGGATGGGGGGACAAAAACCCTCTTTTCTTCCCATTTGACCTCAGTACTAACGTATCTACAGAACTGTCTATTCTGGAGCACCAAACTATTTTAGCTGCAAATGCAGTTGCAAAGTACAGGTCTGCTGAGCATAGTTTAATGTGGCCAAATACGGAACTGTTAGGCAGAACCATTGTTACAGCTATGTTGCAGGGTGCATACACTCAACACGCTATCCTGAGCTGCCAAGAGCAATGTGCCTCACTTATTTAGAGGGGGCTGGTGGTGATGAAGGGTTCTGCAAAGCTCACCCTTTCTGGCTGAAACTCTGTAATGAACTTGCCCAAGGGCATATGACCAAGTCAATGGCAGAGTTGAGAAAAGAACTCTGATCTGCCTCCCAGTTTCATATGCAAGGTACATAAGAACATAAGAATGGCCGTACTGGGTCAGACCAAAGGGCCATCTAGCCCAGTATCCTGTCTACCGACAATGGCCAATGCCAGGTGCCCCAGAGGGAGTGAACCTAACAGGCAATGATCAAGTGATCTCTCTCCTGCCATCCATCTCCACCCTCTGACAAACAGAGGCTAGGGACACCATTCTTACCCATCCTGGCTAATAGCCATTTATGGACTTAACCACCATGAATTTATCCAGTTCTCTTTTAAACACTGTTATAGTCCTAGCCTTCACAACCTCCTCAGGTAAGGAGTTCCACAAGTTGACTGTGCGCTGCGTGAAGAACTTCCTTTTATTTGTTTTAAACCTGCTGCCTATTAGGCCTCAGCTCCCGTCTCTATAGATTTATCAGTTAGCTCTCTCTCTCTCTCTCTCTCACACACACACACACACACACACACACTAGGGTGACCAGATGTCCCAATTTTATAGGGACAGTCCCAATTTTTTGGTCTTTTTCTTATATAGGCTCCTATTCCCCCCTCACCCCGATCCCGATTTTTCACATTTGTGGTCTGATCACCCTAACACACACACACACACACACACACACACACACACACACAAAAGTCCCCAGCAAGAGGATGTATCCATATTAAACTCAGATCCATTACTCAACTTGATCTTATTCAAAAGGAAGCAGACTGTTTTTGGACTGTGAATACTTTCCCTTCCCATAAGCAGCATCAGCCGCATCTGCATACTTGCAAAACCAGAAGACATGAGGGCAGAGGGAAGAGGGAAGAACCCTCCAGAGATCACATTTTTGTGTGCAGAAAAAAAAAAAAGGAGTGTATCTCTTCGTCTAGGACAATAGAAATGAGAAATATATAGAGGCAATAGATGATGATCCTGAGCTCTGGTTTTAGTGGGATCACAGATTAAATTAGAATAAAGCAGAACTTCTGTATAGGGGGGATGTAAAAGGGGAAGTGTTACCAAGTAACCAAAGAGGATTATTAGGGCTGCTAAACCTAAACCCAGTTCAATCTGAAACTGCTGCTGTTTTCCACACAGCGACTACAAGGAGCAGGGTGAAAGTCTTGCAGAAAGCCTTCAGGGAAGAATCAGAACAGGACAGTTCATTCAAACACATGATCTGGGAACACGGAGTGATCAAGTGGACAGAGTTACATCAGTTCCTAATGCAGTATCTGACAGATAACCACATCTCAAACCCACTGATACACGTGGGAATGTGATTATGAGGGTGTTTGTTTCTGTAAATGTCCTGTTTAAGATTACTGCACAACAACTATCAGCACATAGCAAACTATTTTACACCACACCTAGGGCTCACATTAGGACAGTTTATCCAGCAGCTGTTTCAAGATCTTGTTTAAATATTTACTTTTGGGTGTATTGCTTCCTCCCACTTTTTATTCACCCTTTTGGAACCGATTCCTTATTTATACTCCTGCCATCCATGGCTTATATCTGGAAGCCTCCCTTGCTACTGCCAAGCCAGCTGCTGTGACAGAGAGCAAAACACAATGATTCCCTTTCTGGATCAGCTTCTACAGTCCCACCCTGGAGGTCTTTGCTTTATCTACAGCTCTCTTCCATACCTCTTTTCAACATCTGGGTAGCCCTCTTGAGGCTCTGGAAATAAGCACACACCACACATCCTGCCCCTAAAAAATGACATCTTGCAATAAACACAAAAGCATATGCTTGACTACAATTCGTAATCTCATGCAGAACTATTTGCATCTGCTGGACTCCTTGCAGGGAGGGAGCTACACAGAACACAGGTTTCACGTGCACTTTCCCCACTAGGGAAAGACACGCCTGCTCATCTGGGTCTATGTGAAAATGCCAAGATTAGGAGATCTTTTGTGGCAGGCTGCTCTGCATTACGGGATATGCGAATCAGTATTCCAGCCATTTAAAACCAATCAGAGTAGGGCGAATAAATGTTTCTCTCTCCTCCGAGGTGCAGCAACACCTTGGAATGTCTAGCAATAAGCCATCAGCCCTGATGGGACTTTCAATGGAGGCTATCCAGGCCTCCTCCGCCAAAGGAATGAGAGGGATTATCTAGGGCTCTCTTAGGGACGTGACAGACGCTGCAGGAGAAGTGAGAGAGAAAAATCGCACTCACTCATGTGCGTGATCTCTTGGGTCCCACCCTCACTACAAAGCCAACTGACTCACATTATAACAGTCCCCTAGTGTAGATGTAACACTGTGATTAGTAAGTGTTACTTGTCCCCCTCTGTGACCGGATTCACAGATGAGAGCTTGTTCCAACCTCCCACTCAAGCTCAAGCTGCAGAGACTCATGCCTTCAGCTCTGGATCACGATGGTGGCTCACACAAACAAACAACAGCGTAACAGTGCTTGATAACTCAGCTACAGCCTTGGACTTTTTAGTGCAACTGGGTATCTTGGATGTAGCTGTATTTGTAACATAGATGGTACCTTCCTTGCTTTACAGGGATCAAACAACATAGTTCGAGCTGCTGACAATTTATCTCCCATCTCTATTGTCCCAGAGACACCTGAAGTCAAAGGCTTTGGATCAGCAGTATGGCACATGGGAGTGTTGTCACAATGGAAGCACTGAAAGCACCAGTGTAGGTGATCAGATTCCAGAGTATGGCACACAACATGGAGGTTTTTATCACTGGGAAGCAGAAGGTTTTTAGTGTAACTGGCAAGTTTCATTTTCTTATTCATTAGCCCTTTAGCTACACCAGGGGTCCGCAACCTTTCAGAAGTGCTGTGCCGAGTCTTCATTTATTCACTCTAATTTAAGGTTTCGCAGGCCGGTAATACATGTTAACATTTTTAGAAGGTCTCTTTTTAGAAGTCTATAATATATAACTAAACGATTGTTGTATGTCAAGTAAATAAGGTTTTTAAAATGTTTAAGAAGCTTCATTTAAAATTAAATTAAAATGCAGAGCCCCCCGGACCGGTGGCCAGGACCCGGGTAGTGTGAGTGCCACTGAAAATCAGCTCATGTGCCGCCTTTGGCACCCATGCCATAGGTTGCCTACCCCTGAACTAATCACGCCTCTTGGTCTTTTTAAGTGCACCCAATGTGACAGTGATGACTGTCTGCAGTTCTGCCCTCAGGATGATGGGTATATTGTAAGCAGGGAGCAGTGTATTAGGTAGAATGCATAACAATTTTAAACTGCTTGATACCCCCAATGAACAAGCGCACTCTGAGGTACTCTCCATTAGCACTTAAACGTTATTTAAGTAAATGGATGGACTTGAGCTACAGGAGCAGGAAGGCAAAAGGTGACACACAATTGATTAAATCAAAAGGATTATAACTAATAGGGATTATTAAGGACAATAACTGGACAAATGCATTTTACCTTCTTTACATAAACTAGCAGACTACAGGTCTAGTTTAAATGTCATAGTAAAAAGCGTGCAGTTTGTAAGCGTGTTCATTTCTCGCCCTTTCTGATCTCTTATGTCAGGCATTATGCCTCTTTTCTGCTTAGTCTACAAAATGCAGGGTCAATCTCTCTGGAGAAGCCATGTGAAAGGGAAACTTGTGGCAGGTCCAAGTGACACTTTGCCCCATCGTCTGCACTGATAAAACCATGCTAGCAGTTTAGAGAGTTGTCCCCAGCCAAAGTCTAGCATTTTTTTCCAGCCTTAAGAGGATAGGATTTATCTTTTAATTTAAATGTGTCAAAAATACTGATAAAAACTAGAGTGGGCCAAAAAAGTTGTTTTTCCCACAAGAGTAGACATTTAGCAAAATGTTTGTTTTTCAAAATGTTCTGGGTTTTGATGAAACAGGAAAATGAAAAATGTAGTCTTTCCCCCCAGCAATGTGTCATCGTCTTTTCCCCTGATCTTTCTTTCCCTCTACTGACATCTGTTTTTTCCAATGGCAGTGAGAGGGGAGAGAAGGGGAAGGGAAAACTGAAAAACCCAGAGAGTGTTCAAAGTCATTTTAAAATTAATTCATTTTCAAAACCTACAGAAAGAAAAATTCAAAGTAGTTTTCCATTAAATGTTTTTCAATGGAGCTGGTCAAGAAGTGGACACAGGAGGTTAGCAGCCAACCTGTCCTGATGGTGGTAGGCCTTTTTGATGTCAGAATTCTAGAGGACTGCTACAGAAGTCTATATCCACAAGAACTGACAGAATAAAGTAGATAGTGTCATATTTGGCATGTCAGTTCTTCAGTCAAGCAGGTCCAAGCCACAACATTTGAATCTGAGATAAAAAACTATGAATAATTAGGTCCATCAAACAACATCATATCACAGGTCAGGATAGATAGTAATTTCCACTTGACCATTTTAGAGTATCTGCAGTAGAGGCATGGAGTTTCATAAAGGCAAGGTTAGTCTAGTGGTTAATACACAGGATTGAGATCAAGAGTTCTGGGCTCAATTCCAGATTTTACCCTGCATTTTCTGTGGGATCTTGGGTACAAATCATTTAACAACTGTGTGCCTTGGCTCTCCACCTGAAAAACAACAACTGGGATTAAGCCCTTCTTTCATCCCATCTGTCTTGTCTCTTTAGACTGTAAGGTCCTTGAGGCAAGGATTGTCTCTCACTCCACATTTGTGCAACAGCAAAATGGGGCCCTGATCTCAGTTGCTATCATAATACGTAACAGAATTACTAGACTTTAGTCTGGCTATTACATGAAATATCTGGGCTCAGCACATATATTTCTTGGAAACAATCAGAGGTCCATTTTGAAGACTAGGAATACCACATGCTTTGGCCAGAATATCAAGCTGTGGACATTGAAAAACTTGAGTACAGAGATCGGTCAACTTTAACAAAAGAATTTCTATGCTTATCTTAATTATACCAATCATAAAGTTAACATTTTTTAATCACTGAGAAATAAAAACTCTCCCATTTTGGTTTTAGAAGCAGAAAATAAGTCAAATATTTTTTTTAAAAAAAGGAAATCTCAGCATCACCTTTTATTTCTACTATTAGCCTGCTCACCTCACCCTTATGTTCAGTCATGAGAATAGCAGCTAATAAAACATAGGAAATATATAAATTGTAGGATGTAGTACAGACGTACCATTCATGTAATTATTCTATGATTCTACAATTATTTTTTAAAAAATCTAGTTACTTCTGTAGATGCACACAAAGCATGAAAACTTGATTTACTATATTAACTTACATATTAGGCTGCCCTTTCAGGGATTTTCAGAACTTCATTCAGAGAATTAACTTGCTGTTGAAAATTGGGTCTCAGACCTCTATAACTCATGTCTGAAATCAAGTAGACATCTTTTATTGCCACATTAGGTTGTTCTACAAAAACTTCTCTTTCACGACAACAAGGCAATCAATCAAAAAGATGAACATAAAGAGCCGCCACCACATCCGTCACAATTTGGACCGCCTGACTGTAGAAATGTTGGTATTGGCTATGGTTCAGTAGAATGTCTCACCAAGAATGAAGTTCAGATAACTTGTGCAATGCATGAAATTTACATTTGACAACACAGAATGCACAGTCAGGCATTCTGCATCATCATAGCACTCAAACATTTACTTTGAGAAGAGAAGCACAAAAGGTAGAGTTGTTGCTTCTTTTTGAAGAAAGGAAGAAATTCAGTCAGGTGAGATGTCATTTGTTTTTATAAAAAGTGGCCTCTTGCCCAACCCAAACCACAATATGACAATTGTTGTCTTTAGAAATGGCTCATTCTTTCAAAGTGAGATGGGGTTTCAGTCTGCTCTTTACCACACCTCAGCATTAGTTAAGTAATAACGAAATAATTAAGGCTGGATTTGTTGAAACACCACTCCGCTGTAACATCCAACTATGACTGCTTTGTTGGGATGGATCAAGAGAGCTGGAAATATCTTTTCTCTGTGTTAGGCTACGTCTACACTACCCGCCATATCGGCGGGTAGCGATCGATTTTTCAGGGATCGATATATCGCGTCTCATCTAGACGCGATATATCGATCCCCGAACGCGCTTCTATCGATTCCGGAACTCCACCGCCGCGAACAGCGGTGGCGGCGTCGACATGGAGAGCCCCGGACATCGATCCCGCGCCGTGAGGACGGGTAAGTTATCGATATAAGATACTTCGACTTCAGCTACGTTATTCACGTAGCTGAAGTTGCGTATCTTATATCGATTTTTCCCCTTAGTGTAGACCAGCCCTTAGTCTTCACAGGAAGATACCTTTTTTGAGGTGGGGGTGTGGGAAGATATTTAGGGCCTAATTATTAGCGGGGTCCCAGCTAGCCCATGACTGGTGCACGTGCAAACACACAACATAAGAATGGCCATACTGGGTCAGACCAAAAGTCCATCTAGCCCAGTATCCTGTCTTCCAACAGTGGCCAATGCCAGATGCCCCAGAGGGAATGAATAGAAAAGGTAATCAAGTTGCCCATTCCCAACAATATACAGCCTTTTCCAGTGCTATCACTTGCATGTGCAAGTTCAGATGCCAGCTCAGGTTTAATTCTCCAAAAAGGCATGCTCACAAATGGAGGCTGGGGCTACATTTTTGTAACTATCTGAGTTACTAAGAAGAAAACATCCCTGTATTTGTGAGGTTATAAAAATACCTTCTCAGTTCTTAAGGAGCCAGCTTCTCTGCTTTGTGTTCACTCTTGGAATACACAAGAAGAAAAAGTAATTGAGGTTTTGGCTGACAACCAAAAAGAAGGCATTGGCGGCAAGTACTATCATTTTATGATAAGTCATCACATTGGGCTCAATTGTGCTAGGCAATCTGGTTGTGGCCTGAAGGTGCCATCAAACATAAATGTGAATAAAAACAGCTATTATACCTGTCAGAATAAATCACACACATTTGTCTGCTCAGTTCTACATATATACTGCTGTCCTGCACGGCAGACATAGCTACGAAAGTGGGTTGTCTTTGTTTTCTGTCAAGCACGTTTTAAAGTTCTAAAGGAGTTTGCCTGTGAGCAGACACAGCAGCCATTTTGTTCTTAGAACAGCTAAAGCAGTGGTGGGCAACCTGCGGGCCACACACGGCCTGTCAGGGTAATCCGCTGGCAGGCTGCGAGACAGGGTTTACATTGACTGTCCACAGGCACGGCTACCCACAGCTCCCAGTGGCGTGATTCACTGTTCCCAGTCAATGAGAGCTGCAGGAAGCGACGACCAGAAAGTCCGCAGGCATGGCCGGTCAATGTAAACACTGTCTCGCAGCCCTCCAGCTGATTGCTTCTACGGACTGCCCGTCAGGGTAAAGTAAAAATGCTGCCAGCATTACATTTATTTTTAAACTCATCTAATAGTAATTTTCCCTTACACAACACAGCACCTTGCTATTAAGGATCTCCAAGAATTTGATTAATGTAGCCAACCCTCGCAGCACATCTCTGAGGTATTCTTATACCCATATTATAGATGGAGAAAATAAGCCCAGAATGACTTGCTCAAGGTCAGATGGCAAGTTGGCAGATAGCAACAGAACCAGGAATCCTTATTCCCAGTTCTCCATTCTTGTCAATAGACCACTCTGCTGCCACAGAGGACTATGTAAAATCTTTTCAGGGTTCAACAGATGAAACTAAAAAAATAATTTTAATCTATTTCCTTTGTTATGGTCTTATAGCCCAAGAAACTCTCATAAGGAAAATGAGAAGAAAAAAAAAAAGAAAAACCTATCAGAAAATTGAGGTAGGGACACTTTTCAAAGAAGGAAGCATATTATGCCTCAACTTGTAATCCTTGTTATCTCAATATTGTGTTAAAGCCTACACGGCAAAACAATGACAAATACCAACAAAATATTCCACATCTCATATTAGCACCAAATCTCAGGGGATGAGGAGCCAGGGAGAGAAACTATATTTGCCAGTCATGTCTTCCTTGGGTTTAGAGATGATCTTTATTAGTCATAGCATAACCTTTAGTTACGTTAAGTTATTCAACACTAGTAATAATTCCTGGCAGTTTAATCAGAAGGGTTAAGTTCTGTTGTCTGCCTTAGTATGAATGACAAAGATATTTCATCCTAATATCTTCGAACTGACATATGTGACAAGCATAATGAAAAGTGTGATACAATTAGTGTGTTGGGCTATTTGTCCAGAAGAGGGGTATGAGGAGGAGTGTATCTACAGGAGTTGTAACTTCTGGATATTGTGAGCAGCAAGTCATGTGGTATGATAGACGATCTAGAAAGACTGTTAAGCATCTTTTCCTTGAAGCCACTAACTAATTAAGTCTTTATTAAAGGACAAGGCTAGTTCTTGCCATAACCATACATAAGAGCACTGGTAGATGTACAAAATCATGAAAGCAAACAGCTACCTAACAGATGCCCCTATTCTAATTGTTTTTACATGTATGACTGTAAAACAGGTTTTTTAAGAGAAGGTAATAAACATATCTGAAGAGAAATAAACCTTTTCAAGAGGCACAAAGGAAGATGTGAATGACATAGGAGGTAATGGTATTACCCAATAGGGCTAGAAATGTAAAGGTGGAGTAAGCCCCAAGAGCTTTTTGATGTTCTCTTGTCAAGGAAAGGTTCTGGGGGTTACGTACCAGGTCCTGGGCATCATGGGAAACAGGAATATTCAAAAGCAGAAAGTCATCATAATATTGGAAAGTTGAGAAAAAATATTTAATCACCAAGAACAATCTGATTTGAATATCTCCAGTTTTTCCTTCAGTGACTGCCTAAAACAAACATTTAAATGTGAGGGTGTCAAGCCACATGAATCATCCTTAAAGCATTCAGTTTAATTAGACAAGGATAAAGAAGTTTAAACAATGTCACTGGAGCCTCATTCTTTGTATTAACCTCTGTCATAAAGCAGAGCAGTGCAATCAGTAAAAGTGAAAAAGTGATGGTTTAGTTAAGCTTATTTGTTACAGTCACTGCTCTTGCACAAAGTGATTTTTATGGCCATAAACTTCCAGAAGAGTAGAAGTCAAGGTCATGATACCAATGCATCATTCTGGTGGAAGAACTGTACTGAACTTCTCTCCTGTGTTATAGGGGAAGAGAGTGCAGTGGTATCTAGCTGCTTTGTGAGCAAATGCTACGTTAAAATCTATACTGCAGAACACTTCTAGACAGACAAAGTGATCAAGGGAATAGTCCTGCATTATTTTCTGTCGCCTCCTTTTACATTTGTGTACAATATGATACATTAAACTGAGATGGATAATGAGCTATTTCTATCCTAGTCAATGTCTGCACTTCACTCACATGACACTTGTCAGAATCTCTTTTCTCATATCCTTGAAGTTTGATAATTATTAACAAAACTCAAAGAGGCCCAGATTGTCAATGGGAGTAAGATGCTTCAATACCTTTGGGGAGCTGGCCATAGAGCATACGTATATACACAGGCTGACCTTTCAGCAGAGTACAAAAGGACTTATTGACTGTACATAGCAGGGCCACCCGGGGGCGGGAGGGGGAAGAAGTGGGGCAATTTGCCCCAGGCCAGAGAGTTTTTTTGGGGCCCCTGGAGCAGGGTCCTTCACTCGCTCCGGGGGCCCCGGAAAACTCTCGCGAGGCCCGGGCCCCCAGAGCTTCTTCCGCTCCGGGTCTTTGGCTGCAATTCGGCGGCGGGGGGTCCTTCTGCTCCGGGACCCGCTGCCGAAGTGCCCCGAAGACCCACAGCGGGGGGTCCTTCCGCCCTGGACCCGCCGCCGAAGTGCCGGGTCTTCGGTGGCAATTCAGCGGCGGGGGCTCCCCACTGAAGAAGACCCCAGGCCCCCTGAATCCTCTGGGCGGCCCTGGTACATAGCAGTAAATATATTGCTGAATTTAAAAGGGGGTGGGGAATCTAATCTCAGACTACTTTACAGCAAGTATTCACAGCAAATACCACAAGTTCCAGTTGACCAAAAAAAAAAAGTAATTGAGAACTTGGAAGTATACATCATGTAGACAGAGCTTTACTAAAAAGGATATTTACACAGAAACTATCCCTTTTGCATCAGGGGAAACAGCACAAGGAGATCTTCAGGGGAAGGAGCTCTCCCTACCTGCCAGTGATGAACAAGTCCGGTTCTAACCCCAGCTGCAAGCAGGTGAAAAGCACATCTTAGTACAAAGAAGAGTTATACAATCCAGTTGTTGCTCTTAACAACGACAGCCAATTTCCCACTGTAGGAGCACAATAATTCTGCATAACAAAGATAGGTGAAAGCCACACAATCCAACAAGAACAAAATATACAATAATCACTTCTGGTTTCCAAGTAGGGTGACCAGACAGCAAATGTGAAAAATCTGGACAGGGGGCTGGAGGTAATAGGAGCCTATATAAGAAAAAGACCCCAAAATCGGGACTGTGCCTATAAAATTGGGACATCTGGTCACCCTATTTCCAAGCATGAAGGTGGCAGGGAAATTTGAAAGCAAAAACCAAACCATATGCAGCAGGTGAACATGGAATGCTGTAAAATATACTTGCTAGATGATAGAAACAGAAATTAAGCTACTGCCAACAAATGTAGTGATTTAGAATAAAGCTGCAGTACTACCTCATGTCAGCAGAGCTGTTGATAAGCTAAGGAGTCCAAGTCAGGTTTTTAAAAACAAAAACGAAACAAAAAACAAGACACTGAATCATACCAATTAAGAGCAGATAAGCCTGTAGAACAGGGTAGAATGGTTTTAGAGTTTAAGCCATATAAAAGGTATTGTTAAAACTGGCAAATTCAGCTGTATATTAAAAGTGAGAATGATTGCAGTGTAGCTTAAAACAACCCCAAACAACAGCTAAAGTTGAACAGAGCACCGAATAAAGAGTGCACAACTGGACATCAGGCAGGCAGGGACAATGCCCACTAAAGGTAAAGGGGTCTGGTCCCAGTAGCATTGAAAGTCAATATTTAAAACATCATTGACTTCAACAAAGAAGGATCCCACTCAGTGAGACTAAGGCTATATCTACGCTAGCACTTTTGTTGGTAAAAGATTTGTTAGTCAGGGGTGTGAAAAAGACACCCCAAGCGACAAAAGTCTCACCGACAAAAGCACGTGTGGATATCGCTATGTTGGCGGGAGACGCTCTCCCGCTGACATAGCTCCTGCCATTCATTGGGGGTGGTTTAATTATGTTGACGGGAGAGCTCTCTCCCATCGGCATAGAGCAGCTACACAGGAGCTCTCACACAGTGCAGCGTCAGTAATGTAAGGTCTGTAATGTAGTAATTGAAATCTTTCCTTTGCTTAATGTGGTTGATTCCAGCAAGTCCATGCAAAATAGCTTTAGAGAGAAAAAAAATCAAAAGTATTGTCCTCAACGTAGTAAAAAGGAAGAAAAGAAGCCAGCCAAGCCTGAGAGAAGTATATGAATCCATTTGCCAGATAGAACAGAAAGCTTCTGCATCTCGATTTTTCACAGAAAGTCACTTTTGGAATAGTCTTCATAAAGTATTTGCTAAGTGATTAATATGGTCTAGGCCAGGGGAAGGCAACCTGTGGCACATGTGCCGAAGGCGGCACGCGAGCTGATTTTCAGTGGCACTCACACTGCCCGGGTCCTGGCCACCCGTCCGGGGGGGCTCTGCATTTTAATTTCATTTTAAATGAAGCTTCTTAAACATTTTGAAAACCTTATTTATTTTACATACAACAATAGTTTAGTTATATATTATAGACTTATAGAAAGAGACCTTCTAAAAACGTTAAAATGTATTACCTGCACACAAAACCTTAAATTAGAGTGAATAAATGAAGACTCGGCACACCACTTCTGAAAGGTTGCCGACCCCTGGTCTAGGCACTATTAAAAGCATTGCAGTAGATTTCACTGACAAATAAAAAACAAATTAGAAGTAGCATCATGAAATAAAATGTTCTACTTGAACCAGTAGCATAGTCCTGTCAACATATGTTGCAGTATTTTGCTTGACCTTTGGTCAGTTTGACCAATTAGAGTGACAGCTGGTTGTGTGGATGTACATGTTTGTTAAAAGTGTTCAAATCTCAGCTCTCTGTAGTTCCATTGAGTTGAAACATGGCATTAATTCAGCAAAGATGCACACAGGAAGTTTGGTCTTGAACAAGGAAGTAGTGCTAGTCTTTAAACAAAACAAAGATAGAAATAGTCAGGGTATCTAAAAGCACTAACGCCTTAAAAAAATAGAACCATATTATATCCTGAATTGCAACTTATCTGCTTTATATACAATGGATCTACAAATAGCTTGCCACCTTCTCTCTCACACCCCAAACCTGGCTCAAAGCCAGAAAAATCACAGCAGTGAAAATAGCGCACACCTCTCTTCCCCTTCACCCACAGACACACCCCTTACTGTTACCACAACTACCGTACGTCACAGACCACACACCACAACACTAACTACAACTCTCAATCGTCCTTCCCTCCTACACACCTCCTTACCAAACTACACTCACTTAACTGTATAGGAGGAGAAGGGGATAGTTGGGTAATGGTGCTAACGGGAGGCTCGCTTCACTGGGGCGGGAGGGAGGGAAGGGCAGAGGTAAGCTTGCAGTGCATGGTCTATAGCAGGGGCAAGCAAACTACGGCCCGTGGGCCACCTCCGGCCCATGGGACTGTGCTGCCCGGCCCCTGAGCTCCTGGCCTGGGAGGCTACCCCCGGCCCCCTCTCCCACTGTCTCCCCTCTCCCGCAGCCTCAGCTCGCTCTGCCACCGGCGTGATGCTCTGGGTGGCCGGGCTGTGAGCTCCTGGGGCAGCGCAGCTGCAGAGCCCGGCCTGACCTGGTCTCTGTGCTGCATGGTGGTGGCGGCGGCGGCAGCGTGGCCAAGCTCCAGCCAGGCGGCGCAGCTGTAGCACTGCCAGCCACCGGTGCTCCAGGCAGCGCGGTAAGGGGGCAGGAAGTGGGGGGTGGGGGGGGTTGGATAGACAGCAGGGGAGTTCAGGATGGTGGTCAGGGGTGTGGATGGTGGTCAGGGGGGAAATGGGGTTGAATGGGGGCTGGGGTTCTGGGGGGCAGTCGGAAGGTGGGGTTGGATGTGGCAGCAGAGGGCAGTCAGGGGCAGGGGTTCTGGGGGGGCAGTCAGGGGACAGGGAGATGGGGTGGTTAGATGGGATGGGGTCCCGGGGGGCTGTCAGGAATGAGAGGAGGGATTGGATGGGGCGGCAGGGGTTCAGGAGTCCCAGAGGGGCTGTCAGGGAACGGGGGGGGGGGGGGTTGGATGGGGCAGGAGTCCCAGGGGGGCAGATAGGAGGAGGGGGCCGGCCACGACTCCCTCCCCTAACTGGCCCTTCATACAATTTGCGAAACCCGATGCAGCCCTCAGGCCAAAAAGTTTGCCTGCCCCGGTCTATAGTATATGGTAGTTGCGATCACAGTGAGGTGTGTGTCTGGGGGTGAAGACGGGGAGGGTATGCACCACACTTGCCATCATCCTCAAACAATCATTACAATCTAATTTACTCACATTTTTATGAATTCAGACACCTGGCCCATTCGTCCTCCTTCCACCACTCCACGCATTCAGTCTGTACATGTCAATCTGCATTTATTCAAACCTCCCTTTCATCCTATCTTTCCACCCACGCAGCCATTCGGCCCATACTTCCCAGACACCCCATCTACCCATCCATTCCACACTCACCCCTCTGAGTACACCAGCACATACTGAATACGTACAGCCACCCATTCTGTACACCCTCCCCACCCATTCTATGGGCACCTCTGCCCGTCCCACACACACCACATCACCTCTCTACACGTCTTACCCATTCATTCCACGCACGTGTCCCATCAGCCCCAGGAACAGTTCACGTTCCACGAGGGGAGGGAAAGCTCAGCCCTGCCACTCAAGAGGCAAAGCCCAGGGGAAGGGCAGGGTTTCCTTGTGTACAGTGGAAGTCCCATGTCTCTCAATAAACACCTCTGGTGCATGATTCCCTGCTCCGACCCCATCTCTGCTTCTCCTACGCAAAAAACAGGCGCACAGCCTTACTTCCCATGCCTCTGGGTCTCCCCCAGTATCTGATCTCCCACCCGTAATTCCTGGCTCCTCTTTCCCTAGGTAGAAAGTCACCCCCAAAGCCCCTCTATATCCCCACCAGAGGTCAAACCAGCCTCATCATCCTATTCCCCCAAATCCCTAATACACACATCCTCCTCCACCCAAGCTCCTTACTCCCTCAGGCAGCAGGTCCCTGCTTTTCCCCTACTGGAATGCCTGGACTTTGCAACGAAGCCATGTCAGGCAGTGAGGCCTCCAGAGTCCTCAATCCCACCCCTGTGACCATGAGATGAGGCTGGACACCTGACCCCAAAAATCTCCAATATGTCTGCCCCCACCCAGCTTCTATTCTTTTAGTGCCCCAGCGTATGTCTATCCCCTCAAACTCCTCCATCTGCCTCTGATTACATCCCCGGGACCCTCAGCTGCCCTCTTACTTCTAGGAAGGCCCCAGGGCCCCCCATAGTCTACACCTCCTAATCTGTCTTCAGGGGATGCCTGGCTACCCCCCATCTCCAGTCTTCGAGGGGTCAAATCACCCCCCCCCCCAAAGAGTACCAGGATCATCACAGGGAGGAATAGAGCCTTGTCACCTGGTTGGCAGCCAGAGCTAACTCCTGCCCAGCCCTGACAGCTGGGCAGGCTCCACCCAGTAGAGCAGCAGTTCTCAAACTGGGGGTCAGGACCCCTCAGGGGGTCACGAGGTTATTACATGGGGGGGGGGGTCACGAGCTGTCAGCCTCCACCCCAAGCCCCGCTTTGCCTCCAGCATTTATAATGGTATTAAATATATTAAAAAGTGTTTTTAATTCATAAGGGGGGGGGGTCGCACTCAGAGACTTGCTATGTGAAAGGGGTCGCCAGTACAAAAGTTTGAGAGCCACTGCAGTAGAGGGATTTGATGTCGATAGCGAGTTTCCTCATCACATAGGAAAGAAAACCAGTCCCACAGGGCCTCAGTTTGCCTGCAGAGTTGGGCCCCGTCAAGCATGGAGAAGCTGCATCCCCACAGCACACAGATCCCACAGCTCTTAAGTGAAGCGGGGCAGTGGCCCCCAAGACTGGAATGGGCAGCATATGGGCAGCCCCTGAAGACATATGAAAAAAGACTGGCCCTGGGGAGGTCAGCAGCAGGGGGGCTCGAGGCACATGGGCAACCCCAGAGCTAGCAGGTGCTGAGATCAAAAGGCTGAGCGCTTCACCAGCATCTGCCCTTTGTTTACACAGATGACATGGAGGAGACTTGAACTCTGCGAGGTAGGGTGAGGGAGTAGGCTGCCATCAACCCTGTGTAGCAGCTCCCAATGGCTCTCCTTCCCCGGGAGGCAGGTGACTATAAAAAAATAGCTAGGGAGAGGGGAATTTCCTCCACAGAAGGGCCTGAAAACGTGTCACCCAGAGGGAAAAGCCATATAGAGTAGGCAGGCCTGTCGGCACTGTTCAGCTACCTAACTTCTAATTTCCTTAGTTGTGTGGCTTTGAGGGAGGTATGTTAGGAGAGTAACAGCCCTAACTACTTCACAACCCAGCTTATATTAGATTTGCTATTTTGTAGGTTTTTATAAAGCATTCTTAAGTAGGAGGTTGGCTGCAGGGGAGCAGACTTACAAGTGGGGTGCAAATTCAGCAGCTAATGGAGAAGACACTAATACACCAGGAGTGGTGATGCATACAGTTATGTGCAAAGAGTTTCTCCATTAGCAACCCTTGGTGCATAGGAAGGAATAATAGCCTAAATTCTCATTTTTTATTATTATTTCTTTTAAAGAAGAGACTACATATCTCAAAAGATCTACTCAGGCTACACTTCTCTACTGAAATTTGAGTAGATACACAGTGAAAGAAATCAAGTTGACAATGGCTGCGCCAACAACCCGTGAAAAAATCTCAGTCACAGCAACATTTCAAACCTTTCCTGTTAATGTTGGGAAACCAAACTTACTGGCTACCTATTTTTAGAGAAGGCTTAATTCCTGTTTCCCCCCCCCAAGGACTTTTTATAATGTAACTCTAACTATGGAGTTGCTAGCAGGGCACTTCCATAACATTGTAAATACATTTCAAAAAGAGACTCTTTCACAGCAGGGCTGAAAGCTGAAACTCCCGTGGAGTTACTCTGGATTTATGCCAATATAAGAGTAGCATTTGGTATTATATATAACTGAGATTATGTAACCAGTAGATCAGCATGATTACAAACTTTTGCTATACCTGGGACAGTAATGCAACTGTAAATCGAAGCTTTACACTTATTCGGTTTCTATTTTGCAGCCAGTTTGGGTGTCATTTCTTATTTTGTACATAATAGTTTAAAAAACGATGAAGCTATGCCCTTCAATGTACCTTGCTATACAACCAAACAGTCAAGGAAACATCTATCAAGGGGTGCTTCCTCCAGTAGATCCATTGTTCTCAAACACATCTCACATAGGACAATGCAAGCTCCACTACCTGGTAACAATGGGCAAGTTAACAGGATCTCTTGGTTGTGCTTCCATATCCATACACAAAGGGGACCCTCTGCAGAGAGGGAGATCAGCCTACTCCACAGCATTCTCCCACATTTCCCCCGGATTCCACAAAGAGCATTCAGACACCCCGCAGGGTTCCAACGAGTGAGCAGAAAGCAGGTGGAATATGGATCTCTTCACTGGATAATGCAGCTCCAGGTTCCAACTATCCATGGCTTCGCCTGCATGGAGTGGATCCCTAGAGAATCCATTGGCTGAGGAAATCGTGTCAGCTCAGCTCCATGAAGTGATGTACACTTCTAGCTTTTCTTGCTTTCATAAGATTAAGCTAACAAACAAAACTGTTAGTTTTTAACATTATAACTCAAGAAATCAACAAAAAGTAGAAGAGAAGATTCAGACTTGCCAGTGACAGTAACAATGATAAAATTTCAACACATGTATAACATTTTTTCAGTTTCAAAATACAGTTCAAAAGCCCTGAGATAGGTGTCAGCCTCAGTCTACAAACAGGAAACAGAAAGAATAGAGAGGTGAAGAGTCTCTGCCAAGGCTTCACAGAGAATCAGTGGCAGAGCCAGAAAAGAACTCAAGATTAAGAGTTCTTAGTTCCCATCCCCTGCAGGCCATTCTGCCTCTTGGTAATAAGTCAATTTTTGCATCTACGGTTTACAAAAATCATTTTTTCTGGCACCACGACAAACAATATACTTTGTGACATAAAATAAAGCACAATTTCCAGTAATGACGGCATACTGATTACACTGGACTGTTATCTATGCATAATCTTATTTGTCAACAGCTTGCAAACCCATTACCGCTGTAAACAACTGCATGTATCACGAATTGTTTTTCAGCTGACAATTAAACAAACGCAGGAAATAGGATACATAAACAGGAGCACCACTGACAACAGCATTTAGAAAATTCACTAGTCTTCCAAATCTGTCCAGTCTGTTAGTAACATCATTTAGCTGCTTGGAATTTATGAGTCATGGTGTAATGTGTTGCACAGAATCTGCACATCCAAATTCAGTTTTTGCATCTTGCTCTTTAAGGGGGTGCTATTGAGTAATAGGGAAACATCTCCTTCTCCACCAGCTTTTAATGAAGTATAATATTTGTAATGGCTACCGGAGCAATGATTAGGGTTCTAATCCAGATCCCGCCCTCTCCACCCGCTTAATGCCCCGAAAAAAAGTCATAACTTGTACTTTACAAAGGCTCCTGGTGGACCCAAGCTGTTTGTTCGTTCTCAGTTCCCACCTGAATTATATATTCAGAAGTAGCCTTGCTTATTCCATTTTTCAGTATTTAAAAAAAATTACACTGCATACTGACAGATCCATTTGCAAGACATCCCTTCTATTTGGCCATCATTTTTTGCACACTCATTTGCACATGGAGATGATGAGTGTGGTGTAAGTTTTATAGCCTGTGCATGCAAGTGAGCGTATAGAAACGTGTGTATGGAAATGATTAGAGGCTGGGTTGATCCCCCCTTTGGCAGTCCAGCCCTGACTGCCCAAGTTTGCCCTTAGATTTACTGACGCAATGCACTAAGTTCAGGGTGATCTGCATTCGTAGCTCAATGCAGAACTGAGCCTCAACAGCTAAGTTTACACATCTTTCGTTATCCATTGTCATTACTGCATTAAGAGTTTTCAGGAAGGACAGACATTGAGGGAAAGCTGCAAAATGATACTATATTATTGAAACATTGGATTAGAAATAAATAGAACATGAACCCAAAAGATTTTACCAGATTTAAATATTTTTAAAATTCAAACTGACCCAAAGCAGAACTTACATTACAAAAGAAGAACAAAATACATCATGATACTGATAACACAAAAAGGTGCATGGAAGCTAGATTTGTGGGCAAATTGTGAATTGCTCTTGTCCCAGTGACATTCTGGGCTCTGGATCAACTTTATTGAGAAGTTAAGATTTAAAATTTCCATATGGTCCACTCTGGTAAACAAACTGTATGTTCTCTTTCGCTTCAGGGTGTCTGTCTGACAAATTAATCATGCTAGTCGTCTTTGTCCAGATGTGTTCTCTTGTTATTGCCAGCTATAGCCAGAAAACTAAATTCTCCACGCTATCCCAAGGAAGCCAGAGTTATTCCAAGCATGACTGACGATGAATTAAAAAAACCAAAACACTCAAAAGCTTTTCAAACTAACAAGTATTGTCTATAATGTAGTAAATAGTTTAGAAATATGGTAATTAAATAATCTAAAAAACCCACTCTTACTCTGCTGTACATTTATAAACACATATTTACAAAAATCTTTCTGCTTTGTTTTTAAAGTATGAGGTTTGCAGTTTATTAATGATCAGAATCGTTTGCTTGCCTGTTTCTTTGGTGTATTTGCCAATTTTACTATTATTAATTATTATTATTCAATAAAATGACCACCAATGTATATTAAGGGAATGAAATTAAGATATGTAATACATTTCTATTCTGTACTCATCTTTCCACATTCTAATTCAAAAGATTATGGAAAACCAAATCACTTTGTGTTTTCTAACTACTTGTGCATTATACCCATTTAAGAGAGTGACAACAGAATAGATCCACAACATTCAAATCTAGTTGGCTTGAATGATGAATAAACCCTGTTCTTTACTAACTTAATTACGTGCTACAGTTTAAGTATATAAATAGTCCCACTGAGGTCAACAGGACTACGCAAGCACATGCTTATCTGAAAGACCATAAGTGCTTTGCTGAATCGGCGCCCTAAGGCCTGATCCAAAGCCCAGTGGAAGTCTTTCCATTGACAGCAGTGAGATTTGGATCAGGTCCTTTGACAATTTACCCTCCCTAAAGGGGATTAGACTTCTGCATTTTTTTTTTTTTTTTTTTAAAGAAAGGTTTCGCACTGGCCTAAAATGTAAAAGTGTTTCCTTTAAGTGTCAGTTACTAAAAATACCAAACCTCACTCAATAAATAATGGAATGACACACTTCTTCATTAAATAGCATTTCTGTTACCAGCAAAGTCTTTCATAATTTTCTGAAGTCACAGCAGCACGACAGAACAAATAATTTATCTTCATGTGGATTCTGACTAAGATACAGTCTAAATTATGTCAGAAAAGATTCCTGTAAAAATGCACCTTCACTGATGGGGAAGAAAATGGTTTAAAACCAAGCAAGTTACTTAGGAAAGCAGATGAACAACATTAAATACTTTAAACAAAGAATGGTAAGGTTCTGTATCTACGTAACTCTGATTCTTCAGTTTTGTTAAGAGCTGCCATCCCATTCCTAATGTGCCTCAGTATGCCTAGGTACTGCTGAACTTAAAGCAGAAGAGATCAGCCGTTCAGTAGTACCTTTAATGAATACTCAAAACACCTAACAGCACTCTCTCTCTCTCCACACTATAATGCCACCAATGTGCTTCAGCTATGACCTAGAGGAAGCACTATATATAGAGGAGAGTTGTCTTGCCCAGTTATTCTCTGGCCTCTTTGCTACGGCTGCCAATAAGGGTCTACATTAGCAACAACTGTGGTGATTGATGTGTGGTGTGGACAGTTGACAAACTCGCTTCCTACAGACTGATATTATATTAACTTTTGGTCACTGATGAAGCAGGTTTGATTTGAACTGGTGAGTCAGAGATGAAAGGCTCCACATCCTGCTACCCCTTCTCTGAGCCACTGAGTCTCTAAAATCACCCATTGTTCGGAAACCTGTGCAAGGCTAGGCACAATAGGGTGAGATAATCCTTGCTGCCATGGTTCCTGTGCATCCATCATTAGCAATAAGATTCGTGCTTGAAGAAACTACAATCCCTGGCTTCAAGGAATTAGGGATGAACCAGCAGAGTTAAACTAAATGTACTTGCTTTCCTTGCTTTCACCTTTTTTTTTTTTTTTTAAATGTAACATTTTGAAAGGGACAGTGTGAAAAATGAATAGTCGACATGGTTTCCCCAATCTCCCAGCTTCCATTGAGATCACTAGTATGAGAGAGCTGCTGATATTATAAAGGCTCTTTTGGAGTCATTCCAATGGCAAAGCAGGAGTAGAAAACATCGACAAGAACTTTACACTGACTCCATAATCCCTTGAAAATGAAAACAGTGAAATGGTTGCACAATTTGGTCCATTTCTGTTTGGTGCTGAGGCCTTCTGTTTCCACTGACAACTAGGAACAGGCTCTTTATCAGGTCTTATTAATGCTTATGATGAAAACACAAAAGTAAAATGTAACTACTGAACTCACTTGCCGGTTTCAGGTTAAGAACCACCCACTTAGTGTTTGCAAAATTTAAGCTTCTAATGCTAAGGGGACTATTTTCTTGTCAGTGCACAAGGAACACCCAAATTAATGGGGGTTATGTGCACTTATCAATGGAGACTACATCCTAGTCAACTTCAAGCAAATCAAAAAAACAATTTGAATGCAACAAAAAAAATGGTAACCCCTTTAAAACAAAATGACTTAGCTGAATAATAGCAATTTAAAGAGAGATCTGCCCTAACAAGCTCTATGCAAAATGTCATCTCAAAGGGAAAACAAAACAGCCAAGTTATACATTCAACAAATTCAGGGATTGTAACAGCAACTGACACATCATTATAGCATTGCTGCATCAATGCTACAATAAAGCAGCAGTTTCTATTTTCACAAATAATGCATTGAGACTAAGTAAGAAATGGTGCGAAAGTCACACAATCACGGACAAAATCCATTAGAAAGATTATTGCACAGGAGGCACTGTATGAGAAACAGAATACATTGGCTTCAAAATCTAAACTTGTTTCCCCTTAACTTAATGTAAAAAATAGAGACTGTATGACTCTGTGCAGTGTACTGTCACTGTTAAAAATATAGTTACAAACAATAGCCCACTTACAGAGAATATCAGGAAAGCAGAGATCCTGGATTTATGGACATCCAAACTACAGTAATTAGGAAAAGAACAGTATAAAAAGAGCCAACGTATACATTTTAAAATTGAACAGAGTGACTGCATTTTTAAAAAGTTTCCATATGGCATTTGTACAGTATGTCCCAGGAAACCTTGGTTACAATTCTCAAAATGATACATATGGGCAGAGGTTTACACCTACACAAAGTCCCATCAATCAAAGAGACTGTGTGGACATAAAGGTCTGCCCACATGGGTCCCTTTGCAGGACTGGTGCCTTAGTCTCCAAACCTCATTTTGTTTAACAATCGCTCAGATGGCTTACAATACTACGCATGCCAATCAGAACCAATCACTTCCTTTGAATACGCTACGTTCCATTTCCATTGCAAGTCTGCACGCCTCATTTAAAAAAAAACAACAAATTTTTAAAATGTAATATTGTATAGAAAGCTTGGACCATGTAAACTTGGACCAAGAAACCAAAAAATTAAGACCTTCTAGCATGTGGTATAAAAAACTCAAGGAAGTGTATACCTGCCTTCTGACTTACAGAAAAATCAGAATTTGCATAGGATATACTTTGTGCAAGGCAACAAGCCTCTTTAAGTATCTGGAATATTACTAAGCTTGCTCAGAGTTCTTTTCATCGTGGATATCAGATATCATCAAACTTGTGTTTTAAATAGTCTTTGATGACCTTGGCAATGGGTAGTTCATCAAGCAGTTTTAGGTTTTGAAGGCCTATACACTGGCGGATTTTAATTCGGCATAGATCTTGCAAGTTTCTGGGCTGTCCTGAAATGAAAGACAAAAGGAACATATTTAAGTAAGATAATCACATTTAAGATGTGCTTCAAAAGTTTATTTATATTATTTATAAGTCCAGCTCTGAAGATGAACAAGCAGTCAACTTAGAGGGTATGATTTAAGCAATTCAAGGATCATATAGCAAAGTTTAATAATCGCACTTTCCCCCCTCCAACCAAGAGAAAAGGCCTTTCGTTTCTAACACATTCAGAATGTATGTTATATATGTATGTCCTTGAAGAGTGAGTTGAGACCGGGGCCTGCCTACAGTTCATGCTCTGCCAGTACCACTACCACATCAGCAAAAACGTTAATAGCTAGATTTTTCTGAAGAACTGAGTTCCCATTTAGGCTCATTATCTTTAAAGCAGTGGTTCTCAAACTGAGGCCGCTACTTGTGTAGGGAAAGCCCCTGGTGGGCTGGGCCGGTTTGTTTACCTGCCGCGTCCGCAGGTTCGACCAATCGCGGCTCCCACTGGCCGCGGTTCGCCACTCCAGGCCAATGGGGGCTGCTGGAAGTGGCGCGGGCCCAGGGACGTACTGGCTGCCGCTTCCCGCAGCTCCCATTGGCCTGGAGCAGTGAATCGCAGCCAGTGGGAGCCACAATAGGCCGAACCTGCGGACCCGGCAGGTAAACAAACCGGCCTGGCCTGTCAGGGGCTTTCCCTACACAAGCGGCGGCCTCAGTTTGAGAATCACTGCTTTAAAAGGAACTGCTGGACTCTGAGCAGTTTGGAAAGTCAGCCCCCAAAACACTTAGCACAGCCAGCAGTATCTCAAAATAAATGCCATGGAATACTTTTATTTTACCCTTGAAGTTTATGTATGTCACCAGTTATAGTACACAAAATGTTTTAACTTCAAATATTTCCTA
Source organism: Mauremys reevesii (assembly GCF_016161935.1). Taxonomy (NCBI): domain Eukaryota; kingdom Metazoa; phylum Chordata; order Testudines; family Geoemydidae; genus Mauremys; species Mauremys reevesii. The sequence goes on from NC_052632.1 coordinate 7,894,933, forward strand.
CATTGAATAAAAACAGACCCCTAAACAATTAAGCATCATAAAAGCAGCAGATGACTGTGTGAGTGGAAACATCTCACAATTTGTTTTCAATTACCTTGAGTAGACGGGGTACCAAGGACACATGTAAATGCTTATACTGCTATCTCAAAATAATCTGTAATCAGTAGACCTTACTGCAATCGTCTGTCATCTTCTTAATAGTTAGTGCTGAAAGGTGGCATTTGCCTTCTCAAAGAAAGAAAAAAGGCACGGATTGCACTAAGTAGACGATTTCTATTGTTTTTCCCAAAATCATTAAAACAAACATGTAAACAGTTTACTCAGCAAAAATCAAGCTGAACATTTAAATGAAATATTTTCCAGTTTCTTCAAGATTTCCTAGATAGCGAACATGTAAGTAAGAATCTTGTCTCAAAACAGGCAATGCTTTCAATAAAATGGTTCTTGAAACCCCTGCAATTGCAGGTTATAAGGTAAATGGTACAATGCTATCAGCGCATCTATGTACATTAGGCAAGAAGGCTACAAAATAAAGGTAATAGGATCCTCTTATCCTCTAGACTTGAGTTAGTCACTTTATTGAAGGCGTATTCATCTCAAGTTTGGAGTTACTCCATTCCAAATGAAAGTCTGAAGCCTTGTCTACACTACAGAGTTTTGTCGACATAAGTTAAGCTGACAATCAAAAACCGGTATAATTACATCGCTTGTGCATGTTCACACTACACTCCTTCTGTCAGCAGAACACGTCTACAATTGGTGCTCTAGCATCGACAGGGAGAGTAATGCACTGTAGGTAGCTATCCCACTGTGCTACTCGCCACCTTCTGCAGCTAGGAGTTGTGGGAAGACAGAGTGGACCGCAGTGCATCATGGATGCAGGCTCAACGTCCCATGATGCAGTTCTTTCCGTCCCAGCATTCCATTGGCTTCCAACTGCATTTCGCAGCATTTTTCAACAGCCCCTGTTTATTGTGTGCCCATCAGCTCTGTCTGATAGATCCCACACTGCTCTCTACTGCTGCGGTCACTGTTATGAACGCATTGCGGATGGTCATACAGTACTTCAGGAGCTCCCAATCTGAACAGGAATCGGAGTTGCCTGACCTGCTGTGTGCCAGAAAGAAACAACACCAGATTACTTTTGGCATTCACAGAGCAGCTGAAGATGGTGGACTGTCGCTTTTGGGCTTGGGAAACAAGCACTGAGTGGTGGGATCACATCGTTATGCAGCTCTGGGATGACTAGCAGTGGCTGCAGAACTTTCGGATGTGGAAAGCCACTTTCCTGGAACTGTGTGCAGAGTTTACCCCAGCACTGCGGCATCAGAACACCAAAATGAAAGATGCCCACTCAGTGGAGAAGCGCATGGCAATCACAGTGTGGAAGCTGGCAACTCCAGACTGCTACTAGTCATGAATCAGTTTAGAGTCAGGGAATCAACCCTTTGGAACTGCGTTAACGCAAGCATGCGGGGCCATTAATCACATTCTGCTATGAAGGACCGTGACTCTTAGCAATGTGCGTGAAATAGTGGATGGCTTTGCAGCAACAGTGGATTTCCCTAGCTGCAATAGATGGCATGCATAATCCAATTTTGGCCCCAGACCTTCTTTTAACAGAGTACATCAATAGAAAGGGGTACTTCGCTATGGTATTGCAAGTGCTTGTAAATCACTGTGGGCATTTCACTGACATTAACGCAGGGTGGCCCGGGAAGGTGCATGATGCACACACCTCCAGGAACACTGGCCTGTACAGAAAGCTCCAAGCAGGGACTTTCTTTCCAGACCAGAAGATTCCAGTGGGGGATATTGAAATGCCCATCGTGATCTTAGGAGACCAAGTGTACCCCTTACAGCCATGACTCACGAAGCCTTACACAGAAAACCTGGACAGCAGCAAGGAGCGCTTCAACAATAGGCTGAGCAGGTGCAGAATGACCACGGAATATGCCTTTGGCAGATTAAAAGTGCACTGGCAATGCCTTTATGGCAGGTTAGACCTAAATGAGGAAAACATTTCGCAGGCGCCATAATATTTGTGAGGCTAAGAGTGAAAAGTTTCCCCTGGGGTGGAGCGCAGAGGCAGATTGCCTGGTTGCTGAATTTGAGCAGCCAGATACCAGGGCTATTTGAATCATGGAGGCTTTAAGGCAACATTTTGCTAATGAGCCCCAGTAATACACCACTCTGCCATGCTTTGTTAACTTGCCGCCTTGCATGAAAATTGTGATGTTTCCTGACTGGGGTTTGTAGTCGCCAAATTATCAAACTGACACTATGTATTACTACCAGAAGCAACCATCATGTGAAGGAGACAAATAAAGAAGATTATCTTTCAGGGAGTTCGTTTTTATTAAATACCAAACAACAACACAGACAAAAAGCTTGGTGGGAGGAGAGAGAAGAGTGCAAGGCAGTGTAGGCTCTCCTAGCCATGTGTAAGTCCAGCTATCCTTCTGGAAGCTGTCGGGGTGGAGGGAACAAGGTACTGAGATGTTCTGGGAAGTTACAAGGAATGTGTGGGAAGAGTTTGGGGAGGGCAGGGAAAGCAGTTCTGTATCGGCTGCAGAGTGGGGTGAGCACGCATGTATTCTGCATGGAGCGTGATTAGGGACTTCAACATCTCTGTTTGCTCCTCCATCACTTTTATCATCTGCTCCTGGGCTTTTACAATGCGCTCCTCGCTCTCCTTTCTGTCCTGCCTTTCTATTTTAATTTTTTTCCTTCAGGGTCTCTCTCCACCCCCTGCGTTCTCTTTATTCGGCCTCTGAGGGTTGGAGTATCTCCCGGAACATGTGCTCCTTGCTCTGCCTTGATTGCTTCCTTATCTGGCAGAGGCACTCTGCAGGTGCATAGGAGGTTCCCCTGAAGGCCACAGCTGCAGAAGCACAAGAAACAATACACAGAATCATGATTGTTTGTTCGCACACAGTATTGAATCATTATAGTAAAAATACCTCTTTTGACATACGAATCACTTTCGTACTATCCTTTAGAGAGCACACATCCCAGTGAACACCCTAAACATGGTGACTTTGGGCTGGGTGGGGTTTGGCATTCAGATAGGGCAAAGGGTCTTGGTGGTTATTTAAGGGGATCAGTGCAGGTGACTAGGGTCAATATTCTGCTACCTTTTTCCCACAGGCATGCGTCATTGAAGCCAATATCTCACTCCTGAGGATGAGCAGGAAGGCAAGGGTGCGGCTTCAGACCCGGTCCCTGTGCCGCTTTGGTCCCAGCACAAGTGACTGCCAAGTGACGAGGGAAAGTTTCCTACAATAGGTGAAGGAACAAAGCAGCTCTGCCAATGAACCTTTGGCACAGGATTGGTGAGTACCTCCAGGAAAGTTTCCTAGAGTTCTCTCTGGAGGATTCCCGTGAAATCTTGGTGTGCATTTACACACTGTTCCACTGCACAAGGGAATGTGGAGCACGCTCACTCAAACACAGCTAGTCTTGTACACATCTATCCCTTCACCCACTTCTAGAACATACAGAACAAAGGACAGCTCTACCTCATATAACCAAGCAGCATCAACTCAAAAAGATCACTTACCGGGCTCTTCTCTCGTGCATGCCAGAGACGGACTGCTGGGACTGGCTAGAGGTCCAGAGTGGAAAAGAGGTCCCGACACGCCACGCCACTGGACGAACCTGCCGTGTGCTCCACGTTGTCCTCCAACTTGACCTCCTTGTCCACGACTTCATCCTTGGGGTTAGGTCCACTATCCACTGCCTCCACAGGGCCTCCCTCCTATTCACAGGGCTCTGGGAGGTGGAGGTGGGGGTCACCACCACAGACGACATCCAGCTCCTTATAGAAGCGGCAGGTCTTCAGCGCAGCACCAGAGAGACCATTTGCCTCCTGGTATGCCTGCCTCAACTCCTTTATCTTCGCACGGCACTGCTGCGTGTCCCATTTCTAGCCTTATCCAACAAGCCACGAGAAATCTGCCTGTAGGTATCGAAGTTCCTAGGGCTGGAGCAGAGCTGGGACTACACAGCCTCTTCTCCCTGTAGTGCCAGCAGATCCAACAACTCGGGTGTTCTCCAAACAGGGGAGAGTTGCTGCGAGGAGCTGCCACAGTCAGCTGGGAAGATGTGATGCAAGTTCTCCATGCCGAGAAAACAGGAAGAAGTGGAATTTCAAAATATTACCAGGCCTTTAAAAAAGAGAGAGGCGGAAAGGGCAGCAAAGTTCAAACTGCTGACCAGAGCGGTCAGAATGGGCATTGTGGGACACCTCCTGGAGGCCATTTACAGCGACATAACCAAGCACGGTGTCTACACCGACACTTTGTCAGTATAACTTTGCTGCAAAAAACTATGCCTCTCATCAAGGTGATTTTATTTTGTTGGCAAAGCAGGAGAGTTTTGTTGGCAGAAGGAGCATTGTAGTGTGTACACCTCCACTGTTTTGTCGGCAAAACCTGACTTTTGTTGACAAAATTGTGTAGCATAGACAAGGGTACGCAATTGACATAAGTTCACTTGCATTCTACAGTCCTCTTGTTAAAAGTGATAGTCAACTTCTGTATACATTATTTACCTTCTATTATTAGAAGACCCAACCTCTGTATAACGGGATATGTTATTTCTGTTTTTTCTGGTTTACTCTGTCCATACTTCAGCACTTCCTATGCAGAGAGTTTCACCCTTTTGTCTGGGTGCATTTTTCACACAAAAGGATGAAGAGGCACATTTACAATTGAATTTTGTCTTTTTAAGAACAAAAATCAGCAGGAGAAGTAAAGTCTGGCAGGTATAGTACTAGAAACTAAGTTAAGCTCATTTTGAAGTTACTAGATTTGAAGTAAGCTCCAAAGTCTTTTTCTTTCATGCCAGCAATACTATTTCTAGGACACAACATCACGGTAGTTAAATGCTAATTTTAAAAAATATATAATATTTCAGCCGTGATGCTGTGGTTCTCATTACAGATCACTGATGACTTAGCTACATAACAGAAATTTTCTATTGGATAATATATATGAGAGAAGTTATACAGCTCACATACTTAAGCTTCAGAGTGTGAGGAAACCTGAGACCAAGCATGGGAAGTTTCATACTCCAAAAGAAAAGCTTCTGATAAATTTATCAACGAATGAAACAAAACGAAATGAAATGGAAGCATCTTCTAAACTTTAACTAGAAACAACAGTGTTTGCTGCTAGCGAACACTATGATATTCCATGTGTGAATTAGTGCACACAAGAACACAGCTATGAGCCAATGATTTCTGGTTTCAGAATCACATTAACATCCTGTGATCTATTTGAGTAAAACAGAACAGACAATGTAAAATAGCCAGAAGAAATTGGCCAGCAGCTAAATTTAGGGAGTTACTAGAGACCCGATTATCAAAAGTTTGACATTTCCCCCTGATAAGCCTAAGAATATTTCCTGGGAATGTGTTAACAAAGGACATTTCCAATGTTAAGCACCAGTTGCTATAGCTAGTGGCTGTTAGTGTCTTAGGTCATGCCTTGCAATCCAGGGTTATTAATGCATTTGTGATTTATTAGAAACGGTGTCTAGAGCACTTACTCATTCTTGGTTGCATCTGAATGAAAAAGAAAAAAATTTAAGGATTATAGACCAACATCAGTGAACCTTAGTTTGGCAAATGTAAAATGTTATTAGTAACTTGGCAAAGCAAGACAGGTTAAGTGATGAATAAAGTTCTGACTAAAAATGATTAGGAGAGAACAAGCAGGGAGAATTTGCTGCATCATGACTTTGGAAGGATATTTAGGCTAATAAGATTTTTAAAGAAGTAGAACAGAAAAGAACAAACAAAGAGTAGAAGGACTTTCAAACCAGCAACCTGACTCATGGATGGCAATGAGATACAAACTAGTTCTGTAGACAGTAAATACCACTTAAAGAAATTCCTTGGCCATTCCCAAACAGCCATCTATTTTGCTGCAAATTTTATTTTGGAGTTGTTCTTTTATTGTTATATCTGTGTTATTACAGTTATGATCAAGCCAGTGAACGCTCATTGTTCTAGGGGGGGCTCAAGATTTGGTAAAACATCCACAAGTAAATCAGCTATTTTTATAGATGGCTGTTTTGTGTCTTATAATAAAGACCACAATAATTAGAAGTGGGCAGAACTACTAATCTGTTCTTATAGCTGACATTTCATCTGGTCTCTTCTCTCCAAAGCAATCCATCAATATCAGATGATGCTTCAGAGGAAAGTAGAAATTCCCCATAATCCATTTATTTGTGCAATACTCCACTCATCCTAGACAAATTTCTTCCTATGACATCACTGATTATTTTACAGTCTAAACTATGGAGTACTGATGGCTCTGTGATTTATCCCTCTTAGTGGGACAGATTTTTGTTCTTATAAAACGTGTAACATTTTTCTCTAAGTTAGATGCCTCAATTGCTTGCAAAGCAAGTTCCAGTGGTTTATTATGTTGATTAAAATTATTTATTTAGAAAAACATTGTTCATCTTTAGAGTGGTCTCTTCTTGTACTAAGAATTGCTTGTATTTTGAATACAAACACATTCCTCCCATTTTATCCTCAATTTCCATTCACTCCTCCGCCTTCTTTTTAAATAAAATAAATAAATAAAAATTCTACAATTTTAGTTGAGGATATTGTTACATCTCAAACATGAGTGAGCTGCTTCCAAAATAACCAACTAGGGATTTAGAGGGTTGGCTCCTGAAGTTGGGAGTGAGGGGTATAGTTCAATACATTCTACAATACTTTGACATCAGACACTTTTTTACATAATATAAACTGAGGCCCAAATTTTAAAGAAAAACTTATAAATATTTCTCTAGCATCTCTATGCACTAGTTGGCAGAGTTGGAAGGGACAAGGTTAACAGTGAACTTTAAAGGTCTTTAAAAATATAGAGCAGAGGTTCCCAAATTTCATCTTTAAAATGCTGCAGTAGTCTATTTTCAAAACATTCCTGCCCATGATAAACCAGCCAACTTTCTTCTCCTCAAAATAGGTGGGTAAGGGCTGTAGAAATGGAAACACTGATGGCTCTAGAAAAAGGATACTCGCAAAGCTAATAACAACATAGTCCTCTCTCATAGTCAGTGATGTTCTTACTCAGATAACATGACCTGTCTGTCTTCCTTCCAGAATATGTGCATTCCAAGGACAGTGCACAATCTCTGTCCACCTAGTGCCTTAGTCAATGTAGCCACAAATCAATCAGCTGGCAAGAAAGCAATGGTCTGCACTATACTGGCACACTGGAAATTTTAAATCTCCCTCCCCATTGTTTCTGAAGGCGTGTATAAGCAGAAGTTGTCTCCTATCTAGCCAGTCTCTGCCTAAATTTTGATTTAATCATCAGTACCACAATCCAGTATTTGTGACAGTTTGTTCCCAGTGATCCAAGGCACCGAGATCAGAACATAAACAAACACATACCTTTGTAATCAGCAAAGATGCAAAAGGAGATGAAATATTCTGTATTGTAACAACAACAACGTGACAATGAGGGGGCTGTTTAATAACTCTTATTTCTCTATCTGGATCTGTCACTATCATGGGGGTGGTCTATCATAAATGGGGGGAAATTTCACCTGAAGTGTCTGCCTAGTTAGCACAGTCTACCTACTTAGCCTATCCATCGTGTTTACATGTGGAAATGATGGGATAGCTCATTCTTCAATAGCTCCCCATCTGGACATTATTCCAAAATTTTAAAAAATCACTTTTATTCTGGAATGGAATGTCCATGGGGGAACAATTCTGGAAGAGCTATTGCTAGGCAATTTCCCCATGTGGACAAGATCGTAGGAAAAAGAGAGGAGGCCCTTTCTAATAGTCACTGACGGCTTAGACTTAAGGTTTATTAAGACAATGCTAGAGTGAGTAGCTTTAATAGTTTTAGTCCACTCTCTTCGTGGAGTGCCAAAACTAGCTTGAAAAAGGAAACAGAGACCCAAAGCCACAGAGGACCTAGCCTGGCTAGGGGAATGCACGTTGGTTCTGTTCCTGTAATATAAGCTTTCCTCTTACCTAACTTAACTAAAAGCTAAGTGAAAAATTAGATGTGACTCAATATAAAATCCTTTTTTGCTAATGCTTTGTTCCAACTATTAAATAACAATATTTTGTTTCAAGACTGCTGTGGGTCACTATGACTGGTCACAAGTTCCTGAAACCTGCAGAATGGTAACTGGTTGGTGTACACGGAATAGCGTACCCAGGTCCTGGTTCTAAGAGTGGAAGAATCATGAGATTTCACCTCGAGACAGGAAAGGGCAAAGGCCGAACACTTGAGGTAGATGAACTCAAAGAGACCAAAAAGGGGGGGAAAAGGTGAACGGAGCCCATAACAGTGACTGACATTTTGGTATATAGAATACATTTTTATGTTTGTTTGGGAGTGGGTGGCTAAAGTAAAATGGGGCCCACTGATAGTGGATTATCTATTTTTGTTTCCCATCCGATTTGTTTAGCACAGAGCAGCAATCTATTATTAAATTTTCACAACTGTGAGAACAATCAGACACCATAGTTAAAAAAATGCCCAACGTCCTTTTTTAAAGGCCCATGAATTGTCCATTGACTAGCTCATATTCTAAGAGCATATCATCTTTTAATTCAAGAAAAGCTTAAGGAATTGAGCCTACCCTGAAGCATGTGCCCTCTTGCTTAGAAAACAAACCTACCATGCTAATACACACATTGCAGGAGCCCATTCTCTAAGGGCTGGTGTTCTTTGCCAGGCAGTTCAGACTATGGGGCAGGAACCTTTTAGATCGTGCTCACAGCATCCACACAAGGGAGTTACAGTGCAGCACTGTGGTACACGCTGCTAGTGTAAGACAAGCCCTAAGAAACATATTGACATGTTGCAGAAGAGGGAGCAGGAATGTGTAAAAAGGATCTAGTCACCTAACAAACAGCTCCTACTGAAGTGAATGGGAATCTTGCACTTTATTTCAGAGGCTTGATCCTGCTGTCACAGTTTAAGAAATGCAATATCTAGAATTCCAAACCTAAGCAGTAATAGTCAAATGACCAGGGAAGTCAAGTGACATAACAGGATTTGGTTTTGTACCATTGTTAATGCCACTATGAAGATTTTGCTGGCCTAAAACAAATCAAATCGGTATGACTAGTATGAATATCAAACATAACAATCATATACTCGGAGACTATTTCTCCTGCCCCTCGAATGGAACAGTTGCATAGTTTGTGGCTACCAGTACAATAGTGCACTGTGAAACTGAACGGATTCCTCTCCCCCCAGTAACTAGTGCCATAGGACAAGGCTAGCATTGTACCCCTATTTAACTGTATGCAATACAAGCTAGTTTAAAAGCTCCAGTTTAATTTAAAATCAGTGATGACCATACCTCTGCTATGAGACATCCACAATAAGCATATTTTCAAACTGCACTAAAAACCAAAATTCCAAGAAAATTGGGGGTTTTAGATTAGTCATGCAGATATTCATCAAAGTTCAGTATTTCTGGCATAGCAAATATGTAGCAAAGGGTACCTTTGGCTTGAAAATTTGCATATGGAAGTAAAAATAATCAGCCAACTCTCTGAAATGAAGTACGGTGTATAATAAGATTTTTAAGATTAACAACATTGGGATTTTAGTACTCTGAACTACACACATCAGAATTTACTTCTTGTTTGTAATATAATCAGTAATTTGACTGCTATGTAGTCTTTATTAAATCATATGTAGTGCTGGTGTTTTCACCAAAAATAGCTCCAGTATCATGCTGCTTACATATGTTCCCTTTCATATTTCTTATTAGGAGAAGATATAATGATGAAAAAAGTGTTCTGAAAAAATAATAAGTACTTGATAAAACAGTGCTAGTGGACCATCTCACAGTTTGAATACCTGACATTTTACTGTGTGCTACACCTTTTACCATTACCTTTACTTTAAAGCACAGAAATAGGTATATCAAGATTTTTGTTTGCACAAAGGGATCTTCAAACTGCTATGCTGAGATAGCAAAGATTCAGAAGAATTAAATGAACAAAAAAATCCCAGTTACAGGCTAAAAGCTGAATTGTTGGGTATATTTTCAAAGCATTGTGCCATTTTTAGCCAGCCAACTCTGACTATGACGACAGTCACACTGCTAAAATGCTGTGGAGAGCTTTGAAAATTTACTCTCTTTGTTTTTCTCAATTGAAAGAAGGTGGGTTGTGTCAATTCCTTGAAAAGGTGATTTGATCTATCTTCAATATGCTACATAAAAGAACCAAACATTGTTTGAAGAACATACTGGTCTTTGAACAGTTGTTACTAGTGAGAAGAGGAAAGTATCGTGGAACTTGTGTAAGATTTTATTTATTTAACAGGGCCAACGATAAAATAACTGATTCATACAGCCTTAACACAAAGCAAAACCCAGGCTCTCAAAACAGAGCCCATTTATCAGTGTGAGATTACCACCAGCACCTACTGGGGCAATAAATTTTCACAATTTCAGTAAGTTTCATGCATGTTACCATGCACATATAAATGAAGATTAACGTTGATCTTAATGAGACTTCTTCCAATTGATTCCTATTTGTTTTAAGTGTTGTTACTGAGTAAGGTTGCAACAGAATTTTACACTGTGAAATTACTATAATCAGAGGAGTTTAAACTATACAATCAGAAAACGGTCAAAATTTAAATTTTTTTTGCCTAAATTATAGCAAAAAAATAAATAAATGTAGTTTTACTTATACTGTCTCTCAGCAGGGAGTTTCTATAGCTTCTTTGTAGGGGTCTCTATCTTTAAAATTTCATCCATGCCTACAATGCTGTAAACATTTTCTAAAGCATACAATTTGAAATCCTTTGTTAAAGCTAATATTAGCCTTGTCCTTTTGAAAATATAAAACAACTGATCTTAATACAACTGAATTAGTATTTCACCTAACCACTGATTGGCAATCCAGGATTAACGAGGCAGATAAACCTCTACCTCGATATAATGCAACCCGATATAACATTAATTCGGACATAATGCGGTAAAGCAGTGCTCCGGGGAGGGCAGGGCTGCGCACTCCGGTGGATCAAAGCAAGTTCGATACAACGCGGTTTCACTTATAATGCGGTAAGATTTTTTGGCTCCCGAGGACAGCGTTATATCCAGATTGGGAAACCAAGGCAAAACTTCCAACTTCATGCTTAGACTAATCTGCCCTTCCAATATGTAAAGGAACCCAAGAGAAAGGGAAGTTAAATGTCTGACCCCCACCTCTCACTGGAAAGCACAGGAGAGACATTTCCTCAGGGAAACACAGACAAATCAGGTCTTTCTTGTAGATCTAATTCTAAGATTGGAGATGTATTTACAGGCTTGGTCTCTTGTCTGTTCTCCATTATAGGGAGCTATAGGCTCTCTGTAGTAAGACCATTGGTACCAGTGTTCTGACACCAGTTTAGGGGGAAAAAAGTTCAATGCAACAAGCCCACAAGAGCCAACAAAGCAGGGTGGATATAAATCAATGATTTTAAAAAAATCGGATTTTTTTGATAAATTTTTTCCTCAAAAAACATTTTATCTAAAGATACATTATAGCTCAAATATATCTCATCATGGAATAGGGATGATAAATTCTAATTCTATAGTATGAGACAATATATTCATATAATATTTAAGAAAAGGTTTGTAAATGAGTTCCAATAGTTCATGGATCAGGAACCCAATCTTATGGGGCTTCACAGGCTTCTGGATAGTTTATTTAGGTTAATCTTTCTATCTCCCCATGGGACTCAGTGCTCAGTCTAGAAGATACTATCAGAGATGCTTAGTTTTGCAGTTCTCTAACTGTGGATTTGTGTCTCCAGAGGTAACATGCTTGTTAGCAGCAAAAATGTTTTTAAATAAATAAATTATATATAGAGGTGAGAAATAACAGACCTCAACCCTACTGTCCCTTTTCAAATTTGTGTACAAAGAGTCAATCCCTTACTTCTCTCTAAAAGTGCAAAGTTCAAAAAGTTCAATGAACAGAAGATTGTTGGGGGCGGAATAGATCTGGACAAGGAGAAGAAGTCTGGAGATAAATGTGAGAAGTGAGGGACATACGCTTGTTTTGTTAAAATATTATGTTTGCTATTGAAGAAAAAAATCCAGAATACTTAACTTTGTTGTTTTAGTTAAATAAAACAATTTAATGTCTGTCTGGTGATGTTCTCCTCCTAATACAGCATGGCAAGAAAATCCTCCAAATATTAATGATTAACCTGTTGAATTGGAGATAGTTCACCTCCCAATTTACCTTTGGTAAATGAAATAACCAAACAATCATTCATTTTCTGATATAGCTATAAAACTAATCTGAAAAGTTTTCAAAATAAATCACTGTTTAAAAATATATAGTGTGTACCTTCTAAAAATGAAACCTACATCTATCTCTGAGTTGTGAAGAATATGTATTAAGGTTATAACAACTAACAAAAATGCACCTTTATGTAAAAAACCATGATTAAATCGAGTCTTCCTGACTAGTGATTTAAATCAATTTGATTGAACTCAAATCCACTATGCAGCAAAGACAGAAATATACTATATTTCTTCAAGATGCATAAGTATTTTCAATACTGTGGCTTATGCCTAGACTGGAAAACAGATGGTAGCTATCTAAAGTGTGTATGTAGTTCCTTGATTTTGAAAGTACATATTAAAAATATTGGCTTAATGCCCTTTACAAATTAACTCACAATTTATAAAACTTTGCCTTCCAGTGGTGGCTCCCATAGTTAAAACAGAGACTTATGACTGATCTAAGACATTCATTCAGATCACTGGGTACATATAAAAAATACATCAAAGCTATACATTAAAAAATTGGACTAACATCCAAACAAAACCTAAATGCCTTGCAAGCTCCAAATCTAAGACTCTAAAACACTTTACTCTGCTACTGAATGAGATGGCAAAAATTCAAATTGTCCACTACTAGAAATACATGTTTCAGCATCCTAACAATAGCTGATGCGGTGGAGGCAAAGACATTTTCTCATGCAGTGCCATGGTGTGAGACTTCAAAAATTCTGTATGTAACCTTCTGTCTCACCTGAAGAAGAGCTCTGTGTGGCTTGAAACCTTGTCCCTCTCACCAACAGAAGTTGGCCTGAAGAAAGACATTACCTCACCCACCTTGACACTCTAATATCCTGGGTCCGACATGGCTACAACTACACTGCATACATGACCTGACTGGGGACATCTGCCACCAGACTACTAGCTGACTCTCTACATGCTTTATCTGCCCCAGGTCATCTGCATACAAAGGAAAATTATAAAAACAAAACATGGGGCATTTAGGAGACACCACACTGAAAATAAATGACATAAGATCATTAGCGTTCTACAACAGTGGTCTGTTAGCAATATGTTGATCTGTCTCAGAAGTAGGAAGTCAAAAGGTGTTTAAAAAAGGCCCTTTGACTCAAGAGATGTGTATCCTGAGTGCAAAACAAAGGAAGATGTGGTCCTGGATAGAGGTCCAACCTCCATTCTGCCCACTTCCAAAGCTAAAGCAAAAAACAGTTCAAGAGTATGGCCAGCTATGTGTGGTGACACAGCAACACCTGAGTTAACCCAGATGATTTACCCACATTGACAATGAAGTCACCCAGAGCAATCAGATCAGCTCTCAATTAGGGATTCTGCTATGAAACAGGGCACCCTCTCTACTAAGTCCAAAGTAACACCTTCCCTGGACTCTCAATAGATGGATGTGCTATCAGATTAATTTTTGAGTCGGTGACCACTTTTTGAAGTAAAATTCAATTAGCACAGCCACACTTCTCAGTTTATGTTCAACCAAATGCCCAACTGCAGTGCTAACAAACATCCTACAATGTCATCCTACCAGGATTATCACTACAAATGCAAATTTAGGAGCCTCATCCACGACCAACTCAAAGATGGCTGTAACTACCTCTGATGTGTAGGTCATTGTCACACTACCCTCCTCCCACAAGGGCAGAATCAGGAGATGGCCAGTGAGACAGCAATTTCAAACTTGGTCTCCATCTTGCAACTGATTTAGTCCTGCCTTGTTTCCCGTTGCTTAACTCAACAGAGGCTGAGTAACCAGAGATCTTGCAACCAATCCTACTTTCTCTTCCATTTTAAACCTTCATCATTCTAGTTTATATAATGACACAACTCTCGCAGATATCCTAAAGCAGCCACTGAAGAAGTGCTGCTGAGATGGGGTAGATGGATGCTAGAAAAAAAGACCTGCACCCACCCCAAGCAGACATATCAAGACCATTTATAATCTCTCAGGTTAGGCTGAAGCCCATGGGGGAAAAAAAAAACAAAAAAAAAAACCAACCAACATGAAACCCTCTCCAGAATACAATCAGAACGCTACCAGTCTCTTTACATCCATCCCCGTTAAGAAGCTCCACTTCCCATAATTCCCACCCCAGTTCACACAAGCTTCAACCCCATTTGGCTTAGCAGGACACATTGATATTAGAACTATATATATATTTTTAATATAATATATGTGCTTAGCTCTTCAGAACAATGATAACAGTGCTGTGTAAAGAAGAGACACTAATTTTAAATGAAATGTTCTAAAGTACTTTGAAAAGGCACAGCTGTACATAAGTGTTATTTTTGTACACACGAATGAATGTCCACTGCAGATGGAACAGTATTCTAAGTCTTGGTTTCTTAACTATTTGTGTGCATGTATTAACAAAGACAACTGCTACTTCTTAAAGCCATAAGAATACTTTTAGAGTTTCTGGGCATCTAAAAGATTTGGAATTACTTCTAACTTCTTTACTTAGAAGTCATTAATGGTACATTGTTAGAAGCTAGCAATTCCACTGCAGAATCTGCAACCTACAAACAAGTTACTTAAGTTTTCAGATTTTTGATGAAGCCTCAGATATTAGGGACACACTTCAAAGGATTAGAATATGCTTCACTCTTACCGTTACAGTTTACTAAGACTATGGAAAATTAGAAGATTGGATATTATTTTGTCCATAAATAACCCCAACAGTACAACTAAAATGGTGAGAAACGTTTCCAAAGACAGGCAACAAAGGCGGTAGAATTCTACTCTCGATAAAAAAAAGAAGTTCAATGAAATTAAAGTCTTTTCTCCCCTTGTTTTTCCTATTATCCAACCTCCACCTGTCCAAATACTGTATATATCAAGCTTTCAGATATATGAAGAATAGGTCTTTAGTGAACATAGTAATACAAGTCATACATAAAACTAGAAGTCCGATTCTGAATGCTTACGTGTATCTACAATTGCTAAATTTCATCTGATTCAGTGATTAAAAATTCAGTTTCTCTCTCGCACCTATACTGCATGTGGTCATGAACTTTCATTGTTTGAAAATGCAATATGCAAAAGTAAGAGAAGCTTTAAAAAAGCCACACACCAACTGTCCTATACTACTCTGATCCTGGGCACATGAGAAGCAGTCAGGCCCTCTTAATAATAATAATCCTGGATTATACCTTGTTACCTTATTAGCAATGCAGTTCTGGACCCTGAACATTTTCAGTGGCAGCATCCTCCTTATGAAGGAATTTTTTAAATAGGTCACTCCATTTCTAACCTCTTGCATAAAGTAGTCAAAAATCAAAAACTTTTTAGAACCGAGAGGGTACCTCAGTAAGTCTAGTGTTCCCAGATATCGAACAGGTACAGGCAGAAGAAAACAACTAGGCTCATGCTGCTGTCCAGGGAAGAGGTGTGGGAAGAGAAAGGGAAAACAAAAACAAAAAACAAAACAACAAAAACAACAGAAAAATTCCTCCTGCTCTGGTCCTAATGCCAGATGAGACAGTGAGCTGCAGAGTTTTTGCAGGATGTCAGACAAGCAAAGGATCCTAAGTGCAAGCATAACGTGGCTTCTTAAGGCCAGCTCTAATAAAACTGGATTTTATAGCCACATACAGATCTTTTGATGAATACTTCCAGACTCTCTCTCTCAAAGTTAATTTAAATATGGTGTCCTTAGTGTTAGCTCCTTTTCTGAGAAGGACAGTAAATGAGCTTCCCCCACCATCACCCCCAGGAACTTTCTAATGCATTTAACTAGCAGTGAGATGCTAAGATTAAATGTTTCCCTGAGGTTAAACCCCCAAAAATGACACTGTGTGCTTTGATTAACTTTTCTTACATACATACTTGTTACTTCTTGTAAGAAATCCAGACAGGGTCGGCTACTTCCAGAAATACTTATTGAAACAGCCAATGGGGTCTGTCCTTCATAGTTCCTTGTGTTAGTGTCTGCTCCATAATTATATAACATTTGTGCACAAAGCACATCATCTCTAAGAGCAGACAAGTGTAATGGTGTCTGTCCATCTTCTAAGCGGCCCAAGTTTGTATCCGCCCCTCTCTGAAGAAACATTCGGCAGTAAGAATGATTGCTTTTGATCACAGCGTATCGTAACAGGAAACCATTTTGAATGTCGATGTTGGCATTGTGATCCAGAAGGATTTTCACGCAGCTTGACCTCTCTCGGATAATGGCTAACTGAAGCGGTGTAGTACCTTTATCACTGAGCGGATCAACCTCAGCCTTGAACTCCAGCAGGAGTCTGACAAATGAGTCTCTGCCATAGTGGGCTGCTACATGGAGGGGAGTCCAACCATCATTGCTTTTTGCATTGATAATGTCACTTCTATATTCTGATTCCAACATCAAGCGTGCAATCCTTGCCCGGCCATGCATGGCAGCATAATGCAGAGCAGTGAAGCCTCCAATTAAGTCCTTAACTGTAGGATCAGCTAAAGTTAAAATACAAAACAAAGAAAAAAAGTTAGAGTACAAAAGACTGCAACCAAAAAAAAAATTAAATAAAAATCAAACGGCAGAATGTTACTCTTCAAGCAAATCCTGAAATAGTTTGACATGCTTCAAACTACTTCTTGCTTTTATAGACTATGGTCCAGATTTTTGAAAGTACTTAGGCATTACTTCACTTAGGAACCAAAATTGCCTAACTCCCTTTTGAAAATGAGATTTATAGACTCCTAAATCAGTTAGGTGTTGCAATGTTGAGTGCAGCAACGCCAAGATACATTTAAAAATCTGGGCCTAAGTTCTATTTTAAGGACGAGTCAAATGATTTATTTAGTTTAATAAAGATAATCAACAAGAAAAAAAATAAAGTTACGTTTAAACACATGCGTAGTTCTAGCACTTTTAAGCTAATTGTTCAAACTTCTTTGTCCAGCCAGTTCCTTTCTAGCTCTGTAATGTCATGCTTCTTTCTCTCTGTTTTATTTTCCCTTGTGCTGCTGCTTAGTCTTAAAAAGAAGCATGTGTAGCAACATCTGCTGTCCCAAATTACAGATGTTTTGTGGTCTGGCAAGATGGTGTTGTTTTTAGGGTGTAATACTGTATTAGGTAAAAAGTTTCTCTGCGGTCTGTAGGATTTCCAAAGCATGTAAGATATATGTTATTTCAGATCATCTTGATAAAAGTCTGTTTTTATAAGATGAGAAGTCTGTTCTGAATTTATAGTTTTACAAAAATTTAAGATTTTACAAGAATGTAAGCATCCCCTTATAGGGAGGGAAAAAAAAAAATCAGGAGATATGGCAGTGCTAAATTTGCAAGTGATTGGACAGTCCCGTCCCCCCAACCGCACGACCACCAACAGCACAGACATTCAGATAGCGTGTGTGTGCTCCCATATATTATAAAAATAAAAGAGAGAGAGAGAGAGAGAAAAAACAAAATAAATCAACCAGACCAAGTTACCTAATTCCACTCCTGGCCACAGACACACATCCCTTGCACCCCAAATGATTTTTCACAAGTCTTTCCTCACATGCACTTAACACCTTACTTTTAGCCAGCTAACCGGACTATGGAGCTTGTCCCACTACTATTCTTACCCAGCTGGCAAGGCAGGCAAAGGGTAATCTCCCTCCGTCTTCACCTATGTGCATCACTTCGTAATGTGCTCAACTTCTACCAGTCTACAGCTTGGAAACCTGAGTCCATTTTCTAACCCAAGTCTCCTGGTTTGTAAAGAGAGGTGCTGTCCACAGGGAAGACCAGACTTCATTTGACACGATCACATTATGCATTTCTACTGTGCAAAATCCTGACAGCCACATTGCTCAATTCTGACCCTTCACTCATTGCATTTTTCCCATCCCTACAGTGTTTGAAGAGGAAGGGGTGCAGACGAGGGTATGATGGAGTGACCTTTCTTCCAGAAGGTCAAAGGACAGAACACAGCTCCCTCTGGAGGCTGTCAACACCTCTTCCAATGTTGGGTGTTGTATGTGTTGCTCGGGATAAACACACTGGCTCCCCATCCCTTACCACACACACCGGCAACTGTGTGTCCTGCATCCTTTGCAGCATGGGGAGTACGATAACAAGCCCAATCTCAAATTCCAACCTACTGTGAAGGTACAAGTGGTGTTTGCAATATGATATGGCAGCAAGTTAGGTCAATGTAATGCTGGGTTAAATATACAGAGGAATCCAGTCAGAGAATGAAGAAGAAAAAGTTCTGCTTTATATGGGTCTCAAGTGCCCACACCTGGACTCAGTTACGGACATCACCTCACCAGAAATATTGACAATTAAGACAGAATTCAGAGGAGAGCAACAAAAGTGATGAAGGAGCTTGAGAGGTTTTTTTAAAAAAAAAAATAAAAACAGGAAAGATTAAGAGAGCCAAATAAGCATAGCATGGCTAAGCAATTAAAAACAGAGCAGTGTGGGGAACAATCCACAAAGGGTATTAAGGAACGGGAAGTATTATTGCCTGAGGTAAATAAAGGGGGTAACTTGACATAATGAGATGAAATTAAGGATAAGTTTAGATTATGTATCAGGACAAAATTCCTTACAGTGAGCTGTATTAGACAGTGGAATAGTCTCTCAACAGAAGCAGCAGAAGCCTGAGTACTTGAGAAGTTTAAAAATGAAACTGGTCAAAGATAACTGCAGGGAGCAGTCCTGTTTTGGCAGGAAGCAACTGGTATCTTTCCCAACCTGTTCTAAAATAGAGTCCACACCACGGTAGAGTCAAAAAAAACAAAGATATTAAAAATATCAATGATCAGCTGAAAAAATATTCTTCCCTGGATCAGCTGCTCCTAGACTTCCTAGCTCCAGACTGCTCAGCCAATATTCTAGATCCGTGGTTCTCAAAGCTGGTCCACCGCTTGTTCAGGGAAGTAATTTAATTGGATTGGAGGAAGAGGGGGGAAGAAACACTTACAAAAGGGTGGCCTTGTTTACCTGCTGCGTCCGCAAGTTTGGCCAGTCGTGGCTCCCACTGGCAGCGGCTCGCCACTCCAGGCCAATGGGGGCTGCGGGAAGCAGCGCAGGCCGAGGGATGTGCTGGCCGCCACCTCCTGCAGCCCCCATTGGCCTGGAGCAGCGAACCGCGGGAGCCGCGACCAGCCGAACCTGGAGACGCAGCAGGTAAACAAACCGGCCCGGCCTGCCAGGGGCTTTCCTTGAACAAGCGGCGGCCCTAGTTTGAGAACCACTGTTCTAGATCCTCTCTCAAATCACTCCCACTCCATTCTGTTTGATCCATTCTATCCATCAAGCCACCTGCTTAAAAACCCAACAGGTTATGGTGTACCTGTTACAGTAATGTAATAAGTCTATGCTATCTCTGTTTCTAGACTCACCTAGATTAGCACTAGCAGTGTTTTTGAATTAACACTACTGGCTCTCAAACAAGGCCACTCTTTTGTAAGTGTTTCTTCCCCCTCTACCTCCAATCCAATTAAATTACTCCGAATTATATAAAGGCCAACCAAGAAGTAGCAAACTATGTAAGAGATATCACTGGAAAAAGTGAAGGAATCCAATCAATTGTGTAAACAAGCCACACGACTGTTAAGCTTTCTGAAAGCCAATATGATGGACAGCACCATATGGTAATGATATTTTAATTCCCGTTAAGATTATGGGTTTTTACTGGACCACTGGTACCAATTTTCTACTCAATTAAGTAGTCAGATCGTTTAAAAAAACAAAACCGAAAAGACTGCCCATTATTGTTAAGAAAGTGCTTTGCTGCCATCTTGTGGACAAACTATTATGAGCTGCACATTGGGAGGATCAAAAGCACTCACTAAGGTTTTTTCCATTCCTACCATCCCACAATAAAATTAGCATTGTGAAATTGAAGTCAAATGTATAACCCTGTTCATTCTAGGTTTCTCTCTTTGCACTGTTCTCTTAAGTAACTGTCCAACTCGGGAGGGCAAGCTTTGCTGAAAGGCAACTGGTCATAAATCTGGAAGAATCTGTTTGAAGACTCCTTGTGATGTGTTTCCTCTTTCCCCTCCGTTCCCCCACCAAAAAGTCACAAGACTGTTACTAAGAGCACGTCTACACTTAAAATGCTGCAGTGGTGCTGCGTCACTGTAGCACTTCAGTGAAAATGCTACTATGCCGACAGAAAAGCTTCTCCGGTTGGCATAGCTATTCCACCTGCATGAGAAGCGGTTGCTACGTCGACAGGTAGCTATGTGTACTCCTGTTATTCCAGGCTTGCTTTGTTCCAGAGACTTACCCCTAGCCACAAGATTCAGAAATACTCATCACAGTGCTGCCTGCATATGATTTCCTAAGGCAATACGGGCACAAGGAAGCTTCAAGAAATGCACTAATCTTCATTCACAAAGATACATCAGTCTAGGTGAACAGTATTTCACACCTTTTAGTTTCTCCTAGATTCTGTAAGGTCTTACTAGATTTAGATATTGTGTAGTCAAATTTTCATAGAATAGAAACTCCTTTAGGTCATTTGCTACTCTGGATTTTCAGCAGTTTCTTAACAAATTCCTTTTGGTTTCAATGAGTCTTATCACCATTACTTTGGTACACATCACCAAACAATGTCCTTACTCGCCTAGTGTATTACTGGAATATAGAACGCTTAAGAGAATAACTGCTGTGCACCCTAAAGATCCTATGATTCAGAGGGCTGTGCATTAGCACAGCATAATTCTTCCCTTAATTTACTGCACACACAAGATGGCTTAGCATGAAATTTGGAAAGCACAAATATACCAGAGGGAAAAATTTTGCACTGGCTAAGAGGATGGATCAAATGACTTCTCTAATTTTCGATGATTCTGTGAACCATTCTGCCCCGCTCTCTTTTCTGTACTACTCCAGTGGGACCATTGCTCCTTGCTGCTTGGATTGCTCTTGCAGATTCCATTTGTCATCATGTTTTCATTATACTGAAAAAGCTGTTGGAAGACCCACAACTCTGAGGAATCCAAACTGTCTCTGAGCTATGCTTTCTCCACTCTCTGTGCAAACTAAGTCTCTCCACTGCTCTACCATGCCATCAAATTGCTAAGAAATACCTTGTAACTCTGGTATATTCTCTTTGCATTTGTCTGTTCCTTCTGCTGGTTTTATCCTTGTGTCTGGGCCAAAGGCCTGGCATGAATAAAGGAAAACACTAACATACAATTTACTTTAAAAACTCTATATACAACTAACACACTGATGAGCTTGCTGGCTTACTAGCTGATACAATAGTCAATCTACTTCTAGATGACCAACTCCCACACTGTTAGAGTCTCTTCCTCTTCAGGTGCCTAGTTACTCAACTTTCCAATTCCTCCGACTGCATTCTACACTGCTGCCAGCACTAGGCTATTTCATTATGGATAATTCTCACTTGGCAATAGATTTATTAAAAGCAATAAATAAAAAGGGGAAAATAGCAGCCAGTCAGTAGCATTTATAGGAAAATGGTTATAAGAGGATGTACTGAAAATGAAAAGACAAAAAGTTTACAGAGATTGTAAATCTGGAAAGAAAGTCAAATTTATAAGATTGAGAAGATTTTTATATCTCAAATCAACTACTTGAAGACTGGGAAATGCCAGATTGAGGGTTGCCCGTGCAACTTAAATTCTGACTCCTAAGTGTGGCATTTTCTAATTTTAAATTGCTTTACTTTGCAACCTCAATAACATTCTTTTAAATGTAGTTTTTATATGTAATATATATGTATGTGTCAAATAATGCAACACAAACTAGGGGCCTGATCTCATCCACTGTTACTCATGTGAGTAGTTTTTATTAATCAATCAGATGTTTCATGTGAGTTTCTATGGGATGGGAAGATAGTAAACATTTAGCTAACCATCGGTCTGATTTATGAACAGTGTTAGGGAGTTCAGGAGTTCCATCTAGCCTTTCTCTGCCAGAGAAAGTTTAATGGGGCAGCGCTCTGACTGGGGATGTGGCACACCCATCTCTCCCACTCTGTACATTGTTCAGTGCAAGGACAAGTTCAATCCACTGACCTCTAAAGTCTAGGAGTTTTGGTAAAAAACTAAAAGTAAGGAGTGCTTTCTGTCCTAAGTACTATGTACATTTGCTCTATTATTAGTGATGTGCTTTGCCTCAACTACCTTTAAGTGACTCAAAAAAAAAAAGTGCTTCCTTAAAAGGCTTCCATGTTTTGACAAAAGTCATTAGGAGTGATATTTATCTTAAACTTTACTTCTATTGATTCTCTCTTGTACGGTATATACTCAATCATAAGCCGGTTCATTTATAAGCCGATCCCCCCAAGATGGATAAGTAAAAATGGAAAATTTTTATAACCTGTTCATAAGCTGATCCTATAATTCAGGGGTCAGCAAACTTTGGCTCCTGGGTTTATTGGTTCATTTGGTTTATTTACCTCGAGAGTCTGCAGGCACGGAGGTAAACCCAAGTAAACAAAGTGTCCTGGTGCGCCAGCTGCTTTCCCTGACGGGCCAGGCAGCGACTGGTGGGGATTTTTGGGGGGGGGTGTGTGGAGAATCTGGGAGTCAGGACAGTAACCCCTGTGACCACCCCCCACATGACCCCACCCCTAGCCCGAGACTCCCACACTCTCCCCATCCCATCCCTTCCCACCTTATCTGAGGAGGGCCAGGGAAGGATGTCTCTGACCTGGCTGGAGCAGCTCCGGCAGGCCGGGCAGCGCGGCCGCAGCCTGCTCTGGTGGGCCAGACCAGGCGGCGCAGCCGCAGCATGTTCCAGCGGGCTGGGCTGGGCGGCATGGCCACAGCCTGCTCTGGTGGCATGGCCACAGCCTGCTCCAGGGGGCGGGGCCGAGCGGCACGACTGCAGCCTGCCAGCCCCGGAGCAGTGTGACCAGAAGTGGAGAGACTCTGGCCCCGCCTCTTCTCTTCTAGCTCTGCTGCCTCTTCTTGCTCCCTCTGTTGGCGGGAGGGGCTGTGTCCCACCTCTCCCTCTCTATACCCCTTCTCTGGTTCTTCCCTTTTTTTACTAAAAAAATTCAGCTTATGAACGAGTATATACGGTACTATACCAACCAATTGCTTGTCTTTGATATTTTACCCTTTCAAAGAGATAGTTACAAATATGGCCTTGTCTTCACTCTGAAAAACAGAGCATGCATAACTCAAATTAGCTAATTTGAGGTAAAATCCCAGTGAAGACAAGGCAGTTTATAATTTTCACATGAGTTATTAGTTAAAGTCTATGGGGAAGCCTAGTCTTTAGCATGACCTACTGACTCAAGTTAGAATTACAAACTGCCTTGTGTTCAGCACTTACTAGGATTTTATCTACAGTTTGCTAACTCAAATTAAGAGCACATCTCCCTTGTAGTGCAGACAAGGCCTACAAAAGGTGCCATAAATTCTCTCTTACTTTCTATCTAGCTCTTCCCTACTCACCTACTTTTATAACTGCTTATTCATTTTGATAATTGCTCCCTGGCAATTTTGAGAACTAGGGAACGGAGATAAAAGGCAAGACAGTTTGCCAGCTCATTCATGGAGCCAACCCAAGACCTTTTATTTCTGTGCAACTCACCTCCGTGTTCAAGAAACACACGAACACATCTCTCTTTCCCTCTTGCTGCAGAGAAATGAAGCAAGGTCCAGCCATTGGCATCTCGACCATTTGGAGAATAGCCCTGTTCCAACATCTTGCGCACAGTGTGAACATCCCCAGCAGCTACTGCAGCCTGAATCTGCAACTCTTCCTGTAGTTCAGGGTTCCTCCGACAGTGATGGTGTAACATCCTAGCTGAGTCTGCGTCTTACAAAAGTGTCATGCAGTCACACTATTCACCTTTAATCAACACAGAGCATACATAAATTAGAACGGGGATTGAAAAAGACAAGATGCTTTAAAAAAAAATGTCAAGAACACTTGTTAAAAATGACACCATGCAACAATTCTTACAGTACACACTCAAACTAAGACCATTATAATCACAGGATCAAAGACAGACACAAAGGCTAGGGAAGAGAGATAGCTGTAGGGTTTCTAATTTTTTCATCCCAACGGAAAGGGATACTTATATATTTTGGGATGCCTTTAACATTGTACAAAGTTCTTTTTACTGCAATGGCAGTGTATAAGAGTGAATAATCAACACTAAGTGAGGTTTAAAAAAAATCTCTTAATGACTAAACTTCACACGATGGTCAATGCCTGCAATTCTGGAGATACCATGCCAATTATACCTAAAGTCAGTTTTTCCCTACACAAGCGGCATCCCAAGTTTGGGAAAGCCCCTGGCAGGCCGGGCCAGTTTGTTTACCTGCCATGTCCGCAGGTCTGGCCAATTGCAACTCCCACAGTCCGCGGTCCACTGCTCCAGGCCAATGGGAGCTGCTGGAAGCGGCGGCCAGTATGTCCCTCGGCCCGTGCCACTTCCAGCAGCTCCCATTGGCCTGGAGCAGCGAACCGCAGCCAGTGGGAGCCGCGATCGGCCGGACCTGCAGACGTAGCAGGTAAACAAACCAGCCTGGCCCGCCAGGGGCTTTCCCTACACAAGCGGCATCCCAAGTTTGGGAAACATTGCCTAAAGTACTAGAACATATTAAGTACTTTATGGCACTGGCAGAGAAACAGACAAGATAATCTACTAGGTCTTTTTGTCTTTTTTCCGCCCACTTAGAGATGCGTGTGTTACCTACAAGATCTACAAGTTTACATAAATGAACACAATTTGATTTATTTTCTCTTCTCACATGACCTACCTAACAGGAATGTTAGGATGACTGTGCAGTACTTAAAACAGTATATGTAAGCATTACATTAATTCCTGATTAGGGCCAGGAATCTGTTTTGATTCTAAATTGTGAAATCCTTATTATTAACTAAAATCTGTAAAGAACCTTCCTATTGTGAGGGTTCGATATGAAGATAAGATTCTGAAAGATTATGAACACAGAACTACTGTTAGTATATCCGTTGAAATAAACTATTAAAACTCCAATAAAGGGCTTAAAGCTGCTTACAGGTCACTCAAGAGATAATTCGCTCAATGAGTTTCCTGTATTCTCATTGGCCACCCATTTTCTATATTCCAGATATAAATACAGTTGAGAGAAAAGTGAGAATGTCAAACATTGCCACGCTTTCTGTATAAGGGCCTTGATATCTAGTCTATTCTCAGTAAGATTCTGTCCGTTATAAGAAGTTATTGCTAATGTGCATGCTGCCTACAGAACTATCTGTGGCAAAGAATGTGGAAAGAAAGAGTATATGAGATGTACTCAGAAGTTACAAGTAGCTGTCTAGATACAGATGAGATTTAGAAATAAGAGGTATGTTCCTATTTTGATAGGCATATGATTAACTAAAAAGTTCACACAAAAGCTGTTTGACGGAAGTTAGTTTCTGAGTTTGCTTATGATTTCTTCTACTGTGGCATTATTTAAGAATATATAAGAATTTTCAAGTGTTTTTAAAGAGGGAACATATTGGATATTTCCCTCCCATTTGAAAATGCTCCCCTGGGATAATACTTGTCACTAAAGAGAAATACTTGAGCTCTGGTATCAAGTACTGCTTATACTAGTTTCCTTTAATGTGCTGAGCATAGAGTAACAGATGTTTTAAATTAAGGGCGTTAATAACATAAGCTCACTATGGTGAAGAGTTAAAAGCTACAAATTAATTCCCAATTTCTTGAAACAGTAGGATTTCAGCATAAAGTAACCGACCCATGGAATAAATTATCAGGGTAAATGATGGAACGGGAGTAGAATGCAGTTAAGAATTTTTAAAAGTTTTTTCTGGAGAAGGAGCAGGATGAGAATATAGCTGGGAAGTGGGGCAAGAGCACATGAAAGGAAGTTTCGGATCAATCAAAGAATGCTGGGATTTGGGGCTATTAGGTTTGACAGTCTTTCCCCTCACATCCCTGTAATGTCTCTGCTATGTTTCCCATCCTCTGTTCTACCATGATTACTTTATTTCCTTCTTCCAGTTCTTCCTTTTCTCTGTCTTAACTCCCCCACTTAAAAAAAGCAGGTGTTTAGTAGTACGTACTATATTGTCTGTGCTTATGGTAAGGAGAGTGGTTATGAAAAAACACCACCTGCTTACTCTGTTCCTGGCACGTATTCAGAATCAAATCTGCTTAATCTGGTGACAAAGGGCCTTATCCAAAGTCCACTGAAGTCAATGGAAGTCTTTCCATTGGGCTTTGGATCAGGTTCCAAGCCATTTTTTTTCCTTTTATTTTTTTAAACTCCACTTAGCACTTCAGAGCCAAGTCACCTCCCAGAGAGACAGTTGGATTCTGCCCTGGATCACATATCAACACTAGGGTTAATGAAGATTGAACTGCAGGGCTAAATGCTTCCCTTCAGTACATTTGTGCAAGTCTACTGAAGGCACTGGGGGTCACTAGCATAACTGAGGGTAGAAACTGACTAGAAAAACCTTGAGTGGCGATACACATGAGCTGGGAGGGAAATACATGCAGGTTGGTGCTCTGATCTGAGTTTGAATTTGTAAAACTGGAAGTTATTAAAACTTGTTACTCAAAATGAGGATGTATGTTATGGAAATCACCATTTCTACAGTATCTCTTTGCAGAGGAGCAGCACTTTTAGGTCACATTATCCCAAAGTAGATGAGTACCATGCTAGTCACTCAAACACTACAGAGACAGGTACTTTGGGAGAGAAAGGGAGGAAAGAAATGGGAACCTCTCTTTAAGGAATCAGCACTAAGTTTCCAAATATCTTTTAAGGCATCTGGATAAGAAGTAGAGATCCTTATCATGCTGCTGGAGTCTCAGCTGGTGGGAATATTTGTAATGCAGTGTTATAAAGAGCTGGCAATGGCCCCACACACTGCTTGCAGCCAGCGGGTATTATTCAGTTTAGCTAGACCAAACACATGCAGCGTAGAAAGACAAATTAAATCATTGACAGCTTCTTTTACCACTTGTAGAGCCTTTACACTTACATTTCACCCCCTGAACTAGTACTGAAACTCAGATTATGTCATGTTAGAGTAATAAACATTTTGAGGTTTCAGGACAGCTGTAAACACACCAATTTGGAAACTACTTTCATTTTAACTTCAAAAAGTTCTTTCAAAATCCTTGCTTAGGATTATCAAACTTTGGAGTGAGAGAGAGGGCTAATGGAAGCCTTGAGCCATTTGGCATTTAATATTTGCAACTATAGTTTATCTCCCTTATAACAGAATTGTATGTGGGTGGATTACCACAAATTGGCTTTCTTCATGCAAGTAAAAGCAGCAAGAAAGGGACAGAAGATGTACCTGGAAATTCCCACTTGCCATGATTTGTACAGCATCATGCAAACAGATGGCAAAACAAATTAACTGATTTGCAAGTACAGCATGGATGAATTCAATCCATTCCTGAAATATTACCTTACAGGAAGCTGTCGCTGTTTTTGATGTGTGTTCTACTCTTCATGTTCCTCGTTATACATAATCTTGTGTGCCCATATAACATTTCAAACAAGCTGCTACCCCTTCAAAAGAATAATATATTCTTGTTAGATACAAAAATAGATTAAACAGAAAGGATCTGTCTGCTTTTACATTGCACCTGGTTTGTAACCTCATGTCATCGTAATGCTGTTATGCTAATAGAGGTACCAAGTGTCAGGTCAGTTCTTATAAGATGTCTATCTGTTATGACAGAGAGTCTGTTGGTTGCCCAGATTGAAGTTCACTTTGATTCACAATCAGTCGGTCTTCCAGGGTATTTTTGTCCTGGTGGAAGGGAAGAAAACAATATATATATATTTTTCAAGTATGAGTGTAGGTAGAAGTTTCTCTTTCTCCCAGTTTTTCACTGTTCAATTTACTAAGTTGAATTCTCTCCTGGGGATTCAACAGGAGAAGAAGAAATCCTCCTCACCCCCAGCTGCGGAATATGAGCTAAGGACTAAAGTAGGCTCTACTGCCACAGCTCCATGCACCCACCCCAACAGGATGTAGAGTCTGAAAACAACTGGAGGATAAGATTAGCCCCTCCCTCCTAGCTACCACTGTTACCCACTGCCAAATTAGTTTTTACATGTTCAGACTTAAGGGATAAACCATTCTTTTTAGGTGCAGTATCTGCATCTTCTTTCCCACTTCTCCTCCCAAGATTCATTTTGTCCTAGACCACAGCCTCATGGGCCTATTATTTAATATGGTTCAGCACATAAGTGCAATATCAATGCTTTGTCTGACTGGAATCTCTGCAACACCTAAATCCTTGGAATCATATAACTAAACCAGTGGTAGGCAACCTGCGGCACGCAAGCTGATTTTCTGTGGCACTCACACTGCCTGGGTCCTGGCCACCGGTCCGGGGGGCTCTATATTTTAATTTAATTTTAAATGAAGCTTCTTAAACATTTTAAAAACCTTATTTACTTTACACACAACAATAATTTAGTTCTATATTACAGACTTATAGAAAGAGACTTTCTAAAAACGTTAAAATGTATTACTGGCATGCGGAAACTTAAATTAGAGTGAATAAATGAAGACTCAGCACAGCACTTCTGAAAGGTTGCCGACCCCTGAACTAAACCAAGGCTTTGCCTCTTCAAACTTCCCTGAACATACTTTGGGGATATTTTTATTAAACAAACCCCAAACTCAACTTCTGAAAGTGTTACAGGGTCAATATACTCACTAAAAGGGCAATTCACTTGGCTTGGACATCATTAAGCACTGCTCTCTCCCTGATTTCTCTATTGCTGAATTCTCCCCACTCTGACCATCAGCTCCTCCCCCACTATACCCTGTCAATCTGCCTTTCTGAGACTTTCAGACTATAGGCACTGATGATATTTCATCTTCTCTCAGCACTCTGCCTTCTTCCTTCCACTGATATGGTTGTCAATTCTCTCCGTACTTCATTCACAACCCTTGACTCTTTTTTCTCTTTTTTCCCCATAGCAAGGTCCACCCTGCCAACCCCCAGCTCTGGCTCATCCCCACCATCCACCTTCTCTTCTACTGCTCTCCTATTGTGGAGCATCTCTGATGAAAATTCTGTGACAAGGCTACAAATTCCACTAAAAATTCATTCTCTTCCCTTTCAGTTCTGCGATCTTCCTAGCTAAACAACTCTACTCCTCCAACTCAGTGAATCCCATGCCCACAATACTAGCCACTTTTCCTCACTCAAAACCTTCCCTTCTCCTGCCTCCACTTCTCTCTTGAAAATTTCTTCCAAGAGAATGTTGACAAAATATGAGACTTTTCCCATCTGCTCATCCTGCCTTCCCTTTTACAACTTTCTCCTCTTTCTTCCCTGTCACAGATGCAGAAGGTTTGTTATCTGCTCACTTCCTCTAACTCCTCCACTTGCTCCAATGACCACATCCCATCTCCTGAACTCCCTTGTGCCCACTCTCTTCCCTTGCTTACTCTTCTCTAACCTCTCATTCTTCTTTGGCTTTTTCCCTTCACAATACAAGCATGCTTTAGTTCCCCCCCCATCTCAAAAAACCCCCACCCTTGACCCCACCTTGCCTCTCCAACTACTGCCTTTCATCTATGCTCATTGAACACTGTGACCACAAATCACTGTTTGAAGTTCCTCTCCTCCAGTTCCATCCCAGACACCCTCCAATCCAATGTCTGCCTCTTGCACTCCACTGAAACCACTCTCACCAAAGTCTGATCCTCTTGATCCAGTCAGCCACCTCTGACACCATTGACCATGCTCCTCCTCTTGAAATTTCATCCTTCCTTGGCTTCTGTGATTCTGCCAAGTCCTGGTTCTCCTCTTAGCTCTTTAATCTCTTCTTCAGCATGTCCTTCAAAGGATCCTTCTCATCCCCCATTTCTGTGACAGCCCCACTGGGCTCCTTGGTTCCCTTCTCTTCTCCCTCTACACCTTCTCTCAGGTTAACCTCATCCAAAAACATGAATTCAACCACCACCTCTACTCAGACAACTCACAGGTTGTCTACTCCAAACCTGTCTTTCAGTCCAAACTAAAATCTCAGCCTGTCTCTCTAACACCTCTTGTCGATATCTAGCTGTCAGCTCAAGCTCAACATAACTAAAATAGAACTCTTAATTTTTCCCTCAAAGTCTTCCCCATTACCTTTCTCTCTCAGTCACTGCAGACAACACCAACATCCTGCCTATCACTCAAGCCCAAAACCTGGGAGTCATTTTCAATTCTGGCCTTTCTCCAGGTCCTCATATCCAAGCTATGTCTAAATCAGGGATTGGCAATCTTTGGCACATGGCCCACCCAGGTAAGCACCCTGGCGGGCCAGGACGGTTTATTTACCTGCAGCATCCACAGGTTTGGCCGATTGCGGCTCCCACTGGCCGCGATTCACCGCTCCAGGTCAACAAGGGCTGCGGGAAGAGGCGCGGATGCTGGTCACTGCTTTCCGCAGCCTCCATTGGCCTGGGATGGTGAACCATAGCCAGTGGGAGCCACAATTTGCCAAACCTGCAGACGCAGCAGGTAAACAAACCGGTCTAGCCTGCCAGGGGGCTTACCCTGGTAGGCCATGTGGCAAAAGTTGCCGATCCCTGGTCTAAATCTTACAGATTCCTTCTGCATGACATCTCTAAGACGTGGCCTTTTCTAGCCATTTACCCAGCTAAAACCCTTGTCTAGGCTCTCATCATCTTACGTCTCAATTACTGTGACATACTTCTCTCAAGTCTGGACAAATGCAACCTTGCCCTGCTCTCATCCATTCAGAATGCTGGAAAGATCATTTTCCTAATCTGTCACTTTGACAATGTCACATCTCTGTCTTTTCATCCCATTGACTTCCCCTTCTCTATCCCGTCAAACAAAGCTACTTCTCTTCACTTCCAAGGCCCCTCACAGCCTATCCCCATTCTACCGACCATTTTCCATTCATTATCAAGATGTTAACTCCCCCTTCCGACTGACACATGATGCCAACCTCCATCAACCATTTTTTTACATTTCCAAACAAGCTCCTTCTTGCTTTCTCCTATGCTGTCCCTCATGCTTGGGAGGAGCTCCCCATGAACATCTGCAAAATGAACACGTTATCCTTATTCAGAACTGCTCTTTGTCCGTGATGCCTACAAAAAGTTTGTCAATGGCTAGGCTGCTTTGTGCTGAGACCACTGTCTTTCATTCTGACCAATACGGTTTCCTTGTTTTCTTGTGCTCCCCACATGTCTATATCCATCTGTTGTTGCTGGTCTTATACCAAGATTGGAAGCTCTTCAGGTCTTCGGTGTGTTTGTATTTAGCCTAGCACAATGGGGTATTGGCACATGACTAGGGCTTTTAGGCACTACAGTAATACAAAATAAATATTAAAAGCATCAATTGTTCCACTATGTAGCAGATCATATAAAACAAAGAACTTGGCTCTGTTGTTTCTTGCATTGTACCACTGAGCTGGACCAAAATAGTTACAAGAGATGTGCAATTTTAGCTTACATTAAGTGGCAGAAACTTTTAACATAACAAGATTAAATTTTTGCATTCTAAAAGTAGCTGAGGGGAAAAAAAAGAAAAAAAAACCCGCAACAACCCTATCATTCACTATATTTTTGCCTTTCAATGCATATAAAGCATCACACAATTAGAGAGATGATCACAGACCTGATCAAAGTTGCACTGCAATGACCTAATTCGATCACATTTCTAAACTTGTTTGTGCATCACTGATCAGCCATTAGTTCTCTTTTTGTTTTTGCATGATTTTCACTTTAAAAATCCACACATTTTCCATTAGCTGATATAAATTAGAACTGCGATGATTTCACAGACTAGAGGCAAGGTAACAGCTTTCTCCACTAAAAAAGCAAGCTTTTTTCCCCAGAGGAAAATAAGCTGCATATGGCAAAAGTAAGATCTGCAAACTTAATGAAGAGTGATTTTACTGAGTGCAATACCTTAAGTTCACCTATTAAAAGGATTTACAAAGGTTGATTAAAATACTTCACCAGACAGGCAGATTATATCAGAAATAGAACGGTAACCAAAATCTGGCAAATTTGTCTTGATTATCCACCAATGAGTGCTCTGATGTTGTTGCAGAGATTATAATTTGAGAATTTTCTACATGAATGTGTTCCGTATTAAATAAGGAAGGAACCTAAATGCAAATACTATGTGGAAAATTCTGACATCTCTTATTAGGTTTTCCCCTTACAGAGGGTTAGTGTTCATGAAAATGAGATCTGAGAGCAAAAGTTATTGAAGTGTTTTGTGCATCTAGATGGCAAAATAGGTAGCAATCATCCCCAGGCCATAAGGTTCTGCATCAGGCTTGTGGCTTATCATCTTATTGCTGGCACTTTAATACCACTCTAACATGAGTAGTACACTATTATTCATGATGTCGCTATGTCCACATGAGACATTAAGTCTAGATCCCGTCTGTCTCTTGTTGAAGTTAAATATCCAATAACACTTTATTCTCTATTATAAAAAAAAAAAAAAATCATGACCAATATTCTCTCCTCAGAACCCACTTGCCCATTACAAGACATTACCCAGCTAATATTGGCTAGTTTAAATAGCAATTGATTCACAGTAAAAAAAAAAAAAAAAAAAAAAAAGTCTATACTTGATAGTATATTTTGCACTTCTCCATCACCCTTCAATTGTTGCTCATTTTCCTAGGCTGCAGTCTATTAAAGGCAGGGATTGCGTCTTTCTGCATCTATCACATTATCATTTGTGTTCTTGTACCACTTACAATACCATTCCTATCATATCCCATTTTCACAAGCCTCAAATAAAAAATTAGATGGCAGCATTTAAGAGGCTTTACTATCCTGCTGTACTTCATGATGGACATGCTGTGCTATGATCCAAAAAGACTTCGAGCTAGGTAGGGTGTAGACAGGTAAGTCCATGGAAGGGAGACCACCAAGTAATATTTAATTGCCACAGGATGTGGCACTGATGAATCACTGGGAGCTGTTTTTAATCTCTGAATCAATAGTGAAAAAATCCTCCAAAATGCTATCGGGGACATTGCACTATTGTCTTTCAAACCTAATTTTAAAAAAACTAAACCTAGATCCTCACAAGTGGTCATTAAAGATCCCATAACACTTCCTATGAGAATAGTGACATCATAGTCCAGCATTCCATCCAAATTCCAACTCCTCTAGTTACTTTCTGCTTATTTAAATTCCCCCCGAAATTTCTATTGGCTACAGTATTCTTCACTTCCCATCTTAAGCTGTTGTGTGGCATTGCTACACACTGTTAAACAGCTGTTGTGTTGTTACACTCCACAGATGGCTGAATTTCACTGGTGGGTGAAGTAAGTATCTATATGCTTATCTATGTCACAGAGGTTTTGTAAGGATTATTTTATGGGCTAGATTTAAAAGAATTAGTAAACTACATCTCCCTGTATTACTCAGGGTTATACAGCAAGGGTAGGCAGTGCTTCTGCTGCTAATCAACCTCATGGTTCCTGCCAAGGAAATGGGCAGCTTTAACTGCTGTTGGAGTTCCACTATTAGAAGCACCTGGCAGGAATCCAAGGCCATAAACCCTTCCCAGACAGGGCCACAATGGCCCTCATGGCTCCCTTCGTATAAGAAAGGTTGTAGCAGCTGAAACCTCTTCCTTCAGAAACTCCACTAGGGTCTAAACTGACAGACTGTAAGGTGAATCTGGCTCAGTCTGCCAAGTGTTTTGAGATCCTTAGACAGACAGTGTAAGGCCTATACACTCCTCTTAGGTCCAGTGGTGCAATTTTTATTTCTTTGACAGAGAGAGAGAGAGAGAGAAGCAAGGATAAAATTGACATGAAAATTTGGCCTCAAAAGTAAAGCACAATTCTGAGCAAATATAAATGTACATGACATGATACATACATAATTTTAACATACCATTCTTTAAAAAAAAAAAGATTCTTTGTATACAAGTTTTGCATGGACATAATTGCCTTCAAGAAATCATAATTAAATTAAAGCTGCTTGTAATTTCCTATGGAACTGACATGAACATGTGACTTCTATCATTTAAATATCTGAATAGTGACATTTCAATAAGAATCAACAAGTAGAGAAAGAATATTTTGATACAGACTGAAATATCCAATCATTCTTAGAATATTTAGACCACAGCTGATGCTGCATAAAAATAAGCAGCATTTATATAACCTGTTTCATCATCCAAAGATCCCGACTAAAGATTTATATTTGCACAGAGTCTCATTTTAGAATGTCCTAAAAACCTGAGTGGTAACAGTACAATGGACCATTTGGGTGGATAATACAACACTTTTTCATTCATAGTACAATTCTGGAAGCTAATGCTGAGGGCTCAACGATGGAAGACCATCTCAGTCAGCAAGTCTTCCGGTTTCTAAGAGTCCACCATAAGAAAAATAAAAAAGGTAGTTTTATACAACTAGAAAGCACAACAGAAAAAAAATCTACTTACCCTGTAAGCCTATGTGTGCAGTCTTCCTTCTACCTAGGAAATAGCTGTACTTGTAGTACAGAGATCCTGATTTGGCCTTCAGTTTATAACCCTGCTTCATTACTTGTCCCAACTACCAATGAAGTTTCAATTGTCAGCTAATTCCCTGATTGATAGTGATCACAAAACAGTACTTGTCACAAACTTTGCTGAATTAGTATTTCATGTTAAAAAAGGAGCCTCACAAACAAAAATCAATGCTTGTTGTTCACCCTATGAATGAATCCGAAAGAACGAAGGATTTTAACAAAAAATACAGCAGATCTATGCTGGAGGTTTGCACCAGCCTAGCTACATCAGTGAAATTACACTGGTGCAAGATTCCCTCATGTAGAAAAGCCCATGGGTGCGCACTGAATATATGCAGCAAACACATTCTTTAGCAGTAAGCGTATGATTTTGATCATACATCATAACTATGAATTACAGGTAACAGAGTACTTCCTCACTGTACTTTCAGAAAATCATCTTCTAAATCTTATTTGACTTGCATGGCTGTTAAGTTTTTGTTTAGCCATTGATATATAACAATTATGTTTGATCACGGACAATATGCACTAAGAATCCATCTATACTAGGAAAGTGATCAACTGTTGACCAATATTGTCAGCAAAAAGTACAGCCCACCCCCTCTGAAACTGGTGCTGGAAAAATATGACTGCTAGCGAAGACTGGGTCAAACCTTTTTCAACACATTTCAAAAAGTGCAGTAGACTCTAGCAGAATGTAGTATTGATACTTTCTATAACTGTGGAAAAGCTTAGCCTCATCTAAACTTGTAATGTCAAGATTGTCTTAAGAAGATTCTTCAGAAAACCAGTGTCAACAGTGGGTCATTTTCCTAATATAGATAGACCTAGAAGCTATGCTATTGTATGTTACCAGTTAACTTGGATTTCCTGTTTCTCTATCACAATGTACAGCTCCTCTTCAGGTAAATGAAACGTATTAATGTTTTGAATAAGGAGAGGACATATTTAGATGTAGACTGACAACGAAAAGAAATATAACCAGGA
Source organism: Mauremys reevesii (assembly GCF_016161935.1). NCBI lineage: Eukaryota > Metazoa > Chordata > Testudines > Geoemydidae > Mauremys > Mauremys reevesii. Next base: position 7,930,659 of record NC_052632.1, read on the forward strand.
GCTCCATCAACTGGAGAAAACTACGAAAGGGATGATTCCAGAGTACTTAGGAGATCCTTTCCAATTATCATCTACAACTTTCATATAAATCTGGTCTAGGCTTTAAGATGGGCCAATAATATCTTTCTCCTACTCATACCTTCTTCCATGCAGACCCTTACACCTGAGCCACTCCTTTCTTCTTTTATCTCTTTCCTTCAAAAAACATTTCCTCCTCACAATCACTTTCACTCTCTCAGCCTATCAAACTTACCTTTATTCTCATACTAACAGTATTTGCACACAAACCACTGAATTCTCAAGACACATGCACTACTGACTGAAGCACTCTCAGTCTTATTTCTGCAATGCTCATATTCTCTATTTCTCCCCGACTCTGTTCAATTCTTATTACCATCCTACCATTACTCATCATGTAATATCTTTTTAGATTATAAATAATTTGGGAAGGGGCATCGTATTACTTGTTCGTAAAGTACACTTATTGCCCTGTGCAACTAGCCAACCAACAACAGGAATGATTTCTATGCAAGAAGATTTTACTGTAAATAGTTATGAAAATCATTTAAATAAGATGAGCTCAAACACTCAATATCATCAGAAACAATGCAAATGGCCAAGTTACTTATAAATACCTAACCACAATTTCTGGCAGAAAAAATAATAAATTTAACAAAACTATATACTAAGGCAGCTTTATCTCTTCCAACTGACACCCTCCCTTGTTTATCTAAACCCTTGTAAATCCTTTGTTATCAAAACATTTTTGAATTGTGTAAAAACAAACACTTCATTGCAACTCAAAATGCTATTGGGAACAATAATATTTGATTCTTCTGTGACTAAATCTGCAAAGGCCAAGATACATTAAGAAGTCTAAACTTGTAAACAATCAATTGATTGATTAGTATTCAGTGTTCACAAACTAATTGCAATACAATCTGTACATATACACTTTATGCACATTAAGAATTACAGACATAATTGTAAGTAAGCCATCAAAATGCATTTACTATAACCTATGTTAGTAATGATTCTCAACCACTGCAGTTACTATGGAATGTTTCCTTTGTGTGTATAGGTGGGAAGACAGACAAGGGGAGGGATGTATACAATTTTTATTTATTTTTAAATAAGGAGACCCAATTAACAATTGACAGGGAGTTTTTATAAAATTCTTCAAGAGAGTAGCAACAAAAGATCTTCAAGCCGCAGCCCACAAAAGTAAGTAAATGTGTGCTATATTTAGCAAATGATAATGCAAAGCACAGAACAATACACAGAGAAGGAAAGAAGTTCATTCCCTGTACTGCAAAGTTATTTTACTTTTTCAAGCCAAACAGCAATTAGTTTTTAGAGAAGGGGGAAACCTAATCCCGCATACTCACATAAATGAGTCACTAGAACCAACAAGAAAGGGTTCCACGAGCATCCAGACAAGGGTGGACGTGCAGGGATGGCCTGGGATATGAGATAAGAGTGAAGGTGGATTATCACCTTTATATTGAGTACTACTTTCACTTATTCTTACTGTCTGTATCTTCTCCTTCGGATTCACAGCTTGCAAGTCTCCCCTGAGGCAGCCTGAGCCTGAAAAGAGAGAGGTAGAACTGAGCTATGCAATGTTAGATGAATGAGAAGTGAAGGATAAAGGGTGTTCATGTCCAAAACACTGTCATGGTTGGAGCAGAGAGAATGAAGAGAGAGGAAGCAAAGGGTATTGCCACAAAGTGAAAATTGAAAAGGACGGGTAATTCACAGAGAATACTTAGGGTTTGAATGGGGGTGGAAAAACAGCAGGATAGTCAGTCTCCTCAAAATACAGTCTCAATGGGATTGAAATAAGTGACAACGACCATTAGAAGGGTGGGCACAGAATAACCCACAAACAGAGCTTCAGGGGAATTAAAAGGAGCAGTAAGCTAACCGCTGCCCTCCTCCTGCCCCCTCCCCCGCCCAGCAGAGTCTCAGGAGCTTTGAGGAAGAAAGGTAGGACGTGAGGGAGAAGGTTAGCCACCAGACATGGTTTCGAGGTCTGAAGGCAGATGGCCCAGAAAAGAATGTCAGGGTGATGGTGGGTGGTAAAAGAAATGGTAGAAATATCTGAGAGCACAAAATGGGCTCAGGATGATGGTGCTTGTCTTCCCTAACCAAAGTCTAGAACAGCATTTCTCAAATGTAGCCCCTGGTGGCCGCATGCAGCCACAGAGGTTTTCTTGTGGCCACAACCTCCTGGGCAGTGACTGGGGAGGAGGCAGCAGCCCCTCTCCTGGGGCCATAAGGAGAGGTAATAAAAGGTAATAATTGGAGATATACCAATCTCCTAGAACTGGAAGGGACCTTGAAAGGTCATCGAGTCCAGCCCCCTGCCTTCACTAGCAGGACCAATTTTTGCCCCAGATCCCTAAGTGGCCCCCTCAAGGATTGAACTCACAACCCTGGGTTTAGCAGGCCAATGCTCAAACCGAATTGGCCTGCTAAACCCAGGGTTGTGAGTTCAATCCTTGAGGGGGCCACTTAGGGATCTGGGGCAAAAATTGGTCCTGCTAGTGAAGGCAGGGGGCTGGACTCGATGACCTTTCAAGGTCCCTTCCAGTTCTAGGAGATTGGTATATCTTCAATTATTACCTAGAGGTTGGGCCCCCTGCTCTGGAGACACAAATGACGGAGGAGCAGAAATCCAGTGTGAGTTCCCTATCTTCCCAGGGCTGGTGGGGCTTGGGCTTCAGCCGTGGGGTGGTGGGCAGCAGGCTTTGTCCACTCAGCAGCGGCTGTCAGCAGGCTCTGGCCATGGGCTTCGACCATGTCTCTGGGCTTTGGCTGCACAGAGACAGGCTCTCTCCCCTAGCCACTGGGCTTTGGGCTCATCCCCCAATTGCCCCTTTCCCCCACTCCGCCACCAGCCCTTCACCCTTAGCCCCAACTGCCTCCCTATCCACGTCCCCACCTAAGGCTTAATTTGTCTCCCAGTTGCCAGGGCTGAGTAAGTCTGCTGTGGAAAGTGATATCTGTATGTTTGTTAATGAACATACAAATATCACTTTTCATAGAAGCAGACTTACTAGCTAACATGTCTAAAACCCCCCAAAAACCCGCAACCAAAAAAAAAGAAAAGAAACAACAACAAAAGACAAGAACATGCAAAACACCTTATTTGTGTTTCTATTCTATTTAGGTCCAGTAAAGAATAGAGAAAACTGTACGTTATTATTATTATCGAGCCCATGGAAAAAAAAACTCTACATAAATAAATTACTATGGTTTGGATATGTATATGCACATATTTAATTAACTTTAGGAAAAATAAATAAGTATTTTAGAAAAATTGTCATAATGGCCACCACAAAGCGTTGGTGGCCACACTCTGAGGCCACCAAAAAAATTGTTGTGAGACCCCCGAGAGTCGGGAGGACGGTGAAAGGTGGGGAGGGGAGCAATGTACAAAACAGAGTATTTCAAGGCATCTGAAAGGGGACAGTGGGGGCAGGGAAGGGTGAACCCGCTATAACCGAGTATCCAGGGAGGGATCAAAGGGGGGAGGCATGGAGCTGATTTGTTCTTCTCCAAAACAGCCTTGGGAGGATAGTGAGGGCAAGGGATACAGTGGGAGGAGAGGAGTACGTCTCCTTCCAATGAGTCAGGGGGGTGAGGTATGGAATGGGCGAGTCCCCTCCGTAGCAGAGTCTCAGAGGGACCGTGGGGCAGGGGGGAAAAGCCCTCAAGGGCAGTCTCAAAGGAACCATGGGCACAGCGGGGGTGAGCCCCCCCCACCAAAGTGTCAAAGGGCTCACGGGGCAGAGGGGGGGCAGCCGCCCAAGATCAGTATCCAGGGGGGTGGGCTAGTGGCCCCACAGGAGTCTTATGGGGCTGCAGTCTATTCCCCTCCCCCCACCGCCAGCAGAGTCCCACGGGAGTGGGAGCAGCCCCTAGCGCGCAGCCTCGGGGCGGGCAGGGGGAGGGGGCTTAGCCCTCCCGTGGCAGCGACTGGGGCAGGCGCCCCCATGACGGAGTCTCGGGGCAAACCGGGCTTTAGCCCCCCGGCTGTTACCTGTCTCCTCCTGAGGGGGACGGGACGGGGCCGGACCGGCGGCCGCTCCGTGGCCGCTCCCCCCACTGGCACTGGCTCAGGGGTGGGGGGAGCCGCAGACCCAGCCCGGGGCGTTGTGGGGACACTTTGCACTGACTGAGCCGCCCCCCTCCTCACTCGGGGGTCACTGGGCAGGGACTGACCCCCACCGCAGCCAATCCGCTGCCGCAGCCATAGCCCCACCCCGAGCCGTAAACCACCGCCGGGCCGGGTTGGGTGGCGGGGTTTGGGTGACTCCGCCCCTCTCCCCTCCCAATGCCGTAAAGCTTGGTGGGGCTTTGCGACAGCTAACGGTAAGGATGGGTTGCGCTCGAGTTTGTCCTGGGAGAAGTGGGCCCTACCGCGCCCCGTCTCCAGGGGCGGGTAAAGCGAGGGGGTTGCTTAGCAGCGCTGGGGGGGGGAGGGGCGAGCGAGTGCGCGCTGGGGGACTCGTCTGCGCCGCGGCGGGACCTTGGGCTGCTAGGTGAGGGCGGCTGGGCGGCGGCGGCGGGAGGCGGGAGGCGGGTCACGGGGGTGAGGGGAGCCCGGCGGTGGTCGAGGGCGGTGAGGGGAGGCGGGCCGGTGGGGGCGTGCGAAGCAGGAGGAGGGGCTGAGGCGGAGGGTGAGGGGAGAGGGCCGCAGGTTGAGGAGGAGCATTTCGGAGCCTTGGCGGGGCTGGGGTGTCACAGCATCGCTTTGTAATCTGGGGACGGGGAGGCCGCCTGTGGGCGCAACGCGGATGAAGCCAGGATCGCTTCCACCTTCCGAGCTCTCCTTCCTAGGGCTCTTTGCTCCCTGTGGTCACTGGTTTAAAAAAAAAAAGTGTGGGGTCTTCGCTATCGCCACTGGTGGGAGTGGCGGGAGGGGGGCTTTGCTCTTTCCCATCCCCATGTGGCATAGTTGATGTCTGCACATTTGGGGCTGGGAGTATGAATTCCTCACCTGATTGGTTATGTTCCCCACTCCACTCCAATGATTATTGCTCTGTTCATCCAAGACATTAGCTGTAATGACCAGCAGTGAAAAAGTTAAGTGTTGATGTTCTAAATGGTTGTAATTAGGAGACAGCAGGTGGCTGAGGTAATATTGTTTATTGGACCAACTTCCGTTGGTGAATGAGACAAGCTTTTAAGATGGTTTTCCAGACCTGGAAAAAGACCTCTGTCTAAACATTCAAGTTTGTCTGTTTCACCAACAGAAATTGGTCCAGTAAAAGATATTACCTCACCCAGATTGATCCCCAGGTATGAAACAAGATATCTACAACAACACTGCTGATGATCAAGATAACAGATGGTTTACACCTCACAGTTGTTGGAGACTGCACAGGCAGGCAGGATGAACTGTGATCTACATTAGAAATATTTATTTCCACACAGAGGCTGGAAGTTTAACAGCTTTTTAAAGACAAGCCTATAAGCTGAAACACAATTCTTGAGCCAATTATAAAGTTCAGAGAGCCAGAGTATAGTTCATCTATATCCTGTGGTGTGTGGATCTGCCATGACTCCTTGACAGGAGCCAGAGCCTTTCAGTGAAACCTGAGCATGCTCGTGCCCCATATTTCATGCATCATAGCGGAATCCACCATTGTTTTCTGTATGTGAAGATAGCAGTAAGGAGAAAAACTTTTCATGCAATAGTATTTAATATGATCATGCTCCAATGAAGGACAAAACAAAGATGATAATTTAATAGGACTTTCCTTTAGTCATGATTGTGAGAAACACATGCTTCCTTGGCTAATTGTATCCTATGTGAGTCATGATATGCTACAGATACATGTCAGCTGTAACCAAAAAAATATCACTTATGACATAAAATGCAGGCTAAGAATGTAGAAGATAGTTTTGTTTTCAAATCACATTAATTCAACATCAGTGGCTTATCAAATTTCTGTATATAGTACGTTAGCTGAAGTACTACAATCTGAAAACAAATGCAGGCTTTATAATTCCATTTTAGGGATTTTGTGGAGTCTATGACTAGCCATTGACTTTCGTGGTTTATAGTGTTCCTCAAAAGTTTTTGACCTCAAGTCAACTGACCTCCATGCTTCCTACCGCAATCCTTTCCCTTCAGTGTCTCTTCTCCCTTACTTTCTATTTAGGTAAATTCTTATTTAAGTCAAACCAAAACAGTCATGGCATTAACATGATGTTTGACAACCATCACGTTATTCACTCTGCTTGTATGCTATATCTCTTTTCTCTCAACCTTTTGTCTGTCTTGTCTATTTACGTTGCAAGCTCTTCAGGGCAGGGACTGTCTCTTATTCTGGATCCCGCTCTTGATTGGTTTCCAGGGACAATTGGAGTACATTATTCCTTACATATCCCTACTGTTGTACAGCTGTCTCTTATTCTCCCTCTTTTAGCTTTGTGCCCTCTGCCATGGTGTCTTACTATGGCTGAAAAAATATCTCTGTTGTCCTCTGGCATCTTTTCACTCTTTCAAATTCACTTCTTAAAACCCATCTCTTAAAGCAACCTTCTCCCATTTTGTAATGACACTCTCTCCCCTTTTCCTGGCTTGGTATCCTATGTTGGTTTAATCTGTTTTAGATTGAGGTCTTGAGCAAGTGACATGTCTTATCAATGTTTGGTAAAGTGCCGTGTAAATTAATGGTGCTGTATAACTATGATATATGGTCAGGGAAAGCACAAGCACTATCATGTTGCAATGGTACAATTTCATAGTGCTTGTCCTAGAGGAGTTCTAAATTTATTTCACACTAACAGCCTCACTGTATCGTATAAATTGGTGCACAAGAGATCCATTCATTTAACATCTCGGACAGTAATTCAGTTTGGTCCTGAGTACGTTAGTAAATGTACTGAAATAATTTTATGTATTGGTTTTAGGTAGAGATCAAACTCAGTTGTATAAAATATTCACAGGGTGATTTCTGAAGAAATGTTATGAGGTTTCAGATCATAAATTTCTATCTCAAGTAGAATTCAAAGTATATTCTGCAAATGAAGGAGAAATTTATAGCCTGAAGTATCAGATTTATTCTTAATATTTAAAGTGCAGGCTTTGTGAACTGATAGCAGTCCCTGCATCAGCCTGATTGAGATTTGGCTGAGGAACACTGTAAGGTTCTAAAACCTGCAGGTCAACTGTCACAAGTGCGATGGAAAGATATTCTCAAAAATACATGGATGTCTGTGTAAAAACATGGTGCTACCACAATTTTTATAGTTCATTGTGGATAATGTCTTACCTTCCAATTCCAATTTTAGATTCTGCCTCAGAGGAAATATGGTCTAGTTATGGTAGTCAGGAGACTTGGGTTATATTCTTCAATCTGTCACTAGCTTGCTACATAACCTTGGAAAGTCACTTTATTTATCTATAACTTAGTTTCCACACATATAAAATGGGACTATTCCCTACCTTTGGAAAGTACTTTGAGATCTTCAGCTAAAAGGTACTAATCTATATCTAGAGATAGATAGATAGATATAGATATATAATTTGCTGGGTGCTACAGTCTAACATTTTGTATACTTTATTTCTCCTAGTCAAAATAAGCAGAAACTAAAAATATGTAAACTCTGTGGTTCTGTTTGCTGGTGTTTGCAAATATAATTGAGTACTTACCAGCTGGAAAAAGAAATGCAGCTAGTTACAAAATGACCACTCTGGGACTGTGCTTGTTTAGTTCTGCCACATTTTAAGGCCCAGCCCCAAAAAGGCATGTTGGGGGAAAAGTTCCTATAAGAGGGCAATGCTGTAGAGAGAGTTAATAGAAACTAGAAAGGTACTAAAGAAGTGCCTCTGGGCTATGTTATGAGTTGTCACTGTCACCTAAAGATAATAGCATGCAAAGAGAAACTGCTATGATCTTAAGTGTGTCTTTTTAGTTCTCTGGTATGGAGATCTGTCTGTCAAGGCACTTGTGTGGTGATGGAGCTGTGTAAGTACCTAGATAGATACTCACACTTGAAACTAAAGAGTGATACTTAAATTCATAGCAGCTTCTCTTTAAGCTGTACTAAGTAATTGTGATGCTATTTAAAGTATAATCTTTGATAACAGTCAGTCTTTCTACATGTGGTTGAAGTATTTGTATGGGCTTCCTGGCGAGGACTGTTATGTATATTTAGGGGTGTTCACAGACTCTTACACCCAGCTTCTTAAATAGCTTCTTATTTTGAGTGTCTCAGTTGCAGACACTAAGAAGAACCTTACCTTCTGAAGTAGTGAGCACCTGCAGTTTCTATTGACTTCAGTTGGAGGGTGCTCAGCACCTCTCGAAATCAGGCACCCTGAATTAGAGACCGTGACTTTTGAAAATGTAGACCTTAACTAATGCAGTTACACAAGCTTTGTTTTATTCTGTTTATTAAAGCAAAGGCCAAGTTCTGCTTTTCAGTATGTGTGTATTACTCCCATGGAGCTCACGTGCAACAGAGTGTAGTATTTGGTCATTCATCTCCATTTTTTTTAAGAGTGATACTTAAGAATTCTTGTTGTGAAAATCTTGAACCCTACCCTCTTCAGACTGACCTTAGGAGGGCTATGTAAAAAAGGAAAGAGAAGCCAGATGTAAGAACCCAGTGTTTTATATTGTTCGGTAGAAGTAGAATAGTGTTTCCTCCATGTTCTCTTTTTGTGTTTCAGATCAAAATGTGTCTTCTGATAGCCTGCCTTCCTCTGCCTTCATCAGCTCCAGCGAGCACTTGAATCCTGCCCTCACTAATGTCTGTGAACACCAGAAGAATCTACATAATAAGAGCAGTTAAGTGAGCTTGTTTTTAATACAACTCTTTGGTAATGCTTTTAATGTTTGGCCGTTTAAAAATATTTTGGTGCCAATCCTGCAAAAACTTGCACAGTTATCAGCAAGTACTTTTAATAAACTTAAGTTTGAAGCCTTCATCCTGCAAACACATATATACAGGCAGATCTTGATGCTGGTGTATAGTCCTACTGACTTCTTTGGGATGCTATCCTGGTTCAAGGGTCTGCTCACCTGGATCCATTTACAGAATTGGGGCCTTATTTTCTTTAGTTAAAATCCAATGTGAATGTATTGTTTTCCTTTTTTGAGTTTTGTTTGTCCACCAGCCAAGTGGTTTAAAACTTGGTACAGTGAATGGCTTTAAAAGGGAAGTAGATCAGTTGTTGGGATGTCTGTAGCAGTAAAAGAATATGCAAGTTTGTATGTGTTTAGTCAAAACAAGCTATGGTTGAACATCCATGGAATACAAGTTTTGAAAATAAGGTTGAATACATTTTCTCCAGTGGACAAACATCAAGACATACTGGCTATGTATCTTTACTCAGTTCTTTTTAAAAAAAAAACAAAAAAACAAAAACTTATTCATAGCTGGCAAAATCCAGGGTGTTGTAGGAAAGGGTGCTGGCAATGCAGTAGATGGCACTGTTCCCTCATGTCTGAATCAGTGTCCCAGCATGATGATTGAAGGCACTGTGTGTTGCTGGAGCTTATACACAAGTGACTTTAAATTGAGGACTCGATCATTCAGAATGGCATGGTATTTTTGCATGGTCTGGTCAAATTGACTCAGTAACTTGCCCCTGCCTGCCTAAAATCCCTCTGAAGTTTCAAATGGTCACAGTATTTTTCACTTTCTGCTCCATTTCAGAAGTATTGCTATGCACCCAGTCCTGCATGACTCCATCCAAATGGCTTCATTTCAGAGGTTGGCAAGATTCCTGGATTTGTGGTATAACAAATTTTGTGTTTTGGGATGTTTGGATGAAGAGTTTTGTGTGGATGTCAGTTATCATCCTTGAAGTTTAAGGAATATTGTGCTAAATGCACATTCCCAGATTGTTTCTTTCAAATGATGTTTATTAAAAGTAGTTTCATTTTAACTATGGTGCTCAGTAAATGATCCATGTTCAGCTGTATCATTCTGCTAATCTATTAAATTTAATAGCAAAAATGCTTTAATCTCATTACTTTTTTTCCTAGATACCCTAGAAGAAATGCCTTTATAAAGCTACAAATCCATTTCTTTGATTGGACAGAAGTAATTTCAGAAGTGACCCATAATGCCCACAAGTAATAAGTGAAGGCATGAGGCATTCTCCAGAACATAACATTTTTCCCAAAATGGGAGATCTGTCTCTTCTCCAACAGCTGCATAGGGATGTGCTGGTAGGCACTCCTTTAACAAAGAACAGCCAGGATTACGCTTCTTTCCTCAATCCGCATGTTTCACCACAAGATTCATCCGCAAGAGTTAATGAGTCACATAATCAAATATGCCTAGAATCTCCTAACTGGGGCACTTGGAGCCATCAGGACTCTGCTGTTTCAGATGCTCTTGCCCTTGTGACAGATGATAAATCTGATAGCTTTGCAAACACGAGCTCTTCAATGTTCTGTTCACGGGAAATGATACTACTACAGTTAACATTGATCAAGATGATGATTGCCAAAGTACAGTCCCAGGAAACTGAATTCAGCATAAAACAGAAGTACCTTGATATAATAACAATTCTTCTGAAAGAGACAAAAATTGATTCAAAATTAGTAAGCCTTTATAAGTATTTTCAAAATTTTTCATAACACAAAGTAAAAAGTGAGTGTAACTTACAGTTTTTTTTTAACATGTCTGCAGATTTGTCTATGCAGTAGTTCTGATAAACTGTTGTCTCACATGGCTTCAAAAAGTATAGCCTCCCTTATATACTTCCAACTAAAGAAAGAGGTGAGTGTGTCAGGTTTCTGGATGGACTTTGAATTTGTACGTAAGCTATCAAAGCAAACATGAGTACTTGTTGGATACATTCCTTCCAGTTTTCCTTACTTGTTCCATCTAACGACAGCTGACCTTCTGCAATAGTTAAATGACACAGAGCAGTCACTGAAAATTTTACAGTGTAACAGTTAAATTTTCTCTCTAGTGGAAAGCCTGCCTACACAGGCGCAGTGCCTGTTGGTGGGAAGAGGTGCTGGAATCCTTCCATGCCCATCAGACTATAGAGTAATAACAGAGCTGCTCCCTTCCTGCATCTGCAGCCTCAAGTCTGTAACACCTGTGTCTACCATGCTCCATCCTTCCAAAAGGAATTTTAGACAATGGATCTGTATACTTGCTAGCATGACTGCTTTGCAGCATGCCATGGGCACATCCCTCAGTGGCCTCCTGCTTCAAAATCTTGCTCTTTGTCAACCCTGGGTACACTGTCTTTTTTCAGAGCCATTTTCAGAAACAGAGTGTAAAAGTAGTACGAGGCAGTGTTGTGGGAGAGGGCCACACTGAGGATGTATTGGGTGAGGAGTGATTTGGTGGAGGAAAGGGAAGATGCTTGGTAAATGTTTCCAGAGACTATTTCAAGTGTGGTAGGAGGGGCATGAAAGGGTATGTTTACAGTGCAACTGGGAGAGATCTAGCGGGACTTGAGCTAGTGCAATAAAAATAGCAAATGTGGATGTTCCACCTCTGGTGGAAGCTTGGGCTCTCAAGGCCACCCAGCCCCCTAGCGTTGAGAACCTGAGCTTCTGCCCGAACCGGAACATCCACAATACCTATTTTTAAAGAACTAGATTGAGTCCTGATAGCGCAAGTCTGTCTACTCAGGTTGGAAGACCGGCTCCTGTTTCCAGTATAGACGTACCCAAAGAGAGCATGGAGTGGACAAAGGAGACAAAGGGAGCAGTTAGGGGCTCTGACACGGATCAGGAGAATGTGTAGGAAGAAGTGAGGTCAGAAACGTAGGCAGGAGCAGCGTTCTGAAAGTGAGCATGAATAGTTCTTTTAATGTAAATACATCAAGCTTGTGGTTTTTGTTTTAAAATGCTTTTAATAGTTTTATTTTGTGTCACAAAGATATTCTCTTTAGGCAGTTTGCATTGTAGAATATTAATTGTGCAGCTTGCTGAACTTTATAAATTTCACTATATTTACATTTATTTGAAATCTAAATCATTCAGCAAATAAAAATAGGCACCAACCTGTTCATAACTAACAGAATACTTTTCCATTTTGTGTTGTCTGAATGTCCCAGTTACCAAAACTTACTGTTCACCTCACTCACCTAGTCGCAATAAGTAATATCTTTTATTGGACCAACTTCTGTTGGTGAGAGAGACAAACAGAAATTGGTCCAATAAAAGATATTCCCTCACCCACCTTGTCTCTCTAATATCCTGGGACTGACACAGGTACAAGGTACAAGCGGGGTTTGAGGTGGAGGCTGACAGCTCGTGACCCCCAGTAATAACCTTTTGACCCCCTAAGAGGTCCTGACCCCCAGTTTGCGAACCCCTGGGTTAATTTAATTTTAGCACCCTGTGTCCATTCATGTGCATGTGCTATTTTGAGTATTTCAGTTTTCACAACATAGGCTCGTCCCAGATTCTGGAACGAGCTCAAATGCTCAGTTCGTGGAGTATGTACATAAGCTATACTAAAGACAAACCCACAGTAACCGTCTCCAGTTTGTGAGGGACCCCATGGAGCCAGTTTCTAGGAAACAGCTAAATGCATGGAGGTTAAGTCCATTAATGGCTATTAGCCAGGATGGGTAAGGAATGGTGTCCCTAGCTTCTGTTTGTCAGAGGGTGGAGATGGATGGCAGGAGAGAGATCATTTGATCATTACCTGTTAGGTTTACTCCCTCTTGGGCACTTGGCATTGGCCATTGTCGGTAGACAGGATACTGGGCTGGATGGACCTTTAGTTTGACCCAGTATGGCTGTTCTTATCTTCTAACCTAAATGAACCCAAAGTTATGGAGACAGATATGAGTCAAGGAAGCCAGCAGAGTATCAGAAACCTGGAAAAATCTCTGACTGGATGGGCTCGGGCTGAGGTGGTTCAAAAGTTTTGGACTTCTTTTAAGCAGAATTTTTTTATTGTTTCTTTAAACAATCAAACACAGCAAGCAACAAATATTTGGCCACACACTTCTGAAACCCCAAACCATATTCAGGTTTTGGCAGACTAATTTCAGCTTTTCAATTAAAAAACCACAACAAATTTTGAAGGAAAGCAGACATTGTCCGTGATTTTTTTTTCTGCTTTTTAAAACCCCCTAGTTTTCGATCCAGAAAAAGTTTTGACGGAAAATATTTATCCAACCCTTTTAATGAGCTTTAGTGCCTTTTAGCACTAGCTGATGCTGAGAACAGTGATACCTTGTAAAGAAGTTTTTTCAAAACTGGGTTTGTGCCGAAATGCAGAAGGTTTATTTTTCCCAGGGCCGCCCGTGGATGCGGAGCAAGTGGGGCAATTTGCACTGGGCGCCGCAGAGGCCCCCACGAGAATATAGTATTGTATAGTATTGCAGTTTTTCTATGGAAGGGGCCCCTGAAATTGCTTTGCCCCAGGCCTCCTGAATCCTCTGGGCGGCCCTGAGTTCTTGCCTCTGCCACAGTCCTTTTGTGGGACTTTGGATCAATCACATAACTTCACCAGGCTTTGGTTTTCCTGTATGTAATAGGAGGAGGATTTTTGCTTACCAAATGGCTGTTGTGCAGTTTAATGTTTATAAAGGAATGATAGGTGTTTTAGTCAAGCTGCTTGGCACTTCTATATTCTGTCTCTTTGTCCATCCCCACACTTACTCCTTTTAAATGTATCAGTGTATTAACTTACTATGCACAACAGTTATAACTTAAAAAAAAAAAAGAGTAATATCACATCACATTTTGTGCATACAGAATTTTTTAATTTATTTTTTAGAATACATTTAATGTCACCTGGCTCGCTTTTTGTTTGAAGACTCTGTCAGAATTCCCTAAGAGTGATCAAGTAGCAGAATGTCTATGGATTCTTAGAGCTATTATTAGGGACATTTTGAAAGATAAAGATTTGCACAAAGCAGGTACTGTAAGATTTTTTTGATATTAATATACAAGTGTCCACTAGGGGGAGGAAGGCTACTTAGTATCCTTCAGAGAAATCAGCCTGTTTAAAATACTAATGGCAATGGGTTATTTACTTTGTCATAATAAAAAAAAAATTTAAAATGAAAATACAGTGCCCCCAGTACACATTGAATTTGAGAGATTATCATGATCTCCTCCTTACTGATGCTATTTCAGTGGTGAAAAGTTGTTTTAAATTATCTGGTTAATTGAATTGTACTTTAGGAACTCCACTTCAACTCTGCTTAACATTATTTTATTTATTATAGATATCCTGAAAAAGGTTTTCACTCCTCTTGATACTGTGCTTGAAGGATTTTACAATTCCATTTTGTCTCATCGTTTTAACTGCTGCCAAGATACTTCACTATATTCTAAAGCTGCAAACAACTTGATCGGATTCATAGATTTTCTTGAAGTTCTTGTGGCGTCAAGAATCCAAATAGAGTCACCTTTCAAATGCCAAAGAATTTTATTTTTGAATACTTCTTGCATCTTGGACCTCACTTATTCATCAGTTGGTTATTTAATCAAGAAGAAGTCCATTATGCTCCTTAAAAAATGCATCCTTTATAAAGCTGGTGAAGATTTCATAAGTGGATCATTACCCACTTTATCCCTACAGGATCCTTATTTGGATAAGGATATGTTAGCACTGGCTAATGTTGTTTTGCAAGCTGTGAATTTGGGGTGGCTGAATCAAATACCTGTTTCTGAAAAAGCCAGCTATTTTGGAGGCAGTGAAGCTCAACCTGAGGATGGCATCCACAGTGGTCCTGACCAAGTAATCCTCAGAGCCTTAAGTTTGGTTTTACTTAAAGCTTTAGAGATCAAGGTCCAGAACGCTTCTAAAGCAGCTGAAATAAAAGGTAATGTTCTGTTTAAATTCATTAAGTAGCATGCATTCTAAAGCTTATAGCTGTTGTAGGCAATTTAAAATTGTTGGCTGAGCTTGCAAAGTCTTATACACAACAGCATTTCTCTGTATGTGTGTGTGTAACACAATTACTTCTAAATTCCAGATCTGACCAATTCGATTTTCAGGGAATTTCTAGGAATTAGTGGCAAGAACCCCATTGATTTTGGAGACAATCAGAACATTGATAGAGGGAACATAGGAACACATGGAGCTACTGTCATCTATTAATACTTTGCAGCATAACAGTACCCCTACTCATCCTCCCAGTAGAGTGTAATATGTTGACACCCTGAATAACAGAAGATAAATAATTGCTCTTCCTGCTGGAATCCCTGGGGTGAATTGTCAGCCATGGGGGCAGCCAGAGGGAGAGAAAAGAATCCCTTTCTAACATCTGGCCTCCTCAGTGCCTGCTCCAGATGGGGAAGAGAGGAACCAGCTATCCGCTCCTTCCCTTACAGTTGGGTGGAAGAAAGGTACTTTGGGAGGGAGAAAGGAGAGAGACCTAACTGCTGGCATGATGCAGAGAATGAGGCCCCGTGTATGGTGAAAGCGGGGCATGAGTGGGGAACAGAAACCCTGGCCTGGTGGGGTGAATGGGGGATTCGGGGAAGGGAGCACACACAGCCTTCGCTGTTGGGGTGCGGGAGTAGGAAGGAGCAACACACAGAGCCTCTGCTATTTGTGGTGGGGAAGTGGGAATGGGAGTGCACGTAGAGCCACTGGCATAGTGAAGAAAATGAGGGACCCTGGTATGAGAGGAGAAGGGAATGGGGTGCACACACAACTACTGCAGAAGGAATATTCAAGCAGGAGTTGCAAGGAGTCCCTGAAATAGAGGGGCATGGGATGGTGGCACCCAGGAAGATTATCAGAAGAATGAAGGGATCCAGTGAGCCCCAGAGATGTACAATGAGCTTGACCTACAGAAGGTACGAAGGGTGCAACCAGCTAGATTAAAACACTATTAAAATGTTAAGAGTAATGACTTCACTTAACTTTAAGCAAACTGAATGTTAAGAACACAATTTAGGCACAGGTGGTTGGGTGATAATATTTATGGGTTTTTTGTTTGTTTGCTATATTATAGACTTAAAATTGCATAATTTTAACTAAATTAACCCTTGGTGGTAGTTACCAGATATTCTAGTTCGGGCGGGGGGGAGAGGGGGGAGGGAAGGGAATGGAATGATCCCTGATTTCAGTCTGAAAAGTACCTGAGCATGTATGATGATTGAATGTTCATATTCTTTTGCTGAGAAGCAAAGCAAGCCTTTAAAAATCTAATTTTAGGGTGAACTGCATTGTACTTTTTTACAACAAAGGGAATTCCCATGTTGTAACAAACCTTGCTACAGCATCAGCTTCCATTCAGACAAACGGCAAGGCTATACCATTCAATCCATAGAGCTTTTCCAATACGATCTAAGAAATGCCTTCTGATAATCTAAGATGCCATTGTTTTTTTTAAAATGCTGAGCACTTGTTGTTTGGAAAATCAGGCCCAAATTTGGATTTAAGGAATCTTTTTACTATGCACTGGAATATTGCAGAGGTAAATCTCTCATACGAGGAAGGGTGTTTATATGGTACACATATACCAGGGTTGTTTTTCAAGAGCTGGCCACAGCAATAAAATGGCATGGTAGTCTTGGGAGAATCTGTTTCCTCTTGTATCCTCAGGGCATATGTGGCAATGCAGGTGCTGCTGACATGCATTGTACAGGTAGTATTTAAAATTAGGGGGTGTTGCAATCAGAGTGAAGACTTGCAGGAAAATTGTATATACTTACTGAATAATAAAAATAACAGGAGTACTTGTGGCACCTTAGAGACTAACAAATTTATTTGAGCATAAGCTTTCGTTTCTAGGTCACCACAGAACTGTACCATGTTCGTGGGGGTGGAGGGGCAGAAGGAGCGGCCCCAAGATAGGACAGATTCTTCTGCTGGGCTAAGAGTATAACTGGGCCTCTCCTTCTGCCCCTCCACCCCCACGAACATGGTACAGTTCTGTGGTGACCTAGAAAATGGACATCTTCCTGAATAATGTAATTTTCTGGCAAGGTTTGGTTTGTATCTCTCAGCATTTATGTTCAGTCACAGCAGTCTCCCAAGATACATATGAGAACCTATCTAAACTTTGAACGTTTTTTCGTCAGAGTAGATTTTGCTGTTTGTATTACCAGTTTCATACATTTTATATTTCCTGCAAAAGTTTAGGCCCTGATTCTGCAATTCGTTGATGCTAAAAATACTGGACCATAGGGATCTTAGTCTTAACACTGCACCAGGTTATTCCTTTGCATGGGAGGGACCAAGCGGGATAAATTACAGCAAGGTGACCGTATCAGATCATTCTATCTGTGGCACAAGGTGGATTATATCTCACCCCTCTCTCTACATTTGCATTTGCTCGAGGCCAGGGCCAATGGAGACATGCAGTCGGATAGCCAAATGAGAGTCAGAGACCCCAGGGCAAGTGTGGGAACATAGGGTTTCTATGTAGGCGGCCTTGGATTTTTTTACAGCTCACCTGAGACCAGCAGGTTATGGAGATGTAATCTCCATGTTTATTCTGAAGTAAGCCTGGGAGAGAGAGAGGGCTGACTCCATCCCACCCCACAACCATAAAGGTTTCCTCCCAACCCCCCATCTCTTATGTGTGGTCTTTCTGTGGGAGGAAGTGACAAGAGTCTAAGAATCCCATTTTTCAAATAATATACTTGCATATGTCCTTAAATTGCATCAATGCTAACTGTTCTGAAAGTTGTCCTCCACTTGAGCAGTGAAATCTGTGTTTTGCATTAGATTTATAAAAGTAAATATTGTAAGAATTTTTACATATATGTCTGTGCAAAGAGTAACTATGTTGTATTTGAGGTGAAGTGATTTTGCTGATGGCTCTTTGCTTTGATTGCTTTGATTTTTAACTCCATAAGTGGTATCATTCTGCAAGACATTTGTCAATGCAGTGCTAATTCAGTTGAGCTAAGGGATGGGTGCTTGGAAAACTGGGTTCCATATTGTCCACTATTTTTTTAAGGAAATGTGGGTTTGGCTTTTTAATATGAAAAAATGAAAGCAAAATTTCATAGTTGTGCTCTCTATTTTTAGCAGACTTGCAGAGTTTCATGTCCCGGTTATTGATATTCTTGAAGAAACATCTGAAGTCTTCTCCACATTTTCATCCAAATGTACATCCTTGTGAGTGGCTTTCCATGGTCTTTATAGAACAAGATGATGACATGCTGGAAGCTGCTAAATCGTTGTTAATGGTTTATTTAAAGTTTGATAGGTTGGTATATATATTAATTTTTTGTTAAATCTTTGAAGACAAATTAAACTTTTATTTAGTGAGATCATACAGTTCACAGCAGCAGTATTTTTATATGACCATTACGTAAAGTAAGACAAGAAAATACATTTTTAACAATCTTTAATGGATTTATTGAACTACTTTGTAGGACCTGATATGATTCCCATTGACATCAACAGTAGTTGGAAATCACTGGGAGTCTTACATTGATGTTAGTAGGTTTTGGATCAGACTGTAAATGGTGTTTATAGTAGTCTTTCTATTACGAGTTCAATCCTATCCTCTAATTCACAGTAGCTGACTTCACAGAATTTGAGTGATGGTCAGATGCTGACTAAAAGGCAAGACTTGAGTGTGTTTTGTGAACACTCAACTTTTTAGAGAAGGATTTCACATTATGGTTAAACTTTAAGAATGAATGGATGTTGAATCTGAGGATTGCTGAAGTGAACTGTAATCACACCTTACAGTAATGGCTTCTTAGGCAGGATCCCTGTAACTTGCTGAGAAGTGGCAATACTGATATCTAAAATGTGTTAAGTTCTTGTGCATTATGAATTTATCATGCAAACCCTTTTGTTTCATTTTCATTCAGTTTCCTGTACAGGGGAGGGGAGATGCTGCCCAAATTTATGAAAAGAAACTTGGCTGGGTGAATCACTTCGTAATTTCAAACTTGTTTAATTGCGTTATTGCTAGTAGTGTCTGTTGTTAAATGTTAAGGCACCCAGGTTTGAAAATGTTGGCCTTAAAGTTAGACACCTACATCTATACTTAGGAATCTAAAGAACTTTTTCCAAGGTGTATAGCATCTTGTGAATGAAGTAACCTTTATTGATTGTTTGTATTTTTAAAAAAATGTGAAAAGGATATCTACTCACATATTCGAGGCACCTTTGACATAACTTATAAATACATATTAAATGGAAGAGTACAGTGTAAGATAACTGACCACCAATGTTTTGGGTATCTTAATGTCCTGGAAGTCATCAAATTAAGGATATTTCAGACCAAGAAGGGGAGCAAATTCCAAAGCTGTCGAGCCCTCACAGCGAACACCGTGCTAGCAGTCCCCTCTTGTTTTTATACCAACAGGGGCTCCAGCTCAAACACCGCTGCTGATCTCAATTGAATTTTGCTGAGTTCAATATATAGATTGGAAAACCTTGCCTTTAATATTAAAGTATAGTAGGATCTGGTGTGTATCCTGCTGATCTCTCATACATTGCTTCTACCTCTGTAGTTAAAATTACTAAAAATGTTAAACAAGAATGTTTATGGAAAATTATTCAGTATTTAAATAGCTGTTCTATTGCATCCCATTTAATCTGTGTTTGGCTAACTTTTCAGGTTGTGGCATGATGCTGCTGGTAACTTAGGCCTTGCAGCAGAAGACGACGAAACCTGGATCTGCCTGACGCATGAGAGTGGCTGTAATCCTCACTGTATCTTTTTATTTTTCCTAAAAAGTATTGCGTTTGATTCCACAGTTCTTCTTGACTTTTTGATTTCATCAGAAACCTGCTTCCTTGAGTATTTTGTAAGATATTTAAAACTTCTGAGAGAAGACTGGCATCATTTTGTCAACATCTCTAACTGCTTTGATATTGCGGCTAAAAGAGGTGTGTGTGTTTCTTTTGTCACCTCATCCCACCAAGAAAAAAAAACTTGTCTGACAGATTTAAGTTTGGAAAATGCTTGTTGTGATCCAGTACAACACACTCTGGTATCTTTGGCTTCTTCCCAGAAGCCTTC
Organism: Mauremys reevesii; assembly: GCF_016161935.1. Lineage (NCBI taxonomy): Eukaryota > Metazoa > Chordata > Testudines > Geoemydidae > Mauremys > Mauremys reevesii. Next base: position 7,950,574 of record NC_052632.1, read on the forward strand.
TGTACCCACGGAACAGCAAGGTGATGACCAGGTTGTAAAACCCAACAAGTCTAACTCATTGATATGGACTGATAACACATCTGCATTGGATTGCCTTCAAAGCCTTGTCAATTATGACAGTTCAGAAGATTCTGAATTGGAATCAGTGGGAAAGGAGTGTTTGGCAAACATGAAGCAGATGCCTTCAAACAATCAAGGCAGTACAAAGATAAGGGAAACTATTTGTATGGATGTACATGACAAACTCCATACACTTGAATCTAAAGTGTTGCCCCTGAAACAAAAAAGTTCTAATCCCTTGTCACTTGGGGTATGCAATATGTCTCCAGATAATCCTGTGCCTGTAGAAAGAATGCTTTTCAAATCAATGAAATGTTTGGAAGAACTGCAAAAAGCAATTTCTAGGTTACAGAGAAGAAACCTTTTCCCATACAACCCAGCTGCATTGTTGAAACTGTTGAGTCACATTGAGACAACCAGTAAAAGCATGAATCTACTATAAGGCAATGAAGTGCTATTGATGACATTTTGAAGTAATTTCACACTAGTGTGTGATGGAATGTTTCCACAAGAAGAGTGTACATGCTCAAAGATACATTCCTTTTGGACCTATCAGCGTGTTTAGACCAAGCAGGCTCAACTGGCTGCCAACTGACACTTTGAAAAGACAAATCTGCAGCGGTGTTTAAGTACTCACCCTGTTGTCTCATGGTCCCAAACTTATTTATGGTACGTATGACAGAGTGAGGGTGAGTTACTGGGTATTAGCAAATTTAACAAATTGATTATTCATATAAAGACATAATAAAGTACTTCCACTTGAAGTGTAAGGTGTAATTCTTCCTAATGTCATTTTAACATCGTAAGACCCAGCTAGATTGTTAGTGCATTACTGATGCTGATGCAATGATAATTCCAGACTCAAGTATTTAGAAGCAAAGCTATGTAAGCTCTTTGGGGCAAGGTTCGTCTTTTCTGTGTTTGTAATGCCACAGTACCTAGGAGCCTCAGTCCCGGACCAGGACCTCGTTGTGCTAGGTGCTGTACAAACAAAAAATTATATCCCATTCCTCCACTTCTGTGATTTTAATGCTAAGTTATATTTATTGTTTCACTTTTTGGCCTTTACTGTAGGGCTGATCAGCTAGTAGCATAGCACTTTTATCGGCCCAAATTGGAATTGATAATGTCACTGAAAATTGAGTTTAAAATTAATGCCTAAAACATAATCAGGTGCATTCCTTTAAAAAAAAAAAAAAAGTTGAACTAGTATATAAATTCCTTATTTAAATGAAAATTTGTTAATGCAGCATAAAATTTAAAATCTAAATTGTGCAATGCACAAGTAAAATTTCAACGGCAATACTTACGGACGTGCATTAACACCCTATATATTATGATGTAAAATGCATAGCACCGTAGCATATTAAAATACACAATTAGAAAAAATGGATAACTGGCTTGCATTGCAAATATACAATGTAAACATTAGTATTAGAACATATTTTCTGCATTTACTTACTACCTGTGATTAACTGACTAATCTCACTGTTGCTAATGGCTGTGTTAATGCATTTAAATTGCTTAATGTTATGTGTAATGTTATAATTTTAAATACTGCCAGTTAGGCAATATCTTTCACATATTAATGAAGTAAAAAGGGTGGGTGGATGAATTTCCTGTTTGGCAGGTGCCAATTTTCTGTCAGTTTACCTAGCTGCAATGACCAGCTTCACAACTTTTAAAAAATATATATATTTTTTTTAAATGGAAACTTAGAATTTTCAGGATATTGTAGAATGCAGCAAAATTGGAGAGGCCCTACATTTGGGGATTTTTTTTTTAAAGATTGTGTTACTTATATATAAAAATAATACATTGCTAAATTGTGTAGAAATGATTTTTTTTACCCCTGCTGAAATAAAAATTGCTGCAGACAGTTTGTTCAAACTTTCTAGACCAGATTTCACCTTTTGAGGCTGAAATTTTCCATGCTTGGCCTTTGCCCGACATTGAATCTTGCACATAGTTAGGAATGGGTGAAAATGGGAGTGATAGTGGGAAGTGTTTCACATTCATAGTTAGAGTGGGTACCGTCCAGAAAGTAACTGCCACAGTTTTATCTACCAGGAGGTTTATAGACTCTGCTTTTAAATCTAACATTTCTGATAAATTTTTTACTGATTTGAGCAGGTTTGGATATGCCTTGGCCTATGGAAATCTTCTTTCAAAAAATAATTTGTATATTGACCTATATAATCTCAAGAACTAGTCCGTTATACAATAGGGTAAACACTGCAAGGACTGTACAGTACTGTTCTCTGTAGAACATCTAAGGGATCTCAGCAGTATCCCAAACCAGTAGGAGAATCTCCTGGTTTTCCCACTGCCATTTTCTTCTTGCATCCAGATCCTCCCAAGGATACCATGGCACTTACGATACTGCTTATAGAGCAGTGGTTCCCAAACTAGCGACGTCGCTTGTGCAGGGAAAGCCCCTGGTGGGCCAGGCCAGTTTGTTTACCTGCCGCGTCCGCAGGTTCAGACAATCACAGCTCCCAGTGGCCACGGTTCGCCGTTCTCAGCCAATGGGAGCTGCAGGAAGCGGCACGGGCATATCGTAAGTGCCATGGTATCCTGGGGAGGATCTGGATGTAAGAATTAATAAAATGTGCTGTAAGGAGGCAAGTAGTTACTATTAAAAGCTGTTACAGTGTATGCATCCTTTAAGAATAGGTATTAATTTATAGAACTCTACTGGAAATCTATCTAAATCCAGGACACTTGTGGTTTTTCATGGACTCTCTTTCCTCCAATATTTCTACTTTTCCACATTTTAGTATTTTGTTCTCCTAGTATGGGTTGGAGACTTAAATCAAACTTCTTAAATTCTTCTACAGTAGAACAATTTTCTTGGCAAATTTGTGAATAAAAAGCCTGACATGGTGTTGTCTTTAATTTGTGACTCCCGTAATGTTAGGGGAGTGCAAATGATATTTATATTTCTTCCAAAGTAGAAGAACAACTTCTTCTACTCTGACTTCAGATAGGATCTGGTATTGAGGATTTAACAGAGCTAGCCAGCATCACACCAAGAATTCTGAATGTACCATTAACTGCAGTACTGCTGCTGCTTCTTTTCTATATGTTTAACAGACCGTCCCAATGCTTGCTGAAGTCTCTCTGAAAACAGAGTATATGCTTGTCTTATAATAAGATAACAGGCAATCTCCTGTGCTCACCTGGTTACTGATAAGCCAGGAACAATCTACATTTGGCTATGGATGTTCAAATTCATTTGAGCTAAAGTGTAGTCCCTGTAATAGATAACTCTGGTAGATGAGCTATATTCCCAAGGTACTTACTCTCTCTCCTGGTGCAGTATCTTTTAAATTTGGAAATGAGGATAGTTGTGATCACTCAGGACCTTCAAAGATCTGGTGGTCCTAAAAGGAAGTCCTAATTCAAATGGACAATCCAGACTCCCAAGTTCTACGTAAAACAAGGAAGGAAGGAACAGAATTGCACCTTATATGTTGTAGAAAGCCTTTGTGTAGAATTAGTGTCCTGCAAGGCTGCACTAGTTGGTACTTATCTGAGAGGTAAGGAAAACAAAAGCTATGCCAGTCAATGGTACATCCAACCCAAGTAGTCCCTCAATAAGGGTTTAATTGAAGCAGAGCTTACAACTGGGGGACATGGAATATCTGAATAATTGATTGTTTTTGCACTGTTGAATAATGCCTTCACACTGCTAGGAGGGGAAGCTGATGTATTTTTTCTGAGACTGATTTGTAGACCTTTACTCCCCATGGAGAAAAGATAAAGGTTCCTCGGTCCTAATTGTCTCCTATTGTCTGAGACAAAATTTGTCTTGATCATGTTAGGAACTGTAGTAGCTGATCCAAACAGACTAAGAGTCAGACCATGTATGATTATATGAAGCAACTACTGCCCTGCATCTTAACCTGGGACCTCTCTCTGTCTATATAACTCCAAGGAAGGTAGAGAATGAGTCTTGACATTTCCAAGCAGGTGGCTCTCATCCTTCTAGCGTCTCCAAAGGATCTATACAAAGAAACAGGCAGCTTAGTGAAAGCCAACATGGCAAGACAACTTTGAATTCAAACACAGGACATACGCAGATTTTAAGTGGGAAAGGGTTGCAGTCTAGTACCAAAAACCCACGCGGCTATTCCTATGTTCCCAGCACAAATACAGTTTGACTTCCTTCACCTGTCAACCTGTCTTCGACATCTTCCCTTGGAGTTCATATGGCAGCTGTTTTGGATTTTCATGGTTTATGATGAAGGTATTACTCCATATTTCTGTTATCCAGGTCATTTAGGTCTTGATGCAATTAACCTCTTCCCCACAAAGAGGTAATTCCTTGTAGCAGAGGATACTAGTCCTAATAAAGGTGAGGAAAGTTTCTTTGGAGCCTTTGATACATGAGATAAGTTTATTACATGGAATGTGTTGTTCCCGATAACAGTGACTTCAATTCCCAGAATAAGCAGTCTTCATGCTATACTGATTGACCTCCATTATATACCACATTCCTCAGGGAGATGGCAGTACTATGAAACGACCTAAATTCCTTCAAGAGGGGGTGATAATGTTTTGCTTTAATCAGTTATTCGTCCTCTGAATGTTTACATCACACATGCATGTGTATCCCCAGAAAGCCCTCCAATGTGATGGGGAAAGGGCCTTTTGCACACCAGCTGAAATGAAAATTAAAGCCCATCCACATCTTTGATCTATTTGATACTCATTCGGTTTTGCTGTCTTGAAGAAAACTGTTTCTAAATGGTTATCTGATTGTGACCCTAATTATTATTATTATTAGCCTAGTGTACTTTGCAGCTAGAATAATGTTAAAGACTATTCTGTGTAAGCGCATAGTTGGCTATGGCAGTAAGCCATAACAGTTGGACAAAATATTGCATTCAGCCTTTTGTGAAAAGAACATAGAATTTGGTTCACAGGAACAAAACAGTGCTCCACCTAGGTTAGTAATTCATATTGGCCTCTTCAGTGGAGGGTAAAAATATCCAGCACTGTAGTACAGCTGACTTTTGTTAATACTATATCCAGAGATGAATGGCGTGTGGGAGACTTAACGCTGGCTGTGAAGCATTCAAGTTTGTCACAAACATTATTAAAATTACAAGGTGTAAAACTGTTCCAGCACGTAAGTGGTTCCTGCTTAGTACAGTATATGGCTGATCTGAATGGGGTTTTATATATAATATACATTTTTTTTAAAGGTGAAGGAAACTACTATAGGAAAGGATATGTGCTCTCTCCTGCCAGTTGACTGAAATTGAAGAGACTATAGGTGGTTATTACCCAGGAGCTGGAATTAATTTTGTTCTGGTTTTGAGACTTGTTTTGTGGAAATAAAGCAAGCCTTGCGGAAAGAGATGTGAAATGGCTTGTCGGTGGGATTTCTGTCTTACCTTTTTCTAGCTGGTCAGTCTGTGCACTGGCTTAAACTATTTAGTGTAACTACATTTTTTTATTCTTTAGATGTGTAGCCAATCCTTTATGTTTAAAAAAAAAAAAAAAAGTACCTCTACCTGCTTCACTAATAACCTGTGGAAGTGCATAAAGTGGGTCTTTTTTTAATCTGCAGTACATGGAAACAAGTCTTTATCTTTTATTTATATTGCCTTTGAATTTTGAGCATTGTTGTTCTTGTATAAGATGAAGTCGATATTTTTTTGGCACCTTAATCTTTATTGACTTTTACTGTGCTGTCCACTGCCTAGTCTCTAGTAGTGTTGTGTAATGCCTCATCCATACGCATCCTTTTATAAGGTTGTTATGATCAGTGGCCCGCTTCTGTTTCAGCTGTCTTTTGTGAGAGATGAAAATTGAGTTAAGAAAATCAAGCTTTTTCTGTTTCAGAAAGGAACAGAGCCCATGCATTGGATTTATTGGCTGTAATCTGAAAGAAGCTGCAACTACTTTCCCCAGCATGTGCTTACTAAAGTTGAAACAGTGCCACATTAGTTGCTGACGCCAAAAAGGGAGTAGAAGGAGTGATCAACCCACGGAAAAGGTTCCAACAGGGCATAACTATTGACATTCATATAAATTTCTCAAACCTAGCCCTGTGGAATGCTATATTAATTTATCTATTACTGAACCAGTTAGATCAACAAAGGAAGCAGATGTGGTGAGATCTCCATGACAGTTTATTGTCCACACCATTTCCTGTGTGCCTGTTGGTGTCCTGATACGAATGGAATTGGTTCCACAGCAGAGAATTCCTTTTGTAGGGTCAGCCAAGAAAGGCAATAGATTACTCAGCACCAACATCTATATATGCTCACTTAAAGAAAACAGCAGTGTTTGGTAGTAATATATACCTCCTAAAAGGCCATTGAGAACCGCCTACTCTTATAGTTAAAACATCATGATACTGGACTTATTTCTTCTCTGACAGCATGAGGAATAATTGTACTTATGCACTTATACAATTTGTCCTTTACACTAGGTGCAATTGAATGCCCTCTGATTCTCCTTGAAGAGAACAACACTATGTTGAATCAGTAGGAATGTCCTATTAATTTAATACTCTAGCTGTTTTTTCCCAAGGTTTTATTTTATGTAAGTTTGTAATTAGTACATATGCTTGGGGTTTTTGTAGTATCAGGATTTATTTCTTCACACAGTTATTACACCATTATTCATGACTCTAATGATTAATAAGGGAGTTGCTCACTTCCATCTTGCACTCCCGCCCTAAGTTACCAAAAACTATTTCTTTTAATCTCCCACGTGCCTGATCTGATTGTACTGTGATGAATGGGAATACTGGAAAGGAGCATTGGTTTCACTATGCTCAGGTACCAAGTTTTATCATCAATTATCCATATGAGAAAAATGATTACATACCGCAGTTGTGCACCCCTTAGAGGCATAGTTGCTGTCTGGAAATAAACAGAAGGGACTGATCTACACAATGGACAGAATGCTATCAAGCCGCTGAATAGGAGCAGGAGAAGGCATTAAACTAGATGTGTGGTTTGTTTTATTTATATATGTGTGTGTGTGTGTGTGTGTATATATATATATATGTATATATATATATATATAATAAAAAAATAAACAAGCTAAAGAGCAGGTATGGTCCGCTTGCATTGGTTTTCTAACTGTGGGCCGTGCCCCCTAGGGAGAGTTATCAGTGGAGCTCAAGGACTTGACTGCTTAAGAATAAACCCAGCACATCCTGCTGCTGGCCAGCTCCCACGGGATCTGTACAGGACAAGAGTTCACTCTGATCCCCTCTCTCTCTGTCTCACCGTTACTCTCCCTGTCTCCTCTCTCCCATTGCTGTGCTGGGAATTAAACTGGCAGTTGCACCACACCTGTGTCCTGGCCCCACAGCAAATGTCTTTCACCGGGTGTGCACATGCATGCCGGGAGAGGGCAGCACTGCTGCACACAGGCATGAGTTGCCGCTTTGGGCAACTGGCATTCAAACTGGACGTGTGAGCCTCCTCCCACATACACTGGTCACATGGAGATTTCCCCCTTCCTTCATCCCCAACCTCCTGGGCTCTGAACTTTGCACCATCTCTATTCCCCTGTGATGAGGGGGATTCACCTGGGACATGAATCTGAATGTGGAGGTGCAGCAAAAAAAAGTTTGGGAATCTCCGATCTGATGGATTGACTCGAAAGCCAGAAAGACAGGAGCTCCTGAGTTGAAATCCTTGCTTTGATGCCGATTGAGTGTTAAGAAGGGTTGATCCTGAGATACTTAACCTTTCTTCCTTTGTTTCCCCCTATGTGCAATGGGAATAGCTCACAGGAGTGCTGTGAGGACTAAATACTGAACTAATATTAGCACCTTGTGGGGGAAAGGGCACAATATAAAAACCAAATATTAACAACATCTAGTTACGGCTAATACAGAGTTCAAAGAGAACATATTCATAACATTTTACATAGTCCGTGTTATAAATGTGAGCAACAGAGTTCATTCTTTTGCCACATTTATTTATTTAGACTTATTTCAAATGCACACGTTGAAAGCTCCAGCCTGTACAAGCTTACAACTCTGTCAGAAACAAAGTTGTGAGATGTTGAATGTAATGCTAAGGAAGAAACTTTCTTCTAGTTCCAGTTACAGTAGAACATTACACACTTCTATGCTTCAGATTCCTTTGGCCAGGAGGCTTATTTGGCAGGAATGGACAAGATCATGCCAGTCAAGCAGGAAAGAATGGCTTTATCCCACGGGAGAGAATTTGGTAACAGAACAAGTTGGAATATCGCATGTGCAGAAATCTGACTAAAAATCGGTCACAACCAATTCTTCTCTAGCCACCTCCTGTATGAGTCAATGAGCATGTGATGATTCAACAGCTACCAACCTGAAGGTTTATCAGTAATATTGTAAGTAGAGCATTTATCAGTAATACAGTACATAGCTAAGGAAATTAGTTGTACCAGCTTGAAAGAGCTCACAGAAGAACTGCCACATTGACACTTTTGAATTGTTAAACACAGGAGTGGTGATAAATATTTCAGAATGAACAATACAGACAAATGACCCCTAGCTAAATTCAAGACCACCTCTTTTTAAGACTTGTCCTGAAGGGTATTTGAAACCAATTAGTGGTCTCATTTCTACAGCTTGAAAACATTGCTGCTTGCTCACTCATAGTGTGAACAAAGCAGTGGAACTCACTCCTTTCCCCTCCAGTGGTGTAGATTTTTTCTTGTAGCATGACCATTTCTGGCCCCTTGTATGCTGATTGGCATCCTCCCTTTCCTTTTGGACCAAATGTTCATGTGTTTCTGCTTTCAACTTAGTCCTGCAAAAACCCTGGTGTGCATTCACTTAAGAGTTTTTGTCCCTAATCAGAGCGGTCCCTAATCAGAGGGGTGGCCGTGTTAGTCTGGATCTGTAAAAAGTGGCAGAGAGTCCTGTGACACCTTATAGACGAACAGATGTATCGGAGCATAAGCTTTCGTAGTCTATAAGGTGCCACAGGACTCTTTGCCGCTTTGACTCTTCAGCATATTCCAAATTTGGTGTGATGTGTGTGCTGTTATTGTTAGTAAAGCACTTGATAGGGAGAGTACTTTAGAAATCTTTATTCTCCTCCAACTGAGCTGCAGTAAAATAATGCATTAAATATCACTCCTGAGAGATGGGACAACCTGGTTGACGAGACAGGAACTTCCCCTCACTTGCAAACCAGCGTAAATTAAGAGCCGGATCATACCTTCTTGCAAGACTCGTTCTGGGGAGGAAAATTTTGCAGTGGTTCCAGTATGAAGTTGCCCCCACATTTTTCCATGTGGGAGGGGGGAAATACATTGACAGACATTCGGTACCCACATGAAGAAGCAGGGGATTTGGCTCCCAAGTCAGCTCCAGGGGTTTTGATGCCAATGTGTCTTTCTAGCCTACCCAGGCATTTCCTTGCTTCAGAGTGCTTTATTTTCATCAGTTTCTAAATCTTGATGAAATAATGTTATGTTAGCAGGATTGGGGGGGGAGGTTAGCAGAGAAATTACTATTTTTTTTTATTAAATGCCAGGTGATGTAGAACATTCTCAGTCTTAAGCTATTGGAAACAACTTTTATGCCACTGTAGACTATTATCAGACAATAAATAACTACCATCTGACTGAGAGAGTTTAGCAGAACGAAACCTCTTAAAACTAAACTGCAGGCCTTTCTTTGGACTCTCATACTCACCAGCTCTGAATTCTAGAAGTTAAAAGTTTAGCACGGCACAACTATTTTACTAAATAAGCCTTTTCTTACGAGACATCCAGTTGGAATGAATCTTTTAAAATATATTCTGGTTTTATCATTTCTCTTTTGTATAGCTACTTAGGAACTATGAGAGTAGAATTCACAACCAGGATCTGGGTTCATTGAGTCAGGTAAATACAGCTGGCTGGAAAATGGGGAATAATTATCAGTGTTTCATTTTTTGATTGAAGTTTCCAATCGGCCCTATAGATAAGGGCTTTTCTTGCTTCTACTTGTAAATTAATTATTTGGATAAATTCACCTATTAGCTGGTTTTCTTAAATCTTTGAGGATTTTTTTTAAATCCTGCCACAGTGTGATTCTTCACCATTGATTCTGTGCCTATATAGCTGAACTGTCACTTGCCTAGGTAGGTGGGACATTCATTTCTGGAATTTGTGTTCTCTAGTGGTCATTCAGAGATGGTTTCTGGCTATTTTTAGTTAATAGGGCAAGATGCCTCTAGTTTGCTTTGGTTTCCCTTAGTGTTGAGGTTTGTCATCCCCTCATGGAAAGCACTCGCTAAGTGCGGTGGTAACTGAAAGATCAGTGGGCAGTTTTGGCCAGTTGATGGAGATGGCTTAGAGTTGAGTTCGCTTGTTGTTTAGGCAATAATATATTTATTTAATGTTGTAATGGAGTCCAAGTATTGTGGTGAGTGGCACCCAAGAAATGCTTTAAAAGATGTTTAAAATTGGTGTCTTCCATTGTATTATCTACAACTGTGCTTGGCAGAATTTGATTTTTATTTTTTTAATAATTTCAATGGATAATATCAATGTTTATTTGTAAGCATTTTTTAAAGATTTTTATCAATTAAGTTTTCATAGTTCTGTGAATATATGGGGTGGCAGACAATTTTTATTTAATGATAGTAGACATTTCGATTCAGAAAGTTAAAGCTTTATCAACAGTTAACACACTGTCAACTTCATGTGTCAAAATATACCAAGTAAATATCCTTAAATCAACCAATCGTACCTGTTTTTACTATTCATTCACTAGTCCCTTTGTAACCAGCCTTATTCAGGTCTAAATCACTGGATTTGGACTCTCATAAGTTCTCAAGCAGCATTTTTCTTACATTGTCTAGCTGTACATTTGAATGATTCTAGATGGAAATATATTTTTGTCTATTTGCATATGTCCATGAAATCGACATTGATCAGTAAAAATCTAATTCTTCCAAGCTCCTCTAAAACAGGTTTGAATTTCCTTCAATCAAACACAGGGGTTTGGGGCAGATGAGAGCAACAGTGAAGAGGTTGTGAGTCAAGGCATCACAAATATCCCGATGCCTCTATGAAATGAAAGGGACTGTATTAACCAAATGATACATGAATCAACTTGCTCTGCGCTTCCCTCGTTGGGAAAGCGTTCTTAGATGTTCTGTTTGTTTGGCTCACAGTCACGATTCAGATGTGGGGAAATGTAGAAATAGTCTGAGTTGCACAGCAAAGTGGTAATGTTGCTTTTCTGAACTAAACCTTCAAGTTAAATGTTTCTGTACAGCTTCAGTTTGAATACCACTCCCAGTTTTATATAGTAGGACTGAAGAAATGAAATGCACCCAGCTCATAAAGGATGCTGTACTTCTCCCTCCTCCTCCCCGCCAAAAAAACCACCCTTTGATCCAAACAACCTTGAGTTTTGGGGAAATTTAGACCCCAGTCCAAACTTATTGCATTATCGTATACGGATTACTGTTTTATTGTTGCTAGCAGAACCAGGGAGCAGAGGGAGAGGGCTAACTGAGCCTACCAGCCTCCCTCCAGAGCCAAAACTTTGGAAGCCACATGGCCCCAGCAGTTATCCCCATCTCTCTTGCCAGCAGCACCAGGAGGTGGTGCCTTTATATTCCCAGGGATGCCATCAGTTCCAGACTCTGTCAGCTGTTTTGTGGAAGACATGGTACAAATGGCCTTTGGTTAATACCATATCCTAATTATAACTGGATGTCGTATTTAAATATTCATTTGAAGTGAAACAAAATTGATAAGATCATAAATATGCAGGGCTAGATCCTCAGTGGGTATAAATCAGCATAGCTCTATAAACATCAATGAAGCTATGGCAGTTCATACCACCTAAGCAACTGGACCCTACTATGGAGTTAGTTTTCTGTAAAGTATCCAGTTGACACTGAGCCATGAAGTGCTCCATTATATAATCAGAAAAAGTGGAGTCCCTTTCCCAAATTTTATGTTCAGATCCACCCTGGAGTACACAATTACCTAATTATGCCCATATGTCTGTGCAGTTTTGTGTATTGTGAGGTTATTTTTCTGTGTTACTACTACATCATCCTTGTGTTTGTGTATAGAGCAAAATTAGAAAAGAGGAGAGAAATGCTCAGATGTACAACGAAATAGCTACACCATAAGGTTTAGAGCCATTCTCCCTTAACTATGTTGAAACCAGCAATAGTAAAGACATTCTGCATTATTACTCAAAAGTTGCATCCCGTGGTTTTGCACAACATCAGGATTGCCCTCAGTCTGAAATCTTGAATTGCAGCTTTACTGGGTGGGTCTTGGAAGAATTTGAAGGCGTTCTGCAGATGGGGCGTGTTTACCTATGAGAAAGTAGCCAGCATGTATGCCTGTTTTTTGCTAACACACTAGCATGCTCTGTGACTGAACCACTGTAAAGGTAGGCACTTTTTCTTTTCATGCTATATATTGAGGATCTGAGTTGTTAGCATGCACTGGTCTCTAACATTGTCTGGCTCATAAAGAAAAATAGCAATTCTATTAACACAACTTAAAACAAAGTGTTTGAATGAGCCAGATGTTTGGGATAGGTTTTAGCAAGCCATTATTTGAAAACTCCTTTTTATATTTTATGACTGATTCATTTGGAGATGGTTCTTGTATTTTGAAATAGGTTTACTTTTTAAATTCGTGAGTAAAGGTTAGAATAGCAGCTTTTGCCCCTCTCCTATTTTACCTATTTGATCACTATCCCATAAAGTTTTAATGGGATAGTGCTAAATTCTTACATTCAAGGAGTGAAAAATCATTTTTTAACAGGAAAACTCGGTGAACTAACTACAGAGATTTATGTTTGTTTCTTTTTGCAAGTTTTAGGAAAATACTTGAATTCAAGTCACATGAGAGAGATGGCTGTGGTTTTTGTGGGGATTTTTTTTAATTTTATTTTTGTAAAAAAAATAAAAATAAAAACCAAGAAAATTGTTCTACAGGAAAGAAAAAAAAAAGTAGATTTAATGTCAGAACATGAGATATCTGTTCTATATGAAGATCGTTCTGACCAAAGAGCTGAAACAGGTGTTGCCACAAATCGCACAGTGAAATGAGTTAGCACAACTATTACTTTCAGAGTGATGGTATCACACTTCGCATGCCCCTGCAGAGAGCTTTTTATGAGGAAACCCACACATTTTTTGGCCTATACCTTTTTTTTAAGATAGATTTTGTAATTTCCTAGCCTCCGTGTCAGAACCCCCCTCCCCCCCCCCCGACACACACCTCTTGTCATTAAATAAATGTTGACCAACTCTACTGGTAGACACATGAACCAATTTGCGTGCATTTCTGGGGCTGGCCAAACATATGGGATTCCTGTCATGAATCCGGTACCTGTATATTTAACCACATTTTCCACAGACCATGCTGTTTATAAAGTCATAACTAAATTAACTCAAAACCAGTTCAGAGGCTTTTTATCATATTCCTTATCCAGCATTATTTCAAGTTTAAAATAGTAGCTGTTTTTTGACATAGCTCTGATAAGAACTGTGTAGCGAGAGTTGAATTTTTTCACTTTCTCTCCTAACTCAGCAGAATGGATATAGTCAAACTCTCTAGAACAATTCATCTTTGGGCAGAGACACAGCATGAAAATTTTCAGCCTGAAAGGAGACTCTTTCCAAAAGTTTTGCACATGTGAAAACAGGGAAAGTATAATAAAAATTGAGCTGCTGTCTTAATTATAGCAATTGCTACTGAGTGAGCACTATTTTATATATGCTACAATAGTAATCAAATAGGTAATGTGATAGAGTAATAAAGGACATAAAAATCTTCTGACTCATAATTAAATGAAACGCTGTAGTTCAGATTTTATATTGTTATTAAGGAAATTTGGAGTTAGAGGTCCTACAGCAATCATAACTCAGCTCTGTTGTGCTTGCATATTAGTTTCTACTGTTTCCATCATAAGAGACCCAGCAAGTTTGACTACTTTCAGTTTTACTCTGCTCTGCCACCAATTATATTTGCATATTCCTCAGGGAATCGTCCATGCTGCAGCATAGATCCTGTGAAAACAAAGTTTAAATGGAACTTAGTGATTGCATATTCAAAGGAAGTTGATGGAGATGGCTCAGAGCTATCAACCTGCATTTCAGCACTTCACAGGTTAGAACATAGTGCAGACTATGCACCTGTCAAAACAGATGATCCATCTAAACCTGAGACACCTGATGCCAAGGATGCAGATTGGGCCATGTCTCTCTGATGGACAGATGCACAGGACTATCACTATTTTAGATTGAATTTGATTGACACTAAAATGGCCATTGGGACTATATTTTTAACATAAATATTATCAATGGTGAAATTAATTTTAAAATGTGATGCTGGGAGGATGTTGCAGAGAAACTAACCAACAGTGATGGGAAGGCAACCATAGGGAGCGAGTTTAGATCATGTGGAACTGCTCTGCTCTAGAGTTAACTCTTAAAAAAACCAAATCCTGGGAAGATTTGACTCTGGGCTTAAAAAACAAATAGGCACATACTTAGGCCATGGTCTTGTGATTGTTGAAGTCCATGGCAAGATTCCCATTGACGACAATGGTACAGGAGAAAAGATTGCTTGCAAAGAAAATCGAAGTGTGAAACGTAAAGAGTCAAGGGAAATTAGAAAATTGATAGTCTGTTTTTAAGCCAACCTCGTGGTTTTTTGAGGCCTGACTTTTTTTTTTTTAATGTTTGGGGTTGGCAATGCTGTGGCTAGCTCTGCTTCAGACATCTTTCCACGATAAGTGTAACTTCAACAAGCAGTTGGTTGGTCCCAAGGGCCTCCCACAATTTTCAAACCCTGCTCATTGCTCAAAGCCAAAAGTTTAGGTGGGACACTAATCCTTATTAATCCTTTTGAAAAGGGCTCTTTAATCCTCCTTGTAGCAGTCAGGCTAAATATTGTCCTGCTGCTTTGGAGCCTGCTATCTGAATGATTAGACGTGGCCTGGCAGTCTGGAGCATTGGCGTGACTGTCTCCTCATGGCTGCCTTATCAGGAGGAGCTATTCCGATAAATTAACTGCTGTGAATGGCACAGAGAATTGGGGTGAAGGTTTATTGCCATTGCTAAGCATATCTTCCCCCAATGGCGCCCTACGTTCCTCTTGACTTACTTCAACAAGACTCTTATCCTGCCTGAGGAGCACAGAGGGTTTTATGCTCCCTGTAACAAGGTGTGGCTTGCCCCAGGGGCTGGAGAACCCAAGGTTAAGCCGGCCTTATTATAGGATGAAACTCACCTGAGAGGGGTCCGGTGATTCCAGTACAAAAGGAGCAGGACTCAAGGGGGGAAGCCTAGGAAATGGCAGTAGGAGCAAGAAGGCTCCTTCAGGGCTCTGAGTCAGTACGGGGGGAAGCCCACGAAGCAGGAGAGAGTGAGGAAATCTCTTCAGGCAGGGAGGTACCTTGTATAACGGGGAAAGACTGCAAAGGCTCACCTGGAAAGGCCTGTAGAGAAGGGCAAACTGCAGGCATGAGGTGCTGGGAAGCAGAAGGATAGTCCCTGGGGAGGTGGGACTGTGCCCTGCTGAACCTGGGATGAAGATTGTGAATGTGTGCTTTATTTTGGATTATCAATAGAGAGACACTGAACTGGGGTTGGGGCCTACAGCTGGCATGCAGCTGAGGATTCAGTAAACTGGCCCCCAGGAAGGGATTGTTTGGATTGAGTGAGTTCTTCTTAAAGGGCCCTGTAGAGGGGGAAAACAGAGGTAGCGTGCCATAGAGAGACCTCTCGCCACGAGGCAGCACCTGGAAGATGGTTGCCTGTCTTGCACTCCCATTTAGAAGACTGAGCAAGGCTTTTATTGTTAGGATAGGCAGCAGAGTGCTAGTGCATGTGTCGTGGTACTAAGACTCTAAGCGTGTCCAGTACAAAATAGTTTTTTAGAAAAGCTGACGTGAATCCAAAGGAGCCGATTCTCTGCTAGTTAATAAAAGTGCTGTACCTTCTCCCCTGACCAGTCTGACTCTGGAATGGCTGCAAACACATGACATGGGGTCAGGTGCTTTGTCAAACTAAAGATGAAAGTAATTATTCCTTGGACTCTAGTGAAATCATTTCTTGCATTTTGGTGCTATTGCCTCGCATGGTAGGTCTAGCATTGCTACATGTACAAATGAAGCTCTTATTTAGCAGGTAGAAGGTGAATAGGATTTGGCGCAGAGCTGGATATGTTTGTAAGAGGTGCTGTAATCCCGGGAATTTTTTTTTTTTTAACCCATGAGACATTTTGTCTTTTCATTCATAATCAACGCAATTGAATTAAGCTCAAATGCAAATTTATGGAACTATGTGCCACCTTAATAAAAGATCATCTTGACCGTGAATACAGAATAACCATGCGAAAGCAATTGAACTTAACTCTAACATCATTTTCAATGACTCTACTGACTTGCAGCGTTTTGGAAAATGATGAATGGTAGATTTAAACCTGTAATTGATCCAATAGATGGCGGCTTAGTTTGGATTTAGGGAACCAAATGAAAAGGATTGGTGGGCTAGTTTTGCAAAGGGCGAGAGAAAGGGACACCTGACAATGAACCCTTCTTAAAAGTCAGAACATAAGTTGTTTGCTTTTATTTTTTGCATGTCTCTCAGTTTGGAAAAGGAAATGTAGTCATTAGTTTCAAGTCAATTTCACTGTCACATTCTCATGCACAAGCACAATGCTGAAGTTGTACCTTATACAGAGGATGGCGTGTTTGGCTTTGTTTTTATTTTGTTGTTCATTGGAATAATTTTACATTTTATTCTACTTTAATTTCACAGAACTATTTTTCTTGGCCTTAGATTTTGTAAAAGCATTTTTTTTTAAATCTTAATTTTGGGCCAAATGTGACTCAAGTATTCCTTTTGTTAGTCATATCAGAAGCTTGCTAGAGGGAGTGTGAATGGTCACTTGGCAGTGTTGTGAGAATTTTGCCATTTTACAATTATTTACAGAATTACTAAGGAACATCATTCAGCAGCTGTGTCTCAGTACTTATGAGCCTGGACCATTTTGGGTCCTCTAGAATCCTGCCAAGTTTATCAACTCTTTTATTTCTTATTCTATAAAGGTTCTTCTACCGCCCTCATCATTGTAGTATTTGAGTGTCTCCAAAAGTGCACTAAGCAACACCATTATTATCTGTGTGGTTCATTATCTCTCTTGCATTCTCTCCAGGGGGAGGATTGTATGGGGAGTGGAGGGGTTTGGGTTTGGTTATGGCAGAAAGTTCACTTGTGCCTCAGGAGCACAACTGTCAACCATGGTCTTCATACCAAGTTTTAGGTGATCTCTTAGATATGCTGGGACCAGGGCCTTACAGATAAGGAATGAGAACTTGAACTTGACTCGGTATCCTATGGGAAGCCCGTGAAGAGAGTGGAGAACAAGTCTGATGCATTCCTAGTAGCCGTTGTTGCTGAGAAGATGCTGCAGTGTTCTGTACTAGTTGGAGATTCCTAAGGTCTGATGGCTTTCTATCTACCTATATTGCATTATCATTGTGCAGCTCAGAGGAGACAACAGTATGTATAACTGCGGCCAAATCTTTGTCAGTTAGGATGGGATGGAGTCCCCTGCCAACTGGAAATGATAGGAAGTGTTACTTTCAGATTCTGTTATGTGAGAGATTAGTATCCAGGAGAACTCCTAACCTACAGACTTAATTGACCAGTTAGCCCTGAACCAAAGAAAACTACTCTGTTTCTGTGAACTCTTCAGAATGCTTTTCTCTGCCCACCAGCATCACCTCTGTCTTAAGTGGATTCAGCTTGCATCAAGAACCTCCTTTGCTACTCACTGGGGAAAACATAATGTCCCATCTACAGAAAAATGGTCTCCAGAGCCAATCTGCAGCACAGGAGGAGAGGCAAGGCTGGGGACTGGTATGAGAGAGTGAAGAGAGGGAGAGCAGTTCTTTAAGGGATTAGTTTGATTGCAGAAGGAAGGGTGCAGTTGAAGGAGTTGGAGCTATGTTGTCAAGATACAGCAAGGGTAGTTAGAGAAGAGGCATCTGAGGCCAATTGACTGGAGATCACAAAACGATTACGATGGGGTGTCTGGTAAATGGGGAATGGCATGAAGGAGTGGGGGAGAAAGAGAGGAAGTGGCTGAGGTGGTGAGTCATTCCAGCATTGAAGGTCACACAAATAGGTGAAAGAGAGGCCATGAGAGGGGTAGGAAGGGTGATCAGTGTGGATACTGAATGAATTCAAGTTAAAGGACAGGGAGACTGAGATGAGAAAGAAACGGGAGAGCCAGACATCAAAGCCAGAGAAGGAAGAAAAGGAGCCAAGGGCCCACGTATGTTAGGAGAGGGGAGAGATGAGTTGGATGGAGTGGACTTCAGAGAAGGAAAAAGTTGGCGGGAGGGAGGAGAAAGTATGGAAAAGACAAGGAGGATGCCAACATGTGGAGAAGATCCACCTCTCGGGGTGGGAGAGAAGGACTGGGCAACCCCTGGAGCAGAGTTGGAGGGAGATAGCCAAATTTCAGTGAGAAAGAGGAGGAAGCAGGGGGTGGATCACAAACTGAAATAAGCTATTTGGAAATGGGGCTTTAGTTCTGTATGGAGTGGGAGGGAAGGACCCAGAGAGCAGAGGGATGGGAAGAAGATTAGTAGGGAGCGAGCCCCTGCGGGTGGCTGAAGATAAGGAAGGGAACAGGCATAGGAGGAGTGCTTGTGTGGAACGTGTACTGCCAGAGGAGGGGGTGGAGACAAGAATGAGTGAGCCGAGACAATCGAGAGGTCTATGGCTGCAGCGATAGGAGGAAAAAAGGCAGCAGAACGCGTGGGAGCAGAATGGAAGGTGGTGGGGCGAGTGGAACAGGACGGGAAGGGTAAAGTAAATAAAGAACATGGACAACATCTGGAAGATGTAGTGAGAAGGAAAAGACAATGGTGCAGAGTGGGAGGGAATTTGTTTTATTTTAGATTTGCCTGTCATCCACTAGGATATATGGACCTAACCCCAGGCAGTGCTTCCATTAACTTCAGTGAGCAATGAATCAGGCCCTGCCCCTTGTGGGACAGTGCATTGTAGCTTTCAGTGCTTAAGATACTGCCTCGCACTTAAACAATAACAAATCTGGATTTGTGTCCTCCAGGTTTGTGCTTGTTTTTTGGGGGGGGTTCTTATTCTCCTTATGATGAACACCAGGCATGATGCAGTGTTCGTTTCTTCCAAGTTTCCATGTACCATTGTGCATTTGAAAGACTTGATAGGTTGACACTGATTGTGTCAGAACTTTCAGTTGTAGGAATACTATCCTGCAGCTGATTAGTGTTGGGACACACCACGTTAATAATCCCGAATATTTTCTAAATGCCTGTCTTTGTTTAGCTTTTTGTTTTTTAAAGGTACCTACTTTACATAGTAGGAGGTTGTATAATCTCATGAACTTGAGTTTGGGCAAAACATTTTCTCTTTTCACCTGCTAAGTGGTTGTATTCAGGAATCATAAAGGCAATCAACAATAGATCCTGGGATCCTTTACTGTGACGGACGGACGCTGCCTGGTGTTAGCAGACCACAAAGTCTGCTGCTAAACCCAACAGCAGCACCTTTGTAGCGTTCATTGCCTGGTCTTAAGCAGCAAACGCTGTGGTTGGTGAATCTGTGTCCTACTTAGTCTTAGCCCCCCAGCCCTTTCCCTGATTAGCATTGATGATTAATAGCTTGGAGTAGCTTCACTATCTCTCCTAGCATCTGGGAAACTTCAGTCATATCTGCTCTCCTCTAAGTCCCTGTACCAGCTTTTCCAGTCTTGTCACATAATTTAACCTTCCTAGTTCTTTGATCATTCTGTAGTCTGCTGGATCTGTTCTGTCTCTGTCTCTGCCCTGTAGGCAGTCTAGCAAGACACTTAGAGAAGCCATGGCTTCCTGCCCCTGCTTATGCAACCCCTGCATTCTATATGCCTTCTCACTATGTTAAAAGCTAAGGAAAGGCTCTCTCACCTACCTTCCCCCAAACTTTGGTTTGGATAAAATATCACCTATCCCTGAGTCTGGTTTTTGCTTTGCAAAAGAGTAGCTCAACTGAGATTTTTTTGTAAAGCCATTCTAGTTTTTGTGGAAAGGGGACAAATCCTAGCTGCCCGTCTGTACTTTCCCCAGAGTTTGGTGACCCAGATGCAATGGACCCTGGTTCCAAACAGCGCCTGGCTTTAGTTGGGGAAACCCAACCAATTAGGTTAAGTCAGATCAAAACCTGGCCTCCTTTGCCAAACCTATTAAAAGTACAAGGTGAAAATGTTTTAACAGAACATATCACAAAGTCTAAGCAATAGATCTGTAAAATGAGCATCACTTTGATATTCTCTGGCTGCATGTGTGCTTCATGCTTAAATTACATAAGGATTCAGTAGAGCCAGTCTGAAATTCCTCAACCGATCAGTCCTGATTTTCCTGTCTTTTCAGCAGGTTGTTAAAACTTGACTGGACAGGCCAGAGATGAAGGTCTTTCATTGGCAGTGGTGGATGAGCTTCCCTAATAGAATGTGTTTAATTTCTAGGATTCAAGGGAACTTTCCAGCTTCCCGAAGTATGTTTCATTGGGAGATCATGCTCTGCAAGGGCCCTGAAGTAAATGGCAAAGCTCTTATTCCTGTCACTGGGCAGTAGGGTTGGACTTCAGGGAAGTGGAGGTCTTTTCACAGTGGTTCAGCAGAGCATGGTGCATTCAACTGAACTTAATTCCAAACTAAACACACAATCTGTTTGGTTGGCTCTGTTTGGAACTAGGCGAAAAGAATGGTGAACATAGCTCTCTGAGCAAGCTGGAGACTGCCACTGGGCATGCTTTCAAGATTCATGCAAGAGCCAGCTTGCACTTACCTGCAGTGGGAGTAAGGTTTGGGACTACTGTCGGGGAAAAAACTACGTGAGTCTTATGCAAACAAAAAAAGTTGACTGTCCTTGGAATCCATGAATCAGAGTCTGATCTCAGTTCCTCTGGTGTAAATCCAGATAAACTCCATTATAGCTAGTGCAAGTACCCTAGATTTATGCCGCTGTAACTAACCTGAACAAAAGTCTGTGGGATATATCCAGGTTTACACTTGTGTGACCTGCGACCAGAATCTGGCTCTAAAAATTGCCGTTCAGTAGCACATTTATGTTAGAGCTGCAGGTTGGATGGCAGCCTGAAACAGGCTTGTTGTGAAAGCCGCTTAACCAAAACAGAAGTGCAGCCAGAAAATAGCAGGCATAAGGGAGTGCCCTGACTAGATCCGCTGGGCTTTGTGGTGCTGGAGCAGGTTTTGCCAACCTCTCTGAAATGCTGGCAGCTGGCATTTGGCAACTGCCAAGTATTTGCTATATTTAGGGTTGAAACAATTTCCAGTGTTTAAAGCGTGTGTTTGAAATTGGTGCTCGTGGAAAGTGCCAGATTTGCAGCCGTGGGGAGTGAAGTCCTCTGTCTACAGAATGCATACAGCATAAGCATTTACAGGGCAAGCTTCCCAGCTACTGCTCTGGCAATGTGCCTTAAACCTGACCTGGACTGTCGGTTCAGACTTAGGGTATGTCAACACTGCAATCCAAGGTGGGACTGCATCTTGGGTAGGCCTGCACTAGCTTTCCCTGCACCAGCATGGCTAACAGCAGCAGTGTAGCTGTGTCAGCATGAGCTGTAAGAGCACGCGGGGAACCCTGGGTATGTATTTGTGTTGCTAGGATTGCAGTGTAGAAATTCCCATAGCCTACCCTACCGGCATGCCCAGGTGTAAGAGAGGCCCCAGCAAGCCTCTCCCACCCAAGACACCCAGAACAGGGGGAGCACAAGCGGGGGAAGAAGCAAGTGCCCCTAGCACTGCTACGGGCAACGAATGGGGCATGTCTGGATGGGATCATGGCCCTGTGCCAGCTTGTGGCTGCAGGGAAGCGAAAGGTGAACAAGTGCAGCGACACCTTCCTAACAAGTGTAACGAGAAATGCTGCATGCGCCCCTCCCTGTCCCCAAAGAGTCCTGGAGGCAAAGGGGCTGGCTAAGGTGCAGGGTGTGCCCCTTTCCCCCAAGCATCTCACAGCCTTCAAAGCCGCAGATTAGTCTTTACTGGGCAAAAATCACCCAAAGTGACTGGCAACAACAGCAGCAGCAGTCAAAATACCGACGTGAAGTAGACGAGGAGGATCCCATTACTGGTGACGGGTGGTGAACAAGGCACAGGGTGTGGACTGTGTGGTGCAAGAGGGGGCACACGCAGAAAAAGCAGGCTAGGCAGGGTCCTGGGACCCTGCTTACAAAATAAATTGGGCTCTAGTATTAAAA
Organism: Mauremys reevesii; assembly: GCF_016161935.1. Classification (NCBI taxonomy): domain Eukaryota; kingdom Metazoa; phylum Chordata; order Testudines; family Geoemydidae; genus Mauremys; species Mauremys reevesii. The sequence goes on from NC_052632.1 coordinate 7,972,896, forward strand.
CATAAGGCTGCAATGGAGGTTTTCTGGGACCAGCTGTTGCGCATCAGTGGAAGTGCTTGGAGAGAAAGTTGGGGAGCAAAGGTGGATGGGGATAACTGGGGGCAGCTGAGGAGAATTGTATGTATTCATAAGCTTGATGAAAGGAAAAATAAAGTGTCAAGGGGGCAATGGGATGGATCATTTGATGATTACCTGTTCTGGTCATTCCCTCTGGGGCACCTGGCACCGGCCACTGCCGGAAGACAGGATACTGGGCTAGATGAACCTTTGGTATGGCCGTTCTTATGTGGACTTAGAGGGAGGAGTTTTCAAAATTCCACTGGATTTAGGAAGGTGGTATCTGGCATAACTGAAACAAACATGGAGCAGGCAGTGGTTGCAGGATGTTTTTATTACAGAGGTGGGCAAACTACGGCCCGCGGGCCACATCTGTCCCGTGGGTGCCCGGCCCCTGAGCTTCCGGCTGGGGAGGCTAGTCCACAGCCCCTCCCCCGCTGTCCTCCCCTCTCCCGCAGAGTCGCGCGGGCTGTGCGCTCCTGCCGAGCAGAGCGGCGGCGTGTCTGGCTCTGGCCGGCGCGGCAGCCAGACATGCTGCTCTACATGCTCTGCTTGGCATGGTAAGTGGGCCGGAGGCTTGTGTAAGGGGCGGTCAAGAGACAGTCGGGGGCAGTCAGGGGACAGGGAGCAGGGGATGGTTGAATGGGGCAGAGGTTCGGGGGGGAGCAGTCAGGGGATGGGGAATGGGGCTAGATAGGTGTGGTGTCCCAGGGGGCCTATTGGAGGGGGGTGGGGGGGTCGGGGCACTCAGGGGACTGAGAGCAGGGGGGTTGGATGGGGGTGGGGCCCCAGGGGGCGGTTAGGGGACAAGGAGAAGGGGGGGTTGGATGGGTCAGGGGTCTTGAGGGGGGCAGTCAGGGGCAGGAAGTGGGAGGAGGCGGATAGGGGGTGGGGGCCAGGCTGTTTGGGGAGGCACAGCCTTCCCTACCCAGCCCTCCATCCAGTTTTGCAACCCCAATGTGGGCCTCAGGCCAAAATGTTTGCCCACCCCTATTTTATTAGGATACCAAAAAACAATCAAATGATAAATGTAAGGGATAAAACTACTAGGCAGTCCAGCACTCCAGACAGACCATGCTGTTTTGCTGAGCTGAGATCAGAGACTAAGTCCTGACTCTCAGGCCAAGGTAGTGCCTTGAGCAGCTTCCTGGTGGAAGGGACTGTTCTGTTCAAGGGCCTACCCTGCCCCTCCCCATCAAAGCACAGAGTAATATTAATATGTTCCTAATGGACTTGCATCTAGCATTACTTGCCTGGTGGAAGCGTCCTGTGGGAGGAGAAAAGAGGAATCTCAGAGGACCTTCCTTGTCTAGCATAGGAAAAGTTGCATGCATATTTGTTTGGTATCTTCCTAGCAGAATGGGAGGGTCTGCATTTTGTTTGAATTGTGGTGCAGAAGTAGAGAACTGTGCCACAGGGATATGCCCCAGAATCCCATTCATAGAGGCATTCTGCATGCTCCCATGGATTCAGGTTTATTGAGAAGAAGAAGCAGGGCCCGTGAATCTCATGCTGCGTGGATCCACCAGTCATTGCTGTGAATCCGGGAGACAGGAGCTGTGAGGGCTACAGCAGAAGCCTTCATGCTGTAGTAGAAACTTCAGGGGCTCTATGCTGCTGCTGCAGAGTCTGGCTGGGACTGGATGAATCCTTCGCCTTCCCAGTGCTGCAGAAACCCCCTGAATTGTACTCTGCCACTCGTGTTTGGTATCTGTGTGTGCATACCATTTAAACGTAAGGGCCTGATCCAAAGATTTCCATTCACATCAGTGGGTTGTGGCTCAGACCCTAAGGCCCTAATTCAGCAAAGCACTTAAGCATGTGCTTTGTGGGGAGGGATAGCTCAGTGCTTTGAGCATTGGCCTGCTAAACCTAGGGTGGTGAGTTCCCTCCTTGATGGGGCTGGGGGGGGACTGTCAGGGACAATACTTGGTCCTGCTAGTGAAGGCAGGGGGCTGGACTCAATGACCTTTCAAGGTCCCTTCCAGTTCTATGAGATAGGTGTATCTCTCTCTCTATATATATATATATAATTATTATTTTATTTTAAATGCTTTGCTGAAAGGGAATGAATTGCTGCATCTGGACCTAAAACAGTAAAGTTATTAAATACTACAGTAGCAGTAGTATTGGCACACAGTACTGGAAGGAGGAGATTTTAAAATCCCAAGATCTTCACTGTCCTCAATATTTCAATATGTCAGGTGTATAAAATCCATGGTGCACCACAGCATGGGGGGAACTTTGGTGCTCTGTCCACTGTTACATCAGACTGGTCTCTTTTTATGTGCATTGTAAACTCTGACAGCATTTGACAGTTTGTAATTTAGTTTGTTTAAAAAAAAAAATTCAGAGGAATGACTGTATAATGGAGTCTCTCAACGTAGTCTGTAAACCTCTGTGTCTGAACTAAAAAATCAGATTTTAAAGCTCTGCTTCATTATCATGGCGCCTGCTAGCTGTAGTTAAGAGTCTGTTAACAGTCCCATTATAAATCCCTACTTCTAGGAGTTTATAATTCAGCAATAAAAATTTGCTGTAGGCCAAAACTCAGCATACAAGGTCTCTGCCCAGGAACAACATGATTATCCCTCTCGCCCCCTCCCTCCGACTTTAATTTATACATATACATATATATACCAACACAATCCATGCAGTAGATTTTTATAATCCCCTTTTGGTATTTAAAATATTAAATGGGTGAGTTATTAATGTTTCAATACTGACTACTGTCTATGGCCAGTAACTTCATTAAAAGTATCTGGATTACCGCAGCTCCATATGATACAGTCCTGTGACACACAAGTTGTTTCACAGGTCTGCTGGAAGGCTCTAGAAGAGACCGCTCTCTTTTAAGAAAGCATCTAAAACTGGATGCACAATAAATTGACTTTTGCAGTTGAGTAAAAATGCATCTCTGAAATGGACTAAGGTCTGAATCTGGAAAGTTTGCGTGTCAAAGCCGGTGCAGGTAGAAGCTGCGGGTGAGTGCAAAGTTAAGAGCTAGGTGGTATCCTCAGCACTGAACAATCCTTTACTGAGGAGACATGAGCTCACATGCAATCTTCAGCATGCACATAATGGGATAAACTCTTAGCATTCAATCCTGCACACACTGAAGACTGGTTTCAAAGTAGCAGCCATGTTAGTCTGTATCCGCAAAAAGAACAGGAGTACTTGTGGCACCTTAGAGACTAACCAATTTATTTGAGCATAAGCTTTCGTGGGCTAAAACACTGAAGATTGCAAACCATCCCAATGGGGAAGAAGTACCACACTTTAGGTAGAGTTGGTTGAAATTTTCCCAACAGAGCACTTTTCCATCTGAAAATGCTGATTCAATTAAATTGATACATTTGCTGCAATGTGTCAACTCTGGTGAAATTTTAAACAGAAATGATGCGTTTTGACCTTATTCTTGTGAATAATATTGGGTAAAACACCCTATATTTTATCAAAACAAAATGCTTCAATTAACCCCAAACACAATTTTCCCAAACTTTTAATTTAGTGTGAAATTCTGATTGGGGGGGGGGGCATTTCCTTCTCTTTTGGAACTAAGGCAAATTTCAAAATTGCAGAATTTCCCACAAAACAAAATAGTTGGTTTCTGCACAGCTCTATTTTATAAGGCTGGTCTCTGTAAATATGATGTTCGGCACTATGGATAGCTCTGTTTGCAGAATTAGGACCCAAGAGTCTTTTGCAACCAGTCTACTAAGCAGGAGTGATGTGACAACCAAACATTAGCAGCCTCACCAATACAGAATTGGGTTCCCATTTGCTTTTTTATCCCTTTTTATCTTGCACTTAATTTAGACCAGCAGTACTCTACACAAGTGTTGTGCAAGCCCATCCTGTGTATTTATACACTAGACTATAAATGTGGGTTCAGTAGATCTGACTGATTATTAACTAAGCTATTGTAAATTGAAATGAACCAGCACAGAGGAAAAATTGTAGTCAGCAAGGTCTCTTCCCAAAAGGACAATGCTTATTAATAATTCAAAATAAGATAACATACGTGGAAAAGGAAACCGAAAATGCCCCAGCCTAAGGCATCATTCTAGTTCTGTAATCCTGAACATGGAGCCCAGCTTGCCCAGATGCTTTCTGCTATCTCTGGTTTCCAAACATCTGGGCATCCTGAGCACCTGTGCAGGAGGAGAGAGATGCTAGGCTGAAGTTAACCCCTTGCTTACTTTAAACAAGGAATTGCTCCTGCAGCTGTTTCATATAGACAGCCAGTCAGATTCTCAGTTGGTATAAATCAGCATAGAGTCTTTGAAGTCATGGAGTGACACCAATTTCCACCTTCATTTTTCATTTGCCATTATTTTTTATTAATCCTAACCACATACTCTGAACAATAATTCTCAATATATTATTTTCTATTGATATACATATGGTTTCTCTTCAATGTCAGGACAAATTTGAAATTCTTCTTCTACCTGCTTAGCATGGCATATGTATTAAAGACACTCAACAGCTGGTTCTGGTGGGAGAACTTATGGATGCCTGCCAATTGCACATGGGCAGATCTTGAAGACCATGATGGCATCGTCTTTCCAAAGCCATATCAATTATATGCCACGATACCATATGCTTTTGTGATGCTGATGGTCCGATTCTTGATAGAAAGGTAAGAAACTTGTATGTAATTTTACTTTATTTCCTCCCCTCAGCTCCAAGGATATTAGCAAACTAAAATAAGTTTAGTTCTGTATGTGAATTCTTTCAGAAAGATGGGTTTGGCCAATGGTTACACTAGAAAGGTATAATACAGGTAACACAGCAGGTGATAAAAGTAGAAAAAGTTTATAGGAATTTTGCCATTATTAAAGTCATGTGACTCTCCACCACCCAGTTTCACAGTTTGAATCCTGCAGCTCAGTTTACAAAAGTGGGAAGTGATTGTTCCTGAAGGTATGTTTAGAGGCTGGAGTTTGAGAAGAGACCATAATTTCCTCCCCCCTAGATGAAATCAACTCATAAAATATTCTGATGCCCTTTACTTACCTCACACTGGTCCAGCTCCTCCTTCCTCTCCCTGAGTCTTCAGATCAGTTGTGTAGGATTGAGATATAGCAAATCTACACGTTCTGGAGGGGTCGCAAAGTTCTGCGTCAGCATTTCATGCAGTTCTAGTGAAGATGATCTTTTTAAAAAAATCTGGCACCGAACATTGAACTGTTGCTGCAAGCTGTGATCTTACAGGACAGATTGCGGTTGGCACCGTGAGGTTGAGGCATGAGCATGTTAAGCTTTGCAGTCCCCCTCCCCCTGTTTTTTTTTACTTCATTCTTTTTGTTTAAAAAAATGCTATTAGTATGGTTTTTAAAACTATTTCAGGGTAGAATGGGGCTATTTGGAGAGTTGTAAATTGGACAAACTTAAGACAAAATCAGACAAAATCACTTGTGTTCAGGATCAAAAATAATGTGGATTAAATGTTTATAACAATTCAGAGTCTTATTCTCCTGAGCAAATGCTTGCCCAATTGTGCCTTGCTTCATTGCCATTTTGAAACGGCTCATCTGCTCAATTAGCCATCCAGCTGGCCAGCAGTTTATCTGCTTTCGAGCATGGAAGATGCTGACCACTTCTCTGGGTAATAAGAACTCACTTTAAGCAGGACACCAGCAGGGGAGAGAGGACTTATTCCAAAGAGACCTACCTAACTAGGTCAGCCATGCCAGCAGCACATTCCGCAGCTGTGGGAGATGGAGCAGAAAACAGCTGCTTCTGCCCTCCAGATGCTGTGCCATTTGTCAATCAAACCAGCCACCTCTCAGAGAATGTCAATTGGCTGATGGTGAGGTGACCCTCCTAATAAGCAAGGTGCCTTATTGACTGGAAGGTGCTGAGACAGCCTTGGAAGGGAATAGATCCCCTTCCTCCCCCTGATCTGGGTAAGCAGTACTCCCCAGCAGCTCCTCCTCCTCCTCCTCAGACTCCTGTGATGAGAGCTCCCCTCTCTATTTAGGCTGCCTTGACTATTGCATAACATCTCTCCACTAGCAGCCCAGCCTGGCTCTGAGAAATGTAGGGGTGGAAAAGCCAAGAACTTTCCTTTGCAATGTACAGCATTTCAGGACCATGTTTAATTAAAAACCATCCATCGAGCAGGAAGATGCTGTTTTCTGCTTAACCAGGTTTCTGCTGTATGGATACCATTTTTTTTTTCTTAAGGCAGCTCTGCTGACGATGCTCATGAGTGTTCTACGTCTCCTATGACAGATGAACCAGGTTTCAGATTTAATTCCTTAGCAACCTTGAGGGCCAGCTGAATACCATTAACCATTGTGCATTTTGAGAGAGCTTTTCTGTTGTCTTTTTCAGATATATTGCCATACCTCTAGCAAAAGCTTTAGGTATAAAGAACGTAACACGAGTGAAGCCGCAGCCAAATGCTGTTTTAGAGAAGTATTTCCGAAAATGCACAAAACATCCATCCCAAGTAAGGATTCTAATTCTTTTAAGGTGCTTTGGGGGATGGAAAATCCCAACTCTTAATGTTTCAATCAGCTATCCACAGTGACATCATGCATCCAAGGGATGGATTCCAGCTGATTGAAGCATGATGTAATTCACTTGGATTTGTTTTACTACCCAGCTGGCAGGGTATGCAGCATCCAAAATATAAAATAAAAACATTAATAAAATGGTGTAATTTCTTGGCATGTTATTCTAGGTCAGATTGTTAATGTTACTTCTGGTGAACATCAATAATTCATCTCTAACTCCACTCGGAGAAAGCAGCAATGGACAGCTGTCGGTTAAAACAATATTATGCTATGCTTTAAAGGAATAAAATTGAAACAATAGGCTGGAAGCCGTCTGATTGGCTCTTCTGTGCTTAGTCATAGGCTGCATGCGGGATAAAAATACCTTTGATAATGTGTGGTCGGTTTTGAAACCAAAACACGAGCAATTAAAATAAAACTCCATTTTGCAAACGCAGAAAATGAATCAGTCTGTTCGTGGGAGGGACATACCGCAGCATGAACATTGTCTGAAAATACTCCCTTTCTTAACATGGCCAGTGGAGATATACTTCCCATGCCTAAGAGAAAGGAGTAAGGGCTAGAACCACAAACTAAACTGGAGCTGCAAGGTTCTATTCCTGGCACTACCACTGGCTTACTTTCTCTTTAGCCCGGTATGGCCAAAGAGGGGCCTGCTAATGGGATCAGACCTAAATTGCACATGCAAACTCCTCTACCTTGGGCAAGTAGCTAGACTTCTCTTCTTCACTTCCCCATCTGTACACAAAGGTGACAATTACCCATCGACCAGCATAGGATTAATCTTTGAAGATAAGTGCCAAGTTTTAATTATTTTATCTCCATGCAACAGATGAGGAAACTGAGGCAGAGAGAGAGTGTGTCATACAGCAACTTTTTGCCGCTGGGATCTCCTTTGACTCCCAGACCTGTGACTTAACCACAAGATCATCCTCCTTCACTTTATACAATAAATAATATAATAACCAGTTGTCATTGGCTAAAGCCACTTTGTAGCTTCTAGAGTGTCAATGAGTAACTTACATGGCACTGTACCAAATCCTCCTCGCTCAAATCTCTCATTCATAGCCGTAAATGCTGCAGTGATGAAAAACAAATGTTAACTTCTTGAATCCTCTGAGGCGAACAGAAAGACAATTGTTCTACTTCTAGACCTGTAAATCTCACATCTGCTTCATTTACATGCATGAGACCTACGGAGCTTGCGTCATAAAACTGCACAATATGTCCATGGCGAGGGGCGAATCAGTGTCCTTTTTACAGAGAATAGCTGACAGATAACATGTCAAGGATGAATGTTTAAGAATTAGATCCAAAAGCTATCAGGCAAACTGTAAATAGATCACATTAATGGTTTGGTTTTTAAAAAATTGACTGACCTGCCTATTTCGGGACGTTGTTCTTTAAAATACAAAGTCGGCGGAGCTGGTACCTGATGTAGATGTTACTTTTTGTCACTGACACACTTCTCTCCTTTTGCAGTCTGAGATTCAAGGCCTGGCCAAAAAGTGTAACTGGACAGTTCATTTGGTGGAAAAGTGGTTTAGGAGACGGCGAAATCTTGAGCTCCCAACGATGCTTCAGAAATTCCAGGAAGCTTGGTAGGAAGAGAAAAGTACCTTTATTGTGGGCCTGCATATTTCAAAAGGGGCTACTAATTTTGGGTGCCCAACTTGAGTTCCCCTTAAGTGGGCTCACTTATTTCAGCTGCCTAGAGCTTTTTGGCCTCTAAGGTATGACAAGTAGAGCCCCTCTAATCATCCCCATTTTACAGATGGGGACACTGAGGCACAGGAAAGTGAAGGGACTTAACCAAGGCCTCACTGTAGGAAACTGGTAGAGCAGATAAAATCACCAAGGTCCTTTTCATTTTCCTGGTGCCAGGGATTCCCAAGCCCATATTGTTGGGAATAGCCCAATTATTTTTGCTGTCTTGGCAGTTAATGAAAGAACCATCATAAGGATTTAGCATTATAATGAGTGCTATGTAAGGTCCAAATCCTGCCTGCCATGTTCCACTAAATGGAGTGGGTTTCCAGGCAGGATTTAGGGACACTTTTGAATCTTAAAAATAATGATATGATAGAATATTGCATCTTTGTTAATTTCAGTAGTGATTGATTTTTGTAAAAAAAAAAAACAACAACCAATTCTATAGGTCCTGTATTTCACAACGGATGGGATGAAAACTTGTATGGTTGTGACAACACTAAATTCTGAACTCCTCTCACTCAGATAAATCATCTTACCGATGTGCTATTTAATATGTATATGCATGTGTTTTCACATGCATTCAGTCCCATTTAATATCCGTTCACTTAATAGATAATATTTTTATTATTGAATCTTTACTGAAATGTTTAGCAAATAGTATGTACCATTACACAAAAAAGAATAATTTAAAAAAAAATGAAGTTCTTTCTTTCTTATCAGGTGTATTTTTAAAGTTTGCAAGCAAATGGATGTCCTCTGTTCATCTGTCTCCAGTTTAGTGGGCTGATGTTTTACTTCAGCAGTTACTCTTCTTTCCTGAAGCAGCTTAGAATTTATCCTGGCATCTCACTGAAATCTTCTCTTTTATTCTTCATTGTGCTTGATATTTGTTCATCAGATGCAGCTACAGCACTTGCTGTCAATGGAAGCTTGCAGAGAATAGGAACAAACTTTTGTTTGCAAAAAGTGTGGGCTGAAAGAGAAGGTCTTGTTAGTCCTTGTTCAAATGTGTATTTGTGCTGCTATTGTGAAAGCCATTTTTGGGTTTAGGGGTCATATCAGGGAGCAGAAACAGCAGCCTGTGAATTAAGTGACCAGTGATACAGCATGAATACTGGATACTCATGGAGAACAGCTTCTGAACATAAACTGAAATATGGTCACATAAATCAGACATTAATAAATCATTTTGAATGGCAAAAATGTTCATCAGCAACAGAACCTGTGTCCAAGACAGACAAAGCATTTCAGAGTGAGATTTTCAAAAGCAGTTAAGGGTTTGTCTACACTTTTACTGCCTTAACTATGCTAGCATAATTCAAGTGATCAAAACGCCTAGTGTGGATGCACATATACTAGTCTAAAGTGCTCATAGCAGTATAGTTTATACTGGTTTTGGGGAACCAAAATAATCTATGCCTCTATTAGGCAGCTTTATGGCTACATAACTGCATCCATATCAGGGCTTTTACTGGCATAACTATTTTGGCAAAATGAATAATTATGCTGGCAAAACTTTACTAGTATAGATATGTCTAAGTGATATAGGAGTATAAATCCCATTGTCTTTCATTAGAACCTGTGAGTGAGCTTTGCTTTGGGTCCTGGGATTTGTTCAAATTACAAATTCACAGCAAAACAGAGGCCCCAGTCCTGCAAAGACTTACACATGAGCTGTCCCACTGAAGCCAGTGGGACTGCTCACATGCATAAACACATGCATAAATCGTTGTAGAGTTAGAGTCTAAGAGCTCAAATCCTGCAAGGTGCTGAACACTCTGGCCCTTTAAGCACAGGAATAGGCCCATTGAAGTCAATAGGATTATTCACATACTTAAAGTTAAGCACTTGCTTCACAGGATTAGGTATCTGCACCTTGCATGGTCAGGCCTGCAATGGGCTGAAAACTGGGGTGGGGGGGTGAAATCTGCATGAACCTCTACAAACTGCATATGCTGGCTAAGACGTTGATCCGCTCATTGGCTCCACCTGTGATGCTGGCTTTGAGCCAGGGCAGTGCAAGACAAGGTGGGGCTGCCTTTGTTCATACATGCTCTCCTAGGTTACAGTTCTCTCATCTTGTCTCAGATGATAATTGACATGAATTTGTGTTAGCAGAAGACTATAGTCATCTTCTCTGTATCTGTCTATGGATTAGTGCTAGTGTAGGCAGCTATCTTGTCTTATCTTCTTTAGCATGTCAAATCTGCTTGGTCATTCTGCAGCTCTGTTTCTTAACAGCATTATGAAACACTGTTAATTAAGAAAATGTTCTCACCAGATTTTGTGTCTCGTGTCTATCTCTACTCCCACTCTACTCCCGCCTCATGGCAGGAAAAAGTTCTTATTCAAATGTGACTAGCTGGCAGTAGGGGAGAGAGAGAGACTATGCGATGGGAAGTGTCGGGCAAACTTGACATAAGATGGTGCTAACAGCCTCGCCTATAACATACATACTGGTAAATCAATGCCATTTGCTATGGATGTTCATCGTCTTTCACGCTGGAAAAATATTGACACATTCTGTAAAGGCCATCAGAAGAGAGGGGTTACTTTAGACAATCATAACGGAGAAATGTGCACATTCCTTAGCCATATTGTGGTTATGTAAATCCCTACACCTGGTTAATAATAACGATTAGCCAATCCAAAAGAGAAATATTTGCATAATGGCGATTGAGAAATAATCATATGGTGATTGGTAGACACAACCAGGGAGAGGATAAAGCTGTATATTTTATGTCTCAGTAATTGTGCAGTCTCCAGCCACACTGATTGGCTGCCACAATTCCATTTCTGCATAATGTCTATGCAGGAGCAATTACTGTTCTGATTTTCCTGTTTTTGTTTTTGTTTTGCAGCTGGCGATTTTCATTTTATCTCACATCATCCATTGCTGGATTTATATTTCTATATGATGTAAGTTCATTTGGGGGAGATTTTCAATTCTTGTCACACTTTTAACAAAATAAGGGCACATTCCCAAGGCCTTTGCCTTCAGTGGATGATTTCCCATTGACTTCAATGGGCTTTGGATTCAGACCATAATACTGTTTTATAAAGTATTACAATCTAAATTACTGCCTAGTCTTTTCACCCAGATTTTATTTACATTTAAATTTACTATTATTCTTTCTCAGTAAAATGTAATTTTACATCTAACCAGCATTTTAAGGAAGAATTGTAAAAATTATTATTGTCAGGCAGTGTTGCGTTATTTAATAGATGGGTGGGTGATGGTTTTACAGTGTACCTCGGATTTCATGTAACGTGGTTGTATTTTCAAAATAAAAAACCAGGAGACTTTTGTTGTAACATTTTTTTAGAGTCACATTCAGACAAAAAACAAAAGGCCACTTTTTTTTTAAAATGTTCGCTGGGGTTGCTATTGTCAATACTCAACATCAGTGTGTGTGTTCTTGTTGGAGCAGAGGATTTTTCCCTGTAAGCTAATGTCCTGAATGAGTTTCTCAGGAAACACTGAACAGATGTCATTAACATTCATTCTGAGCGAAAGAACTACTTTGATGGTTTAGGTGCTCATTTTGGCTTTTTTCTTCACTCCAAGCACTGTTCATGTTGCTGAATGCTTGTTCTGCTGGAAAGATTGTGCCTGATAAAGACAGTACAAATTCCAATCACTGTAGCAATGTATCTTGAAAAAACTATACTTATAAAAGAAATCCAATGTCTTGAATGATAAAATGGAAAAATGAAATATTTCAGGTGCCCCAAAAATCTCCCGAGACATTTGGGATATCATATGAAGAACTGGGACTGGCACGTGATTGCTTTAGAGTACAGTTGATAGAGAAAATCGTAGTATGAGCATATAACTGATAATCCTGCTTCAACCTAGAGTTACTTTTTAAATATTTCTGAGCTAAGATTGACTAACTGCTCATTCTTTGTATGGTTGTGTCTTCCCCAGAAACCTTGGTTTTATGATATATGGCAAGTGTGGGTTGGCTATCCATTTCAGGTGAGCTCTTCAGAACCGTTGCATTGATTAACATGGTATTTTTGTTGTTTTCCCCAGTGGAGGAAATGGCCCTTTCACAGTTTAGATAGATGCATAGGCTTTTAATATAAATAAACTACTTCAGTTTCAGTTATCACATGTGTGAATATGTTAACATTTTAATTTGTAAATAATAATGATGGACTTGCATTTACTTGCAAAGCAGTGAAAATAAATCAGGTGCACGCTGCATATAGAGCAGGTCGCTGACAGAGAAGGCATACTAGAATCTGGAAGCGGAGCAGCTGAAGTAACTGGGAGTTTTGCCTGAATAAAGGCTGAAGGATTTGGCTCTCAGAATGTTTTGTTCCTTAATAAAGCTCAGAACATTACTTCAGTTCTCAAACTCAGATAAGTAGAAGAGCAAAAGCAGTGTAAATAAGTCCATGGTATTTTGTACTCATCTGTTGCAATGCATTGAAATGACTAGAGAAAAAATGGATATTTTCTTCCTTACAGTCCTTGCTGTTGTCCCAATATTGGTACTACATGGCCGAGATTAGTTTTTATTGGTCTCTGTTGTTTACCCTTGGTACTGACATCAAAAGGAAGGCAAGTATTTACAATTATTTGCAAGCAAAGTCTTTGATTCTCTTACGAGTGATACTCTTCTGTTAAGAAAACACTCTGGCAGGTGCTGAAATATTCAGTGCTTGAACCTTCAAGTCAGTAGCTATTTGCTGAATCTGATATAGCCAGGATGTCCTCAGCCATCCCTTTCCCCTATAACAATGAGTGGTGGGGGAAGGGGTGAGTGATATCTCACCCCAAAATAATCGGTCTGTGTAACCAGGAGTAAACCTCACCTCTGTAATATTCTCTGTGTGTGGGTAGGAGGCAGGGAGAAGGGGCCAGGAGTATCTCTCTCACCCCTGTAATAATTGTGTGTGTACTAAGAGGTATCCCTTGCCCTTGCAAGAAACCAACATCACAGTTATATCAAATCCAGCAAATGGGGTGGAGGGTCAGGGGGGACAAAAAGCTTGGTCCTTCCACTCCCAAACCACAGGATTCTACCACCTGAGCTGAAGGCGAATGCCCATACCTGGTAACAGTAGCAGGTCATATAGCCTCTCCATGGGGTCAGCCACTGGAGCAGGGTTTCTCAACCCATGAGTCGGGTTGCCAGAACGTTTCAAAGAGTCGCACAACAGCTCCTGTACCACGGGGCTGGCTGGGATGGCCTCCCTGCTCCAGACATTACAGCCTCTAAGGTCCCAACACCAATCAAGTTTAGCCCAGCCATCATGATGACGGGAGTCCGGGTAGGTCAAATTTGAGTGAGTGGCACTGTAACCCCATGAGCCAGGTCATAACTCCACTCACAAATTTGTTCCAGTCAGGACAGCGGGGCCAAACCTGAACGATGCTGCCACTCCAGAGGTTGCGATGCCCAGATTGGAGAGCCAAGTCCAGCCAGCACAGGAGTTGCAGGAGATGCAACTGTGGAGTGAGTGCCAGGCAGGACCCAAACCCTCCAGTGGGCAGGATCTGACCGAAACCACTTCAGGGCCTCCTCCCCAGGCTATGAACATTTACAAATGGGCCCTGAGCCCAAAAAGGTTGAGAACCACTGAGGAGAGGACAGCATCACTCTAGAACTTGTACACACACAGCCAGTACATTGCACGCTCTCTCTGTTTCCGTTGCAATCTCTAGTTTGGTAGCCAGCTAGTGCTAAATGTTAAATGTCTGTTTTGGAAAGTAATGGTGTTTGCTTTAAGTTTTGTTTTTTATTTTATTCATAGGACTTTATGGCCCATGTCATTCACCATTTGGCAGCCATTGTTTTGATGGCCTGTTCTTGGTGTAGCAATTATGTTCGTATTGGGACCTTAGTGATGATTGTACATGATACTGCAGACTTCTGGCTTGAGGTAAACCTCACAGTTAATTTTTATTGCTCAGGTTTTGTTCAGTGGCAGGTTTTTTCCCCTCTTTTTTCCCCCTTCTGTCCCCATTACGAAATGTTTTTATAGATTTGTAAGGCCAAGGGGACCATTAGATCACTTAGTCTGACCTCTTGTCATTGAATGACTTTGGGCAGTTGAAAACAGACAGGAAGAGAAGTCCTGTAGTGTGAAATTGGGGCTAGAATTTCAATGATACAAAATGAGACAAAATAGGCCAACCTATGGGCGGTTTGTAGCGATAGGCAAATCTTAAGAGGTTTGGTCTGGATGAGCATCTGAAACATTATCCAAACTCGCTTCACTTCTTAGGCATTTACATCTGTGGCCTGACCCTTAACGCTCTCTGAGCGTGGCACTGCTGATGAGTTCCACGAGATGAAACTTGTCCCTCTGCAGTGGGGCCAACACAAAGTGGTGCTTACGTCAGTGGAGTTACTTTAGATTTACACTAGTGTTACTGAGAGCAGAGTATGGCCCATGAACCTTTGTCCACACTTGGAAACAGCCCTGATTCAGTCATTTGGGGACAGTAATTGGGGTAGCTGCACTGGTGATGACCCTCTAAGCGCAGAGAAGGGTGTGCTGTGGCTTTATTGAACGAGACCATTCTCAGTTAACTCCATCAGTGAAAACCTCATTGTGGCAGACGCAGGCTTGGCCAATACACTGGGGATTGAACCAGGGACTTCCAGAGCTAAAAGCATGAGCCTCTAGAGTTTGAATTAAAGAGCCAAGCTGGGACATACTCATATCCTCTGTGGATCAGGCACTGAGAGAGACACATCAACATGCTCTTATCTACATGTAAAGGGTGAGCTCTGGTGAAGCTCTGGTGATTGCTAGCCACTGATGGCTGAATCCGGGCTATTCCTGAGTGTGTAGCAGGGCCTAAGTCTCCCTTCTCCTCCCTGACTGCAGTCCCTTTAAATCTGTTGCAAACCTGGGGAATGGAAGGTCTTGCAACTACCTTAATGTTCTAATCAGAGAGTTGTTGTAAGGCCTTTCACATAGAGTCCTTTCCTTTGACATGAAATGAGTGATATCAACATGGAATATGTTTTCTTGTTGTTTTATCAAGTAACATTAAAATGGTTGCTATTTTTGCCAAAGTGGATGGGAATTCTCTTTAATCTAAATCTTTAATTATAAGACCTTTAAATAGGAGCTATTTCTGAGGCTAATAAATGTCTCTGAACATGTTTTGGTTGGTTTTTATTCAATTTCAGTCAGCCAAAATGTTTAATTACGCTCGCTGGGAAAAAACCTGCAATGCTCTCTTCGTCATCTTCTCCGTCGTGTTCTTCATCACAAGGCTTATCCTTTTCCCTTTTTGGTAAGTAACATTTGGTTCAGTCACAACTCCTGTTTCATTTTCTTTTCAGAAGGAGGTTGGTTAAGGTATGGATGAAAAGGAAAAGGAACTGGCTGTGTTATGGCTTCAGGAGAAGATCTATTATTATTTTTCAGAGGTCAGCTTAGCAACCATTCAATGATAAATACAATGGGGATAATACCTAATCTTGGCTCATTAAAATTCTTAAGATGTGCAGCGTAGCTTGAGTTTACTACAATGGATTTTATGTAGCATTTTTCAGGGACAGAAGCTGGTTATATTAATAATATGCCTGCATGTTGATTGCCCAACCCTTTCTTAATTCTCTGTCGCTTTCTGTATTTCCAAAATGCCCCTATCTTTTTTCTTCCTGGTTTTGTTTTTTTTATTAACTGCACAGTGGTCTTCAGTCATTTTGCTTTATGCAGTCTTATGTTATCACTCTTAAGTTTGGAAACAGTTAATGAAGCAACTGAAGAGTATAAAACAAAAACAAACAACCTAGCTATGAAATTGAAGATGAGGCTCAAGAAAAAATAAACACATGAATTAATTAACAAAGAGCCAAATCCTAAATTCCTTCAGCATTTCACTGGAATAAGGATTTCAGGATTGGGCCTAGAGAATGGAGGGAATTAGCACTGAAAATGGTGGAGAAAATCTTTTGAGTAGCAATGTATGTATCCTACATACACTTTCCTGTTTGGAGATAATGGAATTTTTTAACCATATATAAACTATTTTCAGGCAACTCTCAAAATGCGTGGCTTAGGAAGACTATTTTAATAGCTAACTGTACATTCCAGTAGAGCCAAGATTTGTTATTGAATGTTTAGTCTTTGCAGTTTTAAATATTTTGAGTATATAGCAAGGTGATGAAGCTAATCAATTTAAAATAAAAAAAATCTAAATATCTCAGGCATGCACCAGGGGTTCCTTGTTTTGTAACAATTGCCTTTATTTTTCAGGATTTTACGTGGCACATTATATCTGCCTACATTTTACTCCTCAACAATCGTCATAGCATATTTCATCTTCAATGGGCAGCTTCTAATTCTGCAAGGGCTCCATATATACTGGGGCTACTTTGTTCTCAAAATTTTGAATAAATTCCTGTTCCTAAAGGTAAGTTATTCAGGCTTCTGCCGAAAGATGTGGGAAACCTCAAATACTGAATTGTATCTTTTGATAGAGTTACACAAAGATTCTTACTTTTTCCTTCACCTGTTAGGACCAGATTTTCAATGAGGCACTTAAATAAGGGAAAGATTTTCAGAAGTTGCGCAGCATCCAGCAGCTCCCATTGACACACCCATGGTCGGATTTTTATATGACCTCAGTTCCTCGTGCCTTGAGCCCTTTTGGAAATCTGGCCCCTCATTTGATGCTTACAAGGGAACTGAGCCTTCTTGAAAATCTGGGCCCAAAGCAGAGCTTTTTGGAAAATGTGGCACCTAGTGTAAGAAATTATTACTTGGCTTATGAAAATGAGCAGGTCAACCTTCTAAAGAATGAGAGGAAAGGAGAGGAATCAAATCTTTCAATGCCATATCAAGGTAAATAAGACAACTTGCAACCAAAGTTCTACGTGAGTGTCTAACTCTGAGCTCCTGTGCTTGCATCTGCTATCCTTACCCATTATAATCTTGGATATTAGAAAAAAAATAGGATGACCAGATAGCAAGTGTAAAAAATCAGGACAGGGGATGAGGGTAATAGGTGCCCACATAAGAAAAGGCCTCCAAAATCGGGACTTTCCCTATAAAATAGGGACATCTGGTCACCCTAAAAAAAAACCCAAAAAAACAGATACTGCCTTATATCATGAGACAGTAAAACCTTGTCTTTGCAACACCCAAGAGACCAGCAAGACTAATTTGCCTGGTGGACGTATGCTTGACTAAAAGTTGAACAAACATCTACTGTAAATTGAATGGCTAAACTGGTTGATTTAAGACACAATATGACTTACTAGTGACAGTCCTTAGTAAAGGCAGCCCTCTATATCCAGATCAGTATTAACAGCCAGACCTTAAACTGGTGTAAATTGATATAGCTCCATTGAAGCCCATAATGCTACACCAGTTTACACCAGTCAAAGCCCTTAGAGTGTAATTGCTTATGAAGATAAAAATTTGCCATTTCCTAAGTTATTTTTCCCTGGCTCTGTTCATTTGTAGTTTTAAATATTGTTCTATGAGATGTAGACATATAAATGGTGACGTATATTTTGCTGTTAATGCACTTCAGCCTAGAGCCATAGAATGAGTGTCCAGATAAGGACTGAATGCTGTGGTGCAGTTGGCTGCATTGCACATTTCTAAAATGAAATACCGTGGACTCTCTTGTAGCAATGTCATTCTCTCCTTTCCCCCTCCCCCCGAGACACTTTATTCTAAACTGAGGCTCACTTTAACTAGAACTGTGAAGCTCATTGAAACACTTTGGAAGTTTCCTTCTATTTGGAGTTTCATTACAGAGTTCGCTATAGGTGAAGTTCACCCGTCGGCAGCACACCAACAGAAGACTAGTGCACCATTAAGGCTAGAAACTAGTTCCACAGTGAATGAAGGGTTCCTATGTGAAACTGACAGCAAAGACCATTTTGGGAGGAGCCATGTACCATTTGAACGCCTAATGGAGTACCAGTTGCAGTGAACTGTGCAATCTTTTCACTGTAGCCTAGGCAGGGACAAAAGCAACATTTAGAAAAAGGATCTCAGAAGAAATGTTTAACATTCTGCTAATTAAGCCTGTGCCACTCTATTGAAACTAGTCAGTTTTTCTGAGGCTCCAAATTATGTAACTTAAAAAGGGCCAACAAGCTCAGTTATCTCAAACAGTTAACGATGTGGAACATCTTAGGAGAATAGAAATATTCCATTCTATTATTTTTTGTATTATTTTACTTTGAATAGAAATGTGTAAATATGCCATGAATTACACCCTGGAAATAACTAGTCAAGCACTTTATGCAGGCACAGATGTTAATTAAGAAAGATGCAGAAAACAAATTCCTTGTAAATCAGGAAAATGTAGATGCCTGGAACGGAATACTGAGTGAAAACGAAAAGTCAGAGCTGATTTATATAATCTGAGAGGCCCTGGGCAGGAAATGAGTCTACCACCGTATGGCACTGAACGTTGTGTGCTCCTTCTACGGGGGAGTTGAAGTAAAGGAGGAAGAGGGTGAAAAGCACGGCTTTCCGTTTGCTATTAAAATCTGCGGTCCCTGTGTTGGGTAGCATTTTGGCACAGCTCCCCCTTCCCAGTTGGCTGGTGCCGTGGGAGGGCCCTGCTGGAATGTGCTCATGGACTACAGCGATGAGGGCAGTGTAAGACTCTTTACAGAATAGAAGAGCTCCCCATTTACTTAACTGCTTATGTCTCTGTGAGGGACAGACGTGGTTTATTGTAAGTAACCACGGCCCAGGATTAACCATCGTAAGCAATAGAAAGGGGTCAAGCTGGCATCCTCGCGGTGGATTTTTGATTCTTTACACAGCCCTGTGAAAAGGCGGTGTCCAACAGCACTTTTACAGTGGCAGCAGCCGCAGCGCTAGTCCTGGCCAGCCCAGATGACTTCAGCTGGCTTGCATGTGGAGCCTGTTTTCCACAGCAGTGGCAAACTTGGCTGTGAAATCAGCTTGGGCCTCCAAAGATGCAAAGCCAACTTTGAAAAGAATGCTGTTTGCAAGGCAGCATCGTGAAGGAAAAGCCACTTCTAGAAGGCTTTTTTTTATAACACATTTATTATACGTATACGCTGCGCCAATAGCTGTTGCTATTTTAGTGGAGTACCAGTAAACCATCACCTTTGCGTTAGCAAAGATTTTAGTTTCTCTGCCCAAAATAAAGGGAATTCATTCAGAAAACAGGCCATTTTTGACTTTTTTTTTTTAAAGCAACAGCTTAAATGCTTAGAATGGAAAAACTAGGTCACTTTTGAACTGGGAAGAAGCTGTTGATGATGATCAACTGCATAGGGCCAGATCCTCCGGTGGGTGCTCAGCATACTTGAAGCACAAAATGTTTCTAAATCACTTTTGCATCCCCTGTGACCTGACCAGTTCTGTGTGGGCTGGATCCCCAGTGAAAATTATAGCAGCTCCACAGTCAACAGCTCCAAGGCTCTTGTTCCAGGAGCTAGGAATCTACCTACCTTTCTTAGGTCCTTATGACCCCCATTACCAGAGTATCTGAGCCACTTCACGATCTTTAATGGAGTTATCCTCACAATACCACTCTGAGCTAGGGAAGTGCTATTATCCTAACTTTGCAGATGGCAAACTAAGGGACAGAGCAGCTAAGCGACTTGCCCAAGGTCACACAGGAAGTCTATGGCAGAGCAGGGAACTGAAACTAGGTCTCCTGAGTCCCAAGTTAGCCTCTAACTGCTGGAAAAACCCTTCCTCTGGGTTGGAATGGTAAGGAGACCCTGTTGCCACTCCCTTTTCCCTCGCCATAACCTCTGTGCTGGCAGCCAAGTGAATAGTGTAGGGAACCACTGCACTACCTAAGGAACCTTGGGTAGGGAGAATCCTCCAATGGCTGGTGTGTTGAGGTACTTTGCCCTGGTCAGAGCAAGGCAGAGAATCTGGTGTTTACATAATCTCTTTCTATCCATATGGGCAAGAATTTAAAGGAACAGAACAATTGCATTTCTCAGGCAAACTCTTTTTATTTTAGTGAAACACAAAAATATTTCATAGTATCATAGAAGATTAGGGTTGGAAGAGACCTCAGGAGGTCATCTAGTTCAACCCCCTGCTCAAAGCAGGACCAACACCAACTAAATCATCCCAGCCAGGGCTTTGTCAAGCCGGGCCTTAAAAACCTCTAAGGATGGAGATTCCACCACCTCCCTAGGGAACCCATTCCAGTGCTTCACCACCCTCCTAGTGAAATAGTTTTTCCTAATATCCAACCTGGACCTCCCCCACTGCAACATGAGACCATTGCTCCTTGTTCTGTCATCTGCCACCACTGAGAACAGCCGAGCTCCATCCTCTTTGGAACCCCCCTTCAGGTAGTTGAAGGCTGCTATCAAATCCCCCCCCCCCATTCTTCTCTTCTGCAGACTAAATAATCCCAGTTCCCGCAGCCTCTCCTCATAAATCATGTGCCCCAGCCCCCTAATCATTTTTGTTGCCCTCTGCTGGATTCTCTCCAATTTGTCCACATCTCTTCTGTAGTGGGGGGGGGACCAAAAGTGGACGCAATACTCTAGATGTGACCTCACCAGTGCTGAATAGAGGGGAATAATCACTTCCCTCGATCTGCTGGCAACGCTCCTACTAATGCAGCCCAATATGCCATTAGCCTTCTTGGCAACAAGGCCACACTGTTGACTCGTATCCAGCTTCTTGTCCACTGTAATCCCCAGGTCCTTTTCTGCAGAACTGCCACTTAGCCAGTCGGTCCCCAGCCTGTGGCAGTGCATAGGATTCTTCCGTCCTAAGTGCAGGACTCTGCACTTGTCCTTGTTGAACCTCATCAGATTTCTTTTGGCCCAATCCTCCAAGTTGTCTAGGTTACTCTGGACCCCATCCCTACCCTCCAGCATATCTACCTCTCCCCAGCTTTGTGTCATCCATGAACTTGCAATCCATCCCATCATCCAGATTATTAATGAAGATGTTGCACAAAACCGGCCCCAGGACCGACCCCTGGGGCACTCTGCTTGATTCCGGCTGCCAACTAGACATCAAGCCTTTGATCGCTACTGGTTGAGCCCGATGATCTAGCCAGCTTTTTATCCACTTTATAGTCCATTCATCCAATCCATACTGTTTTGACTTGCTGGCAAGAATACTGCGGGAGACTGTATCAAAAGCTTTGAATAAAATACCTTAGACCTGCTGCCTTATTCACACGGCGTCCATGCACTACTTGTGGAAGTAAGGACTACTCACACAAGTAAAGCCCTGCAAGGTCAGACACACAGCCATTTATCTTGGGTAACTTTTGTTGGAAGCTTTTTTCCCGAGGTAACTTCTTTTCCGTTTAGGTCAGAGAATTGAAATACAGAACTGCTGGCCACCATCTCGCTGTCCAGTGGCTTTTGTTGCTAGTGTGTTTCTGTAATATTGCCCAATTACATGGTCAAATTATCCACTTGCATCAGGTTTCAAACACCACTGAAACATGTCTAGTCATCATGTCAGCATACATGAGAATATTTTAGGAAAACGGGGGGAAAAAAAGCATCTAGAGAAGCATGTATGTATGCACTGATCTAGAATATCATACCAGGAAAACACCATGGAGATTAAACATGTTGTTCCCAGCATCAGAAAGAGAGTGAATGCAGAGGCTACTTAAGATGATCTGCCACTGTACACAAAATTTCAGTGTGCTGTCCTACTCATAGGCCTATGACAGCAGATTTGACCTGGCTGCTGCTCCGTCATAACAGAGGGGCAGCTAGGCCATATTTTAGTGAGTGGCTTTGCGACCTGGCACGCAGGTTCACAGCACCACTCCAGTTTGGCCGCAGAGCCCCTATGTCGTAAGAGATGGAGAGGGGGGGAGAAAGTTGCTGTTCTGTGCAGCTGCCTAGACTGCCTGTGGGTAGAGCAGCCTCTGAGCGAGTGACAGCAACATACAGTCACAGCATTGTGGCAGATGAAGTTGTAAAGTATGTGTTGAAACCAGAATAGACTGAGTTGAGGTCTTAAGACAATAGTGCTTTAAATCCTGAAAATATGTGGTGTTAGCAGACAATGGGAGGGGACTCCAGTCATGAAAGACAGAAGGTAATGGGTGGTCTTTCAAAGGGCATTGCGTCAGGTCCTCGGTGTGATCAGAAATTATTTTTCAAACTCTTGTAGCATTCTTAATTTTTAATATGTTGCCTTCCAGCTAAGCAAAGAGCTCACTCCTAGTTAGGATTCATGATGGCCGCCATTACCAACAGTTATTTTCCCTACACATAGAGTAGAAAATAACTGTTGTTTCTCACATACAAAGGTCATCCTTTAAAACATGGCAGTTTCCTTAAATAATACTACTTCCGTATTTGCAAAATCCCCTAGGTATTTTGTGATGGACCAGTGGTTTTTGCCTCTTCCATTTCAGATGTAAGCATCCTGGACTACATCCTTACTCAGTGTTTACTCATTCCTTACTCAGACTAAATCCCAGTGTAGAGTTCTGTTGGATAAAGATTAAGCACAAATCAGACTAAATATAAGAACAGTCATACTGGGTCAGACCAATGGTCCATCCAGCTCTGGTATCCTGTTTCTGATAGGACCAGAACTTCAGGGGCCGTGTACAGAACAGAGCAATATTGGAGAGCTCTCTACCCCTGTCTTCCCTTCCTGGCTTCTGGCAGTCAGAGTTTTATGGCCACCCTGAGCATGGGGTTGCATCCCTGGCCCTGAATTAGATTAGCACTGTTTGATTTTCTTTAGGAAATTTTTTGGTATGGTATCTGAAGATGGGCATGGGGAGGTTGGTGTGCTGGTAATTAACCGATAGATCTTTCTTATAGATTTTCAAATTACCCAGTGTTTGGGTGCGAGTCAGCTACAGTTTTTCTGGGAGCTTTCCATCATGTAACAGTCAACTCCAAATTGGCCCCCTTTCCTTTGGGGCCAAGGCTTTTTTTTATAGTCTGAAGATAAGGAGCAGCCAGCCAGGTCAGAGGGAGGCTCATATTCCCTAGTAAAGGGAAATGAGTTCCTGTATGTGCCTTTCTCTCATCTGCTGTGTTTCCCATTCTGTTACAACAGTCTAGTTAAGACCCAAGGCCTGGCCACAGGTTTCACCTTACAGGATTGCCAAATTCACCTGCAGGAGAAAAAGGGAGGAAAATGTAAATAATCAGCCTGGTTGCAGGCCCAAGTGGTGGTTGCCACGGCTATGGATGATGATCTTTTACTAATTCATACACCCGTTTTAGGCAATAACAATGGTGGTTGCATGATGTGTTTCCTGGGAGAAAGCTTATTGCTAATGAGTAGGATAGGATGCTCTGCACCATTTGATACCTAGGTCTGCACTGTCCCTATGCCTCCCTTAGAGCACATAATCCTTGTCATGGATCCCTAACACAATGCTCCACAAACTGCATCATTTGAAAGGTGTTTGAATACCCATCACCAGAATCTATAAGCACTTATGGGGAGAAAATTTCTGATAGTTGAGGGCTCTTTATCCAGCAGACAAAGGCATAAAAAAGATCCCAAGGCTGGAAGGTGAACTGAGAGAAATTCAGACTAGAAATTAAGCATGACTTTTTTTTTTTTTAAAGTGAGGGTAAGTAACCTATAGAATAATTTACCTAGGGCTGTGGCAGATTCTCCATCATTTGAAGTTTCTCAAGAAAGCCTGGATGTCTTTCTAAAAGATATGCTCTAAGCCAGCTGTAAGGTATTGGGGCTGGATTTGGAACCCATTTGGTGAAATTCTATAGCTTGTGTTATGTAAGAAATCATGCTAGATGCTCAGAATGGTTCCTTCTGCATTAACAACTGCATTACCTTGTCATTTTAATAGCTTTTTGGGGGGAGCAGCAGTCAAAGAGAACTTTAATACAAACCTTCTGTAGCAAAAGAAAAAAACAAACCATATTTCTATTGTTAGCAATAGCTGTTTTCAAAGCTGCCTTTAACATACTGATTGCAACAGTTGTATTCCTGTAGCATATCTTGGACATGGGTTATTGTCAATTATGTTCTAGCTATAGCTGAGATTATGCTTTTCAGGTGTTCAGGGCACCTACACCTGCTTGGGCTAAAAGTGATGGCAAAAAAGTAAGTTG
The DNA here is from genome assembly GCF_016161935.1 of Mauremys reevesii. Lineage (NCBI taxonomy): Eukaryota > Metazoa > Chordata > Testudines > Geoemydidae > Mauremys > Mauremys reevesii. The sequence continues at coordinate 7,997,230 of NC_052632.1, forward strand.
CATGCATTTACTCTGAATGCTTCCTCAAGAAATGGTCCAAATTTGTTTGGTGTCCTTTGAAATCTGTCTGTATCTCTTTGTTAAACCAGATCTTTATATAATGACCCTTTCCCAACTGGTGTATCAGCTCTTCTGTTCTGGGTTTCAGATAATGATCTAATCGAGATAGCTCATTGATTTTCCTGAAATCTCTACAAAACCTCACTCCTCCAAACCCTCTCTTTTTCTCCCCTCCGTTCCAGTGGAGGGAGCTCTCCACCTCACCTTTTTAAAATGCACAAGATTGTACATGATGATTCTGGGACACTAATACTCTATTTCTGCTCAGCCCCTGTGCCAGTCTTGGCTAGGGGCTTCAGTTCTCACCTTTGACTGACAGGGAGACAGACCATTCCGAAGGTGGAGGAGTTTCCTACTGAGAGGCTGCTAACTGGACAACTTCAGCAGTCTGGCTCCAGTCTCCTTTCTGCCTGTGCAAGCTCGCGATAGGTTGCTGCTTCATAGAGGCTCAGGAGATTCCTAAGGTGATTTCTACCACCTGGGGCCCCTTTTCAACCAGCCAACTTCAATTGCTCAGAGTATCAGCCATGTCGAGCCTAGACAGTGAACTCTTAAGTGTGAAATAAAGATTCCAACCTAGTCTTTGAAGAAAATAGTTAAGTTGATGCACTGGGCGTTCCTGGAGTAGCAGGAGATCCTGTTTTAGTAAGCATCTCCCTCTCACCACCCACATCCAAGTGACTTCTGTCTAAATGGCTGTGCTAGCACCAAGGAAGCAAAAGAAAAATGCATGATGCCAGGCCAGCATGTCTGATTAGGCGTCTGGGTCAGTTCAGCTAGCCTGGGCAGCAGAGGGCAAAAAAGAAAAGCCCTGCCTGTAATGATTCCTCCTCCTGTGAGATGGAGAAAGGTGAAAGCTAATTCCGGACACAAGTCTCCTGCTAATTATAGGCCTCTGACTACAATCTGTAAGAAGAAAAGGAAGAATGAAAAGAGAAGTGTCTGCCACTGCTCGACTTTAAAAGTGGGTGAAGCATGTGATTCCTACTTGGGTATTGAGGATTTTGAACAAGTCAGAGATCCTCATGCAGAAAATTTGGGGAAACAAATCAGGCAAGTGTGGAACTTTGTGTCCCTCCACCCACCATCTCTATGGTGTGCATCTCCCTGTGGGATCAGCCAAGGAGACCTTCTTCTGTGACAGATCCAGCTTGAGTCACCCATCTAGGAAATTCAGGCCATGGTAAAGGTTTCAGAGGAGAGGGTTTCAGAGGGTGCCAGGAGGCTCATCACAAGACAAGTTCCTCTTCTGAGACAGCTTTATACCATTTGCCTCATCTCTGCCAGGACCCTCTCCTCTGAGGTAGGGATTGCCTCTCCTTGACAAGAGTGGGAAGCAGTAACTCCAGACTGGTGTGGTGTCTGTCTCTGTTCACTGTCTTTTCCAACCATGCCACCAAAGATGGAATCTTTCCTCACAACATTCATCAGCCTCCTGGACTATTTGGCCTGTTTCCCATTGCAGCTTCTGTTAATGGTGTTCTGTCAACAGCAAAGGCCCAAGTCTTCCCTAGACAAATCTCTGGAGATCTTACAATGTGGCATGGCAATGGGCTAGCTGTGCCATGCTTATAGGCCTGACTGCTTGAGGGCTTGGTAGATGGGTCCTATCCACTGATGTCCGTGTGCATCCAGGCAATTTCTGAGTTCAAGCCTAAATACTATCCTGTCTTTTCTTCCCTGCAGCCTCACTCTAGTTCTCATGAGGCCTTTGTCTTTTTTTGAACTCTTTTGTTATTCCCCTTGAGCTGCTCTTGTTTCCAGCAGAAATTATTTCTTGCTGTCTGTAGGCTATGGAGCCTTCTCTGGCAGTCCATAGGATGATGTATTTTGAGAGCCAAGCAGGGGATGGAGGAGGAGGTGGGGCTGTGAGAAGAATGCTCTGCTATAAAGTGGTCTGCAGAATCAAAACATTGGAAAAACATTGAGGGTTTGTTTTTTTTAAAGTATCCATTTTTTTTAGATTGATGCAAGGAACAAGCAGAAAAGGAGATTTTTCCTACCAGTTAATCAATTTCTGGGAAGTTCCCTGCGCCAAGGGTTGCTGTAGCTGGCAGTTATTCCTTGGGATTCTCTTTTCCCCCACAATGGGCTCTTTGCTATAGCACCGCTGTTAGGAATGTTAACCTGCTATTGTTCTTATTAAGTGTTATGTCTAGTGAAAAGTGTGTGGGAGCTAACCTGCAGAGGCCATCCAAAGACATGTGGAGGAATAAAAGCGCCACCTATTAACTGAGTCCTCTACCTGTCAGTCAAGATTGTGAACAAAGTCCATTAGTGCAGAGAATTTCCAAGAAACCTGATTGAAGGAAGGAGAGTGTCTTCTTCAGAGTTTGTTTTCACAGAAACATTGTAAGGACAGTTCTGACTAGTTTGTTCAGAATCATTGCTTGTCACCATGATACACATTGGCAATATTCTTATCATTCTTCTGGCAAGGACTTAACATCACAGTCCTATCACTAATGGATTTAGCCCGCACTTGTTTGCCTACCTGCACCTACTGAGTTGGGCATCTTTCTCTCACCCTTGTGTGACAGTCAGTAGAGTTTCCCCTGACTGTTAGCTAGTTAAGCAGCTTATAATGGCTGGCAACCATTAGGGGAAATTGGACACCTCAGGGACACAGTAGCCTGAACTTTTGAACTGTCTTCCCTTATCAGTCTAAAGGCAGCTGAAGCTAGTCCTGAACTGGTTTTTGCTGAGCAGATTGCAGGAGTGCAGGGTTTGCTAACCACCAATCAAATGCTAACACGACCGAAGCCTGTGTGTGAGTATAAAAGATTTTTGTTTTTTGTATGGAGTTAGAGTTTTTGTATCTTAGTACAAAGCTCTCCTTTCTTCTGCAGAATAAAGCAACTTTTACTTATGCCTGCCTGGCTGTCATTGGCTCTCAGCTAGGCGGACCCGACATTTCGGTAACACTTGTACAAATCTCCAGAGGGAAGTATAGCCCTTCAATTTGTAATGCAGCCTTCAGTCTTGTACAGGCTTCTTGGTTGCCTACTTATGGATCCATGTAGTAGGAGCAGCTATGGGAAGGAGGGACTTGGAAGACCTTCACTCTTGCAACAGTCTGGCAATGTTTACCTGAAAGTCCCACCTTGTTGGAAGGTGTTGAACCAGCTGGAAAATGAACTGGGTTCTCCTGGCTCTTAGAGCAGTTTTTTCCCCCCACCTGGTTATAAGGAGCGGGGGGACTAGCTCTCTAGAAGGAGAGGACCTCAGAGATACTAGTCATGTCACTTAATGCCTATCTGGAAGGTGCTTAGATACCACAGTGATGGATGCAGGATAAGAGCCTGAATATAACAGCATAAGATTTAGGCTCTAAATGGAGGACCACTGGGAGCAGCCGTGCCTGCAGAAGCAATTTGGGCTGGATTTTGAGGTGTTTCACCTTGAATTCCATCCAGGAATAAAATCCAGGAAGACGGTAAGTTTATTTTTTGAGCTGCTACTACTTGTGTGTTAAGAGTTCACACATTTCAGATACTAGTTAATGTCAGAAAACATCTAGGACGTACTTAATAATTAGAGATGGGTTAAAAAAATTAATTTCAAAATAGTGAACCATTTTTCACTGGAATTTCAAGTTTTGACCAGCTCTGTTAATAATTTGCACTTCTATAGCACCTCAGTGTCCCTGCTTTATCAGCTGTGTCATGTATGGAGTCATGCAGACCTCTCATAGGAAGTGCAGCAAAGCCCAATGTTTTCAAAGGTACTGAGTTTGACTTCAGTAGGAGCTGCAGGCACTTCGTGAGAATAAAGAATCATATCTGTAGCTTCTTGCAATCTACAAATGTAATGCCTCTTACCCTAGCCAATTCAGCAGAAGTTTGCTTTGTTGATCTTGGGCCATAAATCAACACAGCTCTAGTGAAGTCAATGGGGCAATGCCAGTTTTCACTAGCTGAGGATCTGGCCCAACAATTGTCTATCTGTCTGTTGGCATGAAAAACTCCTTTTTGGTAAATCCCTGATCTAAAAATTCTCTGTTTGTGAAAATTTCCAGCCCAGAGAAGGGGTAGATGTGGATCAAACATTTGTTTTCCAATTCAGTAATTGCCTTTCTGCTCTCAGTATTCCTCATGCCTTGGCACTAGCTGACAGTTTTTATTGCTGCTCTTTTTGTGGGTAATTGGTTAACTTGTGTGTTTTAATTTCCCAGGAGACTGTTTATGAAATGCTCTATTTGCTGGTTATACATAGTTTTAAAACTATAAATTAGAAAACGAACAGACACCACTACCATCACAACAATCCTTAAACGCTAGCCAGCTTTTAGATCCTTCAGTTTATAATTCAAAGGAAATATGAAGGGATTGGGGGATTTTTGAAATGTGTTTCCAGTTCATAGCGGATAGTTAGGAACCTATTTCTCATATTTCCAGATGAACACCCAGTGGAGCTATGCTCTGTTAAACTCAAAAAAAAGGCAGCTTTGGAGAACACTAGTTTGTATTTAATTTAAACAAAAGGAAATTTCTCTCTCTCCTATTTAAAGTAGAGAGACGATTCAGGTAAAGTCCCCTCCACAATATTTTTTTTTGGCTTTTTGAGTGGGTTATTTTTTGTCCCGGAGTGATTAGTGTAAAGCCAGAGCCATGCTGAAACATATACAGCTTTAATTTAGGCACACACCGGTTGGGTTCCATCTGCTGCCTAATGTGGCAAGCCATTCACTGCAGTCGTGTAAGTAACATGTAAGCAACCAGAAGAGTTCGAAGTGCAGACCACAGGCCCAGTGGGATCCCCATAGTTCCACAGTGTGCTCAAGAGGTGTCATTAATACAGAGGTGCAGCCGGTAAGACCACTGCTCTGAGTATGTTGTGCTCTAACTTGATCCATATGATGGTCTTCATCTTGTGTCAAGTTAAAACATTCTATGTTGAGAACTGTGGTCTCGATGGGCTGTATTTTCATCATACAGTGGTAAAGATGAGGCCAACTGAGGTAACCAAGTTTGTACCTGATATAAGTGATAACTAAGGTGGCTATTTTCGCTAAGATCATATTTTGTGGGCATGCAGAGGTTCTTTAATTACCTCTCTCTCCCAGGGTTGAATAACATGCTCCTGTATTAGGAAAACCAGAAAGAAACATATTGGGCAAGAGAGAGGCATTTGTCATTCAAGTGATTAGATATTTTGCAGACTCTGAATAGTTATTATCATTATAGGGGTTATATAAGAATGCTCATAACCAATGTGCTGTTTCAGATACTCAACCTAAATGCAATACTATACCTCACTAAGTAAAGAAAGTCCAAGTGCCTGATAAGCCATTTTGTAGCTAATCAACCATTCATAATAAGGAATAAAACTGCATGTCCTGATAAAGGTTCACAACACTGAACTCTGGCTTAATGCAAGTTTTTGTTCTAGGGTAAAAAAAAGTTCACTTTACAAAATGGCATCAAAATGCTTATTATATTGCTCTTTGTTTCTTTGCCAACTGAGGATTTAAAATTGGAATCATTCAATAAGCAGTGGGACATTATGAGTCACTCAGTACCTCCTGGGCTTTTGACATTATCATAAAGCCACGTATATTCGAGTGCAAGATTTAGGTAGTGGATTTCAATAACGCAACCAGGAGATTTTATTGAAACCACAGGGAACCTGATTAACTGAACACAATGATTTATTTCTTCTGAACAATCAATGTATTGTAGCTCCAGTTACTTATATGTTGTGCTGAGTGGTTATACAAGTGAGATTTGGTAAGAGAGAATTTATTCCTTTAATTTAAATCAGGGGCTTACTATAACAGTTGAATCTAAAATCTGTTTTATTTTACCAGGTTATTCTTTTCAATATTTGGGGAAGTAATGTAATCATTTTTTAACTTGGTGCTCTCAAATCCCTGTTTGAGTACACCCTGAAAACTCTGCATGGGAAGCACTGGGAGTTGAGCGTGGCATAGAATGGGAAGATTCAGTTAAAGGCATTTTGTGGCCACAAGATGCTCGACATAATTAGCATAAAGATTTTGCATCTTAATTTGAAAGCAATGAAGGAAACAGTCAGACAATCCGTCTTCCATTGAGGATCATAGTCAGTTACATTGGCTAGAGAACGATAAGCTGAAAGGAAAATAATTTGTCCAATTAAACCTTCCATGCTGGAAATGTAGATCAGTTTGCTTCAATCCAAATATAGACTGCTTACATTCCTGTGGCGACTAAAGGCACATTAAGTCGTATGTTAGCTGATTGAATTGCACATGTTGAGTTTAGAGTTTTATCAACATTATAGTACTGTTTTTTGGAAAGTTACCGCCCTCTATCTATTGGGACTGACTTTTTATGATCTCTCATTTTTTATCTTTGCATTGTAAGATGCTGTGGAATGTACTGCCCTTAATTAGGATAGCCTAATTTTGGCAATTAATCAAAGATCAATTGCCAAATTATCAGCAGGTAAGTATGCCCAGTGGTCTGTGATGGGATGTTAGATGGGGCGGGATCTGAGTTACTGCAGAGAATTCTTTCCTGGGTGCTGGCTGGTGAGTCTTGCCCACATGCTCAGGGTTTAACTGGTCACCATATTTGGGGTCAGGAAGGAATTTTCCTCCAGGGCAGATTGGCAGAGGCCCTGGAGGTTTTTCGCCTCCCTCTGCAGCATGAGGCACAGGTCACTTGCTGGAGGATTCTCTGCAGCCTGAGGTCTTCAAACCACGATTTGAGGACTTCAATAACTCAGACATAAGTTAGGGGTTTGTTACAGGAGTGGGTGGGTGAGATTCTGAGGCCTGCAATGTGCAGGAGGTCAGACTAGATGATCATAATGGTCCCTTCTGACCTTAAAGTCTATGAGTCTATAATTTAGAAAGTCAGGATCTAGTCGACACATTTAGATTTTGAAATGGAAAAAAATGTTCTTAAAGTTAAAGTTGTAAATAGATACCTGTTAAATCAAACCACCATTAGTAATCAAGTTATTGTTATAACAAATGACAAACATTAGAAAGTATGAAAATTCTGCATAAAAATTCACATTTGAAGGTCAGGTACTTAGGGGGTTGTAGTTCCAAAAATCTTAAACATCATTGTCATAAACATACAGCTACGGGTAGCATAAAATCCCTCCTTTACCTGTAAGGCTCTGTTTCCCAAACTTGGGACACTGCTTGTGTAGGGAAAGCCCCTGGTGGGCCAAGCCGGTTTGTTTACCTGCCGCGTCCGCAGGTCTGGCCGATCACAGCTCCCACTGGCTGTGGTTCGCTGCTCCAGGCCAATGGGAGCTGCTGGAAGAACATGCAACAGAAAACAGGTATGTTTCTTTAGAAGTTTCCATTGCATGCATGAATTACAATAGTGTGTTGTACAATTATGTAACCCTGGCTCATCTCCGGTACAAAGGTGTGAAAGAGCAAAGGGAATGAGGGTGCTGCCTGCAGGAGATTTGGAGCCAGGAGCAGGCTTGCTAAATGAGCTAACCAGAGATACTGGCACTGGGAGGGAACTGCAGACTTAAAGAGGACTGAAGCAGTGGTTCAATGGAGTTGACTCTGGGAAATTTACAGGGGACAGTCAGCAGTGAGTGGGGCCGCTGCAAGCCGAACCCCCTGGTGGGTCACTCATAAAAGGGTAGCTGGAGGAAACTTTTTGCTCACCCAGGCTCCTTCTGACAGATTTTGGGGAGTTTTACTTTTGAATTATTGTCTGAATAGACCCCGCCTCCCATGAGGTTGGTGGTTGAACAAGCTAGTGTGTGGAGTCTCTATAAAAGAGCCTGGAAGATGGAGAATAAAGTGCAGAGCAGAGGTACGCCACCCACAAGAGGAAGTACAGGGAGAGCCCATTTATCTGCAAATGGTCTATAGCTGATATTAGCACAATAAATGTATAAACAGGGAACCTGTGGCCTGAATCTGAAGTATTAGATCTCTGATCAGTACTTAAAGAATGCGTGTGCAACCATCATCAAAGCAGCAGTTGGTATCCAGCCTGTAACTAGTTTAGTTTTCTAAGACTGTGGTTCAAATTTTCCTAACTTTCAAATGTTTGTTGCTTAGCCGTAACTCTACATTTCTTATTTTAAAATGTGTAGTGTAGAGGAATTGCGTAGTATCCCTTTAAATAGTTTGTGAGCCCTCTGGAAGCCCTCCTGTCTTCTGCAGTTCAGAAATGGCCAGAACCCTGCCAGAGAGCAGTGTGTACATATGTAGCTAGAGCTTGTACGTTGTGTATCGTTATTCAGACCCTATTGTGCCCAGGGGAGGGGATGACTTTATATTAGTTGTTGTATAAAAAGCAAAAGACAAAGCAAAATGTTGGAGTTTTGTTTTGCTTGTTAATGATGTTTATTTACAATCTTAACTCTATTTTAGGGGTGTGTGGGTGTCTGTTTCCTAGTGTAATCATTTTCAGGTATTTTAAATTTATCTGGACAGATTTCTTTCAGTAGCAGACTTACTACTGATCTTCTCTGGCCAAAGGTGGCCCCTTATGCATTTGAGAATGATTGTAGCTAGTCTAGAAGTAAGACACAGAGACAATAAAGAAGTGCTTCTTTAGGTTTGGTCTACACTCACACAAGTTGTCACTTTAAGTATACTATACTACAATTAAAGTGGTATAACCCCCTTTAGTGTGGATGCAGTTATACCAGTATAAATGTGGTTTAGCTCATTCCCATAAGGGAAGGGAAATAACTGTATTGGTATAAGGCATCTTTTTATCAGTATAGCTGTGACCACACTAGGGCTTTTACCAGTATAACAACTTGGGTAAATGATCTCACATACCCTCAACTTTACAAGTATAGAGCCGGTTTTGTACCGATCACTTCTACCTCACTGAATGAACCTTACCGCCGGTCCCTGACAGAAGTGAATGCCTTTTCAAGGGCAAGTCAAAGATGGGCTGGAGATGGAATTTTGATATATCAGAAGAGCTAATAGCAGAACTTCTCTTCGGGCTCCTCTATTCTGATCACATCCGGGCTGTAGGAATAACCAGACCTTTGCCTTGATAGGCTGCTAAGACTGCTCAGTTTTTTCTTTTCCCTGTGCCATCCCTGTAATGTTTCTAATTCGGATCTGTACTTTCATGTGGTGACAGTTTAAGATCGAAGGGTGGGGCTCTGACAATTTGCAACATGGTTAGGTTCTATGGAACACAGACTGCCGAATTAGGGTGGACGATGTACTTTTCTACTACTGGCCCTTACTCTTCTAAGAGCTTGGAAGGTTCTGATGCTAAGGCTGCATTGTTGTTATGGTGTCAGTTTTACTGATTTTTGCCTTGCTGACCGGTTTGGCATTGTCTTCCCCTCTGCTTTCACACATGACACTTTGAATATTGGGTAGCAGATACTGGGGTCAAACCCTAGGGTTCATATTCAGACAAAGCTGCCTTTGGCTTTGATCGGAGAGGGCAGGAAGGAAGAGCACTGCCCTGTGTACACCAGCATTTGGAAGCACAATGCCTGTGGAGGCTAGGAGTTGGCTGGAAGCACGCTCATCAGCAGCACATGCTTTACCTTTATGGCTATAACCTGTGCTCCCCTAAGTACAGTTCTGCAGCTGCTTGCCAGTGTGCTGGGCACACTCTGCCCAGACAGGCCTTCACTGAAGTGGTAGGTGCTGTTTGCAGCACTCATACAACCCCCCCGCCCCTGTTTCCTCTTTCACTGTGCTTACAAGCCTACATAGAATCATAGATTTTAAGGTCAGAAGGGACCATTATGATCATCTAGTCTGACCTCCTGCACAATGCAGGCCACAGAATCTCACCCACCCACTCCTGTATCAAACCTGTGTCTGAGCCACTGAAGTCCTCAAATCATGGTTCAAATATTTCAAGGTGCAGAGAATCTTCCAGCAAGTGACCCGTGTCCTATGCTGCAGAGGAAGGCGACCCACACTGGCTATTCTGGCAAAGGACCATTCAGAATAAGAAGTTCCTTGCACCTCCATCCTCAACCCAATGACAGCCATAATTTGGTCATAATATTCTCATGGTGCCTTGTCAGCAGCACCAGGCAAAATGCAGAACCATGAACTTGACCTGACCACGAGGCCAAGAAGGTAAAGACTAGTGTTCACTTGCACATTTGTAGCCAAGTTCACTGCTGTTTTAAATGGGGCAGCTCCATTGACTTTAGTGAAATTTCACCCATTTATACCAGCAAAGAATTTGAAGTCTGCTCACCTCTTCAGTTATGGCCTCTGACTGTTCCCGTGAAAGTCTGTGGGAGTTATGCCCTTGGCTTCAGGGGAAGCAGGACTGAGCTCTTGTGGTAGTTTATATTATATCTTTTTAATTCAATTGTTTCTGGTTTGGGGTCGTCACGGTGAGCTCAGAATTCATTTGCTCTTCTTAGTCCTAACTAGCTCTGATTAAGCAGCAAAGAATCCTGTGGCACCTTATAGACTAACAGACGTTTTGCAGCATGAGCTTTTGTGGGTGAATACCCACTTCTTCGGATGCAACGTCTGTTAGTCTATAAGGTGCCACAGGATTCTTTGCTGCTTCTACAGAACCAGACTAACACGGCTACCCCTCTGATACTTAGCTCTGATTATAAACTTGTCTAGAACCTTGGACAGGACAGCCCATTAATCCCAGTTAAGGGGAAAGATAGCTAAACCACAGCAGACCACATTAGACATAGACATTAGACTTCCTGGCAGATCTCTAAGGGAGTGGTTATGGCTGCCATTGACCTGTAGAATCTTCAAAATGGAGACAATACCCCACATGAAAGAGCTCTTTAATCTTGCACAGGAAAGCATAACAAGCACTAATGGGTGGAAGTTAAAGCCAGACAAATTTGAATTAAAAATAAGGCACACATTTTAACAGCAAGGGCGATTAACCTTTGGAACAACCTACCAAGGGAAGTAGTGCATTCTTCATTTCTTGGGGTCTTCACATCAAGACTGGATGCCTTTCTGGAAGATTTGCTTTAGTTAAACACAAGTTGCTGGAATCATAACAGTAACTAGATGAAATTCTCTGGCTTCTGTTACACAGCAGGTCAGACTAGATGACCTAATGGTCCCTTCTGACCTTCAAATCTATGAATTTAAGAATCATCCTTTTAAAAAAGATGATGGGGGGGGCAGGGAGGCTCTTTTTCTTTGTATTAACTAGACAAATTAGGTCTGATTCTCACACTGGCATGAATTGGGGGCAGCCCCATTGAAGTCAGTGGAGTTACACCATTGCAAGTTTGGTGTAATCAGGCCCACTGTGTCTGTAAAGCCCCCTTTTCAGTTTGCATGATACAGATTGTAACAGCAATAAAAAGGTAAGGAGCCAAAACTGACTTGACAAATACGGTTGATTTAACTAAAAGAGGGAGACTGAGCAGCAGGTGGAAGGTTAAAGAAAAGGGAAAAGATTACAGACATGTGCGGCTTTGGCCTCACTACAGATGACTCTCCTGGAGACTTTAGAGCATTAGTGTGCTTCTCGTGAACTTTGAAACCATTCACCCATTTAGAAAGATTAAATCGATTAGTCATCCAGAACATAAAATATACATGTCTGTTCCCCCAAACCCCTTATAGAAAATTCAGCCAATACTATGAAACAAAAGCACTGGTAATGAATGGCAGCCTCAACTCTTATATCTACAGTTTACCAGCTGTTAAACTTTTGGGAGTATATTAATCAATTATAGTACAGTGGAGACCTTTTCTTTGAGTTGGAAAACACCAGCATAATATATGATGTGCTGGGGTCAGATAAAGTATCTTGGAAGTAAAGCAGTGAAAGCCTCGGAACTGTTACATTATCTGTCATCCTTAAAGGGTCAGAGTTAAATAAGCACAAGCTCAATTCATGATATTCTAATAGCTTTCTAATAGTCCACTGTAAACAATTTGAGTGCAGAATTGTTTTCTACTTACAGAAGAAGTTACTGCTGCTTAAAGTTCTGTCCAAGCTTAACTTCCCGTGCCCTCCAATTGCTCGAACAATTCTGCAGTACTAGAGACAGTGTTTCTAAAGCAAGGGCTTTGGAAGTGCAATCAGTTGTTCAGAAAGCATTTGTTTGATTTAAAAGATGCAAAGGGGGAGAGCTAGATCTATTTCAGTGTCAACATGAAAGTTTATGCCTTTCCAGTTTGCTTCCATCTGGATAGTGGTCAAGACTTGAAAAGTCATAAACCTTTCCAGAACTGAACAGGCTTGCTCTGTAACCGGTGCTGTGCTCAGAACACAAAGGAAATACACACTTGCTGGTCTGAAATCCTGAGGATATTATCTCTCATAGTGAAGTTTATTGTGTTTCTGGATGATAATTCCGAATAACCTATTTTGCCCTTACTGTATTTATTACCTTTCACTGAAGGACTTAAAGGGCCTAGCAAACATCAATTGATGTGCTATAGGTAATTTTGTTGCTATCTCCGTTTTATAACTGGGGGACTGAGCCACAAAGAGGTAAAATGCCTTGCCCAAGTTCAGAGTAAGTCAGGTGCAGATTTGAGACTAGAACCCATGTCTCCTAACTCCCAGTTCCACGCTTTAAATGCTAGACCACACTCCACCCCTGTGGGGAGTACAGACTCATGTAGGTATAGCTATAGCTTGCATTTAGCACCTTCCACCCCAAGGCATTTCAAAGCAGATCACAAGCTATGTACAGTTAACGGGGCAGATGGGCAAGGGAGCTACTAGCAGAGTGAAGGGCAGGAATCAACTGGTGTTCAAGCGTGCGGTGAAGAATCTTTGGCCAAGCACACCAGGGCTAATAAAAAGTGGTGTGAGATTGTTAATGTCTATGTCCATTAGAAAGGGGATAGATAATAAAATGGAAAATATCATAATGCTACAATATAAATTCATGGTACAACCACACCTTAAATATTGTGTGCAGTTCTGGTCATCCCATCTCAAAAAAGTTATACTAGCTTTGGAAAAGGTACAGAGAAGGGCAACAAAAATGATTAAGGGTATGGGACAGCTTCCGTATGAGGAGAGAGTAAAAAGACTGGGTCTTTTCAGCTTGGAAAAGAGATGACTAAAAGGGGATATGATAGAGGTCTATAAAATTGTGAATGGTGTGGAGAAAGTGAACAAGGAACTGTTATTAACTCCTTCTCATAACACAAGAACCAGGGGTCACCAAATGAAATTAATAGGAAGCAGATTTAAAACAAAAGGAAGTATTAATTCACACAACACACAGTCAACCTGTGGAATTCATTGCCAGGGGATGTTGTGAAGGCCAAAACTATAACGTGGTTCAAAAACGAATTAGAGAAGTTCCTGGAGAATAAGTCCGTCCAATAGCTATTAGCCAAGATAGTCAGAGATGCAACCCCATGCTTAAGGTGTCCCTAGGCACTGATTGCCAGAAGCTGGGCGTGGACAACAGGTTGGATCACTCAGTGGTTGCCCGTTCTGTTCATTCCCTCTGAAGCATCTAGTATTGGCCATTGTCAGAATACAGGATACTGGGCTAGATGGACCATCCATTGGTCTGAGCCACTATGGCCGTTCTTAGAGAAGACCAGACCATGGTTTATAAGATTTCTTTCAGAAGATCCCACACCCAGAAAACTCCATGGTACAGTTTAGCTACCTTGGAAGGAGGAAGACCTGAGTTGAGGAGTTAGGCTGAAAGGGCAACCACCTGTCCTGTATTTAAAGATGTCTGTTATCTGGTGATCAGAGCTTTTTAAACTATGTACTTATGAAAAGGCCTATGCGCTATGGACAAATGTATCCTTTTTGTACAATAACATAACTCGTTCTGAAAAAGCATCCCATAGTGACCCTTTTGTAACTTATTTTGGGAGGACGAAGTGTGCCTTTGACTGCAAGGTCTACAGAACTGTCCTTCCAAGGCCCCCATTCAGCAATCCATCCCTCTTCAGCAAACCACTGAAGTACATGGCTGACTTCAAGCATTTTTCTTAAGTCCCATTTGCCTTCAATGGGGCATGAGGAAGTGCTTAAAATTAAGTATCAGAGGGGTAGCCGTGTTAGTCTGGATTAGTTAGTATGCTTAAAATTAAGTATATGCTTAAATGTTTTGCCTAAATTGACACATAGTTTGGCTTCACCAAACCACACTCTCCTGTATGAGCCTGTTCCAAAGCCTACTGACATCAGTGGGGTCTTTCCACTGACTTTAATGGGGTTTGAATCAGGCCCTATATTCTGATTTGATTTGTATTTGTTTCCTAAATATTTCCAGTGGCAAAAATTAACCCCAGAAAACCTTTCTGCCTTTGATCATACATACAAAACACAGCACTAACAGGAAGTAGCAGAGGTGATCTGAATGAGATGAGACCTCATAAATTGCGTGTGGGGGAAAGGTTGCTTTTCCTTTACTCTAACTGATGACATGCCAAGTTTATTCTGCAGTATTTACACTAAGATTTGTTTGTTTTGGTCCCCTTTGCATGTTGTTCAGGAAGAGACAAAAGAAGAGCCCCAGGAAGTTTATACTTCGTGACGAGACCAGTGGAGTTTATTCTTTAATTTTCTTTCTAGTCCTATATGTTTCCATTGAAGCTTTATATATAAAGAGGAAGTAGGATTGCAGTCAGATAAGTTACTGCTGTAGCGGTCATTTATTCTTATGTCTGAATGTACTGCTGATGGACGATGCCAGACTAATAGCCCTGGGCAATGAAATCATCCGTTATTCACAAAGCCGCTACAGGATGGGCAGTAACAACACAATCTTCCCCCATAGTGCACCTCATCTCTGACCTGGCTGGAACTGGGGTGGATGTCAATCTCCAGCCCCATTCAGCCCTTGGCTGAGATTTATAACAAAGGGGATCAACGCATGGAGTCCGAATGTCCTTGCTATAGGAAATGTAACTGGAAGGCAAGAAAGGGAATGCTGGAGACCTGTGTGAAATTTGCTAAGTTATTTCATGTGTGGGAATATAAAAGCAATATTTAGCCACTCAATGCCAATGTATTTGTCATGGAGCTCCTGCCATCAAACACACATCTGAGCACTGCACACAAAATAACTAAGAATCTCAAACAGGGGCCCCCTTCCCTGGTTACAAGCACCCACTCGCCCCTCCCCACAGGACAAAGACACCTCAGCCGGAAGGGCAGATGCTCAACTGATGTAAACTGTCCTCACTCCACTGACGTCATTCGAGTGCTCAGGTAATTCTCTCCCAAAACCGTTACATTTAAAAGGAAGCA
Source organism: Mauremys reevesii (assembly GCF_016161935.1). Taxonomy (NCBI): domain Eukaryota; kingdom Metazoa; phylum Chordata; order Testudines; family Geoemydidae; genus Mauremys; species Mauremys reevesii. Next base: position 8,012,439 of record NC_052632.1, read on the forward strand.
AAGATTTGGTGTACTTAAACCAAACCTTCACTGTTTGAGCCCAGCTCTGGAAAATGATGCAGCATTTTGCTTATGGCGCAGCAAGGCAAAAAGTGGAAAAGGAATAGATTTTATGTATTATGCCAAATGTCATCAAATTGTCATTGTATTGGGATGATCTTTCTTAGCTTCTTCTAAACCTCATTGTGATGCGTTGCAGCGGATGCCAGACACCTGTTTTTAGCTGGCAGGAGGGAGGTAGTTACCACCTGGCATGTTTTTGGTCATCTGAGCAGGAAGAACAAAGGACCAGGTATTCAACGTTCTTCCTCTGAGGGGAAAAAAACCCTCCCAGGCTATTTAGGAACAAAGTCCCTCCCTCGCCCATCTGCCCCTCACTCCAGAGACCGACCCCTTCCTTTCTCACAGGGCTTTGAATATTTATATCACTGCTGCAGATACTGTAATTTTTCTAATAATAAATCTGACTTGGTTAATCTGTGTAAAACAGGAGCTTGGGGGTGGAGTTGTCTCTTGTAAATGAGGAGGTGATACATGTGCCATGGCACAAGGAAGAGTATTTTGTGATTACTGAATTTCTAAGAACTAGGGTAAACCCCGGAGACGTTGAGATGCAAACAGGAATTCTGGAGCTGCAGTAGTTTACACCTATTAGTAATGAGCAACTTCTTAGCTTCTTCCTCTTTGTTACTGTATTAATAATGCTTAGCACATACGTAATGTTTCTTTCATCTTCCCTGCACTTCACCAGCATTACTTAATCCTCACAATACCTGGCATTTGTTATTCCAAATAGGGGAAATTGAAGGGGTCAAGAGACTTGTCAGGTGAACACTGCTTTGGGATACATCAGGATGAAAGTGTTATCAATGTTGGCTAATTATAGGCCAGTCATCTGTTTTTGAGTGGCATAGCAGCTCTGATGCTTTCTAGAGTTTTCAGATCTCCTTGTCTATTTGGCGATCTGGATGTGAGAAAGAGACTGCACTCACCTGTGTGATTGCTGGTCTCCTTCTGGTGATGGACAAAGATTAAAATATCCCTCCTGATTCCTCTAAACATGGCACCGGTCTCTGATACCATTGAACATGTACAATGTCTCCAATTGCTAATCCACAACAAGGGTTCTAATATGGGGCATCAAAGGGGGTTCGCTTTGTTAACCCACTTGCAGGAAGATTGTGAAGTATTTGGGGCAGATGATACTCAGCCCTCTATCCTCTCTGCATCAAACCCAGAGGATGATCTTTGAGATGTGTCCAGTCTCTGGGAGATATTGAGGTTTAGATGAGTTGGCTGAGACTGGCTGAGTCCAGATAAAATGGAAAATGACTCTGGTTGCCTGAGGGAACCAACAGAGGAGATGTCGGCAGTCATATCTTCCACTTCGATGGAGTTGTCCATCCTTTATTAACAGAGCTCACAATGGTTGCTCCTGGACATCCTTATATCTGCAGCTGCTGAGAGCACTTTTTCATCTTCATGTGAAAAGAAAGTTGCATCCTTTCCTATGGGGTGGTGGGCTGCACCACAGTTTTCATGCATTTATTATCTCCCCATTAGATGGCTGCAATATGGTCTACTTGGGGTGATACACGAGAACAACTTGGACAACTATGTTCATCCATAGGAGTATTTCATACATAGTTCATATTATACCTGGGTGCCATAGGTAGCACTAGCTTCCATTCTGTTTCCAGGTGTGATTCAAGGTGTTGGTTCTAATCTATTAAGTCCTATGTGTATTTTGTCCTGTGTCCATTAGACCATCTTTCCTTCCATCCCTTAGCCTATCAGTTTTGAGCAGCCAGAACATTTACACTGACTCTTAAGTCTCTGTGTTTGGCTAGCGGCAGGAAGTTCTGAGCAAAAGGCCTTCAGCCCTAGTCTAACACTGGCCTTCCGCTACTAGTCTCATGCAGCCCACATTCAATGACCTTTTGTGTTTGTTGCAAGACCCATCTGCTCACACAGGCTTTTGCTGAGGAGGGTGGAACACGAAGCGGTTGGTGGTGAGTTGGCAAGTGGGCATGCTGTAATTTCTGGTGTCTTTTGTACACTATCTCTACCCCTAACGGTATTTATAAGTGTACTGGATAAATTAATAAATAAGTACAATTATTGGCTGGTATTTCCAAAGCCACCTAGAGGATTTGAATACGCAGTTCGCACTAAAATGAATGAGAATTGCTTGTCCAAACCCCATAGTCCATTTTTGAAAATCTCGCCCATTATCTTTACTGCCCTGCCAAATACAAGCATATACTTTGTCTGACAGCAAGTGTAATAAATGCAGTTTGTGATAGTAAATATTTGCATGAGGTGACTGTGCTTTCTTCTTCTGTCTAGGACTTGAAAGATGACCGGAGTGATGATGAAGAGGAAGACTCCCTCACTGATAATGAAGAGTGTACGAAGAATGGCAGCAAGAATGGCTGTGGGTTGAGCAGACACCAATTCTTAAACAATAATCATTAGATTCAAGCCTGCACCATCGCTTAACCCAACCTACAGTATAGAGCTTAAAGTCAACAGGTTTAAGAGAGTGTGTGATTGATTTATTGCTGGTTACTAGACCTGGAAGGAAGCCCATTTTAGAAAGGGGGTGGGGAGACTTCTTAACATGATAAAATGTGTTAATGACCCACTTTCTGAATTACTGCATACAAGTGTGTGAAAAACATACCTAGAATCTGTAAATCACTCTTGAAATGCTCAAGAATTTCAAAACTATCTCAGAACACTTAAAATCTAATGAATTTAATCATACATTGCAAATCTGAGAAAAGCCAGGCAACTTTACTCAATAATTTGAGTGGCGTTTCCATATATTTTTTGAAGTGTTTAGCTGATGTGAACCCCACTGAAGATCAGGATTGCAAGAGAAATCTATAACACTGGGATATATTATCTAGCATTTTATGCATCCTGTTTGCGTTTCAGCCCTTAGCACTGGGCTGCTGCTTGTGAATGAGATCTAATTCCCATGTGGCTGGGGGAAGCTAGCAAGTAGGCGCTGGGGCTATTATTCAAGTTTTTGTTTGTGCCTCCCTGAAATGCTTCTTTCGCTTGAAGAAGCAATTGTTAGATCCTTGGTCAAAAAAATCCATTCTTTGAAATGGTAGATAATCTCTGCAGATATCACCCATCTCAAGTCTTCTGTTTCAGGGGAAGATTTTCAAGAAAGTGGTGGCAAAAAAAAAATATCTCATTCATTAATAGGGTTTGTAACATTTTTGAGACTGGATTACTGCATTGAATTCTGCAGGAGGCTACACTGTCAAACCACTCAGCGATTACAGCTAGTCCAGGGTGCCATGCCTACTCCGTCATTGGAGTCTTGCACAAAAAGAGCACTTGAGCTCTGAGCTTTCCAGTACTCTGGCTACCGACCAACTTCCAGATGAAGTTTCAGAGGTTATTGACTTATAAAGCCCTAAATCAGTGGTTCTCAACTTTTGTACTGGTGACCCCTTTCGCACAGCAAGCCTCTGAGTGCGACCCTGCCCTTTATAAATAAAACACACTTTTAAATATATTTAACACCATTATAAATGCTGGAGGCAAAGCGGGGTTTACGGTGGAGGCTGACAGCTCGTGACCCCCCCCTGTAATAACCTCGCAACCCCCTGAGGGGTCCCAACGCCCAGTTCAAGAACCCCTGCCCTAAATGATTTGGGTCCCCTTGTTGTAGAGACAACTTCTGCCTATGTGGTTCTGCAGCCCTTGAAGTGATCTGATTCACTCAAGCTAACAGCTCAGGAGAGACAAAGGGGGCTACTGACACGGGGTCCTCATTGAGAGGCCGTTGTATTTAATACTCTTCTCCCCAGTCTGGTTGCAAGAGCCTGAATTTGGTGACCTATAGGGCACGCTGCAGAATTCACTTGTTATTTTGGAAGAGGGAAGGATGAGTGAGGGGCTGGAGGATTTGCTGGGATAGGAAATGTTGCTAGGGGCTTGGGACAAGTAGCATAGCTAGGGAGGGAGCGGGGCAGCTCTGGGTGTGTTCGGCGGCACCAAAGGACCAGCCACCGAAATGCCGCCGAAGACCCAGAGCGCCACCCCGTCAGTAAATGTGCTGCTAGGTGAGTAAAAGCGCCGCAGCAGGTGGCACCTTTTTTGGTGATCGCTCCCCCTGTTCGCTACACCTGGCTATGCCACTGCTTGGGACTCGCATTTTGTGTTATAAGCTATGGGAGTGGTCTCTTACGGGGAGTGGAAATTGGGGGATGTCTGCCTGTGGTCTTTTTGACCGATGAAACTGTATTTAATTTTGTGGGGGAGGAGGAGAGTAGAGTGCCATGATCCTTTATTATAAATCAATGGAATTACACTAGAGAAGGAATCTGGCCTAGTGTGTTTTGAAAAGAGCAGGAAGCATATAAGGAAAAACACCAGTCATTGGGATAGTCGGTGCTATATTTTGTGCTTGCCAATGCTTGCACTGCTTGGGTGAGTAGCCAGTTATCTCAATGTCTGCAGTATTCCCTTGTACTACTTTGTACTCAATATAGGAAATACAATCTCTTGCAGCATTCAGGGTATCTCACTGCCAGTTCTGAAGTCACCAGCAGCAGCTAGCAAGTGTTTCTGGGCCATCCTTGCTTATAAATGCTCACGTCTAATCATTTAAATGCATTAAAATGGCTTTTCTCAGCAAAATGTGAACATAGGAAGTCCAGGCTATATGTTCCTTTATAAGAGCAGTGGATATATAGTAATATATTCTGCAAATGTTGAGCGATTCTGGGAGACAGCCAGTGCATATTTTTTAATTTTGATTCCAAAAATCTTTCCTGATATGAAAAAGAGAGGAACCCATAATGGGAAAGAGAGAATGCTGAACTCTTCCATGGACTGAGCCTGAATTTATAATGCAAGTTGTTGCCAATGCTTGCCATTCTTGCTTGTGCAAAATTTCCATTGAAATCAATTAAAGTTCCTGGGAGTTTTGTCTGGGTCAGAATGCTGGACTGCTCCTTAATGCATATCTCTGAACTGTCTCTTGTTAGAAGGGATATTCCTCACATTAGCCCCAAATTTGCCTCTTCCCCACTCTGAACTTGCTTCATATCCTGCAAATTATTAACAGGAACAAGAAGCTGGCATTAGAGAGAATGTGATTCATCCTAAAGAAATTAATTTCACATTGCTTCAAGATCCTTGGCCTGTCTTTTCCATGTCCCTTACTGTGGTACAAAGATCCAAAACGTGTTCTGCATTTGGACCTTAGCATGTTGAGAGGTATGAAGTAATGGAGAGTTTAGCCAGTTGAAGTTGCGAAGATGACTTTGCTATGACATTTTGACCATATCAGAATATGAACAGTCAGCAGTACTATAGCCTTGGGGTGAAATCCTGGCCCCACTGTAGTCAGTGGGGTCCGGATTTCACCCCCAGTCTAAAGTCAATGGTGCCACGAATTCACCCTTTGTATTTATGAAAAATGTCTATTATGCTGCTTCTATGTCAGCTATTTAGACAGATAAAATAGATAATCCGATAGCTAGATAACCTGTTACTCCACTTTGGACCAGAGCTGTTGACTTCATGGGACTCATTGGTAATCAGTCATTATCATGCCCTTTTGTATGATCACCATTTTTATACTTCATGTCACTACTTTTGCCTTGTCAAACGTTACAATCTATAAATAAACCTTTTAAAAATGTCTCCAAGTTTGAAATGCTCTTGGTCATTGTTCATCTACCACCATTGGCCTCTGTGAGTAGCAGTTTTCACTGAGATTATTCAGAAATCTCTAAAGTAAATTGTGCTGTAGAATTCTACAATTGTGTGTGTGCGCCTCTGCTAAAGCCCTTCGCATTTGTTACACTATGTAATGTTCAAGTATGGCTCTGGATGAGTAATAAAATATGGCTTTTAACAGGCAGACTTATTTTTACTTGGAATTTAATATCTATAAAATCTTAGCAATCTCATGGGGCTAGATCAGGGATCGGCAACCTTTGGCACGTGGCTCACCAGGGTAAGCACACTGGCGGGGCGGGCTGGTTTGTTTACCTGCCTTGGTTCGCTGTTCCAGGCCAATGGGAGCTGCTGGAAGTGGCGTGGGCCGAGGGACGTACTGGCTGCTGCTTCCAGCAGCTCCCATTGGCCTGGAGCAGCAAACCGCAGCCAGTGGGAGCCGCGATCAGCCAAACCCATGGACGCGGCAGATAAACAAACTGGTGCAGCCCGCCAGGGGCTTACCCTGGAGGGCTGCGTGCCAAAGATTGCCGATCCCTGGGCTAGAGGCTCAGCTTCAGCTAAGCTGCACTTCAGTGGTGCTGAAGGGGTGTGCATAGATAGCTGTACACCCCCAATCCTGCACCGAGCCGGTCCCCCGGCTTGAATACTGTAACTTGCAGTGGCTGCCAACAACCTCTAGGGGCTGTTCCATCAGCCAGAGGTTGTCAGGGTGTAGGGATGCCCTAGCCCTGCCCTTTTCCCCCCACCACACTGTGCTGGCCATTGAGAGAGGAGGTAGTGTGAGAACCGTCATGGCGGCACCATCTGAGGGTGCAGGGCTGACCCTCCTTTGGCCAGCTAAAACAGCTTTAGGACAGCATTGCAGGGATGATCTAGTTAATTGTGTAGCTGGAGATGGAACTATAATATCCTGGAGACATGACCTCCAGTCTGTGAATGTGGATATGAGGCAGACGTAATACAGCTCGTAGTTACGGACCTTATTATTTAGAGCAGGGCAAACAGCCCGAGGAGTGTATGGGGAAGTTTCTTCCACATTTGAAAATGAATTCGCTGTGACTACGCCCCTGCCTATCATTTTTATGTGAATATTCTAGCAAGTGAATTTACAGGCAGGAAGGTTCCTGAAAACAGCAATTCTTATGTGAAATTTTTGAATATTATGATTGATATTACAGCAGCACCTGAATGTTACAATCCGGGTCAGGTGCCCACTTCACATCACGCTCTACAGTCACAGAGTAAATTACCTTCCCCGTCCAAACAAACTAACGTCCATGGAGAGCACATTTTGAAATCTCTCAAATACGAGTCGCACACTAGAAACCTGATTCTTCCAGTGACAGTAATCCAATCGGATCAGAAAGAAATATCATGTGATCTACGTGTCACATCAGACCTAACCAATACCGTTTGAATTGTGCATATCTAATTCACACAACAAATTGCCTGAGTACAATTTACAGACCATGAACTATTTTCCAAGTAGTTTTTAATTATAAGTTAATTTGAGAAAAGTCATGAGCTGTTCCTCAATGGAAAGAGAGCAAAATTCATTCACTCAGCTGTGCTGCTGAGGCCTAGTGCTTTGACTTAAAATATTGTCAGTGGTCACCAATACAAAAGGAGCTCTTCTGCTTAGAAGACTAGTGTCTCTGGCTGACTTTTATATTTACTTCATTGCTTTAGGTTCTGTTGTGCTTAATATTAAGACCACTTTTGAATCTCTCTCTCTCTCTCTCTCTCTATATATATATATATATTTGAGAGAGATTGTAATACAATGAAGTGGTATTGTGACTTTATAAGATGTTCCTTTATAGGAGGATTTATATTCATACATAGTTCATAGTGGTTGTCACCTAAAAAGTCAACAGTTACCACAATGTTATCAGAGATACCACAGTTATTTGCTATTGTAAGTAACAATGTTAACCCTATTATTCTGTGCACTTCAGAGAGCTTATAGAGATATTGACTTCAATGGAGCTACCAGCTGAGGATCAGTTCAGCAATTCTTATTCTGTCCACTTTTGTCTCCGCTGGCAAAAAGATTGAAAAAGAGTTCAAAGAAATGAGCTTCTTCTTTGAAAACAACTGTTAAATTATGTCCTGCAATCCAAAGAATGAAGTGAGGCAGAGTATTTGGGATCTGTCATCTGTATTTATCACTTGTTACAATTACAACTAACAATTGAGTAGATAGAAAACAAATTGAGCAGGAATATGTGAGTTTTGGCTATAAGCGAGTTGCAAACTGTGAAGAAAAATGCATTGTGCTGATTTTGAAAGAAAACATAGTCTCCACGGGCACCTTCCCCCAGCTGCAGGCGCTTAGAACAACAGACAATCGGCTGACATAAACAAAAGTCTGTGCTGAGGATAAGAACAGAACCTGGCCACAAAAGAGCCACAACTATGGCTTGATGAATCAGTTATCAAAGAGCTGGAAACCTTCTGATACGGAGTAGCAAAGGAATTGAAAATCTGTTTCTTTTGTTGTGTTTTGAAATCATTAAAACGGTCACATTGTTTAAATTTTCCAAAGGTATATTGGGCTCTTTTTGCTCTGGTCCCTTCATATTTAACATCCAGGCTTGGCTATAGTATAGAGGCTAAACATATAGGGTCAGATTTTCAAAAGCTGTCAGCAATGGCCTAGCTCTGCTCCCATTTAAGCTGAGACAAGCCAGAGCTGAGCACTGTTGAAAACCTCACCTACAATAAGTTCTGCACCTCATCACTCTCTGTGGACAGCCACTGAAGTCATGTGACCCAGTGGAATAAGAATTTGGCCCAATGGAGTTCCTAAGTCCCTGACTCATTCTGGTTGGTCTCCAACAAATGATGGGAGTGGTTGCAAAGTACCAAACTCCTGACAAGCAGCCATAGACTTGCTCACTGTTGTGGCTTTTCTTGAGTTTATCACTCCCACTGGATGCTACCAGTCATGTCTTGGATCGTTTTCTGCAGGCTATCTGCTTCTCAGCATGGTTCCCTCTCTAATGTTTTTCAAAGACCCTCCCGCATGTGTGACACTTATTCCTTCTAGGTGCTATTGGCACTGGCTGAAGTGGAACAGCTGTATGTAGCTTGATAAAGTGTGAGAAAACTGAGCGTTGTGCTGTATCAGCGCTGGCAAAGCCTCTGTGCAAGTCCTAAGTAACGTCTGATCCCGTTCAGACATACCCTCAGCTCCTCAGGGCAGTGTCTGTAATGGCGTTACCCCAGAGATTCTTTCTAGCTTGGCTGGTTGCTTCCCATCTGTTCCTTCTTGACATACCTAGTGTGTGTGATTCCCCTCGTTTTCAATTGGTTGAAGGTAGGCAGCTGCTTCCTGCTGCTGTTGAGCTCCAGGGTGCATGAAATGTATCTACTGATGCTAATTTAGGTTTGGCGGAGCAAACATACAAAATCGTCTGTCGATACTGCGCTCATGCACAATAATTAACTTCCCTCCTTTTTTTAAGCTGTGCTTAAAATGATGGTTTGCCAGGTTCCACTTTGACACATGCAATCTCTTCATTTCTACCGGAGTAATAGGCTGGTTCCCATAAGCACTATGGGAATTTGATCAAGTACTTATCCATGTGTATCCCCTTTCACTGGCAGGTGGAATGAGTGGTTCAAATGAATGAGGGGCACCAGAAGATCTTCAATGTTATATGTCTCAGTTATAAGGACTATGACTCTGAACTCCACAAGCATTTGGGGCTTCTTCAGACCTCAGTTTTGTGAGCGCAAGGCCCTGCATAGCTCTTCTGCATGTTAAAGGCATGTGCAATTAGAGAGAGGGATGCTAGGCTGGTACAACCTAGCATCGTCTGATGATAAACTGGTGCTTATGCCCAAAAAAGTTGGGAACAATTGCCACAGATCAAGTGTAGCATAAGACAGTACGTGGCTGTATGTGTTTGTTTAAGAAGAGAGAGGAAGATAAAGATCTGAATCAAGGGGAGCGTGGAATTTGACACCCAGACAATACCTCTAAAGAGAAGTATTTTATTGAAAGCATCAGGGAATATGACAAAGAAATAAAAGCTATTGTTGCAGAATAGCAGCAGCTGGTATGTTTCAGCTTCAAATGGTAGCTTTGTCCTAGACTACTGGCTAAATCCAGCTAAGCCCACATAGGTGCCATGTAAAATCAGTCTGTCTGATACACTCAGCCAGGAGTTCCCTATGCAGGGAAACAGCATTGAAGCCAATGAGAGTAGTGGGAAATTGCCAGTTATTTTCTCCTGGGAAACCTTATGGGCTTGACATAGAAATGACTGGGTTCTTTAGCCTGTGTTATGTAACAGAACAGATTAGATGATCATAACGGTCCCATCTGGCCTTACAATGTATGCATGACAATACCTGGGAAATCTAAATAAAATCTTTCACTGTAGGCACAGCTAGTTACCAAGTTTCATTCAAACACATGCAGGTTACTCTTTAGGGATCTGAATAGGAAAATGCAGCCAAAGAACTCCTTCTGAGCTCAGTTTCCATATTGCGCTAGGAAACCAACCTTATCACTATGTTCAGATTTTCATGAACAAAAGTTGCGATCTACGAATTTCTAGGCACAACTAATTAATACCAGTATATACTATCTACAATTCTGTGAATATTGTACTGTTTGATTCAATTATAACAGCAGCATCTCCACCAGAGAACAAATTTCTGTTCCTAGAATTGCTAAATGAAACCTGCAGATAGTCAATGAGCTTCAGTGTCAAATGTCTTGTCTAAATCTGAATGTTAATTTATGCCTAAAACCTGTCTTTGGTCCTTATTTCATATTGCCTTCTGATTCTGTTGTTCCTCTCCTTTATAGCCTGCCAGACATGAAGGATCAGCATATCAGGTGAGTCAAGCTACTGTAATATATGGAGATGTACCTATCTCATAGAACTGGAAGGGACCCTGAAAGGTCATCGAGTCCAGCCTCCTGCCTTCACAAGCAGGACCGAGAACTGATTTTGCCCCAGATCCCTAAGTGGCCCCCTTAAGGATTGAACTCACAACCATGGGTTTAGCAGGCCAATGCTCAAACCACTGAGCTATCCCTCAGTGATGAAGAGGAATTTAAGAAGGTGGCAGCAATAAAGGCAAATATGCTGACTGGAAGTCTAGGACACTTGATTGTGTCTAGAGATCAATATAAGGGCCTTAAGGAGGTACCAAATTCTGCAAAAAGAGTTAAAAGTTCTTGTTTAGATTTCCCCTCCACCCCACTTTCTTGGGCTTCCTAATATTGGTATGTAGCCAGTGTGGCTATATTGAAGACCTTCTCCAAAACCAAAGCCTACATATTGGCTTGCTCCTCCTCCAGCCCAATTCTCAGGCAAAAAGCGTATTCTGTCACTCTCCTGTTGTTCCTATGTCTGAATGATGGTTTTAGGAACATAGGGATTGCCAGGCTGAATCGGACCAGCAGGATCCTCTAACTTGCTGCTTCAGAGGAAAGTGTAAGAAAATGCCCAGTTGGCAGATGTGGGCTAATCTGCCCCCCGTGGTGGTCTGATCCCAATCCCTAAGAGTTAGAGATTGCCCAGAAACATGAAGCTTTGTCTCCTGTCTGATACTTTTTGTTAGCATGAACTATTATACCTCTGGATATGCTTGTTGATTCAAGTGAATGTCCAGTTATTGTTCGAGTCCCCTCTGTCCGGTGGGAGCTGCGCCCAGCATGCATGAGATGCTGCTTCATTCAATCAGACAATTTCTTGGTGTACCAAGTACGCAGCCCACATGCATGTCAAATCACTTGATGCCTCATAAGTGGTTTGGTCATCTGCACAGCTGTTCAGCCCTGTCAGCTATTGCAGCTCTATCCTCCGTGTCTTCTAAATACTGTCTTGTAGCACCACAGTATGCATTGTGAGGGAAACATTCTGATTGCTAAGTTGCAACCTATTCCTACAGATCACAGAGAGAAGGGGGAAATGCATAAAATGCTATGACTTGACAGGAGGAAAAAGTCCTTCGGCCGGGGGGGGGGGAAACACGCCTACTTTCCAACCTGTCATCTAAGTATGGCAAGATCTTAAGCAGTGGAGAGGAAGTAAAGCCCTGACATTAATCCCTTGTCAAAGACAGGGATTCCCAATCAAGCCAATGGATGTGATCAAAGTCAGTCTAATCTTCACCCCAGTTGACCATATAGAACTCCAAGTAGGGCTCTGAGAGGTTTTTTTTTTTTAATTAACTGAAGTCCCCTCTGTGGGATTACTTGAAGTTGCTGGCTTGTTAGAAGGCAAAGCTGAAAGAACTGGTCTGAGCGTCAACATATTACTTTGCAAATATAAAATCATAACAATCCACATAGGATAACATTGTTGATGTTCTGATAGCCCAGAGATTTATGAAAATACCTTCTGTTTACTCAGCTGGAAACACCCCTGTTCTTCTGGAGTTTTGTTACCCCATAAAGCATTCAGAGGAGACCCCACAATCATTTCAAAGTCAAAAACATTAAGTGGAATAACAAGTGTAAACCCTCGTAGTCTTGGCTTTGAAGTCCAAGAGGCATGTCTCGTTACAGTGATGGCGTACTACTGAGCTCTGTGGAGAGGGGCAGGGAAAGAATTGGCCTCCAGCCTGTTGTTTTAGGTGTAAATGTAAAGTCCATATTTTTTTATCACTACAAAAGAAGCTGGTCAGATATGAGCAGAAAAACAATTGTAAGGGGCTGATCAAATTCCAGAGAGCACTGGACATTCCATTGACATTGATGAGAATTGGATCACACGTTAAGTAACCAGGCAAGACAATAAACAGCCCTGCATAAAACTGAGTCTAGCTAGCAGTACCTGCTCCCTTTAGCACTGAGACCTTGTCTACGGGAAGTCCTAAAGCATTCCCACTCTTTTAAAGCATGGAACTTGCCCAGAATTCCTTCTTACCATGTCCTATAGGTAAAACTTTCAATTTAACACTATGCTTCCTAGGAGGGTCGTCATTTCAGAATCAGGTACCTGTCAGGTCATCAGGTGTGGGCGGGTGGGTGGAGATGGAAAGGAATGGTGAAGGATGGGAGCTGGGAAGGGACCTTGTGCAGCAGAAGGGATGCTGTGAGTCAGACACGGGGATGGAGGAGGGAGGAGAATTATTACAACTTTCAATATCTTGGGCAGAGGAAGTGGAGGGGGGGTGACAGAGAAGAGAATTGCAGGAGAGACTGAAGGACAGGACTGTGAGGAGTAGCTACACAGGAAGTGAGCAGGGAGAAGAAGTAAGGTTGCTTAAAAAGGAAGAGAACAATGCTGGGGAGTGAGAGAACTTCCAGTGCCAAGGTCACCAGAGTCAGGGGACTTTTTCTAAATATGCTGAGCAGAGGTGGGGAAAGCGGGGGCAGAGCTGAGGGTGGAGACTCAAGGGGCAGAGAGCATGGCAAAGAGGGGAGTTAACACTCCTGAGATTCCCAGAGAAAACTTTTACCTCAGCCAAGAGTAGCCTGTCCTAACACAAACCCGATGTTGCCTTTAAGAGCAGTCGAGATCTCCCTCCCTCAGATTGGTGCCATCACTGTGTCCTAGGTGTCTTCTTGATCCTGTCTCTCATTTATACAAACATCTCTTTCCTGGGGAGTATTTCCTGCTCCGAATAAATGAATCAGGAAATGATATATGTTTAATCCTCACCTCTGGACCCTGCTGTCTGAGGCACGGTCATGTAAGACATCTCCACAAGGGCATGATAGAGGGTCCCATCAAGGCACCTCTGAATGCAAATTCTTCTTTGATTTAGGCCTTGACTATCTTCATCTGACTTTTATTATTACTGAGCATCCAGGATTGGCTGCCATGGTTACCGTTCTGTATCTCTGGCTGACTGTGTTCCATAGCTCTGGTCCAGCTGCTTTGAGACTGCTCTAACCCCAGTAGGGTGACCAGATGTCCCGATTTTATAGGTACAGTCCTGATATTCAGGGCTTTTTCTTATATGGGCACTATTAACCCCCCACACTCTGTCCTGATTTTTCATACTTGCTGTCTGGTCACCTTAAACCCCAGCCCCCTGGACAAGTTAACTGCATGACGCGGGAGCCGATCTGCTGGGATCTGATCTGCTGTGAAAGCGTTGGCATCAGGTGGATGGATATTGCTGAACAAGAAATCTTGGGGGCCAATCCGACTCCCTTCTCCTCAGCCACTGAGGGACCCCAGTGCAGCAAAATCAGTGCTGCCAACTCACCTGATTATTTTTCACGAGCGATTGGCCTTTGGGTGAGGTAGTCTGGGGAACTAGTCTGGTGATGATGTGAGAGGCTCTGGTCCCCTAGAAAATTTGAGCCTCTGACGGACTGTCTGCCCTGTTTTCCCACCTCTTGGGGCAGAATAACCAATCAGAGCTGCTGCAGGCAAAGCTCGCTCGCTCCCCTTCTCCCTCCCATAGGGTTACCACGTTTGAAATGCAAAAAAACCTTTCCCCCGCCCCACAAGGCAAGCCCTCCACAACCCCCCTTACCAGCCACTGAAAGATAACAGTTTAGCTAAGTTTGATAACATTGCACATCTCCTCACTCTCATGTGACACAAACCCTCTCTCACCCACAGTGCACTTATGTGCTGGTGGGCAGACAACTGCTCTGTTATCGCTTAAACTGCAGAAATGGGAACACGGCAGCATCTGTAGTTGGACACAGAAACTGTTAACACCAGATATTCCAGTGTATTGTGATAATAATGCATCTCTGCTTTGCTGAATTTGTGTTTTGACATTTATATTGTATAATATGTAACCAATACGTTTTTGACATGAATGAAACATTTTGATGAAGTCATTTCAATGTTTTTTAATCAAAATATTTTGGAAACTTTCATCCTGTGAAGTATTTTGAGCTGTTGACTTTGTCGCAGTTCGGGACAACGAACAAATTTTGAAATGGCAGGATTTTCTGTAAACAAAAATTCTCTTTTCCAGCCAGTTCTATTCAGCATTATGCCATGGAGGAAATTTCTTCCTAGAGGTGGCTCATGCACTGGAGAATGAGGGCAGGCACCCATTTTTCTCTCACCCTACTCTGTGTATCTGTGGCTTCCCTATGCATGCCTGATCCTCCCTTGAATCTCACTGACTTATTCGTCTGCTCTCCCTTGCTTGCTATAATTCCTTCAAGCTGAGATGTTCAAAGCTGCCTAGGAGATTTGGATGATTCCCATAATGAAGGCAAGAAGAAAGCCACCAAGCTGTCTGCCTCTGTAATAACACCCTGCAGAAGTGAGTTCCACAGGTTGGTAATACATTATGCAAAAGATATTGGGTGGAATTCTGAAGAGCATTTAAATTACTTAGCAGATAAGTCACTGGGATGTTTGCACCTAGAACATCCAGGCACTTTGGAAAACCTCACCCATTTCCTCTAATCTTTTAAAAATTTAATTCCTCCTTCAGTATGAATTTACCTATGGAGCACTTTCCACTCAACGCAGCCCCTTTTGAAAGACAGTTTTCTATACTGAAAAGCTCAGCTATGGGCATGTCTGGGGATAGGATGCTAATGTATCCTTTCCCTTAAATCTCCCAAAGGGAGTCCTCTCTCTTCATCAGGAACTCTATGCTGGTCCCTTTGTCCTACTTCAGTAGAAGAGAGGCAGGCTCAAGTTTCTCTTGACTGACAGTTCTGCAGAGCCAATCAAGAGCACTGCAGCTCTGTGGTCTGTTTAGATGGCAAAGTATAATTATGAGAGCATCTCCCAAAGATCCGCAATGCTGCAAACTCTTTGTGACAAACACAGGCAGCAATTTTTCAGAAGTGTTTTAGATTTTTAAACATTTTTAACCCTTCAGGGATTTTTTTTGTCGCTCACTCTGCAGCTGGAGCTGGATGATATGAGAGTGGTAGCCTAGGTGACCCTGGTTCGAGTCCCTCCTCCTCCACCACAGACTTCCTTTATGACCCTGGATAAGTCACTTAGTCTCCCTGTGCCTCCATTCGCTGTCTGTAGCAGGGGGATAATAGCACTGCCCTGTCTCACAGGGGGGTTGTCAGGAGAGCTGCGTTCAGAGTGCAGTGATGGGGACCAGATAAATACCACTGGAGAAGGACAATACATGACCTTCAAGCTTCTCGTCTCACATTTTCTTCCTTCTCCTCTTGCTTGTTTTTTGGCTCTATCCCTCCTCTACTGAGGTGACTGTACCAGACTGGCTCTGCCCTTTGACCCCAGCACATTCTGTTCTCTTTAACTGGGACAACTCAGGGTCCCGAGATTTTAAATACAAGATTTTTACCCTAAACTTTACAGGGATTCATTTTCTGATCATCCTGCGTCCTTGTGAGCCCCGTTGCTTTATGATGGTGCCAGTGCCTTACATTTCCAATAGCGGCATGTATCCCAAATCCCTGCCCTAGATAATGGGGCATAAAGATCCCCTTATTCTCCCTATCCTGAGGATGATCAAGCTGGTCCAGTGTGGGTCATAAAGCAGATCTGTGTCCTCTATTCATTAGGATTCACAGAGTTCGAGAAAGGGTGGTGCAGGAGCTCAGGCAAAAAGAGTGTGGCCCCCTCCCCCACTTTCACCATCCACTGTGGATCTTACCATGCAGGGACTGTGAGGCTTGCCATGGTGACTCCCAGTGTGGCAAGAGAGGAGCCCAGATGTGGAGAATTCAGCACTCGCCAACTATGATGTGGCTGGTGGGGTTTTGTAGCAGGAGGAGTTCTGCTGAGCCCTGGTTGCCCTGGTGGGACGGGTATTGTCTCAGTTCTGGAATTGCCAGCCAGCTGCATTGGTCTCCTCAGCATCTTCTTGGCTGGTGCTCTGCTGGGGCAGCCCCATGCAAGGACACTGAGGGAGGCAGAGCCTACGCACTTGAGCACTCAGCTGCAATGTTGCATTAATGCACGGCATTGTTAGAAGGACGTTGGCAGCGTGGAGCAGGTTCTGGCCATATTTATACCTGAAGGCTGCTTTACCCTGTTCTGAGGATGCAGCCTGGCCCGAAGCAGCCCCAGGCTTGGGGAAGCACGAAGGCCGCTAAAAGCTACTCTTGTGCCCAGTCTTCTTGTGCTGCATCAAGCACTCCTCAGCCAGTGTGGAGGACTGGGGCCTTAGGCTGTGAGCTCCATGAGCAGGGACTCTGCTTCCATTTGTATCTTGTACAGCAGTGGGCATGATGGCGGCACATAACACAGGGTAATGTTGGGGGATGGAGGGGCGTGCCCTGAGTTCATTCCAACACACCCAGTGGGACTGGGCTCAGAAAGGCGGCCGGCTGGGCTAGCACGGTCACGGGGTAGGGATCCCCAGCTCACCACTGGGGCCTCCTCTTTGTCTTTTTCTGGGCTAAGTGGTTTCTTGCCAGTTATTCTTAGCCTGTACAAGTGCACCTCCTGCCACCGGGGCTCCTTGCAGGTAGTGGGCTGCTTGGCTGAGATGGTTCCTCATCTGCTTTGGGTGGTTCCTGCCATCTCAGCTCTGCTCTAACATGCATCCTCAGCCTTAGAAAGACAGTGGAACCAGATCCTGCTCTCATTTGCACCAGTGTTAATCCAGAGTGTCTCCACTGCAGACAGTGGAGTGAGTCTAGCTGCACACTGATGTAACAGAGCAGAATCTGGCCCAGGGTATCTGAGCTATCTGAGACAATTTACCTTGGACGTTGCATGGCACGTTCTCTGTTAGCTACACAATAAGCGAGTTAGAAAGGGACCAAACCATGCATGGAGGGCAGGGTGATGTGTATGCTGGAGCAGCTGGACATCTGATCACGCTGGGCTTGGCTGTCTGCATCTATAGATGAGATCATGGGAAATCCTTGGGAGTCCCAATCGTTTGGCACCTCTTGCTTTATCCCGCATGACTGACATCATCATAGCAGATAACCCCAAGTTTTAGCCTTCTATAGCAGCAGCCTGCATGTCCCCTGCTCTAGGACAGCTCACTGCCTCTGTTTCCCTTCTGGCTCTTAGGTGAATGATGCCCCTCCCCCAGGTGGCCTGGTTTATTAAGACATGACACAACCAACATATACAGGTCCCTTGTTGTTCTTAGGCAGAAGCAGTTCCTCCCTGGACAGTAAGGGGGGTTTCCCCATCAGACCCAAGTAGCACCTTAACCCGTTCCAGACCCAGCTCACTCTGTGCCACCCTCTTTGGCAGCAATTCTGGGGTTACTTAGCTCCACATGGCTGTCCTGTCTTGAACATTCTCTCTGTCAGGCTAAGCTCAGGCCTTTGCTTCTCTTCGGGGGCGGGGTGGGGGACTCCTCCTGTGGCCTTCTGGTGACGTATGTAACTTGAAATTGTGATGCTGGGGGCAGGGTGGTAATTTTTGATGTACTACACCTTTAAATGTCTAAGGAGTCTGCCTGTGTGCAGAGCCAGCAGCTGTTTTGTTCGGGGGGTGCTGCAGAGGCAATATACATGCTGTTCTTTTCTGGACAATCCATCCTGGCTCATCTTTGTTTCATTGTTCCCTCGAATCTAAAACAATGAAGCACTCAGAGAGAAAGGATCTGGGGATGCCCCTGTGCACAGAAAGTAAAGCTCACTCTCCACAGGTGTCCGACTTGCACATCCCTGCTGCAGCAGGGCCTAAGCAATCACGCCTTGACGTTACAATGCCAACATGGGCCCTAGCTGCTAGAAATAGCTACACCCTTGAGATCAACAAACGATTATTAAGCATGGTAGTATTAATGTATTTATTTTGGAAGGTGGGGACACCTGGGATCCGCAGTCCTGGAACAGGACCCCGGTGTGCTAAATGCTGTACAGATACCGCACAAAAAGACAGTCCCTGCTCCAAAGAGCTTACTATCAAAATAAACGGGGTGCCTATGAAACAAACATCTCAAACTCTTAGTGCTGCTGCCTCGAACTATCACATCGTTCTCTGTTACACCGAGTGACTGTTCACAATTATATCTGTCGAGCACCTGATCCAGAGCCCATAGAGAGACTCTGATTTCACTGGGCTTTGGATCCAAGCTGTAGTTCATTAGGCTACACCTCCCCGAGTCCCTGATGGAACATGGAGTCCCGGTCAGCCAACATTTGGGGAATGGAAAACGCAAGGGAAGCTTCCTGCCCATGATTGAAAATCCCCAGTCAAGTGTGGAGTTACTGATGCTGGTTAACTCCTTTTGTTAAACGCTGTGTGCAAAGCCAATGAACTCTCCCTGCGTAACAGAGCACTGGGGATAAGGGCATTTAAAACAGCTGTATTCCGATCTTATCTATCAGTGCAGTAATTTACTTACTGTAATTTAAAATGGCTATAACTCTGCCCCATCGAATGACAGACTCCTAGATGTTAGAGACAGCAAGGATGAAACTGATCATCCAGCCCATCTGCCTGCCAGTGCAAAGGATTCTGAGCGTGTGAGGAAATAGATTGAAGCATTCAACGGAACGAATAGTGAAGAGCTGCAGGCTCTTGGAATAGTGAAAATGTACTTGGTGCCTTAATCCTGAAAGATGGATCTGTGTAATCAAAATATGTATAGTGATCCCAGCTAAATTCCACTGCCCTGTACATGTTATAGGTGAGTAGGGTAGAGCCGAACTGTCTATTTGGACTGAACACGGTTATTAAAAGAAACCACACACCTTAGCTTGGATCATCTGATTAGTTAGCTACTGCTAAAGCGCACCACCAGGTGGCACTAGGGTGACATTGCTCCCCACAAACAAAACTTGGCTACTCTACAGCATATTTGTTATAAAACGCTTAATTATTTTCTCTTCACAACAAACAAAGAATATTTGTTTAGACTGAGTTGGGGAAATGATTTTTACAGCGGGCAAGAACCGCTTGGCATACCTGGTACCCAAAAGGCACCGTCCAGTAGCTCCTTGCCAAACTGGCGCCGCACACTTTATCTATAAGGATGGGTCAGACTGTATATACTTACATCAAGTGTTTTATATGAATTCTGCACTGCAGACATGTCCTCTTCCAGAAGGACTCACACATAGCGACTCAGATTTCCCTCACAGTGAAGCTTGAGTCTGGAAAGTCTCTCTCTCAGAATGGCTGGGTAGCATTCCACATTTATTCTGTCTCTCCTTCCAGAGGAAGAGCCAGATTCTGATGGTGATATGTTTAAATGCATGTCGTGCAGTGAGGGTTTCAGGATCAGGCTCCTTGTCAGTAGAGTTATCATATCAGACTTGAAGACCTGCAGGGAGCAAAGTTAATGATGAGTTCAAAGGGGACAAAACACAAGTGTAATTATGAACAGTTTAGGAAAAAATATGTTTTCTGCCAATCAAAGGCCAAATAAACTATTTTACTAACTGTAATTCTGAATTAGGAACATAAGAACGGCCATATCGGGTCAGACCAAAGGTCCATCTAGCCCAGTATCCTGTCTTCCGACAGTGGCCAATACCAGGTGCCTCAGAGGAAATGAACAGAACACGTAACAATCAAGTGATCCATCCCCTGTTACCCATTCCCAAACAGAGGATAGGGACACCATCCCTGCCCATCCTTCCTACTAGCCATTGGTGGGCCTATCCTCCATGAACATATCTAGTTCTTTTTTGAACCCTGTTATAGTCTTGGCCTTCACAACATCCTCTGGCAAGGAGTTCCACAGGTTGACTGTGCATTGTCTGAAGAAATACCTCCTTTTGTTTGTTTTAAACCTGCTGCCTATTAATTTCATTTGGTGACCTCTAGTTCTTGTGTTATGAGAAGGAGTAAATAACACTGCCTTATTTACTTTCTCCACACCAGTCATGATTTTATTGACCTCTATTGTATTCCCCCCTTAGTCATCTCTTTTCCAAGCTGAAAAGTCCCAGTCTTATTAATCTCGTCTCATACGGCAGCCATTCCATACCCTAATAATTTTTGTTGCCCTTTTCTGAACCTTTTCCAAGTCCAATATATCTTTTTTGAGATGGGGAGACCACATCTGCATGCAGTATTCAATATGTGGGTGTACCATGGATTTATATAGAGGCAATATGATATTATCTCTCCCTTTCTTAATGATTCTCAACATTCTGTTCGCTATCTTGACAGCCGCTGCACGTTGAGTGGATGTTTTCAGAGAACTATCCACAATGACTCCAAGATCTCTTTCTTGAGTTGTAACAGCTAATTTAGACCCCATCATTTTGTATGTACAGTTGGGACTGTGGGAATGTGCCTTACTTTGCATTTATCAACATTGAATTTCATCTGCCATTTTGTTGCCCAGTCACCCAGTTTTGAGAGCTCCTTTTGTAGCCCTTCACAGTCTACCTGGGACTTAACTATCTTGAGTAATTTTGTATCATCTGCAAATTTTGCCACCTCACTGTTTACCCCTTTTTCCAGCTCATTTATGAATAAGTTGAATAGGACTGGGCCCAGTACAGACCCCTAGGGGACACCACTATTTACCTCTCTCCATTCTGAAAACTGATCATTTATTCCTACCCTTTGTTTCCTATCTTTTAACCAGTTACCAATCCATGAGCGAACCTTCCCTCTTATTCCATGACCGCTTACTTTGATTAAGAGCCTTTGGTGAGGGACCTTGTCAAAGGCTTTCTGAAAATCTAAATACAATATATCTCCCTTGTCCACATGCTTGTTGTCTCCCTCAAAGAAGTCTAGTAGATTGGTGAGGCATGATTTCCTTTTACAAAAACCATTTTGACTATTCCCCAACAAATTATGTTCATCTGTGTGTCTGACAATTTTGTTCTTTACTATAGTTTCAATCAGTTTGCCCGGTACTGAAGTCAGGTTTACTGGCCTGTAATTGCCGGGTCACCTCTGGCAAAAATTAGCTATCCTCCAGTCATTTGGTAGAGATAATGGGGTCTAAATTAGCGGTTACTGCTCAAGAAAGAGATCTTGGTATCTTTGTGGCTAGTTCTCTGAAAACATCTGCTCAAAAGGCAGCGGCTCTCAAAAAAGCGAACAATGTTAGGAACCCCTAGGAAAGGGATAGATAATAAACCAGAAAATATCGTAACGTCACTATACAAATCCATGATATACTCACACCTCGCTTGCAGTTCTGGTCTCACCATCTCAAAAAAAGATATTAGAATTAGGGCTGTCAAGCGATTAAAAAAATTAATCGTGATTAATTGCATGATTAAAAAAATAATGGAGTGATTAATTGCACCGTTAAACAATAATAGAATACCATTTATTTAAATATTTTGGATATTTTCTACATTTTCAAATATATTGATTTCAGTTGCAACACAGAATACAAAGTCTACAGTGCTCACTATATTGTTTGTTTACAAGTATTTACACTGTAAGAAAACAAAAGAAATAATATTTTTCAATTCACCTAATATAAGTACTGTAGTGCAATCTCTTCATCATGAAAGTTGAACTTACAAATGTAGAATTGTGTGAAGAAGAAAAAAAAACTGCTGAAGCTGCTGAAGTATGAAGGGGCATACGAATGTTTAGCATATCTGGCACGTAAATACCTTGCAATGCCAGCTACAAAAGTGCAATGTGAACTCCTGTTCTCCCTTTCTGGTGACATTGTAAATAAGATAAAGGCAGCATTATCTCCTGTAAATGTAAACAAACTTGTTTGTCTTAGCAACTGGCTGAACAAGAAGTAGGACTGAGTGGACTTGTAGGCTCCAAAGTTTTATATTGGTTTGTTTATGAGTGCAGTTATGTAACAAACAAAAAAATCTACATTTGTAAGTTGCACTTTCACGATAGAGATTGCACTACAGTACTTGTATGAGGTGAATTGAAAAATAATATTTCTTTTGTTTATCATTTTTACAGTGCAAGTATTTGTAATAAAAATAATATGCACTTTGATTTCAATTACAACACAGAATATAATATATATGAAAATGTAGAAAAACATCCAAAATATTTAATACATTTCAATTGGTATTCTATTGTTTAACAGTGTGATTAAAACTGTGATTAATCGTGATTCATTTTTTTATCATGATTAATTTTTTTGAGTTAATCACGTGAGTTAAGTGCAATTAATCGACAGCCCTATTTAGAATTGTAAAAAAGTACAGAGAAAGGCAACAAAAATTATTAAGGGTATGGAACAGCTTCCATATGAGGAGAGATTTAAAAGAGAGGGACTCTTCAGTTTAGAAAAAAGGTGACTAAGGCTAGGTCTACACTGGGGGGGGGAGTCGACCTAAGATACGCAACTTCAGCTACGCGAATAGTGCAGCTGAAGTGGGCGTATCTTAGGTCTATTTACCTGGCCGTGAGGACGGCAGTGAGTCGACCGCTGCTGCTCCCCCGTCAACTCCGCTTCTGCCTCTCACCACGGTGGAGTTCCAGAGTCGACGGCAGAGCAATCGGGGATCGATTTTATCGTGTCTACTCTAGACGCGATAAATTGATCCCCAATAGATCGAACACTACCCGCCGATCCAGCGGGTAGTGTAGACATGCCCTAAGACTAAGAGGGGATATAATAGAGGTCTATAAAATTATGAATTATGTGGAGAAAGTGAATAGGGAAGTGTTATTTACCCCTTCACATTAACACAAGAACCAGGAGTCACCCAATGAAATTAATAGGCAGCAGGTTTAAAACAAACATAAGGAAGTACTTCTTCACACAACACACAACTCTTGGCCGGAAGGACGTTGTGAAGGATAAATGTATAACTGGGTTAAAAAAGAACTAGATAAGTTCATGGAGGACAGGTCTATCAATGGCTATTAGCCAGGATGGGCAGGGATGCAACCCTATGCTTTGGGTGTCCCTAAATCTCTGACTGCCAGAAGCTGGGACTGGATGGCAGGGTATGCTTTAGGATGCTCTAAATTATGCCGCAGGAACAGTTTCCTAGGGAACCTCTGGCCACACCCCTTCCACCTTTGGCCACACCTCTGCCCTGCTCTGGAATGCCTCAGGAGAGAGGGGAGCTGGGAGCAGGTGACACAGAGCTAGCCACCCTGGTTTCATGACATCTGGGATTTCTTTACAGCAGGAGAACCCTGATAGGATAGCTTTCCGGCGGCTTTGAGCTGTTTTAACTCCAGCAAGCAATCAGGAGTCCGAAACACATTCCGTTGTTTAATCAACAGTATACACCAATATCTCTTTTCAGTCCGTTTAAGACAAACATTGTCATTATTTGCAAGGTCACTCGAACAGTGAGTGGGAAAGCGAACGCTCACTCTCCTGCTCTAACCTCTAGACAACACTCCCTTCAACCGGGCTAGCCATTAGCTTTGGTTTAGCACATCCAATCAAATCATTTATTCTATTCATAAAAACAGACTGTGAGCATCATCTGTTCAAGATCAGTACCTTCTCCTGGAGCTCCTGCTTTGGAAGCCAAGAAGGGGGGGGAGAGGAAATGTTCAGGAGATACCCTTCAGTCACACCTGCTGACAGCAAGGAATCTATCCTACACTCAGTCTGACCCTTAATGAAAATAATTGCAAAAATGGCCACAGTCCAATATTAAGGTAATTCTGTATGTGCCTGGGCAGTTAGGGCTAAAGTAGGGCGTATGTCCCCTTAGGGACAAGAACTCTGGAATTTCATTAGTGGTGAAATCAATAGGCTTCAACAGAAATTACTCTCAAAACCTATGGGACTGAAAGAGCAGGCGGTGCTGGACTGTGTCTCTAGTCTGAAACATGCTTCGCCCCCAGCTGGAACAAGTGGAACCCCCCAGTGTCTGGCGCTGAGAGAAAAATGATCACAAGTGCTGAAGAAAGAAATGCTGCGAGTGCGAGAATCCCTTATCGCACGGGGCTTTTAAGAGATCTCAGGGAGTTTCAGGTAGAAAGTGGGAGAGCAAAGAGCACTATCAGAAGGTGAGCTTGAGCTTTCTGTGAAATGTAGAAATGGAAAACGATGATGCCAGTGCATGAACTATAAAGCCGTCAGTCTCAGAGCATCTTCTGCCCAGACACCCCGGAGCAAAAGGATTAAACAAGGAAATGTTTCATCTTGACATCAAAGCAAAGCAAATCCGAACTATCTACCCAGTTATAACTGTGCTGAACATACTACACGAGGGTTGTTTATGAGCGGATTACAGAAGTTTGTTTACATTGACAGCTCCTCTCTTCCTGCTGGCTCTTCAAGAGGGCATGAAAAGACCTGGTGTATTTTCTGGGTTCAATAGAAAGTATTTAACCACCGTTTTGCACAGCATAAAATCCTCTGTGATCCTTTAGCAGAGATCAGATAGGACCAAAGTCCAAAAGGTCTTCCCCACAGGAAACTGATCGTGGATTCACCATTAGATTCTAGTGAGTAATCTCTGATCTGTGCTTAACCCCAGGAAGGAAATCTCCTCTGCCCCCTCCCCACCTCCCCATCCCTCAAGGTCTCAACCAATTGTCCCTGGGGGGAAATTCTTATGGATCTCAGATTTTAGTTTGGTCTTACTCTCTACTGTATATTTACAATCCATCCACCACCATGGTATCAAGGTTCCAGTACAAACCTGGCAACACTCCCCCCGCTCCTCCCCACAACCCTCTTTTGGTTCAGGACCTCTACAGTTATAACTCTGTGAAATTTCAGACTTACATATCTGAAATTATGAAATTTACGATTTTTAAAATCCTAGGTCCATGAAATTGACCAAAATGGCCCATGAATCCCCTTTGAGTAGGCTGAGGCTTTGGTTCAGTGATGCCTTTAAAAGGAGTCAACCTTCTACTGAATTGCTCGCATCTCTTCCTGAGGCAACCCAGGACCTACTCCTGAACGAAAATGAAACTAACTACAGTGGGATTCCCATTACAGTTCTCTCTGTGCATGTGGGTTTTCCCCCCTCTGCACATATCGCTCCCAAGACATGAGCCCCTGAGGGTGCACGTGCATTCTGGCACAGTTGCTAGCAGCACCGGGTGTGACGTTATTGATATAAACTGGGACCATATAGAACATGGGTTGCAACCAAGGTCCTGTAGTGGCACCAAATCTTAGGTAAAGGGGGTCATATAAGGTGTCTAAGACCAGGTTATGGGTTGCTGGTTATGATTATGCTGTCTGTGTGCATGTATCATTTTTAGTTGAAGTTATGTATATTGGCTCTATACTGTCTGTATTTCAAGTTGGTGATGTGCTTCTGGGTGATATCCCAGACAAGTTGGTGTTAGCTCTGCTTAGCCTGCTTGATGGCCCATTAAGGACCATCAGCTACACAATTGACCCATGGAGAGAAGGCAGGCACGCCTTATGACTCAGCAAAGTATGCAGGGACTGGCCCATGTGACTCCAGACTCCATTTTGCTGTAATTTTCCACAGTGGGGACAAAGAGGTTCTTACACCTGGAAAAGCCTATATAAGGCTAATGCATCATCTCCATCTTGTCTTCAACCCTGCTTCTTACCTCTGGAGGGACTTTGCTACAAGCTGAAGCTCTGCACAAAGGACTGAGGACCCATCCCAGCGGGGATGTACTCCAGAGACTTGATTTGAACCTGCAGTTTACTCCATCACTGCTGCAAGCCTGAACTAAGAACTTTGCCATTACTGTATGTAATTGATTCCATTTAACCAATTCTACCTCTCATTTCTACCTTTTTCCCTTTGTAAATAAACCTTTAGATTTTAGATTCTAAAGGATTGGCAACAGCGTGATTTGTGGGTAAGATCTGATGTGTATATTGACCTGGGTCTGGGGCTTGGTCCTTTGGGATCGAGAGAACCTTTTTCTTTTATTGGGGTGTTGGTTTTCATAACTATTCATCCCCAGGACGAGTGCACTGGTGGTGATACTGGGAGACTGGAGTGCCTAAGGGAATTGCTTGTGTGACTTGTGGTTAGCCAGTGGGGTGAAACCAAAGTCCTTTTTGTCTGTCAGGTTTGGTTTGCCTTAGAGGTGGAAAAACCCCAGTCTAGGGCTGTGACTGCCCTGTTTGAGCAATTGGTCCTGAATTGGCACTCTCAGTTGGGTCCCGCCAGAACCGCATTGTCACAGCACGTGGGTTTTCCCCCCTCTGCACATATTGCTCCCAAGACATGAGCCCCTGAGGGTGCACGTGCATCCTGGCACAGTTGCTAGCAGCACCGGGTTCATCAGAGGTCAAGGAAATCCCTGCCATTGGCATGGTAGCTGATAAGCTTCTGCTTTGTCAGTAGGAAAGTGTTGCCCCATCACCTGCCAGCAACCAACCTCTCCCCGCTTGACTCACCTCAGAGCCCCTGAGGATTTTGGCCAGGTGTCCCAGCCCACTTCAATCCCCACTTGTGGATACACTGCGTTCTTTTCTGTTTGCTTTGCAAGTTTAATCAGCCAAGACGCTGGGAAGGAAGGAGAAAGTACTCAGGGAAAAGTGTTAACAAAACAGAAAAACACGATCAAGAGCCCTTTAAGCCCGCGATTTCCCCCATTAGCACTTTCATCGCAGAGAGTGGAAGGTTTAGGCCAATCCTGTTACACGGGCACTGCAAATTCAGGAGTCTCCAGCCACAACACCAGCCCAAAGACCCATCTGCCGCCCTGTCCACTTCTGATGCCAGCCAAATAGTGCATCCTGCAACTACTTCCTTGCTTTCTCAGCTTAGGAATCTATGCTTAGTCTGCGCCTCCTGGCTTCTGGGTCCATGCAGAACTCTGATAAGACTCAAGAGCTTCACATTAAGGAGTGGGAGGGATCCAGGTATGAAGGAGGCATCTGGGAAGGTTTGTAGGTACATAGCTGTGGGGTGATTTGGCTATGGACATGACCACCTCATGGATGTGGGAACTGCTGGGGAGGGAGGTGGACTGGGTCCCCTGTGAGTGACTTGCAGTATTGCAGACTCCAAGCATTCACAAATCAAGAGATTGGCTTAAAAATCATGAGCTCTAAAACAATAGGGCATTTTGGAGTCTTTCTCTTTGCTCTCTGGTTACGGTGCCTTCAGAGTAAATCACAGCACATTTTCCAGTTTTTCTCTGCAATCACGAGGGTTAGAAATTTACTTTTAGTCTGAAATGAAAATGGAGATTCCCATGATTCCTGGTGCTTTAAAGGAAAAACTCACCAAATATTACGATAGTTGGCAACACTGCAAGGGCCTTCTTGACCTTAGGGACAACCTCAAACAATAGCAAGCTCTTTTCTTTGTCCTTCTTGCTACCTCATGCCTGGGGGGTGATGTGTGGCCAATTGTTATAGGTGTCTCTGCTGCTGGTCCTGGATACCAAACAGACCCTGAATTAGCCTGTTTAAAAATCTCAGCCTTATTCTTTTGCGTTTGGCACTACGCTTATATCCCTGTGTAATGAAAAGAACACTAACAACCAAAACTGTGAGCCAGATTGCCTGTACACGTGGGTGTGCACCTTGCACCAGTGGTAGTGGTTTACACCAGTGCACGTTGATACCATTCTGATTTAGGAGTGGTTTACATGCAGATGACTGTGACTTGCTGTTCCTGACAATATTACATCCTCACCTACGCAAATGGCCATTTCTCTGAGCACATTGGGACATCTGAATGCACGGAACCAGTTATATCAAATTTCATCAGCGCTGGCTCATTCCCTGGCTGTGGAATCAAGGAAGCCAAGGAGCTGAGATTCTCCATTTGAGACGAGGTTGCGTCAGTGCTGACTGCAGCCAGTTGCATGTTTTCAGGGTGGCTGGAACGGCCTAGGTTAGACACAAATAGCAGGATTCCCTTCCTTATGCCTCAACAGTGGTTGAGATGGAAGTGACACAGAATTCCAGGAGGCTAATCACCAGTGCCCAACTTGGAGGAATATTTGCCATTTATTTTCTCTTGTACGCAGTAGAAAAAATGTCCTCCAGCTGCTGCTGTATCACCGCTGGCTGCAGCCGGGAATGCTCCGAAGCGAAGAAAGGTTGATGTGGTCAGAATGTGGATGGGAGATCTCTAAGGAAATCCTAGTGCAATGCCTTGGCTGTGTGTGAGAGCCAGAGATGTTCCCCTCTACTAGCTAGCCCCCTGTGACAGAAAGAGAGATGCACTAGCTCATCAAGGAGAGAGACGCATGTGTTCTGGGATCTGGGTGAGGCTGTGTTCCCTAGGGTTTAGCTGGTTTGCTGCAGGAAGAGATGCAAGCGATTCAGTAGAAGGTCGACTTCGTTTAGAGGCATCACTGAACCGAAGCCCCAGCCTACTCAAAGGGGATGCTGTGATGCTAGGGTGTTCCAAGGCTCTGTCGTTAAAATATCCCAGGCCTGGGGTTTGGTTTTGTTTTGTTTTCCAGGGGCAGGAGCGTCAGCCCTTTTCTCCTGGCCAAACTCTGCAGAATTATGGCTACATGCAGCATAAGAAAAGGGGAAGCAAAACACCACTGAACAGCGAGTGCAGTGACTTCACTAGCTGAAATGAGTCAAGGGGAAGACGTTGGTGTATTCCCAGTGTGGTTAGAGCTCTGCCCAGCCTGTTGTCACTATCCCCTTAGGAGTATGACCAGAAGGATTTTTAAGAGGGGTGGGTGGGAAAAAGGAGAATTTTGATGAACTGCCAAGTTAACCCTTAGTGCACTGGCATTTTCCAGGCTGAGAGCCAGCTGCTTGGGCAGATGTATATAACACATGTCTGCAAGCCTCCGAAGGGTTATTAACTTTGCAAAAATGGCCACAAAGCTTGGTTGGCCCAGGGGATATTTAAAACGGCAAAGAATAAAACATGAGCATCAGAGGGGGAAAGGGCTGGTTTTCTAGAGCCTGCAAGCCTGATCCTGCTCCAGCGGATTTGGAAGCTGGCAGGGGGCTCCCCTGTGGGCCTGGGAGGAAGGAGAATTGCAAGCGCAGAATGAGCCCAGCAGTCTCCTCTTGACTCACGTATTATTCTTATCAGTAACAATTTCCTTTAATAAGGAAAATCTGCCTCTCATTTGAGCTTTGCTTGCTTGCCATTGTGAAACTTCTCTCACTTGTAAGATTGTTTCTCGTCCAGTAGGCACCCCTGGGAGGGCTCACCCCTCATTTCCAGTTGCAGCCTAGAGGGCGAGTGCCAAGAAACGCTTGTCTTCTGCCAAGAGTCGAGGATCCTGACGTGACGCTGCGTTCATCCCTGCCTGGATTGCAGGCTGTCACTTTCCCCATCGCTGTGATTCCAAGCCCCGTCCTTTCACAGCTGCACGCACTGTTCTCTTGCCCTGCGATGCTGACTGAGGGCCAGAGCAACAATGATGCAGTCTGCGCCCGGCCAGCCAAGCCATTGAGTAAGACCTTCTGTCAAATAGTCAATTAATCCCAAACACGTGCACCAGAGCCCTGCTAGATGGAAGTGGCTGACTTGCCAAGTGCCTAATTCCTAGGAATCCGGGGAGATAAAACAAAGTTCGATAACAGAGAGAAACTGAGAGCAATGCAGATTGCATACCTTTCCTGGGACCCAGGACTGCAATGCCCACCTCAATCCTTATTGCCCTAACTGTCCGACACTACTTTAAATGACCAAAGCAGTTTGAAGAGTGCTACTCATGGAAGTTTCTTTTCTTTTTCTCCCCCTCCTAATTTTGTGGGGATTTTTTTTTCCTTTTTGCTAAGGATTTTGCTTCGAATGAGAGGTTGGAGAAAAGATAAAGCAGCAAGTGTTCCAGACAAAGCTATGAAAACAGAGGGACGATACCGTCTTTGCTCCCTTCGCAAATGACTACAGTTAGTGATTGGCTATAGAAAACAAAGGGGCTGGTGTTACATCTAAGTGATTGTTCAGGGCCATGCCCCACCTTTGGCAGCTCAGAGGGGCAGATGAATTGCCCCTAGTGGGACAGCAGTGGCAAGTGGCTTCTTACCTGATCGGTTGCTAGAGCCCTGTGCCAACCCGTCTTGATTGCAGGCCCCCTGAGTTTCACTCTCAGATTTGGGGTAATGATGGGTCAGACCCACCTATGAACTTTCCCAGAAGTTCAGGGGTGCTTGAATCTGATCTTTTGGTTTGGCCCACCACTGTGGCGTTGAGATGCGGACCCGAATCCGAGCTTTTCCCTGACTCCAGGGGGTTCTGATCTAGGCTTTTGGCGTGGGCCGATCTCTAGTTTCAGATCTGACCGAGCCTAAAAGCTGACAGTGCAGGCGAAGCCACCGAGTCTCACCTGGTCTCACCTCAGAACAAGGAATCTGAGCCATAGGGTCAGCCCCAGCCTTGCTTGAAATGGGTCGTAGGTTTTCTCAGCAGGTTCGTGGAACATTCGACCAACGTGAACTGAGTTTTGAGTTTGTGACACGACCGGAAAGCAGCCAGTTCTCCCATAGTGTCAAGGTTTTATTGTGAACTTTGTGCCCAGCTTCCCTGATCTCCCTACTGTACCCAGCAACCTGCTTTCACATGAGACGGAGCAAATCCTCTCCTATTGCAACACGCCACCTGGGCCTGAAGGAGGTGACCTGGCATCAGTTAGCAGCAAAGGAGCACAATCAGAGTGATGTTAATTTGCCTTGCTTGCGCCACAGGGATCACTGCCCAGTTTCACCAGGTGAGCCTGGGCACCTGGGTTAGCCTAGCCCAGGTGTGAGCATCCGCACTGCAAATCCAGACCCAAATGATGCTGTCCGCACTGCTTCTGCCCTGCCCTGTGTGCCCTGAGATGCTCTAGGCCTCTTACCCAGCCAGTTGCCTCAACTGTGGGGAAAACTTATCTGTCCTTCAGGGGGAATTGTGGGAAGGGTGTGGGAGGGCTGTCAGCATATGAATGATTTTTTGCTTGCATTCTGACTGCAAAGTGGGCAGGTTTCAGCCTGAGCCCTGGTATACTCTGGAGGGGAGGTGGGATCGATCTAAGTTATGCAACTTCAGCTACATGAATAACGTATTAGAATAACGAATAGCTGAAGTCAACGTATTAGATCAACTTTCTGTGAAGTACAGAAGTCGATGGGAGAGCGCTCGGGGGTCGATTTATCGCGTCTAAACTAGACGTGATAAATCGATCCCCGCTGGATCAATCGCTGCCCGCCGATCCGGAGGGTAGTGTAGACATACTCTGAGTGACAGCAGCACCTGAGCTCTAACCCACACCCCCTAGCTGGGTCAGGACCTTCAAACTCGGCTCAGAGGTTTTTGTGTGGATAGGCTAAAATCAAGTTAAGAACCCAGGTTAACTGGGCAGGAAAGACCTATCCTGACTGTCTGTTAATGTGTGTCAGCTGGGGTTGATACTGTTTTACCAATAGGTGCATTCGGAGGGTTAATTGATCTTTCTAAGGCACTTTGAGATCTTTGAGTGACAGGCGGCACAGTTAAATATATAATAATATTCAGCGATGTCAGAGGGACTAGGAGTTCACTGCCCAAGGTCAGCTTTGCTTTGAACATGTAGATCCCCTAGCAGAGTGTAGCACTACAGAAATGACAGACTATGCCTTGGTTTTGTCTTTCCCTTCCTTTTTTTTTGGCATCTCCTCAACCCTCCTTCCCTCCCAAAGCTTGAACGACTTTCCCTGACGGAATGGGGGCCTTTGCCGTATAATTGTGGATTACACGCTGAGAACGAACGCTCATGTTGCTCAGAGTTGACGTGAGCTGATATGACTGGCATGCGCTGAAATCAATGGGCTTGCTTCACTCTGGCGTTCCCGTTGCTCGGTGCTGCCTTACGATTGCCTTTAATTAAGGGAGACTACGTTTCCGCTTTGGAAAAAAAACAACAACAGTTAGTGCTGATGAAAGGCTCCGGATTAACAGCCTTGCTGAGCGATGGCCCTCATTCATGCACGGGACAGGGACAGTGATGACTGCAGCATTACGAGCTTCCCCACGCTTCATGGGCAGCCGGTGGGAAGAGGGTAGTTTCTTCCACATGGCAATTCAGCCTCTCTGCTGAGACTGCCAACAGAGGTGCCAGCTATTACAGGGACATTTGTCTACTAAGAATTGGTCTGGGACCAGCAGCTTACCTCACACAGGCCACTGAATGGTCATCCAGTGGTAACGACTCCAGTTGATTTTGGGAGAGGGATTGAATCTCCCAGAGAAACAAGGGGATTTAAATAGGAAGTAAGGAGTGTGATGCTCTGCCCCAAAAACACTCCCAGTTTATATGACCAGAATAACTTAGCTGAGACCATAGAGAATACAGAAGTGTTAGAACATCCTATCAGATCTCAGAACATCAAGACCATCGGGTGCATATGGAGTTCTTAGGTGACTTACGTTCCCAGTGCACAGTAGGGGACATTTCACAGTAAGAGCTGTGGCTGGGGTGAGAAGAGCAGAATCAGTAGGGCCTGGGCAGGGTGATGGCAGAGAAAGGCCTGGAGATGGCTTCTAGGATCCAGCTCTCAGGCAGCTAGGCAGGGTGAAGCAGCTCCCAGAAAGAGAGTTTGATGGTGAAGAAACCAGGGCTTCTGTGGTGTGTGACATCACTGGAGGAGTTAACATTGCATTTTCCTTGGTCTACCTGAGAGGGCATTTTCCCTTTACTGTGATGTCTGAGCTCCTTGCTCCCTCTCCTCTAGTGGCTGTTGTAGTGTCTACTAGGAAAGAACCCATTCAGGTGTCAGGAAATGATATTTTTAAAATCAGAAACTGGGATGTTTCCTTTTTCTGTCAGTTTCACTGGGATTTCGTTCACCCAAATGTCTTGCAACATTATTTATTTTTAATTACTTTTATAACACGCCTGTCACTGCAGTAGAGCCACTAATCACTTGCAAATGACATTAAACTGGGAGGAGTGGTAGATACGCTGAAGGGTAAGGATAGGGTACAGAGGGACCTAGACAAATTAGAGGATTGGGCCAAAATAAATCTGATGAGGTTTAACAAGGACAAGTGCAGAGTCCTGCACTTAGGACGGAAGAATCCCATGCACTGCTACAGACTAGGGACCGAGTGGCTAGGCAGCAGTTCTGCAGAAAAGGACCTAGGGGTTACAGTGGACAAGAAGCTGGATATGAGTCAACAGTGTGGCCTTGTTGCCAAGAAGGCTAATGGCATTTTGGGCTGTATAAGTAGGAGCATTGCCAGCAGATCGAGGGATGTGATCATTCCCCTCTATTTGGCATTAGTGAGGCCTCATCCAGAGTACCATGTCCAGTTTTGGGCCCCACACTACAAGAAGGATGTGGAAAAATTGGAAAGAGTCCAGAGGAGGGCAACAAAAATGACTAGGGGGCTGGAGCACATGATTTATGAGAGGCTGAGGGAACTGGGATTAATTAGTCTGCAGAAGAGACGAATGAGGGGGGATTTGATAGCAGCCTTCAACTACCTGAAGGGGGGTTCCAAAGAGGATGGATCTAGACTGTTCTCAGTGGTACCAGATGAGAGAACAAGGAATAATGGTCTCAAGTTGCAGTGTGGGAGGTTTAGGTTGGATATTAGGACAAACTTTTTCACTAGGAAGGTGGTGAAGCACTGGGATGGGTTACCTAGGGAGGTGGTGGAATCTCCTTCCTTAGAGGTTTTTAAGGTCAGGCTTGACAAAGCCCTGGCTGGGATGATTTAGTTGAGGATTGGTCCTGCTTTGAACAGGGAGTTGGACTTGATGACCTCCTGAGGTCCCTTCCAATCCTGATATTCTATTATTCTAATCCTGTGGTGAGGGAGCAGAAGCAGAAAACAAAACCCTCTTCCTTCACAATAAAAAGATGAAATTAGGCAAGTGAGGTGATGCATATTAATAAAATATTTCAATTAAGGCAGTGCATATTTGCATAAAATCTTCAGATTTCTGGACCGTCAGCTTTTACAGATAAGCACATGAGTAGTCCTGTATGTGCTAGTACCTTGCTGAACTGGGACCTAAATAATTCTGCAGACAGAGGAAAAGTGCATGATTTTCAGTGGGAATGGTGAGTATACCTTTAAGGGCTGGGATAGAAACTCACTCTTAATAGACAATGTCGTTTGGGAGGGACCTGTATGAAAGGAAGTAAAGGGACTTAGCACTTAATTAGGGAAGAGGAGAACCAAGCTTGGATGTATAGTTGGTGCCTGATTTTATCTTTTAATCTGTCTTTATATTGTTTGGTTTTGTTATTAATAACGTGGAGATCTGGGGGCACAACTTGACTTTGTGTAGTTTTCTGAGCCAAGATCTGGGCTCGGAATAACCCCACCTCACAATCATTTTTTAATGGTCTTCTCTTTGTTCTTTTCTCTGTTTGTGTTGTCCTTTCACAAGCTTGTATGTAACACTTCTTATGCCGTTCTTTTCCCAGTTGGCAAGCGGTGATTTCCCCAGCCCGGCTCCTTGTTATGGGTCTTCCTTTGAATTCGTCTAAGATTTCAGCAACAAAGTGGTGATTTTTTTTATAACATAACTTTGGAATCCAGGATGCAGATCAACTGGCAATAGTTTTAAAGGAGGTACCAATTTGGACTTAGCATCAGGCCCAAAGTGGCCTCAACATCAGTTAATATCTATGGGAAATGAGAATGGCTGGGACTTCTCTGGAGAATCAGGGAGGAACAGATCCTAAATGAACTGCTGATGCCTCTTAGAATCACAGAAAAACTTTCTATTGGTGACAATCCATTTCTCTTTCACATTTTCAGTTTTTTGTCTTCCTTTGTTCTTTATTATGAAGAATATTGCACGAACCTATAAGCGCATTGTCTATAAGACTTTGTTGGCTCATGCAGTTTATTCCCAACCTCATAATTTTTCTGGCAATTAACTGAGACATCATAACCAGAAGATTAAGATTTCAGGTGGAGTATAAAGGACAGGAAATTCAGGAACAGGTAGCTTTCTTAAGAAATCAGGATCCTATATATTCATTTTCAGCTTTTCTAATGAAGGAAAGGAAATGCAGAAAACATGCTATAACATCACAACTGCTGAATTCTGTGATGAATTAGTATGATCTATGCGTACTCGTGCCTGATACAAGATTGAACTGTTTCTAACTGTGTCATAGGCACTGTACTGCTAACAGCGGATGGAGATTCTTATTTAAAAGTGGCAAAGGGCCTGTGATTGGTAGCAAGAACTGAGTTTTATCCCTGTGAAGTTCCAGGGCGCTCTTGTGTGCATCATACCAACAGTTGTTAAGTTCTAAGTGGCCTGGGATTTGTTACTACTTTCCAAGTGTGAGAAGGCTGGCCAGTTTAGGAGACTGGTAGTGAAATATGGAGCTTTTCACTTCTACAACATTTCCAAGAAGCCTTGGAATTTTGCACCATCTATAGAATTTACACTGGGATTCAGTTAAGATATATGGTGGTGCTGACTAAATATAGTTCCCTTCTGATGCTGTTATTTGGCCAATGCAGATTTAATTGGTGGTCTCACTCCAGTCCCTAGTGGTCAGATGTCTACAACAGAAAACCAGTCGTACACACAACTTCACAGTTGGCACTAAGTTGTGTAATGCTGGTGGTTTCAACACAGAGATGAAAGGGTGAGTTGGCCTGGAGAGTGAATTCCTTTCTCCTACGTTGAGGTGGACTTTCCATGTTGATCTGTTAGAAAAGGGGAGGTGGGGAAAGCTTGCAATGCCACAGCCCATGCTGTACTTCCTCCATGGCCAGTTTCTAGAATTGTCCCATCTGACCCTCTCTTCTCCTTGTCCCAACTGGGAGAAACGCATGATGTAAACAAAAGGCCGAAATAGTGGTGTGTAAATAGAATTTTAAAATTTCCTTCACTTTTAGTAATCTGAGCTAGTGCTAGTAACATAAGTGAAGAAATGTGTGTGGCTACAACACGGGATTTTTTTAAAGTTGGCAGTGGCACTTTAAAAGTGGGGTGGAGTATGAATTGTTTCTACTCTACTTTTCCAACGTGCATTTCCAAGAAGCCTTGAAATTTTGCACCATCTACAGAGTTTACGCGGAGATTTATTTAGGGACAAAATCGGTGTGGTGGGAAAGTTTCTCTTTTTTGTCGTCCCCCCCCCCCTTTATTTTCATTTTTGTCTTACTTTTTAATCACCTAAAGTTATTTAAAAACTTCCTGAAAGCTGGGAATCAGGGTGGCCTGGAACGTCTCCTGCCAGCTGCAAAAATGCTTTGCTTACGGTTTCAAGCTGGCAAATAGACCTTCCCACTCAGCATCCCCTATGCTCATGCCAAGCCCTAACCCATCTGTGCAGGTAGCTTCACCTCAATGGGGCTCCCCGCAGCCTCGCTCCCTGGCGCCACCTGGTGCCAGTTCCCCCTCCCTGCGCACAAACCACGTGTACCCCTCCTCCCCTTACAACCTAGCTATTTACTCCGGATTGAAGCGGCGCGGCCAATGGGAGAGCAGGAGGTGTCGCTCTAGGAGGCTGGGCTCCAATCACCACCTGGGACAGCAAAGGGGAGGCGGGGCCGGAGTTTCACCACGTTGGGTTTGTCCGCAGCGCTAATTAATTTTTCCAAAGGCTGGGAGGGCTTCACTCCAGCCCAGGATCTTGCTGCTGCCGCCACCACCAGCCCTTCGCCTCCTCCTCTTCTGCACTGCACAGACCAGTCGCTGGGGCCCCTCCACTGCAATAAAATGTTTGACGGCTCCCTCCTGCCTCTCTTATTTCCTTTCCTGCTGCTCTGGGGACAGGACATCGCTACAGGTAGCGCTTTTCTCCCCCCTCCTTCCTGACCCCGGCATCACATTCTCCCTTTGGCTCTGACAGCCACGGTGGCCAGGGAGCTGAGCAGCTGGGACCGTGCAGGCATCCTGCTGCGTTTGCAACGGCAGGAGCCCAGGGCGTGCAGTTTCGGCGTGTTGGCTGCATGCGTTTGCAGCCCTCGGGGCATGCACCAGATCTGCTGCATGGCCGAGGTCTCGGTTTGCAGGAGACATTGCTCCAGGCTTTTGTATTTTCTTTTCCTGTCCCGCTGCTTTCATGTGGAAAGCTGCTGACTGCCCTTGGTTACAGCTTTAAGTTGCTCTGCTTCCCCTCCCCGCAGGTTTTTATGGGGGTTGGTGAAATGCGATGACTGTGGCTCTGTCTTGTACAATATATATATATATAGTACAAGGAGCCTTTTTTGCTGTGTTTCCCCTCCCTCTCCTCTTCCCTGCACACTTGGGCCTTTGGTAGATGAATTTATTTCTGTATATAAATATATTTTCCTCCTCTTGGCTCCACCGGCTGCAGCCTGTTGAGAAGTTCCAGGGCATTAAGACTTGAGGCTGAACCCCGAGGGCTGAGTGCAGGGGCCCGGCTGCGTGGTGCAGGAGTGGGGTGCTGCAGCCGAGCGGGGGGGCTTGGTGCTTTAGATCTGGAGTCGGGGGGGGGGAGCTGTTTCTCTGTTGTAAAAAGTCCCGTTTAGTGTTTCCCGACCCCCCCAGGTCTCCCAGGGGCTGAGGAGTTAACGCCTGAGCCAGCCCACGCGTGCCCGGTGTTGGCGGGTGGGCGGCAGGGCGGATGGGGGGGGCAGTGTTCCCCCGGGGCGGGATGACTAGCAGCGGTGTTGGCTGGGTGCCCCCAGGGCGGGTGGGCTCAGCACCAGCCCCCGCCGGGACGCGCGTGACCCAGCCCCTCTGCTTCTCCCCCGCAGCCGGCGGCGCGGAGCTGGAAGTGGCCATCCCGCAGCGAGTGGCGCTGGAGAAGATCCACCTGCTGCAGCCGGCCGGGGCCGGGCACGGGAGCAGCCCCCGGCGCCGGCGCT
The DNA here is from genome assembly GCF_016161935.1 of Mauremys reevesii. Classification (NCBI taxonomy): domain Eukaryota; kingdom Metazoa; phylum Chordata; order Testudines; family Geoemydidae; genus Mauremys; species Mauremys reevesii. The sequence goes on from NC_052632.1 coordinate 8,050,543, forward strand.
CGCCGCCCGAGGAGGAGGCCGTGCTGCTCCGCCTGGCTGCCTCCGGCCGGGAGCTCTACCTGCACCTCCGGCGGGACCTGCACTTCCTCGCGCGGGGCTTCGCGGTGGAGGAGCCGGGAGAGGCCCGGGCCCGCCGCCGCCCCCCGGCCGAGCAGCTCTGCTTCTACACGGGCCACGTGCTGAACAGCAGCGACTCCTTCGCCTCCCTCAGCACCTGCGCCGGGCTGGTACTGCGCTGCCCGGGGGGGCGGGCCCTGGGGACCCCTCTCCGGCCCGGGGGACCCCCGCGGGGGCGGGGCGGGCCCTGGGGACCCCTCTCCGGCCCGGGGGACCCCCGCGGGGGCGGGGCGGGCCCGGGGGACCCCTCTCCGGCCCGGGGGACCCCACTTGGGGCAGAGGTTGGTCCTAGAGACGCCTCTCCAGCCCATCCAGCCTGGGGGATCCCTGTCGGGGGGAGGCTGGCTCTAAGGACCCCTCTCCAGCCCGTCCAGCCTGGGGGATCCTCATCAGGGTGGGGCTTGGTTCTAGGGGTCTCTCTGTGCACTGGCCCTATCCCACTTAATTATTAATCCTTTTGTTTAAATGTCTTCATGCCGATGGAGGATTTCTATCATCTGAAGACATGGTGGGTGGCAGCATCTCTCTGCTCTGCTTGCTGCTCCCCAGTTGCTCATGTGCTCTGCTGGGGTGGGAACATAGAGATCAAAACCTGCCCTCAGGGAAGGATGGGACTCAGCAGCCTGCTCTTGTCTTACTGAGTTCCCAGCCTTGCTCCAGTTGGGGTGCACTGAAAAGCCTCTGAAGTTTCTACTCTTTAGGACGTGTAAAAGTGGTTTGTGACATGCTGCTCTCTGCAGTAGTAGCCTGGATACATCTCGATACTGAACCATTGGGTGTCTTGAGCCTATATTCCAGAAAGACCTGTCCTGTACTGCCCATCTCAGTAGCTAGTTACTTCTCACCCAGCTGCTGGACTGTCACCTGCCGTGTGGTATGTGATTGACAGCTCATCTGGCCAGAACAAGGCATCCTTTAAAAAAAAAAAAAATTCCCCATGGAGAGGCAGCACATTTTAGAACTCAGCCCTAGGCTTAGTTGATCAATCTCTGTTCCTGCCACCTGACTTGCTGTGTGGTCTTGATCAAATGGCTGTATAAGAGCTAAGTACCATTAGCTGGAACTTGAGTCTATTTATTTCGTCATCTTGTGGTTGCACTTACCCCTTACAATGTTTACTCAAAGAGTACAACATGATTCTGGATTCTTTATTAGACTCCTTATCTGTACCCATTTCCTCACATCAGCCCTTTCCTGACCAGTGCACATGAATATCTGCTTTTCTGCACTGGAACAGCAATTTAGAGATACCCGATAGCTTTGTTGGTGACAGAATAGCCCGTGGAATAAACTGCTTAATGACACTACGATGCTTTTTGCACATTGGGTGGCAGAATTTCTCCACCGAAGGATTAAGTGTTATGGTTGGGTTTGTAATACAATGGGAGAGCATTGTGCTGCCTGTGAAACATGAGTTAGAAACTGGTGCGGCCTCCTTTTAAAGAGAGGTGCATTGATAATCTGGGGTGGGATGGCTGCTTGTGCTGTTTAACCAGACTGCATTCCGTGAAATACAGTTGGCATTGCATTTTAGCCATTCACTTGCCCTTCAAGCAGTAAAAGGAATTCTTGTTAAGGATGGCTCTCCTGTTTCTTGATCTTTTGCCTTGGTCATTAGAGGTTTGAGTACTCGGGTGTTTGGGAAATTTATTGGTTTTTAATTAGTGTTGGTAACTTTGATTTCTTGAAAGTATAGGAACATTTACTGAGAGCCTTTGCTTATTGTTTCAAGTACAGATCTATTGGCAAACAGTTAATCCAAAGTGACTTGAAAATAAGAAACTGCTCAGCACATGGGTTAAGCAGGGTTTGATGCTTTCCTTTGGAACCATATGAGGGCGCTGTGCCTCAGGTAAAAGACTGCATCCAAGATATTGAATATTAGCATATCTGTGATTGACACTGTAAACTGAGCCGTATACCACCAAAAGCTTCTTGATGTTTAAAATCGTTCCCTCTGGTTCTAGCTTTTTCACTGACAGCTCTGCACGTTTGCCACGAAGCATGCTTTGTTAATCCCATTCATGAAGTGCTGGACTTTTTAAAAATACCTATTGTAGCATAGCTAAAAAGTACAACAGGCAGGGAAGAGAACTTTTTTGAAAGGGGAATGTAGTTTTAGACACAGTATTAATTGCCTGAGATCTGGGAGTGAGTGAGGGGGAGTGAAAAAAGTTGGCATTATTCCCAGTGGAAAAGTTGGGGCAGGGGAGGGCGGTGGGTGGAACTAGACTAGTTAATCTTTGTTCTCTACTCTGCAAATTAGTCAGGATATTTCTAGAGCATGTATGAATTTTAAACAAGCATCAAAATGATGCCATTGGAGCTAACTGACATTGGGTTCAGAAAATAAGTAAGTTCTACAGGGAACAGTGACTTGGACACCAAAATTGCTCCTTGTTTACATGGGTAAATTCAGGGGAATTGCACATGCTTGTGCCACCTGTGCATTTGTTGCTGGGAATGGTGGAGGCAAACATATATTGAGAGAGAGAGTACATGGGCATACTGGGATTATTGCTCATCTGTTGGATAAAGCCATGACATTGTCACCTAGTTAGGCGTGAGAGATGGGGAGGATGATCTCAAAGCACTTCACAAACGTGAATGAATTAAGCCTACTAACAGCCCCATGAAGTAAAGAGGCATTAACCACGACACTAAAGCTTTTGTTTATGTAGAAGTTGCACCAATTAAACTTAAACTAGTTTTAAAACCGATTTAGTTTAATTAATGCAAAGCCCTGTGTAGACTAATCAATTTAAGATAACTTGATATAAGCCGGTTTTGCATCCATTTAAGAGTAGCCACGTCTTTTACATTGTTTAACTAAACCCAGTTTTAAATTGTGCCTCTAGTTAAACGGGTGCAGCTTTGTGTGTAAACAGTCTTTAAGGGTACTGAGAGCATCTATGACTTGACTTGCTCAAGGTCATACAGGAAGTCCATGGTTATGCATGTCTAGAACCCAGGTGTTCTGATTCCCAGTCTTGGTCTTTAACCACAAGACCGTCATTCCAGTAGGTTGTTAATTCAAACTGCCACCTAGACCTTGTCTGCAATAGAAAACTAGGAACTCATATTTTCCAGCAGTGCAGTTCTATGGATGACAGAAGTGGTGGCGGTTATAGTGTAGATCAGTGTTTCCCAAACTTGGGACGCCGCTTGTGTAGGGAAAGCCCCCGTCGGGCTGGGCTGGTCCAGACGATTGCGGCTCCCTGGACGCGGCGGCCAGTACGTTTCTCAGCTCGCACTGCGTCCAGTAGCCCCCATTGGCCTGGAGCGGCAAAGCACGGCCAGTGGGAGCTGCAGTCAGCCAGGCCTGTGGACGTGGCAGGTAAACGGGGGCTTTCCCTACACAAGCAGCATCCCAAGTTTGGAAAACACTGGTATAGATGAAACAGGCTTGTTGTGTGCAGGGTTAGATAACCCTGGTCTAAGCAGAGCTAGGGTGGTATTTAACGTGAGGGTTTGTTCCTCAATAAAAGGGGTTGACTCATTTGCACAGGCAAGACCATGTGTTGTTATAACACGAGCAGGGGACTGTTAAGTTTTTAAACGTGCTCGGTAAATATTGTAGGGTCCCACCTGGTAGCAGCCAGCATCAAAGACAAGATAGTGGAATGGGGTACTGCTGGTCTCCTTTAGTGTGGAAATTGCAATGTTTGCTGCAGGCAGCTGAGAGCTCTATTTATTCATTGATACTGTGTATAACTTCACGGACCCAGTTCATCTGTTCTTATTCTGGACTGATTCCAACCCTCTAGCAGAGTTTGGCAGAGCAGTGCTTGACAGCTGCCTTCTATTGTGTTTTTGTTACTCTTATGGTTGAAGCCATAGCAGAGAACAGATACAGCTTTTTAAATGCTGAGCTTTCCATGTGTTAATTGCCACAGTCTCTTCCCTGAGGGCTAGCAGGCTTATCAGCTATACAGATCCCCTAACCCCCATCCCCCAAGTAAAAGAAAAGGTGAACCCTGTCTACAGGTGACTTTTGGTCATTAATTTGCCTCATGGTGTCCAGCGTGGTGGCATTTCAACATGTCTCCATTTGGAATTGGGAGTTTTCAAAGCTTGCATTTTAAATATTAATTCCTTCCCTTCTCTTTCCGGCCAGAGTCTCTGTGAACTGCTAGAATGAGACACTGTTCATTCCACGTTTGATTAGTATGTTTGTACTTCAGTGACAACATGCCAAGCATGCAGGGCAATGGTGAAGGTGGTTTGGGTTATGTGCGCCTTGAATTTTTGCTAGTGTTTAAGTGATTGCGCTTAGAGATGAATCGAGGATGTCATTTCTGTGTATTAGGTTTAGACTCACTTTGAGGTGGTGTCTGTTCTGGTTTAGAAACCAACCTGAAACGGAAATCACTGGGGCAGGTTTGGATCCAGAGACTTGTCGGAATTGCTTGGTCCATTCTAAAATTCGGAGGCTGGGGGGTTTGGATTCAAATACATGTATTCCTGAAGCTAAGAAGTAAGTGAAAGATTCAGCGTTTCCCTCTACCCAGCATCATTTATCTTACTTTCCACACTGTGTTTCCATCCCCTTTGAGTTCAAGCAAGACTTTGTGCAGCCTCATTTGAGCGGAGTAGATCAGTGGAAGCAGATTACCTATGGTACAAAAGCTGGTCGAATAAAAACCATGAGGTCCCCATTGTACGATGAAGCGAAGTGATGGAGGTTACACTTGAAGGAATAAACTAAAAGCTGGGAAACCATCACGGTTTTCCAGCATTGTCCTCCATATTCAGCAGAGAGAAGAGGACTTCTTTTCTTTCCAGCTCCACACACAAAAGGGGAAGAACAGCAGAGCAATGAGGCCATTCCAGCTAAGCTTTGGAGCATTTTGCATGGGCCATTCTTCTTTAGATGGATGTGGACAAACTTGGGCAAGTATGGACAAAAGGAGACAATAAAGCGTTCGGCCGGACACTGTTGAAAATGTGACCCAATCAGGTGAGCATTGTTCGGGAAAGTTGAGTAGAGAGCTAAGGGGCCCTGCCCTTCGAGGGGCTAAGCATGCTTTGCTGCCGGCGAATTCAAGATGAAGTAGTCAAGCTACAGTAGATGAGTTGCGAGAAAGTCTGTGCAGTTAGAGAAATGGAAGGGAATTTTTCTTCCCCACCTTGCATGGGAGGAGCTACATGAGTGGAAATAGTAATAAAATCAAATGCTGCTTGGTATAGCGTGATGGCCAGGACTTCTGAGCACCAGACGAAATGAAGACAATGCACCCATAAATTAGCTGCAGTAGTAGGAATATTGACCAGTCTATCGTTAGTCCTCCTCCCACCTCAGTGACTTCTTTTTATTGGCAGACAGGAAGTTGTAGGAGTAATTAAATGCCTTGGAAAGGCCATCATGCTTGGGTGATGGCAGAGAGAGTTTGCTCTATTCAGCTGCTGGCTGTGGGGAGCCCAGTGCAGAGGTTCGACAGTAAAAGTACCCCAGCTGAACTCTTCTGGGGTGACAGTGGGATTGTAGGGGAAGCGGTGATCTCTGGGAAATACACAGAGAAGGCCCCAGTCAGCTGGGTTGAAGCCTGGTTGTGCAATGTGGAGTGACTGGAGAATGCGTGGAAATTAAAACATTTCAGAGTCACAGCTGAGAAGTTGGGAAGGGAGTGTGTCAGACTGTTTAAAAGTGTGTGCGTGCCTGTGTAATTAATCTCCAACGCCAACTGAGCACTTAGGAGCAAGGAAGCCTCTGTTAAAAATTCACCACCCCCACCCCTCCAGTTAAGAAAAGAGAGCTCACGCTACACATCTCGGAGACCCTCCCTCAAAAGGTTTGCAGGATTGGGCTCATCAAGTATAAAAATCACCCTCTGAGAAATCCTCCCACAAAACAATCTGTTGGGTTGAACACTCCTGATTTTTCCAAAGGAAAAGAAAACAAACTTTCTGTATTCAGCATGAATAATTTAAAAAAAAAAAAAAAAAAGACGAGCCCAATTAAAAAAAATCCTCTGCAGGTCACTTTTTAAAATTTATATTCTGTTACCTTTCTATGGGTGATGTTAAGTGATGTTATGGCGTTGACAACGGGTGGGACAAACAGCGTAAATGCTGGATTGTATTAGCATGTGGTCTGGACCAGAACCATATGCAGTGCACTTCTGGAAGTTTGGATTTCCATCTCTGATGAGCACTATTGCGCTTTGGCTACTGTAGTTTGTACTGAAAAATCATCCACCTTTTCCTTACCACTGATGCTGTTCCATCAGTAATAGCTAGGGTCCTAATAAATTCACGTCCATTTTGGTCAATTTCCCAGTCATAGGATTTTAAAAATTTTAAATTTCATACTTCTGTGCTGTTGCTGGCGGCGGCGCTGCTTTCAGAGCTGGGCAGCTGGAGAGCAGCGGCTGCTGGCCGGGAGCCCAGCTCTAAAGGTAGTGTCGCTGCCAACAGCAGCGCAGAAGTAAGGAGGGCATGGTATGATATTGCCACCCTCACCTCTGTGCTGCTGCCTGCAGAGCGGGGCCCTCAGTCAGCAGCCGCCGTTCTCTGGCCACCCAGCTCTGAAGGCAGTGCAGAAGTAAGGATGGCAATATCACAGCCCCCCTAAAATAACCTTGCGACCCTCCCCCTGCAACTCCCTTTTGGGTCAGAACCCCCAGTTTGAGAAATGCTGGTCTGTGTGGTATAGGGTAAAAGCACACAAAAGACCAGATTTCACGGTGGGCGACCAGATTTCATGGTCTGTGACACGTGTGTCATGACCGGGAATTTGATAGCACCCTAGTAATAGCCAAAGATGGGAGTGCTGCGGTAGCCAGGACCTGGGGCAAGTCTGGAGGACACAATGGGAAAAGTGCTGGTGAATGGCCTTCGCGGAATGCCAGTGCTGTGTCAACACTAGCAGTTCCTTGTTGCTACCATCAGTGGCAGCGTAATTGTGTGAGATCGCCGCCAAAAGCCGAGTGTGGACAAGGGCTTAGGGCTTGTCGACACTTAAAATGCTACAGCGGCATAGTTCCGCTGCTGTTGTGTTTCAGGGTAGCCACTACTTATGCTGACGGGAGGGGTTCTCCCATTGGCTTAGTTCAGGGATCGGCAACCTTTGGCACTTAGCCCGCCAGGGTAAGCACCCTGGCAGGCCAGGCCGGGCCGGATTGTTTACCTGCCGCATCTCTAGGTGTGGCTGATCGCAGCTCCCACTGGCCGCAGTTTGCTGCTTCAGGAAGTGGCGCGGGCTGAGGGATGTGCTGGCCACGGCTTCCCACAGCCCCCATTGGCCTGGAGCGGTGAACCATGGCCAGTGGGAGACGCGAGCGGCTGAACCTGTGGATGCAGTAGGTAAACAAACTGGCCCGGCCCACCGGGGTAAGCACCCTGGCGAGCTGCATGCCAAAGGTTGCCGATCTCTGGCTACCCTGGCGGGCCTGCGGGCCAAAGGTTGCCGATCTCTGGCGTAGTTAATAATCCACCTCCCTGAGAGGGGGTAGCTAGGTCGACGGATGAATTCTTCCAGCAACCTAGTGCTCTCTTCGTCACATGCATCTGACGAAGTGGGTATTCACCCACAAAAGCTTATGCTCCAATATGCCTGTTAGTCTGTAAGGTGCCATAGGACTCATTGTCACTTTTTACAGATCCAGACTAACACGGCTACCCCTCTGATACTTGCTCACTACACAGTGACTCAGGTCGGTTTAACTACACTGCTCAGGGGTGGATTTTTTACACCCCTGACTGATGTATTTAAACCAACCACCTTTTCTAGTGTAGACCAGGCCTTAGTGGCAAACAAGATACTGCCTAGACTCCAGGAGGGTGATTAGCTCCCGGTAGCAGAAGAGTAGATTAGCGTTAGCAGATGTTTTCTTGCATGACTGTTTGATGTGTATGCAAGCCGCTGGGAAGCTGTGTGTGTGTGTTTGAACTCCTCATTGATCACATAAAGAACTAAGGAATGGGACGTTTTCTGCTGGTGAGCCATCTTGAGTTGATCGGAGATTAAAAGTTGAGTAGAAGGCAAAGGAGGGAGCCATTATTGTTACTGGGGTGGGATGTGGCTGGGGGAAGGGTAGACGTCTTTTTATTTTGTTGTTTGAATTGACTTGGCAGTTCACTTGCACGCCTTGTGAGGGTGAAACTATTCCAGCCTTGGAATATTAACTGCACGGAGTGGTTCTGTCAGTTGTAATAGCCTGTCACACTAATTGTAAAGTCCAAATTCGATTCATACCTCTGACAGTGAATTTCTAGAGTTTCTGTGGAGCTGCAAATAAGTCCCCACACTGAATTTTTCTGTTCTGATAACTCTCATGTCTCAGGTGTTCGAAGGCAGTCGGCTGACGGCTTCTTGCCTTCCAGCAGTCGCAACCTGTGCCGTTATCTGATGTAATGACGTTGCTTGTCATGCTATTGCTTACATATTTTCCTTGAACAGCAGCATACAGACCACAGGAGGTATCCAAGATTGTGATCTCTTCCCCCGACTCCCCAGTGAACCTAAATTGACAGATATGAAACTTTATTTAATTGGAGTGATTGAAGAGAATTCCACAGCCAGAGGCTTGGGAAAACCAGCCCCAGCAGTGATGTTGCGTCGTTTGACTTCAGTAACTCCAGTAACCAGCCCCCATTCCACGCCTGAGCTAGTTAGGGGTAGACTGTGCTAAGGCCAGTTTAGTATAGCCTTGCTCTGATGCTGTTGTCTGGTTCGAAGACTGGTGCAGTCAGTGAATTTGGAAGAGTCAATCTGAACAACAGTACTTGTTGCAAAATAACAAATTAATGAACTGAGTCAGTAGTCAAGGCACTAGGTCATTATGTCCCTGAGTGAACCAGAAAGCCTTCAGCATTTCTTAGAGGCAGATTTGGGGGAAATGGTAAATCCTTTTAGATGTATTTGATGGGCCCAATCCTGCAAGCTTTCCATACCCAAACTCCGGTTAATAAGCTTGTAGGATTAGATCCTAGATTCCTTCTTAACCCGTGCCAGGGTAGAGACGTGTAGCTCTTTCCCTCCATAACTGAGAGGAAAGAGTTTTTTCTCAATTCCAAAGCAAATGTGAAACATAAGGACTTCCCAGTGGTTTAAATTATTTTTGCACTTGATGCCAGAAAGCTGGGCTAACGTTAGGTGGTGATGAAACTGACTTTTTCTTACATATTTTTGGCCCCAGAGAAAATGGCTGGCATAGTTTCAGGAGCTCTGGTGTGGTTTTTAGTACCAAAGTACCAGATTTACAACCCTTCTCCTATATAATTAAAACCTATATTGAAAAAAATCAAAGGGGGTGGGGGATGAGGCTACCTCCCAGCAGGAAGGTTGGAATAAGGAATGCATGTAGTGGAGAGCGCCATAGGGAAAGCTAGAATTACAGCTTTCTTCAAAATGATCCTGGCAAAGACCACTTAGTTTCTTATCTTTAACAACTATCACTCTTCCAAAACTCCAGTGTGGAGCAAGTTCCGTGAAACTATTAGGTGTTCCGTAGGGCCCACATATAACTGTAATTCTTGCACATAAATAGCATCTTCCATTTGGGTCTAAATCTATTCGTAGAGTGCATAGATGGACTTCCCCTCGGAGCCCTCCTTTGAGGTAGGGAAGTCATTGCTATCCTTGTGGAAGAATTGGGAAGGGCTGACTTGGGGCACCATGAGTTTTTAAAGCCTACGCTTTCGAAAGTGGCCTCTGATTTTGGGAGGACTCTGCATTGGGTGCTCAGTTCTCTCCAATTCCTAGATGTTCTAGAGCAGGGATCGGCAACCTTTGGCATGCGGCTCGCTAGGGTAAGCACCTTGGTGGGCCAGGCCGGTTTGTTTACCTGCTGCAGCTGCAGGTTTGGCGAATCGTGGCTCCCACTGGCCGTGGTTCGCTGCTCCAGGCCAATGGGGGCAGTGGGAAGCGGTGGCCAGCACATCCCTCAGCCAACGGTGCTTCCCGCCGCCCCCATTGGCCTGGGACAACAAACTGTGGCCAGTGGGAGGCGCGATTGGCCAAACCTGCCGACGTGGAAGGTAAACAAACTGGCCCAGCCAGCCAGGGTGCTTACCCTGGCGAGCCGCATGCCAAAGGTTGCCGACCCCTGCTTTACAGAAATGAGAGTTAGCAGCTTCTAGCTGAAAATCCTTTTATGGGGATCTGCGGCCAGACTCTGTCAATGGGGTGGCCCAGGTGTAAGTGAGCACAGGATCTGGCGCCGTGTGTGGAAACACAGAATTTTCAGGATGTATGTAACGTACATTTTAAATCATGTTACTGCAGTCAGCGGTTCAGTGTCCTGCACTAGCATGTACGTGCAGAGCCCTTCTTTGGATGCTTGCCTGACTGGCATAGAACACATTGAAAAAACCCATCTAGTCTCGCTTTCCCTATACCGTGGGTGTTACATACGTGTGCCCCGCAGAGAGAGCTGAACGCAGCCTGAGCCCTTTTTAAATCAAGCTAACATGCACTAAAGGCCAATCTAGCGTGCGCTGGATTTATAGGCACCTTGTAGTTGACGCCAGTAGAAGTTGGATCAGACCCTTAGTTGCGTAGCGTACTTTCAAGGGATCCTACTGTGTAAAAAGTCCTATTTTTAAAACTGTTTATTTTATAGTAATCAAAATAATTGATGAATCAGTGAAGTGAAAAAAGTCGATATGTTATCACGAAACCAGATTGTCAACACGCGCCTTTTCTCCCCGAGGTTAGTAATCTCCAGCAGGGTGAGTAAAAACTGAGAGCATTTTAAAAGATTCAGGCTAGGGTGAGCTCCTCTCCCTACCCGATCCTCTCTGTGCCAGTTAAAGGGCCGGCATGGCTTAAAGGGGCTCTAATAAGTCTTGGATCCGGCTGGTAGAGGATTCCCCTGGTGCAGGAAGTGTGGAAGACAGACTTGGAGCCCGCCCTCGCCAGCCCGGCATAAGAGTCTGGGCTGGTGGCAGCGCTATAGCTGGAGCACTGCAAAGACTCGGGGCTGTGCTGTGGCCCTGAGGAGGCTGCTTGTATTCAGACAGGCCCCAGGGCCGTCCGTGTTACTCTAAGGGCAGCAGAGAAGCCCCTAATTGGGAGAATACAAAGCCACCCTAGGCTGTGAGTTCTGCGCCGCATCTCGCAGAACCGCAGCAGGTAGCATCTCACCCCTCTTCTACTTCTGGTGTGTGTTGACTCGGTTGCAGTTTGTTCAGCTGGGGCAATGAGAGTAGCCGAGTAAGGCTCAGTTCTGTTTACACACATTTTTCCTGGCCTGGCCCTTGTGAGTTCGCAAAGACCATTCGCTACCAATACTGGAGACGAGTTCAATCCCATTAAAATAACTGGTTTCCTTGAAATTATCAAAATAATCATTTCGCTTATTGTTCACAAAATGTAAACTTGGGGCACAGCCTGCCTGAGACTGCAGCACCTCTTTGGAATTGTGCTTACCCCCGATTTAGCATGGCTATCTGTGCATCGATATGTGGTTATAACGCGTCTCCTTTGTGCGTCTTTTCAGAACAGCTTAGAGCCATGTTCATATTAACTTTTTTGTTTTGAAAACAAAGTCCTCCTCCAGGCCTCCCTTTTTCCATCTTCCAAGTGTCCTTGAGGAATTAATAAAATGTGTGACGCTAGAGGAGGAAAAAATCAAGACTTCCCTGTAGGTCATATGTTGCCACTCTAAGACAGTTTTATTTGTGCAGTAAAAACTCTTGATTGTTGGCAAAAGTTCTGTTGAAGCTGAGACCTTCAGTCCACTTGTATCCTTGTCTGCTCTGGTTTGGGGCTTGTGTGTAGCTTGATTGTCTGTTGGGCTACAACTGGTACTAGTCCATTTCGGGTAGAATATTCAGGACACAGAGTTGATTTAATTCTGTTTTAAAGTATTATGGAAACAGGACCTAAATATTGGGTTTCTTCAGCTTTCATGGCAAGTAATGCCTGGCACTTTTTCCTCCATTGATCTCAAAGCACTTTACGAAGGAGTTCAGTATCATTATCCCCATTTTAAGGATGGGAAAACTGAGGCACAGAGAAGTGAGGTGAGTTGCCTGAGGTCACACAGTAGGCCAGTAGCAGACCAAGGAATAGAAGCCAGGTCTAAGTCCCTGTCCAGTGCTCTGTCTGCTAGGCAGCACTGCAAATAGGCAAGGCCATGTTCCGTTAAGAGGCACGTAGAATGCAATGGACATCTCCTTCACCTTGTGTTCTGGAAATGAAATGAAGAGGATCAAAGACATATAACATTTTAGCATGTAGACAGTGACGATCAAATTCCATTAGTAGGGAAATCTACTCTAATGTCATGCCTGAGAGATGCAGCTCTTTCCTTTTATAGGAGTGGGGGGTTCATGCTGAGTAACAGTAAATGTTCAAACTTAGTGTTTCAGATAAAGTCCAGCAAAGAAAAAGCCAATGGGAGTTTATTACTGGGGTCTTCAGAGTTGTTAAAAAAGAAGAGCCCCTGACCGTCTGGGTGTGTGTCTGAAGCAAATTCAGCTTTATCCAAACCGTAAGAGGCCTCATCCTTTCCATTATCATTCATCTCTCAACCTCACCAAATCTTTTTCCCTTTCCCCGTCTCTGGCCTCCTGACTCATCCAACACTGGTGTCTTTTCCAGCGCACTTGGCTCTTTGGCTGATCCACTAGCCTGTACTTGGTGGTTCTCATTTCTACCCCCCTCATGGTTCTCTATCTTCTTAACCTCCAGTAGTGCCTCTCCTTCCTCCCCCAGCTGTTGTGGGTACTCCACAAAATGCCAGACCAGTTTGCTAGGTGTGAATCTGGCCCTGTATTTATACTTTGGGGACTCGGTAGGTTTTTCTAGCTTTTCTGAGCTAGTTTGTTCATCCCAAGACAGTATGTCCCTGGTCTGTTTCATCTCTGAAACCATGCAGTATTTGAACACTGAGTCCTGCCCATCCCCTTTTGCTGTACCAGGGTTGTTCTGTTTGTCAGTTCTTTCTCTCATCTCGTTTTTAAATATCAGTGGAGCTTTCACCTCTTCTTGTCAGAGACTCTTCTGGCTCCATAGTTTAATATATCCTAATATTGAGAAGGTTTTTTTCCCTGATGTTCATAAAGTGTTTTTATAAAATGTTAGGAAAATGCATATTTGTGCTCCCACAACTTTTGAAAGGAACAGATTCTCCAGTCCTACCTTCATGTTAGCTGCTAAATACTTTGAGGCAGGGACCATCTCTTTGTTATGTATACACAGCACCTAGCACACTGGAGCTTCTAGATGCTATACTCTTACCTTCCACTCAAACACATAAACAACGGGTGGAATCTGTGGGCTGTGTCATGCTGATGAGACTAGATGATTGTCTTGGTCCCTTCTGGCCTTAAAATCTAAGTATACTCACAAATGAGCTTGAAAATGAATTGCTGTGAAGTGATCTGGTGGGAATAAGAAGAGCACTGAGTCAGCACAATGAGATCTAGGAAATAAAATAGTTAGGACGCCAAAGGAACTAATATTTTTTCCCCTGTGTGGACAGATTGGCTATATCCAGATTGGAACAGAACAGCTGCTAATACAACCCGTAAATATCTCAGAGACCTCATTCAGTGGAAGAGAGCATTTCATCAGGCACAAACGAGCCTCAAAATCCACCTATTCTGCTAAGTCCCAGGTCCCTGCCGAGCACTGCAAAGTCGTATCAGGTGAGTTTGAGATCAACTGCATGAATGCATTACAGTCACGACTGTTGTTCTGTCAAAGGTGTGTGTTCACCGGTGCTCCAGCTCTGAATTTTAGGGCAGTGAGAGGTAGTGATGAATGAGATGTGGTGATGGATCATGCTGCGACTTCAGGTAAAGAGGTTTTAAATGTCAATTATGTGAATACAAAGATAAATAGACCCATATGCTGGGTATCTTTTAAACCCTACGTTTAAATAATTGAAAAATAAATATGGTGTGAACCAGGGGTAGGCAACCTATGGCATGCGTTCCGAAGGCGGCACGCGAGCTGATTTTCAGTGGCACTCACACTGCCCAGGTCCTGGCCACTGGTCCGGGGGGCTCTGCATTTTAATGTAATTTTAAGTGAAGCTTCTTAAACATTTTAAAAACCTTATTTTCTTTACATACAACAATAGTTTGGTTATATACTATAGACTTATCAAAAGAGACCGTCTAAAAACATTAAAATGTATGACTGTCACACAAAACCTTAAATCAGAGTGAATAAATAAAGACTCAGCACACCACTTCTGAAAGGTTGCCGACCCCCGTCTAAACCTTTGCTTAAATGGGTTTCTTTGAGTTACACTGTTACAAGAAAATGTGAAGAATGATTGTAACAGGATAGAGAATTAGGACCCCCGGTTTCTGTGCCTGTCTCCCAGCATTCTGACCTTGGACAAATCTCTTAACCTCACTGTGTTTGAGCTTCCTCGTCTCTAAATTGGTTAGAACAATACTTGGCCGTGTCGCGAATGTAGATGCTTGTGAAGGGCTGTGAGAACCTGATTGAAGGCACTGTACAATGTTCCACTTTTAACAGGCTGATCTTACAGCATCTTAAGTCAATGGGAGTTTTGTCAGTTGACGTCAGTGGGAACAGGATCAGGCCCTGCCTGAGAAAACTCTCTCATGTACACTCCTAGCTTTGTAATTTATTTATGAATGAAGAAGATTCAAAGGTGCCTCTCGCAGAGCGTGATCCCAGGAAATTGTTTGTAGGAAGGAAAAGGTGTATTCCCTCAGAATTTGAAATGCATAATCGGAATATCTGGTAGAGGGGAGAGATGGGCATAATTAATTTTTGGTAAAAATTGTACAAAATTTAAAAACATTCAGTTTGTCCTCCCCACATTTTATCTATCTGAATTCAGACTGTTGGAGCAGCCCACCTTTTAATATGAACAGTGATGCAAGCTATGCAGCCAGATGAGCAAACTTATTTCTCATTGAATTTGTAAATGCTTATGTGAATCTGAAATTGCCAAGGGTGGTTTGACCCCAGATTTCACACGTGAAATCTGGTTTGGCTTTGGTTCCTGCTGCTTGCTTGATTTTTCAGCATGACGTTCTTGGCAAATTTTGACTTATCTATTTTAGGAGTAAAGATCTTTTAAAATAGCTGCTCACAAAAACGGTTTTCCTTTTGATCAGGTAAGATAAATGAAATGACCTATTCGGATGTCCCACTTCCCTGGAGATGAGCCTCAGGGAGCTTCTGGCTCTCTCTCTAGCCCTGTGAACCCAGGTTGGAGCTCCAAGTGAATGTGGTGGTCGCCTCCTTTGCAAACATTGGGATAAGAGAGAGCAAGAATCTCATTTAATCAGTGGCACTTGTGTTCTTCGTTAGCATTTCTCTACCTATTGATATTTTCCTCCCCTCTCTTTCCTCACACCCCTTTTTTTTTAACCTCTTCAGTCACCCCAGGGAAATAAAAGCCAAAAGCTTGGGTAAATGTATCCACTTGGAGAGTTTTGTGCCTATGAGCCCCTGCAAATCTTCTCAGCCTTTCAGTACGTAGCGACTGTACTGGAAACATTGAACAAATGCAGCTGTTCCCACTCCCCCCTCCCCCCTGTTCTATTTTTTGTTTAATGTTAATAAGAAAACAGCTGGTGATATTAAAATACCCTCAGCGATTCCAAGAAGATGTATGAATGTGTGTTTAGTGACCATGTCCTGGCTTCTCCCATTTTTAAGATCCAGGGCCAGATCTTCAGCTAGTGTAAACTGATGTATTGACTTCAGTGGATCTCTGTCAGTTTATACTAGCTGGGGATCCGTCCTAGAAGGCTGAACACACACATTTCTTGCATACTCTGCAAAACCTGGTCTCGTTTCGTGAGCAGCAATTTGTGCCTATGTGTTTCGTTCCCCGTACCTCTTCCCCGTCATTCCTGATCCCCACTTCTTGTACTGGGTGAACTCTGTGCTGGGTGGAGCAGTGGGAGATAACTGCTCATGCTGTGTGTACTTTTTTATGCTATGTTGCAGTGGGACAGTCAGGGAAGCAGTAGATATGGGAGTTGAGGGGATCAGGAGTAGAGTTTATCAGGTATGCTGAGCAGAGTAGAGAAGATCAGGAGCTGTCATGGGACATTCAGGGAGGTGGCAGCCATGGAGGTCACCGATATTGAAACCAGCATGCTATAGGAAAGGCAGTTGCAGTTAGACTTGGGGAGGTGGAGTGATTTGTGGTGAAGGGGACAGAGGGCCTCGGAAAGTTTGCATATCCTCTTGTTAAAGGATGCCACGTTTGGGGATTTAACCTTTGGAAATTAGCTCATTAATTTGGATAGTCAGCACTGATTGGTTAGTTGCTGATTGTTGACAGAACATGGTTTAAAGCAGAGACCCTGTTTTCTCTTGTGTGTTGTGTAGAGCTGAGTCTTACCTCACCAGTGGCTGTTGTTGTGATGGGTTCAGACCCCCAAACCCTGGCTCCAAACACCCCTGAACTGCGGGGAGAACAAGATCTTGATCAGAATTCTGCAGCCTGGGATCACCCTAGTGAGGATGACATGTCTCATACCAGAGGTTGCTCTTGCACATACAACGTTTTGGACCTCTCAGGCTTTCCAGAAAAGATTTGACGGCTATGTGCTGTAGTTACTGCATCTCTATTACTTACAGCAAATACAATTTTTACTACAATAGTATAAAACGTGATCATCAATAGTTTAAACTGAGGCTGTTTTCCTGACAAGCAATGCGCGTGCAGTATTGCACATTGCCACTCATTATTCATCTACACCTTCATTCTTATAGTCCCACTGAGACGCAGTGGGTTGCCACTGCAAAACTAAAGTCAGTTCTGCATGATGCAGAGCTCCCTTTGCTCATTTGTTCCATTGGAGTCCAGGGAGCCCAGAACTTTGCAATACTGGGCTCCTTGTTTATTTACAGCTTTTGGATGGTGATCAGTACCATAGTATCTGAGCACCTTGCAGCTTTTTGCGACTCTACCCTGATAACATTCAGGTGATATAGGTCAGTGTCAACCCCATGAGGGAGATTACGAGCCTGAGCCAAACCTGTTGAAGTTGATGGAAAGTTTCCCATTGACTTAATGGGCTTTGGAGCTGATCCTAGGTGACCTGCCCCAGGTCACACAAGGAGTCTGAGACAGCTGGGAACAGCCCAAACCTCTTGAATCCCAGTCCTGGACGTTGACCACAAGACTGTCCTTCCGCTCTGGCAAGGTTCATCTTGTGTGCCGCATTACGGGACTGAGTTTGCAAACCTGCCAGGTGGAAGTGAAGCTCAAATGTACAATGTAGGACTCTTCTGCTGGTCCAAGCAGCCCCTGCCACAAGTTGCAATGTCAGAAAATAATGGAATTGCTCCTGGGCCTTCCTGCTTAAAAGCAAACTCCTGAATGTTTTTCATTGTTGCAGGAAAGAAATGTAAGTCATGGTTGTTAATAGGCTTAGCACACTAATGACCTAATTGACTTCTGTCTGGTTTGGATTAACTTTTGTGCACATGGAGTTTAGAAACAGAAAAAAAAAATAATCCTCTCTGCCACCCCGAGGTCCATTCCTAGTGAAACGGCATGGAAATGATATGCGAGCGGCTTGCTTCCAAGCTTTCTCATGGGAATAAAAGACCTCATTACTAAGAACTAGAACTAAGGAACTATCCAGATTTCCATTAGGGACCCGCGTTTGCAGTGGCTTGTAACTTGGCTGTCAAATATCACACAGGCTGAAAATTGGCATGCACACTCAGAGACTGCAAGTGTTGAAGAAATATGTTTAGACACTATAAATTTTATAAATACTTATATAGTGTGGAACTGTATATTGTGTATACATACCAACACTCACGCATGTGCAAATATAAATTAAAGGGTTTATTGTTTTAAGCTCTGGGAGTGCCATGGTTTTGAATATTTACCAATTCTTAGTTGTTTTTCATGTGTTCTTAGAACTTACCAGAGCTGCTCTTTTTTAGTTTTTCCTTCTGAACCTTTGTAACTCGGTGGACAGTAAAGTGAATTAGCGCCACTTGGATTATTTTGTTTTGGTGGGGGGGTAAAAAATAAATAAGGGAAGCTTCAGATGATGAGGTTTTAAATAGCAATGATTCTACCTCCCACCTTTCGAAAGGGTGAAGCGGGATGGGTCCTTCTCCCAGGGAATGGGAGGTCTTGGGGGTGGGGAGAGAGGGGGTCAGATGCTGCCCCCAGGAGGGAGGCCTGAGGAGGAATGGTAGAGTGAAATTGCTGTGTGCCCACCCCATAGCGGCAGCTCCTGTCCCCTTGTGCTGGCTGGGCTTGTCTCCTGGAGCCAGGCTTTGCTACCTGGCATGGGGTCACGTTGCAGTGCCGTTGAGGTTTGCCCCCGCCCCACGCTGGAGGGGCAGCTGAGCTAAATTTGAGTGGCGCACATATTCACAGCACCCCTCCCTCAAATTTGGCCCAGCTGCCCTCCTGTTAGGGGGCCAGGGCCAAACCTGAGCAGCGCGGTGACCTCGTGCACCGGGGGGGCAAGGTTGCAACGCCTGGAGCAGGGAGCTGAGCCCAGCCAGCCCTGTGGGACAGGAGATTTGGGGGGTCAGACCAGGAGAGTCCCCTGAAACCCGGGACTGTTAGGTTACTGTTACTGATCATACACGTGGGGCCAGTGCAAGTAGATGCCGGTGGAAGGATTCCCACTGGCTGCAGTGGGCCTGTAACAGGTCACCATACTCACCTGGAAGGACGCATGTCAGCTGGTGGGATGGCTCCGGGGGGAGGGGGAGTGCGTATAGGAAGAAAGCAAAATAAATTAACGTGGAAGAAAGGGAAAGCAAAAATGCCCCATCTGGGGGTTCACCTGTGACTGGTAAGTGTGGAACCCGACCCTTCCCAAAGGCAATGTCCTTTGCCTCCCAAATAGCAAAAGCATCATCCTTCCCATGAGGCGCTGTGCCAGGGGAGAGGGAAACGGAGCTGAACTGCTCCCTGGGGACTTTGTAAGGGTTGTCATTAAACATCTGTAAAACGTCACCTTTAGTCCAGCTGGTGTCAGTGACGCTCCCACAGGGCTACACTGCACAGGTCACCCTTGTTCCTCTTCCGAGAGGCACCGGGGTAACTTGCTGGGAGGCAAATGACTCCTGGAATAACACGTGGAGGGGACAGTGGCCCGTGTTGATGCATCCTGAACAGGAGTGGGGGCTTAGTCCCCCCAGCAGCATCTCCATTCCCCACCCACCACAGACCCCGCGCAGGGCTATGCAGTGGACAGGGAATGGGCAGCATGCAAGCCAGGGAGAGGAAGGGGTAGGGCTGGGGGTAGGGGACCAGTAATCCCCCGTCACCAGGCCTGTGATGCTCATGGTGGAAAGGGAATACATTCTTGTGCTTTATTTTCCATGGCCTTTTCTCTGTGGGGCTCCCCGTTTAGAAGTGGGTCCACTGGAGCTGTGCTCCCGATGGCAAGGGTCAGAGATGCTGCGGAGTGCCCTGGGCTCCCATTGGTTCCCTTTCTTGCCTAGGATCTGTTGGGTTTGTGGGCAGCTCTTTGATCCATCTTCCTCGGAGACAAGTCTACAAGAGGGAATCTTTTCAAGTTCCCCCTCCCTTTGCCACTGGCTCTCCTGGGGTTTCCTACGCTGGGGAGTAATTTGGCCCTGTATGTAGAAAGTTAATCTAATGATTCCATCTATGGTGTACAACACATTCTGACCCCGGGCCTAATTGTACGGGGGTTAGACGCAGAATTTATGTATGGTGCAAACCCTTGTTATAATGCCCTGATCTGTGCTGTCATTGCTACACCAGGGTGGGTGGCACCAGATCGTTGAGCCATTTTCTTAACAGCTGGCTTATTAATGTTAATAATCTGGGGCTTGTAGCTGCTAGTGTGATACAATCAGGGGTTGGACCCTTATTGTGGTAGGTACTATAATAATGAAAAGATGGTCTCTGTGCTAAAGAGCTTACGTCTCTGGCGACGGTGGATACAGCCACCAAACTAGAAAACCACAACACAGCAGGGAGACGGTTCTGATGGCTGCAGTGTGTCGTGATCTCAGCTGCCTAGCCAGTAACCCGTGTGTTCTGTCATTGTTTGCCTTTCCCTAAAGTTCCGGTTCATGAGTTTGTGGCCTTCAGCATGGGACAGCCAGTCGGCTTAAACAGTAACTGTCCTGTTGAAACACAGGACAAAAGTGCAATGACATTTCTGCCTGACTCTATCAACACCCCCAAATGTAGCTACCCAGTGATGTCACCTGAGCAAAATTAGCCTTTGCATCAAATTTTCAGAAGCACCGAAGTCCCATTTTCAAAAGTGACTTAGACACTGAGGTACCTATGGCTTATCTACATGGTGAGTTGCAGTGGAGCAAGCCAGGGTGTGCAGTAACCGTCCCTTGTGGAGATTGCTACGGTGCAGTGACAGTCCCAAAGTGTGGCGTAGCATACTGCTAGAACTCACTGTGTAGACAGGCCCTTAGTCTCATTGAAAATCAGTTGTATTTAGGAGCCCAAGTGCCACATTTCTGCAGGATTTTGCGTCTTAAGCACTTGGAGCTTTTGAAAATGTTACCGTTTCATATCAGCCACTAGGTATTGTATGAAGTCTTGTTGAACCCTCAAATGGCAATATAAAAATTAGGCTTGTGTTGTGTCATTTTAATATTTATTTATAGTCTCATTACGGTTGTTGGGGGGGCCCCACAAACATAACATATTACATATAATGAGCCAGATCCTCAGCTGGTGGACATAGGCCTAGCGGCGTTAACGTCAGTAGCACTACACCGATTTAGACTAGCTGAAAACCTGGCTCAGTGTATTTGGCATATTTCATATACCAGCAGCAATCCAGTGCGTGGGAAAGGATTTTTTCAAGGTTTCTTGGAGGGCAGGGAAAAATCCATGTTAAAAAGTTAGTCTAACCACATTACGAAATAGTAATCTCTCTTAACCAGCTCATAAAACGTTCTGTTTCGTCGGGAAATGTAAAGTTCCCTAATAACTTTTCCAAAGGTCTCTGGTGATGTATTAAGGTCTCTCTACATCGAAGGGGCTTGATATAAAATACAGCCCAGGAGCATGAAAGAGAGCAGACTGTCTTTGGATGAAAGGTTGTTATTTAATGCTTATGTCATAAGCATTAAATAACTCCTAAATTACTCCTAAATGCAAGTCTGTCTTAAAACTCATTGTTCAGCTAAATGAACCACAGATTTCATGTAATGCCCGCAAATGTGCTGCATGGAGAGCAGCAAATAAGAGGAAAAACAAAGAAAGTCGACATATTTTTATCCACAAAATAACAATGGGGTTTCTTCTCACCTTCAGTTTCTTGCAATCCAATTGAACAGTGCTGGTAATAGTTTAAATAGGTGCTAGTTTTCAGGCATCAAATGTGTGGAACATTGTCCTCAAACAGGTATAAGTTCTAAATGTGTGTTAGTCATATGATGACTTTCCCCATCTTTAATCATTGTCTCTTAGCTGTGTTTTCTCTGCAGGCTTGACTTGGTCTGAAGTAGCAGTTGTTATGGCCAAAAAACCAAGCGCACTAAAAATAGAGATGTAATGCAACCTGTGTTAGCCCATATTAGGAAGCCTCTGCTGAAATATTAAAAAGAAGATTTCCACAATAAGCAGTGCTGAAGGTGTAATTTAATTAAATGTTTGTAGGCATTAAAAGCATTTACATTAGCACTAACCGGATCCTGCAAACCCGGCGGGTAGCTCTAGTGAGTTCTTCAGGGCCCTAGCTTTCTGAATAGCAAGTTTAGAGCTGAATTAACATCAAGTCAGAGACCCCTTCTTGTTGGTAAATATCAGCCTTAGGGCCATTTCACCACTGGTTTGGGAGTGTGGTGTAGGTGACTACAGCACTGATCCATGCTGTGTGAAACTCCGAGCACAAGTGCAGCAGTTATAATGCAGAGCAGGGAGTGTCCCTGGGTTCATGTCCCTCACTGGACAAGTGCAAAAGAGAAGCAAACAGATGCATCCAGATATAAGCACTGTGTAGATTCTTTCCCACCCGCTCGGGATCTGGTCAGAGTAGAGCTGTTCTACTCCCTTGTTCAGCTCCTAGTAAAAGTTAGTGTGAGATTCCTTTGTAGCTTAACAAAATTTAAGCTGGCAGGTGCTATTGAGCTAAAAAGTTGGGTGACACAGTCCTTAATTTCAGGATGCTGCTGTTCCTCCTGTTGTCCTTCTGAAGAGGAAGGCAGTCAGGTGGATTGTAAGAAGCTACTAGATGCTGCTTAGCATTTTAGTTGAAAAAAAGAGTCTGTTAATCTCTATATCACCGTAACGAAAGCATCAGACCTAGGGAATAGAGCCAGGGACTGGGAATCAGGATTCTCCTGGGTTCTAGTCCCAGCTAGGCCATTCACCTTCAGCAGATCAATTGGACTAATCTTGGGCACCTCTACTTTTGAGTGGCCAACACTAGAACGCCCCCGAGGATCTTAACAGCTGCAGATTTCTTTGTTGCTTGGAGCTGTAGGTTCTGGGCCCCCCTAGCTATCTAATATTGGCCACCCCAGAAGAGAGGCACTCAAAATCAAAGGCCATTTTGAAAATTTGGAGCTTAACCTCTCTCTCTGAGGCCCAATTTCCTTATTTGTAAAATGGGGCTAATAATACTGAGCTGGCAGGGGTGTTGTGAAGCTTAAATTGGCTCGGAAAGTGGCTTCATAAATTGGCAGCTTCTTTCTCAGCAGATCTGCTGCCTGTGTAATCCGACGTATCTGCTTACATTAGGGATTAAAAATAACTATTATGCTCGTGCTGCAGAGCCAGCCGCAGTTATGGGGATTCACTTGTGGCTTGTGCAGAAGAAGTGTTAAGTTTCCCGTGCAGGGCTTTCAGTTATATCGCTGGAGCTCCAGGGGAGATAGCAGGGTGGTGGAGTTCCAGTCAAGGGGACCAGACTCTGCCCTCAGTTATAGATGTGTAGCCCCTGGTTGGGTGCATCTCTTCTGGCTCTCTCAGCCCCACCAGGAGTGATAATAGGTTGGCTGTCAGAGCTCAGGCTGAGTTTGTCAGACTGACATTCGCAAAAAGACTCTTCGTAAACTAAGCACGTTTCCTGAAGACTCACTAAGAAAAAATAAACCTGGAACCCCGTGATGTCATTTTTGTGGTAATTTTTCATGGCATATTAATATTAGTTTAGCACTTTGAGATCCTTGGCTGTAAAGGCCTGTGCAGGTCTATTGTTTGTTTATTATTGAACTAAATTCTTCACGTGTCAGATGCCTAGGTTTGACGTTTCATAGGCTATACACTCCCACACAAACATAACAAAGTTTTTGTGTTCTAGTAGCTTCCAAAAGGCTCCAGGCAAGATTGTCTCTTACTGCATGTTTGTGCAGTGACTGGCGCCACAATTTACAGTCCAATTAGATAGCACAGACGATGAATGGGAGGGGAAACTGAGGCACGGAGACACGACGTGACTTGCCCCAGGTCACTCAGCAGGTCAGTGGCAGAGCCAGGAATAGTTGTCCACTACACTATGCTGCTGCTCTGTATTAATTTTAATATGTCTCCTCTGACTGGGATCTTATAAGATGAGCTGTGTTTCTTGTTGGATCAAGACCTCCAAAGAAAACCCCGGTGGCATAGGGAGAAGTGGTGGTGGTAATTCAGGTGTTGGCAGCCTTTCCTCCAAGCTTCGGTCGGACCATTGATCCAGTAAGATATATGGGGCCATTGTGCTTACGGGGGTGCTGACCTTTATTAAGTCATGAGGACGAGGGCCTGCTCACATGTTGCTGGAGATGAATGGCATTTTGACAAGAGTAAGGGTGTTCGCTTTGGTGTGCTGGCTACATTCCAACTTGTGTAATCAGAGTCTCTCAAGAAAATTTCTTTTGCAGCTTGAAAATGGATTGCAGAGTCCATTACTTCCTGTCACAAACTCTTGGGTGCCGCCGTCTTCCCCCACAGTCAGTAGCCAGTGAAGTGACATGTATCCCCCAAAGTGTTGTATGAATGAGGATATCTTTGTGAAGTGATTTGTGCTGAAAATTGCTGTATAAAGAAAAGTAATAGCTTTTGATGGTTTTGGTGGGGGAGATAGTGATCTATTTTCCTAGGGCCTAATCCTGCAAATTGCTGAGTGCCCCTAGCTGCCATTGCAGTCAGCAAGAGTCGAGGCTGTGTGACACTTTGAAGAATAAATTGCTTACTCTGCCAAGCATGAATACACAAATCAACTGGTATCAGACCTGTGACAGAGAGCAGAATTAAAACGGAGAGTTGTGGAGGTGCTGTGTCCCGTCCTCCGCTCCCCCCCGCCCGCCCTGTTCTTTCACAAATAGGAGAGGTAACAGATGGGAGTGGGTGAAGGGGTGGTCAGCTTGACCTGCATTGTGTATCCATTTCCCAGAGGGAATTTCCTTCTGCTGCTGCCTTCTACACTAGCAGAGGGGACTCCATGCACAGCACAACCAACAAACTCTTTAGTTTGTATGGGGAATGATGCACCAGAAATGATATTGATGAAGGATGAGTGATGATTGTTAAAACTCACCTTGGCTGCTGCTAGCCATGTGACTCTGCGAAGCAGCGGCCTGCCAGACCCAAGGTTTGAAAGCAGGCTTCCAATCCCAGTGTGTGGGGCAGTTTGCGCCAAGCGCATGCGTGGCAGAGATGACGAAGACACCGTGTTCCATTGGGAGGCGAGCACGGGCTCTGCCAGCCCCTACAGCAGTGTCTGGGGATTTTGTTCTGAATTGCTGTTAGTGTCCGTTTTCCGCAGTGGGAGGGAGACCCAGGCATGTATGTAAGTAGCATTCATCAGGTTACAACTCCTCTTACGGCTCCTCCAGTACCTCCTGCTGAGGTTCTGGCTGCATGTTCCCTGCACCTCCTCCATGGACACGCAGTCAGGAGCTTTGTGGGTGGGGCCCTTTGCAAGCTAGAGCTCTGCTGGATTACTTCTCCACCAGTTCAGGTGAGCTGCTGGGTGAAGGCCATGGTCTGAATACTGCCTGGGTACCCATGGGCCCGAGGTCGAGGCCTGCGATCCCTCATACCTCCTCGTCAGTCTCCTTCTGTTACCTCGTACCTCCTGTCGGGTCTCTGCCCAGTGTCCTCTTATGGGTCCCTGATTTTCAGCCTTTGCCCCTGACTTCTGTTCCTGTTTTTTCATTTGTTGCCCCAAGATTTCAGTAGTGGCTTGGGTTCAGTGGTTCCATGGTTGAGGGGACGGCCCTTTAGTTCTGGGCGAGGGGGTGGCCCTGTCCCAGTACACGCAGTAGGTCCAGAAAGAGTTACTTAGCTTCCTTTCCAGCCAGAGGAAAGGTGCCAAGGAAGCACTTGTCAGGAGTGGAGCAGGGAGGAAAATTTCTGGAGTTAATGTGCTTTTTCTTCAGGATTGCTGTGGTTTTTGAGGGAAAAAAAAAATCTAACTCTGTTCCTCTGTATGTGAAACCTGCAGCTGCAAGGTAGCTGACATGCAGAGGGCCTGATGGAAAGCCCAGGGGAAGCAGTGGGAATCTTTCCATTGACATCCATGACCTTTGGATCAGATCCACTGTGTGAAAGAACATCTGCAGTGAAATTGGAATTCACACCTCTGTATCAGCCTGCACTGTAACGGCCTTCCTATGATGCCTTCTTTAGAGTGGCATGTGTACTGCATCCCATTCAGCGTAGTAACATATTCAGTGAATGCTCTGCCAACTATGTCAAGTTCTTCGGAAACCTAAGACGGGGGCTTAGTGAATCCATAGCATCTCTGAATCTCTCTGTTATAAATGCCAGCAGTTAGATACCCGGGTTTAGCAAACAGGGCATTGAGTCACATGGCGTTTGTGCCTTCACCTCAGTGCTATTGAGCTGTTGGACTCTTTCGAAGAAGCTGTTCAATAAACAGTCTGAGAGCTGCTTTGCCATCGAAACTAAACCAAGTGTGAAAGATGCAAGAGAATCATGCTCAGGTTAAATCAATGTATTTTTAAATAAACAAACATCCCGTGCTGTGTTTCTGGCAGCCCCGTGGGATTATTCAGTCTAACAATGGAACACGCGTGTACCTTGTTTAGATTTTGCTTTTCCCTCTTCTTGGGAACTGAACCTAGACATGTAAGTTTCCCTTTTGTTTCCAGTTAACCTCACCTCCTGGCCCTCAAGCACAGCAGCTCTTTACTCTCTGGGTTGCAAACACCGCCAGGGAAGGTAAAACCCAAACAAACTCCCTCTTGCCCCCACCTTTTTGTAGGTACATGGCTTCCAAAAACTGTTTTTAATGGATTTTTATTTTTTTTACTATCAGATTCTGAAAACTTTCAATTAATGTAAAGTATGGGACTAGACTGCCTGAGAATGGCCCTGAAAAATAACTTCACCGTGTCTGTTGTGTTAAATTCAGAATTGATCCTCTTTTAAAGGGATAGTTGGGTTTCCTTTCTTTTGGTATCCCACTTTTTAAATGATATGTCATGGAAAGGTCACCAGATTCTGTAGTTTTCACTACAGCAACAAACATGAGGACTGAAAAGGGTGAGGCCCAGCGACGGGGGTGCCCTTGATGCTGTCACGCTAGCACGTAACATGGGCACCACAAAACTTGTAAAAACAGTTTGTTCAAATGAAGATTCTACTAAGCATTTAGTCTGTGTTTGAATGGCTGATGTTGTTTTAGTTTGGGATTTCATGTGCTCATGGAAAGATCATCCACTCAAGGTTCATACCTCAGATAGGACGACGGCAAGACCCCCTGTTTCAGAGTGGGGTTTTTTTTTTTTGATACCTCTATTAAGTTAAGTTATAAGTTGGATACCTCTACTCAGTTATATTGGGTACAAGACACACACATTTGTGGGTGGATTTTCAGCTGTGGTCTCTAATCTTTTGTCCCCACTTTTGAGCTGTTTGTATCCATAACAGTCGGTTTGTGCACTCAGTTTGCATTCAGATGGGGTAGTTGTACATCTAACTTCCCCAGTTCAACATACAGATGCTGGCTTGTCTCGGTAATGCAGGCAAAAGTGGTTGCATGTCTGGAAGCAGGGGTGTCCGGTGAGAGTCCAGTTTGAAGCTGTTGGCCCTGTGTGAGTATGGAAATGCTAATATAATTTCCTCAGCCAGCTGGTGGAGAAGGCATTTGTATAGTGATGAATATCATACAGAGCAAAGAGAACTTCGAGCAAAGCAGTTTATGTTGTTTAGCTTTACCCTAAATTAGGGTATCACTCTAAGTTGTCCATTGACCATCAGAGCTCTTCGTGGATTGACACGGATTCCTCTGTTTCCCCTAATATATTTCGCACTGGAAGTTCTTGCTGAGCATAGGAGCTTAAGAACCCAGATTCCCAAACTTATGTGAGGTCAGCCGAGTTTCAAGGTGAGTGGAGGGAGAGGTGATGAGGAGTTTAACAAGGTTTCCATCCACAACCTCAAAGTTGGCCAACCCAAGTGACCTTCTGGGAGAGGGGTGTTAATTCTGTGCACATTGAGACTTCTCAAAAGTTTGCACGACTGCCCACCCCCACCCCCAGAAACACATTTGTCAAATTTTTGCACAGCTGCAGTTTCACAACCTTGTACAAGAATGTAGCAAGTGGGACCTACAAACCTTAGCTAGTTTCTCAGCCTACCGCTGAAGGACAGATGAGCAGCAGAGCAGCTGACTGTCGCATGCTGCCCGGACACCAGCCTTGCTCCTCAGAGCCCAGGTTGTGCTCCAGTGCAGTGGGCATACTTTTCCCTTGACCCGTGAGTGTCTTCTTTTCCACCAAGAGTGAGGAAGCGGAGTGAACACTGTGAGTGCTCGGACTTTATTGTTCTTTTGCTTAGGCATTTTTCACAGTTCAGTCATTGCCACGCTCAGACTTCTTGACTCAAGTCCAGGGCTGCCTCTATTAACAGCAGTCACTTTGGGTTACGAGGCAAGAATGACCACCTAAAAAAGGAAGGGCTTTAGTAATAGCAAAGTGTGTGTGTGGGGGGGAAGTTCTTAAAGGAACACTTCAAAATTCCACAAAAGCCGCATCATAGTTGTGTCACCAGCAAGGAACAAGTGGGCATTGGATGCGAAGGGTCTCAGAATGCCAGCTGGGATGAGTGCCAGCCCCCTGCACGCGAGAGCTATTCCGCTTGTCTGGGGATGCAGAGGATTGCCCTGCATAACCAAGCTGTAGGATTTTTTTCCCCCCACCAGCTGTAGCAGGAAGTCTGAAAATCTTTGGGACCCAACAGGGCTGCCAGCTCTGCATTTTCCCTACCTGGCAGCTATACAATATTCTGTCATTCCTGGCTCAGATCTGCAAGACGTGTGTGGGGAAAAGAGCATAGGAGACCAGTGGGACAGGAAAAGTGGGTGGTACTGGCTTGAAAGGGGCATGACCAGCACATGTGCTGTTTCAGCATCTCTTCAGCAGCCTCCACTGGTGCAACTTGAAACTGCTTCTCCACAGCAGAAACCGTGAAGAGAGGCTACAGAGAGACCCTCTTCTAAACCCCCACCTCAGCATAATGTCAAGGCTGGTGCAAGGAATTATGCCCTTCTGTGCCAGCTAGGTGACTCTGGAGATGTACTTTCACCAAGAGGCTTTTCTCTGTCTCTGTAATATAAAAGTGTACTTGCTTTGGGAGAGCAGTGGGAGGAGATTAGATCTTAGCTTACTCTATGAAGCAAAGAACTTTTTTACTACTGGCTTGCTAATTCAGGGAGAAACCCTGATGTAGAGAGAATCTAAAATGGCAAGAGAAAGGTTTGACTCTTTCCAAAGGCAGGACAGAAGAACGCTAGTGGACATTACCCAAATCCTTTGCAATTAGTTGTGGTGCCTTTTAAATGTCAGGCATTCCCCCTGCACATACTGTATTTGTGCTGATAGGGGTCTGCTGTCCAGACAGGTAGATTCCAGGTGTACATAGATGATCTGGATTTCATTCTTTATGTCCTATGCCCTGTCTTGCACTGTGTGAAACGTGAGCCCCTCAGTTCTCATCTGTGTGTTTGGGAAGCTTTTTAATTCCATAGACTTCTTACCTTACATGATTCCCTGAAACACAAAGTTGCTTATAACTGGCTCATTGTAGCTGCATGCAGGAATGTCCAAGTGTTCTTTTAAATACAATTTTATTGCGGAAACCTTCTGTCCACCTAATGCTTGATGCAGAAATTACTGGGTGAAGATCTCTGGTCCTGTGCTTTGCAGGCTACCAAAACTAGGTGATCATAATGATCCCTTTTGGCGTTAAAATACATGAATCTAATCCAATGCACTGCATATCCTTCTTGCAGAGTCTGTATTGGCTCCTGCTGGATTTTATGGCAACCGTGTAAAAACGTTCTTGCATTTGACGCTGGCCCACGTCGCTGTGTGATTTATATTTATAGCACACTTCAAAATGAGTGTGTTTAATTTGAGGGGGGGAGTTAAAAAATGATCTAAGGTGTGCTCCTTTGAGTGTTAAAGGCTTAGGGCCAGATTTTTAACTGGTGTCAGTCAGCCTAGCACAGTGGAGCTAGGCTGTGTCACACCAGCTGAAGATCGGTACCTTGAGTTCATTAGGGAATTACAAGGACTTCGATTCTATTGGGGAAATGCTGTCGCTTTCCAGTAAGATGCCACTCACCAGGAGGAGGTTCAGAAATGCCAACTATCGCTTGAAAATGTTTTGAATGGAATGAATCTCCTGCAGCCCAGCGTACATATTCATATGCTAACCATTAAGGTGCTGCTGCTCAGGACGAGGGACTCTGTGGACGGACAGAGAGAACACAGAAGCTTATTCACTGAATTTGAGTGAAGTCATCTCCCTTTCAGTGCTGGCAAGTTGAAGGGGTGCTCAGCTCTCCTACTTTCTAATATTCACAGTCAGTCCATTTTTATTTCATTTCACAGGCACTCAAGAATGTACAGCTCTCCTCCTCTGCAGGCAGCTTTGTAATGATTGCATGGTTTTCTGTAACTGCTGTGCAGTCTTTGGTACTAGGGCTTGTTTTCCTCCTAGCCGGCAGCGTGTAGATCCTCATTATTTGTGGGCACCTTTAGATGTAATTAACCCTTCTGGCTTACACAGATGCTCCTGTCTATCCTGTTATCTGCAACAGGGTATTTCCAAAGTGCGTTTAAAAAAAAAATCAAATGTCATGGCTGTTTTCTCAGTTTAAAAAAATGCACCAAGTGCTGACAGTTGATGCCTAAGGGACAAAAGCCTGCGCAGAGCAGTGCGGGAATGACTGCCAGACAACTGTGAGCGAGGCTGGGATGAACATGTGTGAATGTGTGCATTGATGAGATGGAATGAATGTATGAATGAACAGAAGTGCTCTTGTCAGTTTCAGGTGGGCATGAGGAAGCCTAACAACCATTGGCGTCTGGCTGCCTGAATAAAACAGATTCATTCAGGCGAAACGGACTATCGGGATGCTAGCATATTTACCAGACTGGTAATATAGGGCAATTCAAGCTGAGTTATGTAAGGGACTCTGGAAAACCAGCATCACAGAATAAACTTTGTAAACCGGGATCTTCACATTGCAGAATGTTGCTTTCCCAGGCAAGTCCCACAATAGACGGTGCTCAGAAGAAATCTGTTTCTCTCAACAACTAAACAGTAAAACTCTCTGCTTTGGAAAGCAAGGAAGCGTGTTTTTAGAATGCTCTGGCTCTTTGATTTATTTGCAGCGTGAAATAAAATTATGTCCACTTTATTGTCAAATACGACATGTACTATATCACTGCTTTATATGGGAATGTAGGGGCAGATTCTGCCACCCTGATGGGGAACTTTACTCCATGGATCGTGCCCATATTCCACAAGTAGTGCCATGATTTTAGTGGAAGTACTCACAGGAGCAAAGGTTGCAGAATCTTTACTACAATATTTTTCACCCTTAGCGATAAGCACAAGTGCTAATAATTTCAGTGAATACTGGGATTTGGTATCTTACGTATTGCAGAATAAATTGGTTCTCGATACTCATTTGCTTTTCTTTCATTTTACAACTGAAAACTTGAATACACTTTGACTGTAATGAGGAGTATAGCTTTAACGTTACATCTGTGTCCAGCTTGTCCGTTAATCATTCGTCAGATGCTTTACACATCTTTCCCTGAGCTTTGAAATGTGTAACATTTCTCATCTTTGAATGGGGCAGTTTTATTAATGTATTTTGTCACTTGGCTTTTGCTTTAATTTCCTCACTGAAGTGATTAAGTTCACACCATCTAGTATTTATTTTTCCTTATATAGTAGTTGACAATTGCTTCATATCTGGACTCCCTCAAAATGGTTCTGGTTTTCTTAGGGCCGTAGAATTTTAGGCCAAAAGGGACCGTTATGTTCATCTAGTCTAACCTCATGCATATTTCAGGCCATAGATTTCACCCAGTGATTTCTAGCCCAGCAACTCAGTTTTTTTCTAAAGGAAAAAATGACTCCAAGTGATGGAGAATCTACCGCATCTTTTGGTAGTCTGCTCCAGTTGCTAAATAACATTTAATGTCATGTGCATGTTTAAAGTGCACCAATCGTAATAGCAGCCACAGGAGTTTCTTGCAACTTCTTTGGCCAAAACAAAACCTTCCGAGGGTAAAAGATAGAGAAAATTCCCCAAATTGTCATTGAGCGCTCATTCCATAGTTGTCTAATGCTGCCACAGTACTATCCCCATCCTGAATCTGGCCTATGTCACCTTTTCTTCAGCAGACTTTCCATGACTATCATTTTGTTCCATTAAAATGTTCAGATGCTTTTGTTTAGGAGCAGGATTTTCAGTTTCTGTTGTTCTTGCAACAGTGTGATTCCTTTTCTGGTTCAACTACAACTTATTCTCTACATTCTGCCTTTTTTTTTTTTTTTTAATTCACTCTTTTACAGTACACCCATCTTTTCCCTCCTCTCTTTTCATAGATTTTCATGGTCTGATACAAATGCGTGCACACAGTTATGCATGTATTTATAATGGAAACTCCTGATTGGTTCCAGTGATGGACAGATCACATGGAAACTTAATTTAATTTAAGGCCAATCCAGGCTGAATTTGGAGGGAAGTCTCAGCTACAGTATGGTATATGTTACTGTGATCTACCTGCTAGAGCTAGAGGAGCCTTTAATATATACTTTATTTTCTAGAAAAGAAGAGACAAAAGAAGATGAAACCAGCAAATGACTGGCGAGAGCGAAGAAATGCCATCCGACTCACCAATGAGTATACAGTAGAAACCCTGGTAGTGGCTGATGCTGATATGGTGCAGTACCATGGAGCTGAGGCAGCCCAAAGGTTCATCCTCACAGTTATGAACATGGTACGTATTCACGTTGTTCTTGGAGAGTGAGTCAAGTGTTCTGATCTACAATGTGCTGAGGGTAGGGTTCGTTTTGAGGCTGATGGCTGAACCAGATCTCCAGTTTGAATTTGACACTGGTGAACGTTTGAGAGTATCTGAGCTAGATCTGGGAAAACCTCCCCTTTTTTCTGTGTTTAGTCTGAGCTGTAGGGGTGATTGTGAAGCTGAAGATTCAGATCTGAACCTCCTTGGCCCTATGGAAATCAAACTAGTTTGAGATCCTAGTTCAGGTTGAACTGATCTCTTCCAGGGAAACCTCCTTTTCCACTCCAAGTCTGGGGTGTCCATCCATGGTATCTAATAACTGTCTTCTCAACAGGTGGACATGCAGAAGCTGTGTTCCCACACAGATTTGTAAGGTGTTTAGAATATTGCTTCCCTAAGCGTTTTTATTTTCTAAACAGTAACTGGGATAATTCAAGTATCAGGGGGTAGCCATGTTAGTCTGGAACTGTAAAAAGCCGCAAAGAGTCCTGTGGCACCTTATAGACTAACAGACGTTTTGGAGCATAAGCTTTCGTGGGTGAATACCCACTTTGTCAGATACCATGGGATAATTCACTGGTTCCTGGGTGGGTCTGTGGTGATTACAAGTAGTCTTGTTTGTGCTTTCAGCTTTGGGACCCTGCTTCATTTTCCTCTGTGAATTTCACATCTGAGTCACTTGCAAAAACCCTCTTAAGTCAAGCTGAGTTGCTCATAATTGTGCGTGTAAGTGTATATAACACCCACAAAGTACAGCTGGGCAAGGATGTGACATAACTTTCTACGTGTGATAAAAGTATTGGAATGCTCTCACTTGGGCACTGCTCAGTGATCTCATTTGACATGCACACTGGAAACGTTTTCCCTTAAGAACTTGGAAAATTCTGTACCCCTTTCTTTTGTGAGAACATTGTATGCTTATCGTGTATTGTGCATTTCTCTTCCTTCATCCTTTATAACTAAAGGTATTTTTCCTTAAAACCGTTGGCAAAGATACTTTCATTAGAGTTGTCTTGCTACTGGCAACTTCCCCAGCTGAGGTCCTAGTCCCTTTTCACAGCGGCTTGTTGCCTTGTCATCTAACAAGGAAGCTTCTGACTTTAGTTGTTGAAACAAGGAGTAGGGAAGCTTTTAAGAAGCTGTTTCTATGCCAATGCCTGTTTAGTAGGAGGAATGGGATAAGAGGACTTGAGATGGAGCCTGAACCGAAATTCCAGATTCAGACTTTTGGGGAGTTTGGCTCTGGAACTAAATGTTGTAGATCTCCTCTATTTCTGTAATGGTCCAAATCAAATTCCAGGATCCTAATGATGGAGAAGTTGGGATCCAAATTGGAAATGTGGGTCTTGGACTCCTATATAAAGAAAAAGCACAAAAATAACCCAACTGGAAATAGAATTTTCCACTTGGGGCAGATTATTCCATTACTGGCCATAGATGTCTGGTCTGATCTGATCTGCCAAGGCACTTCCTGGGTTCCTAAAGATTTCCATGGAGCATCTGTTTTTGAAAAGTGGAGTGGTAAACTGGAATAGTACAAAACCAACAAGGAGTCTGGTGGCACCTTTTAACAAATTTATTTGGGCATAAGGCTTCTCGTTGTTTTTGTGGATACAGGCTAACATGGCTACCCCTCCGATACTGGAATAATACAGTTGAAGGCAATGGAGCTACCCCAGTAAAGGATCTGGACTTTGAGACACGTTTTATCTCATACAATTTATTATTATTTTTTTTTTATAGACAATGTTTGGCAACCTTGTTGCAAATTGCAAGCACCTGTACTGCAGGCGTGAGGCAGCATCCAGCCAAACCCCGTGGAATTGTTCACACTATGCTAGATAGATGTGGTAACACATCATAGCTGATGGAATTGTACTTCAAGAATGAGCTACTAATCCTGCCAGGGAAGTAGGAATCGGGGAGAGACACTTTCACCTCTAAGTTGCTAATTCATATCAAGTATCGCTGTTCGGTGACTCAGAGTTGCTAGCTGTTCTGGTGGCTTAAGAATTGAGTCTCCGCTAATAGGTGTTTGCAAAACCTCTCACGGCTGGTGCTAATTTTCTCCCAAGAGTCAGTGGCCGCAATGGCTGTGGACACTGAACTGTCCACTCACAGATGGCCGGGGTCCTTCCAGATCAGGATTGAGACATGTGAGCAAGGAAGTAGTGGGTGATGGGAGCTTGCACTCATCATGCTTGTGCTGTCTCAGCTCTGTAGCTAGAAAGCGATACTTCGTCCTCTTGGGCTGTCAATCTGTCACCTTTCTTGAGCACCAAACTGGCAGGAAAAAACTAAAACAAAATCTTGACGGTAATCCACAAGACCTAACCCAACAAATGAAGAGCTGAACGAGACACATCTCAATGCATAACCTCACTGCACAGCAATGGCCTTTTTTCTAAACATGTCTGTTGTTCCTTTAACAGGTGCTGATTCAATGGGGCCCCATTGTGTTATGAAATCTTTGGCTGGTTGAGCCCACGGGGAATTTAACTGATCTATTCCTTTAACAAGCTGACTCTTTTTTTTTATTATTACTACTTTACCTTCTAGTACGTTGTGAGGCTATTCACTGAACAAGGCTTCATTGTGTGTCTGTATTTATTTGGCTTGGTTCTTAGAAAACGTGGCTCTTTCAACAGATCTGTTCTCTTTACCATCCCTTCATTATGAAATGGCATTGTTGCATTTCAGGATGTGTTCAGTTTGGAGCACAGAAAGGTTATTCTTTGCATTGCCACACCGCCCCTATCCTGAATTTCGCCCACAAGCTTTGCAAGGGGTGGGTAGAAAATGTGTTTCTCTGAACAGATCTGTTTTTCAAGCTGCTTTTTGTCTGAGGCAAACCTATATGTTTACGTTGGTTGGGTGTGATTATTCTGGTTGTGCATCATCATGTTCTCTTTATCCTCCAGCTCTCGTTGACGGGATTCAGGGCCAAATCCAGATTTCTCAACACATCCCAAATTAATGAGTTGTACATAGATGACTTCCATGAGGTTTTTCCTCTGCCCGAGGGGAGGAGTAGCAGCAGAGCCTCTTTGTGACATCAACTCGTAGGGTGTTGACTGGTGGATCAGCTTGCTTGAATCTCATTCGTTAAAAGTACAGGGGTGAAAATCTTGGTTCCCCTGTAGTCAATGGGACTTTGCCATGAGCTTCAGTGGGGCCAGAATGTCATCTCAGGGGGAGAGAGATGAAAGGGTTGGGTTTGTTTAGTTTGGAAAAGGGAAGACTGAGAGGTGACATGATAGCAGTTTTCAGGTATCTAAAAGGGTGTCATCAGGAGGAGGGAGAAAACTTGTTCATCTTAGCCTCTAAGGATAGAACAAGAAGCAATGGGCTTAAATAGCAGCAAGGGAGGTTTAGGCTGGACATTAGGAAAATGTTCCTAACTGTCAGGGTGGTTAAACACTGGAATAAATTGCCTAGGGAGGTTGTGGAATCTCCATCTCTGAAGCTATTTAAGAGTAGGTTAGAGAAATGTCTATCGGGGATGGTCTAGACCAGGGTAGGCAACCTATGGCACGGGCGCCAAAGGCGGCACGCGAGCTGCTTTTCAGTGGCACTCACGCTGCCCGGGTCCTGGCCATCGGTCCGGAGGGCTCTGCATTTTTAATGTAATTTTAAATGAAGCTTCTTTAAACATTTTAAAAACCTTATTTAATTTACATACAACAATAGTTTGGTTCTATATTATAGACTTATCGAAAGAGACCTTCTAAAAACGTTAAAATGTATTACCGGCACACAAAACCTTAAATTAGAGTGAATAAATGAAGACTCGGCCCACCACTTCTGAAAGGTTGCTGACCCCTGGTCTAGAACAGTATTTGGTCCTGCCATGAGGGCAGGGGACTGGACTCGATGACCTCTCAAGGTCCCTTCCAGTCCTAGAGTCTGTGAATCTGTGTTTAAGACACTGGACTGTCACTCAGGGGATCTGGGTTGAATTCCAGACTTTCTGTGTGACCTTAGGAAAGTCACTTAGTGACTCTTTGTGCCTCAGTTCCCCATCTGTAGAATAGCACTGCCATGCCTCACAGAGGTTTGTGGAATGTTTCTGTGGAAAATGGGAGCCAGATATTTTCCTATATAAATAGGGTGAAAGATGTCCATATGGATCACACCTCACTGACTGCAGTGCTCAAGGTCCCTGGATCTCACTTCAGCACCTCTTCTGTGGCCTGTTGGGCTCTCTGGATATTGGTCAGGGGATAGGATTTGCCCATGGTATCTAGACTCTGCTGGTTCAGTTATTCTGCAGAATGGTGAGCTGCCTCTAAGAGAAACCAGAATGTTAATTTTGGCATTGAGGCTTTTATTTGAGCAAATAGGACATTACTGGTCAGGGGTTATTAATTTAACTTGTCGCTGTGAGCCATTACGCTTACTGTCAAGCCATAAAATAAGCATTAAAAGGGCTTATTAATGCATGTTATATTTAAATCAAGTGATCTGCTTTAAAGGATTTAATATCTATTTGTGATACAAGAGTTTCTGGGGAAAAGTCAGCATTACAAAATACTGTTTTATTGCCCCAGCTGGTAAATAAGAATCTTAAAAAAATATAAACAGCTATGAAAGCAAAACCCTTCTGCAATGACACAAACTCTGGATGATGTACAGCTAATTCTCTGTTTTTAATGGCACTCTCTGATCTTGCACTTTGAATAGACAACATATTTTTTTAAGACGAGGGGTTATTTATTATTATTCCTAGATGCCGTTCTAGAGGCACAGGCTTGTGTATTAAATAAATCCAATAGTAGAAGTTGTAAAACAGCCTTTTCCAAAACCATGGAGGATTTTTCATTCACGGTGCCCTCTTAATACATCAGTAGGAGCCAACGGAGCTCCAGAACTTTTGAGTTAAGTTTTTTAAGTTGCTGCTCTTGGAATGAAATCTTCCTTTATTTTCTCAAAAGGTGTGGCAACATCTTCCTCACCAATAAGAGAGTCCAAATTGCTTCATAATAGGATTTAAAAAATGAGCCAGTCAATAAAGTAGGCGTTGGATGCCACCAGCTAAACATGCAGCCCTGAAGTACATAATGAATTTTCGAAATTGGATGGTGTAGGGCACCGTTTCCCAAGCTTGGGAAGCCCTCAGCCCGCGCCGCTTCCAGCATCTCCCATTGGCCTGGAGCAGCGAACTGCGGCCAGTGGGAGCCGCAATTGGCCGGACCTGCGGACGCGGCAGGTAAACAAACCGGCCCAGCCCGCCAGGGCTTTTCCCTACACAGGTGGCGTCCCAAGTTTGGGAAACGCTGGTGTAGGGGATATGGATACATGCAAACGTCAGCAGAACTGTAAGAGGGGAAAACCTGAGGCTCTCCAGCAAGCCAATCCTAGAGAGACTTAAACTGTTTAGGATAGAGGGATGTATAAGTGACCCGGTTCATTAGTGACTGACAATATAAAGACCCATGCTTCTGCTTATATGTGAACTTCCTAAAAATGTCCCCTTGCCCCCTCCATTGTTATCAAGATTGCTGATGCTACATTTATCTTCCTTTGCCAGTGTTCATCTGCGTGAATCTCTTCATTGATTTCTTCCTTTTCCACATCAAAGTAAAGCCCCTTGGCCTCAAGGCTTTGCACAATGCTGCTGTACTGCATTTCTGCTCTCCTTGCCTCCTGTTTTTCCCTTTGCATTCCCTGACTTAACTGCCAGGTCTCCCTCTTCCACTCTCAGCTTCACACCTTCTTTTGTGCGCTCGCTATGCTCTGACTTCCCAAAAAACAAGTGTCCTGCCTTTCTTTTTCAAATCCCACTTTAAAATGCACTTCTGTAGCTCATCCATGCGGCCAGTCCATCACTGTCTGCTCCCATTTTTGTTTAATCTGATCTTGCATTTTTCTCCATTAGCGTGGAAGCTCCTTAGATCCTCTGCTTGTTTGTAGATTTGTCTGTGGACTTGTTAAGTGCTGTGTTACTCTCGCTTCATAAAAAAAAAGCTCCTTCTAGGTTCAGGTTCATGTCTGTTTCTGTAGCTATGAGACTATGACTTTGTTTTCTTGTTGCTGCTCCTCTACTTTTCTAAGAGTCTGCTTACAGCAGTGGCCATCTTGGAGATGCACACGCTGCTTTCTCATAAAGATTTTCCCCTCTTTTTGTTCTATTTTGTTTTTATTATTTTCCCCTTCATCCCTTCAAAATAAATTGCTCTTGAAAATACGAGGCTAAGCTGTCAATAGTAATAGCAGTGCTCTGAGCTTTGAGGAAGGACCATACATAGGGCATCTGTTTGTTTTTTGGGGGTTTATTAATTTCATTTGGGGGAGTTTATTTTTAGCAATATTTGAGTTTTATGTGGATGATCAAAAATTGTTGGCTTTTTTCCTCTGTATGTATTGTAATGAGTCGTGCATATAATATATTACTCATTAGAGTAGTATATAATGTTAGAAACAGTACTACATTAAAGCACACTAGGGAACCTTTAGTGCACACTAGCAGGGTCTCCACGGACCAATTAATGCACAAGAGTTTAGTGCATTTTAGAAATCACCCCCCATAGCCTGCATTACTGCTCCATGTAGACAAACCCTTAGATACAAGTAACCATTTCTGATGTTTTTCTGGTGTTTATTGGATAAATGCAGTTTTATTTATTTTTTTGTATTGGGGGTATCTTGTTGGTATTTATTGATTAAAACCTGAAATTGGAAGCTATAACTTTATTCAACTAGTAACACTTACGCTGAGGTGTTCTGATGGCTTCTGACAGTTTTCCAGAACTTAGTGTAAAAGCAAACAATTCAAACTGGTTCTGTGAGCATTTCTCGCTTGGTGGCAGAGAACTGTCAGGATTTCCAAAACCGTAGCATGGTAATTTACATAGGCACTTTTGTTCTGTAATCGTCTGATTTCATAAACCTGAAGACAGACTTAGATTAAAAAATGAAAGTGCATTTTTGGATTTAGATAGAATGTTGATTGCAGTTTGGTTTTGATCTTACCCCTCTTTGAGGCAGAATACAGCCTGGATAAGTAATTGTAGTGTGTACACTTAATATTCCTGCAGCTGTTGCTAAGCCATTTGATTAATGTAAAAGCCTCTTGAAGCAACAAGCAGTAACATGAAGTTAATGATTCCTTGAATGTTATTAAGAGGAGAAGTTTTTATGTTGGCCTTTAGGAATAAAACTGGTTTACTCTCTGGAGTGGTCTTCTGCACTCTGAAGTGCACAGTTCATTCTGGCATTTCTCTTTGAGATGCATTTGTAGTAGCAAAATCACACAAAATACTATACATCGTTTGTTCAGAGATACAGACCATAAATGCAGATCTCTATCTCTGTGGCCTTCGGCTGGAATATGCAGACTCAGGAGTTCTCATGGTTACTCGGCTACCTTGCACATGTCCTTAGGGTCATGATCTGGATTCTTGCGGTGGGGGCTGGGGACATGAAGGGAATGAGTATAAATACATCACCATCGTCTATAGGTTCCTTTTCCCTGGTGGCTGGAAGAACATCCTTTCACAGCTCTGAGAAAGCTTTACCTCAAGTAAACCTTGCAAAGTATTGAATATCTCTCTCTCTTTTTTTAATGTTTTATGTTGTAGTTCGTAAGCTCAGTTTTAGGTGGGAGTTAAGAGATCCCATGTATCAGAGGGGTAGCCGTGTTAGTCTGGATCTGTAAAAGCAACAAAGAATTCTGTGGCACCTTATAGACTAACAGACGTTTTGCAGCATGAGCTTTCGTGGGTGAATACCCACTTCTTCGGATGCAAGAAGAAGTTGCATCCGAAGAAGTGGGCATTCACCCACGAAAGCTCATGCTGCAAAACGTCTGTTAGTCTATAAGGTGCCACAGAATTCTTTGTTGCTTTTAAGAGATCCCATGGTACTTTTCAAAACAAGTAAGGGAAAACCTTGGTAACCTGGCTAACACTCTCACTCATAAATGTGGTCTGATGGCCAAGGCTATGCAGGAGCTGCTGTTTGCGTGCAGGGCTTTAAAAAAATCCACATGACCCATCCTCGGGCTTCGTAAAGTTCAGAGCCTACAACAAACGATCTCATGCATGCGTGCACGCTCCTCTATCTCTGCACCTCCAGCCAGGGGAACTCTGGTGGAGTTTGGTTCCTCTCAGTCTAAGTTCAGCCTGCCTGGGCTGTGTTCTGTGCACGAGAGGGCAGGCCAGGACAAATTGGGCCAAACGGGCCTTTACTCCGTGTCACATCCCTGTTGCCTTCAAAGAAATAGGGAGAAAGTGAGGCAGGTGCTGAACAAGACACAAAGGAGGAGCCATGCTTCCTGCCCCAGGTAGTTCACAATCTGAACTAGATGCAAACGAGACTCATTGGAGAGAGAGAGACGTGATTCTCTGGTTGAGGGTCTAGCCTTGAAGTGTTGCTGATTTATAAGGGGGGCGGGGAGAACGTTGCAGCAAAGCTCTGAATAGGTAATTTGGTTTAAGGAGCAACTTCTTTCAGACATAAGTCTCATTCTTTTGTTCCTCTCTTGCTTTTTCCTCTGTTCCTCCTTCGTTTCCGTACCTGCTTTCGCCTTTACTGTCCCCCTTCCCTGTCTGCTTTTGATGACTCCTCACAGAGTGCGAGTCAAGAGAGTGCAAAGAACAGACTGGGGTTGCTTGTCCTCTCTCTAAGGGGGGGCACCATAAGCAGGGCCAGAGGATGGGCGTGACCTTTAGCCAGCCCTGTGCAGTCTTCTCATCACTTGCCCTCAAGTCAGTGATTTCGAACCCTCCCTGCTGCTGTAATCACGTCTTCCTGTGCCTCTCTTTCTCTCCACCCCCACCCCCAGAAATTTGCAGTTCTGTAACTGGAGACAGAAATTATATGGTTAAAGCCTAGAATGGTGGTTCTTAAACTTTGGTCCATGGAACGGTTGCTGGTGGTCTGCAGAAAGCTGGCAGGTTACTGATGTTGGCTCTTCTTGTTCCAAACGGCCTGATTTTATTAAAAGACACTAAAAATACAGGAAATGTTCTTACTTTTCCAGGCCGGGAATGGATGCAGTGGCCTCAGGGGTGTGAGGCAGTCGCGAGTGGGAGGGAGGCTGGTCTGGGTTTTCACAAATGGGAAGGGAGGTTCCCATGAGTCAGTCTCTGTATTAACAGATGTGTTCCTCACCCTGAGAGAGCTTGGGAATCTCCACACTAGGAAACCCAGTATCCCAACGGTAATGATCTCCACCCTCTCCCTTAGAGCCGTTGGCTCCTGTTGTGCCTATGGCCAGTCAGACATGGTGAGTTAACATCTTTGATGCTGTTGTTTAATGGTGGTTTCCCTCAAGGCTGGGTGAAGAAGGCGGAGGTGGTGATTGCCATAGGAGAGGCCTAGAGACTTGAATTATTTTATTTTAAACAGAAACTTGGATTCCATGGGATTCTTTACTTGGGGACACGGGCTAACTTGCCTAAGTTGACTACATGTTGGCTACCTCATTGGCCAGCTTGGTCTCTGTAGAGTACCTACATATAACTCGTTATCATAAAGCATCTGGGATTGGATACCCAAAGTATGCCACGGAAATTGATACTGTGTGTCACGGCGACCTCGTTTAGGGCCAGGTCTGTCTCCCATTGTGAGCCCTATGATTTGGGGCAGGTCCTTACTATGTTTTAGCTGGGATTGGTTTTCTTTACAGAGGATAGATATATCCATAGTTCTTAGTGCAGTTGAGAATTTTTTTTTTAAACCAGTGTGTGCACTTTATTTAAAGTTTTGGGGGAGCAGCAAACAATCCAGCAGCTTCAAATGTTGCCCTAAGTGCAGTGACAACGTCTCCATCACAGACCATTACTTGGTTGTTCCACGTCCACTGAGTGAAGTACGTATTTTAGGATGTTGCCTTAAGTCAGTGTTTCCCAAACTTGGGACGCCGCTTGTGTAGGGAAAACCTCTAGCGGGCCGGGCCGGTTTGTTTACCTACCCCGTCCGCAGGTCTGGCCGATCGCGGCTCCCACTGGCCGTGGTTCGCTGCTCCAGGCCAATGGGAGCTGCTGAAAGTGGTGCAGGCCGAGGGACGTACTGGCCGCCACTTCCAGCAGCTCCAATTGGCCTGAAGCGGCGAACCGCGGCCAGTGGGAGCCACAATCGGCCAGACCTGCGGACGCAGCAGGTAAACAAACTGGCCCGGCCCGCCGGGGGCTTTCCCTACATAAGCAGTGTCCCAAGTTTGGGAAACACTGCCTTAAGGCAAAGAAGCCCAAGTGAAATATTTTCTGGCTGCTCCTGGATCCCGATAATTCAGCTCACCAGCTTGAGGCCCACTTGTAATACTTCTAGGTTGAGTAACTGGGCAAATGAGATCCTTCAAT
Source organism: Mauremys reevesii (assembly GCF_016161935.1). Lineage (NCBI taxonomy): Eukaryota > Metazoa > Chordata > Testudines > Geoemydidae > Mauremys > Mauremys reevesii. Next base: position 8,093,128 of record NC_052632.1, read on the forward strand.
GGACTCCTCACCAAATTATACTCATTGCAAATGAAAGTACCAGCAACATTCAGACATCTTCCTAGCATTCTGTGTTACCCTAGAAAACTGAACTGAAGGAGTATGTGGAGGGAGTTTCCATGCATGGTGTAGAACTTCAGTGGTTGACTCCAATCCCGATATTGAAATGATGTCACCCAGTGAAATCAGTCATCGCTTCACCTTCATGCTGGCAAACTTTAGCTGGGCTAGATACCTTGTTTGAAGCAGGCATGCTTTTCCACCTAGGCTCAGGAGACAAGGGGCCTCCTAAAATAAAAACATAGGTTTTACTTTTGCCCTAAGTGCTCTGAGACCCAAGATACACTGGCTGATTTCACATGTCCTGAGAGTTACATACATAACAGCACTCACAACTGAATTGTTGGTGTCCTTCATGTAGTTTGGTGCACTGGGACCTTTGATGTGAGCCATGGCATAGGTGGTGTCTAAACCCCCATATACTGCTATGGGGTTCACAAACAGCTGTGGCTAGAGAAGACGTAGGAAGAACTGTATTGACTTCGGCAGAAGAACATTTTGAAGAACTGGAAGAGGCTATTGGTACCTTGTCTCTCTGTGAGCACTGCAGAAAGTAGAAAGCCATCCACAGGTCTGAGCTTTTGATGGTGTGGTTTTTTTTGAGTCAGAGTGCAATAATATAAGGACTGATCTTATTTGAGTTTCTACAGGCTAGAACTTCCCAAAGGAAATGTAGCTGGTAGCTGCACAAATCCACCCAGTCCTCATTTGGCTGGTGAAAAGTAATGTCCTACTGTCCCAATGCAGATTTAATCTAATTTAGATTGTAAACTCTTTTGGGCAGGGACTGTGCCTTTCTGTGGCTGGTGTGACCCGCCTGCCTCTCTCTTTTAAGCACTAACCAGTAAAAAATGATGATGGTGCTCCCTGCAGTGCCAAGTCTAAATCCCATTCAGAGTTCAGTTTTCCTGTGAACTTGCCCCCGGGTGTTGGAGCATTTTTGACAAGAGAGTTTACTTGTTGGCAGTGTTGAACTGCTCTCATTCATGGATAAATGAGACTTCACCTTCCGCCCTCTGCTCATGGCAGATTACCCCATCATACAATGCCATTAATAAATTTGTGTTGTGGCACTGAAGTCAGCATACTCGTGGGACTACTCAGACTGAGCACAGTGGCTATGACACCGCGGGTGCCTACAAAAGGAGGCAAACTGTCAGTGCTGGAATGTTAGAAACAATACTTCCTTCTGCCAAGGTGCACCTCGTCTTGTTCTGCAAGTACAAGCTGCATTATTAGAGAGTGTTAGCATAATATGCAGTGGCATTGGACAAGTTCCAGTATGTTAAATCCACACATTGTCAGACACTAATTACAGTGAGAGGGAATTAGCATGACCACATTGGAACTTTTGCTTAATTTTTAATCCACTTGGCCCTCCTGGGTTCAGACTTTTGCTTTTGGACTCCAACGTTGACGGATTTTCTATGTCCTTAGGACAGACAGAGGGTGGTGGAAGCAAGCAGAGGGCAGGTGGAAAGGAAATCCCATTATAAAGTCTCTGTAACCTAGATAACCTGGTGGTTGGGCACGTTGACAGAGTCTAGATAGGGCGACCACTTCTGCCAGATTGTTTGTTTGTATTTGGAGGGGGGAAAGAAGGAGGATGCTCTTATGTAGCACTGTTTACCTTTTAACTTGGACATCTATAGATGTATTTTAAAAATGCAAATAAACTGCAAAATGGTTTGTTTTTAATTGTGACACAGAGGGTAGAGATCCGCATGTTGAAATTGCAGGGCAAGCCGGGGTACATTTGAAATTGCTGACTGGAAGAAAATCAAGGTATGTTGGAGGGGAATGGGGGTCATGGTTTCAGAGTAGCTTGATGAATCCCAGAATAGTTTGCTAGGCCCCATGCAACTGGCTCCAGCAGGCAAATCCCTTGCCCATGAAGAGCCCTCTTGAAGTCCGTGGGGCTCCATGCAGGCGCCAGGGTCCACCCATGCTGAGCCAGCTGGCCATATTGGGGCATAAGCTTGCCCACTCTGTGGCTGGAGCACTGGCTTCATTCCTTAGTTTAGTTAACAATAAGGATGTTAATACTATACACATATTTTACATTTTCAAACATTAAGGGCTTGTCTGAACGAACACTTACTTCACGTCAAGCTGGGAAATAAATCTACCCAGCTTTGCGCTAGGTCTCCCTGCGCTCTGAAAGTTCCCAGGTGTACTTTGAAATGGGAGTAGATCAGAGTGCGCTAGGGAACTGGTAGCGCATGCCGCCTTCGTCCCCGTGGCCAGTTAGTCTGAGGCAAGCTAATGCGAGGTAGATTTACTCCCCAGCTTTCCATGAAATAAGTGTTCATTTGGACCAGGCCTAAGAGATTGTCAGACACTTCTGTAAGATTGGTGAGTTGTACCAGCAATTTTACACACTGGTAAATAGGGCCATAGAAAAGGAAAGTGGATTTACCAAGATCATACAGGAGGTCAGAGGGCTGAATGTAGATTAGAGCTCAGGAGCTGCTGGCTCCCAGTCTGGGCCCGGATTGAGAAACCATTTGATTTAAACACCATCTTAAATCCTTCCCTATTCAGGAAAGCACTTAAGAATGTGCATAAAATTAAGTGCATACTTGACTGCTTTCATGATTAGGGAAAATTTAGGGTTTTGAAAATGTGATAACCCAAAATATGTTCATGTAGTGGCTTCATTGTAGGAAGGGGGAAAAAAAATCCAGTTTCTGTCTGTCTGTATGTAGCCTGAATAACATTTACAACCAGATGAGATCCGGGTAACAAACAGGGACAGATCTTGTTGTTGTTACTCAGAAAAGCCTCTTCCGTGGTTTGGATTTTTTTGCCTTAGTAGGGAGTGTGGCATTTGTCCCAAAGTTATAAAAAGTTTAAAATACTTTTATAATGTATTTCCCCACTTACACCTTTTTTGATGTGGTTTAGGCAAAGCAGTTGTACGTAGAGAAATGGGCGGAATGTAATTCTGGGATCAATTCAAGTTCTGTGTTCTAACCTATAAATGAGGCGAACTATCTGAGCAGGAATGTGAAATCTGGAGATAGCAGTAAGGTAGTTTCCGGCACTATTTTTGTATTTCCTGAGGCTTGTGTCATTATATGCTGACTTATTACTATTTTCTTACATAAGATATGAAAACAACACAGGGAAATTGCTTTTCCATTCTATTTCCTGAAGTCTAAAACACACCATTATTTCATTTTTGCATTCAGATATCACTGACGTTTTAAATGCTGGAAGTCTGTATTAGCCACCAGTTTTTAACATGTGTTTGTGTTTCTGAGATCTCTAGTTTCTATTTAATGTTCCTTTGGAATATATTTCCTTTCCTCTGTTCTCCAGCAGATCTTTTCTTTTGGCTACCCTTGTTAAAGCACATTGTTACTAGTTCTTTTTCTTTTTTTTTTTTTTAAGGACTTGTCTGGTTTTTTTGGGCGGGTCTGCCCTGGATGGTAAACCTTGCTGGAGGGTGTGTGTGAAAAATTGTTCAGTGTGGTGAATCCAAAAGATGTGCCTTAGGGAAAATACGTTTTATTCGTTTTTTGAGAGTTGTAGCTGCCACTATTTACTATATACTCTGGGTTGAAATGGCACCTTTTATAATTCTGTATTTTTGTTTAATAATGTGATACATTTTGTTTTTGGATTGAGGCAATGTTTATCATTATTATTATTATTATTTATTATTATTTATTATTTTATTTTTAATGAGTGGGTGGGAGGAACCTCTTTTTGGTCATGGTTAATTCCTCATCTGCTTCTAGTTAACGTTTTCCTTTTTGCTGTTCTGACATGTTGTTGTCTGTTGCGTTTTGACAGGTGTACAATATGTTTCAGCACCAGAGCCTCGGAATTAAAGTCAGCATTCGAGTGACCAAGCTAGTCCTCCTTCGAAACCGTCCTGTAAGTTCTTCAAAACTTTTATACAGCTCCTGTGGTCTTACTTTAAAACCACCAGTTAGGCTGGGGAGTAGCTGTTATAAAGATTTAATAACATGGTTAGGGAATAAAAAACCCAGTTCCCAATCCTATAAACCCTTTGGGCCTAGTACTCCCAAAGAAGCTTGCTACTGTTACCAGCTGATGGCATTAGCTCTTTAGGTGAAGTGGTAGAGATCAGTGCTTTGGTGCTGAATTTCAGGCCCCAGGTTAAGGCCGTGGTGATGCACATATAACCTTCACAAGTATAACTTTGAACTGCATGTTTGTCAGTTAATGATTTTATGCTACAGAGACCTATGTATCCCCTAGTATGACCAATCTTTGTTTCTTTGAATTTCTTTTTTGTTTTCTAAAGGCAAAACTGTCCATTGGGCACCATGGAGAGAGGTCTCTGGAGAGTTTTTGTCACTGGCAAAATGAAGAGTATGGTGGAGCAAAGTATCTTGGTAATAATCAGGTTCCTGGTGCAAGAGATGATACCCCTCCTGTGGACGCTGCTGTCTTTGTTACCAGGTACAGTGGAAGTGGTTTGCTGGTCCTGTTGTATGGGCCATCTGATAAGTAATTCCAGGAGTCTTTCCCACTGTTGCTGATGTTTGTCCCTCATTCATGCTAGCTTGTGGCATGCTGGGTTGTATAGGTAAAACAGAGCAGAATGGAGTGATTTGTCTTGATTTAAAAGAAAAAAATTCTTTCAGTGGCAGTGAAAGGTCTCTCTGTTTTTTGAATGTTACTGGACTACGTGTTAGTCCCCGCTTTCTCTACACAACCCAACAACAATAAAAGTGACAGTTTGTGGGTATTCTATTTAGAACCAGCACTTATTTTATCTACTTAGAATCCTAGAATATCAGGGTTGAAAGGGACCTCAGGCGGTCATCTAGTCCAACCCCCTGCTCAAAGCAGGACCAATCCCTAAGTAACTCATCCACCATGGCACTAAACCACCGTTAGAATTTGCTCGCTCCATTGGTGCATAGCACAGATTGTCCAGGGTCACCCTTTTGTGGCTCTGTATAGTGATCAAATACACCAGCGTAAGGTTCAAAGCCAAGGGATATTACACATATTGACCTATAGGACAGAATACTGCTCTTCCCAGCATTATTATCCATCCTTGTACTTTTTTTCTGTCTATATTGTGAACAGAAAAAATGTTTCCACATCTTCTATTTTGTAAGAAGACTGCAGTTGTGATTTTTAAATTAAAGTATCTGTAGAGGAGAAGGATTTTGAATGTCAATAGAAAGCAAAGATTCAAGACACAAAAATTGAGGCTCTTCGTGTTCTGTATAGGTACAATAGTATTGATACTCTTTGGCAAATGATTTCCCAACACCTTACTTCAATGCTCCATAATGCATTTGCCTGGAGAAAGTCTTCCTGTATCTTTGTACATCCTGGATCCAGATATATGCAGAGATACTTCACCACGGTTCCATATGTAAGGCTGGCCACTTTATAGCAATAGCTCTCATGGAACTGATTTAGCCCAATGACAGTGAAAGGTAACGACGGCTAATAAGTTAGTAATGTCTCATAAAAGGGATGCATTTGGTGAGTGCCAAGAGATTAAGTGGTCTGTAGTTCTAAATTCTAGGTGCTTGATGCAGAGTAGCAAAGTAAAGGTTAAAAGCAGAACCGCACAAGATTAAACTCGGGGAGCATTGTTGTTGTAGAGTCGTATTCGGCACAGAATTTTATTTCATGTGTTTCCCAGAGGTTTATATAAATGGTTTCTCTTCTTATTCTCTGTCTGTGCTTCAGGTAATTTATTAACAGGGGCCATTTAAAAAAAACATTTTCCTCCCCCTTAAAGTTGCGTACACAGTTTGAACACAGTTGAGAATGAGTGTTTTTTGAACTAGGCTGCACTGCATTCACTGCACAGGGCTGCTCTCAGTGTGAGAGACTAGCCAAATGCACAGGATTCTATAGTAGAAGTTTTCACCCTGTCAGCAATTAGCATTTTTAAAGTCCCTCCCTAAAGCATTTTCTCTTGTTTCTATAGGCATGTTGATTATGGTCATCATTCCAAAGTACCATGGGATGCTAATGATTGTTAAATAAAAGTGGGCTGTAGAATATCCAGTCAGTGATTGCTGTGCCAGTGCAACAAAATACACCTTTGAATATGATTGTGCAGTTTCCTCTGGAGTTGGTGCAGGATCCCCCATCTGTTCTGTATTCAGTGCCGTCACTAAGGCCTTGATCCAGAAAAGCACCTAAATATATGCTTAACTTTTTAAGCAGGGTGAGTAGTCTCTTTGAAGTCAATGGGAGTAATACACATCCTGCTTCTAGTTAAACATGTGCTTGATTGGATCAGGACCTAAATAAATACATAAGATTTTTTTTTAACGCTCATCTGTGCATCCAGCATGAATCTTTTGATCCCGTGTGACACGGTGAGGCATGCAAATCACTCTGATGGGGTTTTAGGCATTGGCGGGGAGAAGTGGAGCATTTCATCTATGCCCTCTGCAGCTTATGAAATTAAATGCTTGGTGTCATGCTAACCGAGCTGGAGTCAGTCTGTAGGGATGCTCTCTGGGCTAACTGGATTTGGAAGGTTTTGTAGTAATAATAGCCGGAAAGCTACAGCTGCCACTAGTTTGGATAATAGACTTGAAGAGCAGCTAATTTTGTGAGGGGGAAAATTGGGCACAAGACCGCTGGTTTTCTTCAGAAGAACCACATCTATCCAGCACAATAGGCCAGCAGCATGTAATTGCAGTGTTTTCCCATTCCCGCAGTTCTAACCTATTCCTGTTCCTGTAACGTAAAGGATGCTGTGTTGCTTGGAAGGCCTCTGGTCCAGCAGTTCTTATTTGTGTAGCAAGGAAATTAGGTTTTCTTCTCTTGGCTTTAGAAGCATGTGTGTGCGTCCCTGGATCCTCACCAGACTGTACAGATGGACCAGCCATGGAGGATATGGAAGCAACAGCATGTCCAGCAAAAATAGCTGAGCCAGAAAAAGCAGAAGCTGGATTTTCAGCAGCTGCTTGAGAACTCAGAATCTTTAGGGTCAATCTCCAAAGAGAACTCTGGTTCCAGCTTGCTGGCTGTGTTCCCGAAAAGGAGCCATGAACATTTTGCTTTTGGGAATTTACCTTTGCCCGATGAAGCAGAAAATAGGTGTTTTCCCCATTTGTACTTAACACTAAATGCTCCCATAGAGAGGAAAATCCCTCCAATGGAATGGTGGGTGGCCACTTACAAACAAAAAGCAGCCTTACGCAAGAACCAGGGGTCACCCGATGAAATGAATAGGCAGCAGATTTAAAACAAACAAAAGGAAGTACTGTCTACCTGTGGAACTCATTGCGATGCTGTGAAGGCCCGAAGTATAACCGAGTTCCAAAAAGAATTAGATAAATTCCTGGAGGGTAGGTCCATCAATAGCTATTAGTAAGGCTAAGATTATGACTTCCAGCTTCCTTTCATGACATTGGGGACCCCGCAGCAGCCCAGACTCCATGGACAGCAGGGGGTAGTTGCAAGCTGGGACCCCCCGCAACTGACCGGCTGCCGGCACCACCGGCAACCCCTGAATTGCCCAGCCGCTGCTGCTGGCAGGGGCCCCCTGCAGCTCCCAGCCAGTGGCGGCGACAACAGAGGGTCCCTGGAACTGCCTGGGGCAAGCGGGCAATGGGGGACACCCCCCTGCAGCTCCAAGCCCCACAGGGCAGTGTGGGGGATTCCCCCCAGCTCCAGGCCTGCACGGTGGTGGGGGACCCCTCCCAGCCACTGGACAATGGGGTCCCTGCAGCTCCCAGACGTTGCGGGGTGGAGGGAGCCAGGGTGCTGGACCCTCCTCCCTCCCCATTTTGTCACGCATGTTTTTAGTAAAAGTCAGGGACAGGTCCTGGCTTCGGTGACTTTCTGTTTATTGCCTGTGACCTGTCCCTGACTTTTACTAAAAATATCCATGACAAAATCGTAACCTTGGCTATTAGTGAAGATGGTCAGGGAAGCAACCCCATGCTGTGGATGTCCCTAAGCTAAGTCAGGATGTCCCTGACTGCCATATGCTGGGACAGGATGACGGGATGGATCACTCAAAATTGCCCTGTTCTGTTCATTCCCTTTGATGCATCTGGCACTGGCCACTGTCAGACAGGACACTGGGTTAGATGGACCATTGGTCTGACCCAGTATGGCCGTTCTTATGTTGTTGTATTCTTATGAAAGCCTGACAAATGGTCAATATGACCTAATGCAGAATGGTTGGATGTGAGGTCCTGGGGCAGAAGGATGGGTTTCTTGGCTTTGTGTTTTGGGGGCAGTTGAAGGCATTTTACTCACAGACCCAGCTGCAATGTCCTGCACGGCAGATGAAACTCTAAGGTTTCCTTTTATTGCTTCACTTAAGAGCACCACCACCATGACCAAAAGAGACCAGCCCCCTTAGAGGTGAGGGATTATTCCACCTCCATAGAGATCAGTCATAGTCTGCAAGTTGTGCCGAATTATTTACAAGACCATTAGTTTCACAGCATGGTGGTAATTTCTCCGAATTGACTGAAACCACCAGACGCCTTTCCCGGTAGTACCACAGAGCGCAAGTGGCAAGACTTGCGATGCATTATTTGCTAAGATAGTCAGTCCCATCGGAGAGATTCATTTCTAGTGATGGCCCTCTGCCATCTACTAGTAGTTCAGCTATTTGTTGTCACAATAAAAGTATCTGTTTGATTTACCAGTTTATATAACATAATAAGTCCTTAAATAAACCTCTGTCAAGCTGGCTCTGGGAACTCAGGAATTGTTCTTACGCCAGCTCAGTCAAGAGCAAATGTCAGGGTGTCAGACACAGCAGCGCTGCTCTGAAAAATGGAATCCCTGGCCAGGGCATGGTGGCGGCTTCTGATTATTTTGTTTCTGCCTAATTTTTAACCCACTGATGGCTGTAATCCAGGGGTTGGCAACCTCTGGCACGCGGCTCGCCAGGCTAAGCACCCTGGCGGGTCAGGCCAGTTTGTTTACCTGCCGCGTCGGCAGGTTCGGCTGATCGTGGCTCCCACTGGCCGCGTGTTGCCGTCCCAGGCCAATGGGGGTGGTGGGAAGCTGCGGTCAGCACATCCCTCGGCCCGCGCCGCTTCCCGCCGCCCCCATTGGCCAGTGGGAGCCACGATCGGCCAAACCAGCCGATGCGGCAGGTAAACAAACTCTCCCAGCCTGCCAGGGTGCTTGCCCTGGTGAGCCGCGTGCCAGAGGTTGCCAACCCCTGCTGTAATCGTAGCTCTTTTGTCATGAAATGTAAGCTCGGAAATATTCAGGGTGGCTTTTTTAATATGAATTTTGACAGTTAATATTGATTATTTTCAATTGCTTTAATTTCTTTTTTAAACTAACTTGAGCTGGGATTTTTTTTTTTTTTTAACAACTTGCTCAAAGGAGAGTAATGGTGTTATGGGCCCAAGTCTCATTGAAATGGGAGTTCGGGATCTCACTCCATTATTTTCTTCTGAAAAATCCCATTCTTACATTTTTATTCCAGCAGGACATTTTCTTTTCCCTCCCTCCTCCCCAAAAACCCCAAACAGAAAATCCCACGGTGGGCTGGGCATTTATAACCCCACACCCACAATGTATGCGCATAACTTTTGCACCCACTTACTCTGGGTTGAAAAGGCGGGTGGAACAACGGCAAGGCTGTTGCTTTTGAAGGAACCCTTTGGTGTCTCTTAGCAGCTTTCCTAGGTTTCCCTGGCTCCTCATGTGTAAGGCAGTGCTCCTGAGAGAAGCTAGCGCTCTTTGCTCAAGCAGGAGCTGAAGAGGAAAGTTCCCAAAGGTGAGGCGATGACAGTGGAGATGCTCTGACCCTTCTTTAAATGTATGCAAACCTTATTTTAATTTTTTTAAATATTGTTGTAAATTGGGCTGGAAATCTCATGAGAAGGAGCATTCTTGTGATATTTTGATATTACTTAGGCTGTAAGCTCCTGGGGGCAGTGGCCATCTCTTTGCTTGTCCAGCATCTAGGACAGTGGTTCTCAAACTTTAACAACCTGTGAACCTCTTTCACCATAATGTCAAGTCTCATGAACCCCCTCCTAAAAATGAATATTTCCAGGGATTTTCTCCTTTACCTGACTATAAATGACAAAAGCAGTGATCTTGGAAATATTAAATTTGTTTTTGTGACATGCTTATTACACACTATTATTAATTATTATTTATCATTACACTATTTTCATTACATTATGAAAACGGCAACACTCTTCCAAGATCTCACTTCCGTAGCTTGTATCACTTTGAATAAGCCTGTTATAAGACAAGGCTCCTATGTTTCATCAAGAAGTATCAGATGCGAAACAGCAGGAAGGTATCTAAGAAGCCAACTCAAAGAGTTCCTCTTACACAAGCATTCAGGTCTTGAGCAGTTTAGGTAAACAACACACGTTACAACAAAGCTTAAACTTCTTCATAATGATTTTAAAAACAATACTAGCTGCCTGTTTAATTTTAAAAACAGCAAAAAATATCCACCTCCCTTTCCATTTCTTATAAGGAGTCTTGAAGTTTAAATCTCCTCAGTGTGATAGATAGGCTTGTTTTGATCTGCTTAGCTCTTGGAAGTCCAGGGGCTCTGAGCTGCTGGTCCCGTGCGCCTGGGGTCCCTAGGGACAGCTCTGTCCACCATTAGGGAATTTTTTCCCCAAGAACGCCCTGTAACATTTCGTGAAACCCCAGGGGTTCACAAAGCCCCGTTTGGGAACCCCACTGATCTAGGACAATCAGGTCTTAGTCTGACTGGGGCTTCTGGGTCTCACTGCAGTACAGACAGTGATGATGATAATCTGCTTCCTATCCTGGTCAAACCCAGGAGGTACAGTGAGATGTTGTTAATGTGGGAAAACAGGTCGATTGAACTCTTTTGAACCTGGTGAAAGGCTGGTGTTTGTTTCAAGTCTTGCATGAAAATTGAGGCTGGGTCATATTTTATTTGAGTCAGTTTGTCTACCGCTAATCTGAATATTTTGTTTACTTCCCTCCTCACCCGCTTCTTTCTTTTGCTTTGTTTCTGGCTCTTTCCTTTTTCTTACTTTCTGTGTCTGTGAAGAAAGAAAAATATATATACAGGATGAAGGAATGAAATAGATTAAAAGGGGGAGAATTTGAAAGAGAGCAGTTTTTATTGTGATTCCGACCAGTGGTTCTCAACCAGGGGTCCAGGACCCTCTGGGGGGCCGTGAGTAGGTTTCAGGGGGTCCCTCAAGCAGGGCCAGCGTTAGACTCGTCAGGGCCCAGGACAGAAAGCGGAAGCCCCAGGCAGTTGCCCTGCTTGCTACCCTCTAACGCTGGCCCTGGCTTTTATATGCAGAAACCAGTTGTGGTACAGGTGAGCTGTGGAGTTTCCATAGCATGTTGGGAAGGTCTCAGTAAGAAAAAGATTGAGAACCCCTGATTCTGACACGACTTGTTTTCTAGGACTCAGTCCTATATAACCATGTACAATGTCCCCTGGTTTCTCCTCCCTTAGTTTTAGATTCTGCTGCAGGATTGCACGCCGACTTCTTCTTTTGAGTGCAGTACTGTGTGAACGTGAGTGGCCCAATTTTAGTCTAGGCTACTGACATAGAAACATGTGGTTTCCTACTTCCTAATGTGGCAGTTCTCCCTTGCATGTTCGATCTTAAGAAGCCCAGGTTTGACTTTGGGTGTAGTGAGTGGAACTATCAAAATAAATCTCGTCATCTTGAAAATAAGTCAGTGCTGTTATGTGTTGTCATCATGTATAATACACAGCAGTTAAAGGACCTTGACTTTCCTGATAGCTGGGAATGTTTCAGCACTTTGGTTCGTGGACCCCTGCTTTTCTCTAATCTGTTCTTCAGGCACAGCATACCCCTGACCTGTGTTTTTGTTTTCTTTTTAGGACAGATTTCTGCGTACACAAAGACGAACCCTGTGACACAGTGGGTAAGTCAGCACAATTAGGAGGAGTATGGTTTAAACGCCAGCTATGTATTGAGATTATCAGCTCTCTGGACGATTTCTTTGACTTTTGGGTTTGTTCTCATGCTTCTGTTATTCTTATGAATGTGGCCATCGTGCAAAGGTGGATCAGTCTGCCTGGACTTAACAGCTGACAGATAATGCGCACCAAGTGTCCTATATCTGCCCTTAATTGCCTACATCAGTGGTTCTCAAACTAGGGCCGCCGCTTGTTCAGGGAAAGCCCCTGGCGGGCCGGGATGGTTTGTTTACCTACCGCGTCCACAGGTTCGGCCAGTCGCACCTCCTAGTGGCCGCTGATCGCCACTCCAGGCCAATGGGGGCTGCGGGAAGTGGCAGCCAGTACGTCCCTCGAGGCCACTGGGGCTTTCCCTGAACAAGCGGCGGCCCTAGTTTTGAGAACCACTGGCCTACATAACATTCAGATCTAAATGGCAGTTCCATACCTGATGCCAGACTTTGGCAAAGTGGGTATTTTTTCTTCCCCTTTTCGCTGTCTAATCTTGATCTATTTATGGGACCCCTGCCATCACTGGAGTATTTCATTGCCTCCCAAGTATCAAAAAATAGAAACATCAGTAATGATGTCTCTTCCTTCTTTCCTAGCCTGTAGAGGAAGAGTATGAGAGTGTGTGTGCACGTGAGAGAGAGAAAAGAAGGACCTTACTAAAGCCAAATTAGAGATCTTCTTTCCCGCTTCTAACTTCCTATCTACATTGAAGTGTATCCCAGCCCTGATTTTCCAGTGGCACGTGCCACTACACCCCACACCTTACATACTCTGTTTTGCATAGGTGGACTGCATCTCCAGTCCTCCAGTTTTTCTTTTATCGCCACACTACCTGCTTTTGGAGGCATGCCTCAATATATTATCCATGATTATCATGATTGTTTACAGATTTGCTTCAAAGTCAAACTGCCTTTGCCTCAGTTTCTTCATTCCAAGTGAATTCTGGCTTCGTCATCTGCTCCAGCAGGTCTCTGTTCAGTCCCTGGAAGTTGGGGAGAACACTTCGTGCTAATAGAGATAAATAACTGGGGAGGGTTGGCTTGGGGGAAGATAACTGTAAACATCCTTCAGTAGGAGGTCTGAGACTGTTGTGAAAATTACATCTCAGTACAAAGATTCTTCCCTACGTGTGGTGTGGAGAATAATCATAGGAGATGAGGGAAGTAAACAAAATTGAAAAATATATACATTCTTCATTCAAATATTAACAAGATCTGTGCTGTATCTCCAGACTTTCCAGTGGGAATTCTTTACAATGTGCTTATTCTCTCCAAGCCCAATGGAAAACATCCTTCCACTAAGGAAGTGTTTAAGCTGTGTACCTGAGTCCGGATGTGGCTCCGGCACAGTACATGGTGATCTCTGCGCAAAAATAAAGCTGATGGAAGACACATGCTACTGCTTAACAAATGCTTACTGTGTTCAAATCTCTTTCCTTGTTTAAAGACTGCGTTAATGAGGATCCGTGTTCAGGAATTATCTTTCCACAGTCTGGCTGAGGAAGTATGATGATGACAATGTCTCTTTTCTGTTCTTGCAATAGCTGTATAGTTTCTCTTTGGCCCATTGGGATTCTTGTACAGGTAGTGGAAGATAGGGTGGTAAATACCACATTTGTTTCCTATTCTTTCCAGTGCAGCATTTCCCAACCTGGTGGAAATCGAGCACCCGTTCAAGAAAATGAAACCAGTCCTGCTCCCTCCACGTAACCATCTTAATGTATTTATCTTCCGTGCCCCACTGGCTAGCTCTTCCTTCCTCCCCCAGCAGGGGATGTATCCTACACTTTGGGAAATGGTTGTGCAGATCTTTGTAATATGATGATTTCTCTCTTCTGTTACATGCCATGGTGAACACTGAAATCATTAAAAAGTGACAGAGAGTCCTGTAGCACCTTATAGACTAGCAGACTATTGGAGCATAAGCTTTCGTGGGTGAATACTCACTTCGTCAGATGCATGACGAAGTGGGTATTCACCCACGAAAGCTTATGCTCCAATACGTCTGTTAGTCTATAAGGTGCCACAGGACTCAGTCTGGATCTGTAAAAAGCGACAAACACGGCTACCCCACTGATAATTGAATTAATTAACAATTTAAAATGCCATCACTGGGATCCAAGTGAACGCCTAGTGAAATGGATGAGACAGTTCGGATCTCTTGGAGATGCTGCTTCAGGCTCTCTGCAAACTCAGGTAGATGCCTCAGGATTGACTTTTGTAGGTTTTCTTTGAAATGATGAGATGTAGGAACCTTTGTTTTTGTTTTTGTTTTTTTTAATGAAAGCTAAAATGTTGGGGAACAACTGAGATCTGTCTGCCCATCAGCCTGGCGTCCATTTATGCCCCCTACTTTGGGAAATGCCTCTCAAGGGGTCGGATGTGGAGCTGGAAGGGTGAGAGTCACTTCTCTGGCCATCTGTTCATCATCTGCCTTGATTAGGATTATCTCATTCAGTTATAACACAGTGGTGCAGTATGTATTTTGAGACCGCCACGGTTTGAGGAAGTAGCATTTCTAAGGCAGAACGGATTTGATAGGTCTGAGTAAATTTGTCATCCTTGTACTGAAAGGGGTACATCCTAAATAATATGATGAAGTTTCTTGACGGCTTGGCTACACCAAAGATTTTTGTTTACCTAGAGATCACTGTTTACCTTTTCTATGGATAAACTTGACCCAATAGTGATTTTTTTCCCCCCGTTGGCAGTTTTTTCCCCCCGTTGGCAGCTCCCTTTCCCTCTCGTCACCAAAGGTGTGGTGGTGTAACCCTAAGATTTGTCTTTATTTGTGAAGTTCACCCCGATTGTAATCCATGCATATCAGGGAAGTTACACCAGCAATTAAGTTGTCCTTGTGTTGTTTGTGTGTGGTGGGTCAGGAGGAAGAATAAACTTATAGTAATGATCTTGTACTTCAATACAAGGCTCCCCATTTCAAATAGCAGCATCTATGCGCAATTCCTACGCGGTGATAGTGGAGATTATGCAGTTTCCCCTACTGTTCAGAGTAGGAAGTAGTGGTTATGTCTCAGGCACTAGTATGCAAGAATTGTTGTCTTTTTTGAATAGCCACCATTATGTGCACTGAAAGTATATTAAAAGAAGTTATTACATTTAGCTGATCTTTATATGGATATATTTGGATCTATCTACATTGAATCTGGCTTTGCTTTCTAATACTTGCGTGATCAATTACTGTTATGTTTAAATGAGAATGTTCACGGCCATCCCTGAAGCAGGAATCGCTGTGCGATGTTCCCTGGCCTGTGTTATGCTGGAGGTCAGTCCAAGTGATCTTAATGGTCCCGTTTGGCCTGTGAATCTATGAAAGCAGCACAGTCACTGAGCAGACATCCCCTGCAGTATTGCCGGTAGAGCAAAGAAAAAGAAAAAGCCATTCAGTGCAAAATAACATTCACCTGACAACCCTGAATTCATGCAGATCCCTTCGCCTTGCTTTCTTCGTGCTGCGTTCTTATTCTCTTCGGGCTTGTCTGCATGCTCTATGGGGTGTGATTTCTAAAGCACACTCATGTCTTGTGCATTAATTGGTCCGTGTATACCTTGCTGGTGTGCTCTAAAGGTTCCTGGTGCACTTTAACATAGTATTGTTTCAAACAGGAAGCTGCCACGGCCTGGGCGGCCTCCCTAGTGGGCAGAGCAGGACCTTGTCTGGCAGTTGTGGTGGCAGTCCAGCTCAATGGCAAGCGTAGATCCAGGAGCCCGGTACCGATCCGAGGGTGAAACGAGTCAGGGTTGAGGATCCAAGCCGAAGGTCCGAGTCTGAGTCGGAATCAGGGCAGGGAGGCAAGGACTCAGCTGAAGCAGGTGGGAGTCAAGGCTGGAGCAGGATGCGGCAGTGAGAGCAGGGCAAACGCACTGTGAGCGTGGTCTGCACTGAGAAGCCACAGTGCTCCTGCTGCTGCAAGGCTCAAGTAGCAGGCTGCTGGTTCCCCTGCCCAGTCACGAAGCACAACTGTTTGGAGAAGGCTTGTTGGGCCTAGCTGAGCTTGATGGGTTGCCTAGCGATGAAGCGCACTAGACAAGCTTTAGTGCACACCAGCAGCGTCTACATGGACCAATTAACGTGCAACCTGTTGGTGTGCTTTAGAAATCCCCCGCCCCCATAGGACATATTATCCCACCGTGTACCACCACTCGCTTTTGTAACTTGGCTTTAAATGTAAAGAACCGGGTCACTTTTGCTTCTCCTCCCTTCCCCCCACCGCCAATATTTTCAAAAGATTTGACTTGGTTGTTAAATTGCAGGATTAAGAAAAAAAATGGTAATTAGATGCTTTTCAGAGGCCCTTTGATCTTCCGCAGGGCTGGATTAACCCATCACCGGGCCCCTAGCTTCTAATTTGAATAACAATACATTTCAGTGATGTTCCCTCCATTACATGCCACTGCAGTAAATTCCCATCCCAGCCAGTTCACGTCCTTGGAAAAGGAGGTGGTTTCTTTATCCAGTGTCGTCCTCTCTCCCTTGCTCTACTGGGAATGGCAAATTGAGTCTCACCTGTGTGAGAATTATCTCTGCCCACTTATCCACTGGGGCGGATTTGCGTGCCAACTGAGAGAACGTCACTCGCTTGAGGGAGTGGCATTGCAGCCTGGCACACGGGATCACAATGCCACTTAAGTTTGGCTCGGCTGCCCAAATGTGAGTGGTGCTGTGACCCCGTGCACCGGGTTGCTACACCACTCATTTGAGTGAAGTTCTTTCAGTTGGCTTGAACCTGCTTCAGCAAAAACAACCCCCCCCCCCCCCAAATGAAAAAAGCACAACACCAGTGCACCATTTTCAGCCTCCCTCATGAATTTGGACTCAAGGCACGTGCCTAGTTTGCTTATGCGTTAATCTGGCCCTGCCCTTCTGTCGTTCAAAGAAGTTTTTACATAAGTACACAGTAGTGATCATCTTGGAATAGATCAATGGTCCATCTAACCTAATGTACATCATGCTATCTTGTGTATGATATTGGCCAGTATTTCATAATGCCACTACCACGTTATGTATAAGGGAAGAGACTTCTTTCTGCTGTCAAACGGCAATCAGTTAATGCCCTGAAGCATGAGGATTGATGCTACTGATGCAGAAAGAGTAGGGAGTCCAGAGGCTGGACACCTGATTTCTCTTCCCCGCTCTGACCCTGACTTGCTTTGTGACCTTTGGCAAGGTCACTTAACCTCTGAAAGCCTCAGTTTATCTCTGTGAAATGGGGATTTTAATACACACCCCACAGGAGGTCATGTGGCTTAATCAATTAACATCTAAAATGCTGTAATATCCCTGGCTATAAGGGACAGTACAAGCCCAACGTCTAATGTTGCCCACGCATGTAAAGAGTGCATCCTGTTACATAAAGTACTATGCGTGCTTTTAACAATGGCTTTTGAGTAGTAACTCCTTAACTTCTGCACCTTTGTGGCTGCCGTGGAAGTAGAATTGCTGTTAGTGGCAGGATTGGGCCCATACAGTTGTTTAATGGTAGTCTGTGCAATTGAAATAAGTTACTAGAGGGCCTCATTGGAGTTCGAGGTGCTCCAAATGCTATCCCTAACAAAAAAAACTGCCTGGAACTTCTGCCTGCCATGCAGACACAGAGAAAGCAGCAGCAGGAGGTTTATATTTGTATTCTGGCAGAGGCTTGTCGCTCATGCCAATTGCTCGGGGGACCGAGTTCAAGTTTTCTTGGCCCAGCTGCCGCGGTACTGTTGAAGGTTACATAATGGCTGAAACAAGCTCAAAAGTGGTGAAAAGGTGGAGGTATGGCTTTGTGGGATGATACCCTGAGCTGAATCCCTTTTATTTTGGAACTAGCCTGTTGCAGCTCACTGCCCATAGTTGGGCCTAAGAACAGATGGCTTTTAAAAGGAGGAAGAAAAAAATAATAAACCCACATGCGAGACAATTCCATTCATAGTGTTTCAACAGCCGTGGCCGGTAGGACTTCCAGCCCCCTCTGGGATTGAAACACAGGAGGTTCGTGTTATACAACACAGCTTTCCCTGTTGACACAAACTACTTCAGCAGTTTGCAGGCTGCTGCCTCTCTATCTCATCTCTTGTGATGTGACTTTAACCAGGTCTGCTGTTTCCTGCAAAAAAAATCTCTGTTCCAGCTGAGCTGCCTTCAAGCCAGCCAAACGGAGAGTTCAACGTCTAGCTATTAATATCAGACTGACGCTTGGAGCCCTGCGCGTTGTCAGAATCCAACCTCTCTGTGACATAAGCAGGTTGAGAATGCCCCTTTCGTTGGATATTTCCATCGCTCAATGCCAAATAAGCAGCTTTCTGGTTAGTTTGGAATCAGCCTGAATATTTCAGGCTTAAAGCTTTGCCTTGACTCCTCGCTGCGTGTCTCACCCCGGATCCAAGCCGAAGCGTCCATTGACTGTTAATAATAAAAAGTGAGGGCAGAGGGAGGAGCATGAAATGGAAAATAAGAGTCTTGCTTAAATCTCCTTAATTATCCTGACTGAAAATGTCTTTACCTTCAGCTTGGTCACATGTGTCTCCCAGCCTCTCTGTGGTTTGGTTCTGGAGAGGGGAGTATTGTTTGTGCTCTGTCTTAACACCTATCTTTCTGCAACTCTTGTTGACAGTGAGGCAGTGTGGCCTGATGGATTGGGCACTGGAGTGGGACTCTGGAGTCTGGGGTTTCATGACTGGCCTGGCGAGGGACCACTTCCCCTCTTCGTGCCTCTGTTTCCCTATCTGTAAAATGGGGATAATAATCCTCAGTTCCTTTGTAAAGCGCTTAAGGAACAGTATGAAAAATGCTATATATGTGCTAGATGGTAATGTTCTGTGGAGGCTTCATGTTCCCTTTCCTGATAGCGCCACTCCTTAGGAGAAGTTTTCTGTTCCCACATCCCTCTGCTTGCTGATGTGTGTAGTCTCCTTGGGGTCCCCACTAGCAAACATTTCAGGACTATGCCTGGACGATGCAAAGATGCTGATGTATGTCTTTGACTAGCCATAGTCTTTGCATTAAACCTCACATAGTTGGTACTTGCATTTCTTTCATCATCTTTGGCCTTTTGCTAGTTCAGTCAGGTTCTGCAGCTTCTCTCCTACCCACAGCAAATGATGGTTCTGAGCTTGCTGCTGTCTCTTTTTTGCATTTTGTGTTTCTGGGGCTTCCTTTCTACCTGGTACTGATTCTGACTCTCCCATCAGGTATAATTAATCCCCTAGGAGTGGGAAAGACCTATTTGGTGTGACATGAGTGGAAAAGAAAAGGCATCCTCACATTAAAAGATCTTTTTGATAATAGTTCAAGTTGAGAATTTCTGCACATTCCAGGTGGGGTGGTGGTAATATGCTGTGCAATTCAGTTCAAACTTTCCCTGTTGATTTAAGTACTCCCTCTGCAGTGTTTGCAACCTAAACAGTACAGAATGGTGCTAGTGTTCAGTATTCTCCCACTACCATCTCCAACGCCATTTATTTATTTATTTATTGCATGCCACATCTTATGTGGGGAGACCTTCCAATCCTGCTCATCAGGCATCAATCTCTCCCCTTCCAAATCCCTCCTAAAATCTTACTACTTGCTTGCCAAGTGAGTGTAATACAAGATTAGACATTTTAATGAAAACATTGAGATGTGCATAGACCCCGACCAAATACCATTTGATCTTCTTCACCTTGTTCTCTTGCTCACTCCATTTCATGTTACACTTATTTGTAGCTTCATGTTTATGATTTCAGTGGGACTTCTTACCTGTTGTAAAGCTAAACCACGTGTGCAGCTGTTTACAGGATCATGTCTTAAGTCACTAGCTATTTGGTTCAGGGACTTTGGGTGAAATCCTCACTTCCTTGAAGTCAGGCTGTGTTGCTGTTGACTTTATTTGGGTCAGAATTTTTGCTCTTCTATTTTTGTATGTTCTGTGATGCA
The DNA here is from genome assembly GCF_016161935.1 of Mauremys reevesii. NCBI lineage: Eukaryota > Metazoa > Chordata > Testudines > Geoemydidae > Mauremys > Mauremys reevesii. The sequence continues at coordinate 8,113,001 of NC_052632.1, forward strand.
CCCAGCATGCGTTTGGGTGTAAAATTAAGTGGCCAAGGTTTTGATAAAGTGACTAGTGATTTTAGATGCCTCTATTTTTGGGTGCCTGAGATACATTCAAAGGGCTTGATTTCCAAAGAATGCTCAGTACTTTCTCTAGATCAGCGAGTCTCCTTCAAGGTATCTCAGTTTGGGCACCCAAAACCACTGATTTGCTTTTGTAAATCTTGTTCAATAATAGTAATGGTTCATAAAGGCCAGAAAGTGAAACTAACTAGAAAAAAAAAAGTGAAACTGACCAGTCTATTTTCACTAAGACAAGGGAAATGCAAAAAGTAAACAAAAAGAACCTAGCTGCTGGTATATTGGTATAGGTCTCTTTCCAGACTGTAAAAATAGAAAAGAAGTCAGATATGCCAGATTAAATAAACTGCATATTTACTGTCAAATACCTCAGCCCTTTTCACTGATTTATGTGTAAATGTCACTTGTAGAGTCCTGACTTTATTTTGTAGGGACCTTGTTTTCTCTTCACTGCCGTGGAAATTGGAGTGTTTGAATTTTATTTATTTTTTTAATTTGTCTTGCAGCTTAGGAGTCTTGTTTAGTTTTGCCTTCAATGGTGCATGTGTCTGTATCACACCTTCTACCTTCATTTTTCTGTCTGGCACTTTGGGATGTGTTCTGCGGATTCATTTGGATCAGTGCTCAAGTCCTTAATAAAGTAGTGCTGGAATGCAGTTCCAATGCTTCCAGAGTGCCAGAACGGCATGCCGGCTCCCAAAGAAGTGCTGGAACGGTGTTCCAAAGCATTCCAGCGTGACTCAAGCCCTGATTTGGAGAAAGAGACGCTTGCTGTTACTGCACGTAACAGTGTGCAGCCGCTCTTGCTTGATAGCATCGTTCCGAAGCACTGCAGTAGATTTCTGTGTAAACCCAGTCAGGCAAACAGTTGGATGTGTAAAGTGAAGTATATACGCTTGTCTCCCAGGGTTCTTTTTCTTTCCTGGAACAGGCAGTTTGTGTACTTTGGATTCACCTGATGTACTGTTAGAATTCGTGAATTTTAGTTTTGGCTCCCGGCTAGTTCCCTGAATGGATTAATATTTTGATGAGATCTGACTTCTAGAACATTGCCTAAGCACCATGACTTCACTGACGGCTGCATTCCGTTTCATCACAATTTAAAGAAACCTGCTGTTTATCTCTGAAAGCCGTCAGTTGCATATGCAGTCGGACAAGCTGAAGGCAGGGCCTAATTGATGTCCAGCTAGCACATCATGCCAAACAAATGTCAGGAAGAGCTCTGGAATCACTCCCAGCTACTGTATGTGTGAAGCTGAAAAGTCTTTGAGGCAGATGTGAACAGAATAACTTCAGTACATTAGGTCTGAAGGCAGAGCATTCCAGGGAATGGATTATAACTACGGACTTTTATCTGTGTTTTGGTGTTTGTCTCCAAAGTCAATTTCCATGTACATGGAGATTGGTCATGGAGACTGGTTTTTTAAATGCTGCCTGCTATGGATGGAATTCATCAACCCCTTGCTCTACCCTCGTTCATTTCCTTCCTTAAGGTTTGCTCCTTCTGGGATGCTCATAAGAAGTGAATTAATAACATTTAAAAACTAAAAGGCTAAGCCTTCCTCTGGCTTTCCTAGTGTGTCCGGTCTGCACTGTTCCTCTTTTGTATTGTAAGCCTTTGAAAACAGGGATGTATTCATTTTGTACAGTTCCACGCACTTTATGGCTTCATAAATAATCCATCATTTGTCAGCAGTATAAAAGACCATAGAGGCCCCAAATGAGATCCTGGCCCCTTTGTGCTATGCGCTGTACAGACAGAATAAAAGAGAGTTCCCTGCCTTCAAGAGCTTACCATTGAAATAGACAAGACAGAAGAAGGGTAGAAGAGAAAAATGAGGCACGTAGAGGTGAAGTGATTTGCCCAAGGGGATGATGCAGGTCAGTGGCAGAGCTATGAACAGAACTCCGATATCCTGACTTCCATTAGAGACCCTGCCTTCCCAATAGAAATAACACCTGTTTTTTTTTTTGTTTTTTTTTAATCTAAATATTGTTTCACGTTATGCTGGTTAGAAATAGAAAAGCTTTCTTGAGTGGCATGAACTGCTGATTAGTAATGTCCTCTCAGTCTCTGCATAATGCAGCTCAAATCTTGCAAAACTGGTTTTTCAGTTGAACACGTTAATGATTCAGTTCCCCAGCAAGTCACAGTCTTATGTCTGTCTCTTCCCACTCCTCCGTCTTTGTGCATCTTTTTATTTGCATGTTTCGCCCTGGTCAATCAGCCATAGGCTGAAGGCATCGTTTTCGGCTGAAGAAGGACGATGACTTTATATTTGAAAATCATCTGAGGTTTTTTCTCTCATGTCAGACATACATGGTTCTTATCCAGTCGACTGCTTTTTGATGTTGTTATCCTTTGCTGGCTTGAAAACATTTCAGGTATCTTCTATTGTTTTATATGCCCTGTAGCTTTAAAAAAAAACCCAAACCAAGCTGTGTAAAAACATCTGTATGTGGCAGTGTAGTAAGGTATGGACATTTATGGAAATAAGTTATGATTGCATTCATCTGAACTCTTGCTCCGCTGGATAATCAAATAGAAGCATTCCAAGCTGCACACATGACATGTAATAGTGACCGAAGGAAATGAAGTACAGTTGCAAATTGTACTTGTACACTTATTTTGTCCTGTAGCTGCCAAGGTAAATGCGTTTTTTGAGATTACGGTTAAAATAAAGGAGAGATGAGACTTCATCAGTGATACACCAGGAAAAATTGGTTAGCACGGCCAAAAAATAAAATAAAATTATACATCCAATATAGGTTGGTGTGGAAAACTGACCAGGAAAACGAGCCCAGAACTGGAGGAAACTGATTTTTTAACATTTGGTGTAATACATATGATATGATCACATTTGAAAGGCTTATATCTTAGTGTTGGGAGGGAGCATTTCACCCCATGGACTTGCAGCGGGAGTTGGGTGCCTAACTCTATTCTCGGTCTTTGAAAATCTCTCCCTTGTTTGTCAACTTATTGAACATGCTTTTAATATGATGGGTACTACAGTCTATGGCTTTGTCACCGTTATAAGTTAAGAAACTTTAAACGGCTTCCAAGCCCATGATTCAGAGTGTAATTTGCTCACCAGGTAGGATCAGGAAGAAGTAAGTTCCGTGGTATAGTATTGCATCATTAGGTATATTCTGATTTCTCACCTTTCCCACAGCACTGTGCATTAACCATGGTCAGAGAGCGATGGTTTCCCATCAGCTTTTAAGCAAAACTCATCCATTTCATTCATAAATTTGGCTTCTTGCAGAGGTGGTTCAGCTATGAGCACGTGTGGCATATTCTATTCCAGCTCTTTCAATAGAATTGTAAGGACAAACTTCTCAAAAATGGTTCCTTCACAGCAGGTATAATTAGGTGTTTGCTGGGCTTCATGAGTGGGATAACACCTTAGCTTGGAGAGCTAAAGGTATGAATAATTTTGTCTTTTTTTTTTTTTTTAAACATTTATTTTTGATTTTGTGATCTGGACCAACATTCATACCTGTGAATGCAGCCTATATATGTAGAATTTAGAGAGCTAAGATATCTAAGACATTCCAGGAAATTTAGATGGCCCCTCTATGAATACTCTGCATGGCACTTTGAATTTGACAGATCTTGGAGTTTCTAAATAGAAATCTCTAACATAGGCGGGGAAGGGGACTCTAAAAAGGAATAACAACCTTAGACCTCCCAGTCCTACACTGGAATGCACATGGGTCCCCACTGAAACCTCTGGGAGTCTCTGTGGGTACAGGAGCCTTTCTGCAGATGTCCAATTTCAGGTTCATGGCCCTATGAGGTGTAGCTCTTGGTCTGAAGCAGGTTAGCTAGTCTTTAAACTTTTACAGTAGGATAATAGACAAGTGTTGATTTTTAAAGAAAGCAAACCCCCCTCAACCCATCAGATGTCTCTTTCTCCTTGCGTTTTCTTTCAGTGCGGTTTCAGAAAGGCTAAAGACCTTTGTGTTTGCTTAGCTTGGAATTAGCCTTGTGTTTGTACTTTAGTTTGTGGGCATGAGCAGTCAGCAGGTTCAAAACACTTGTTGGCTTTGTGGGGTTGCCCCATTGGGGTCATATAGTTTTGTTCAGCCACTTTGACTGATCTGTTTGCACTAAGTCTCCCTGTGCCCATAATTAGACTGCTGTGTACATGTTAACATTCTGCTGAGCAACTGTTCTAGTAATGTAATCCACCGAGCCCTTGTGCATACAGGAAAATTAGCACGGTAGTAAACAGGTATTATGTTGCAGCTACTTAGAAGAATGGCTCTTTTTTTGGTCCTGGTCAGTGTGGAAAAACCATACAGACCCATATATTCACTTTTAGGTTAAAGATCTGCTGTAAAAACTACAATCAGCCTTTGTTTTTCTGATGTGAAGGGAAAGCTAAAAGATGGAAGTTAGATTTTCTTTAGCATTCACATTTAAACAGAATGCTAATCCATTATATGTTCCTCATATCTGATATCATCCTTTCACTATTGCTGGTCTCAGAGAACTTTTTTGAGAGGCAGTAATTGCATAGAATCAGGCTTTGTGTGCTTCTTAATATCTGGTCTCATGAACATGTGTTGTGTGACAAATCTTCGAAGTGTTGTAATACTTACAAAGCACTTGACATCATCAAGGAACTTTAGAAACTTGAATTCCTACATCCCACCTGTGAAATAGCTTTTTAGATTTCTTTTGGCCAGATATACATGGCATTCAGCTAAGCAGTTGGTGCGGGCAGTAATGCTTTTGTGTGCCATGAATGTTTGGCAGTCAAGTCCAAAGGTGGTGTTGTATTTTCACTAGAATCCACAAAGAAGTTGAAAGTCACAAGCCTGTGCTGAGTTTACTAGAGAGAGAACCACGTGCTCACGGGAGGTGTTGAAGCTGTATCTATTCCTGATTGCTTTGCTGTCCTCCTCTTCACACAGTGGACAGATTTCCTACGTTGAGTCCTGGGGTAGGTGGTGCCAGGGGAGTAAGTGGTATTTGGAGGATCAGATGGTGATCACTTTTATCCTTTATTTTGGCACATGTGGGCTGTAATATTTTTTATTTGTCGGTGGAGTTCAGTTCATCGGTTGCCACTGGATCCCAAGTGGTGGTCTGAGTTCTGCAAAGGTAGCTTTGGGCCATCAGTGCTTGAGGAGTTGTGCTTCCTGGGAGGTATCTTGTATTCTTATAAAGCCTGAATTGTGCAGGATTGTTGGAAGTACTGAATGCTTCTTTGGGTTAGTTATGTTCAGAAACAAAAACTCTTTTAAATAATACTATGAATGTCCTTAAATATCCATCAGTGTAATAGGATCATTCGTATTCATATTCTGGTAGCGACTAGAGTCGCCAGACAAGATGAGAGCCCCATCATGATGGGAGCTGTACAAGAGATGGTTCCTGCCGTGAAGAGCTTTCCGTCTGAATAAACAGGACAGCCAAAGGAGACACCCCAAAGACTAATAGACACGACAGCCCAAAGAGAGGAAGGAGAGGTACAGAGAGTGGAGGTGATTTGCCCAAGATCACACACCAGGTCAGAGACAGATTCAGACTCTCCTGAGTCAGAGTCCAGTTCCCTATCTGCTGTGCCTTTGTGTAAAGCAGGGGTCGGCAACCTTTCAGAAGTGGTGTGCTGAGTCTTCATTTATTCACTCTGATTTAAGGTTTCGCGTGCCAGTAATGCATTTTAACGTTTTTAGAAGGTCTCTTTCTATAAGTCTATAATATATAACTAAACTATTGTTGTATGTAAAGTAAATAAGATTTTAAAAATGTTTAAGAAGCTTCATTTAAAATTAAATTAAAATGCAGAGCCCTCCGGACCGGTGGCCAGGACCCAGGTAGTGAGTGTGCCACTGAAAATCAGCTCACGTGCCGCCTTCGGCACCCGTGCCATAGGTTGCCTACCCCTGGTGTAAAGGGAGGGGAGCACAAATAGCACTAAGCTTTGAGGCATAGGACTGTAATGAACTACCACCCGGGCAGGGCCGTCCTTAGGCATACACAGCTGCGTAGGGTACCATGAAATTTGGGGCACCAAGTTGCCCCAAATTTCATGGTGCCCTAGGCAGCTTCGTGCTGCATACACGGCAGCACCAGTCCCAGTGACCAGCCCTATCCCTCAGCCGGCCCCCGGCCACGGGGTGCACCCACTGCAAGGGGCAGGGCCATCCCTAGGAGAATGTGGGTTTCCGGACAACTCCTTCTGCCCCGCCTCTTATCCTTCCCTCTGCTCCGCCCCCGGCCCGCCCCCATTCCACCTCTTCCCCCAGTGACCCCGCACTCACCGGTAGCAGCAGGAAGTGGAACAGCCCCAGCCCGCTCTACTCCGCCAGCTCCCAGCCGCGGCGCTCTGCTTTCCCGCCACCCGAGCAACGCAGCTGGGGCCAGGGTGAGGGATGCGGAGGAGGCTGCTCCCGGCCCCCCGCTAATCCCCCAGGCCATTCTGGGCCTGTGGGGCTCCCAAAAGTGGCCCCTCCCAGCTCCTGCCTCCCAGATACTGGGGGGAGGGGAGGCCTGGGGCCCCACACAGCCCCCCCCCACGGCAGGAGGGGGGGCTGCATAGGGCACCCAAATGGCTAGGGATGGCCCTGCACCCAGGGTTGTTAATGGGAATGGATCTCAGGACTTTCACCATCAAAAGCACATTTCTCCATTATTTGAGCTAAAGGGTTAACTTAATAGCTGGTAGCAGTAATAGGTCTTTATCCTTGATGTGGACCAGCCATTGAGTGAGACACGCAACGCCCAACTAATGTGTTATACAAAATCTGCATCGGAGTTTTCTCTCTATGGCCTATTATGTCGTTATTGGCAGACCCATCAAGAGTAATGGGTACAGGAGTTAGTGGTTAGAGTGCCATGTAAGCAGTTCAATACAATTCATTTCAATGGTGGTGTCTTTTTTGGCTAAATATTTCAGAACCATTCAGAATCTCTTCTCATTGTTGCTTTGGTTTAATATATCGGAGTGAGAAACAAGGGCCAACATTTTCAAGTTTGGATACCTAAGTCCATATTTCTACCCCTGAGAAAGTGGCCAGGTTTCAGAGATGATGAGAACCCACAACTCCGGTTGGCCGCATGTTGGTCTAAAATCTGAATGAGAAAAGCCCTGGCAGACTCCAGCATTGTGGAGATGGGATCTGGACAGTTAAAGGGCATTTTCCAAAGCCCACTGAAGTCAGTGGAAAGACATCCATTGATTTCCATGGGATTTGGATCAGGACTGTAGCGAGTATGGTGACTGGCACAATCAGATCGAGTGTAATACGCATTCAGCATATTTTTTGTGAGTGCCGAGAAGCTGTTTATGTTGCCATTAATCCGGTGGATTTGTTGGGAAATGCTAAAAATTTCATCACATGGCGTCTGACACAGGCCACTGCAACTGGGCAGCCTAGCCAACCTGTGCAGGGGGAAAAACAGACCCAAACGCGTCTGCCTATCATGAATTTGCAGCTGTTTAATCTGCAAATCCCAACGATGCCGCTATCGCTCTGGCGTCTATTCACTTATATGTGGCTCATTGATAGAGAGGAGCTCTGCTAAGCAAAAACCAGCTCCAGGGCATGGTTTTGGACTGGGATACATAGATGCCGCTGCGCTTCGCGTAAGAGTTCTATACCTAAGTGTATGTGAGTAGGGAAGGCACTTTCCCTTTCTGTTCACGTGTGCAATCTGACAGGCTTAAAAACTGGATCTGCTGCTGCTTTTAATGCAAAAGCATAAAGCAATAGCAGGTGCATGTGTGAGTGAACGTGTCATAGAATATCAGGGTTGGAAGGGACCTCAGGAGATCTAGTCCAACCCCCTGCTTGAAGCAAGACCAATCCCCAGACTCCCACCCCGGTTTCCTAAATGACCCCCTCAAGGATTGAACTCACAACCCTGGGTTTAGCAGGCCAGTGCTCAAACCACTGAGCTATCCCTCCCCCCTGTTAGCATTCTGCGGGGTATCTTGACAATGGATTTCTTCTGGTGTTAGCTACAGGTGCTGTGCCCTAGTGAATGTGGCAGAAACCTTTTTTTTTTTTTCTTTAAAGCCTCACTTGCTGTCTTATCTATAGACAATCTGTTTAGACTGCAAAGGCCTCAGGGCTGGGATTGTGTCTTGACTTGTGTCTGAGAGGCACCAGGAACTCTTTCAAATGCTTTCAATAACAGCAATTATATCAGTAGTCTTTGGCCAAATCTGTGTTTTCTTTTACAGCAGTTTGAGATGGAGCTTACGAGACTTTTCTCTTCTCATTTAAAACTAACTAAATAAATAAATTCTTACTAGTTCTTAAGAAATTTTCTATCTCATTTTTAAGTATAAAGTTGTACGAAGCCTGCATTTTGTTTTTAAATGGTTAGAAAGGTAGACGACAACTAAATGAGGTGAATATCTTATTGAAAATTTCTCTACCAATTGTCTAGTTCAGTGGCTTTCAACCTTTCCAGACTACTGTACCCCTGTAAGGAGTATGATTTGTCTCGCGTATACCCCAAGTTTCACCTCATAAAAACTACAAAATCAGACATGAAAATACAAAAGTGCCACAGCTCACTACTATTGAAAAATTGCTGATGTTCTCATTTTTACCATTTCATTATAAAAGAAATTGATTGGAATACAAATATTGTACTTGCATTTCAGTGTATAGTATATAGAGCAGTACAAACAAGCCATCGTCTATATGAAATTTTAGTTTGTATGGACTTTGCTAGTGCTTTTTCTGTAGCCTGTTGTAAATCTAGGCAAATATCTAGATGAGTTGATGTACCCCTCATTGAGAACCACTGGTCTTGCTCTCTGGTGGAAAAGATGCGGTATCCCCTTCTATGGAATAGTCGTGATTGTTCATTAGTACTATTTTATTTACGTCAGTTCCTGTACAGAGCACAAAGTAAAAATATTCCCTGCCCTAAGAGATCAGAGTCTAAAATAAGAAGTGATTCACTGGGGAAACCCAGACAAGTATACCTTAGAGTTCGTGGGGTTTTCTCTTATTCTTATTGTTTTGCTGTAGACCCCCTTCTTGTGGACATGGTGGAAGTAGTGAGTCTTGGGAGGGATTTGAAAGAGAAGTGGGTCATGCCTTGTTGAAGGAAACGGATTCAACTTGAAGGAGCTTGTGCGATACACAGACCAAAGTGAGTGCCCCAAAGTTACAAATGAGAAGTAATGCAGTATAATTGCCCCTTGCTGCGGCCATTCCCAAAGGGTAGATGTGCTGTACTAGTCCTCAGTGGAAGCCTGAGGGTTCTTTATTTTTAGATAGATCTATTCAAACATCCTCCTCGCTGCTTGGAAGAGTTCGCCATAGTCTTGGCTTATATTTAATGCTTCTGTGACCAGACAGCGCATCCCTCTATCCAGTTGGTGAGCAGTGCTGTGTGTCATTGAAACCTATGGACGTACTCCCCTTACCTGACTGCTAGTGGAAGGGTTGCAAAATCTTGCCCTTTATTATTTTTCTCCCTTGAAAATGAGAAGCTGTCTCATGTAACGATTGTATTTCCTTTGAGCCAAAAAGTGGCATAATTGCTCACGCCCTGCTCTCACTCTCCCTGTCCTAGTTTGCTATAAATCCGATCAGGAGAGTGGCCATAAATCCTCGAATTTGCCCTTACTCGGGTGAAACTCCTAGTGGAGGCAAAGAATGTTGTGACTTAGAAAGGAACAAGTAGGCTCTGAAGGTGCCAGTCTAGCCTTGCAAGCTGCATGGTTGCGCTGCCCGAGGAGCAGAACAGGGGCTGAATTAAGACCTTGAAGTATCATGATTTGCTACCTGCTTTCCCCTTGTTCCAGGAGCAGCAAGCTGTGCCAGCCCTTGTCCCGGTGCAGTTTATCTCCCACTCTGTGCCAACTTAGCTGTGCTGGCTGGAGTATTTTGGGGGGTGAAGACAACTCTGCATACGCTCCTCCCCCACCTTTGCCTGCCCAGTCCCTACACAGGAGGGAAGTAGCTGCCTACAGAGCCGGTCTCCACACTGTGTAGAGGGACAAGAAGGCCCCTGACCTTCTCTCACTCCCTTAGACAGGTGTGAATATCTGCTGGTGAATGATCCTTGAGGGCACAGTCTTCAGCTGCAGTGAGCTCACGCTTGGAGCAGTGGGGCGGGACACACACAAGTGGCACGAAGCCACCATTCCTCCTCTCCTGATCCTGGGGCCAACCGAGGCTGCATTGGTTCCCGGCTCAAGCCTTGTATGTGTTCATTTAAGCCACTATAACAACAGAGCTCAACACCACCAGCTAAGGATTAAAACTCAGTTGGGAGATCCCTGCATCTAGTGTATTATTTTACAAGTAGAAGGCTAGTTGGCACCCAACACAGAAAACCTCATTTCGCCTCCCAAGTCTGCGGTGTGGAAAGAATATCATCAAGATCGTCATGTTACAGATCCTCCACATGTGCAGAAGAATGTCATCATTTTCTTACTCATTCTTCAGTGGTCTCTCTATTGATGCCATAAGTGGAATTTGCAGCAAGCGTTTATTTATTTTTCCCATGGCTACCATTTCGGAAATCAGCATCCTCCTTAATTCTGTTGCATCGTGTGCATTTAGCAACCCACGGTCTGATTTAATGGAACTACTTCTGGCAGTAAGCGCCACGCCTGATGGTCCTAGGAGGGTAGAGCCCTTAGTCAGTTGGTTTTCCCAGATCAGACAAGCTGCTAGGTTAGGTCAGTGCTTAGCAAAACAGAGGCGCTAAACCAAGAATTGCCAAAAACGTTTGCCAGTGTATGTGTGAATTGGCACCTTGACAAGTCGAAGCTAGGAGAGTAATTGGCTTTGTAAGTCAAGATGTAGAAAACGTAATTGAGAAGTAACACAGAAACAATTTGGAACAGCATCCGTTCAAAGATTGATCATTATGAATCATCTTGTTGGGCTGGAGCATCTCTGCTCGTCGCCTGAGCTACTCCTGTTTTGCCAAGAGGGCGGCTTGACATGCATACGATGTCTAAAAATAAAGTTCACTTCAGACATAAACAGCTCTTAAAAGAATTGATCTGTACAGTTTCTGACAGTAGTATAACTGCTTTGCTCTGTTGTTCTTATGCCTTAAGAACATGAAAATGGTTTCACCAAAAGATACAGGTGTGTGCCTGTTGTCAATATAGCACAAGGGCTAGAACATCTGTTGAGAAACTTCTACAGCTTGGACTTTAAATTGAAGAGCTCTGTAGATACTAAAAGACTATTGCTAATAGTCTAGTTGTATATTGTTTAATGTGATTGCAGAAATGACCATTGCTTATGCACCTCAGCAGCTCCCTGGAAAGTGGATATTTTGGTTCAGTGGCAAAGATTTTTAAAAAGGCCCTATTGATTTATCCTTTGCACCTGTCCTCGCAGTTTCGTACAGCTTGCAATTATTGGGTGCATTTCCTTTAAAAAGAGAGACAACTGGAACTGAATGCTGCATCCCGATGATGTTGCCTCTAAAGCAGATGCTGTTTGGTACAGAATCGCCAGATTTTTTTCTAATTTATTGCCAAGTCTGACCTTCATTTTGGAAGGGAATATTAGGGGATTTGAAGCCTCCAGGATTCATACTGGTGAATTCCACGACTCTTTGTTTAGCAGTCTTGTAAAAAGTCTCTGATTCGACCCCTTTCCTCGTTCCCCTCATTTCCTCCAACCAGGGCACATTATTGATACAGATGGTCTTGACAAATTGCAAGGAAAAGCTGACAAATTGGAAAGTGGAAGCCACTGAGCTCATCTTACAGAGCACAAGGAAAATAGTCTCCAAGCTGATTTTGGAACCCAGAGCAGTTTGCAAAGCAGCAGCTTTTGGAAGCGCCAGGGGTGGTTTTTCCTCTTCTCAGCAGAGTGTAGAGTTTAAGGCGAAACAATGGAGAATATGGTCTATATTGACAGCCGAACCTTATTGCTACCAATGTTGACTAAGCAACAAAAAAGAGGTATGTGGTATAGTAACTAGCAGATGGGCCCCGTAGTCAGGAAGCCCCATGCTGATCCTGGCTCCTCCTTTTATCTTGGGTAAGTCACTTATCCTCTGCCTCAGTTTCCCCACTTGTAAAATGGAGATCATGCTTGTACATCTCAAATGAGAAGGATAATTGCTTAATGATTGTAACCTACTCTGAGTGCACATAACAAGGTTGGGCCAACACCAGCTCCTCAAATATGAACCCTGTTACATTTCAAGGTAGGGTTGGGATTCTGATTCAGAATCGGTCCCAAAACTGGAAGGGCCTGTTTTCTTCAGTTCATGTTACGATGCTCCTGAAATCTTTCAAGAGCAGTAGCTCTCTCAAGATGTCTGCCAGTTTGGTCTCAATCTTGCGCGAAAGCGATTTTGGTGCCGTGTAGGCCTGATTCACTCTTCCCCAAACCCAATTTCTGCATCATCTTGGCCTCTTTTCCGCTCCTTCTCCATAGCCCATCCCTTGCTAATTCTGTCATTTCCCTCTTTAACTTCTCCAAATCCACTATTTCCTCACTGTCCCTGTTGCTGAACCCCATGTCCGCTGAGAATACTCTAATTCCTTCCATCAAGTCAGTCCAAAATCCTGTTACTAAAAGCCTCTTCCCTTCCAATCACATTGTGTCCCATCACTATCGACTCTCTTCCCAATACTTTTGCTTTACTGTTCACTCCGTCTCCTATTTCCATTATGCCTTCTACCAAGATTCCCTGTATGCCTAGTGCACTCTTTGTTCTCATCCACTAATCAACCTCTTCTCTCCTACGTACTCTTCCTTTCAAACACTCTTCCCTTCCTATCCTCCTCATTTGTCATGGTGCAACTAGTGTCATGTGTCTTGTCTTACTTAGGCTGTAAATCATTGGGGAAGGTAACATCATTTTGTGTGTGTGAGTACTGAGAGCATGCAAACTTTAATTACCACATAGAGGTAGCTAAATACCTGGATCTATTATCTGGATTCCTCAGTTCATTGCCAATTCTTATTGCCCTTTTCGTGTTTGCTCTCTTATTCTAATGAGATTGGAGCCAGAGACAATAGAGGTTGCATATTAATTTGTGCAGGTGTATGGCTTTATTGCAAGCTGGGGGTGCTCCAGCCCTCCTAAAAACCAGGCCCCTTTCTCGCATGGCAGAATATGGATTTAGCTACTTAGCTTTAGGCATCCATGTATGGAAATCTTAGCTTGATTTGACCTGTTGCTCCTTAAATGTCCAAAGCTTTAAACGTAGCAATAATAACTGAAATGCAAAGCAGAGCTGTACTTATCTTCTGCTTGAGATCTGCTCTCAGCAGCACCTTGGGCTCCCATCTCTCTGGGATGGGAGAGGGGAAGGGTTGTTTTGGAATGTGGCGATTAGCACATCAAAGTTGAGTAAACATTCCGGGATACCCTGCTTCCTGTGTTCTGGGTAATTCTGTAATTGAGGGACTCATACTGTCATGCCAGATTGAGTGGATTTATTAACTGGCTGTTGTCAAGGGAGGCGGTGGTCTGCAGAGGTAAGGAATACCTTTAATGGGATGGGGGATGTCACGGTGAACAAAGAGGAGATGTCAAACAGATGGGGCGTTGGTTTGTCTCTTTGCTGAGCTCTTAGATCTCATGTTTTATCCCCAGGAATATGGCTTACTGAGCCTGTAAGCTTTCCTGGAATTACTTTTAAGGGAAGGATTCTCCCCACCCTTACCCCACATTCGCCAGCTTGGTGAATATTTTTTCTTATGGCCTTGTGTTCTGACAAACAATGTAGAATGTTGTCGGTGACTAATGCTGTACGGTTGAGACAATATTCTGAATAACGCACTGTTGATAATACAGCATGTTCTGTAAGTGCAGCACTGGTGTGCTTTAGTTAGAGATTGGCCTATGCTGGTTAGAAAAGTTAGGAACTTTAGGACATCTGCCCTACTGTCCTTTCTTCAGTGGAAATGGTACCTTAACATGACCTACCCATCACCAACCAGTTGAGAAGTCTCTGTTGCTTCAGACACTCCTTCTTCCAAGTAAGAGTCAGTTCTGACTTCTCTAGCCTCATCTAGTTCTCTCTGTTAGGGGGCATGGCTGAAACCCAAGGCCTTGGGGGTGAGGAAGGCTGGTGTATGCTAAGCAGAATCGTGAAGGGATTCTAAGGGCAGATGCAGAAGAGACAGTGGAGAAGAAGTTGGTTTGCACAGGTGTAAAGCTAGAGTGAGATCAGAAACAGATGCCTTTGGTGTTTGGGGGCTTGTTTGTAGGTGAGTATGTCCGTGAATGAGCAGGTAAACTGTCCATGGGTTCTGAAAGTCTAACGGAAGCACAGGAGGGAGCAGAGGGAAAAACATAGCATGGCAGGGAGACAGTAAACAAAAGCAGTAGATTTGAACTGGGAGGTCGGGGATGGGCTCCAAGCACTAGACTGGGGTAGGCAACCTATGGCACGGGTGCCGAAGGCGGCACACGAGCTGATTTTCAGTGGCACTCACACTGCCCGGGTCTTGGCCACCAGTCCGGGGGGCTCTGCATTTTAATTTAATTTTAAATGAAGCTTCTTAAACATTTTAAAAACCTTATTTTCTTTACATACAACAATAGTTTGGTTATATATTATAGACTTAAAGAAATAGACCTTCTAAAAACGTTAAAATGCATTACTGGCATGTGAAACCTCAAATCAGAGTGAATAAATGAAGACTCGGCACAGCACTTCTGAAAGGTTGCCAACCTTGGCACTAGACTAACTGGAGTACAATGGATGGCAATTAGGGAAAAGAAAGGAGTGGCAGCAAAGCATACCCATAACCTTTCATAGTTTGCACTGCCCTGTTTTCCTTATGAGGATCACAGTGTTTTACAAACATGACTGAATCAAGCCTCACGGTGTTCATGTCAGCAGAGACATATAGGGATTGCCCAGGGTAACACAGCGTGTCTGAATCTAGCTCTCCTGATTAGAACCCAGATCTTGTGATACATACATTGTCCAGGGCTTTAAGCACTAGACCCAACTTTCTGACAGCTGTGGATGTTTCAGTCTGCATCTATCTTTCTGTACTCTTAGCTATTAAATACAGTTTATTTCCTTTAAAGGCAGTTTTCTGTTAGGACACTGTGTCCTGAGGGGTATTATGCTATCAGCTCTAGAAACATCTGCTTTTTACCCATAGCTATTATCACTGTGAACGTCAGGGAAGGCTTATATTACTTAGCTTATATTACTTAGTTTGTAATGAAAATCACAGGATTCAAAAAGTAACCACACTTCCTTTTTAAACCATTTATTTTCCTTGCTGGATTTCAGGATTGTGACAACAGTTGTATTTACTGGAAGTGACAGTGTTTTCAGAGATAGAAGGAAGATGAGTTTATTGGGACCCACATGACGACAGTCAGTCCACAGGGAAGTTGTCTGGCTCTAGAGAGTACACTGAATGCTGGTGAAGTGGGGTGAAGTTCTGGAGATTGCACTGACTTTTAGAGGAGGAGTAAGGTTTCTGTAAAGATCACATTGAATTTTGGGATGTGGCCCGTTGCCTAGTGGTTAGAAGGAATAGGCACTCAGATGCCATGGTGATGGACACCTTTATAAGAAGATAGTTAGTTAGATACAGCAGTGAGTAGGGAGTCCCTGGTTCTGTTCCCAATTGTACCACCAACTCACTGTATGATATTGTAAGTAAACCAAGGCACAATGATCACAGGACTCATCTGTAAAATAGGTGTAATAATATTTGTCTACCTCACAAGGAAGAGGCAGGGATTATTTAGTCAATATTTTTGAACACCACTTTGAGATCCGCACACATAAAGTGCTCTGTAGGGTGCCGTAGAGTAGGTCTTTGTACCCCCCTGAGACCCGACTCCAAGTGTCGAGTTGGGTGTAATTGTTACACATTTGGGCTCAGTTCAGGTCGGGTAGTCTCTTATCACTGAGCGTGCCGACTACTCTGGACCCTTGCAAGATGATCTAAACCAAAGGGGACCCGACTACCAATGTTGGGTTGCAGTCAGATATGAAAACAACTCGACGCTCTTGGGCTCATGTTGGGTTTGGAGTGGCTGTGGTCTAGTCTGGTTCAGGTCAGGCTTTAAAATTAGACCCAAACAGACCTCTACCGCAGAGCCGAAGGACTGGACTGTACAAAGTTTAAAAGGGCTTTCCTCTACGATGTGCTCCTACTGACTGAGATGGTCTCCTTTCTGCAGTAATGCTCAGACATATCTGGGGCCCACGGTTTCAGTTTTAGAGCAGCACTAACGGCTCATTGAAAGCTAGTCATGGAGTCTTAAGTACTAAGGCTGGCTGGAAAACACACATTCTGTTTTGCAAAAAGGCCAAGGTTTTGAAAAATCTGTTTTCTTTCCTAAACAAAGCTGAGACCTTTCAAAATGTTTCAACATTCAGTGGTCAGGGCCTGTGGGAGAACCAGGCAGGGGCTTGATTCTGGGATGTCCGAGACCCAGGTTGAAATTCTTGGCTGATTTGGAGCATGAAGGTGAATCTGGGTTTTCTGCATTGCAAGTGCCCTAATGAGCAGGCTGTTGGCTACTCTGGGAGCAGCTCTCTCTCTCTCTTTTCTATCTTGGACCTGCCAAGTGTGTTGAAACAGAGATTTCCACCAAAAGTTTCAGAATCAACGAATCGGCATTGTCCAGGAAACAAACTTTCTGTTGAAAAATTCCCAACCAGCTCTACTCAATACTTCCCCAAATGTCCCTTCCTCCACCACCTCCAAGAAAGAGTTGTACTTACAGTATTGCAGCCTTACAACTAATTGGCGGGGGAGGAGGGGACTGGGACAGACAGTGGGGCTATCTGCTGTGTCACGAAATGAAATAAAACAGAAGAAAACTGATAGATCCATTGCCAGTGCAGATTGCAGATCTACAGTGCAGATCCATTGCCTATGCACGCTGAAAACTTGCTTATTTCATGGCCTACCTTCCCTTTAAGGGTAAATGTATATTTATGTAGGAGACTATTTGGAATCTGCTGTTCCTGACTGCTTGCAATGACAATGGCTTGCATGTTCCATTATATGAGACATCTCTGTTTTTAAAAAGATGATTTTCTGAATAGTTTTCGCTACTTTCAGAACATTGTAACTTACTCTGTGTAGAGCGTTTGGCGTGAATATTTCTTCCTACCCAACCACAGCCGTCTCCTGTGCATTGGAAACTTGCATTGTAATTTCTCTTCTTCTGGTTCATAATGACTGTATTGTTTCCAGTGTGGTTTTCATTAACTCCAGTGACAATGAAAATTGTTGCTAGGGAAAACAGTTTCCTCATGCGAATGTTAAACTGTAATGGAAACCATGTTGTTACTGCAAGAATAACAGAAATTGACATCTAAATGACTGACCAGAACTAAGCCAAATTAATGTGTGCTGCTAAAACTGCACCGCTGGCTTTGAATTAGCATATCCTCCTCAAATGAGGAGAGACCTGGCCCCTCTACCCCTTCTGGATGGTCCCTCCCAACCAAGGCTTGGGCTCACTGGTGATGAGTGATGGTTGAAATTGCACTGCCACTGCTCAGGCTGTACTTGGGCGCATGGTGCTGTACACACTGGACAGGAGCCTGAGCGGGGGCTCTTTTCCTGATTCAGGTCCTGCCATGAGTATTTCTAAATTTAGAGGAAGCATTATCCACTGACGCGGGTTTTCAGGGTGGATCTCGGTTCTGTTTCCAGCTCAGATGTGTCAGCTAGCTTCTCCGTACGTTCCCTTCTCCAGCTGTCGAATTTAGCTGCTTATCTCGAAGAAACTGTGTGGAAACCATTGTGCATAAGGCTCTATAGAAGAGAGAATTACTGTTATGATTTATTATTAAACCTCGCAGTCAGGGAGAGCTGCTCCTGGTGAATTACCTAATTGCACTTTTACACGCAGAGCAGATCATTGAACAGAGGAACAGTCCATTGCAATGAACTGTGCCTCTGATCTTCCTGTCCAGGACCTTTAGGTAGAGGGAAGAATAGAATAGACAGAGGCTGCAAAAAAGCCTAGTTGTGACAGTCTGGGAGCTGCATGAAGAGAAGAGATATGAGAGGGTGTGTAGAATAATCACATTTAAGTAATAGCAATTTCAGGGAATTGAGGGGTAAAAAATGATGGCTCTGTATTTAAGCATGTGTGCACCTCCGACACTGATGCTTTGAGCAGGCTGTCCCTGTTCTGCGACTAACCAGCAATTCGTGCTTTAGGGCAGTGGTTCTCAACCAGGGGTACACAAAGGTCTTCCAGTGGGTGCATCAACTCATCTAGATATTTGCCTAGTTTTACAACAGGCTACATAAAAAGCGAAGTCAGTCCAACACTACAGTTTCATACAGACAATGGACTTGTTTATACTTCTCCATATACTGTGCACTGAAATGTAACTACAATATTTATATTCCAATCGATTTATTTTATAATCGTATGATAAAACTTAGAACATCAGCAATTCTTCAGTAACAATGAGCTGTGACACTTCTGTATTTTTATGTCTGATTTTGTAAGCAAGTAGCTCTTAAGTGAGCTGAAACTTGGGCTATGCAAGGCAAATGGCTCCTGAAAGGGGTACAGTAGTTTTAAGGTGACCAGATGTCCCGATTTTATAGGGACAGTCCTGATATTTGGGGCTTTGTCGTATATGGGCGTCTATTACCCCCCCCATCCCCTGTCCTGATTTTTCATGCTTGCTCGCTGGTCACCCTAAGTAGTTTGGAAAGGTTGAGAGCCACTGCTGTAGGGCTTTCAGCCTACCACCTTCCACCAGCAGCAAATGCACTGGAAAAAAAACGCAAAGAGCAGCCCAGGTTTTTGTAAAGCCAGGCGTGCTGTGTCAGGAGGGGACAAGCAGATGAGAATGTTAAGAAACAGAGAGAGCAGTTGTAAATCAGAAGTTGCAAAGTTAAAAGCAGGAGTACCTGGGTAGTTTGCTTGCTGGGAGAGCTGATTAGTCATTCCCCAGTTGTCAGCAGTAAGCCCAGTATATATCATTCTAGGATTAATTGGGGGTAAATGCCTCAGAAGTTTACATCCTCCAGCTCTTGCTAGTGATCACCTTGGCAATTATGTCATGTCCTAACTACCTAATTGAGCTGGTAGGAGGAAAGTAATCGTTCCCCTTGGAAACACTTCTAGAAAAGGTCTCATTAGCTGGCAACAAAGCTAACAGCTGCAAACTGTTTACATGTGACAACTTTTTGGATAAACCAGAGTTTACACAGTTGTGTGTGGTTTTCTGTTGAAATCTAGATAGCATCATATGTTCAAACCCAAGTTCAGAAGTTACATACTGTAATTATGCAGTTTCCTTGGGGGAAGAATGGAAAAAAAATTAAACTAATGCTTCAAAATAGCACTGGCTTTACTCTCCCTTTTGTACTGATGTTCCTGTTTCAGCATTTTTATTATTAAAAATGAAGTCGTCGTGGCTGTTAGGGGTGAGTGAGCTGGTTTGGATTGCATAAGAACGCTCCATCCGTCTCCCGTCCAGAGATTATCTCCACACTTGCCTCGGAACGGTATGAGGTTTGAAAAAGTTCAGTTCACTTATCTCCCCCTTTTTTCATTTTCACACGCCTCTGGCTTCCAGCCAGGGCCAGAAGCAGACTTGCCAAATGACGGGAAGCCCTTCTCCTAGTATTCCCAGCCTGGCTAGCCTCAGCATGCCAGGAATTTCATGAGTGAGCCTGAATACATGATGTTTCTAGTCTAATTTTGGAGACTCGAGAGGCTCAAATAAGAATCTTACTCTTAGGGGCTTAATCAAACATTTTTTCCTCATGATATTTTTTAGTTATAAAAAGTCAAACAAGATAAGCATTCATCCATTGCAAGAGAGAACCTACATTGTACAGAATCCAGCCACACAAGGTTGTACCTCAGCTGTGATTATACTTCCATTAGGTCCGATGTTTCTCTAGCCAGTGTTGTTAATATAGAGCAGCATATGGCATGTGCTAGAAATACTGGATTACAGTTGACTGTATCAGATACGTTTATGGAATAAAGAACTCTTGTATTCATTTATGGATCAATATTGCATCACTGCTTACATTCTGAACTAAGAGTTTGAATCCAAATATATTGGTCAAAATTATCAAACTAGGGTACCTAAAGTTATGCTCCTAAATTTCTAGGTAATAGAGACACTCAGTGTTTTTTATAATCAATTTTTGAGTCAACATTTTTAAAATTTTAATTTTTTCCAACAGCTCTAATATTGATCCTCCAGAAAGACTCTGGAATCTGCAGGTGCTCCAAGCCTCTGAAAGCCAAAACTTTTATTTAAGATTCATATGGATTTAGGTGACAAACTTTCTGCTATCT
The DNA here is from genome assembly GCF_016161935.1 of Mauremys reevesii. NCBI lineage: Eukaryota > Metazoa > Chordata > Testudines > Geoemydidae > Mauremys > Mauremys reevesii. The sequence goes on from NC_052632.1 coordinate 8,133,312, forward strand.
GCTACTCCGTGTTCATACAGTGCCTACCTCAATAGGGCTCTGAACTTGGTGGGTCTCTAGGCACTACTGTAATAACCATAATTAATAATAATAATGATGTAGCTTTAGGTCACCCCAGTTTTGGAATGTTGGTCATTGCCAATATTGTATAGTGGCCGAATAGAATCCGTGTGGATACTGGGAACACTTAATCTCTTTACTTGAATCATTTTATTCTCTCGGCCATCTGTGTTTACATATCCTTAATCACTGGCAACTCTCTAGTTTTCCACTATATAGTAACGAGGCCTTTAGCACATTACAGTGCTGTTGCTGATCACTTCCAGTAGGGGTTAGAATTGCTGAACAGCCTTCCAGCTTCATGGAGGATTGCCGTTTGAGGCCTCTACATTGTGTTCAGCTTTTTAATTGAGATTTAGCCTCTTAATTTATTGCCAAAAACGATAGCTTTTTCTACCAGCCCACATCATCCAAATATAGCAGGGGTTCTCAAACTGTGGGTCGGGACCCCAAAATGGCTGGCGTTAGACTTGCTGGGGCCCAGGGCTGAAGCTGAAGACCAAGCCCCACCATCTGGGGCTGAAGCCCGTGGGCTTCGGTTTTGGCTCCCCAGCCTGAGGCGGCGGGGCTCGAGCTGGCTCAAGCTTTGGTCCCCCCCTCCTGGGGTCATGTAGTAATTTTTGTTGTCAGAAGGGTTCACGGTGCAATGACGTTTGAGAACCGCTGAAATACGGTAATGTTGCCCCACTCCATCCTAGAGCAGCACTCCCAATGAGCCCCTCATTGTGAAATTTAAGTGGTATCAGAATCTAAAGAAAGTTTTAAATGATTCTATCTAAACTTGCTTGTGTGTCGGACCATTGAGATGTAGACGTGATATTCTCATGCAACAGATGTTCCATGGAGTTATGATATATGTTATCTTAAAGACTTGGCTAATTTGAGGAGACATATTTTTCTACTCAAGATGGATAATTGGGAGATTAACGGGGAAGATTCAGGATTAGCGATCTGAACGAAACATTGTCTGGCTTTTAAGTAACTCCATTACTTTGATCATTTCACTGTCAACTGTACTTGCAATTGTTGAAATGTTCTCAAAACCTTGGGCCAGATTCAGCAATGGTGTATTTCAGTAGAGTAGAATCTGCTTACAACAAGAGCTGAATATCATCCCACATCTTTTTATAAATCCCTTATTATAGTATCTTGATTTCAGCTGATTGCCCCGAGCACTGTGCCATCCAGCTGTCAGTTTATATTCTAGAATTATTCCATGCAGGATGGTGACAAGACCTCTCAGGAGTGGAACGGAATTGTCTGTGTGGCTTCCGTCATGCCATGTTGTTTCATCGCAGCAGTTCCTGGTAACAGGAGTCGTATGCTGTCTGAGAGGAAGTATGCTTCTTAAACGGTTCTTACTGAATCTATCTTTAAAAGCAACCTGGTCATTAAGGGTATTTCGCAAACTCACATGTAGTACTAGGGATTCTGTGCCAGCTGATAGACTTCTTTCTGTGGTGACCCCTCATCCGTCCATGCTGTTGTGATTGTCGTACTCGCACTTTAATTCTATTTATCTTATCACCCCAGTAAAAGATCAAATCTCTTCTTTGGTGTCCTTACATATTCTCTTAGTTCTCACTATAGATAACATGAGACCTGATCCAAAATCCACTGAAGTCAGTAAGTCTTTCCCCTGACCTCAGATCAGGTTCATGAAGCCTAGGGATGGAATCCTGGGCCATTGACATGAGTGGGAGTTTTGCCATTGGGTTCAGTGGGGTCAGGATTTCACCCTAGGTACTTAAACTTTGTAATTCCAACTGAGAGTTTGAGCTCTGCCCCAGGGTAATACATTGAACTTTCCCCACACAGCTGTGTTAAGTTTTAGCTGATTTATAAGAGATGCAATATGGTAATTCTTCATGGAGCCAGAGCCCTTACTTAGTGTAATTCCTAAGTAACTGCCTTTGGGATGAGAGCCTTTTGAAATCCTACCTGCTGCTGTCTTTGGCTTGAGCATGCTGGTACAAAAAGGGGGCTACTGGCACAGCAATGTCTAGTCCTTCCTTGGTCTGCCAGAGCCTTGATTTACCAACCTTCTGGGCCTAGTGCAATGTCCAACTTTTCACAGTTATTGTGGCAGAAATGGGGCTGGACTGAAGACTCTGCGGGGCCTTACCGTTAGGTGCCAATTCTAGAGAGGTCCTGCCTGCAACAGAACAGTTGTCTTTCTCTCTCGTGGGTCAGTTGGGGGAGATCATTCAAGGGGTGTGCACCTCTTGCATGGCATGAACCCCAGCTACAGGGCGACTCCCATGGACAATACAGAGAGGTGGAAGGTGTGTGTCCGTGTGTGCATGCACGTGCATATTAGGGGAGTACAGAGGGCCCCAAAAGTCTGCCATTGTGGACCCTCCAGTCCCTTGCCCCCATGGAAAGTGGGGCTGGCAATCCGTCAGTGACACATACAGCATCCCTTCTGCTGGAGTAGCAACTGCAGAGCAGCCCAGCAGCCTGGACAAAGAATGCCTTCTCTTCAGCACCAACCGAGTTATTCAGATACTGGGAGAGGATTTAAGAATTCAAAAATGCAGTATGAGGCACAGATCTGCACTAGCAGAGGGTGGCCTGGCTCATCTGATACATCCTTTCCATCTCCATCTTCAGTGACTGTGAGCTATTCAGTTTTCCCTTCCTCTGACCCAAAGCCTTGCAGCTAATCTTTAATTCCACACTTTCCATTGTTGGTTTTACAGTAAACTAGAATTTTCCCAAACTGCCCCTTCCTGTGTGCAGAAAATATTTAAATATTTCCAGAAATGGTTGATTCCAAGTAGGCTGAGAAGGAGTAGACTGTAATCAGTGCCATCTGAGTGCATGGTGGTGGACTTAAATATAGCGAATTATCTATTTCTCCCTTCAGAAGAATTAGAAGCATGGGATATGTTGCACACATCTACATGCTATGCAGTTTTCTTCTCCCCTCAGCTCTGTGGGCTAAATTGTCATTCCCTTACTTTGAATAGCACATTGCACCATAAATTTCCCCATTGATTTCAGTGGGATTACTTATAAAGTGCCATTCTATGTGAGAAGAGGTTCCAGAATCTAGTCCGATAGCCATTGATTGCCAAGAATAAAATAGGAATTTATGCTGATTTTATTTTTTCATCTGCTAGAAATCTGGACATCTACACTCAGTACATTTTTAATAAGTTCTCCCTCTCCCATTCCCACTAATAATGCAAACATTTAAGTCAATTACCCACCTCAGCATTCCATCCAAACCCCCCTTGCACATAAATAGCGATATTATTTGTCAAAACTCATACAAATAGGAAAGGACACCTTCCAAACCGAATCATAAAGTTCTACACAATTTCTGTCCTGATAAACTAAGACACGGTGTGCTTTGATGATCTGAGTTAAAATATGATCCTACTTCTATAGCACAGTTGCTGTCATTGTTTTACTCTAATTATTAAAGGCAGCTGAACCCCAAGCCACCTCTGTGTGGGAGCAGCGCTTAACAGCAAGTAAATAGATCCCTTGTCTCCTGTTTTTTTAAAAAAAAAAAATCTAAGCCTTGAAAAAATTAAAATGCAATTATTGAAGGTCTCTGCACTTCCCCTTTCCCCTCGCATTGTGCAAGATCCTAATTAAAGTGGAAATTTGATCCTCAGCATTTAGTTAGCTGCATGCTATCTGGGAAATCCTGCTTTGCATGCAAACACTTGGAATGTTTTTATGGGATTTCAGATTTGCCTGTCCAGCAGCGGTAGCCAAGGAAAAGTTTTGACCACACAGGGCCATGTTCCACTGTAGCCCTCAGTCTTTCTACAAAAATCCCATTGATCTAACTGGGAGCTCACATTGCAGAGAGGTGAAACATGCCCTACAGCCGTTACTGGGGCCCAGTCCTATAAACCCTCACTCATGCAAGCAGCCCCATAGAAGCTAATGAGAGTACTCCTGTGAGTAAGCATTTGCAGGGTCAAGTCCTAAATTCCACGAGAGCATTAGAAGATTTTTGTCACCTCCATTAACTTTGTTCCTCATTGTATATAGTGTGCCAGCTTTCCTGACTCTGACCCCATCAGTAAGCATGAGAATAAACGGGCAACAAAGGGAATGGTTAAGATCTTTCTAAGGAGCTCTGGTTGTATTGTTTAATTGTGTTTCTCTAGCAGGATACTGTAGGTGAAAAGAAAATTCCACTTAAAAGCCTGTTGAGGACACCCAGCAGTGCCCTGCCAGTTGCTACAGGTTCTAGAGAGAAACTCACCTGGACTTCTGAGTCTCTACTAATGATAGGGTGACCAGACAGCAAGTGTGAAAAATTGGTATGGGGGTAGGGGATAATAGGAGCCTATATAAGAAAAAGACTCCAAAATCGGGACTGTCCCTATAAAATCAGGACATCTGGTCACCCTAACTAACAATTAAATATATTTTCCAGCAAGGGGGAACATGCCTAATTTGAATGGCTTCTATGTGATTGAAAAAAAATAGGCTGGAACATTTCACTCTGAACGAGGACGGTGAACAAGATCATCAGATGAGTTTGTGAACAAACTGCTGTACTGTTCTCACGTCCTGCATCATTGTTTTACTGCTTTGGGGCTGGCTGACGTCTCTGTTTTGAATGTGTGAGACATTTTGTCAGCACTGATGGGAATGTTCTCTGTGTCTTTTCTGCAGGGATCGCTTACCTGGGAGGTGTATGCAGTGCCAAGAGGAAGTGTGTCCTTGCTGAAGACAATGGTCTCAATCTGGCATTTACCATAGCACATGAACTTGGGCACAAGTAAGAGTTGACTCTTAAATATGGCATCTGTAAATGGAGGAAACTTATGTTGCTGCCTTGATTTAAATTCTCACAGGTGAAATTACTGGTTTGGTGTGACTGTTATGATCTCCTAACTCCAGTTCATCTCAGGAGCTGATAAATTGATGAACTGCTTAATTTTTAGGATGCTTTCTTAGAGTAGCCATTTCAGTGCACAGAGATCTTTATTGTTTGACCCGTCACACATACTTAAATACCATATTTAATGCAAATAGTAGAAAGAAACCTCATTAGTTGAGATGATGGATGATAATTCTTAGGGACCAATTCTATTCTCATTTACACTTGTGCAACTCCATAGACTTTAAAATCAGTGGAATTACTCCATATTTATATTGGTGTAACTGAGAGCAGAATTTATCCCTTATACACATAGGGCAAGACTTTGAAAAATGGGTGTCCTAAAGTTAGGCTTCCAGGTACATATTTAGGCACCTAAACAATAATCTGACTTTTCAAGGATGCGAAGCACCCAGCAGCTCCACAGTCCCCTTACTTAGGTCCCTAAATATGCACTTAGATGCCTACATTTAAGAGCCTCGTTTTGAAAATGTTGGCTGTGGTGCTTTATGTATTCATAGTACTGTCCAAGGATGGATCTGGGCATAGGACTCAGGACTTCCCAGACTGTGTTCTCGAGCGCTCTGTCTCGTGATGCTAGTAGTCTCTTGTAGCATTTTTAATAAAGTCTAGGTTTACTCCTATGGAATAGTCTTCATGTAACATGTTGAGATGTAGGGCGGAAGATATGTATGAAAAATAGAGGTGGGCCCAGCCAAATTCAGATCTAGAGCCACACTTTCCCCAAATGTAGGAGTAGTCAGAACGTAAGAATGGCCGTACTGGGTCAGACCAAAGGTCCATCTAGCCCAGTATCTGTCTACCGACAGTGGCCAATGCCAGGTGCCCCAGAGGGAGTGAACCTAACAGGCAATGATCAAGTGATCTCTCTCCTGCCATCCATCTCCATCCTCTGTCGAACAGAGGCTAGGGACACCATTCTTTACCCATCCTGGCTAATAGCCATTTATGGACTTAGCCACCATGAATTTATCCAATTCTCTTTTAAACACTGTTATAGTCCTAACCTTCACAACCTCCTCAGGTAAGGAGTTCCACAAGTTGACTGTGCGCTGCATGAAGAAGAACTTCCTTTTATTTGTTTTAAACCTACTGCCTATTAATTTCATTTGGTGACCCCTAATTCTTGTATTATGGGAATAAGTAAATAACTTTTCCTTATCCACTTTCTCAACATCACTCATGATTTTATATACCTCTATCATATCCCCCCTTAGTCTCCTCTTTTCCAAGCTGAAGAGTCCTAGCCTCTTTAATCTTTCCTCGTATGGGACGCTCTCCAAACTCCTAATCATTTTAGTTGCCCTTTTCTGAACCTTTTCTAGTGCTAGAATATCTTTTTTGAGGTGAGGAGACCACATCTGTACACAGTATTTGAGATGTGGGCGTACCATGGATTTATATAAAGGCAATAATATATTCTCAGTCTTATTCTCTGTCCCCTTTTTAATGATTCCTAACATCTTGTTTGCTTTTTTGACCGCCTCTGCACACTGCGTGGACATCTTCAGAGAACTATCCACGATGACGCCAAGATCTTTTTCCTGACTCATTGTAGCTAAATTAGCCCCCATCATATTGTATGAATGGTTGGGGTTATTTTTTCCAATGTGCATTACTTTACATTTATCCACATTAAATTTCATTTGCCATTGTGTTGCCCAATCACTTAGTTTTGTGAGATCTTTTTGAAGTTCTTCTTCACAATCTGCTTTGGTCTTAACTATCTTGAGTAGTTTAGTATCATCTGCAAACTTTGCCACCTCACTGTTTACCCCTTTCTCCAGATCATTTATGAATAAATTGAATAGGATTGGTCCTAGGACTGACCCTTGGGGAACACCACTAGTTACCCCTCTCCATTCTGAGAATTTACCATTAATTCCTACCCTTTGTTCCCTGTCTTTTAACCAGTTCTCAATCCATGAAAGGACCTTCCCTTTTATCCCATGACAGCTTAATTTACATAAGAGCCTTTGGTGAGGGACCTTGTCAAAGGCTTTCTGGAAATCTAAGTACACTATGTCCACTGGATCCCCCTTGTCCACATGTTTGTTTGACTCCTTCAAAGAACTCTAATAGATTAGTAAGACACGATTTCCCTTTACAGAGACCATGTTGACTATTGCTCAACAGTTTGTTTTTCTATGTGTCTGACAATTTTATTCTTAACTATTGTTTCGACTAATTTGCCCGGTACCGACATTAGACTTACCGGTCTGTAATTGTCGGGATCACCTCTAGAGCCCTTTTTAAATATTGGCGTTACATTAGCTAACTTCCAGTCATTGGATACCGAAGCCGATTTAAAGGACAGATTTACAAATCTTAGTTAATAGTTCCGCAACTTCACATTTGAGTTCTTTCAGAACTCTTGGGTGAATGCCATCGGGTCCCAGTGACTTATTAATGTTGAGTTTATCAATTAATTCCAAAACCTCCTCTAATGACACTTCAATCTGTGACAGTTCCTCAGATTGGTCACCTACAAAAGCCAGCTCAGGTTTGGGAATCTCCCTAACATCCTCAGCCGTGAAGACTGAAGCAAAGAATCCATTTAGTTTCTCCGCAATGACTTTATCATCTTTAAGCGCTCCTTTTGTATTTCGATGGTCAAGGGGCCCCACTGGTTGTTTAGCAGGCTTCCTGCTTCTGATGTACTTAAAGAACATTTTGTTATTACCTTTGGAGTTTTTGGCTAGCCGTTCAAACTCCTCTTTGGCTTTTCTTATTACACTCTTGCACTTAAGTTGGTAGTGTTTATGCTCCTTTCTATTTGCCTCACTGGGATTTGACTTCCACTTTTTAAAGGAAGTCTTTTTATCTCTCACTGCTTCTTTTACATGGTTGTTAAGCCACGGTGGCTCTTTTTTAGTTCTTTTACTGTGTTTCTTAATTTGGGGTATACATTGAAGTTGGGCCTCTATTATGGTGTCTTTAAAAAGCACCCATGCAGCTTGCAGGGATTTCACTTTAGTCGCTGTACCTTTTAACTTTTGATTAACTAACCCCCACATTTTTGTATAGTTCCCCCTTTTGAAATGAAATGCCACAGTGTTGGGCTGTTGAGATGTTCTTCCCACCACAGGGATGTTAGATGTTATTATATTATGGTCACTATTTGCAAGCGGTCCTGCTATAGTTACCTCTTGGACCAGCTCCTGTGCTCCACTCAGGATTAAATCTAGAGTTGCCTCTCCCCTTGTGGGTTCCTGTACTAGCTGCTCCATGAAGCAGTCATTCAAAGTATCGAGAAATCTAGTTTTAATTGGTTCCAACAGGAGAGTCAGCTGTGAAGTTCACATCCAGATCCAAATTTCCATCAAAGTTCAGGTGTGTTTCAGTCCAGGTGGTAGTCACACTTTTCCGTGTTAATTTTTTTTTTGCAGTCATTTGGGCAATCAAGTTGACTATGCACTGCAGTCAAATTTCAGAATCAGATGTGAAATTGTTCATGGAAACTGAATTTTAGATTTGAATAGGTAGGAGGTGCTTTCACACTCATTTGATTGGGACAGAAATAATTAATTTATCAGATCAGTCACAACTGGCACACTTTGAACACTGACTCTGGGATAGTCGTAAGGAACATGGTCAATTCATAGTTAAACCAAGATTTGCAAAACAAAATCTGTCAGATACTTTCAACTAACAAAATCTCAATCTGCTTGTGGTGTCCCATGTGCAAGATAAGAGGCTAAAGTTACCGGGTAAGTCATTTGTATGAGCTATTCATTCATCTCTTCCCTTTGATAATGGAATTGTAATTTGTTCAGATTTCCACAATCTGTTTAAATCGGGTTTAACCCATAGCAGGTTATCAACGTTTACTGCCTAGCAAAATTAAGATTCACATGCATGCATGTGGGCTGTGAACCTTTTCTCCCCTTCGATTAAAATCAAAATGATTGCATTGTGTCTCAGCTACCCTCTCTAGTGTTTAGGATCAAACGTTTCTGCAGCTAGCCGCTCTCCTAAATGGCAGGAGTGTCTTGATCAAGTCCCACTATTGTGCCCTTTAGGAAGAATCTGTTTAGAAATTCTTGACTGAATGCTTATAGCCTCCTCCTTCTTATGTTCCTGTTGAATATTCATTACCTACAATAACAGATATTTGGTAGCTAAGCTAAAGCCAGTAAATCCTGTTAAGATTCTGGCCAATCCTGTTCCACTGTATATAATTGTTTAATGGAATTGTGTGGACAATGACAACATTAAAATGAACCTTTTATTCACCCTCCAATGACCTCAAAAGCACCTGAGCCAACCCAAGGGTAGTTTTAGCAGGAGAAAGGAAGAACGTTGGGTTTCCTTTTATTTAAACCACATGCCAAGCTGTTAAACTGATTTGAAGCCTAATTTAAGGTTAATTTATTAAGGGAAATTCAGCACTCATTTTGCAGTGGACCACAACCAGAAGGAGAGGATACTTGGACTGTAGGAAGTCCAGCTATGTGAAAAGGGGAGCAAATGGCCCACCCCTGGTGTTTACCAAGGTTCCTACTAATAGTCCCTTGTAAAAATTATTCTGTGTAAATACATGGTGTGACGATTCATATATGAATGTATGTATATCAAACTACTAAGTCCATTTTGTTTTGTAAGCACCATTTTGGCTGTAAGACTGTTGGTCTCTTCCCTATTATCTTTTTGCCTTCATCTTGTACTGAAATTCCAAGACAGAGGGCAAACAATGCAAAGCGATCAAAGGTCATTAACTTGGAGGGTCTCCTATTCAAATGCAAGCATCCTTGGACAGCAAGCTTCCTTTCCGGTGAGCCAGTAACCAAGCAACAAATCACCTGAGAGCAGACCTTGATTGCTTATGGGGGGGCTTTGAAGCTGACCAGAAGCATCACCTGATACAAGAGATTGCAACTTCATAAAAGGAGGATTCTCTCACCAGCCATTTTAGAGAGAAAAGGGACCAAAAATAGGCAAGACAGACCAGGGGGAGAAGGTAGAGAAGAGGGTTCTAGGACCCTGAAGAGACACTGTTCACATCCCAAAGGGGTTTGGATGCAGGGTTTTGTTGTTTTTCAGTAGCTGTGTATTGCCTGTGTTGTCTCAGAGTGAAGTGTACATACAGTAGAACCTCAGAGTTACGAACACTGGAGTTACGAACTGACCAGTCAACTACACACCTGATTTGGAACCGGAAGTACGCAATCAGGGAGCAGCAGACAGTACAGTGTTGTGTTTAAATGTAAACTACTAAAAAAAAAAAAAAAGATTTGACCAGGTAAGGAAACTGTTCCTTAATTAATTTAATTAAGATGGTTGAAAGCAACATTTTTCTTCTGCATAGTAAAGTTCCAAGCTGTATGAAGTCCATGTTCAGTTGTAAACTTTTGAAAAAAAACAACTATCCCGTTTTGTTCAGCGTTACGAACAACCTCCACTCCCGAGGCGTTTGTAACTCTGAGGTTCTACTGTAGGTGTTTAGAGACCTCGTTGCAGAGGCTGTGTTCCTTGATGACGCTGTTGCTTGTCCTCAAAGAGTTAAACTGTAAACTGGAGTGCCCACAATGGGGGAGCTCGTCGAAAAGGTTGCTTAAGGAGACTTGGGGCCTGGGCGGTTTAGCGCTGCTCTTTTTACCATTTTCAAGGCTTTTTGCAAGGAAAAAGGCTAGAAAGTTTTATTCATTTGTTTTTAAATAAAAGCTGAGATTCTCCTTTCTGTTCCTTAGTCCCCCCAAATTAGATTGGGTGGGCTGCAGCCATGTTCTTTCCAAGCCAGCTGTGTCACCAACACTGCTTCCTGTGGCAGCCTGAGGCTTCCTGGAGGAATGTGGGGATGTCTCCTAGTCAAGAACCTCGGTTGTGAGACGACAGCCTGAGGTGGTCTGGCTGGAGGCCATAAGGTGTCAACCGCCCTTGAGAAAATGAAGAGAAATAAACGGCAAAAGGCCGAACGCAGTCTGTTGCCAGCAGAGCGGACACCACATGGTCTCGTCCTCAAAGCTGAAACAGATGAGGATGAAAACGAGCAAGAGGTAAAAAGCCGATGCAGGCCAAACCAAACAGCATTTTATTTGGAACCATCATGCATGTGGAGCTGGGCGAGAGAGGATGTAAGGCAAGGCAGGTCTCTGTCACAGGGTCAATGTGATTATTTGCTTTAGAAACTCCTGCTAATTCATGTTGCCTGGTTTAAAATGACCAGCGTGTATGCACTTGTCTGTTGGGTACTTGTAAAGTATAGCCTGTGTAGTGGGGGGGAAAAAAAAAAAAGGCTCTCCAACCTGGAGACTCTCATCAATAACCAAACTTCCATACAAACGGACTTCACTAAAATAAGACAGGAGATCTACATTACTCACTTCACCTCTCTACAAAGGAAAAAGGACTGTACGCTGTCTAAACTCCTACCTGCCACATGGGGCCACAACCGTGGTACCCCTAACCCACCCAGCAATATCGTCAATCTATCCAACCACACACTCAGCCCAGAAGAACAGTCTGTCCTATCTTGGGGACACTCTTTCTGCCCTGCCACCCCCACCAACATGATACAGTTCTGCGGCGATCTGGAAGCCTACTTTCGCCGTCTCCGACTCAAAGAATACTTCCAGGACAACACTGAACAGTGCACTGATACACAGTTACCCTCCCACCAACAGCACAAGAAGAAGAACTCCACATGGACTCCTCCTGAGGGTCGAAATGACAGTCTGGACCTATACATTGAATGCTTCCGCCGATGTGCACAGGCAGAAATTGTGGAAAAACAACATTGCTTGCCTCACAACCTAAGTCGTGCAGAACGCAATGCCATCCACAGTCTCAGAAACCATCCTGACATTATAATCAAAGAGGCTGATAAAGGAGGTGCTGTTGTCATCATGAACAGGTCTGACTACCAAAAGGAGGCTGCCAGACAACTCTCCAATACCAAATTTTACAGGCTACTTCCCTCAGATCCCACTGAATACACTAAGAAACTGCACCATCTACTCAGGACACTCCCTACACTAACACCGGAACAAATCAACATACCCTTAGAGCCCCGACCAGGGTTATTCTATCTACTACCCAAGATCCACAAACCCGGAAATCCTGGACGCCCCATCATCTCGGGCATTGGAACTCTCACTGAAGGACTGTCTGGATATGTAGACTCTCTACTCAGACCCTATGTTACCAGCACTCCCAGCTATCTCTGTGACACCACTGATTTCCTGAGGAAACTACAATGCATTGGTGACCTTCCAGAAAACACCATCCTAGCCACCATGGATGTAGAGGCTCTCTACACAAACATCCCACACACTGATGGAATACAGGCTGTCAGGAACAGTATCCCTGATGATGCCACAGCACAACTGGTTGCTGAGCTCTGTGCCTTTATCCTCACACACAAGTATTTCAAATTTAATGACAATATATATCTCCAGATCAGTGGCACCGCTATGGGCACCTGCATGGCCCCACAATATGCCAATATTTTTATGGCCGACCTGGAACAACGGCTCCTCAGCTCCCGTCCACTCACGCCCCTTCTCTACCTATGCTACATTGATTACATCTTCATCATCTGGACCCATGGGAAGGAGACTCTGGAAAAATTCCACCACGATTTCAACAGCTTCCACCCCTCCATCAACCTCAGCCTGGACCAATCTACATGGGAGGTCCACTTCCTAGACACCACGGTGCAAATAAGTGATGGTCACATTAACACCACCCTATACCGAAAACCTACCGACCGCTATACCTACCTTCATGCCTCCAGCTTCCATCCCGGGCACACCACAAGATCCATTGTCTACAGCCAAGCACTGAGGTACAGCCGTATCTGCTCTAACCCCGCAGACAGAGGCCAACACCTAGAAAATCTCCACCAAGCATTCTCAAGACTACAGTACCCACACGAGGAAATAAGGAAACAGATCAACAGAGCCAGACGTGTACCCAGAAGCCTCCTACTGCAAGACAAACCCAAGAAAGAAACCAACAGGACTCCACTGGCCATCACATACAGTCCCCAGCTAAAACCCCTTCAGCGCATCATCAGGGATCTACAACCCATCCTGGACAATGATCCCACACTTTCACAGGCCTTGGGTGGCAGGCCAGTCCTCGCCCACAGACAACCTGCCAACCTGAAGCATATTCTCACCAGCAACTGCACACCGCACCATAGTAACTCTAGCTCAGGAACCAATCCATGCAATAAACCTCGATGCCAACTCTGCCCACATATCTACACCAGCAACACCATCACAGGACCTAACCAGATCAGCCACACCATCACCGGTTCATTCACCTGCACATCCACCAATGTAATATATGCCATCATATGCCAGCAATGCCCCTCTGCTATGTACATCGGCCAAACTGGACAGTCTCTAAGGAAAAGGATAAATGGACACACATCAGACATTAGGAATGGCAATATACAAAAACCTGTAGGAGAACACTTCAACCTCCCTGGCCACACTATAGCAGATCTTAAGGTGGCCATCCTGCAGCAAAAAAACTTTAGGACCAGACTTCAAAGAGAAACTGCTGAGCTCCAGTTCATCTGCAAATTTGACACCATCAGCTCAGGATTAAACAAAGACTGTGAATGGCTTGCCAATTACAGAACCAGTTTCTCCTCCCTTGGTTTTCACACCTCAACTGCTAGAACAGGGCCTCATCCTCCCTGATTGATCTAACCTCGTTATCTCTAGCTTGCTTCTTGCTTGCTTATATATACCTGCCCCTGGAAATTTCCACTACTTGCATCCGAAGAAGTGGGTATTCACCGACGAAAGCTCATGCTGCAAAACGTCTGTTAGTCTATAAGGTGCCACAGGATTCTTTGCTGCTTTTACAGAACCAGACTAACACGGCTACCCCTCCGATACCTGTGTAGTGTGAGTATCACGAGCCAGGCATTCTTTCAAGGGTGCTGTGCGCATATCGGGTCTTCGGTGAATGCTCCATTTGTAGGCTGGTGTGTAAGCTGATAGACTTGTAAAGTAAAATATTGGCCCAATACGTCTAGCACAGCATCCAGCAGGAAGATCCTGTCATGCAAATGACCATATAAAAATGGGAGTCGGGAAGGATGTCAAAACACTTGCAGGCCTGGAGGGGAGAAGTGGGAGGGAGGACTTGTCATGAACAACTCCAAGATCTGTACAGAATCACATCCCAAGGCAGCTTGTATTTGCAAATTTGAGGCAGTATAATGTAGGCATACAAGCAAACGTCCCAATCCCCAGAGCAGGAAGTCGAAAAAGCAGTTATCCAGATGTGTGAAGTATAGAGATTTGCCTGTAAGACATATTACAAATTAAAAATGTAATATGGAGCCTGGGGACAGGCCAGAGTCAATAGGCGACAGATTGGAATGTTCAGGTATCTCTGCCGGAGTGGACAATAGGCTGGTTTGAGGCCATTTATTTTCCTTAAATGGAGTGGTTTGTGGCTCCAGTCAGCACCGAGTGGTTGCTTTGCAGCCAGCCAAAGAACCGTGTAGAGCAGCAAGAGCGTTTCTGGAAATGTCATAATAATGAGTTTGGAACCTTTGCTGCTAATCCTCTGAGATTTAGCCTAAGATGATGAAATTTAGGATGCGGGAGGTGGAAGCTGGGAAGGCCTCTCTTGAATTAAAAAAAATTCCCTTCCTCATTCTCTGCAGCAGCACAGTTACAGCCTGACCTAACATACACCAGCAGTCCTGACTTAGGCAGGGGAGTATCATTTATATTCAAGGACTGTTCCACCATCCTGGCTGACTTTAAACATTTAACCCCTTTATTTATAACAGCTCCCACTTGGGCTCGTTTCCTTTTCCTTACCTTACTCTTCTTTCATGCATTCCTATAGAGCTGACTTTGAAAATCACAAGCAAGGCACTGACCTACCAGCGGGAACCCCAAAGCGTTTTATGGTGCTGACAGCAAGATCAATCCAAGGAAAGAAAGATAGGCCTTGGGAATGTTCTTGTTAAAATTCAGTGACGGCATGAGTTAGTCCCACAGCTATCAGACAGAGACCTCAGCACTAACACGAATTTATGTGGAATGATTCTTCCATAGTGATTCCATTGTTGTTGTAAAAGTACGTGAATTAATTTGCGGAAAGCAATCAATTAGCCGATTAGTTATCATTACAGACCAAAAAACTACATCAAAACAACATTCGTAAGGTTGCAAAGTCAAGCAATGAAAAGATAGGTAATGCCAGTCCGAAGGTTGCCCGTGCTACCTTAATTGTTCCTTCTTATGCATCTGTGCTGTGCACTGCATGAGGCAGGGATTGTGTGGAAAAGATAGTGTGTGAACACGTAATTAAAGATGATCATACTGCATACACAGAAGACGGCACAGGCAACTGTAAATATGCATTTCCTGACTTTTGAGTGTTTGACTTTGTAGCCATAACATTTGAGAGTCCTAATGTTGGAAACATGCACAGAGATGTGAAAAGTAGGTGATGCCGAAGGTGGCATCACTGGTGCAGCAAAGGGGTTGAGGCTGATGTGAAAAGAGATGCGTTTGGGTAATTAGAGAAGGGCAGAATTATGCAGGGCTATGGAGGAGCCAGTAGAGGGCTTCAATATGTGAGGGTTGTGACATAGTCAAGTTAATATCCAAGTAGAGAGGACTAGGACAATGGACTAGGGTCCAGGAAGCCTTCTCTCTCTCTGATTAAGGATGATATGTCTAAAAGGTTAGAACATAGGTCAGGGAGCCAGAACATCTGGTTTCTACTCTCAGCTCTGTCATGCAGGCTAATGCAATTAACAAAGCTCAGGTCAATGCTTGTGGGAAGTGGAAATACAGCATTCTTGGTTGAAGAGGTTCATCTGTGGAACTAAAGTACAAGAGGAGATTAGACCGTTCCAGACTCTGAGTGGACTGATTTTCAGAGCATGCTGCAAAACCAGACGGTTTGATAAAACTTTGTCTCTGCAACCATCTGTTGAAAGAAACAGAGAGAACCCACAACACAGGGAAAAAAAAATATAACCGTGCTTCTTAGGTTTCACCTACTATTCTCAGGTCCTATCTGGGATGTGAGCATTGAGATCCCGTTTACATATGCAGTGCTTAAGTACTATAGGCCTGGGCATTATAGAAAATCTTATGATAGAATAGCACCTGCCTGATGATTCTGGTTGGGGCTCTCTTTATTCATGTTTGTAGAGTACTCTGGGACCCTTGTGTGAAATGTGCTATTGAAGTGCAAATTACTCTTTTAATCCTTTCCTCATTCTAATTTTGATGCCTAGAAAATCCAGTCTCCTTTTAAACACAGTTAATTAAAAAGAGTTTGCAACTTCGATAGTGATTGGAATTTGCAGGTTAAGCCAAATACCTGCACGACGTGCAGTTAGAGATGGAAATAATAATCTTGAAAAGAGACTCTGGAGGCAAAGTGAGGGCATTAGTCTCCCAGCTGGGTCTGCAGTAGTGAGTCATAGCTCCAGCTGACTCTGATGGGGCCTGTGGCTATGTGGACATGGTTTCAGCCTCTGTGGTTGCATTTCAGCGCTGGTGGGGTATTTGTGTATGTCTTAAAAATAGAAGTTAATAACAACACTTCCATCTAAGGACCTCCTGTGAGGCAGGGAAGTAGTATTGTCTCGGGGCACTGAAGCACAGAGAAGAATTAAGTAACTTGTCTTAAGTCACATAATGAGACAGGAGAAGAGCTGGAGTTAGAATTCAGCTCTCCTGACTGTCATGAGTTTTAACTACTAGACCATGCTTCTTCCAGTATGTACATTGTGCATGTATGTTTTTATGAAGTTATGTAGGAGGAAATAATGGCAGGTGAACTTCAAAAAGCTCCAGTGATAGATAGGCACCCAAAATCATAGTATTTTCTTCAGACCTGCTGGGGCCTCTCAAACTGTCCGGTAAATCGCATGAGAACGTGAGATGTTCTCCTGTGAATGCCATGAGAGGCATGTTTTCTCTCTGGTATCACAGGAAATCACAGAAATTCAAGAGGCTGGGAAGAACAACATGAAATCAGTGTTTTTCAATCTGCCACAAAGGTTTTGTTAAAGGTTTGGGCAGAAATTCGGCTCAGTCCCATTCCTAGTAAGAAACTGGATCCTGGTTACTAAGTAAATTAAAATGGTCCCTCCCTTGTAATTTTGAAGGGCTATTTAAGAGATTTTGACCATCAATTTATATTGAATTGAGAAGTTGTTGTCGCTAGGTTACGTGTTTATGGCCATAGGTGAGGAATTATCAGCATATAGGCCATGCTTGAAAAACTCCAGGGCTCACTGTGATATGTATTTGTTTGCTCCCACTTTTGACTGAACTTCAGTAGAATTAGAGATGGCCCAAGATGCAAACCTGTGGACACAGATGGAGAACTTCCTAAGGAGGAGAACAGTTCAATTCCAGCATTTCAGTCTGGTCCTAGGGAGAGGGGCTGGCCATGAAGGTAGGAGCTGGATCCAGACTTCATGAACGTCATGGATGTTAGAAGTTGTGCTTTTGGTTCAAGCCCATCTTCAGTAATAGAGCATGGTAGAGGAGGGTTGTTAGCAAGCAAGGTGTCTTGTGATGTATTTTTTTTCTTTTGTAGTTGACCTTGATAGACACTGATATCAGTTTGCAGTACTTACAGTACAAACCCTTCTGAGTGAACCTGCGTAGCACATAGCTCCAGACACATTGTTCACTCCCCACAACCTTTTTTACAAATCCCCATACACCACTGTATGGAGAATGAGGCGTAAGATCATGCTTAAAGCTAAGCATATACTTAAATGTTTTGCAGAAACCAAGCATTAGACTAATGGCTAATGCTGTGATATCTGCCATCTGTGCTCTTAGGGGAGTCCAAACCTGCTTCCAATGACCTCAAGTGTTGTAGGACTGGACCCCAAGGCTGGTTGGAAATGCTGGCAGCAGACAGTACCCACCCCAGAGCTGCTCATTTTATTTTCTGACTTGTCTGTCGTAAATCTATTGTGGAATGCTTCTCTTTGTTTCAGTTATTCATTATTCAGCCATGGATAATTGCAGGCATGGCTTCACAGTTAAGATGCCCTTTCAGTTCAGCTCCAAAACAGTCCAAACGGAGCACTGGCTATTTCATCATGTATCTTTGTACTTCTGAGCCATGCCGAGCAAGGTCTAATCAGCTGTGAAATAGCAAGTTCTGGTGGTGAAAGAGGGGCTAGATTTAGCCTGAAAAAGTCATACGTCCGTGTTACTCCCACGGAGGGATCTGTAGTGTAATTGTGTTAGAATTGTTGTTGTAGCTTGGTAAAGAAGAGGACATTAAAGTGGCTTTCTCAGAAGCATAACGGCACCTCTTTCAGAAACAGGGAATCAGCAACCAGTGATGAAGTTGAATGTGTGGCTGAAAAGAATAGTGGAGATTCTACTAAATGAAGAGGATGTGACTAGAGTTGATTAGGTCAAGGCAGTGATGGGACATCATAGAACTTCGAAAACCTGACTATTAAGTCATCTGTTTGTTTGTATTTAACATACAGAATTGTTCCCTACAGTATGTGTAATTAGTGCTTTGTCCAGTTGTGTTTTATGTGTCCTGACCAATTGCCCTGCAGTGGGAACAGCTCAAAACCATTGATGATTGTATTAGGGTTCATAATTAATGCTGAAGTGAGATCAGAAAAGAGAAGGAGAAGAAGAATACTCTTGAGATTTGGCTGAGTAGAGTTTGGAGAAGGGTAGAAATGCTGAGTGAAATTGATTGGGGAAAAAGGAAAGTGCTTAAAGGGAATGAATGCTTCTGGGCAATATCTAGCAACAAGGGCTTTGAGTGAAAGGAGAAAGATTGTCTTGGTGGGGCAAGGCCACCATGGGTAATGATATAGGGTCACAGATATCCTCAGACCATGGGGCACCTCGGTGAAGTTAAAGCGGTCATTTGGGCTTTACATCTTCAAAGAGCTGCGGGTGTTAACTCCGGGGGACTCTACACCAGTTACAGCAGAAGGCAGGAAAAGATGAAAGACGAGAGGAAACAAAACAAAAAGAGGGAAAATGAAGTTCACATTGAATAAAAGATTCTGGCACAAGTGATAAAATGCACCTTTAGCTCCTGTTCCCAATCTTCTGAGCCATCCAGCCCACTGCAAAGTCATTGGTCAGTGGAGAGCTCTACAAATAAGTTGGGAAGATGCAGACTTGGCCACTTCGCACAAGCCTCTCTAATTGGACCAGTTTATTCAAACCGTCATTTTATTTTCGAGTCAGCGAATATTCCTCCCTGGAGCATCATTTTGAGCTTTGAATTCCTCTGTGTGAGATCCCCTGCCCTGCATGTCCCCTTGTCCCATCCCGGTCATGATTTGTTAATGTTGTTAAAAACTTTTTTTGCTGCTTCATAATTTAAAGAACTTCCTGACCTCATCCCCAGGATCGATGCATGGAGTAACCAGGTATTTTCCAGTGAAGAAATTGAACTGACTATATTTGGTATTGCATCTTGGCAGTCAAATACTCTTTCTCTTCTCCCCTCCCTCCCCCCAGGGTCTCTATTTTTGTTTAGTTACAATATTTTCCCAGGATGTAGCCTCACTGAAACGGAGGGAAGAATATCTATTTTGCATTGCATTCTTGACTCCGTGGTAAGAGTTTTCACAGTTCTTCTCAGAGCGTTTCCTTAAGCGTGTCTGCGAAGTCCCTAGTGAAATGACGTTTTGTCCCGGTCCCAGTAACTTCTTTATTTTAAGCAGCCTGTACAGCTATGCTTCAAGGCAGTAGAGTTGCACTGAATAGGCACACAGCAGTGAGTCATTTAGAGATGCCCAGCCAAGAAAATATTAGTTTAATCAACAGCTTTGTGAGTTTGCCAACTGTCTCTTTCTTTTTTGAAGACTTGTTCTGCTGAGTAAGCCAAGGATACATTAAATAGCCGGCCTGTAATGAGTTGGCAAAGCTTGTATCTGCTTCCTGCTGTGAAGGCTCTGGTTTCATACATCATTGGCTTTGCTGGCAGTGGCCATGTACACCCAATGACACAAAACTCTAGGCACTCTACGAACACTAATTATGCAACCTCCATGGTACACCACTGACACAGGAAATATTAGGTTTGCTAGCACCATTTACCAAGTAAGCATTTGTTTTTGTACTGGGGTAACGGTCTAGCTGATGTATTTACTTTCCCTCTAGCAGTTGAGTTCTGTTGTAGACCAGGCTGCTTGCATGGCCACCTGAGTTCTTCTGGTTCCAGGTTAAAATGACGGACGTGCCTGGAAGTGTGGTAATCTACCTGATGAGCAAGCTCACGCTCCCGTTTCTTTTAAAGCCTGCCTGAGGTTCATAAATCTGTGACAAGAATTTAATCCAAAGTCCCATGCTGCTTGAAGGAAGCTCTATCCAGTAACAGGGTGGCCGACGGTCTAGTGTAAAGAAGTTAACGTCTACAAGCATGTTCCACTTACTGTCCTGTGATAAGAGGCTGCATTTTGGCAGGGTAAGACGCAGGGCTGTGCTGCATTTATCCTTCCACTCTTCGGCCAAACGCTTGCAGATAGAATTCAGCAAAGAGGGATTTACTAGATAGTAAACTTCAGTTAAAAACATTTTCTTTGTCCGCATTGTACCTTACCCTCCTTCAGAACCTGACCCTACATATGAGCTGGAACTGGGAAATTGGATTTGATTCAGGAACAAAACCATAGGAGTGGGTTTGTCAATAAAGTTTGAGTCCCTGCATCCAAGAAAAAAAAATGAATCCAAGGCTTTGGTTTTGGTCCATCATTAGTTAAAACGAAGAAATTGCTGACCGTCGTCATCTGCCCTCACTGCCCCTTTCTTACCTGGAGAATCCTCCCCTCCTTTGAGGTTAACAAATACAGAAATCGATGTAATCAGTATATTTGGGCCTCCCCTCCCTGCTCCAGAAACTCACCCTAGGCCCTGATTTCACCCACATTCATAAGCACATTCCCTCTTTAAAAATGTCAAATGCCCAACCTCCCATAGTATTTTTTTTCCAAGCCAGCTGCCACTGATTTCAACTCCAGCTTCTACACACCCTTAGACTGGCATGTTTTTCAGCAGCAGCCTCTTTGCTAGATGCATGCTTATAAAGGTGAGATTCTCCAATAAACAGCTCCGTCATCTCCACAGCAACTACCTGTCAGCCACGACTTACTTCCTGTGTGCTGTGATTTGCCAAAGTCACTCCAGGATTAGTTGATGAAAGTGCAGGTTTTGTAAGCTATTGTTTTTGATGTTCATATGAATTATAGAAGTTAGGGTTAGAAAAGACCCCTGGGTTAGATTGTTCCCTGTAGAAAGCTTTCCAGTCTAATTTAGCCATGTGTCTTTAAAAGTGTTCTGTTGGAAAATGAGTGTTTTTCTATACAAAATACAATAAATTATTTAAATCAGGGGTGGGCAAACTTTTTTGGCCTGAGGGCCACATCGGGGTTCCGAAACTGTATGGAGGGTCAGATAGGGAAGGCTGTGCCTCCCCAGTCAGCCTTGACCACACGCTCCGCCCCCCACTTCCCGCCCCCTGACTGCCCCCCTCAGAACCCCTGATCCATACAACCCCCCCTTCTCCTTGTCCCCTTGCAATGCCGGCTACAAAAGTGCCATGCGAATACCTATTCTCACTTTCAGGTGACATTGTAAATAAGAAGCCGGCAGCATTATCTCCCATAAATGTAAACAAACTTGTTTGTCTTAGCGATTGGCTGAACAAGTAGTAGTACTGAGTGGACTTTGTTTTGTTTTTGAGTGCAGTTACGTTACAAAAAAGTCTACATTTGTAAGTTTCACTTTCACAATAAAGAGGTTGCACTACAGTACTTGTATGAGGTGAATTGAAAAATACTATTTTTTTCTCATTTTTACAGTGCAAATATTTGTAATAATAATAATATAAAGTAAGCACTGTACATTTCGTATTCAGTGTTGTAATTGAAATCAATATATTTTGAAAATGTAGGAAAACATCCAAAATATTTAATAAATTTCAATTGGTATTCTGTTTAGCAGTGCGATTAAAACTGCGATTAATTTTTGAGTTAATCGCGTGAGTTAACTGCGATTAATTGACAGCTCTACCCGAAAGCCTTACTCTGTTTACTGAAACAGCCTTACTCCACTTTGTTTTGCAACACACATTTACTGCAGTAAATGTGAACATCATGAGCAGAAACATATTCCCCATTTATTGAAAAACACACCTGTACAGTATCCAGAAAGCTGTCATCAGCTAAATGACATGCAAACTTCACTCCTCAGCTGAAGGCCCTCTAAGAGGTATCTGGTTCTGAAGATAACAGACCTTTTTTGTTTCACCGTAATTTGTCTTTGGCTTAAACATCTTACTATAAAGTTTTTTCCGAAGCAGAGGTATCTCTTTTCAAGTTGCTTATTACTTTTTTCATATAGAATTTCTAGACAATATTAAAAGCAAATTTGGATTCATTAGCTCTAAGGTTTATAGGCAGACAGACATCCCACACCCGAAGAATTCCATTTGTGGATTGGTCTGAACACACCATTTCCAAATTGCTTTGATACCAAGCCATAGTCTGCAGTGTTTCTGTTTGATATCAAGTCTCTCCATGCAGAACAAGCAAAGGAGACTGGGTGATGACTCTGTGCACTGAGCTTTTAAAATAGTTTCTGAGCAGCCAAAGCCGAATGACTCCAGGATTATAAATTATTTTTCCCAGCTGCTCCAGTATGAACAGTCCCAAGAAAATAAGGAGCTGGGAGGCAGAAGGAGTAATTGCTAGGAACAAAGTGCCCTTAAGGAGAGGGAGTGAGACTGATCCACACAGAAGGTGGCTGTGATGTGGATGTAATTGAAACTTTCACTCTGTCCTTGCAGATATCTCCAGCTGAAGCAGGTTTTTTCCTGGAGACTTGGCCTGCAGTATGTTTGGTGGATTATAACTAGACCTAGCAGAATGTGGGAGCACACACCTGGCAGGCAAGCTCTTTCGGGTTGAAAAAAATACATATTCTGCATGCTTGTAAGCAAAAAAAAAAAAAAAGGCGGGGGGGGGGGCGCGGAGAGAGCTTGCTTAAGTTTGGTTTGGGCCAGCACAATCAGCTTTCATCTTGGTGGGTCAGTGTAGGAAATGCATCCAGTGTGGACATCCTCTTCATTGTGCTGAGTCAGCAGCCCTTAGTGATTGACAGCCAGCCCTAGGAATGCTGGGAAGAGTGAAAGAAATGGCCTAAAAGTGGCTTGCCATGTAGTATATGCAGTTGCATCTGAAGAAGCCTCCACATGCTTCCCCAGCTATACAGGCATACATGATAGATACCAGTGGTTCTCAACCAGAGGTGTGGGGCCCCCTGAGGGGCTGCGAGCAGGTTTCAGGGGAGCCGCCAAGCAGGGCCAGACTTGCTGAGGCTGAAGTCTGCATGGAGGTAAAGCGTGGGGCCCTGAGCCCTGCCACCTGGGGCTGAAGCAGAAGCCTGAGCAACTTAGCTTCACGGTGCCCCCTGTGGCATGGGGCCCTGAGCAATTGCCTCTCTTGCTTCCCTTTAACACCGGCCCCGGCTTTTAGATGCAGAAAACCAGTTGTTGTGGCACCGGTGGGCTGTGAAGTTTTTATAACATGTTTTGGGGGGGCCTCAGAAAGAAAAACGGTTGAGAACCCCTGGTATATACGAAGCTGAGGACAATTTAACATACAAGGGGAAATAGAGCGTGTCCGCTGCCTCTCAAGCACTTCTCTGACTCTTCATCTGCAGGGGCTGTTCCATTAGTTACCCACAATTATTCACTCCTCTTTCTTCTCGGATTCTGCTGGTTTCCCCATGTCCATCTCCACACGTGCAGAATTCTCCCTGGATGGAACGCATCCAACAATCCTGATTCCTGCTTCTCTCTCGGTGTCGGGAGCATAACATTTGTTGTTTCTCTGTTGTGCGTAGTTGGAAAATATATTTGCACCGCTCTCCCCTCTGTGAGCACTTCCCTTGTTAACTGGTTTGGTGTTGCATGGCCTTGTCTGGAGTTTACCCTCAGAACTGACTTGGTTGATTAGAGGCATCCATGAGACTCGTTATGGGGCTTTTTAAAACAAGTGCCCTAGTATATCTATACCCCTGGGGCTTCCCCTAAGGCTGATAGCACCTGGGCCATCCAGCTGACGCTTACTGAATCCTTGGCTTTGCACTTTCTGGGGAGCAAACATTGCAGTTTCGGGTTTTCCAAATCTGAATCGGCCTCATTCTCAGCCACGTTGGGCCATTCTAGGATATCGAACGTGTAGCAGAAATGCTGAAATCTTCGCTTTAGTCCCTCTAACTCACCCAATGCTATCTGGGTGCTTTCTGCAGACAGGTCTGTGATTGGTGCACAACAGTCCTGCCCATCAGAGAAAGTCGCAACCTATGTCTCCTCCTACCAACCACTAGTGCTCTGGTCCATTCCCACTCACTGTGCACTTCCGTCATTGAAATCTCTCCTGTGAGGGAGTGGGAAATTGGCAGGTGTTTAGTGACACCACAGGTTGGAAGCAGTCACTGCTGCCCCAGCTTGACTTGGATGAAAGAGAAGGCTATGTCGGAGGGAGATGGGGGAGGAGAGCTTTGCATTGGGTAACAGCTTTCCAGAAGATGTTATCATACACTAAGGTAGTGTATAGAGTTTGTCACTAGTCTTATGTTTCGCTGTGCACCTCCCAGCACATCCACAAATAAGCCATGATCATGACTGGATCCTTATGAACTATAGACAACATCTGCTAAAGAGAAACCTGTCCTGGGCCTGCTGGGGTTTGCTGAGCTAGAAGCTGCTCTTGCAAACATCACAATTAGTATATTATTTATTTTTCTCTCTAAAATCTACAAAATCCAGCCACTGAAACAATCCGATCTTATTAATATTGGTATCGGTACAGTCAGCTGTGTATGAAAATTGCATAACACAGATCTGCTGCTTCTTCCCTGCAGGCAGGTAATAAACATCACAGCAAAGGCAATGGGAATGTATAGTATCTAGAGAATGGATACTATGGCTACTATGCAGAGGAGAGTCCCACAGAGCAGGAGACAGGGGTGCATGGGCCACGAATCTACATACTGCATGAGGTACAGGCTGCACTGCCAGCAATAAACAGTGGGCTGGAGTGGAAAGCTGGTTAATCCTTATCAGTGTGAAAGTTTGAAATTTTTTTTTATAAAGAATGTAGGTCCAGTTTCCAACCTATCCTTGCTCTGTGGTCAGTGAAGTGGGGAAAAAGCCCTAGCTGGCAAGTCCTCTCCTCAGCTCCAGGAGAGGGTGTGCATCGCTCCATCTCTGGTATTTTGAAGGCATCCATTGTCCCCATCGGCAGGTGTGTAGCCACTGTGCGGTTGTCGAGCTCTTCACCTTTCCAGGAGGAAATCCATTATTCCACCTCTGTCCTAAACGGCCTTGGAAGGGGCTGAGAAGAGGCATGTTCTCCCTGGATGAGTTGGGTAAGGGTAGTTGAAGCAGCGTAGTAGCATGAGAGGTCACCCTGGTGGTGGTGGTCCAATAGTACCGGAAATGAAAGAGGTCCAGGAAATTTAGTCAGATGCTGAAGGGGTCCTTGGAGGAAAAGAGTTTGGGAGCCACTGGCTTAGATCGTCAGAAAGGAGGAGTGTTTCCCTGAAGAAACCATACCCCTTCAGTGAAGAGTTTCCACCTGCAAACATAACTGTTCACAAAGGTCAGGTGGACTTTAGCTGTCCATAGCTGTCTTCTGCTGGGGCTACCCATTCCTATGTTCCTGGCAGCTGGCTCTTTCACTTTCACACTGCTGCTTACCTGCTGCCATGGGCAAGTTCTTAGGAGAGCCTCCTCGTGGGAAAAGATCCCAAACCCAGTGCATGTCCATTCTTCAGAGAGCTTGCAACTTGCTTCTGCTGCATCTAGACTCATAAGCATTCCACTGAAATTACATATTGTAAGTGCCTGTAGGAGCTTCCTCAACCATGCCCTTGAGGTTTGTGGGTACTGGAGGCACTGCCCACCCTGCTGTGGATTGGCTGCCTTGCCAAAAAGACAAGGATTTATCATCTGAGACTGATGCTATAGTGGGGATCACATGAGCCATTGTCCACCGAAGAAATGGACAGCAGTTCAGACACAAGATAGCGTTGCTGGGGAGAAGATCACAAGGTGTTTAATCCTGTTCTTTAGGATCCTGATCCAAAGCGCATTGAAATCAATGGAAAGACTGTCATTGACTTGAGTAGGATTTGGATCAGGCTCTAGCAGAGAGACCCAGGACTGGAAGAGCAGGGGGTATTTTTGGCACCTCTGTAGAGTGCCTACCAGGCCTGGCCCCAGTGAGTGCTATATCAGGTTTTTGCATCACATGCTGCCTTCCAGCTTCCATGTCAAAAGACCTCATTCTTTTGAAATGAAAAACATAATAAAGGGCAGGATCTGTCATGCAGCTGAATAAACCATGGCTTTCCATGCTGCAATTCACCATAGGCATGTGTGTGTTCTCACTCTCTGTTGCTGACTCCTTGACTGTTTGATGAGTAGATAACCATATAAAAGGTCTGGTTACTTAATTATTGCAGAGTGACGTAAACTTGGTTAGGAAAACAAGCGTCAGTAATCATGGCTCCCTTAAGATGGTGTCTCTTTTGATTTAAAAAAAAAACAACAAAAGCTCGACCACCTCTCTTGAAGACCTTGGCCCCAGCTACATACAAAATGGCTCTTTGCTGCTAATTAATAAGGCTTAAATAGGTGTCAGTTCCCTCTAGCGTCCCCAAGGCACCTCCTGACGGGTTCTATTGATGAGTTACATTTGATTTAAGCACCTGTATTTAGGTGTAAGAAACAAGAAGTGAAAACCTTTTTAATTAATTCAATGGTCCTAACAGTCGCTTTTCTTGCAAGCAGGGTTGCTCGTGTTCTTCCATTACCTCCATCCCAGCTCCACTAACTCTGTGTGCTCTCCCTAGATTTTTTCCCCCCTCTGCCCGACTCTCACTTGAACTCTCTTCTTGCCACTCAAGCTGTTTCTGCTTCTCATCGGTTACTTTGTGGGTGCATCCTTTTCCTGAGCCACTAACTTGTAACGACCCTGTCTCAGATCCCAGTGAACAGGCATGCACATCACAAAACCCATCACCAGAACTGTCACCTTTATGGGCAAGAGAGAGGCCAAGGATTGGTCGGGCCATGGAGACGGATCTCCTTTCTTACCCTAGTGATGACCACTCCATGTTGAGAAGCAGTGTGGGGGAAACTTTGCCTTGCAATTGCTCATGTTGTATGCTTCCTATGGATAAGTAGAGGGTTTCATTCCCGATGCTTTCCATCTGGCACTGCTCCCCTCTTCCCCCACTCACACACTGAAATAGACATGGGGACACACTACAGTCCCCCCTGGGTGTTCTGTGGTTGTGTGGTGGTGGTAAACCTCAGGTCCCCAAGGCATCATTGATTTGCAGCAATATAGTCCAACCCAGGATCTCACCAGCAATCTCATGGGATAACATGATGACTGCAGTTAACATCAGGTACTCGTTGTGAGGTTATGGCCACCTGGGTCTTGGGGTTTTCTGGAGGAAGGGCTTGGAGATCCTCAGATTTGTGCAACTTGCAGTACTGCTCACAGCTCTTGGCACTCTACTGCGGGCTTGAAGATAAAACCCTTGTGTTATAAAATTTAGGGAGACAAAATACACTTTCCGATGATCAGTCGAGGATCAGTGGCAGAGCCAGCTTTGCAGCTGGGGGCAACAGGTCATTGGGTGCTCCCCCACACCAGCCTGACACTCCTGGAGCCCCTGCCTCTCCCACCCCATGAGCCGAACTCTCCCAGAACTCCTACCCCACCCTCCCTTCTTACCTGACCTTTCCTGGTGGTGAGCCCTCCACCCTTGGGTGGTTGATCTGCCCCACTTCCCAGACCCAGCTGGTTTCTGGAGCTGAGAGGAGCTGCCACCGTGGTCTTGGCAGCTGCTTCCAGCAGTGGGAGCAAAAGGGGAGGAATATCACAATCTGATTCCATTGTTAGTAGTTTGGGGACCTCTCGGGGCCCTGTTTCAGTGTCCTTTTTAGACAAGGAGAAATCTGAGGCTAATGTCTTTAATGCAAAGAGTTAAGTGAGTATAAGGCAGAGATTTAATAAACGAAGAGGAAGATGGCTAGCTAGCCTCGAGTGGTGTTTATTTCAGAACCTAACAGGATCTAGCTGACCCTAATTTACTTGCCTACAAATGGAAGGGTTTGGTTTGCGTGGAGACAACGTGAAGAAGCCCTGACTAGCACCTAGCTGAAGCCCTTGTTTGAAGCTGACAGTGTGTGGAAGTTCCTTGTGTTTGCCCCAACTAATTTTTCCAGCCTTCCCTTGGTCACAGCTTCCCACGTAGCCCCCTTCCCCTTTCAAAAACTTGTACTTGCTGACAGTACATTTCTGTCGAACTTTCATCTCTCCTCCATGTCTCCACCCTTGCCATGTCAGAGAGGAATGAGCGGAAATAATCATAGGACGTTCTCAAATAGCCTATTATCAACTGCAAAGTTACAGCTGTTCAAAAACATGTAAACCATCACTTATGTTAGTTCCTCTCACTGAGCCCCGGCATTATTTTAAGTCTCAGATTCCAAGCTTTTAATAGGAAAGCTATTGAGAGCCAGAGTGGTTCTGGTGAGCACTTGTGTGCACACTCTTAAGAACTTTAGGGTTTGATCCAAACCCTGTTGAAGTCAGTGGGAGCCTTTCCATTGGTTTGATGGGTTTTGGCTCAGGTTTTTAAAAAATAACGGGAATCTTTTTGGAAAATGCACCAGGGAAAAACAAGATGTGGAGTTGAGCTCTACTAGCCGCTTAGAGCAGAATGTCGACGAGTGGCTCGAATGAAACAAGTGCATTCGTTTAGTATTGCTACGGGGAAAACAAACTCAAATTAATCACACTCAGAGAACTGTGGTTACATGACGAGCTGGTGGGAAGAGGCCAGGAATGGAACTTCGGAATCCTGCCTCCCACTCTTCTGCTCTGACCACTTGCACAACACTTCACCATAGACTGCAGTATATAACACAGAATATGGTGTAAACTTTTGAGAGGTGTTGATTTTGTATTAGGATGGAAAATTACACGTGTCTTTAATTCCTAGTTCCGTTACTTTTAACATGACTGTAAAATAGACAAGTTGAAGTTTTGTGATTCCCGATGAAATTTGCACAGTTATCATTTTTGATAAGTGCCGGTTCTGGATTCTAAAAGTCAATCTGCTTCTTTCTGGGCTCATGCATCCTTGCCAGCAATAATTATTCTGTAGGCCAAACTCCACTACCTGAGGCAACCCTATTGTCTTCTTATTGGTGTCATAGAGTGCCTAGAGGCCCCGTTCAGAATCAGCCCCCCATTGTGCTTCACTCTGAGCAAACCCAAGAGCTAGGACGTGTAACTGAAGACCGAATTTCGCTCTGTATTTAGAACTTGGTTAAGCAGTTGTGTGCTGATGCATGATCCAGAATTGAATCTAGCTCAGGCCTTGGCTACACTTGCAAATTTGCAGCGCTGCAGCAGGGTGTGAAAACACACCCTCTCCAGCGCTGCAAATTGCGGCGCTGCAAAGCGCCAGTGTGGTCAAAGCCCCAGCGCTGGGAGCGCGGCTCCCAGCGCTGTACGTTATTCCCCACAGGGAGGTGGAGTACGGACTCTCCCAGCGCTGGCGCTTTGACTACACTTAGCGCTTCAAAGCTAACAAAGCTGCGCTGGTTCTGCAATGCTAACAAGAATAATATGTGGCAAATGTTTACTTTTTGGTGATAAATTAGCTAGATGTGACTGAGTACACACAAGGGGCAGAGCTGTTGAGTAATATGGTGCCATTTTAATAGTCACTTTTCATACTGAAACCACATTTATTATCTCTGTTTTAAAGAGGTTTCTGTTCATTTAAAAGTAGAACCCCCTCTGCAAAATATTTCATTGGACCAATTAACTACTTCTAATTCCCTGTGAAGTCTGAATAGCAGGTAAGATTAGTTGCTTACAAAGGAAATGCAGAATACTGAGTCAGCACTTGCACTGCTGATTAGTTATGAACACACAGAGCTTCCCCCCCCCCCCCAATTTATTTCTATTACAAAGAAAGTGGAGCTAGTCATTAGTGAAAAGAACCAGCATGGCATTATATTTACTACGTGTTTAGGAATAGCTCTCCCCTTTGATGTACTTGGGAATGCTTGAACTTCAGAAACTAGTGTGTGAGCATGTGGGGTATTTAGGTCATTGGTCATTTAATCCGTTCCTCAAGTGAGTCATTGTAAGGTAGAGTAACTGCTGGGAAAAGTTTCCCAGTGCCAATTAAAACAGTCTCCAAAGGTGTCGTGGACTTGTATTCTTCTAGAAAACCAGCGCTGAAAGGTTAGAAGCAGTTGCTTTGGAGCCATGAAGCCAGATCCCGAGCTGGTGTAAATCACCATAGCGCTACTGACTTCAATGGAGCTCCATCGATTTACACCAGCTGAGGATCTAGTCTTTTGTGCCTAGAACTTGCTAAACAGTTGCTGTTTAAAATCTAGGATTGCTCCATAAATGTCAATTTCAAATAAATAAATAAATTCCAGAAAAAATATGCAAAAACCCCCAAACTTCAAAGCGATCTTGGTTTTGAATCATTCTGTATGGGGTTTTTACATATACACTGCAGAACCGAAGCTGAAATTAATGAATTTTAGCCTCTACAATTCCCTTAGAGAAACTTCCCAAATGCAATCAGTTTTTTTAAAAATACATTAGGACATTCCTGTCTTTGGTTTTATTATTAATTAGTAACTGCTACTCGTGTTTTTTGCCAAAGAAAAGATCCAGTTTTCAACATACGCTAAGAATAAATAAATAAAAACGAATGAGAAAGCTAAAATATATCTTGGCTAAATGGCTTCAGGTGAAACCCAGTTCCTCACACATTGTAGCGGAAAGCTGACCACATCCTGGCTTAGGCAAAGTGTTGTCAGGAAAACAGGCTTTAGTAAACAAACGTGTCTGCCTTGATTGAAACAGCCTTTTGGCTCCCAGGATATCAGTTTAAAGGATTGCCTATGCTACCATATGTTTTGCTATTTCAGGGCTAGATTTTCACCTGTGAACGATGGTCCACGCTGGAGAGTTTGAGGACGAGCCCAGTGCAGTGGAAAGCCCCAGGAGGGATTCTGGCCAACTTAATCAGAATCCCTCCCTGGGAGCTTCCAGTTGTGCCACCTATTATGGAGTCATGCTGTCTCCCTTCCCAGGGCACCCAGCCACTCTGGACAGTGCCCCACCCCCTTCCAGGTTGCTGGCCTCTGCAGAGGAACTAGTAGGGAACAGTTCCTGCACTCACCCAGGCTTGGGCCAGGTCATTCTCTCTCTCTTCCCCCCCCCCCCCACAGGGTTGGGCACTGTGGAGCCCTGGATTTGATTTGGCACAATATCCTGGGTACAGTTACATGAGAACAGTTTAGAGAGCTCGAACAAAACGGCATCTCTCTCTTGCTCTCATCTTGTATGGTTACGCCCACACTCTGTCCTATTTATTATATTATTTATTATTATATTAGTCTTCAGTTTGTTTGTGCCCCTCTGAGCCCGGCAGAGCCCATCAGGGGTCATGGTGTGTAATGACTGGCACAGCACAAGACAAACACACAACATAAACACCTCCCCCCCTCTCCCCTGGTTTATGTTTATGTTCCTGACCCACTACAGTCTCCTTGCAGGGGAAAGGACTCCCCTACCCTCCTCCTCCTACCTTTGTTGTTGTCCAACATCAGCTGAGCTTTGAACTCCTTTTTCTTTTTTTTTTTTGATTTCACATCAAGGGAACATTTTTCTGTAGGAAAATGCCAGTTTGTTGAAAGCTAAATGTTTCATTGGAAACATGTTGATTTCAATGAAATTTAATTAAAAAATCCCCGACTCTAAATGGAGCATTCCCATAATGTTCTGTTCTGATCTTTTCGGAATGGCACATTTTGATTTTCTGTTTCAAAACAACTTTGTTTTTATTTATATTATACAATACAAAATTCTAAAAAGTTGGTATCAGAATGAAATGTTTTGATGTGAACATTTTTTTTTCAGAATTTCATTTTGTGGGAAGCTTTGACTTTTTTGTTCTGCTTTGGAATGGAAAAAAATTCAAAATCACATCGTTTTCTGCAAAATGGAAAATTCAGTTCCTGCCTGTCTGTATGGTCTTCCCTCACCATCGAGTCACTGTTGGCCTCACTCCACATGAGGCGCTCCAGGCATGCCATCCTGCCAATATTCCCGGAGGAGGCGAAGTCGCACATAAACGTCAAAGAGCTCTGAGCAGTCAGGCTGGCGTGTGGAGTCTTCCCGCCCCACCTGTCGGGCAAAGTGGCATGAGTCCTGACAGACAATACAGCCTCGATGTTCTACATCAACGGGCAAGAGGGAGCGTGATCATCGGCTCTCTGTCAGGAGGCGCTCCATCTGTAGGACTTCTACATTAGCCACAGAATCCACCTGGAAGCTTATCACCTTCCCGGCATCAAGAATATGCTGGCGGACCAGCTCAGCAGGGACTTCTCCTCTTGCCACAAGTGGTCGCTCCACCCGGAGGTAGTCTGCATGATCTTCCAAAGGTGGGGAACTCCCCAAGTGGACCTGATCGCCACCAGCCAGAACAGGAAATGCCACTGCTTCTGTTCTCGGCAAGATCTGAGCAAAGGCTCTCGCTCCGATGCCTTTCTCCTGTCATGGTCAGGGAGCCTGATGTATGAGTTCCCTCTGATTCCACTCATCAGCAGGGTCCTGGCAAAGATCAAGAGAGACAAAGCACAGGCTGTCGTGATTGCCCCAGCATGGTCTCACCAGCACTGGTTCAGTATGAGCTTGACAGTGGGTCCTTCCTGGCCCCTGCCGTCACAGGAGCCCGGTTGGCTCCTACACCCCAAACTCAAGTCACTCCACCTCTCAGTGTGGGTGCTGTGTGGCTGAACCTGGAGGAGCGGACCTGTTCAGAAGGAGTCCAACAGGTCCTCCTGGGAAGTACGAAGCCCTCAACCAGACTGACTTACCTGGGCAAGTGGACGAGGTTTTCCCGCTGGGCGTCCGAGCGTGGCACCTCTCCCTTGCGTTCTTCCATACAGGCTGTCCTGGACTACATGCTCCATTTGAGGAACCAGGGCCTGGCACACTATTCCATTAGAGTGCATCTTGTGGCCATCTGTGTTTTCACCCACCAATCCAAGGACAGATGGTGTTTTCCCATGACATGACGGTCAGATTCTTGAGAGGGCTCAAGAGACTCTTCCCGCAGATACAGGCTCCTGTCCAACAGTGGGATCTTAACTTGGTCCTCTCTAGGCTCACCGACCCACCCTTTGAACCGCTGGGTTCCTGCTCCTTTTCCCACATGTCATGGAAGGTCGCATTCCTGGTGGCAGTGATGTCGGCGAGACGGGTCTCTGTAATTAAAGCCTTGACCTCAGAACCGCCGTATACTGTTTTCTACAAAGACAAAGTTCAGCTGTAGCCCTACCCGTCCTTCCTGCCAAAGGTTGTGTCTACCTTCCATAGGAACCAGGACATCTTCCTCCCAGTGTTCTGTCCCAAACCGCACAAGACCAGGAGGAGAGGCGTCTTCATGTACTGGATGTCCAAAGGGCCTTGGCTTTTTACTTAGAACATACCAAACCGTTCCGTAACTCGACTCAGCTCTTCATTGCTACAGCTGACAGGATAAAGGGCCTTCCAGTGTCCTCACAGAGGATTTCCAATTGGGTCACCTCGTGCATAAGGACCTGTTACAACCTGGCAGGAGTTCTGCCGCTGCCAATTGTCAGAGCCTACTTGACGAGAGCTCGGGTGTCCTTTGCAGCCTTCCTGGCGCACATCCCTATCCAGGACGTCTGAGCCGCAACGTGTTCCTCGGTCCACACGTTTACCTCTCGTGACGCCATCACTCAGCAGCCCTGAGACGACACTGGGTTCAGCAGGGCTGTGTTGCAATCTACGCATCCATGAACTCCTACCCGCATCTAAGGGTCCTGCTTTAGAGTCACCTAATATGGAATGGACGTGAGCAAGCACTTGAAGAAAAGACAGTTACCTTTTCCACAACCATCCCTCCTTCCCCACTGAGTTTCAGGCAAGAAGGAACTGAGGGTAGGGAGGAGCTGGCAGCACCCCTTATACTGCATCATGTGGGCACCACTCCAGAGGGCACCAGAGCTGGTCCCCTATGGATACTGCTAAGGGAAAAACTTCTGGCACTGGAGCATGTGGCGAGTGCACACACCTAATATGGAATGGACATGAGTAACACATCTCAGTGAACACCAGTTACAGAAAAGGTAACTGTCTGTGTAGAGTTACCTGTGGCCAAAACTCAGTGATTCCTTTCCAATAAGCTAGCAAGGATGGACCTTTTGCCTTTGTGGCAATTCAGTGATTTAGCAGACTTTACCCAGGTGAATGGAACTCAGAAAGGCCCAGATTCTAATCTCAGATAAGCAGTACATGGATCAGTGTGTTTTAGACCAGTGGTTCTCAACCTTTCTGGGAACATTCGCTTAGCCTCATGCAATCGGGCTATGATTAGGAGACGGCTTGGAAAGCAGATTGGGCTAAACAAGACTTAAAAAATAAGTGCTTTTGTGATGGATCCGACACAGAAGATTCCTGGGTTTGACCTTCGTTGGTCAACTCTGAACGAAATCCGAACCAACCAGGATAGATGCAGACATCTAAGGTACAAATGGAAAATCAAGGATTCTCTGGCATGCGAGTGTGGCTCCCCACGACAGACCATCAAACATATCCCCACCTACTGCCCAATTTATAAATATGAAGGAGACATCACTGCAATACATTCTGCTACTCCTGATGTAACCATCTGGCTCCATCAACTTCAGGTGAAATTGTAGTTGCTGTTCTACACCAGCCTTATGAAAGAAGATTCTTGCTCTATGGAAATATACTGGGAATGTATTGACTTGTGACCCAGATGGGCCAAAGAATGAAGGCAAACATTCAGTTTACTTTTCTAAGTCAATATTGTGGAAGATCGCCATGTCTCTCTGGGACTAAAGGAATCTTTCCTATGTTATTTACTTGCTTTTATCACATTAAAATCTTCCTTTCTCATTTCCCAAGACTGCAAGTTTTGTAGGGGACAAGTTGCAATAGAAGAGTAGTGCTGGCTCTGCCCTCATAATTTGTGTTAAGATGTGTTTTTATTTATTTGTTTGTAGAGGTAACATGGATAAACCATCTTGGGTGAAATCCTGGCTCCCGTTGACGTCAGTTGCAAAACTCCCATTGAGTTCAGTGAAGCACAGATTTCACCCTCTGTTTCAGAAATTAGAGTTGCTACTAGATTGTTAAATTATTGGTGCGTGTCAAACAGAATATGCTTGACATTAACATTTTTCCTGTGTTCAAAACCCACAAAGGTTAAAAAACATGCATAACCATGAGCTTCTGAGTCTAAAAATTATGCTAAGTGTAACATTGTTAGAAATAATAACATCCCTGGAGATAAACCTAAAATAATAGACTCAGCCATGTAATTTTCACTTTAAGCTAAAAATAGCCTAAATGGTGGTTTAAGCTAAGCCATAATTATCAAGCTGCTGAAGCTGGTTTTGGTTCATCAGAACTAGAAATTTATGCTGCATTTAGGTTTTGAATATTTGAATCCCAAAACTGCAGAGAAGCAAAGGCAGGGGAATGAGAACTGAATATAAAAACAAACAGGCGACTCTGATTTGTAGAGTAATGTTGCATATTGGGAGTCCAACATCATGATCGGAAACAATGGCCATCTGGCTGTGTCCAGCAAGCTGGAAGCTTGTACAATAAGATGCTCTTCTCCTAAGGAATAAACTGATAATCAACTGAAATTTCAGATATCAACTTGCAGTTGGCAATTCTGAACCTAATGCTGATGACTGCCACTTTGCTAGCTGAGTGACACTTGACATCACGTGAGGCACCGTTTGCAAAAATCCGTAAACCAATTCCCATCCCATTTTAAGATGGGTTTAGAAACCAAAGGAAGGACATTAAGATTTGAAAATGTTACTTATCAAATCTTATCAAAACAGGCTGGAACTTGTTCTCTCTCCTACATTGGGTGGTAACGTGGCCTAGTAGTTTGAGGATGGGATTGGAAATCAGGATTTCTGGTGTCTGTGCATGGTTCTGCCACTGACTTGTTGTATAAACCTGAGCTAGTCACTTATCCTCTCTTTTGCTTGAGTTTTCCCTCTTATAAAACACTGTTAATAATACATGGCCTCACAGGTGCATGGTGGGGGAAAAGTTTTTGTGAAGCCCTTTTGAGATCCTCAGGTGAGCGATATTTTAATTTCTCAGTTGTGGGTGTAAATATGTGTAAATGTGCATTATTTGTTTAGATGCACTACCATGGGCCAAATGTTGTTCACATTTACATTGGGTTGGGGCAGGGATTGTGTCTTTGGATGCGTTTGTACAGCACTTAGCAAAATGGGGCCCTGATTCTGGGGGGGGGCATCGAAGGGTTGCTGAAATAGTGATATTTAATAATACTGTAAATTTGGAGTAACCCCTTTTATGTCAGTGGAGTTACTCCAGATTTGAACTGGCACAAGAGCAGAATTTGGTTCCATGTTTAGTAATAATTGTACTTCGGTATTTGTTGACCTTACTCAACATGGTTTTAGTTAACCTCATTCACTAGTTTTGGGCAAGTAGTACAAAGTTTTCCACAATACTCCCTTTGATATTCTGTACTTCAGCCAGGTTACATCCTTTCTGAGCGTTTGCTTTCTGTGAACCCTTGAATGACTGAGTTTTATGGGGAAGCACATTTCAGGTTGCATGACCATGCCCAGAAACCACTTTTTGCATCCGTGTGTGTAAGAATTCAGCCAGATGTACTTATGGGTTCATCTAATCAGGGAACAGTTGCAGTTCCATATAACTTCTCAGCGCTATCTCTCCACTAAAAATCACTGGTGGATTTAGGATATTTCTAGCAGACCCTATAGTGAAGTGTTTGCCATCAATCCATGGAGCAAAACAATTTTTTACAAAAATTTGCAACTAAAATAGGTAAATTCAAGGAATTTGCTTGTGACATAGAAGGTAACTGCATTGGATAAATTATTAATTGTGCATTATTTGATCAGTTCTACTTTCCAGTGTGTTCCCCATAAGATAATCAGAGTCCCATTGTCAGGTGCAATGGGAAATGACAAACCCGCAGTATGGCTTTATCTATGTGGTTTTTGTTTTTTTTAACCGAACAGCATGGGGATGAGCCATGACGATGATCATTTGTCCTGCGCAGGAAGATCTCACATAATGTCTGGAGAATGGGTGAAGGGCAGGAACCCCAGTGACCTTTCTTGGTCTTCCTGCAGCCGTGACGACCTTGAAAACTTCCTAAAGTAAGAACGTGATGAACAGTGAAAACCCTGTATCTCAAAGAATTGGGATCGTATTTGAAATTCAAACCCAAAGCAACGTCAGGGGAGGGCGGTGCACAATCGCTGTATGGAAGGCTGAACGTGTCTCCTTTGTAGTATACTGGCAGAGATGCAGAAAACTGATCCTCCCCAAATTTCAGCACACTGATAGCTTCTTGAAAAGAATCCCAGTTCACTTCCACTTTAGGAATGAATCCTGCAATGACAGGACTCCGTTAGGTTGTACAGGAGGAGGTGCCCTTAAAAAAAACAACAACAACAACAACAACAACAAAAACAACCACACCCCACCCTATTTGAGAGGTTCTGCCAGCCTGCCCTGGTAGAACAATTCGTTTTACAAAAGCCGGAGAGAACTCATTTCCCAGGGAGTTAATTCTGTGTCATTCTCTCTTCTCTAAGTGAGCATTAACTTAAACAGTTCACGTGAATGCCTTTTCTACAGCATCCAGTGTTTTTAGTTTACCCTCTTTAGCAATTCAGAAAGAATGTAAGGCAAGCTGACTACTAGCTCATAGAGCATCATTCACCGGAACAAACACCAGAGTGTGCTGGACCCACTTGACTATCAGAGATGCAACCTCTGTACAGAGCAATGAGTTTAGCAGTGATCAAAGGAAGAGGGAGAGGGGAAAAAAGAGGTTAAAGAGTCTATCCAGAAAATGAGACTCCAGTAATGTTATGTTAAAGGGGGACACTGTCAAGATAAAAACAAGGGTCTGATTCTGTACTCTGAGTCTGTCAGCTCCTAAACTACTTCGTAGTGACCCTCATATACATGGTCCAGTATCTTTCCTGCCTTCCATTAGTTTTAAAAAAACCTTCCAAGATGCTATTGGTCACAGTTTCAGAGTTAATTGCACTTTTGACACACACCCCTACTCTTCCACAAGGGCACCCACCTAAGGTTTCAGGCTCTGAGCCATCACCTCTCTGGGCGAAGATCTGCATCTCTCTCCCTGCAAACGGGTTTAGGCTTGTAGTCCCTCTGCACCTCACTGATTTCCCCAGCAGCTCTGACCAGGGGCCAGCATCCAGAGGTTACAACAGTGCACACCAGTTACCAACCAGCCTTCGCAAAGCAAAGTGTATTAGAGAGAAAATGTACAAAAAATAATAAACGGACCTACACCCAGGCTAAAAGCTTACCAGAGGTGACCCCGAGCTCCAACATAGGGCTCTGGGGGCTGGCTGTCTTTCAAAGCCCTCAGCTGGGTTTGCGCTGGGTTACCAGTTCATGTCGGGTTTCAGATCAAAAACCATAACAAGTCTGGGACAGTCCAGCTATTTCTGTATAGTCTCGGCCTTTGATCTGTGGCCTCCTGTAATAGGCAATCACCAGTCAGTGGCTCTCTCCTCAGGGCAAACTTCAAAAGGTTTGGTTTTTGCATAACCGGTATTGTGGAATTCGCATTAACCACCCTTAGGGCATTCTCCAGGAAACCCACTTAACACTCACCTCTCAGAGGTCTGCCTCTCTGGCACTTCACAGTATATTAGAGAGAGAGTCCTGGGGCCAACACAACTACAACACAACTGCACACAACATTTCCTTATAGTCATTTGAACACGGTACATTTCCCAGGTCTCACATCTGTCCCACTGTTCGCTCTGCATATTGAGTAATGCCTCAAAAATACCACTGCATGACCTCACTCATGCATCTCCAGTCTCCACCTGCCCATAATAGCAACCTGACCAGAAATATCTGCAAGTCAGAATCTTTGCTTAAGAAAGGATATTTCTGGGTGGAAATCTCTCAAAAATAAGCAGTTAAAAATACCAACCATTTAGACAAAGAGACCATAATCTCAAGTGAAAGGGAAGGAGCCACCTTCTCTGGGCAAGTGATCTACCAGCCCAGTTCCAAAGTTCCTCCCCTTAAAGGTGTGTGTAACTCTCGTACTCTTTAGGTCCAAGGTGAGCACCTGTTTGCTGGTAACAGACCCCCGAAGCCAGTATGCCCTGCGGCTTCCTCACAAGCTGCCAGGGATGCACTACAGCGCCGATGAACAGTGCCAGATCCTATTCGGGACCAATGCCACTTTCTGTAAGAATATGGAGGTAAGGCTTCTCCTGGGTCCCAAGGGCGTGAGGGTGGGTAATGGAAACAAAGCTGTCAATTGAGAATAGAAAGGTTCCCTACCTCCAATTGAAATACACCGTGGGATTTTCAACCGTGCTCAGCGTTGGCCTAACCTGCTCTGGTTGAAATCAACAGTAAAACTTCCACTGACTCAGATGAAATAACAGAGCTAGGCCAACGCTGAGCACTTTTGAAAACCCCACCCACACTGATAAAGCTAAAATCCTAGTTCCAGGTCCTGAGGTCCTTATTGAGTTTGTATTCAGTTTTCACTTGGGCAAAACTCCCACGGAAGTCAGAGTGCCAGAATACTGAGCAAGAGGCTGTTCTCATGATATTTCCGGCCCATCTGGAATTGGGATGTAGCAGAAGTCTCACGAGCGAGCCTCTTCCCACAAGACTTCCCAGCTCTGCAGACTAGAGAGGTTTAGATCATTTGGGTTCGAACCCTGACTCCAAACTATTTCAGGGCTGCTGATAGGAGCCACCTCTGACTAATGTGAAGCAATATTCATGTATGAACCAATTGACCAACCAATAGGAGCTCTGGTCTTGTGCTGTATCTGCTGGGGAGGCTGTGTGAGCCAGTAGTTAGTGGATGGGACTGGGAGTCAGGATTCATGGGTTCTGTTCTCAGCGCTGCCACTAACTCTCTGTATCATCATGAGCAAGACACTTACCCTAACTGCACCCCTATTCTAGGTAGGGATTATGATTGCACATGTGTGGCTATGTGCTAGGATAGCTACAGATGGAAAGTGCTAAGCATTGTTATCAAATTGATGATTTTATCACCAGAACCATTTAGTGGCATTTTACCCTACGTTATGTTCTACAAAGCCCTAGTTTAGGTGGCAAGAGTGAATCATGCATTACCCTCTTGTAACTAGGCAATATTTAAAAAAAAAAAATTGTTTTGGTAAATCATTTCCTCCTCTCCCCTCCCCTGTCCTGTCCCCTCCACGTCTAAAAATGTCTGGCACTTTAATCTTATAAAAAAAAAAAGAAAATAATAATCAATTATAACTGAAGTTTCCAAAAGCCAAATGAATAAAGCTGTCGAACACATGCAAGTGCTGGGAAAGAACTCTGAGTTTCACATTTGCTGTTTTGTTTACTTTGGATCTGGCAACTAAGTAACACAGAACATGAAAACAATGAGAAACAAATCTGGGTAGGTTGTGTTTTTTGGATCAACCAGGGAAACACAGGCCATCCGGACTACTGGACTGGAAGCAAGCTTTTAAAATGTGCATCCTTAAAGAGTACCCCAGGTATAGTCAGGAAGATGCAGGTACCTCCAAATGAACAGATACCATGCTGCTTACCCAGCTTTTGGTAGATATTTGCTATGTGCATTGTTACAGAAAAGAACTGTCATTCCTGGAGGTTTCACCCCCACTAGGAAGTGCAATTTGACTGCTAACTAGTCTGCATTTCTCATGTTGAAATAGCATATCCAGAAATACAGTGTTCTTGAAACTCCTCATTCAGAGCATGTTTGTCAGTGTACCAAACCAGCCGGCAGTATTTTCTGTTAGCCACAGGTAGTGTTGGTCCTTTGGGATCTTTACTAGTCTTAGTGCTTGAAATCTTTAGAAAAGAAGAAAAGAAACCTTAGTACATATTTGGAAGGACTTTAGAATAGAATAATTTCTGCTGAGAAGTCTATACAAGCTTTGGCTGAATAAAGGAAGTTGCAAACACTAGTTAGCTTAATTATGTAGATGTAGGTATTTCTGATCACGAATGTAGGGTGGGAGTGCTTCAGAGTTCAACGTTGATGTTCTGTGAAAATATTTGCCATTAACTTTACACATCATTAAACCATGGTAATATTTGCATGCTGTTCAGCGGCTGTGAGTTGGTGTTTGCCTGCAGTGAAACTAAGTTCGTTATAGGAAATGGTCAGCTTTAATTTTTTAATCCTGGAAGGTTTTGTTACGTTCACCTTCGTCTTTCTCGTGCCTCATCAACAGAATGCTTGTACTGTAAGTCTCTAAGCTGTCTGCGGAAATATGAACCAAAAAAAATTGGCACCGGTCGTTGGCATTAGTTATAGAAATTATTGGCAAACGTAGCTGTCTCCTCTTCTAGCCAATGGTAATGTGGTATTTTTAATTCAATAAAGTATTATTAAAAAATCCAAATGTACAAGTAATAAACATTTGACAGTAAATATTTGTTACAAAAAGGAAATAAACTTCAGGAAATTAGCCTGCTCAATCTTTTTATGACTACACGCGTCTTCTGTCTACATTCCTATTTAATAGAGAGCTCTATTATGACATTTCAGAAAGAGATAGCTGAGCTCCAGAATTATGTTGGGCAAACTAGAAGACCTACATTCAAAAATTCCCCATGATCAGGAAAATTTCCAGAGGACAGTAGATGAATCCAGAATCTAACCATCTTTAGGAAAGGCTGCAAAATCTTCCTGTTTGATGAAGCTTTCTGCATGAGAGGCATTCAGGTCCTATAGTAAAGAG
Source organism: Mauremys reevesii (assembly GCF_016161935.1). NCBI lineage: Eukaryota > Metazoa > Chordata > Testudines > Geoemydidae > Mauremys > Mauremys reevesii. The sequence continues at coordinate 8,175,181 of NC_052632.1, forward strand.
TAAGAATATAAGTATCGACAATAGTTACACAGAGCCTTGGAACATTCCAGCCCGCCTGTATCACTTTGATTTGTCCCCTTTTCTTCCCCCCTTCCCCAAATACCTTCCAAACTCTATATCTGGGGCAGCAGAGGTAATGTTACTCCCAAGCCCTGCCAACAACCCAAGCTGCACTGACCAGAGAGGCCAAAACAAAACTCCACTCAAAATAGATCTTCCTGCTGCGGTTGTCCTGCTTCCTTCGTGTGCGCTTTGTTCAGCAGTGAAACAGTGGACAAAGTTTACAGTCCTATGCTGCCATCATTAGACTTCAGACTCCATGGCCTATTAAAATAAAATGTAGCAGCTCACCGTTCTTTCATAGCTATTGTTTCTGCTGTCTACAGACTTTGGCAGTCAGCCTGGCATCAGTTTGAATTTTTAAGATTTTTTTTGGTAACCATGTGTGTTAAAGGCTTGGGCACCTGTCTCCCTTAGGCACGCTTGATAATCTCTGTCTTAATTTATTGTTCTAATGAAAGATTCTGGCGTGCACACTGGCAGTCTCTAGCAATAAGAATGTTTGCCAAACCACCATGAACTGCTCTGAGCTCTCCGCAGAAATCACAGCACAAAAACGAAGGATCGTGAGGGAGCCACTTTGGGTATGTCCACACGGCAGCATGTCTCACAGCCTGGGTCAACTGACTTCGGCTTGCACTGCTGAGCTAAAAATAGCAGAGCAGATGTTCCTGCTTAGGCTGCAGCCTGGGTCCAAGAGCCTCCCTTCTCTCTGCGTTTCAGAGCCTGGGTTATAGCCTGCGACCGAACGTCTACACTACTATTTTGAGCCCGCAGCGCAATCCTGAGTCAGCTGATTTGAACTCTGAGACTCACTGCCACAGCTCTTTCTTTCCCCATGTAGACGTACCCTCCATAGCTATGTCTGAGTTACATAGCTCCAATCCATTTGTAAATGCCAGGAGAGTTATGGGGAAGTCTGTTTACCTGGTGCTCTGCATTGACCCTTCTTTCTGTAAAGTCTGAACATTGTCAGGGTATGCGCTGCACAGAATCAGCTGAGAGCTGTGTCCAGGGCCCCAGGGTGAAATCCTAACTCCAGAGAAGTCAAAGGGAACTTTGCCGTTGACTTCAACAGGGCCAGGATTTCACCCCAGATGTTTTCAGGAGTTACTAACAGAATAATCCCTAATTAGCCCCAGCAAGGCTGGGTTCTGACATCAATCAAATCTAGTTCTGGAATTTGTCATGGCCCTGGGACTGATTCTCATTTCACTTACATTGGTGTAAACCAGAAGTAACTCAGTTGAAGTTAATGGAATAACACTGCTGTAAAACTAGTGTGAGATCAGAATCAAGCCCTTATTTCTAGCATAGTGCTGCTTGATGGAAGGACATGGCCCATCTAGAATCTGGCATGGTAATGCCTGTTTTATAGGAATAAAGCTACTGTCATATTACCAAATATCGAACTGATTGCGTGAGTGTGTGAAAAGTGGGCCTGTGGGGATGACAGTGTTGCTCTGAATATCCCTGATGTGCAATAGGAGATAAATAGGAGTCCACCTTTTAAAACTCATTGTCTCATCCACCCAGGCATTGGTACCTTACGATATTGTGTTCTGGCCACCTACATCCCAGGTTTTGCAAGGCATTTGACAGTCTGGCCTGACTGGCCACTATTTCCCAGATGCGCTACCATGCTTGTAAGTCTAGTATTATTAGGGGTAGAAGGCCCTGTGCAGAAGACCAGGAAAAAGCAGAGGTGTTCCTCAAACCCTATATAAGCTGTCAATATAGGATTTAAGTTGTGAATAGGCCTTGTGCTTTTTTCTTTATTATGCTGTCCACAAAACCCATCGTGGCTGCATCTCTCACAGTTGAGATAAAGTGTCTGTACCAGAAACACGTTGTTCACAAACTCATGTGAAAATACACTTGTGTGTTTAATCATGAGCCCTGGGTTTATTTTTCAAGCTGGCATGCCTACTGACAGAGGCTTTTGGGCTGACATTATATTTATGGAAAAAATGTGATTTGTATCTCTTATATCCAGTGTTTGGCTTTCCGTTTCGTATGCCTTTTGGCTTATTTATTATTAACGCATTTTTGCGGGTTTTTACATAACCATTATCTTTCAGTATTGTTTTGAGTCAAAACTGTGCTTAGACTAAAATGGCATGTAGCGATTAACATTGCTACAAAGAGATTTTCTGCTTAACAAGGGATGCTGTTAACTCAAATGTAGCCCAGAATTGAGATTTTGAGTAAACAAGCTTTTAGAAAATCTGAGACCTGTAGGAACGGTGCCATCATTTTCCTTAAATTGCAGTTGCTTTTAAACAAATAACTTTAATCTCCAGCATCCACAATCGAAACATTGCAGCACTGAGAACCTGAGAATGAAAATGATTGTAAGCAAAAATAAAACTGACTAGCCCGTTTCCATTGTCGAGCTGTACAAAATGGAAACAAAAAAAGTAAAGGAAAAGCACAAATAGTGTCAGTAAGTTGGATCTTAATCCTTTCAGCTTTCGTAATCAAAGGCTTGTTGGGAAACTTAGGTAAGCATATTTGTGACACATCAGTGGGACTATCTGTGGTCCTTATCCTGTGAGGAGATCTATGGGATTGAACCCCCTGCTCCGTGTGGTTGCAGAGTGTGCCTGAGGAAAGTCAAATGCAAGATCAAGACTCATGTTAGTAAATACTACGGTACGTGGTGAGTACCAGTTAAAAACTCATACTAAGATTGTAAGCCAATTGTATCTCTGCAATAGCAGGCTACAAATCAGCCTCTGTACAGGCTGGGATTGTGTCTACAGATGTGTCTGTAAAATACATATATACTGTGGGTATGGTATAAATTATAATAGTAATAATAATTATTAATAGCACTGCAGTAAAGGATGGGATTGGTTTTGTTAAAATGTGCAGGCTACATGCTTGGCAATTGCAAAGTAAAATGAGAAGATTTTCGTTTTTAAAAGTAAAGTTAATAATTTACCTAATTGCCCTCCTATATTTTATAGTTTTCCTAACGTGAGTTGTTAAAAGCGCAACCGTTTTCATGTTGCCTGTTTTATATGAAACAGAAGCGTCCTATTTCACGGCTTCTGTACGTTGCAAGACAGACCGTTTCCCCCCCTTCTTTTTGGTGGAAATACTTTGGGTTTAAAAAAAAGTGAGAGAGAAGCAGAATGCCTGCACTGCACTGCACAGCCCAGTTTACGATTATTGGAATGCTTCAGAAATTTCTGTACGTGTTTCATTTTGGAAGTCTGTCAAAACACATTCTGGTGCAGTGGTTTTAAAATATCTATATATATAAAAAGAGAGGAGAACCAAAATCAAATTATAAAAATACAATGTGTCAATTTAAGAATATAAAAAAAAAACTCTTAAAAATAATAGAGGCGCATATTAAGAATCAAGCACTCGAGAGTTTGGAAATCCTTCATTTTCTTATTAAGACATAAGGTTGGGTGTCGGGGTGGGGGAGAGGATTAGTGTAGCCTTGTGATGTGGCATCTACAGCTGAAGTATGAACTTCAACTAAATTAGCCAGAATGCTATTGAATGTCAGCCTGCAAACACAGTATAACAAGCCTGCTCAGACCTCTCCCATCAGCCTCTGGGTACTTCCCATCTGCAAAAGACTTCAAGAGAAAACTCCCAGAATCTTCCCAACCACATCTGAACATAGATACATACACACACTATTTATTTTTACTAGCCTTTTTCTCATTTCCCATGGCCAAGAAACTTGATCTGCGACTTCACTCTTTTAATTTCCCAGCTTTTAAGGGATGTTTGACAGACAACATTGCCTCTTAAAAAATAATAATAATAACCATAATAAAAACCCTTGTACACTGTCTATACTGAACGCAGAGCCTAAGTGATTTTAGAGCCCAATACCGAAAGGTTCTGGGTGCCCAGCGCTTCCATTGAAACATGTGGGAGGTGAAGTCTCTGGGTGTCTTGCAAGCCTGGGGCCATAGGCTTTGTGGCAGGGTTGCGAAAGCAGCATTAAAGTGGGAGCTGTCAGGTTGGCTGAGTGTGCCTAAGGAAAGTCAAATGCAAGATCAAGACTCATGTTAGTAAATACTACGGTACATGGTGAGTACCAGTTAAAAACTCATACTAAGATTGTAAGCCAATTTTATCTCTGCAATAGCAGGCTACAAATCAGCCTATGTACAGGCTGGGATTGTGTCTACAGATGTGTCTGTAAAATGCATATATACTGTGGGTATGGTATAAATTATAATAGTAATAATAATTATTAATAGCACTGCAGTAAAGGATGGGATTGGTTTTGTTAAAATGTGCAGCCTACATGCTTGGCAATTGCAAAGTAAAATGAGAAGATTTTCTTTTTTAAAAGTAAAGTTAATAATTTACCTAATTGCCCTCCTATATTTTATAGTTTTCCTAACGTGAGTTGTTAAAAGCGCAACCGTTTTCATGTTGCCTGTTTTATATGAAACAGAAGCGTCCTATTTCACGGCTTCTGTACGTTGCAAGACAGACCGTTTTCCCCCCCCTACCTGCTGCCCTGTGAACAGACTGTGCCATGGGCAGGTTTGTGCTGCACAGGATACGGGCGCCGGAGTGAGCCGATATGAAAGCGCAGCCCGTGCCGCTGGCCCTGCCCTAGAATGCTGCCCGGGCTGTTCGAAAGCCTCAGGCTTTGAGTCCCTGACCTGTAGCTGACGGGTCTTCAGAAAGTGCTGAGCCGCCACATCAAAACCAGGCCCCTTTAAGGTGTTTCAGGGCGAGCACCCAAAATCACTAGTCACTTCTGGAAATCTTGATTGTGCAGGTCTCTTACGTGGTATAGAAGGACAAGCGCAGTTCTCGATGACTACTGCTAATCAGGGGCCCAGTCATGCAACCTTTGCATATCCAAGTAGTCTTCAGTCACATGGGTGGATTTAAGGTACATCTGCTCTGCAAAAAAAAAAAAAAACTCTTCGCAGTGAGTCTCCGAGCCCGGGTCAGCTGCCTTGGGCTCCTAGAGCTCACACTGAGAGTCTAAAAATAGCCGTGTAGACGTTCCTGCTTGGGGTGGAGCCTGGGTTCTGACACCTGGCCAGGGGGAGGGTCTCAGAGCCCAGCCTTCAGCCTGAGCCTGAGCATTCACACTGCTATTCTTAGCGCTGTAGCATGAGCCCTACAAGCCTGAGTCAGTTGACCTGGGCTCTGAGACTCACTGCAGTGGTTTTTGCTCTGTAGACGTATCCTTATTGACTTTGCTGGGATTACTGTGGCTAATAAGGCCTGGGCCAAATTAAAGGGGTAACCAGGTGGTGTGGTGCTACCCATGGAAACAGGATCTCAGCCAACCTCGGGAGCCATGAAAAGGCTTAGGTGAGAAGGTTAGCCGGTTACAGTTACAGCTTTGTCTGCTAGAAGTGTATTCTACTTGCTTTGCTCGATGTCACCTCAATTTTTACCTTTGTTAATCAACGTATAGTTGTTCTTACTATAAATAGTTTACAGTGCTGCATTGTTGTATGCGAGCTGCTACTCAGCTGACTCACACAAGCTGGTGGGTGTGCACTATTCCCTTGGGATTAGTGAGCCTGCTAATTACTGGGAGTGTCCAGTGACTGGGGCTGGACACTACAGGAGGAGGCGTCTGAGGAGTTTGGGGACAGGGGTACACCAAGTGTGTGCCTGCCGGGCAAAGTAGTGGCTGGCAGAGCCCAGAGCAGAGTTTTTGACTGGCTGAAGGGCTGGCAGGGTCAGGGAGCTGACACACAAGACTCCCTCTCACTGAGGCAGAGGTGTCGCTTGCTGACTCTCGGTCCTGGACACCCCGAGAAAGTGTCGCACAGCTGTGTGCAGGCCTTTGGAATGCTGCAGCTACAGTCGCTAAGATGTTATGATGATGAAGAGCCCTGGGCTGATCTTGCTGTCCTGTAGAATTACTGCTATTAAAAAGTGACTTGATTGAAGATGAAAGCTAGTTTCATTCGTATCTTGGGATCGGTACGTACAACAGCTGAATATTTATGTGGAGAGTGTGGCATGGCCATCTAGTTACTGTTTGAAGACCTGGTGGGTTTTTTTGTCTTTTCTCTCTTAAAAAGACCAATCCCCTGCTCAGAGCAGGACCAATCCCCAGACAGATTTTTTGCCCCTGATCTCTAAATGGCCCACTCAAGGATTGAACTCACAACCCTGAGTTTAGCAGGCCAATGCTCAAGCTACTGAGCTGTCCCTTCCCCCTAGAAGAAAGAGCAGCTCTCATGGGAAGGGCTTTTATTCTTGAGTTTTGGTTATTGGGAACAGAGAAGCCCTTGGTATCACTCCATGTATCCATGGAGCCCAGTATATTTCATATGGCTTCCACATGTTACTAGCCAGATAAATACACGTAAAGTCATCTAATGCCGAAGACTGAGCCTCAGCATGATCCACTTCATGTTCGCAGCATTTGTTATGTTTTCCCTGATAAAGAGCATTAAAAAAAAAAAGTCTAGGAAACAACTTTGTTGAATTCAGACATTTCTGCAACTGAAATTATAGCACTGGAAAGCAGTTAACTCAAGGATTCTTTCTTCTTGAACTAAATTAATCCCTTGGATTTGGACACTTTCTGAATGTTTGGTTATTCACCACTCGCTCACACAGGTGTTAATCAAGCTATAACTCCATTGAAATCAATGGAATTACAGGGGTGTAAAATGAGTCTAGGAGGAGAATCAGCTATAGACTTGGTTGTCAGAGCCGGGCACTTTGTATGCTAAAAGGACAGCATGTGGGTGTACTTTGAAATGTACTGGAGAAATAGATAATCGTTAAATAGTGAAAATTACGAGGTTTCTTTTTTAAGACTTTTTCTGGTGATATCTCAGGGATTCTGTGATTGCTGTTCATCAAGTGGGATGCATGTCCCCTTTGTGATTCACTTTCATATGTCCGTGAAAGTCCTGCCTTTCTAGCTCAGAATAAAAGGGGCCCATTCTTTCTCGCTCACTAATAAAGAGCCCAAGTGAGTGAGCCTTCAGAGGTTGGTGTTCAGTCTTGATGAAATACAAACTCAGCAGGAACCTGTCGTTCCTGCGCTGCTGAAAAGGATAGCATGCGGCTCTTCCTCCGCCTCTGCTTGTCACTTCTGGAATAACCCCTCTCATTTGTGATTTGTGCTCCACTTGCTCTATATTAGAACTCCACTCATCCCTTTTCAATATGGAATTACGCAGAGAGCCACTGAGCTGTTTATTCCCCCTTTGCGGTTGACAGCCCACTTAGGCCTAGATTTTCAAAAGTGGCTTCCGATTTTGGGTGCTTTTACTTTGGAGTGTCCAGGTCTTGACACCTGAGACCTAGTTTTCAGTGCTGTTGAGCACCTCCGGCTCTAACTAATATCAACGGCAGATGCAGACCCTTGATGCCTTCTATTACCTGTCTGTGGGTGGTGGAGATTAGCCCTCCTCCCCCCTTGCCAAATCAGAAGCTGTGATAGAAAATTTGCGACTTAACTTCTCTGCACCTGTTTTCTCACCTGTAAAATGGGGAGGTAAATTCCTACCTGTCAGCTGTGCACTATACCTTGAAGTGTAAATTTCTGTGCAAGTCTTAAGTGTCTTATTACAGTATTTTGTATTTAATGGGAGTTAACTGGAATTTGCACATGGGCACATCTTACAGTTAACTATTTGCCAAGCCAAAACCGTAAGAAAGTTTAAAGTGCCGTGATAGTCCGTTGAAAACTAATGTATTTAAAAGCAGTTCTCCCTGTGTACTTTATATAGTTTTCGCTTGTTCTCCTTCTTTAAGGCTATTTACTCTTTCTTACTCCATCCCCATAATCCCCTCTCTATGACGACAGAAACAGTTTCATGGTGTTTAACTCTGATGGCAGAAATAAGAGGTTGCTGGTTCCAGTGTGCAGCGGGCAGCTGGAGCTAATTAGTTCTCTAGAGACTGGAATCCTTCCTTTCTTCCCTAATCCAGGAAAACGCAGCAAGTTTAGCGATTTCCATAGGATTATTCCTGAGCGGCAAGAGAACCACATGGACCGTGATAACATCACAGATTTGGAAGTTACTTCATGTCATTAGGGGCCAAATCCTGGGAGGTTCTGAGTGCTTCCTGGCAGGTACTGAGAACATTGATATTCTGTGCTGACTAATGAGGTAACCTCTCTCTTCAGCATTGGCCCACACTCTGAAAGAGATGGAGAACCAAGTTTGAGGAGGGAGGAACCGCATGTAGCCTTCTCTGTGGATCTTATGAGAGCTGTCTCCATTCTTATCTTGAAATTCAGTTAGCATAGGAAGGATGGTTTTATGGCTTTAAACCCTAAACTGGGCACTCGGGAGGTCTGGATGCAATTTCCTCCTCTGCCAAGTCATTTAATCCCTCTGTGCCTAAAGGTAATAACTGGAGATATACCAATCTCCTAGAACTGGAAGGGACCTCGAAAGGTCATTGAGTCCAGCCCCCTGCCTTCACTAGCAGGACCAATTTTTGCTCCAGCTCCCTAAGTGGCCTCCTCAAGGATTGAACGCACAACCCTGGGTTTAGCAGGCCAATGCTCAAACCACTGAGCTATCCCTCCCCATCTGTAAAGTGAGGATAATACTTCCTTTATCCACCCGTTGTCAGTTTAGATAGGACAGGGGCTGTCTCATACTAAGTGTGTGTACAGCACCTGACATCATGAGTCCTCAATCTATAAAAAATGTAATTCTCTGGTGGCTGGACCACCTCCTCAGCTTCCTAACAGTGTGTCACATGCACATCCTTTGACTATAGTTTCTAGTGCTATACAGTGCTATGGATTTTCTCATCCCACTTGAGTTTTTGAGATTTTTAATTTTTTCCCAACCTGAAGTGAGTCGAAAAAGTTGAAATCTCAAAAATGTTCATGAATTTATAATCCAGTTTTTTTTCCAGTTTGGATCAATTGAAATGTTGCCTTTCAATCACTTTGAAATGTTTCATTTTTATTTCAGCCTTTTAAAAAAATGTACTTTGTTTTTGTATGTAAACAAAGTAAAATTTCAAAATGAAAAGATGTTTTGACAATTTCAAAACTACTTTGTCAAATTTTTTGAATCGGGAAACTGATCGAAACCGACCCTTTCCTGTGCACAGTTTTGGTTTTGACAATTTGACATTTTCAAATGAAAAAACATTGTGTGTAGAAAATTCCCAACCACTTCAATAGTTTCCTATTCAAAGAGGAGACTGTTCATCACGGGCAGACCTGCTTTCCAGTGCCAAATGCTGAATTAACAATATAACTGTAGTACAGCAACTTTCATGACCTGTTGTACGTCAGTCTGTGCTCTAAATTGCCACTCAAATATACAAACAATCTTCCTGTCAAGTCCTGCCATTTCTCATTTTAATAGACCCCAGCAACAGTGAATGCTAATGACTTTTTAATGAAGAGTTTTTTTGTTTGCGGTTATATTTTAGCTGAAGAGGGTGTATGATCTCTTTTGAAATGAACATGATAAAGCACCACAGCTGATGGTTTAATCTTTGTCTGAGTGTCTTTATGGCATAGATGCATGGCATGACACTAAGGAGATTTTAAGATCTGTAATGGTGTGGCAATAGGACTCAGCTGCAGTGTAATTACCATGTTTTTCTGTAGCTCTTTAGAACATAACATAAGACCATAAGAAAGGCCGTACCGGGTGAGACCAAAGGTCCATCTAGCCCAGTATCTGTCTACCGACAGTGGCCAATGCCAGGTGCCCCTGAGGGAGTGAACCTAACAGGCAATGATCAAGTGATCTCTCTCCTGCCATCCATCTCCATCCTCTGACGAACAGAGGCTAGGGACACCATTCTTACCCATCCTGGCTAATAGCCATTTATGGACTTAGCCACCATGAATTTATCCAGTCCCCTTTTAAACATTGTTATAGTCCTAGCATTCACAACCTCCTCAGGTAAGGAATTCCACAAGTTGACTGTGACTCTTTCCTGAAGTATGCTTTGCATTTATTAATAGAAGTAAAAAATAAGGCTTCTATACAAATCCTGTTATCTGTCCCTCAATTGTGAGATTTCAGGAAGGTTGATGTTGATGATAGAGGTTTTTTCCCCAGAGTATTTTCCTATGTAAGCATGTGTGTCTGATTGTGAGTATTTGTGCCAATCCTATCCATGAATTGTATCTTGGTATCTTCATTGAAACAAATTCTGCCCATACACACATACCTGTTTAGGGTTAGCTACGTCCAACAATCCCCCCAGCTCATGGTACATAGCTGGACACGTTAGCTGAGTTTATTGCCTGCCACATCTTGTGAACTCTGGATGAATTCTGGCTGGCAGCTCAATTCATACATAAAGCTGCTAGATTTCTATGACTTTCTGTTCTTTCCCCTGCCCATGTGCACAGTTGTACATCTAAGGGCAGGATTTAGCCCTGTGTAATTTACATAGACTGTGTGATCCAGGGGCTGGAAATGAAACTAGGCAAATCTAAGACTAGAAATAAAGCACAGTGTTTTAATACTGAACATAATTAACCATTGGAAGAGTTTAGTTAGGGATGTGGTGGATTGTCCATCACATGAAATCTTTAAAATCAAGACTAGATGTCTTTCCAAAAGATACACAGTAGGTCAAATAGAAGTTATGGTCTTGGCGTGTGAATCACTGGATGAAGTTCTCTGGCCCGTGCTTTGCAGTCTAGATGAACATAATTCATAGATTCATAGACTCTAGGACTGGAAGGGACCTCGAGAGGTCATCGAGTCCAGTCCTCTGCCCTCATGGCAGGACCAAATACTGTCTAGACCCATCCCTGATAGACATTTCTCTAACCTACTCTTAAATATCTCCAGAGATGGAGATTCCACAAGCTCCCTAGGCAATTTATTCCAGTGTTTAACTACCCTGACAGTTAGGAACTTTTTCCTAATGTCCAACCTAAATCTCCCTTGCTGCAGTTCAAGCCCATTGCTTCTTGTTCTATCCTTAGAGGCTAAGGTGAACAAGTTTTCTCCCTCCTCCTGATGACACCCTTTTAGATACCTGAAAACTGCTATCATGTCCCCTCTCAGTCTTCTCTTCTCCAAACTAAACAAACCCAATTTTTTCAGCCTTCCTTCGTAGGTCATGTTCTCTAGACCTTGAATCATTCTTGTTGCTCTTGTCTGGACCCTCTCCAATTTCTCCACATCTTTCTTGAAATGCGGTGCCCAGAACTGGACACACTACTCCAGCTGAGGCCTGACCAGCGCAGAGTAGAGTGGAAGAATGACTTCTCGTGTCTTGCTCACAACACACCTGTTAATGCAGCCCAGAATCATGTTTGCTTTTTTTGCAACAGCATCACACTGTTGAGTCATATTTAGCTTGTGGTCCACTTTTAATGATCCCTTCTGGCCTTAAAAATCGGTGAGACTATGAGTACGTCTACACTGCACACCACTTGCATCAGCATGTAGGGTATGTGTAGCTACGCGCCACAGTGAAAAGCGGGCTGCATCGACATGGCGGGATGTTGCTCTGAGTGTCAGTGTAAGGCTTTAGCTGTGGGGAGGCGGTGGGGAAAGACTCTGGCTGCAACTGCTGGAGGCTTTTCCCACTGGCTCTGTCGCCAGAGCAGAGGCAGCAGGATACGACACAGCTAAAAATAGCAGAGTAAAGAGGCAAGGCCCTGTTTGGGTGTGTAGAGAGCCGTATAGGGTGCATACCCACAGGGTCCAGGCATGCCTTTACTCGCCCAAGCAGTGCCTCACCATCTGCACTGCTGTGCTAGCTGGTTGAGCAGTGACTGTACTCTGCACACTGCCGAAAGGAGAGTGCCATGTAGATGTACCATATGTATAGTGAGCTACCCAAGCTTGGAGGAGAAGGGCCGAAGCATACCAACATCAAAATGATGCCAGTCTGTCTGCATCCCTAAATTCCGCTCCCGCCCTTCGTTTCAGCCAGCAGTCTTGCCCTACGGTGATTTGGAACCGACAGTTACAGATACTGCTCTGGAAACATCCCTGCCCATAGTCATCCAGGGAGAACAGTGAGCCTGTTGGGACAATGAATTCTTCTTCGTAAAGTCGGTCATGCTTTATAGTTAGGTTCTGTTTAGAAAGGGTTGAGAAATTATTAATAGATGTTTTAATAAATGACTAATCAACTGGCATAGTTTATAAAAGTCCAGTGGGCCAATAGGTTGCTTAAAACCATAGCTTGTAAGTGTATGTATAACACCTACTGTTGTGCTTAAATAATCTGTAACTGAAGTCTGTAACATACTTATACATCTATTAATTATTTATCAGCCCTTTATTAACCATTGATAAGTAAAACCTTAATATAAAGTGTGATTTATAAATCTTCATAACTCAGCAGTGTTCTAGCTGCTAGTGTGCCATGTAAAACCCTAATACAATAAGATATGTTAATTCAATACAGTATTTTAGATGTAAAGGAGAATACATTAGTTGGTGTAAAGGTTTCATTGCTAGCACGCAATGTGTCACTTTCTGACAATGAAATGGGACAGCTAATTCACCCAATTTCTAATCCTGTGCAAACCCAACAGGGAGGAAGGGTTGTCTTGCACAGGGACTGGGATTTGGCGTTCCCACAATCTATTCTTGACTTGCTGTGTATTGTCTGGCCGTGAGGTAACTTTTCCATGCCTTCGTGTACCCAGCCATAAAATGTTGCTAATATATTGCTACTGTATAAGATGTCTTGAGGGTTAATTGATGTTTGCAAAGAAATTTAAGAACTTTGGAAAAAGTGATAATTAGTGATAGTTCAGTACAACTAGCAGAAATCTTCAATCTATCTCCTGTTTCCCAGGAGCCTGCTCAAGGGAACATGGATGTCATGAAAACTCTTCGGTTTTTATTTAACAAGCGCTGTGCGTCCATGCTGCTGATGGCAGAGACAATTGTTACCCAGCTCCGCTTGGAGCTTTCTTAAATGTTCTTTTCCTTTAAATAATGCAAAATCCTCATTCCAGAAGAAAATGTGACATTAAAACAGGATGTAAATACTGCTGTGATTACCACTTTTTCAGTACTTTCAACCCCATCTCCCTTTATGGCAGGATTTCTCTCTTCCGTTTACTATTCCCGGTGCTGTGTAAGCATATTTGATATATACATACCAACATGTGTCTGCACACACATTACATTGTGGAAGAATCATAAGGTTCAAGTGTGTTGACTCAAACTATTTAATGAGGTGCAATAAATCTTGACAAGACCAGCTGGCAGTAGAGCCAAGCTTCTCATCTTTTTACCATTACAGTGAAACGTGAACAATAGTGGAAAGAAATATAGCTTTTATTTATTTATTTTCATTTTTTATATTTTTGCTGCAAACATAACATTCTATTCAAATCATGCACTTATGCAGGTTGCAGAGCAGGGTGGACATTTCAGGAAATGTGAAAGATTTAAAGACCTTTCTTTCTTGGATTTTTTCCCTGAAATTCAGAAAACTTTTCTGACATGACAGGTCACGCAAGCATGGTGAAAATCAGTATCTCAGTAACATCCGTTGATCAGACAGAGCAGTCGTGTTAATGGTAGCCAGAGTGCATTTCAGGTCTGGTGTCAAGATGCAATGTATCTCTAGCTCTTTTCTGCTGATTCTCTCACATCTCCTGGGTTCCTCCTTTTCCCACACATCACATTCAAGATACCTCTTCTCACCATCAGGGCCTGCTTATCTGCTTTTTTATATTATTGCATTGCCCCTGCCAACCATCGCTCATTTGTCCCTTTCTCACACAACGGCCTTCATGCTGCATGGAATGCTCTCTCCAAACTAGACTATGAGGCTGCAGCCCTGTCCTCATTCAGCTCCCCGTCAAGACTTGCTTATACCATGAAACCTTTGGGAAATTGCTAGCTGATTTGGCGAGGTAGAAGCGCAGCAGGGATTGCCGATGTAGACCATATTCTATTTATTTGTATGTTATTAAAAACAATGAAGTGACTCACTGGTAGAGCAATGCACTAGTCTGTTCATCCCTTGTACCTTCCTCATTTATTGTATCTGATCTATTCCTATGAAAAGAAATGTGTTTAAATGATGCACTTTTTCTCATGCATCTGCATCCATTGATCTCTTTCGTGTTTCCAGCCCTCCCGTTTAGCGTGTATTTCTCCTTAAAAAATAATAGATCGAAAACCAACCAGATGCCGCTGGATTCACATTAGAGAGGCTGACCGAGCTTTACAGTGTATCCCATAATGATAGCTGACATCTTCAGAAGCAATAACCGCACTTCTTGGCCTTGTGATTGCAGCATTTGATGTGTGCTGGGCTGTGGTGCTTGGTGGAAGGAGACACGTCTTGTAAAACCAAGCTGGATCCCCCTCTGGATGGCACAGAATGTGGCACAGACAAGGTAATCAAAATGCTCTGCAGCTGTTTTGCTTTTTATGGTGTTGTCTGCGGACTGTTGTTTTCAGGATGTGAAATATTTACCATAAACCCATAGTTTGTTCTGATTGATTTGTACAAACTGCTGGGTTAACAGCTGGATTAAATGGCATTAAGTTCTTTTTCTTTTCTTTGTGTATTGCGGTAGCCTCTGGAGATCGCAACAGAAATCAAGGCCCCAGTGTACTAGGTACAAATACAGAAAAAAGGTTGTCCCTGCCCTGAAGAATTTACCGTCTAAAGGCCACCTGTAACTCGTCGTGTAGTGAGATACTCTTCAGTTCCATTCATTTCAATGGGACGCTTTGAGGAGAACGTTACTTTTCAGGGTGAGTTAGAGTAGCACAAACTTGAGACATGATGTAGCAGGTAGATTTAAACAGACACTTTGTGGGAGGAGGAGGAAGGGCAAGAGTTATGCCAATAAAATGATGCAGTTACATAAGGTAGCTCATAATGAGTTCCAGTTCAGTTAGGTTTTTTTTCTTTAAGACCTCTGCTTAGGAATATTCCTAGGTTTAGTGGGCCCTGCAGACTTAGCCAGATGGCTAGGGCATATTTGGACTTTCCACAGTTCAGTGTGGTGGAGAAAATGGTTTCTGGAAAATAAAATAAACACCTGTATTAGCAGGTCTATTGCATGTCATTCATTACCCAAATACCTGACTTCCATGCTAGAGCATTAACTGTCAGCAGATTTTAGACTTGAAATTTCACCTGATGAGGGAGATTAATTTAGGGAGTTGTTGCAAAAGCTGGAAACTAAGTATCTTTTTTTCTGGTTGCATATGAAAGATACATAAATTAATTAAAAATTCTTTGGTACTTACTGTTAAGTCCAGGAGATGGAAAGAATTTTAGCCCATGTGCTTTTGCTGAATACATTAAGAATCATTTGGAGCTAATTGTATACACTTTATGTGGGTTGCTTTGCACTATTTATTGTATTACATCCCTAGTAGATCAAGAAAATGGACCAATTCAGCCCTTCATTACAACCCAATGCAATCCTGTTAGAATCACTAAGGTTATATAGGAGTGTTACAGACTGTTTCAATGATGTATGTGCAGTAGGAACCATTGTAATGAAGGTGTTTGGTATATCTCCAATTATTACCTATCTCCTAGAACTGGAAGGGACTTTGAAAGGTCATTGAGTCCAGCCCCCTGCCTTCACTAGCAGGACTAATTTTTGCCCCAGATCCCTAAGTGGCCCCCTCAAGGATTGAACTTACAACCCTGGGTTTAGCAGGCCAATGCTCAAACCACTGAGCTATCCCTCCCCCCTGTTGTGTTTGGATGCAATTTCTTGAACCCACTTTCTTCTGAGAGTGTGGATTAAGTCCTAGTACCCGAATGAAGTTTACAGCTGATAACGTGTGCAGATGACAGAAAAACTGGTAAATAAGAGGTAAATGACGAAGAGGACAGGTCACTGATAAAGCGTGATCTGGATATCTTGGTAAATTGGGTGCAAGCAAACGGTATGCATTTGAATACAGCTCAGTGTAAATGTACTCATGTAGGAACAGACTGTAGCTGATGCTTACACAATGGGGGCCTGTATCCTGGGAAAAGGTAACTCTGGAAAAAAATGTGGGGGTTGTGGTGGATAATCAGCTGAGTGTGAGCCCCCAGTGTGATGCTGCAGCCAAAAGGCCCAGTGAGACCTTTGGATGCGTAAACAGAAAAATCTCAAATAGGAGTAGAGAAGCTATTTCATCTCTGTTTTTGGCACGGGTGTGACTGCAGCTGAAATACAGTGTCCTGTTCTGCTGTCCATAATTCAAGAAGGATGTTGATAAATTGGAGAGGGTTCAGAGAAGAATTACAAGGATGATTAAAGGATTAGAAAACCTGCCTTAAACTGATAGACTCAAGCAGCTCTATCTAATTAGCTGAACAAAGAGAAGGTTGGGGAATGACTTTATTACCGTCTATAAGGACAAATATTTAATAATGGGCTCTTCAGTCTAGCAGAGAAGGGCATAACCTGATCCAGTGGCTGGAAGTTGAAGCTAGACAAATTCAGACTGAAAATAAGGTGAGGCTAATTAACCATTAAGCAAAGGTCATGGTGGGTTCTCCATTGCTGCCAATTTCCAAAACAAGATTGGGTGTTTTTCTAAAAGATCTACTCTAGGAATTATTTTGGGGAAGTTGTGTGGCCGTGGTTCTCAATCTGTGGGCCGCTTGGAGCCCAATCAGCACACAGCTGCAGCCCATGGAACATCCTCAGGGCCATACAGGTAGCGCATATACTGTGTGGATGCAGCCCTCATAACACGTAGGGATCTGCATGTGTGGCCCACAATGGCAAATAGGTTGAGAACCACTGTTCTATGGCCTTTTATTTAGGAGGTCAGACTAAATGATCCAATGGTCCCTTCTGGCCTTGGAATCTATTAATCTATGAATTACTTAGGTATTCGTCTGTGTTATTGTGCAAGTTACAACAGGGGGCTCCATCCTGCAGTCAGTGTAAACCTTTTTGGTTTACATTGGTTGAAGACGAAGTTCAGTTTTCCACACGTCACTTCCTTTTTTCCAGCCATAACCAAAGCGTGTCCCGCTTTCCTTAGTTCCGGAGCTCCAAACACTTGCACACGTGCGTGATTATATGCTTGGGAATAGTCTGATTAACTCCATGCACAAGTGTCTGTAGTATCAGGGGCCTTTGCCTCTGCTGTGCTAACATCATTGTGTTTCAGTGGTGCCGAGCTGGGGAATGCGTCAGTAAAACTCCCATTCCTGAGCACGTCGATGGAGACTGGAGCATGTGGAGTCAATGGAGCATGTGCAGCAGGACATGTGGCACCGGTGCCCGATTCAGACAGCGGAAATGCGACAATCCCCCGTAAGTCGGCTTGTCCTCATGATGCTTTAACGTGCAGTATGTTGGGAAATGTTGCTGCAAGGGTGACAAAAAAGGGTCAGGTATGAGGTGGGCAGCTAAACACAAGGGTGGTGGGGACCATCTCAGGCATCCTATTGTCCCAAGTCAAATGCAGACATAACATGAAATGAGATGCTGATTAGAATGAAGATGAAACTGTATTTCCTCTTGATCAGTGCACAGTCTGGGTCCGGGCTAAGCATGGACCAGGGGCTCTGCTGGGAGAGGAATGGAGGTTAGATGGGCTGAGGCGAGGGGCGAATGTTTGTTCCCACATCTATAAAATGGTCAGAGTGATACTTCTGAATGCAGGAGTCAGACTCGGGGAGGGAGAGAGATTCATAATATGATGGTATGCGCTGCTTGGCTCCGCTCAGTGGGACTTGAATATCTCCATGGCTGGCCCTTGGGCTTGCCACCTCTTTGAATCAAGAAGATAAGTAAGTGATGGTGTCTCCTAAATACCAGCCACTTGTGGCACCAGAATGAGCCATCATCTAGAGCAGTGT
This sequence comes from Mauremys reevesii, assembly GCF_016161935.1. Taxonomy (NCBI): domain Eukaryota; kingdom Metazoa; phylum Chordata; order Testudines; family Geoemydidae; genus Mauremys; species Mauremys reevesii. The sequence continues at coordinate 8,192,983 of NC_052632.1, forward strand.
TTTCAATCCGTGGGTTGTGACATGTAAGGCGCTGGGCCACCTTGCTCCGGTCAGCACTGCCGACCAGAACGTTAAATGTCCCATCAGCGGTGCTGCCCGGTTAAAGCAAGCTAGTGCCTACCTTTTCTGACACCGCGCTGTGCCCTGGAAGCGGCCAGCAGCAGGTCTGGCTCCTAGGCAGGGGAGCCACGGGGCTCCATGCACTGCCTCTGCCCTGGGTACTGGCTCCAGCCAATGGGAAGTGGGGTAAGTCCATGCCTGGATCCCAATCCCCTGCCCCAGCCCTGAGCCCCCCAAACCTGGAACCCCTTCCTGCACCCCAAACCTCTCATGCCTGGCCCCACCCCAGAGCCTGCACCTCCAGCCCAGAGCCCTGACCCCCTCCTGCACCCCAAACCCCTCATGCCTGGCCCCACCCCAGAGCCTGCACCCCCAGCCCAGAGCCCTGACCCCCTCCTGCACCCCAGCCCCCCGCCCCAGCTCTGAGCCCCCTCCCACATCCTGAACCCCTTATCCCCAGCTCCTTTGGGTCACAGGCATCAACAATTTTCTTCAACTGGGTCCCCAGAAAAAAAAGTTTGAAAACTACTGATTTAGGGGATGTGGTGAAGATCTGTGACCCTCCCTCTCCTTACGTGTATGAAGGATGAAAGAATGAACAGTGTTGCCATTTAAATGATTGTCGCTGGGTATCTGAATCATAACCTCTCACTGAGAGGAGTGGGGCAGTTGGCATGGCTATTGTTGTAAGCACTCTGCAGAGTCAATTCTGCACCAGTTACAGTCTGTTCATATTTTAGAGCAGGGATTGGCAACTTTTGGCATGCAGCCCGCCAGGGTAAGCCCCCTGGCGAGCCGAGCCGGTTTGTTTACCTGCCGCGTCCACTATTTCGGCTGATTGTGGCTCCCACTGGCTGCGGTTTGCCACTCGAGGCCAATGGGGGCGGTGGGAAGCAGCGGCCAATACATCCTTCAGCCCATGCCGCTTCCCGCCGCCGCCATTGGCCTGGGACAGCGAACTGCAGCCACTGGGAGCCACGATCGGCTGAACCTGCGGACGCGTCAGGTAAACCAGCCTGGCCCACCAGGGGGCTTACCCTGGCAGGCCTTGTGCCAAGGTTGCCGACCCCTGTTTTAGAAGGCGTCTTCACAACCAGGACAGCTAGAGACTGATTTTTTTTTTTAAATGAAACCTGAGATTGTGGAGAGCAAGACAAGATGCTGAGTTGCAATTGCATTTCTGTAAAGTCCAGGCTCGATTTTACCTGCTCCCTTTTTATTGAAGAAGAGACCAATGTGGCTTCTTTGTTATCAGCTGAAGCTGACTTGAAACTCTCCTTAACCATACTGCTGACCACACCTAAATCCATTCATTGTCTCACTCATTAAATCACAGGGTTTCCAGTCTCCAAGATTGCATGTTGATTTTAAAATTCTTTTGCTCATACACATTCTTGGTGGGGGACGCACATGTGATCTTCTGTCACTTTATATTCCTGGCTGCGTCCTGTGGTCTTCTGCAGCTGGTTTATTCGCTGTCCAAAAATATTGGCTCGGAGATTGATTTTGTGTGTGTGTGCGCGCGTGTGTTCGTGTTCCTGCCAGCTGACATTTGAGCCAATGGGGGACACAGTATGTTTTAAACCAGTTGCTTTACTTGCTTGATTTGGCTTTTGCCTTCTACCAGTTGTGTGACTGTTTGCAGAAATTACCTGCTTCAGTACATTCCTTTTCGAAACATTACACCTTAATCCATGCTGTCAGAGCTGAGGTGGTACTTGGTTCTGCAGTACTGTCTTCAGTTCTGGACTTCATTCTGAAGCTCCCTCCTCCATCTGGGAATACTGCTCGGAAGTCACTGGAAGTGGCGCACCCGGAGAGATGCTACTCTAAGGAGAAGAGGTTGCTCACTTTGTGCAGTACCTGCTGTTCTTCAAGCTATGTCCCGCTATGGGTGTTCCACTACCTGCCTGCCTGTCCTTTTGCTTTCCGGCCTTTAGGGATGTTTGGTTGGAGAAGGAACTGTGGGTGGGCTCACCCGTAATATTTTTTTTCCATGAGGAAATGGAGATTAGAAAAGACTGCTTCTATGCTGAAAATAAAAATTGTTACATTTGTTCCAGATTGGTGGGAGAATGGGCGAAAAAACTGTCCTGAGAAGTGTAGGGGTTGGAAAAAAATACTGATATTTGTTGTATTTCAATGTATCTTCTCTTTGCGATCACACGGCATAGCACCATGCATACGGTTCTTGCTGTATATTTTGATTCCCTGTTTCTCAAGGGGGAAAGTGCTTAAAAGAAAAAGAAATGAGACTTCAGAAAGGATGTGATAAATGTCTGCGTTATAACGTGGGCTTCAGAAATCCTCCTTTGTGTTTCTAAGATGTTTTATTTATGAAGGGCAGGTGGTAGAGAAGTGCGTCACAATTGTGGCTACCCCTGTGAAGCATCACACTGAGGCCCGGGCTGATCATTTCCCCCACCAACAAGCCCACCAGCTTATATGTGGGCTATTAATGACCACAGTGGACTAACATCTTGGTTTTACACCTCATCCAAAATACATGTAGTATGGACAGCATCGTATTTATGCCTACAGAGCGCATATCTCCAAAGACCTGGCTTTAATCTTTGTTTCTGATGAGTCAGTTAAATGTGCAACATAGAGCTAAATTCTGTTTTCAGATGTGCTCTCAAAGCTTGTGTTGCCTTCAGTGGGAGCTACTTGAATATCCGAGGGCAGAATTTGGCCGACAGTAAGTACGTGTGCAGTTGGGATCTCTGAGGGGAATGGCGCAATCTATTAGCTTCGCTTAGTTGCCTTGGACAGAGAAAGATAAGCAACAATGTACCTGTAAATACCTGTGCCTCTCTCACTTGATAACTGTCTGTCTTCCCCATTATAGCCCTGGGCCAGGAGGCAAGAACTGCCGGGGAGCCAGTGTGGAACACACAGTTTGTGAAAATTTACCCTGCCCTAAAGGAGCGCCTAGCTTCAGGGACCAGCAGTGCCAGTCTCATGACAGATATACCAACAAGAAGAAAAGCCTCTTGACAGCTGTCATCATTGATGGTAAATTCACCAACTTTCTATATAGTTCCTCACCACTTTTTTTTCCGTGGTTTTTCAGCTCGATTGAGCCCCCATTTGTCAGCAGAGACCACTGTGGAGTAATCCCCAGAGGGTAGATCTGGAGGGCAGTTAAAGGGAATTCCCGATTCTCATGACCATCTTGTCTCCCTTGTTTTTAGCCTCTCAACAAGATCTGTTGGGCAGGCCAGTTCTACAGGCAGCCTTGGGAGACTGGGAGAGGTTATGGAACTAATTAAAATGTCCCCATCTGAACAGGCAGGTACCATGGGAATTGGAGCTTTCTGATCATTTTTAACTTGAGGAAATAGAAGCAAAATCTGGAACTGAAAGCAAGAAGGAGGATTCACCTTGGGATGTTACTTGCATGATTCCTTGCCCACTTCAACACGTTTGTACATCTACTTGTATTTACATTTGTCATTATTCTGAAACAATTTTCCTTGGCAAAGTCTTGATACTTGCTTGGGTGGACTTGGAAAGTCATTCTGAAATGAGTACGTTCTATGAAAGATGAGATTCACTAAGCTGGTTTCCAGAGAAACAGGCCTCTGTTATCACCATCTGCTGATAAATGTACACGGCCACATTCGTGTGGGCTGATCCTCTCATGGTTGTACTGAAATGGTGCAGAGCAGGGCTTTTGATCAACACTGAGTGCATGTCTGTACTGCAGCTCCTTATTTCCAGCTCGCATAGACATAGATGCGCTAGTTTTGACCGAGTTAGTGTGCTAAAAAGAGCAGTGGTAGCCTCAGGTAGCCCCCTGAGTACAGTCCCATCTGAGACCCAGGGTATGTACTTGGGTGCCTAGCCTGTGCCGCAGCCACGCTGTTATTTATAGTGCGCTAGTTTGATCAAAGCTAGCGTGCATATATCTATCCAACCTGCAAATTACACCTTCAGCTGCTGTGTACCCTTACACATCTGGCAGCTTCTGTCCCCTTCAGACATTAACACCCAGCAAATCAGGTCTGTTGCACGGTGCTCCAGCTCCAGTGCTTAGAGGCCCCCAGGACTGCTTGCCATGCCACCAGGAAAAGGGATGTTTGTGCAAAATTTGACCTGTCCTGCCCAGAAAGCAATGCTGCTGAGCTCTTTCTGCGATAACAGTCCCTCAGCTGACAGCCAGGCCTGCCCCACAGCACAGCTGAGAGAACTGCAGTGGGTAGAAAAGGTTAACGCTGGACATCAGCTCACATATTTCAGTCTTGGCTCATTTCTCATCAAAGCCAACAACAGCAAACTTCTTTCATGTTATCCCAGCACATAACGTTGCTTATGCAAAAAAAGTTCTGCAGAAATGTGCTGTATTATTCGCTGTGGACCACAATCAGCTCTGGTGTCAGCAGTTCCAAAGGAATTGCAAACATTTATGCCAGGACCTAGTTTGGGCTATAATGAATAATATAAAATTTCTGTGCTTTATTTCTTTTGCATAAGTAAGAGATGCTCACACCTAGCCCCAATGGGGTTTTGTTTGAAAACGATTACACAATTAGGCGGGAGTTTTTCAGTGACTCTAACTGAGGTAGATGCCCAAAAACTATTGAAATTCCATGGGTTTGGGGCACCTATGTCCACTTGATGTTTTTAAAGGTCTCATCTGGATCCCCCCATTTGTTAATTAATTTTTAAAACCCTTTTCTAGCTGAAAGCTGCCTAATTATATTAACATTGTCGTGCATCAGAAACATATTGCAAGTCCCCTCTTCTCACAAAAGAAGGCAAGGAAGACACTGGTGATGTGGGGGGAGGGGGGAGAGCGGGAACAGGTACTTCCGGGTATCACCACTTGAAAATGAGACCTGTAACTGGCCAGCCCAGCTATCAAGCAACCACCTAAAGAAGGCAGAGGTGAGAGGGGATTGCAAACCCTCTAATCAGTAGGGGAATGGCAGATGCTGTTCCAGGGTTTCCAAAGCTGTACTGACTAGTTGGAGTCCTGATCTTGCAGGAGGCGCAGATCCTCCTGACCAGCACCCAGGACTTTGCAGAATCGGGCCCTACCTAGGGACTTTTCAGGTCAGGGATTATGGAAGAATTCTTCTTGAAGCGCATCTGCACTTGTTAGTCTGAAATGATTCTCTTCAGTAGTTTCTCTTGTAACGACTTGTCTAACCTCTGTGCATCTCCTAGCCCTATCCTGGTCCTGCCCTTGAGAGTTTTTGTTTATTACCGACTCTCTCACCTTAATTTCTGTAGGTCCCAATCCAGTGCCCATTAAAATCACTTGGATCAGGCCTGTAGTGTCTGTCTGTTTCTTTCCTTCAATTGCTTTTGCATTGGACACTAAGACCATTCCTAAACAAGTAGGACCAGTTCCAGTCCCCATTCATTCTGCTCTCTCACTGCTGTTCAGTATCTTCCCCATTTCTATAATGTTTTCCATTGCTCGGGGCTGGATACAAATGCCCAGATGTCACTCTGTCACTACCTAAAAGTTTCAGAGAAACATCCCCTTCCACCTGTACTCGTTAACTCAGGGTCCCCTAGGAATTCTGCTTTGGTTTGTTACTGCTGGGCTGAAAGGTGTTCGCCCTCCAGGTATTCAGTTCCTGTTCCCGAGTCCTCCCGGTGCAGGTTTAGACTCTCTCTCTCTCTCTCTCTCTGCCTTGCCCACCTCTCTGTTTATTTTAGTTTTCTTCCTTTTTGCTGGCTGCAGTATGGCTCCTTGACGTCTCCTCCTCCCTTGTCTGCTAGTTTAATCTCCACCGCTCCCACAAACAGAGCTCCCATTACTAGTGTGTGCGTGCCCTGTCTGTGCAGATGGAGCCCATCCCACTTTTATAGGCCTCATTTGTTCCTAAAAACTAGCAAATACACAACCCGCACTGCAGTACCACTAAAGCTAACAATTCATGTGTACACACCAATTTTTCAGACACTCATCCAGTTTTGAACCTTTTTGCCTTAGACTTAGCTCAGATATTACAGTCTTTCTAAGAACTCAGCCACAGAAGTGCCTTTCTTCATGTGACTTCCTCTCGTAGTTTGGTTTGCAGTGCCTCTCGGAGCCCCACTAGACTATTGCCTCATCCCCAGTTCCCTCCAGGACCTTGGCCACCCTGATGATGATTATTTTGGCACCCAGGAGGCTGATTGACAGGTGCCCATTATTATTTACTATCACCCTACCACGACTCCCTACCTCTTCCTTAGCTCAGTTCCCTCCTCCCACCTCCGCGTTGCTAAAAGTATTGCTCCAGCAGCCGTGGCTCTTCACGTCTTTCTGCTCGATACGCATGTACAACTTGTCTCCTTTAGTCTCTTGCAGAAGCAAGAACCTGCTTAACAATTTCACCGTGCGGTTTACCGCCCTTCTTGGCCACCCACCACTTCCATTTCCCTCTTCCATCCAGAATAATCCAATTCCCATCAGCTGCTCTGCATTATGCAGTCCAAACCCTTCTGCTCTTGGCATGGTCTCTCTGCAAATGGCTCGTCTGTGAATCTCCCATTCTTGTGAGCATTGCAGGCTGACGGGAAGTTTTCTCTGAGAATTGGTCTTAGCACTTAAGGTGCGTTAATGTGCTGACATCACATGTGGTTACTCACTCTACTTCTTCACTGAGGAAGCTCCACCCCCAATGCTACGTACAAATCACAGGATTCCTTGCCTTTTTTACTCACTCGGTGCTTAATGCACCGGGTCAAAGTGGTCTGTGATGTAACTCTATTGCTTTCAATGAAGTTAGAGCAGAGATGAACTTGGCCCAAAGTCCTTTATAATTTGTAGTTTAAAAAAGAAGCTGATAGAGCCCCAGAGATACAGGGCTGTTGTGCAGAAGCAGTGAACACCGCAGTTACGTTAATCTGGACAGGATCCAAATTGCTTTCCAAGCCGTATATACAGGAACTGTTTTTACCCTCAGTGAAGGGAACCAACTCTAGAGTGGAACCTGGCACCTGTTTACTTCAGGCACGGTAACATTACAAAGCAGCGTAGGACAGAAAGTGAAGGAAAATAGCAAATCTGTGTGGAAAGAGCGGTGTGTTCTCGATTGAGCACTGCACTGCGGGGAGACTGAACTTTATTTCCTGGCCTCAGTTAGCTGACATGGGTGCCAGTATCCACTGACTAACGGTTGCTGTTACAGTCAGATCCTCGGATTTATGTTTCCTATAACAGACGGCACCTTCGAACCCTGGTGCAACTCAGATGCCATGCTGGGCTCATGCTGGTGCACCCAGTTTGAATGCTGATGCATAGGGAAAAATGTCACCCATTGAATCACTAACATGACTTCCTGCAGAACCCTGGGTGAAGCTCTCTCATCTACAGGGCAGCCTGTCTCCCATTTGACTGGGGGTAATGTGGTAACAGAAGAACTCTTGAGCTATTTGCACTGTTAGGTTTTTTTGAATAAATATATATATAGTAAAAAAAAACACCTGTTTTTCCTTCCGCGGAAGCAGCCGTCGTCCATAAACCATTTTGAACATTTCACAAGCTCTTTTCAAGGAAGCAAAATAACAGATGCTGGGAGTAATTGCAGCCTATGAAATTGCAACTCGGCACTTCTCAAAGGTTTGTGAATAAAAGGGCTCCGTTGTGAAGGCTGCTTCTGAGATGTACAGTCCCTGTGCTTTGGCTGCCGACTTCACTGAAATCCATCATAACTGCCCCCTCGTAACGGTGCCATTGCCATCCTCGGCTCTCATCACACACTTATAGGAAGGGAGTGCTCTGGTTTTTGTTTTTTTTTAAAGGGCCGCCGCTGCCTTGCAGGGATTCTGTTTCCATTGCTGGAGTGGAGTCAGCACCCCAGCTCTCCCCAAGAGGACACAGACGTCTATTAGGGAGCATTTGCAGAATAATATTCAGGATACTTGACCCATTTAGGTCACATGCTGCGCAAACATTTTTTATTCTCCTCTTGTCTTGTTGCTGCAGGTGCCACATCAGTCTGTCTTTAGGAGCAGCCAGAAATCAGCTAGGGCACTTCTCTGGGCCAGCAGGGGCTGTGGGTGCTTTGGACACCCCATGTGAAAAATAGAGTGGATGAACCCCCTGCATTTGAAAGCCCCTCTCCGACCTGCACTCCCAGAGGTGTTGGCAAACACCCGAGGGAGCTGCCTTCAGCAAGAGGGGAAGGATATTGCCATTCTTGGGCCTGATGGAAAATTGAGGAGGGAGGAGCTAAAAAACCAAAAGCTCTCCGCTGACTTGAGCAGGGTTGCTTCTGCTGTACAAAGGTGTAGGGGAGTATATGCTCAGACCCTCTGCCTGCCGTATGGTTCCTAATGGACACTGGCATACCTTAATATACAATGGAGAGGACGGCTCATTGGAGCTAAGGCTGTGAATTAGAAATATCTCCTGCCACGTGGGTAGAGCAGGCACTCGGAGTTGTTCACAGCTGCAGGAACAGAGGCTATCCAGAAACAGCCACACTGGCACTCCCCTATGCAGGCCAGTCCTTGTGCAGCTTTCACAGAAAATGATAATGAAAATCCAGCTAGTAAGAAATTGCTTTGATTTGACGGGGTGGGGGGGAACGACGACTGTGAGCACTGATAGGCTGCACCTATGATGCCTCCCTAAAGCAAGACAGCTGGGCAGGGCGCAGGTTGGCTTGGCATTCCTGAAGTGCTGACAGGTCTGGTTTAAGTATATAAAAAACTCCAAACCACGTTCTCCCAGGTCTTCTCCTCTGGTTCCAAGCTTCCACACAATGAAGGTTTCTTGAGCCTTTGAATGGAGACAGACCCCAACCAACCTCTGGCCAGCCCTGATTCTCTGTTGCGTTAGAACTCTGCTCAGACATACTAGAGCGATGGGCTGCAGAGAGGCAAGTTCGTGATTCAAAGGGAATTTAGAGCAGGAAGGGACCTGTACAAATGGCCTTAGTGTATCAAAGAACTTGGCCTCCCGTCTCGTAAATTGAACACTACCGAGCTCTGCAGAGGATGCAGGCTTTGGTGTAGGCCAACACCCACATCAGAATGTCAGTAGGTTGTTTCTCTGGGTATGTCCGTGCCTGAATTGATGTCCCCAGGCTAGCTCGGGTCCCAGAACAGTGAAACTGTAGCAGCACAGGCTTCAGTACCGGCTGTACAAACCCACCCGGAACCCTAGATAATTACCTGGGAGCGTAGCCTGCGCTGAAGCTCACCCTGCAGCTTCCTTATTCCAGGATCCGAGCTAACTAGATTAAACCTAGCTCGGGTGTGTCAGCTTGAGCTGCAGTCACACCAAATGGTTGCAGTAAAGACACACCCTTCGGTACAGTCTGTGTGCAGCAGAGAGCAGGAGTGTGCTGAAATCAAAACATCTCACTCTGCAAATACATACACACGAGAACCCTGGCACCTGCTGTTAATTATATAGTTTGAGCCTTTTAGTCCCTTATTCCGCTAGTTACAATAATATATGGAAATACACCTATCTCATAGAACTGGAAGGGACCCCGAAAGGTCATTGAGTCCAGCCCCCTGCCTTCACTAGCAGGACCAAGCTCTGATTTTGCCCCAGATTCCTAAGTGGCCCCCTCAAGGATTGAACTCACAACACTGGGTTTAGCAGGCCAATGCTCAAACCACTGAGCTATCCCTCCCTGTAAATGTCTAAATATTTACCACAGTTTCCTCCTACAATATAATATATTATTGCTAGAATGGGCAAATAATGCACATCTTTTCCCAACAATATATGTTTACTTTCTAGCAAGCTAGTTTGCTGGCCGCAAAGCAAATTTTAGCAAATATTTGTGCAAAATGAGTTTTAAATTTCTGAACACAAATGTGCTCGCTGGAAACCTGGTTTCAGGAGTTACGCTCAGTCAAGAAACGCAAACAAATCACACGATCGATGTGTCCATTTAGAACTAGCTTGCACAGCTTGAATTTTGTAAATGAAATGTTCAGAGTGAGCTGCTTGTGCCCATTCTGGAGACCAAGGATTGTGCATTGGAATTATGCAGGGAAAGATATAAGCCCAGTTGACAGAAAGAGAAGGAAAAATTCGTCAAGTAAGTTACTCATTCAGATCTAAAATGACAAGTATTGCCAATGATTCAAGTCTCCCATACCTCTCGCCTTTTAGCCCTTTCTGCATCTTCAGATAAACAGTGCATCTTGGAGAGGGAGAACGATGGGCTTGAATGGAAACAATGGGCCAAGCATCCGGAAAGCTGAGACGGTTAGAATCCGAGCCCACTTAGAGTTATCGATAAATATGTACTTGTCTGTGTAGTTGTATAGAGTCCGTGTTACATACTCGCTATGTTCATGCATCTTGTTCCATCAGACATTCTGGGGCTCTGTCTAAATGCTGCTGTTGCTCCTGAATGAAGTTGCCGGTCTTGTGTATTTTTTCAGATAAGCCGTGTGAACTCTTCTGCTCTCCTCTGGGGAAGGAGTCTCCTGTGCTGGTGGCAGACAGGGTTCTTGATGGTACTCCATGTGGGCCTTATGAGACTGACCTCTGCGTACATGGCAAGTGCCAGGTGGAGTAACTTTCTATTGTTTATTTTCCAAGTAGATCTATTGTCCTGGGCTGCTGTGAGCTGTGTCGGTTGTTTATGATCAGGCAGCATCACTGAGGGTGGCTCTTACACTGCCTCTGAAATAGCTTAAAGTTGTCCCCGTTAACGTTGTTTCGTTGTTACGTTGCTGAGCAATTAGGGAACATGCTCGTTTAAAGTTGTGCGATGCTCCACTCTTACTTTGTTTGGCTGCCTGCTTTCTCCACAGCTGCTTTCTCCCTACGGCCCGCTCCCCAGCATCTCCCGCCCGCCGGCAGACCCCGCGGATCAGCGCCTTCACCCTCCTCCCCCCGCCCTCTGCCTGCGGCAATCAGCTGGCTTGTGGCGTTTAGGAGGGAGGGGGGAGGAGCAAGGACTCGGCATGCAGGCTCCCCCTCCCTCCTGAACACCACAAACCAGCTGATTGGTCCAGGCAGGAGGCGGGGGGGAGGGAGAGCCTGTGTGCCAAGTCCTCGCTCCTCTGACCTCCCTCCTGCCTCCTAAACGCCACAAGCCAGCTGATTGCCCCGGGCAGCAGGGATGGGGGAGGAGCGAGGACGCAGCTTGCAAAGTAAAAGGGGGGAGGAGGAGGTGGGGGGGGAGAAGAGGCGGATCAAGGGTGGGGGCTCGGGGGAAGGGGTGGAGTGGATGGGCCGAGGGTTGAGTCCCCCGCTCCTGGTGCTTGCAGAGTAGGGGAAGCTGCTGCTGCGCAACGTGCTTCTCCCAGCCTACAGCACCTTCAGCCTCCTTGCCTGCCTCATCTCCAGTGCCAGTGGGCTGGGCCTGTATTAAATCGCTTGTTTAAATGTATATAATGCCTTTGGTCTGGCAAAACAACATTTCCCTGGAACCTAACCCCGCCCCCCCATTTACATTAATTCTTATGGGGAAATTGGATTCGCTTAACATCGTTACACTTAGTCGCATTTTTCAGGAACAGAACTACACCATTCAGTGAGGAGTTACCGTATGTAGTTCTGTTTCACAAAAGCAACTGCAGGAGTTTCCCAGTCGTGGTTTTTTTAAAGAGGAATGGTAAATTCCTGAGAGATAAGACCATGTCACTGAACAGCTGGAGATGCTTTAGGATGTGATCCCATCCCGTCTACTCATCAGATTGGTTGGGTTTGAAGGGACAGCTAGTGGGTCATCTGGTCTGTTTAACTCCTGCGTTTTGGTTGCTCATTGGAGGAATCCTCAGTGCCACTCATGGGCTGAAATGGCCACTATTTTGTTGCATGTGTCTTATGTTATTGACATCACAACCCTTTCCAGCATGTCCACAAATACCAAGATGGGCTTACAAAGCAAATTGTTTCTAAAGCCTCAGAAAATTGCAAGCATAGACCCAGAGGCACTGGGCTGGAGCACGGCCCAGCTCAGCATAGCATGCTTCGGTGCAAGGAAACTATGCTGAGCGCAGAAGGGCGAGAGAAGCTATCCTCGGCACCATCCACCCACATGGCCAGCTTGTGCCTGGCTACTGCAGGCTATGGATGGGAATAGTGGAAAAGCTCACTTCTCCCATCCTGCACAATTCGGCTGTGCTTGAACTCACTGGCCGTGCCCTTAGCATGCCCATCCCCACCCCTGCCTCATGTGGGGCATCAGGAATTGGAATAGGGTGTGGGAAGGGTAGTGGTACTCTTCCAAACTCTGCCCAGAAAATAAGCTCCACCCACTTGAGGCACCAACATGATATGCCACTTTCAGTAGGTTGTACCAATGTTCAAAATATGATCATTCGTGCTCTGCTGGGCTCTTCGGACATGACTTCCTCTTCGCGAGTAAGATGCCCTGCTGGTGTGTCCTTAGGCAATGAGTAGTAGTGTCTCTCGCGCCCACTCGCTTCAGCACCAAAATGAGCTGTCACTCGGAGCAGACTATGTAGATCTTCATAGTGTGATCCTTTGTCTCCTGTCTTACCTGCTTTGATGAGCAGTGAAATCGGTAACAATGTAGGCTTTTAAAGTATCTTCATTGGACATTTGACTTAGGACCCAGTGAAAGGAATGGGGCTAGTTCCACCTTTTAGAGCTGTTGTTTCGGGCTATTTGCAGGTGGTTGTCATTGCATTGGTTACACTCAGTTCACATTTTCTCACAACCATAACAGCTAGGAGTTGAGTGGTGGGTTTTCTTATATGAAAAACTGATATTAGGACAAACATTTTCGCTAAGAGGGTGGTGAAGCACTGGAATGGGTTACCTAGGGAGATGGTGGAATCTCCATCCTTAGATGTTTTTAAGGTCAGGCTTGACAAAGCCCTGGCTGGGATGATTTAGTTGGGGATTGGTCCTGCTTTGAGCAGGGGATTGGACTAGATACCTCCTGAGGCCCCTTCCAACCCTGATATTCTAGGATTCTGTGATATTCTGAAGAAGAAGAAAGCAGCTGGGAGCGATGCAGATACAGTGTACTTCTGCATACTAGCCAGAGTCTAGCCGTAATTAAATCCCCACACGATGGTCTCCTCTGCAGTGTTCATGGGTCACAGAGTCCTTCTGTGTAGACCCTCCATCATGGCAGAAACTCTGTGTTCCTTCTCTGTTTGGCCCATATGTGGGCTTGAAAGTGCATTTGGGATTCTACTGTCAAGCAACCGGGCTGAGGATGGTCTAGCCTACTGGCCGGAACGGGCAGCAGGCCTAGTAGCCAGAGTCAGTCACCAGAGCCAGGGTTCAAAACCGGAGGACGGACTGGATACCAGAGCCAAGGGGTCGAGCTAGACTCAGTAGTCAGGAGCCGCAGCTGGGGGTCGAAACTGGAGGTCAGGAGCTTGAGCAAACAGGGTATCAGGCAAGGAGGGGCTCGAGGCAGGGACAGGAAAGAGGCAAGGCTGGGTGCAAGGCAGGAGCAGCAGGAACAAGGTAATGCAGGCACAGTGGGAGCGGGAGTGTTGAGAAGCCAGCGAGCTGCCGCCGTTGCTGGCTTGAGAGCTGGCCTGCTGGCCTCAGCAGCCAGTCACATTGTGTGGCTAATCAGGCAGCTGCTGCAGACCAGATGTACTGATGAGACTGCCTGGAAACTAGCTCTGCTGCAGGCCCTGATTCCTGACACTGCCCCAGAAATTAGATTGGCAAAAGACCTGTTGAGTCATCCAGTCCGTCCGCAGCCAATGCTGGATTTTCCCTTCACATCAGTTGCTGGTTTATCTGGTCTAGTTTTAAATGTGCCAAGTGATGGGGCTTGCACCTTCCCCTTGGGAGACTGTTCCTCAATCTAATACATTTGCTGGGACATCGCTCCTGATGTTTAGCCTACACCTGCATTGACTTCAGCAGAGCTATGCTGATTTATGCCAGCTGAAGATCTGGCACAGTAACCTTGGTACCAGTTCTAAGCTCTGTCAGGTATTTCTTAAGACGTAGCGGTTAAGGGGCGCAGCACCAGGTCATTCTCAGGAGGAGCAGCTCCCCTGACTGCGCTCCCTTGTTCAACCCTTCTCTGCTCCCCGTGCAGAAAGGGGATAACTGCCTGGTGGCTTCTGCTCTCACTGCCACGTTTCGACCTTGCCATGTGGGTAGCACATGCAGGGAAGTTTTCTGCCTCTCTCTGCCAAACGGCCCTGAGAGGGACATATTTAATCCAGCCCTTCTCTTTTGCTCAGAGGAGGAATCAGTAATAGTGCCTTGCTGGGGAACCAGGCACGGGGGTTTATTTTCTCTATACATTCGTTACCATGTGGTGCCCTTGACATAGGGATGTACCATGAACCTGCCTATTACGGATTTTTTTCCCTTTCCACCCACCTCCAAAGAAATGCCATTAATAATCTTTCATAGCAAGGCCAACTGTGCACCTCCCAGATGCATGCCGATGACCACTGCACTGGCCTAGCCAGCATTATATTTAAGGCTGCTCAAAATCAGCTGTGGACGCTAAATCAAGTGTTATGGCAAAGCACGTTTCCTTCTTTCCAGGAGTAGAAGCCTGCTCCCCTCCAAATGAAATTCTTTCTGCGCACAGTCTTTTGGAGATGCCTCATGAAAAGTGAATTACACTTCAGCTCGGGGGCAGCTGTCGTAAACTGTGCGGAGAGGTGATGACAGCTGCAGAACATTCAGTCCGTTTGCATCTGGCTCAGAGAAAATGCAGAAGGATGGATGCAACCCAGGAAGACTTTAAAGCCTCATGAACTCCTTTGTATTGGTCTTCTGTTTGAGTAGCTTAGGGTGATGAATTGCTGAACATGACAGCACATCCCACTTAGAGGAGATACTCCGCTAACTAGCTGCCTGACAGAACAGTTTAGGATGCGTATTAATTTACTGGTCACATACGGGATGTCCTTGAAGCAGGCATTGCAGGGGACCTGGTGAGGATAGTAAGTGATGGAATGGAATGGAATGCAGGTGCTGCAGAGATGTATTTTCCATGCCGTGTAATGCCTCTGTAGTTAGAGATGATCTGTCTGTATTTGTGCAAGTTTCTTCATGAGGTTGATGGATTTCTGTATTTGTGCAAAAGTTTCTCATGAGGTTGATGGATCCACACCCATACTAACAGATTAGTCTGTAGTGAGAGGCTATTGATGGCAGGGGTGACACATTACCAATGTAATGTGCACATTTGCAGGAACCATTGTCTAGAAGAACAGTCCAGGAATTCCAGCAAACAGCCCCTTTCCCTGTTTCCTTCAACAGTTAACTCTCTTAAACAAATCTCATCTTTTCTGGCTGCAAAATGAATTCAGATAGAGCCAGCAAAGTCGCTCGCTATGGAGGAGTTTTTGAGACCGGGAGGGAGAACCACATCACATCCAGTAAACCTCAAAGTATCCCAGCACCCTGTCACGGAGTTTGGGGGAGACAAGACCCTGCACCCTCGGCTTCCTGCGATTCACCATGACTCTCAGCCAGCCAGTAAAACAGAAGGTTTATTTAGACGACAGGAACACAGTTCAAGACAGGTCTTGCAGGTACAGACAACAGGACCCCCTCAGTCAGGTCCATCTTGGGTGGGGTCAGGGGAGGCTGGGAGGTCTGTCTGGCCTCCCCTCCATTTTCCCAGCCAGCTCTAAACTGAAAACTCTCCAGCCCCTCCTCTCCCTTTGTCGCTTTCCCGGGCCAGGAGGTCCCCTGATCTCTTTGTTCTTCAACACCTTCAGTTGGCATCTTTGCAGAGGAGGGGCCCAGGCCGTTAGTTGCCAGAAGACAGGGTGTCGGCCATTCTCTGTGCAGACAAGATCACACTGGCCCCCTAGGGCTGTGCAACAATAACATGCCTCTAGACACTTGAGAAATGCACAGGGAAACTGAGGCACTCACACAGCATTCATCAAAAACATTATGAACATTCCCACTTCATCACACCCCCATTAGGAGTGAAAGCATAAAATTCTGTTTTCGTTTACATTTTATGAATGCAGTTGGCTTCCGGCTTCCTTTGGTAGAGGCAAGTTTATTGGATTCAGATCTGAATAATAGAAAAGGAGCGTTTTTCTTGGTCAGTTTCACCCAAATTAAAGCAAAACCGTCATGAGTAAGCAAGCATGTGTCTACACTGCAGTTAGACAGCTGTGCCAGCTGACTCAGGCTTGCAGGGCTTGGGCTGCGAGGCTGTTTCATTGTGGTGTAGACGTTCCGGCTCAGGCTACAGCCTCCCACCTTGCAGGGTTCTAGAACCCGGGCTCCAGCAGCAGTTAAACAGCCCCGCAGCCCAAGCCCCATGAGTCCAAGTCAGCTGGCTCAGATCAGCTGCAGGTGTCTAATTGCAGTGTAGACATTCCACCTGCCATAGGCGCCGACTTCTAGATTTCCCAGGGGTTGCTTGACCCCCTGCTCCATCCTAGGCCCTGCCCCTACTCCAGCCTTTCCCCCACTGCCCCACCCCACCTCTTCCCACCCCCGAGGGTGCCCCATATTCAGCTGGTGCCTCCCCATAGTGTGTGGGGGGGCATGAGCAAAAGGGCAGGTCACATGTGTGTCCCCCCACACCCAGCCCCAAGGCCACCGCACTCTCCCCACCCCATGTTACCTGTGCCTCCTGCTGTACCTGCCCTCCTGGCACATTCTGCTGCTCTCCCTGCTCCCAGGAGCCCAGGCGGGGAGCAGGAGGGAGCCGCTTTTAACGCCGGCCCCTCCGGGTCGCTGCTCTGCAGCCCTGCCCGGCAGCTGCCTGAGAGAGCCTGGCTGGGAAGGAGGTGGTTTCCGCTCCCCTCCTGGCTGGGCTGCCAGGGACCCCGGCACCCGAGGCCGGGCAGGCAGCGGGAGTCACCTCCCTAGCCCTGCTCTCTCAGGCAGCCGCCGCGCAGGGCTGCAGAGCAGCGTCTCAGTGGGTGGAAGGGGCTGGTCCCACCCCTTCCACTCCCCATATCTGGGCCGTGCGTCGCCCAGGCCCACCCCTCCATTCCTCCCCCAGTACGCCGCCAAACAGCTGATGGTGGCCGGCGGGAGGCACGGCGGGGGACGGAGACGAGCTGATCGGTGGGGCCTGGTGCTGTGGGAGGGGAGGAGGGACCTGCCTGTGGGTGCTCAGCACCCACTATTTTTTTCCATGGCCTATGCCACCCACTACCAGCAATGCCATGTAATATGCTGCCAGTATCATCTGAAGGCAGTGACATAAGTGAATTAACACCATGATAATACAGTAGAAACATCTGGAGCCATAGATACACAACTAGTGTGTAATCACCATGGTATACACCAGTGGTTCTCAACCTATTTACCACTATGGGCTGCATATGCAGCTCTCTAAGTGTTATGCTGGCCACATCCACACAATATATATACTACCTGTATGGGCCTGAGGATGTCACATGGGCCACAGCTGTGTGCTGATTGGGCCATGGGTTGAGAACCCCTGGTATACCCAGTATAGTACCGGCTTCTGGAGCCAGCAATATAAATGAAGCAATTGAGAACAAACGGGTCGGGGTTCACCTGCATGACAGCAGGCGGATATCCATACGTAATGGGAACACCTGCTCTAGTGGCTTTCCCAATTCCGGGTCAGCCTTCATCCTTTCTAAAGTGCTCTTCAGCAGGCCTGTGAGGCAGCAAATTTGGCTCCCCTTTTCCTTGTTTGTATTTCCTCACCCTACTAATATTGGGGTGCCCTTCTCCCACGGGTTACTAGTCCATTTACCTCAAGCTTATTAGCATATATGTCAATCACTTACCATGGTTTTCTTGTGGTCAGACATCTGCTGATGTTCCTAACTTTAAAATATCCCAGGCTGGTATAAACGAGCATCTTGTGGTCACCTGTCAGCAGTTTAGCCATTGCAGTGTTCTGTCTTGTGATATCTTATGATCTAGGGTTACTCCTGGTTAACTACTTATGCTAAGGCTTTTTTGGGGCCTTATGCCTTGATTAGGTTAGCTAAGCTTTTGTCTTATAGGCCTTGAGGCTTGTAGGCTCATTGCATTACCACCTTAACTTATGCCTACGCCATACTTAGCAAATACCTGTACCTATAGGCTACAAAATCAGCATTTCTCTCATCCTTAAATTCCCCTCCGTGAAATCCACCCTCTCAAGCAATCCCCTTCTTTCTCTCCTCAACAGTCATGACACGCTGCCTTTCCTGAACCAATGTCCTCTGTCTCATTTTGTGGTTTTCTTGTTGTAGGCAGGTGATAGTCTTTAGGGCAGAAAACAGGACTTGGGTGCAGTTTTCACAAAAACCTAAGTACCCTTTTGAGAAGCGTCTTCAGTGGAAGTTAGGTGCCAAAACACTTCTAAAAATCTGACTGCTGGGCACTTAGGAGCCTAAACCTCATTGTAAGTTAAGTGGGATATAGGCTCCAGGATTCCTAGGCACTTTTGATACTAGCGCTTGGGCTCCTAAATCACCTAGATAGTTTTAAAAGTTTACTTCTTATCTTAGCCAAATGCTAAGGTCCAGTTTTATTCTGCCCTGACTTGGAAAAACTCTTTGTGAGTTTGCCTGGCTTAGAGCTAACTAAAAACTTAGTAGTGACCTCAGGAGTTGGTCTTAAAACCGAAGCGAGCAATATAAAACAATGATTGTCTAGAAATGTTTTATAGCACTGATGAATGCAGTTGCTAGCAATGTCTCTTTAGCAGACTACAGACGTTCAGTGTGTGTGCAGGGATTTGCCATTTTCTGCTGGAAAATGCATTTAGCCTGCTATTAAATGGAGTTCCTTCTTGTCATTGTGCTCTTGGCTGCTGCAAATCTGTACCTTTCTGGATATCGGCAACAGTCTCAGGTGCCTGTAATAGTGAATAGTCAGTGTAAAACTGCAAACCTTGCACGTGGTACCTAGCGCTCTAATTAGCTGGCTTTCACTGTCGTACTTCAGGCTGCGTTGGAGATAGCCTGGAGATTGTAGATGAGTGTAACCCGAATCTCAGATTGCTTTCATGTCATTACCTTTTTTTTTTTTTTTTTTTTAATAGCAACAACCAATCTATCACGAAGATCCCATGAATTGTAGAATTCATAAGATTTTGGTTCTGTCTGAAGTCTCTGCTCTGTGTATCCTTGCAGGAAATACAATAATGGCAACTCTGCAATTTCTGAAGCATTTCAGTTGCTTGCCACCTTGGTCCTGCTGGTGTTAGCATAGTACAGATGGCAGACGCAATAGGAGGAAAGCCCTCAGTGTTACACAAGTGTGCCAAAGAGAAAAGATGAGAAATAATCTAGCAGCTCAGTTGTGGAGCGTATAAATTTATCTTTGGCCTCTCTCAAAGCATGTACTCCGTGCTTAGTAAGCCTGAAGCTGACACTAAGGAGGAAAAGCTTTCTGATGGGGGCTGGATATTGTACTTCAAGATGTTTTATAAGACCCTTTTGAAAACCAAATCCCATACAGTGGAATATGGCTACAGATCAAGAGCAGCCTTTTCTGTGATTTAACAATTTATGATGTGAGGATGTTCGGGCTTTTCCACAGCCGCCTTGTAAAGTTGTTGCCATATCATGGATTCTCTTCCTTGCTAGCAAATCTACAGTTTACTCATTGATAATACACCGCTGCCTATGGGGCAGCAAATCCGTGTTAGAAGGACTTCTTTCAAACGATTGTTGTCGTAATGTGTTATGGGCCAATGCTAATTCCACAGACATGGACACATTTTCAAAAATAAGGTTCTAAATTGTACATGCAAAATAGATTCATTTGGGCACAAAGGGCACATGCAAAATAGCTCATTCCCTGCACAAACTGGTGATGGGAAACACTTTGTGCACATCAGTACCCATTGTTTTTTTGCATTCTTCTGCATATTTTTCCCGATGCAATTAACTGTTTGCATCCTCATGCTTATTTTCCATGCAGGTCTCATGTTCTTGCATTTCAAACATTGCTCCCAAATGTTCCATGGCAAATAATTTTACACTGTGCATCTACGCTGATGCCCATCCTTCAGTTAATCTTACAGAGTGCACACAAAGTCTAGCATGCTTTACTGGGGACTGTTCTGTGACTTGCCGCAGACAGGCCATGGCTCTGTGATGATGTAATCTGAAGACTAGAGAACAAACATACTGGTGCCTTTGGTGAACATAGAATAGAGATTAAAAAAAATAAGTATTTGTAGTGTCTAGCTAAGCTTTTAAAGACCTACCACTTCTGAGTCTGCTTTGCTGTGTTCCGCTGCAGACGACTTTTCCATCAGTCCCACTGCCATTCACTGAATTGGGGAGTAGGTGACTCGGGTTAGCTCAGAAAGAGCACATGAGGCAAGTGAGTGATAACATGGCACCTCCCTTGGATGCTTTTCTCTTTGCTTTATACTCTTTGGAGCTAGGCTTATCCTGCAAAGCAGCCATCTCTCATTCAGATGCACGTCATCCAGAAGAAGTGAGGATCACACTGAATCCCATTCTGGGGAGAAACTCTAGTGAATAAATAATTGTAGGCTGGGGGAACCACTAAGTGGGTAGGTGATATAGACACACAAAGATGCATTCAATGGGTAAAGGTCAGTGTATCTAATTCAGAACAGAAAGGGCATTGCCCACCTACCCTACCCCGAGGGCAGCTCCATGACTGAAGCAAACTTTGAAGGTCCAGAAAATGCTGCTGATGGTGTGGCTGGAGCAGCGTCTACTTTCCCCACAGACAGAGGGTTTTTTTTGTTGATCTCTACTCCTGTTTATAGCACCCCCATTTATTGTAAAACCCCAATGGAAGAGAAATGGAGCAGACAGTGATGTTCAAACGAGCTATTAGAATAGCGTCCTCGGGTAGCTTCCAGTCACGGATCTCAGCAGAAGCCCATAACCCACTTCACTGGCTGCTGCTGTGCTTTCAGTAAAGAAACGACTTCTCTTAACCTCCAGTCTGACATCACCTACTCACCTGTGTACGTTCCTGTTTCATGTGTTCCATCCCTTGAATTATAAATGGACACTGGATATTACGGAGAAAAGTTGGCAATGCACATGGGTCTGGCATAACCAGAATGTTCTGTACATGATTAATTTGCAGACTGGCACATGTTGCATCAATATTTATAGTTGGTCCATTGGGACAGCTTGTTTAGCTCAGCATCTGGGAAGCATTACAATTCTATGAACATACAGTGTCAGGTCTGACACTGGGTTGGGTGTACATAACAATAATAATTGTATTTATATAGCAAAACACACACACTCAGAGGCTTTTGCACAGCCATTCAAAGTACAAATAAAACCATTGTTAAAACAATACCCAAATAATATGCAAACCAGACCACGTGCTTAGGAATCCAGATGATATGGTATCACTAAAAAAGAGAGGGGGAGGTTCCTATATAAGGACCAACAATGATTGAAACTGAAAATACCCCCCATCAAGTATATTTTCAGATGTTTAATTATTTAAAAAGAGGAGGAGGGAGTGGACCGAGATGCCTGCTCAAAGAGAATGAGTTCCATGCCATATGGCTCACTCAGCAAAGGCATAAGGAGTGATCGATTACTCCTAAGCATGGGGAGTGTCAAAGCACGAGATCCATGAGGAGTCTCATCAAGGGGCCTAATATAGCCAGATGCCTACCCCATAGTGCTTTAAACCCCATTTTAAAATCAGCTGGCAACCGCTCCCATGTCAGGGCACTTTTTTTTTATAGGAGGCCTCCATCATATTCCCTGTACAAAGTGATGATAACAGTACCACAGCCACATCTCTGGCTTTCAACAACCAATTTGGGCAGGAGCCAGAACCACTGGGCGAAGTCCGGAGTCCATCACTTCAAGGAAGTCCTGTACTGTGCTGAGGTCAGCGTGCACCATGAAATCCCCAAGGGCAAGAATCCTGAGGGCTTCAGGAGCAGGGCTGATGCTGGAGAAGTCAGCCATGAGGTCTTCCAGATGAGCCGGTGGTATTTACACCAGCATTACCATCCATTTTTGTCCTCCCCCAAAAATACAGAAGACAGCCAGATGCTTGAGTACACTCTTCTCCAGCGGGGACCATCTTGTGCATTGCATAGAGAGTAAAACCATACCAAAGTTACTTCCTTTCCTTTTTATTTCTCTCTCAGATTGATGGGATCATAGAGTATCCAGCCACAGTGAAATGAACCAGCAGTATGGTCCAGCCATCCAACCCTGGAGTGCTCCATAGCTTCTGTCAAAGCTTACGATACATGCTGCCAATTAAGAGCCCACTTCTGCAAACACCTTTGGGAGATTCTTCATTCCCATTTCTAGTGACATTGATTCTGTTTTGCTTCTTTTATTTTGTTTTTAAATGCAACAATAAGGGTGGATTTTTTTCAAAAGCACCTAAATGATTTAGGAGCAGAAATCCCATCAAGACTCAATGTGACTTTTGCCTCTTTTAGCAATGCCACTCTAAATTCTTAACATAAGCCATTTCACAATCAAAAAGATTCAGTCCTCTTCTATTTGGGAAGCAGTTTGCAAGCATGGGGAAGGAAAAGTAAACAGCCTCTAATATTCATACAGATGAAGAAAGTGCTTCTATGTTGTTTTTTCTCTTATAAAGTAATGAGAATGCAGAAATTTTCATTCTGAAGCCAAGAAAAGCTTTATGCTTTTTAAAAAAATTCTGCTTTTTCAGAAACCGTTTACAAGACCAAATCCCAAGTGGTTTGTGATTCCCAGGTGTAGCAGAGAATGTTTGTATCGTTGAGATGGCAGACGCTTTTCAAAGCTGCAAGAGGTTTGGGGCCACTTGCTACAGGACGATGCTTTGTATGTTGCACTGGTGAAGGAGGGAGCCGTTCATTCGTCAGATCCTCCAGCAGGAGCCTGGTGGGAAGCAATGTGCTGTTTGACACATTCCTCTTTTCTGCATGAGTGAAAGACAGACCCCATAAAATTACTTACTTTATCAGCTTTGCACTTTACGATGTGTTGGACATGCTCATTCCCACCCTCGGTGCTATCAGACCTGTGGAGCATACAAATCAAGAGGTGTCAGTGAAATCACAGCAAAATGAGGTAGTCAGTGTGTGTGTGGGGAAATGGTTTGCCTGTTGCCCAAGAAACACGATTTGCGTCCAGTAGAGCCTCTCCTCACCCTTTTTGTCAGTGGCCATGATGAAGCTGTTGTTGCACCTTTGTTTTTTTTGGGAGGTCTTGAGTGTGTCTCTAATGGATGTTGTCATTAACATGTGCGTCACATATGCCTTATACTGCAAGGTAACACCTAACCGTGTGTGTCCCGTGTTCTCTGATTTGCAGGGCAACTCGTGCCATAAAAATGTGCCCATTAGACTAGAGGTGGGTGGGGTTCTATCTGATAGTTTGTTGACTGTACTCCAGAGGTGGGATTTTCCTAAGCGGTCAGCGTTGGCCTAACCCTGCTCCCGTTGAAGTTACTGGTTAAACTCACAGAAATCCAGGTACATCCCTACTCCAAATGTGTTTCTGACATAGTGACAGCCTGGCTACTCTAAGGTTTCATCCTTTCCTTGACATGGCAGTACTTGTATGTGATGTAATTCACATCGTAAACCCTCATCAGAAAGGTTCTGGGTCTGGGTGTAATTGATCATTCTGAAAAACAAAGTACCTCATCAGCTGTCCATTAAAAGAATTTCTCATGTTCCGCATGTAGAGAAGAGTGAGGAGGGATTTGATAGCAGCCTTCAACTACCTGAAGGGGGGTTCCAAAGAGGATGGAGCTCGGCTGTTCTCCGTGGTGGCAGATGACAGAACAAGGAGTGATGGTCTCATGTTGCAGTGGGGGAGGTTTAGGCTGGATATTAGGAAAAACTATTTCACTAGGAGGGTGGTGAAGCGCTGGAATGGGTTCCCTAGGGAGGTGGTGGAAACTCCACCCTTAGAGGTTTTTAAGGCCCGGCTTGACAAAGCCCTGGCTGGGATGATTTAGTTGTTGTTGTTCCTGCTTTGAGCAGGGGTTGGACTAGATGACCTCCTGAGGTCTCTTCCAACCCTAATCTTCTATGATTCTTCTATGTAATTTGGTCAGCTGAGCTAGAATCAGCATTATGTACTTGCTATATGAGATACATTGACATATCCAGGCACATTAGATATTTATTTCACGATCCTACATGGCCTGACTCATACTTATGGGGCATTAATTAGGTAACATCCCTGTGTGGAAATTTGCCTTAAAAACATGAAAAGCACATAGCCGTCCCCTCCTTATCTTTACTTGGCTGTCCTACATCGTCCTCGTGGTTTAAGGTTTATGAAGAACCCCAGTGTAGATCTAGAGATTTGGTCCTTTACATCTCTGCGTTGTTGATCCTCCTCTACAGTTCTGTGAACTGGTCTCATAACACTCGCAGTAAAGTTGGTTGAAGTTGCTTGTGGTTGTTCAAATGCAGCTGGAAATATATGCCTGCCTGCCATCCTGCCAAGTTACAAGGGAAGCTGTGTATCAGTCGAGGCTGTTGTGCTATCTATCATTATCATGTCCATGATAGCTTCCCGCAGCTCCTATTGGCCAGGAACGGCGAACCGGGAACGGCGAACCACAGCCACTGGAGCCGCTGGGAGCTGTGGGGGGCCATGCCTGCAGACAGTCAACGTAAACAAAATGTCTCACGGCCCCCCAGCGGATTACCCTGATGGGCCACGTGCCAAAGGTTGCCGACCCCTGACTTAGATTATGCCCAGGATTACCAGGCTTCAGAAATTCTCTCCTGCCCCCATTCCTTCTCAGTCAGCAACAACCACCAGCGCTGTCTTTTCTGCCTTGGAGAAGCTCATATCTACATTGCATGCAGATCTGTCACTCAGTTCCAAACCAGACCTGCAAGGTGCCAAAACTCCAGTTTAAGAAGCACCTCATGGAGAAAGCAATGGACTCAGGCTGGGGAGATCCCCCCCCCCAAGACCTCAGCCAGAGTCGTCAAGGAGCGTGCCTCCTGGCATGAGGTCTGAAGCCTCAAAGTCAGGGGTCCTTTGTCGGGGTTCCACTATGAGAGTAAGGATTAGGGAGAACACAGAATGTCCTAGTGTTTGCTTATGGGGTGAAATGGTAAAGATTTTTAGTGGTGACTATCACTACAATCCAAATGCCTTTTCAACTGAAGCATCGGGTTAAAAACTTAAATATTTTTAGGATCATTTAAGTGCAAAAAAAGTCAAAACGGAATACAGTGGGAGCATTGGCAAAATGTCACGTCTGCGCATGCACACAGCAGTTGCACTTACAGATCAGTGAACCTAAATTCTTGATACATTTATGGTGACCCTAAATTCTTGATAACATAAATGTGGGTTTCTGGTGTTCAGTTAATGGGACCTGCTGAAAATGTGGAACTGTGCGCTAGCATCATGAGCCATTCAGTTCAAATAGTGAAAATGTAATAGATGCTGAGTCCTCATTGCTGAATGTTAGTGTCCTCAGCGTGGTCCTGATACAATGCCCATTGGCTTCCGTGAGCAATAGATCAGGGCCTCAAGCATAATCTTGGAAGAACTTGTGGTTAAGGCATAAAACTGGAACTCAGGATACCTGGATTCTGTTGCTAGCTCCGCCTTAAGCTTCCAGTGTGAAT
The DNA here is from genome assembly GCF_016161935.1 of Mauremys reevesii. Classification (NCBI taxonomy): domain Eukaryota; kingdom Metazoa; phylum Chordata; order Testudines; family Geoemydidae; genus Mauremys; species Mauremys reevesii. The sequence continues at coordinate 8,218,455 of NC_052632.1, forward strand.
CTGGCCAAGTCACGGAACCTCTCAGTGCCTTTCTTTTACCATTTTCAAAATGGGACTCATGGAATATACTTGTTTCACAAGGGTATTATGAAGGTTAATTAATATTTGTAAAGTTATTTGAGATCCTCACATGGAAGCTGCTATAAAATACAAAGTATCCTTGTAATCTGTTAATATTTAAACACGTTAGTGCAAATACACCAGTGTGCTTTGGATAACTACGGTTTTATGATGCTGCTTACAACAGTGAAACTTTTTATAACTTGGTTTGTGCATTTGCTATTGGATGAGTGTGTTTTGCTGACTAACCAATCCAATGCCATACTGACTGAATGCTCTCCTGACTCACAAGATTCTTTTCCTGTTCAGTTTTTCAACCAAATGTTATCCGTGGCTCGGCCCAGTTTAGAGACATTTTAGCTTTGCAAATGAAATAACGAGGGCCTCTGGTTGTTGTCATTAGAAAATCGGCTGCGATGGGATCATTGGCTCAGCTGCCAAAGAGGATCGTTGTGGAATCTGCAACGGAGATGGCAAAACCTGTAAAGTGGTGAAAGGAGACTTCAACCACACCAAGGGGATGGGTGAGTAGCATTCAGCAAAAGCGCTCTGCCTTCATCTGAACTGCTTAGCATCTAGGAGTTAGAGAGCTAGCGACAACTCTTGTCCTTTAAAAGTAGGTGAGTCACACCATGTGGCGCCTGATCAAATAGCCTTTGTACATTTAAAAAAAGATTTGAAATTAATATTTTTAGAGGTTGATACACAGGGAGCATTATGGCTGGCCAGGAGATTCGGCACTCGCTGACACTGATATAAGTTGGGGTGAGAGTAGCTACAGTGTTTATAGTGGAATTACTCTAATTTACACTAGTGTTTCTGACCCAATTTGTTGCCCAGAAGAAATCTGCAAAAATGTTTGAGACTGAATCAGTGAATAGCTGTACAAGAATAAGATGGTCAAGTATTTAGTTACTAACGATGCCTAATCTTATCACTCAGTTTTTTCAGAATAAATGTTTAACCTATAGGAGTTCCTGCAAGGGTCCAATTCTGAGAGGTGATGAGTCCCTCTTGAGAAGGGGAGTTGAAGATGCACAGGGCTTCACAGGGTCAGGCCTGTTGGCGCTGTATAACACCTTTTGCCATTCAATTTCCTTAACCATGTTCCAGTTTTATTAAAGAACTGGTTCAACGGTGGAAAGCCATCTGCAGCCTGTTCCTGTTTGCCGAGATTGGCCATTGCCTCCTTACTGAGCTCAAAGAAGTCACACTGTGCAGTTCATGTTGAATGTTACAGGTACTTTTGATGTAAAATGAGAGAGAAATAATCATGATGATCATAATGTCTCCTCCTGTGGGAGGGACAATGATTTCAGCATTTAGACTGATTGCTCCTGTGTACATCCCGGATTCATATAATGCTCAGGATATCTCCACTTCAGCTAAACCAGGGGACCATGCGCTCTGAGAATTTATACTGACTTTATGCCAGCAACATAGAAGCATTGGAATAAGACTGTTTTCAGTCAAGCTCAAGCTATCCCCTCTGGCTTTGCACACCCATTGTGTGTGAATTAGCCCTTGTTCCTTAGTCACTGTTCCACACTTATGAGAGACCTGTTGCCTTTCATCCTGGACAAGCAAAGTGCGGGGAAAATTAGACTTAGGACCCAGAGGCCACTGCAGGAGGGAGGAAGTATTTAGGAAAAATGACTGATATTTAAATGAATGTTGCCATCTCCACATGTAGGGAAGCACAAGCAAAGCACATTCAACATGTGCTGTTTTGGGACTCAGTTGAGCAAAGCAGTTAAAGATGTCCTTGGAGCACATGCTTGAGTTCCACTGAATTCATTATTAAAGTTAAGTGTGTGCTCTACTGCTTTGCTAAATCACGGCTTCAAAGCTGGTGCTCAGATTCTCTTTTCTAATTTCTGCTACCTCCTTCCTATACTTTATCTGTGAAGGCAGCTAAGATCCACCACCAACTCTGAGGTGCAGGTGGAATTGGCAAACTTCACTAATACTTTCTGGAGTTCATTTGTGCACTTCCATTGTCAGGCCGATCTGTAGTATGATTTCCAGCTGCAGTTTTTACTGCTCTGACTGTTGTGTTCCATTTAGCTTCCAGCTGTTGGTAATGAGAAGTTTGTATCTTGGCTGTGCAAGACTAAGGAAAAGATTTGCCTTGGTTAACTTTGTTGGCATGCACTTGTGCTTTGAGAGTAGGACTCTGAGAGCATGTCACAAAATATTGCACACAATTTCTGCAGTTAAAAAGGAACAGCACTGGTGGTATAATTGTGCTATACCTCCTATGTCTGTGTTGGAAATAAGGACATAAGAATATAACATAAGAACGGCCGTACTGGGTCAGCCCAAAGGTCCATCTAGCCCAATATCCTGTCTACCGACAGTGGCCAATGCCAGGTGCCCCAGAGGGAATGAACCTAACAGGCAATGATCAAGTGATCTCTCTCCTGCCATCTATCTCCACCCTCTGACGAACAGAGGCTAGGGACACCATTCCTTACCCATCCTGGCTAATAGCCATTAATGGACTTAACCTCCATGAATTTATCCAGTTCTCTTTTAAACCCTGTTATTGTCCTAGCCTTCACAACCTTCTCAGGCAAGGAGTTCCACAAGCTGACTGTGCGCTGTGTGAAGAAGAACTTCCTTTTATTTGTTTTAAACCTGCTGCCTATTAATTTCATTTGGTGGCCCCTAGTTCTTGTATTATGGGAACAAGTAAATAACTTTTCCTTATTTACTTTGTCCACATCACTCATGATTTTATATACCTCGGTCATATCCCCCCTTAGTCTCCTCTTTTCCAAGCTGAAAAGTCCTAGCCTGTTTAATCTCTCCTCATATGGGACCATTCCAAACCCCTAATCATTTTAGTTGCCCTTCTCTGAACCTTTTCTAATGCCAGTATATCTTTTTTTGAGATGAGGAGACCACATCTGTATGCAGTATTCAAGGTGTGGGCGTACCATCGATTTATATAAGGGCAGTAAGATACTCTCCGTCTTATTCTCTATCCCCTTTTTAATGATTCCTAACATCCTGTTTGCTTTTTTGACTGCTGCTGCACACTGCGTGGACGTCTTCAGAGAACGATCCACAGTGACTCCAAGATCTTTTTCCTGATTAGTTTGAACTAAATTACCCCCCATCATATTGTATGTAAAGCTGGGGTTATTTTTTCCAATGTGCATTACTTTACATTTATCCACATTAAATTTCATTTGCCATTTTGTTGCCCAGTCACTTAGCTTTGTGAGATCTTTTTGAAGTTCTTCTTCACAGTCTGCTTTGGTCTTAACTATCTTGAGCAGTTTAGTATCATCTGCAAACTTTGCCACCTCACTGTTTACCCCTTTCTCCAGATCATTTATGAATAAGTTGAATAGCATTGGTCCTAGGACTGACTCTTGGGGAACACCACTAGTTACCCCTCTCCATTCTGAGAATTTACCATTTATTCCTACCCTTTGTTCCCTGTCTTTTAACCAGTTCTCAATCCATGAAAGGACCTTCCCTTTTATCCCATAACAACTTAATTTACGTAAGAGCCTTTGGTGAGGGACCTTGTCAAAGGCTTTCTGGAAATCTAAGTATACTATGTCCACTGGATCCCCCTTGTCCACAGTTGTTGACCCCTTCAAAGAACTCTAATAGATTAGTAAGACACAATTTCCCTTTACAGAAATCATGTTGACTTTTGCCCAACAATTTCTGTTCTTCTGTGTGTCTGGCAATTTTATTCTTTACTATTGTTTCAACTGATTTGCCCGGTACTGACATTAGACTTACTGGTCTGTAATTGCTGGGATCACCTCTAGAGCCTTTTTAAAATATTGGCGTTGCATTAGCTATCTTCCAGTTATTGGGTACAGAAGCTGATTTAAAGGACAGGTTACAAACCATAGTTAATAGTTCCGCAATTTCACATTTGAGTTATTTTAGAACTCTTGGGTGAATGCCATCTGGTCCCAGTGACATGTTACTGTTAAGTTTATCAATTAATTCCAAAATCTCCTACAAAAGCCAGCTCAGGTTTGGGAATCTCCCTAACATCCTCAGCCGTGAAGACTGAAGCAAAGAATCCATTTAGTTTATCGTCTTTAAGTGCTCTGTTTGTATCTCGATCGTCCAGGGGCCCCACTGGTTGTTTAGCAGGCTTCCCGCTTCTGATGTACTTAAAAAACATTTTGTTATTACCTTTGGAGTTTTTGGCTAGCTAGTCTTCAGACTCCTCTTTGGCTTTTCATATTACATTTTTACTGTTTGTGCTCCTTTCTATTTACCTCACTAGGATTTGACTTCCACTTTTTAAAAGATGCCTTTTTATCTCTCGCTGCTTCTTTTACATGGTTGTTAAGCCACGGTGACTCTTTTTTTTTTTAGTTCTTTTACTGTGTTTTTTAATTTGGGGGTATACATTTAAGTTGGGCCTCTATTATGGTGTCTTTGAAAAGTGTCCATGCAGCTTGCAGGGATTTCACTTTAGTCCCTGTACCTTTAATTTCTGTTTAACTAACCCCCTCATTTTTGCATAGTTCCCCTTTTTGAAATTAAATGCCACAGTGTTGGGCTGTTGAGATGTTCTTCCCACCACAGGAATGTTAAATGTTGTTATATTATGGTCACTATTTCCAAGCGGTCCTGCTATAGTTACCTCTTGGACCAGGTCCTGCGCTCCACTCAGGACTAAATCGAGAGTTGCCTCTCCCTTGTGGGTTCCCGTACCAGCTGCTCCAAGGAGCAGTCATTTAAAGTATCAAGAAATTTTGTCTCTGCATTTCATCCTGAGGTGACATGTTCCCAGTCAATATGGGGATAATTGAAATCCCCCACTATTATTGAGTTCTTTATTTTGATAGCCTCTCTAAACTCCCTTAGCATTTCATCATCACTATCACTGTCTTGGTCAGGTGGTCAATAATAGCTCCCTAATGTTATATTCTTATTAGAGCAGTGTTTCTCAAACTGGGGCCACCGCTTGTGTAGGGAAAGCCCCTGGCAGGCCGGGCCGGGCCGGTTTGTTTACCTCCCCCGTCCGCAGGTCTGGCCAATCACAGCTTCCACTGGCCATGGTTCGCTGCTTCAGGCCAATGGGAGCTGCTGGAAGCGGCGGCCAGTACATTTTCTTTCTCATATAGTGCCACTCCTCCCTCCTCCTCCCGCACAACTTGTTCTGTCCTTCCGATATATTTTGTACCCCGGAATGATTGTGTCCCATTGATTGTCCTCAGTCCACCAGGTTTCTGTGATGCCTATTATATCAATATCCTCCTTTATCACAAGGCACTGTAGTTCACCCATCTTATTGTTTAGACTTCTAGCATTTATGTACAAGCACTTTAAAAACTTGTCACTGTTTATTTGTCTGCCCTTTTCTGATGTGTCTGATTCTTTTTTATGTGATTGTTTCTTGTCTGATCTGGCCCATATTCTATCCTCTTCCATCCTCTCCTCCTGACTAAAACCTAGAGAATCTCTATCAATAGACTCTCCCCTAAGAGAAGTCTCTGTCCAATCCCGTGCTCCTCTGCAGCAGTCAGCTTCCCCCCATCTCCTAGTTTAAAAACTGCTCTGCAGCCTTTTTAGTGTTAAGTGCGGGCATTCTGGTTCCACTTTGGTTTAGGTGGAACCCATCTCTCCTGTATAGGCTCCCCCCATCCCAAAAGTTTGTATGTTACATTACTAAATCTATAGCTGATGCCAGTGGTGAAACCACTGCTCCATCTTCTACAGCAGTTCCCGATCTGAATATCAACCAATGTATGCCTAGTTTACAGTTTCACTGCTTCTCTAATGTCTCCTGCAGGAAATGGGAATTGCGCCCTGGTCATTTTAGTTGGGAAAAACTTTCTCCATTTCTGTAGTAGCAGTGCTAGCTGGAAATAAGTGTATCTCATAGATGTTTTTGAAGGGAAACCTATCTTTGTTGTTTACGGATCAAAATCACCATGAATCATCATGCAACAAAAAGACTTGACCCAGATAGATGACAAAGTTCTGGGTGCCTGCCAGAATTTGAAAGTGGTTATATGCCTGTTTTCAGTTAGGTGGGCTGCTCTCAATGCATTCAGTGACTTTTCCCCATGGCAGATCTGTAGGAGCTGAACATTCTCTGCTGATTGTCAACCAGATGAGTACAGCAGGGATTCCTCCATCTCTAGAGACACTAGGTAATCAAAATAGGATGACAGGGCAGATGCGACAGTACCCAGACGGTATGTCGGTCATCAGTGTTATAATGTACAAGCCTTTATTGCACCCTCATTCTTTACTGAATATCTGGAGCCAGATGAGAGAGAGATGCATCAATCCTATCTAAAATGTTGCTTCACCATTCAAAATACTTCGTTTGTCCATCTTACATAGTTGTATAAATAAGGATTTTTCCAGCCATTATTCTATGTCCTGACACATAAATTAGCTATAGGTTTTTTTTTCTGAAAAATAGTAGATTAAAACACTATGTGAAAAATAACCCAAAATAGTTTTGCTATTTATTCTGTCTCTGCTTTTACACTTCTCTCAGCATAGACAGTGAAATTACACATGTTGGTTTCACTTATGGTTCCAGACCCCTTTTCCACTTACATGTTATGCCCTGTGAGTTAATCTGTGGTGTTCAATGGGATTTTTCATGTGCGTAAGTGTTTTGCAGGACCAGGACCTTAATCAGTTTCACGTTCTATGTCTCATGCACTGGCACAAAGCTGCAGTGTTCAGGTTGCAAACACCACAAGGAAACATGTATTTGTTTAAGAAAAAATCTGTGGATTTTCTTAAAAAAATCAACGTTTTAATAATGTTTAAAATCCAAGATTTTACAAAGCCTAAATTTTGGGCCAAATGTGATTTAAGCAGCAGGAGTCACAATAGCAGAATCAGGGCCTGGATGTTGAAATCATTACCAAAGAGAATGGCAGATTTGCTTTGATTAAGGTCAAGCCCAAAGCCCCTGTGTTAAGTGTGTCGATTTATGATTTCAGAAGAGAATAGCTGTGAAATGTCAAGACGTTGGTTGTTAAGAAGTATCAGTTTGAGAATTGCACCTACAACGTTTGGGCCAGATCCTGCAGCTGCTGTGCACGTGGGACTCCACTGACTGCAGGATCGGTCCCTGTATGTCCTGTGATTGCAAACCATGCTGTCGAGCTCTATTAACTGGACTAAACCCATGCCAACTCCTTTCTGTTTCTCAGTAACCAATAGTCATTGTAAGAAGGTTTCCACGTGTGTGATGGCAAAGGCAAAGGCTGTTCCCAAGTGTTTCTCGTGTAAGATGCCTGAATGCTGTGTGTGGTGTCATTGGGTAGCTGGTGTTGGTTTTCTGTCCTCCTCGTCCTGGTTGGATTGGGTGGGGAGACTGCATCGTATAAAAAGCCATGGATACCCTTTAAAGCCTTCTACATTCAGCATGACTAGCCTGAATTGGAGAGACAGCACGTGTGTCCTTGGCCTTTTAAAGGAGCTGCGTAGCCACTAGAATACCATGTTTGTCAGCCCATTATCCAGTTCTGCCTCTGTTTCTTCTCTTCCAGCCCATCTCTGTAGTGCCAGAGTTTTCAGAGTTTCTGCACACTGGATACCTGTCTCAGTCCTATACCTTTCTGTCCTTCTGTTCCCCCCCTCACCCCCAAAAGCACAAACTTTGTTTTAAAATTAATCTCTGACCTTCTGACATCATCCCCAAATAGTGTTCAGAATTATGTTCTGCACTTACGCCAGATCCTCAGTAATGTAAATTAGAAGCCAATGGAGCTATCCTGATTTACACCAGCTAACGGTCTGGCCCTTCCCTTCCTCCTTGTAAGATTCCCATCCAGACTCCAATGCCATACAGATAATGCTTAGAGACCTGCCACATGAGTCATTTTTTCATGTGTGCATCTATATTGTTCTTCTCTGGCCATGTGAAGATTTGAATGGATGCCCTCTGTCTTGTGACCCAAAAGAGAAGCTGCAGTTGTTTGGCTTATGTTTTAAGTCAGTACTCCAGATGGCAGGAAATAATTAAATGAACTAGGCAAATTGCTATAACAATAACTTTTCTTCGTGAGCAGTTTCTGTTTTTAATATGGTGAAGAAATCAAACACTTGATGCCAAATTTTAACCTGGACAGTAGTGCATTTAAAATAAAAAGAAAATTGAGAGATGGTGCTTTAAGCCTGGGAAGCCTCTTCTCTCAGCACGTGCTAGAAAATTCTGTTAATAGGATACATGGGCGGGTGATGAGAGGCAGACAGAAACACAGGGCAGTGGGTGACTTACCAGCCGGCTGTCCTTTATAGGAATCATTACCACCAAATTGATATTCGATAGCAATATCAGGAGGCTTTGAAATCTGTCCATGGCTTCACGATGAAATGATTTTCCTCCAGGCTAGCTACCCCATGGCTGGAAGTAAACAGTGGTGGGTAGGTCCTGTGTGGGTAGGTAACTGCAATTGGTAATCACCAGGATTCTCGTGCATGCAAGAAGATAAACTAGTCAATTGTCTCTTATTTTCTGATCAGCAACAAGCATTACATTCCGTACAAAATCTAGCTAGTGGGACAGTGGATTGCAGAGAGGATCAGTAATGAGAGTGCAGAGGTTGTCACCTGTAGGCTGACAGTTGGAATTCAGCCCCGATCGACGGTGAGGGCAAGTCATGAGCATCTTCTGACTGCTCAAAAAACGAGCTCTTAAGTCTGAGTGCTATGTCTCATGGATACGTTTCCACAGCACCCCCACAGTAAGTACTGATTGGCACTCTTGGCAATAGGAGCAAGGACTGAAAGAGCCAGGGAGACCGCCCTTGCCACCCCAGGACAGTGGGGATGTCTGTGCTGTACGTGTTCAGCAGATAAATAGAGGAGTCCAGACTTTACAGCTCTCAATTTGGGACCTTGCAGCAGGACATCATCTAAAAGTTGGGATAGTGCAGGGGTGTGGGATTTGTTCTACCCATACTGTGATACACCCCCGGTAGGAAGATACAAAGGTACATTGCATAGAGATCAGCACTTGCAGCCATGGGGTAACATCTCCTCTACCTGAGAATTCGTCCTCCAGTAACATCCAAATCCGTTTTGTAGTGATTCAGTTCCACGTTGAAATTTGTGCTAACCTCTCTCTCCTCTCTGGGACTAATAACCCTGCCTAACAGTGGGTTCTCCTGTTTGAGCCTGCTTTCCTCTTGCAAATCTCTCCAGTGTTTAAGTGAAGATACAGTAGCCACCATACATGTATTAATCTGCTTGATGACAAAGCCACCTTTTGTTCTGGTGTCTCTCCTAATACAAGTTCACCATATAACTTGTATCTAGGACTCACTTCAGTCACGGCCTTATGTTCCTGGGACAGTGATGTAACACAGATTATCCAGAAAGATTGTTGCATGCCAAAATAGCTGTTCCCAAGGTGGAGTACAGTACATACAGCTCTAGAAATGACCAAATAATGAAATTCTCCAGTTATGCTTTCCAACCTTTATCTTAAAAGTCTGACTTTTGGATGAAGTAACTAGAACCACTCCCTGATTGTTGCCAGATCTCATCAGTCTTTACACAGCTCCTCACCTAAACAGAATTTGAACTCAAACTTGCAGACCCCAGCATTGCAAACAGTTACCCCCAAGTTACCTAACAGATCTTTGACAGTTTTTTGACCCTGGACCAACAGTGAGCTTTCTGTTGTGCTTAATATTTAATGCTTGATAATCTTTCTGGGAATCTGCAGTTTACAATTTGTGATAGAAAACATGCCTTGAAAACTATGGGGCTGTTTTTAAGGGGCAGCATTCTCCAATATTGGGATTATAATCCCTTGAGCAACAGCATGTCACTAGCTCTAAAGCCCAGCTGGGAGCAATCTGAGTTTATATTTGTGGTGAGTTTGCATGTATGGTGTATTTAGTGCACTTGCAGTAGGATTTTGACCACTGATTTACACAGTATTGCTGGCTAAGAGCTACAGATGCTTTCTATGGGACATGCCCAAGGAACCTACTCTGTCCCCTGAAAGAACATTTCAGAACTACGCAAGCATAGACTACGTGGTTCCCTAAAGAAAAATGTTAATGGTTCTGTGTCACCCGATCTCAGCGAGCGAGTACAGTAAGGTGTTTTTTGTTTGTTTGTTTTTTATTCAGGAGCTGTGAATACAACCCCTGGTACCATCAGTCAGGATTAGAAATTACATGAGGAGAAAAATCTGGTATCAGACCAAACTAAATAGTCTCCAGAACTAATACTCTGTTAATAGCTTAAAACTCAGCTATTTACCATTTCAAAAGTAATGTACAAGACAGCGTTTCCACACGGTATTTTCTCACACCTCAGTGGTGACATGAGAGCATATTTGTGGCACTAGCAGAACCTCAAGAGTAATGCCTCTCGCACCACAAAAACAGCGGGACACAGGCCAGGATACCACTGCCTCGGGTCTGCTGTGAAGCCCAGTGAAATCAATGAGAGCCTTTCCATTAACTTCAATAGTTTTTTGGATCTGGTCATGGCAGAAGGTAGTTCTGAGCCTTTGATTTAGAAAATAATAATCATCATCCACAGTAAATACATCAACAAATACGTGATACTTGGGCATGTTCCAAAGTGGCTTCCTAACATGGTGGCCAGGTGCGTTTCCAGGGAACATTTACAGTGAGATATTGTCATTAATCACTCTGCTGTATGTTCGTGTCTGATAGTAATAGTTGGTTCGGTTTGAATGCAGATGCATGGGGTGCAACAAGGGATGTTTGGGCATTTTAGAATGTGCTGCTCTTAATGTAATTTATCTCAACCAACAAAAAACCAACTCCCAGCAGGATCCAGGCTAATGTCCGACATCTGTTTTCTTTGATTTTTATAGATTTCACAATTGCCATAAAAGCCAAACCCTGAAGTAGTGAGTATTACTGATGGAGCATGCTTTGTAATTAGCAGAATGGGGAATTCATCAGCTTGACATGAGGGGAGGTTCTTTGTTCAGAATCCTGTTTTCCCTTTATTTTGATTCTCCCTGCAAAGGATGACTGGCTGACTTTGGGAAGTAACCTGAGCAGGGGAGAAGAAACCAAGAGAGATGATGCTCCTGGGTGGGGTCAAAAGGAAAAGGACCCGAGCTCAGGGGAGTGAGGAGAGGTGGTAAAATGGCAATACAAATTAGTGTAATGTACCAGAACAAGAGGGGCTACCTTAAAAAGATGAGAGGCTAAGGAGAGAGTTGGTTGTCATTGGCCAAATCATCTCCCAACCGAACATCAACCCCCCAGTGAGGATGTTTTGTACAGGTGATCTAAAAGGGTTGGGAGTGGAAAGGAATCCATGTGTCCCATTAATCTGGTGGCTATGCAGCTGCTTCATTGACACTACTGTGGTTGGCTAAGCCCCTGGGCTGAGGCCCCTGGGCGAACCCATAAGTGAAAGGCTTGCAGGCAGGGTTTAGGGGTGTGGGATCTATATAGCGATGGATTCACTAGCCACATCCAGGCCACATCCCAGGGGACCATCTCCACAGTCCATGCAGCCACCGAGAGAGAGAGGCCCTTTGTTCTGCAGTGTGTCGCTCTCTCTCGCTTGCTCTCAGTCCGGTACAAAGCAGAACCACAGCACTTCAGCAGCATTTACCCTTAAAAAACCAAAGCCCTGCCAAATTTTAAAGGAATAGTCCCAAACACTACTCTTACACTAGTGATTCTCCAGCATCGTCCTATTTTTATAGGGGCAGGTCTGGTACAGGGCCATATCACTTAGCACATATAACAAAAAAGGGAAGGTAAAGCATACAGAATAAACTATTAGTGTTTTAAAAGAAAAGGTGGGAAGGGGGAGGAGCCAAGTTACACACTGAAAAATAAACCGTCTGGCCAATTAAAAAGAATCAAATCCTAGTCACGATGATAGTCTCATTGCTTCATATTTGACACGGGCATTAGTAGGTAGTTTGCTTTTTGCCTATCACTTAGACCAGGGGTAAGCAACCTATGGCACGCGTGCCGAAGGCGGCACACAAGCTGATTTTCAGTGGCACTCGCGCTGCCCGGGTCCTGGCCACCGGTCCGGGGGGCTCTGCACTTGGATTTAATTTTAAATGAAGCTTCTTAAACATTTTAAAAACCTTATTTACTTCACGTACAACAATAGTTTAGTTATATATTATAGACATAGAAAGAGACCTTCTAAAAACGTTAAAATGTATTACTGGCACCCGAAACCTTAAATCAGAGTGAATAAATGAAGACTTGGCACAACACTTCTGAAAGGTTGCCGACCCCTGACTTAAACTAAAGCTAGGGCTGAGCATTGAAGTTTGGAGCAGAACCCACACACGAATGACTCCAAAGGTCAAGAGTGCCCATGTCTTAAGGTTTTGGTTTTTGCCCATCTCTAAATTGAACCATAACATTTTTTAGGGGGTTTTAAAAGCAATAAATAAACCGCATGTAACTCACAAGTATCATTTGAAGGAGATCAGTCCTACAGATTTTTTTTTTAACTATCCTGTAGAATTAAATCCTGGTTGTAGAATTCTGCAGCTTGGTTTAAAAGTTCTAAAGGAAGGAGATTGTAGTCTATTAAATTATATAGGACTGTTTCATAGGGTATGTCTACGCTATCGATCTGTCGGGGGATCGATATATCCGTCTAGTCTAGACACGATAGATCGATCCCCAAACACGCTCCCCATCGACTCCGGAACTCCACCAGGGCACGAGGCAGAAGCGGAGTTGATGGGGGAGCGGCAGCCGTCGATCCCACGCCACGAGGACACGAAGTAAGTCAATCTAAAATATGTCGACTTCAGCTACGCTATTCTCGTAGCTGAGGTTGCGTATCTTAGATCGATTTCCCCCCACCCCAGCGTAGACCAGGCCATAGGGACTGACATGCCAGTGAAAGCAAATAGATTTATACCAGTTTTCATCAATGACTCCTGCAATGTTTTCATTTTAGCAGTCTCCCAAATAGCTCATTCTTTTCCTTAAAAATATGAATGATAATGCAGATTATATGCCAAAGAAAGTGTTTTCATAACAGCTAACACACACGTTTTCATTTCGAAACTCTGACACTTTTATTCCCATGATGTGCATTGTAACTACTGTCAAGCACACCTTTGCTTTAGCATCCAGTAGGATCCTAACGAATTCCGGTAGATGCCACACGTGAACAAAAATGATGCAAGGGAACAGATTTAATAGAACCAACCACAAGCCAGAAGAGTTGCAATTAAGGAGTGCAAACACTTTTCCCCCTCTCCTCAAGCTGTAATGATTAGCCCTTGCTACGCAAGTCACTGCATTGAAACCTGGCTGCCAAAACAGCTACTACCTTTTGAGTGTTTCCCAACCGTAACAAAAGCTGGAGTGGAGTTGTTTTTTTGGGGGGTGATACTACATTACAGAATGCCTCTGGCTGGCTGTGGGAGACTCTCATCCATGTGACCTTTTGTTGCCCTAGGTTATATTGAAGCAGCTGTGATCCCTGCGGGTGCTCGACGGATCCGAGTGGTGGAGGATAAACCTGCCCACAGTTTTCTGGGTAAAAAAGAAAAATGCTTTGATTTTAAACTCAGTGTATGCGTTTGCCTAAATGATCACTAGGAGTAGTTAGGCCACAGGTTCATCGTTTGCAGGAATTGGCTGCTAACGTTTCTTACTGCGATGTCTCACGATTTCTGTGGCGGTTTGCTCAGTGTGTTAATATATCGGACAGCAGTAGGGTGCTGTTCAGCCTGAAGGAATCCCAGAGCATTTTTACATGCGTAGACAAGTCCCTGACATGCACTTTGCTCTGGGGTGGAACAGAGGAGCTGTCTAATAGCACGCAACAACACTGGGAGGAGTAAGGAAGAATGTGGTGTTCAGATGAAACAGCAGCCATTTAGGTAGGAAGAGCATAGCACCCAGTTCAAACTAGTAGTGAGAAAGGACAAGGCAGCTGACTCCCCCAACACCCTTACCATGCTGCCAGGGCCACTTCCGCCAGTACTAGGTTGTCATTTTGCTTTACATCCAAGACCCAGCCCTGCTTAGCCTGTAATGAGCTCACAGCCTGAGGTGGGCTGGCTGCAGCCATCGATCCAGTGCTTATGTGATTTATTCTGAATGTCTGTGAGGCAGCCAACTGAAATCATGGGCTTAGTCCTCCCTTCGTTTACACTCCTGCTGTCCCGCTGAAGTCAGTGGCATTGCACCTGTGGATGGCCTGCTAAACCCAGGGTTGTGAGTTCAATCCTTGAGGGGGCCACTTAGGGATCTGGGGCAAAAATCTGTCTGGGGATTGGTCCTGCTTTGAGCAGGGGGTTGGATTAGATGACCTCCTGAGGTCCCTTCCAATCCTGATAGTCTGTGATCTGGCCCTGGGGGAGCCTCGGACATTGTAGTTTGATCTATTGCAGGGTCAGCAAATTTATTATAAAATGATGAACCCCTACAGTTATGGCTGCGTAGTTTCCTTGTAAATTATAGCTAGCTATAGAGGTAGATACACTATCGTTACATCTACTACGGTACATATATGACCCCATCCTCATAGTATCATCCTCTTATCACTAACTTTAATGCATTTATCCTCAGAACACCCCTGTGAGGTAAGGAAGTGTTGCAATCCCCATTGCACAGATAGGGAACAGAAAGACGAAGTGGCAGAGTAGGGAATTTAATCCTAATCACCGGACCATTCTTCCTCTCATTCAAACATATAGATAGTGCATGGCCAAGTAGAAACACTGTTGCAAGGAAGGTAATAAGCTGAGCTGAGCTTTTAACTGTTCTATGCCGTGCCACAATTCCATGTCCGGTTAAGGCAGGAGAAGAGAACAATCAAAGCCGTCTCTGACGTTTGTTGAACCTTTGTGGTTTAAAATTCCCAGCAGGTTCACCTCCGGGGTTTTGTTGCTATTGATAAGCATGTACGCCCCCTGAATCCTTTATTTTCTGTCTATTTGCCCATCAGTTTATCTGGCTCCCCTCACCACATTAACTGCGTGCTTCCATTAGGGCCAGGTCCCGCAGTCTTTCCTCACCAGAGTATTCCCATTTGGGGCAAACCAGGATTAATGGTTATGTAGTTCTCACTCCGACCGCTCGGTGTGTTACCACCTTACTTAGATGTTGTCCCATCCGCCTGTTCCGTCTCTTCCACTCTTCTTCGGCTCAGGGACTGTCCCCTCTCCAATGGTGGGTGCTACCAGAACAAATAATAGAGAATGGCCGTAACTCCACATGGGAGAATGAGCATTTGACCCCCCCTTTTTTACAGATGGTGGAACTGAGGCACACAGAAGTGATGTGACTCTTGCCATAGCCAAAAAAGTGAGTCAGTGGCAGAGCTGCAAATAGAACCCAGGTTTCCTGACTCCCATGTGCTCCTTCATCAGAACCCTTTTTCTTAGATGCCAGTTAGTTGCAGATATCGGGATACAGGAGGCTGCAGAAAGCTTTCGCAGGCTGATTGTGTCTTAAGAGTTTTGCACTAGTTCTGCTATTTTCCTGCGTCTTGGGATGGCACCAGAGTTGGCAAGGAACACTCAGCAAGAGTGCTTCTCCTTGGCTGTCACCCCATCTGCCCTGTCTATCTTCCAGAGTACGTACCACGTGATGAATAAAGCTAAAATGCAATTAAGAAAAAAACAGCCCCTGCCATTCAACTCTGAGATGGGCTGTGCCTTGTATTATAAAACTGGCATTTGTGGCACCATTCCTCTGTAGGAAGCATGTGTCACTGTTGCTGTTATTTCTGCTAATGTGGCAGCTGGTTTTCTGGACGAAGATTATGCCTACACATAAGATGTTTGACATATCAAACCATTGGTGGAACAATAAGAGCCAGTGTTTCCTCGAGCTTTGCAAAGGCTCTGCTTTCGGAAGCCTGTCTTGTTTGTTTGTTTCCACGGGCTTCATATAGAGTGTTTATTAGGGGGTTTTAGTTTTATCAGCTGGAGTTCTAGTACTGAGAAGCTTGCACTGAATATTTAGGGCTAAAGTCGGTCCTCAGTTACAATGCTGTAACCCTGCTTACTTGCACAGATGTAACCTCAACAAGTGCTACACCAACAGGTTTGGCTATGACTGAGAGCAAATGTTGCCCCTGCATGCATCTACCTTATCGGAAGATAAGAAATACTGTTCAGATAAAATGAGACTGGTTCCTTCCCAGAGATCTTCCCCGAAACTTGAACCAATCCAGTTTTGAGATTCATAAAGGTCCAAGCAGCTTTTCCCTATATTTTTTCTATTTTTGCACATCTCTGGCCTACCGCACCTGGGAGCAGGAGTGCTGAGACACCTTGAAACAGGGATCTTCCCACAATACTTGCAGTCCAGTTTTACAGAGAGGTTAAAATATCTGTGCTTTTAAATAAAGGGCCAAGAGTTTTTTCCCAGCTGCAGTGCATGATGATGCTCTTGCTACGCTGAAGTTTCCCAATATTTTTTCAGATCTGTAGCTCATATTCAGTAGCCAGGAGGATCTTATTGTATCTTCCAGAGCTGTCTGTTTCCAATGTCAGTGATCAGACAGGAAGAATTATGCAGTCTTGTTAATCTAAGCCCAAGAATAGCAACAGTGAGTCTCCAACAAGATATACAAGATAATAATTGGGGAATCAAATTCCAGGCACTGTAGCTTTAATAAGGCACAAGGGCTCTGCACTCATTATAACAAAGGGACTAATTTTGGAAAGGTTCCCTGTGTTAGTTTCACTCATCAAGTTTAGTCCAATCAGGCCTTGTTTCCACTCAGGGCTGGGTGCAACACTTTGGAACCCTGCTTAATTTGGAATCATTATTCCATTTGCTGGGAGCAGTTCCGGAATAATTTCCCTCCACCTACGTTCAGCCCACGCTGGCTGGCTGGCTCGGTTGGCTTTCATGCTAAAGAACCACCTTGAACAGGAAACGCCTCGGCAGCTTGCGTCCATGAGCTCGGAAGTGAGTTGGAGGAACTGCAAGTGGAAATAAAGATCTGACTGGATGCCAGGTTTAGGATTAGGTTGATTAGTCAGTTCCTGTCTTCCAGCCTGAAAGGAAAAGAGAAGTTAAGGGCTTTTGGGTTTTGTTTTAATCCTCTACTATACAATGTTGAGCCACAAAGCTAAGCATGAGAGAAGGCAAATGCCTGCTACCTCCTGAGTGAAACCACATCCCATTAGTAGTCTGACCTAGCTACTTACAGTTAACCATTCCTGTAGACACCTTCCCTCTCCCCCAGAGATCACAATCTTAGACAGACAAGAGTTGGGATTCAGGTCAGGTGAAGAGACTTGGTTTGGTGATTGGTGAGACATTTCTGGTGCAATGGGAAGATGCTGGAGGATCTTGTGAATAACTGATTTGATATTTAGAGGCAGCATGATTCCATGGATAGTGTACTGAACTGGGAGTCAGGAGACAATGGGTTAGATTCACTGCCCTTTTTCTGGACCCTTTGAGCTGCAATCTGGCCACAACTGCAAGTTGAGAATTCCCCTAAACGAAGGAAATTGTAAGACGCGGCTGGACTGGAACCTGGGAGTTCTGAGGTACCGACTCATCCGCAACACCACTGGTTGCTTAGGTTGGGTTTCCCCTTGAGGACCCCATGAAACTGGGTTCTGCAGGAAGTCCTGCCCAGCAGGGTCTGAATGGTGGCCCCTTCCAGCTCACTGGTTGGCTGTTGCTAGTTTTTAAACCAGGAAGCCATCATGGGGAGCTGGCTGAGTAACCAAGCAGACTGCCTGCCTGCTTCCACTCCAGACCCTGCTTGCTGTAGCCCCTAAACTCCAGCTTCCAAGCCTGGTTTGTTCTTGACTTTGCTATTTGCTTGCTGTCTGTAACCTGGCACCTGACCCAACTTCCTGATATCCTGACTCTTCTATTCACCTGCCGCCTTCAACTTGGTGCATGACCCCCAACTTCCTGATATCCTGACCTACCTCGACGCTGACCCCACTACTCATTTTCTGACCACAACTTAGCAACTGCCCGCGGCCTGGCTCTGACAGGAATTCACATTTGGTGTAAAGCTGGCAGAGCTGGCTCCATAAACCATCTACCACCCCCACCTCGGGGCAGGGGCAGAGGCAAGGGTGGAGTTATGTTCCTGTTATTCACAGCAGGTATATCATCCTGGGAGTACCACAGCCAACTGTCATAAATTAGAGTAACCTTTAGGCTGCTCTAATTTACACTGAGGACAGGGCTGACTGAGGATCAGGAAGCCATAATCAGTTTCCTGATTGAGCTTGCCTGCCCACACTGACAAGCAGGTCTTGGTAGAGAAGAGACTCTACCCCCTCGGTTCTCTTCACAGCTCTGAGCCACTGGGTGATCCTGTACACATCTCTTCACCTCTCTGTGACTCAGTGTTCCTGTCTGCAAAATGGAAATAAGGACACTTCCCCTCCTTTGCAAAATGTTTTGAGATCCCTGCTTGCAAAATACTCCATGTGGTAAGAACCAAGTGTTGTTGCTGTTCCTTAGTGCTCGTTCCGCTTGGATGCTGAGCAAGCAGGGATCAAAACCTGCCAACCCTAAGACTCCCTCAAGTAAGACATGGCCATTCCCCAGATGGAAGACCTCAGAGATTAAACATGGAGTGCTGGTGTTTCAGCAAGGGTCGAGCTTCCCTCTGAGTCAGAATTGATTCCTAATCTTAGGGAATGCAGTGTGCTGCCTTTCTGCTCATTAAAGCTCTCATGGACCTTTTCACAAGAGTAGGCATGCTTGTCTCAGTAGCTCAGGAAGTAGCCATATTCCAATAGAGAGAATTACATTCCACCCATGACTTTAATTGGATACGGCATTATCCCTGAGCTGGTCATGTTCATGCTGCTGAGAGCCATTGTTTATGCCAGTTTCAGTCTGCAGCAGAGTGTTGAGGCACCAGTCCTCTTCCTGGATCTCTTTCAACCTTCTCCAGCTTCTCCAGATCCATGAGGTCAGACCTCTTGCCAGTTCCACCAGGGGAGTAAACTCTGTGCCCTGTCAGAACACTTTGGTAAGAATCCCCAGGACGGAGAACCTCACAGAAATGTCCTCCTGCTGAGCCCCTCCTGTGTGGGGGTGTGGGGAATCTGGCCTCTCGTTGCTTGAAGCACACCACTTAGTAATAGCCCTTATGGATGTCAAATGTTGCCTGACTACTGAGCAGCCAGAGGCAAGGGCAGGTCTATAGGCAGTGGTCTCTTGTCATTACAAACATGACTCACGCTAGATTAATAATTGGAGATATACCAATCTCCTAGAACTGGAAGGGACCTTGAAAGGTCATTGAGTCCAGCCCCCTGCCTTCACTAGCAAGACCAAGTACTGATTTTTGCCCCAGATCCCTAAGTGGTCCCCTCAAGGATTGAACTCACAACCCTGGGTTTAGCAGGCCAGTGCTCAAACCACTGAGCTATCCCTCCTCCACAAGAAAAAAAAGCAAGTCAGCCTTGTCTTGCTGTTGACAGGGAGGTTCATGTCCTGACCTAAGTATATTAAAGAACAACGTGGAGCGTACCAAAGGCATGCAGAGCTTGCTAGTTGGTGGGGCCTGAGCCAAAACCCAAGCAAGCAGGTGGGAGCCTTTCCATTGATTCAAATAGGGTTTGGGTCACACCCCTGCTCATTTAGTTAATTAGAAGCAAGGGTCATAATTTTGACAGAAAGTTAATAAACTGGGACTCAATCATTAACGGTTAAGAAAATGTTATTAAAGAGCAGTCTGGCCAGGAGACACAATTAACCTTGAAATTAGAAAACTATCCAGTGGATGAAAAACACCCGCAGGCCACTCTGCTCAATACCCAGTATCTGGATGGGCAAAACGGTTTGGATACATGGCACTTGACTCTCCACCGAGATTGTGGCCTGGAATTTTCTTCCCATACAATCAGGCTTTGCCAGCTTGCCCCTCTACCTCTCAATAATTTTGCTTTCATCCCAAAGTCCTTGGAATAACATTCCCTCCCCAGTAACCTGAAGAATCTGGAAGTCACAAAAATTAATTTGAAAAGCTGCAGTTGTTCAACATCCCCACGGACGGAGTCGTCTTTCAATAGCTGGAGAGTTGAAGTAGCATTTGTACACACAGTAGCCTTTTCTGGAAGGAAATAGATGAAATTCCAAATACCTTTGCCTCTTAATAGTATTTTTAAATGACTGACTTCCTGCATGAGGGTCTGTCTTGCTTTCACAACTGGGTTATTTTATGGAGGAGTTTTCTGCACTGGTGCTGTCCTGATGCACACAACCCTTCCGTTTATTTCAGTGGGATATGAAAGGGAAACAGGTTTGGTCCCTTAGGGTCTGTGTACATTGCATGCTGAGCCTGGGCTCTGACTCAGGTTTGAGCCCAAGCCCCCTCTCCATCCACACACAAATCAGTCTGACTTGGGTCAGCAAGCACCCAGGCCCTAGGACCCTGCTGGGGGCTAGGGATCAGAGCCTGAGTCTCTCTGGGCACATCTACATGGGGATAAAAGACCCATGGCACAGCTGCGGTTTGCCCAAGTCAACTGACTCAGGCTCACTGGGCTTGGTCTGCAGGACTAAAAATTGCTGTGTAGACGTTCGGGCTTGAGCCAAACTCTGGGACCGTCCTTCATTGCAGGGTCCCAGAGCTCAAGCTGCAGCCCAAACCCAAACATCTACTCAGCAATTTTTCAGCCCCAGAGTTCTTACCCCAATGAGCCTGAGGGCTGAACCAGGCCAGCCTTGGGTCTTTGATCTCTGTGTAGACATGCTTTCTGAGACTCAGTCCAGGCCCTGTCATTCTGCAGTGTGGACACAGGTCAAGCTGCAGACCCAAGTCAGAAGGTCTGCATGGTGCAGTATGGTTGCGTTAGCACGGCTCTGAGACCCAGGTCTACCATGCAACGTGGATGCTCAAGCTCGGGCTTGGAAATACTGACTCCACAAGGCCGGGTCCCTCAGACCCAGACTTGGTGTGCGGCATCGGCATAGCCTCAGAGCTGTGGGGTATTTGTTGACTGATGGAGGCCCTGTTGATTTGTGGTTAACCCGTACAAGGGCCTGATGCTAATCCCATCAGTGTCAAGGGAAGGACTTTGATGGGCTTTAGATCAGGCCCCAAATTAATAAACTGAGTCCCTGTATCCAGCCCTGGTGTATTGTGCCCAGACATGAGAGTATATACATCAGTCTGGGCACAGTACTGGAGCTCAGAGAGAAATTTCACCTAGTAAACCTACAGGGCTTTAGGCTGTGGCTGAAACAGCACTTTTGTGTCCATCCAAAAGGATGCTTGTGTTCAAAAGGCATATAGGCACACCCAGGCAGGTGGACATTTAGCCCTGACAGGACTGTCAAAGGGCTAGCCCTGCACAGCATTCGCACACGCGCGCCTCACAAAGATTTTGAAGAGGGTTTTTGGTGTACCAGGCTATTTGGTGTATCACCTGCTCTGTCTGCACCTTTACAGCTTGACCTGCTTCCATCTAGACCAAGAGTTGCCAAGGCATCACTTGCCTTAGCTCCCTACGTTGCAGGCCTCAGAGCAGACAGGACATCCAGCTAGATGCTGAACATAAGCTTAATGTAGATGGAATGGAGGAAATGACTGGAAGCTACTTTTCTGTTTCCCTGATGCTGGGTCTGCCAGGACCAAAATGGCCCCTGAAATAATTTAGAGCAGCCTATGGGCAACTCTAAATTGTGCTAGCTGGAATGGTCCCATAGGGGTCACACACCTGGCTGAAGATTGGGCAGAACACAGTCCACTCCATGTCCTCCTGCCCCCGACATACCTTGACCCCTCCTTCCTGATTCAGCCCTAAGAGTTGGGTCAAAGAATCCATCCAACATCTTCATTATGGAAGCTCACATAAACTAAAAAAATATATATTCTTTGACGCTTGCAAATCTTCAAACATGTTTCTGGAGCTCATAACCAACACAGAGATTTTGTTTCCTTTTTGCCCAAGAAAGGTTTAGGAAATTATTTAGGAAAACTTAAAAAATACTAGGCAAAAATTGTGTAGCTGCAGGTAGAAGGAAAAGTGAGAGTTAATGAAAGATGAGTGTTCTGAAATGATTGGCGTTCTGAATACATTTCACTATTTACTGATTTCAGCAAGAATTTCTTGGACCCAACTGCTAAAATGTCAGACTTCAATCAGGTGCAAGATGAGCAGCCTAGATAATAATGTACAAGTCTTGTCTCATAAACCAGGAGTCTGTTTAAAGCCAGCAGTGTTTTGATTCTTTTTCACTCTACAGCTGCCAATTTTAATAGCTTTGAAAGTGTAACACAGCAAGTCTGCAAGCTTCAAGGAGAGAAAGGAAAGCATGAGATTAGCTTATGGCTGGTTTGCAAGCCTCAGACAATCAAAGGGGATCAAATAGCTATTCTGTTCTATCAAGTTCTTATATTGTGCTTGCTGCGTTGGTATCTGGATCTATCTAATCTACCGGCATCAATACTCTTTCAAAGGTTACAAAACGAGTGCTTAGACTTGAGTGTAATCTTTATAATAATGTAGTTGCTTTGAGTGGAGGAAACATTAATTTCCAAAATCCCAAATGACAAAAGATTGCTTTCTAGAACAGTTTCATTACTAATGCTATTTTAAAGTTTACATATATATTTTAAATGTAAAGCACATTACAGTTTGTTTATATACACATACATATATAAATAAATATAATGATGTTGTACGTCTAAAATGTAACTTGTATTACTAATACCATATTAGATTATTATTGAAATAATTATATGCATCTGATTGACTGTTCACTAATTATCCTCTCTGTTTACTGTTTGCACTTCACTCAGCTTGAACAAGAAAAATGGGCTAGTAAGTTCCATTCTTTTCCTAGTCAGAATCTCGTCACTTTAGCATTCTGGCTCTTGTGCACTAGTACAATGCTCCAAGGTTACATTTAAACCCAAATGAAAGCTCGTTTCATTGAAAGTTAATAGAAAAATTCCTAGTAATCCTAGTTGCTTTTACAGAAGAGAAATTTTGGAGATAAACGTCTGTGAGGATATGCCTTTAATGTGTATGTTCTCCTGATATGCATCAGGTAACAAATACCTTGTACAAGCATTGCTCATGTTGGTGAGAACTCATTCGATCACAGTGGTTCTCTGACTTTTGGCCTGGTGATCCCTTTCATACAGCAAGCCTCCGAATGTGACCCCCACTTTATAAATGAAAAACACTTTTTATATATTTAACACCATTATAAATGCTGGTGGCAAAGCGGGGTTTCAGTTGGAGGCTGACAGCTTGCGACCCCCCTCCCGGAATAACCTCGGGACCCCCTGAGAGGTCCTGACCCCTAGTTTGAAATCCCCTGTTCTATCACTACTGATTGCAGTGGGATGACTGGATGCAGGAGTCCCCCAGTGTAAGTTAGAGTTGGGCCATCTAGCCTGGTACTGGTAGTATCTTTACAAGGGCACCATGTAATCATTCTTCCTTCTGTTCCATTTGTAAACGGGTACTGCACAGCACTGCTGTTCCCCCCACTCCACCCCCACCCTTAATTTCCTGGCAGTGGAGTGACAGAGAAAATGTCTCGATGTTCAGAATCCAGAGGACTTTGATTCTTTAGAAATCAGATCCGAACAATTAGGGTAGCAGAACTTCAGCATTTCCAGTTTACACGACATTAATGTTACATAATAGCAATTTTAATGTAATTAGAGATGCCTTCCTACGCTGAAATGCAGAATGTGCACAGTTTAGCTACTTTGTAACTCCTCAGCTAAAACTAAATGCTCTATTTTTCCTTTAAACTCCCATCTGGTACAAGGCTACGGCATCTTGCAGCTGAAGTGGGCTGATGCTGAATCACTGTGGGTCTATCTTTTAATTATGGAATTGCTTTCATTTCCTTCCATTGTGTTTGATTCTTTCCAGCTTTAAAAGATTCCAGTAAGAGATCCATTAACAGCGACTGGAAAATTGAGCTTCCTGGTGAGTTTCAGATCGCAGGCACTACTGTCCGGTACGTGCGAAGGGGTCTATGGGAGAAAATGTCTGCCAAAGGACCAACTAAAATACCACTGCACTTGATGGTAACTTTATATCCTTTGTTTATGTTTCTTAAGTGATGCAACATAAAGGATTTATATCCAAGCTCAAAGTTCAGCTTAAACTATTTGCTTCCTCCCCAGGGTTTTAAGGAAAATCTATTGCTTCTCCCCCTGATTTCTTTTGCAGGGTTACAGGGGCAACACTTACATCTCAGTTAAGGTCTATTTTGTGTCAGCTTGCAATCTCCATAGAAGCTTCACACTGTGAGGTACCTTACATAATGAGACATAAAGACACTGGTACAGACCCAGTTTTCCAAGGGCCTCTGTGTTTTGTGCACAGAACCATTTGCACATGTAAAAGGACATTGGCTCGACTTCCTAGTTGACTGACACCAGTGTATGTTTCTCTGTTTAAATGACCTTTTGCTCACACAGGTAATAAAAGATGCACATTTTGTGTATGTACAAAACACATGACCTGTGCAAATTGGGCACTGTGTATTGATTTACACACAAAAATCATCTTGAATTATATATTGAATGGATTGAGAACTGTTACATTTCTTTGCTCTGGTTCAGCATAGTCTCTGTTTACACAGGATGTTATTTTAGAAACACTGAAGCAATGTGAGTCAAGAGACCTCTTGGGTCAGGAGATTGGGAAGCTTTTCCCAGCTCTGTCACTGGCTCAGTGTGTAACTTTGGGCAAGTCATGTAATCTCTCTCTGACTTAGTTTCTCCATCTGTAAAATGGGGATAATAATACCCCTGCCTCCCATGGATGTTAATACGTGAATGTTTGCAATTCAGGGATAGAAGACACTATAAAAGCACGGAGTATTGTGAAGTATGCACTGCTGCCTCTAGCTTCTATTTTCTGTTCACTTTAATTTTTCTAGGCACTGTTTCCTTTCTCTGTGACTTTCTTGCCAGGATCTGCCTGCCCCAGCCCTTCTTTTAGACATTGCTAAAAATCAAACGGTTCTGCTTTTCCTCACCTAAATTTGTAGGGCCCCTTTTTAATCTGCTTTGCACTGCTCTAGTTTTCATTTTCATTGTACTGTTTGAAAAGCTCAGCGCTACCATGAACTTTTCACAAAAAAGGTATAAGAATATTAACCCTTCCCTCTTCACCTTGCTTTTCACATGCAGCTCTCAAAATGCTTTACAAAAGAAGGGAAGTGTCGTTATTCCCATTTTCGGGAAGAGGTGTGGAGTGACTTGCACGGGTCACACAGCAGGCCAGTGGCAAAGCTGAACTGAGATTATTCCTCAGTATTCAAAAGGGCACATTTCATTTATTCATGAAACTCTTGGTTTGTGCATATAAAGCTAAAAGACTTGGGCCTATATTTTCTATTAGCACTTTTAAAAAGTCAAATTTCCATGGTGACTTCTTCAACATTAAGAATGTCAGCTTCACAGTTTGGCTTAGATCCAGACTTTCCACCCTGAAACCAAACCTCTTACAAAGTAGCCTGTATGTTACTGAAGAACTGTCTGTCCTCGGGGCACCATATAAAATATGAATTTGCCTGAGCTCAGGTTTGTAAAAATGTTGTGTAAGATTCCTGTACCTTTTGTGGCTAGATCTGACTATTCCAAGGTTTTCCTTGGTTGAGGCTCACAGCAGTAGATTCTGGTGCTGTCATTTTGAAAACTTGAGCATTGCTGTGTATCTTTTTTTTGTTAAATGGAAACAAAAAAAAAAGACACCTCCCCGCAAATATCCAATAAAATAACAACAAAAAGGATTGTATTACTAGGAAGCTTCTCCATAAGCCCTATTCATTATACAGTAGAACCTCAGAGTTACAAACCCCTCGGGAATGGAGGTTATTCGTAACTCTGAAATGTTGGTAACTCTGAACAAAACACTCTGTGTGTGATTCGCTCTGGTAACAGACTGGCACAGGGAGCAGTTGGGCAGAGCTGGTCTCTTGTCTGCACCCCACACTCACTGGCTACCAGCTCTGCTCCCCTCGCTCCACGGAGCTGTCAGAGCTTTGTGGCCAGGTTTCCTGGAGTTATTTGTGGGGCCAGATTAATCCATCCCTGGGCTCTAGGCAAAATCCCTTCATGTCTGCCCCCCCCCAACACACACACGCACACCAGGGTTCTGGATGGTCTTAATGAGGAGCAAAGCCACCCTCGAGGGACCTTCAGGCACCAGAGTGTTGACGGTAGGGTCGGTCTCCTCCGACACCTCTGCCTGTGTGCCCAAATTCTGAGCCACCTTTCTGAGCAACTCCTGGTGGGCTCTGTTGTCCATGGCGGCAGCGTGGTGGATGTGCTCACCACTGTCTCATTGGGGAGGATGAGGAAGATGCCTGTGGGAGCACCGGGTCTTCCTGACTCTCCAGCTTGTAGAGATCCCCCTGTGCCGACACGTCTCGCGTGGTGCTGGGAGCAGTGCCAGCTTCCAGGCCTGTGCCAGCCCCGGTGCTGTGTCCTGCTGCTGTCTCGTTGCTGGCCTGTGTGCCCATCTCTTGGCCTTCCCGGGCTACAGATGATGATGATGGAGGGGCCTGTGCCTCCGATACCACCGACAGGGATCTGGACCCCAACCCTTGGGCTTGGTGATAGGCCCAGCTCTCTTCCTCCACACAGCCAAAGGGGTGGAGAGGAAGTATTTTGTGCCTTCGAAAGGGTACAAGTGCCTTTTCACTCACCCTCAGCCGGGAACTCTGTGGTGGCGGCTGCCAACCGAAAGGAAAGGCAAGGACAACCGGGACTGACTCCTAAGTCCAAGGAGGCAAAGAAGCTGGATTTCTTCGGTAGGAAGGTTTATTCTGCTTTGGGGGCTCCAGATTCACATTGCCAACCACCAAGCAGTCCTTAGCCGCTACAGTTTTAACTCTTGCAACACGTTGTCTAAATTCAAGGAGCTACCATCGGAGTTTGCTGCTGTCCCCAAGGAAGGCAAGGTTGTCGTGAAGCCTCCTTACAGGCCTCCTTAGATTCGGCAGACTCAGCAACCCGTACTATTTCAACAGCTGTAGTCAACAGCTCCTTCTCATGGCTTCAGGTGTCGGGACTCCTGCACAAAATCCAGCAGACAATTCAAGACTTGCCTTTTGACTGCTTATGGCTTTTCTGAGAGCAAACAGACTCTAAGCTCCACAGCCTTAAAGACTCATGGGCAACACTGAAGTCTCTGGGGCTTCATACACCAGCCCCCCAGAGGAAACATTTTAAGCCGCAGCCTACCCCTCGCTTCTACCCTGCTCCCCCTAGACAGGATTGTGCATCACTATTCACAGACAATACAAAAGCGATGTTCTGTATAAACAGATAGGGTGGTGCTTGCTTCTCTCCCCTGTGCCAGGAAACCCGCAAGCTGTGGGACTTCGGCATTGCCTATTCGATACATCTGGAGGCATCATATCTCCCAGGTTCCCAGAACGAACTGGCCGATCATCTCAGCAGGTCATTTCACAATCACAAGTGGTCCCTCCGCCCGGATGTCATGACCAACTTTTTTGCAAAGGTGGGGATTTCCCCAGATAGACCTATTCACAACACGGTGCAACAAGAAGTGTCAGCAGTTCTGTTCCTTCCTGAATCACAGACCAGGCTCGCTCGCAGACGCCTTTCTCCTCCCTTGCAGCACCTGCTGCATGTATTCCTGCACTTCCCACTTGTTCACAAGGTCTTGCTGAAGGTCCAAAGAGAGAGAGCATCAGTTGGTCGACACACCTATAACACTGCCCCTGGTCCTGGACTTGATCACGCAGGACCACGACCACCTCCAACATCCCAATCTAGAGTCTCTTCACCTCACAGCATGGAAACTCTGTAGCTAAACCCCTTGGAGCTCACATGCTCAGACTCTGTTAGGGAGGTTCTCCTTGGCAGCAGGAAACCATCCATTTGAGCCACTTATCTGACTAAGTGGAAGAGATTCTCGACTTGGTCACTGCAAAAGGACACTCTGCCATTACAGTCATCGATACCTTTCATCCTGGACTATTTACTGCACCTAAAACAGCAAGGCCTGGCAGTGTCATCAAGAAAGGTGGACCTGGCCGCCATCTCGGCTTTCCATCCCGGTTCTGCTATTTGCTAACCCCATGGTTTGCCGCTTCCTCAAAAGACTAGATAGATTGTACCCTCAAGTAAGACAGCCGATCCCCCCCATGAGATCTTAACCTGGTGCTCTCAAGGCTGATGGGCCCTCCTTTTGAGCCCTCTCTCCTGCTCTCTCCTCTACCTTTCCTGGAAAGTGGCATTTCTAGTGGCTATAATTTTGGCCAGGAGGGTGTCTGAGCTTAAGGCCTTGACACCCGAGTCCCCTTATGCTGTTTTTTATAAGGATGAAATACAGTTGCGGCCACACCCAGCTTTCCTCCCAAAGATAGTTTTGCAATTCCACATGACTCAGGACATTTTTCTTCTAGTGTTCTTCCCTAAGCCGCATGCTAGTAACCAGGAACAAATGCTCCACTCCCTGGATGTCAGACAAGCGTTAGCTTTTTACATTGAGTGGACAAAGCTGTTTAGAAATTCAACAAAACCCTTCATCACAATTGCTGAGTGACTGAGAGGGCTTTCAGTGTCATCCCAAAAGATCTCTTTATGGATCACGGCCTGTATCAGGACATGCTACGACCGAACAAAGATACCTGCCCCATTATTAACAGCACACTCCACAAGAGCGCAGGCTTCCTCAGCAGCATTCCTGCTGCAGGTGCCCAGTCAAGACCTCTGCAGGGCAGCAACATGGTCATCGATCCATGCCTTTATGTCGCACTAGGCCATTACTCAGCAGGCTAGAGCTGATTCTGCATTTGGCAGAGCGGTGCTGCAGTCTGCGACTCAATGAACTCCGACCCCTCCTAGGAACTGTTTGGGAGTCACCTACTTGGAATCGACATGAGCAAGCACTCAAAGAATCAAAAATGGCTACTTACCTTTTCGTAACCGTTGTTCTTCGAGATGTGTTGTTCATATCTGCCTGCCTCCCCTCTGTTGGAACATCTGGCAAGAAGGAATTGAAGAGGCGATGGGTCGGTGGGTACCTATATACACAGCCATGAAGGCACGACTCCAGGCAGCTCCACAGCTGACCCGACGAGTACCGCTAGGGGAAAAACCTTCCAACTACTGTGCACGTGGCATGCACACACCTACTTGGAATGGATAACGAGCAACACATCTCAAAGAACAACAGTGACGAAAGGGAGGTAACTGTCTTGTCTGGTTCCAAATGAGGTGTGTGGTTGACCCGTCAGTTCATAACTCTGGTGTCTGTAACTCTGAGGTTCTACTGTAATACAGCCCGACCTTTTCAGTCAGATATTAATAGGGGTGATTTTTTTTCCTTTCTCTCCCGCTTCCCCAGATACACTTTAAAGATGGGCGAGAGACCAGTATTGGACCATTAGAACAAACCTGCAGCCCAAAGTCATTGGGAGAGTCATAAACAAAGCTCACGTAAAACAGCACGTAATTGATTTGAAACTCTTTTCTCAAGTCAAATATTAATCTTGTCCCTGCACTAGGATAGTGGTTTTAATTCTTTCAACACAAGAATGAAAAGGATGGTTACCAGTTACCTCGAAATAGAAAACTCTTATCTAACCAGTGGTCTCCAAACTTTTTTGATCGTGCACCCCTATCAGTTAACCTGCCGAAGGGGGGGGAAAGAAGCGCTCCTCTGCCGTGCACCCTCAAGGATCCTCTTGCGCGTCCCACTTTGGAGACCACTGGTCTAAACAACGGTGGAACACACTTGACTGACAGAGAGCCAGAAGCCTCACTGAATCTATTACGACCTGCATTTGAAATCAATTTTACACACACACACACACACACGCACACACGCATATTATATGTGGCTATGAAATTGGTTTCATATGGGCCCTTCGATTCACTCATTTTGTTTCCATACTGAGATAATAAGGATCTCATTTAAGGAGCTGTTTTTTAATACTTGGGGCGTTTCTCCAAATGTGTTACTGTAAGTATATTTCTTGGATAAATGAATGTTTGTGTAGCTAGGCCTATGCTAGACCTCCTCTTGGCAACAGAGGGCAACCAAACCCTCCCAGAGCACAGAGATGCTTTAAACATGACAGTTTCCGTAGTGCAGTCGGATGAGCTGCTCATACCTCGCGTGCTTAAATAAAGTCAGGGCAGGACTTGAGTTCTCTGCTGACTGTTGCCCAATGTTTTGGATTCTGCAGAAAGCTTTGTAAATATGATGATCATGTGTTCCGTTGCGGGCTTAACTTTGGCTTCCAGCTAAGAATAAAACATGCCTTATAGTGATAGACTTGAGTGCAATCTATTTACTTTACAAAGAGAAGGTTACGGGGTGACTTGATTACAGTCTATGGCCTGGTCTACACTGGGGGCGGGGGTCGAACTAAGGTTCGCAAGTTCAGCTACGCGAATAGCGTAGCTGAACTCAAACTACCTTAGTTCGAACTACTTACCCGTCCAGACGCCGTGGGATCGAAGTCCGCGGCTCCCCCGTCGACTCCGCCACCGCCGTTCACGGTGGTGGAGTTCCGGAGTCGACGGGAGCGCGTTCGGAATTTGATATATCGCGTCTAGATGAGACGCGATATATCAAACTCCGAGAAGTCGATCGCTACCCGCCAACCTGGGCGGGTAATATGGACGTACCCTATAAGGAAGAAGAAATATTTAATAATGGACTCTTCAGTCTAGCAGAGAAAGGTCTAACATGACCTATGGCTAGAAATTGAAGCTAGACAAATTCAGACTAGAAATAAGGTGTCATTTTTTTAACAGTAAGAATAATTAATCATTGGAACAGTTTACCAAAATGGCAGATTCTCCATCACAGACCATTTTTAAAGGAACATTGGCTATTTTTCTAAAAGCTCTGCTCTAGGAATTATTGTGGGAAGTTCTATGGCCTGTGCTGTACAGGAGGCCAGTCTAGATTATCACAATGGTCCCATCTGGCCTGAGAATCTATGAAAAACAAAGTTTCCTCTGTAGCCAAAGCAAAAACTTCTCTTTGTTTCCCACTCCTCCTGGAAGAAACTTTTCTGTCCGGACTTGTTTACTGTGGAGATCAACTAAAAGGTGCAGCGTGCCTGCTGCTCTTACAGTGCTCATCGGACAGACTTATAGGGAGTCAATTGCCGCAACTCAGATGAAACCGGGCAAAATTTTTCAGATCGTTTATTCACTGAAGTGCAGTTTTGAGTTGACTGAAACTATTAGCAAATAGTTTTGGCTGGAAAAAAATTGACAAAAGTCAAAACATTTTGCTTCAATTTTATTAAAATAAAACTTCATTTTGAAATATAGTTGGATTTATTTTGAAAAAAAAAACAAAACAAAAAGATGGAAATAAAAAAATGGAAAAAACAAAAACAATTGTTTCAGGTCAACTGTCAATGAAATTTTGGGGAGATTTTTTATTTCAGCTACTGAACCAAAATAATTATTCAGACAGCCCTAAACTCAAGTCCAGGCTTCCAGCGCATGAACTGTCGTTTTATGCCTCATCCCAGGTCATGGGTGCTTATAAACCTTATTTGATTGGGGTTTTTTAGCAGGTTGAAAATATGTTTCCAGAACAGTGAAGAGTCAGAAAGGCACGTACCTGTGGGTGCCTGGAGGGTTCCTGTTCAAATTATTGTTCTAATGCTACTGGGGTTATGTTGTAATAGTAATTATATCTGTTTTTAAAAATCACAGAGGCCACATCCTCAGCTGGTGTAAATTGGCATAGGTCCTTTGACTTCAAAGGAGATACTCCAATTTACGCCCACTGAGAATCTTGGCCAGAAAATAGATGTGCTCCAAAGTCAGCAAGTAAAGCCCTCCTGCCTATCTGTTACATAGCACAGTAATTCAGATAAAAGATGCAGTGGGCCTGTTTCTTATCTCTCACTGGTTTTACACCGGCGGGACCCCTTTTACCAGAGTTACTCAGTGAAAGTGAGAGCCAAATCTGACCCAGTGTGTAAATCCAAGTAGAATCGGAACTCCACGCCCACTATGACTAATAACGAGGCACCCTTCTTCAGCCCTCCTTTCGTTTATAGTGGTCCCTTTTCGTGAATTTCACAGAGTAGAGAGGCTGGAGAGGTCATACATGAGCCTGTTAGAAGCAGGTTTCACACCTCAGCATCACTGCAGCGGCGGCGTGGCGAGGTGAGAACTTGAATGGAACCATTGATGTCAGTGCTTGATGTGAAAAAGTCCAGCACCTTCTTTCTTTCTTCAGAAAATACCTGTGTGTAGGGAGAGACAGTCACATCCCATTAGTGGGGTTTGTCAGTTAGCTCAGGACAGACTCGTTCTTGTCAGCACAATTTCCCATGGTGATGATTTGACTTGTTTATTGATTAAGCTGTTAAACGCGCCTCTCTGCAGCATTAATAAATTCCCGTGCCATTAAAGTGTGAAGTGATACGATGTTAAACTCAAAAACCACCTCTCTCTCCCAACCCACCCATCCTCCCAGAAGGTTGAATAAATAGATCAGCCTGGCAACAAGCCTGACTTCCCAAAACAAATTAAGGCATGTATGATGAATGGCATCTTAATTCCATGCAATCGTTAACTTAATTAGTTACTTTATGAATGTCAATCTGATTTAATGTTTCCTGCTGTCGAAAGCCAACTCATCACATCTGACACCAAAAAAAGCGAAGGCCAAATTTTTCAAAATTGAGTACTTAACGTTAGACACCGAAGCCTGGTTTTGGACACCACCATAAGTTGCTTGATTTTTCAGAAGCTCTGAGCACTAGCTCTCGTGGTTTTCCTTTGTGTCAGCACCTCTGAAGATCAGGCCACTTTGACTGTAGTGCCTAAATAAAGATTTGGGGGCCTTTCTTGAAGCACCCGCCTTTGAACGTGTTGGCCTGAGACAGCATTGCTTGCTTTGCCATCTCTGCACTCTGTTGGCTTTTCCAGTGCAGTGTATCGTAACAGCCTTTCTTCTGCTGCTCCACCAGGTGCTGTTATTTCACGACCAGAATTATGGAATTCATTACGAATACACCATTCCTGTCAACTATACCGCCGAAAACAGAAGCGAGCCAGAAAAACAACAGGATTCTTTGTACATCTGGACACACAGCGGATGGGAAGGATGCAGTGTGCAGTGTGGAGGAGGTAAGGCCATTTGGGAATGTGGTGGGATTGTTTTGTACAGTGTTTGCCAAGGCAGGCAATAAAGAGAGGTGAATGCAGAACACAGGCTGCAGCGCTGCCAAAGCACAGACATCACGAGGAAGGCTAAGCTACGGAAATGGCTGTTGGCATGGCAATTGGGTGAAACGAAAGCTCGCTTTCACCAGATCTGCAAGTTAGCAGCAGCCGTGCAGTCTGTACTCGGTCAGTGTTCTGGCAGGGCTGCAGCTTTGTCGGTTCATTACTATGCAGTGGAACTGCACCTGGTTTAGTGCTTCACGGATGGCTCAAGGCACTTATATGCAGCCCCATATCTCAAGGCTCAGTCAGATTCTTGGAGCAGAGTTTTCACAGGCATGCAGGCATATTTGCTGAAAGAAACTTCCTTCTCCGAGGATGAAGTAGGAGCAGTTGCACTGTGACAATTTGCTGTAGATTGCATCAGAAACCCTTAACCAGCTAACCACATTAGCACCCTGCAGATCACACTTTTCAGTTGATTTTTCCTGGGGCATTCTGGGATAGATTCACAAAGCCAGAGGGGGACTTCATCCCCACAGAAGACAGTTAATGCTGCATCTGCCGCTATATGTTGGCTTTTCGTATATGGGAGAGGCAGCTTGAATTCTCCCTAGCCAAGCTCCTTTCACGACTAGCACTGAGTGGTTGGTGCCAGCTCCAGCAATTCATCCCATCATGAAGATACCACAAAGGAATTAGAGTGCTCGGGTTAAAAGCCTCACTCCTTGTCAGGTTTGCCACCCCCAGGATCCTCCAACCTCACTATACTAAATGCCTGTATTTTTTTCCTTATAAAATAGTTGATTTAAAATTGCCTTGTTTGCTTTCCTTTTACAATAACAATTTTTCCCAGTATTGAGCCCTCATGAGAGTGAGTCTTAAACCTGTTGACAGGGTCTTAGGTACAACAGCCCTTCCACACAATTAGGGGCTCAAATATCACCTTCTTGCAATATGGCAAAATATCACCATCAGTAGGCTCGGATATGTCAGTTCTTAAGCACTTTGATTTTCAGACACATTCCAGTACTTGTTCTTGGTGGAAAGGTCTTCTTCCCTTTGGGACTTTTAGTTTGGGACTCACTTATGGTTCTAAAAGTGAACAGGGACTTAATTCACACTGACAGGTCTTAATGGGTTTTTTTTGTTGATTGGTCAAACATCACGAGCATTCAGTTTGTCAAGTATATAAAACAGCCAGACTTAAGGTTATAATGGGAGATGCTTGAGGAGTTTCCCCCAAATAAATATCACTAGGGCAGGTTTGCATGGTGAGTTGGTGATGTTTACATCGTGACATCATAGTGTTGACTCACCGTGTTGAAAGGCAACTATCTCACTGTCACAATGCAACATCTTTGCATCAAAGTGGATTGTTAAGCCCAAGGTGCCATGTTCATTAGTGGAGTTGAGCCCCCTTCTCAGCTGATGCAGAGACATAGGTTGTGTGGAAATAGTAGGACCATTCTGGAGTGTTATCTTGAGCCGGAGTGTGAAATTTAAGGATGAAGTTCTATGGAGGTTGGACAACAACTAAACTGGCCATGATGATAACAATAATATTTGGGGAAAATATCCAGATATATTACAGAAAGTGCACAAGCTGTCTAAGGATCAGAGGAAATGAGGGAAATTGGTGGTGGCCCAGTGACATGCAGGAAGTGGTAAAGAAGAATGGCAATGGAAGAAAATAAGAGTAATGGTAAGTTCTGAGTAGTACAGACTGGTACAGAAAATAGCTAAAAGAGCAGTTGCAGAAGCAGAGGGTCAGCCATTTAAAGGACTACTCAGGACTCCTAGTGAAGGAAGGGGGAAAAGGAATATGTAGATTAGCCAAGATTAAGCAAAGAAGCACAGAGAACTTGGGAGCTGTGAAGTGTGTCAAAGATTAAAATGGAAGAGTACTAGGGGAAGATGGTGAAATCATTAGGTGGTGGCAGCAGTTTTATGGGAAACTGCTCACTGAAGAGAATGTGAAGAAACCATCGAGGGAAAGATGCACAAGCAAAAACCGGACAAGACCTATCACCGCAGTGGAGACTCAGACAGTGCTAAAGACGATGAAACGTGGGAAGACTGTGGGAGCAGATGATGTACCAATTGACGAATTTAAAGGAGTGGTAATGATGACAAACTTTTTCAACTTAATTCTCTGTACTGGAAAAATTCCCAGCGGGGGGAGGAAGAGCGCATTGGTCCCTAACTTCAAGCATAAAGGAGATGTGCAAGTATGGAGTCATTACTGACCCATCAAGTGGATGAGTCACACAATAAAGTGTCCGAAAAGAATTATTGAGCAAATACTTTGGGAGGCGCAGGAGCATCAACTTGGGTTTGTGCCAGGAAGGCCAACAATGGCAGGAGAAATGTGTTTGCAGGAGAAATACGGAGAGAAGCACAAGGAATTGCACTTAGTATTTGTGGATTTAGAGAATTCCTAGACAATTGTTATGGAGGTGCCTATGGGTACACAATCTGCTGGAGTCATATGTTCAGACTATCATGGTCATGTACCAGGGAAGCACAACAGTAATGAGAAGCAGCTGTGGCTACAGAGAGTCATTCACTGCGAGGGTAGTCCCACGTCAAGGATCAGCCTTTAGCCCTCTCTTATTTGTGATTGCAACGAACACCTTGAGGCAGGAAATTCGGGGAGAGGCTCCATGGAGCATGCTTTTAACCGACAACATTGTGCCCTGAAGATAAGTATGAACTGGAAACAGCCGTAGAGCTGTGATGGGCTGCATTAGAAAAAAAATGGCTTACGCATCAGCTCACAAAAGATGGAGTACATAGAATGCTTTGAGGGACGACAAAACCAATAAAACTAGATGGTATCAAATTAAAGTCTATGCAACAATTTGAACACCTTGGGTCAGTGTGGAGCCATGATCAGAATATGGATGACGATGCTGGCAGCCACATGAAGAGCAGTTGGTGGAAGTGGAGGGAGTGATAGGAATTCTTTGCAATAAGAATATGCAAAGTAAACTAAAGAGCAGTGTGAATTTAATAATAGGATTAGGCCAGTTGAAATGCTGGCCAGTTTGGAAGAGAGAAGAACAACTACCTCACACTGCCAAATTGAAAGTGCTGAGTCAGATAATTGCTAATAAGCTATGCAGTGAAACAGCAGGAGCCATGATGAAGGTGTATGTACGCGCACACACACACACACACACACACACACACACACACACACACACACACAGTATGGAAGAACCAAGGGAGTATCGGCTGGGCCATGTGAGATGTGGGATATATTGACAAGAACACTTGGAGATGGTGAACAAGAGCCACCAACCCCAATTGACTGGATACGGCAGAAAAGAAGAGGAGACTCTTGAGTCTGGTGTGTCAGATTGGCAGCACTTTTTAATGTAGTACATCCAGAGGGCCTGGGGACCAGAAATGATTTATATTTTAGCTGCTTATTTCATTCCCTTGTAAAATTTGAGTAAGCCCAAACTGCAGCCTTTGAAGCCTGCCCATTCCTCTTCAACCTTGTTTTTGCTGCATCAAATGAGTTGGATGTTAGTCAAGATGAAGGGGAAGAAGCAGCAGGAGCCCAGCTGTACAACAGGAAGCTCAGGCTAAGTGGTGGATCTCAGGTCATTATTAGTCATCCATAGAGATGGCCAGTTGTCCGGCTCCACCCTACTTCCCTGGAGCATCTGTGCTAGGCGATGTATGGGTCCCAGCAGCATGTGGAGGAGGAACCTAAATCAGTGCAGATTGCTTTGGAGGTTGTATTTACGTGAAGAATTGAAAGACATAGCTCAGTATACTAACACTGCTGGAGCAGTCGCATTCATGATCGTTGTTACGGCCCCACCAAATTAACGGCCATGAAAAACACATCATGAACCATGAAATCTGGTCTCCACTATGAAATCTGGTCTTTTATGTAATTTTACCCTATATGATACAGATTTCACAGGGGAGACCAGCGTTTCTCTAACTGGGGGTCCCAACCCAAAAGAGGGTTGCGAGGCGGGGATTGCAAAGTTATTGTAGGGGGGGTCGTGGTATTGCGACCCTCCTGTGCTGCCTTCAGAGCTGGGAGGCTGGAAAGCGGCAGCTGCTGGCCAGGCACCCAGCTCTGAAGGTAGCACCGCAAGGAGCAGCGCAGAAGTAAGGGTGCCAATACCATACCATGCCACCCGTACTGCTGTGCTGCTGCTGGCGGTGGCGCTGCCTTCAGAGCTGGGCTCCCAGTTAGCAGCTGCCCCCTCTGAAGGCAGAGCTGCTGCCTAGCCAGCAGCAATGCAGAAGTAAAGATGCCAATGCCACGACCTCCCTACAATAATCTTGCAGTGCCCCGTCTTTTGGGTCAGGACCCCTGCAATTACATCCGTGACATTTCAGATTTAAATCATTAAATTTATTATTTTAAAAATCCTCTGACCATGAAATTGACCAAAATGAACCATGAATTTGGTAGGGCTCTAATCACTGTGTAAAGATTTCCACCTTTGCTGACAGGACAGAACAACCAGGGGCAGCTCCAGGCACCAGCGCACCAAGCGCGTGCCTGCGGCGGCAAGCTGCAGGGGGCGGCCTGCCAGTCGCTGTGAGGGCATGGTGGCGTTTCTGCTGGAGGTCCGCTGGTCCCGCAATAATTCGGCGGCGTGAAGGCGAAGGCGTGGACTGGCGGACCTCCCACAGGCGCGCCACTGAAAGCCCACCTGAAAGCCGTGCTTGGGGTTGCAAAATACATAGAGCCGCCCCTGAGAACAACGCAAAGAGAAGGCAGAGAAGACAGAAACATCCACAGAGAGATTAGTTCTGTATGCTGTAGGTAGAGGTAGGCAGAAAGTTTAGCTGTAGAGGAGATTTGTTAAATAACATGTTGATCTTAAATAGTTAACAGCCTCCAGCAATTAACTAGCTTACTGGTTTGCCATTGTTTTTGGTTTGACTTTTAGGTGAACGTAAAACCGTTGTGTCCTGTACTAGAATCGTTAACAAGACTATGATGCTGGTGAATGACAGTGACTGCCAGCGTGTGATGCGCCCTGAACCCCAAGTCAGGAGATGTAACACACACCCCTGCCAGTCACGGTAAGGAGCTTAAAAAACAAAATCAACATCCCTATTTCTCGCAACCACACTTCTCCAAAGCATCTCTCCACTGAGCACTGTCAACGTGTATGACAGCATTCAGGCACACGGTTAACTGCAATATCCAGCTGTAACACTCATTTTTCATTTGTTGAACAGATCAGATTGTCGTTACCTCAGAGTCCATTTAATTTGTGATCAGCACAGCAGGATTCCAAATATAAAATTTATTTGGGGATTGTGTTTTTTCTTCCCCTTAGCTGCATAATCTGGGAGACCAAATAGTTTCCTATATTTAGCTACACAGCGTTGCAGTGGGGGCATGTCTAATCTTGTTTCTTTATTCAATGCAGAATAGGGCTTGATTAGTTGTCACACTCTGTTGAAAAGAAAAACCTGGCTTTTAAACCTTACCTGGTGTGAGATACCGGGGTGCAGTCCAGAACAGTGAGGGGGCAGTGTCACCCATGCCCTGCAACCGTGGGTGCCTTACAATAACTTGCTGAAGTAGCTCCCACCTGGGCTACTCACAAACAGCCTTCCAGCCTGCAAGCCAGACCCTAAGTGTCTGCTTGTAGCTGCAGCCTGCCAGCCACACTTGGGTTACACTCTGGCTCTCACCAGCCGTCATTATTCTGCAGGGTGACCCCAACACACCCCTAGTGTTAGATTTGCTCCCAGAAATCTATGTCCTGCACTGCCCAGCCCTCTCCTGGAAAATACAAAAGTCATATTCAGTCTGTTGTTTGTTGAACTTAGGCACACAACTTGTCACCCCAAATGGAGTTTCCCAGACTCCTCAATTAAACCTACTGGATTAGAGAAAACACGTTTAACCACAAAGAGAGATTTTGAGTACAAGGAATTGAGGCATAAAGGTCAGAAATGGTTACAAGAAAAATAAAGATAAGACATTGACTGTAATACCTAACTCAACAAACTATCAGATTCAAGCAAAGTTTCTCACCATACGCTTTCAGCAGTCTTCCTGACCAAACCGTGTAGGTCACGACCCCTTCTCCCAGCATCCAGTCCTTTTTTGCTTTCGGTGGCATGAATGCAATGGGCAGGAAGAGAGAAAGGAGTGTCTTGCAGTGTTCCCCCTTTGAGAAGCATTACCAGCTGGGAGCAAGGTGACAGGCAGTCTGTGTGGAAAGGAACTCCCATGTTGTTTCTTTGCTAAGAGGTAGATTTTTTTTTTTGCCCTTTTCCTGCCAAAGAACAGCCACGTAGCAGGTAATGGTCCATCAGCCTTGTTTACACCTGTCTGAGGCGTCAGTTTACCCTTTGTCTCTGAGGAACTGGTTTGGCCAATCCCCAGACTTCTCTGGAAAACCTTATTTTTAGTCATAATCTCAGTTTACGTCTATAACTTCACATATAATGCTGATATGTGCATTTTGCCATGATATTATTGATCAGCAAATTATGAGTTTTTAAATGATACCTTACAAGGCGTACTTTGTACAAAGATTATTACAATAGCATGTCGGGCGTGAACACAGGGATATATTCTGTCACATCTGGTCCTCTGCTGTATTGTGTGTCTGATCTGTACCATCTGACTAATTTAGATTGCAAGACCTTTATGTGTGTCACGCAGTTCTGAGCTCAGATCCTGATTCAGGAGAGCACTTCTGCACCCGATGAACTTTAAGCGCCAGCTTAAGTCTCACTGTGCCTTGTATAGCTTCTGTTCAGACCTTTGCTGTCACTCAGTCATATTGGCCTTTCACACTCCTTTCTGTGTACTGCACAAGGGCTTTCAGGATCAGGTGCAGGTGATCCCAGCAGGTACCGTGGTGACGGCTCCAGGCCTGCTTGATTCAGTGCACTCATGCTCTCCCATTCCTTTGTCTGGAATATAAGAACGGCCCTACTGGGTCAGACCAAAGGTCCATCTAGCCCAGTATCCTGTCTTCTGACAGTGGCCAGTGCCAGGTGCCCCAGAGGAAATGAACAGAACAGGTAATCATCAAGTGATCCATCCCCTGTTGCCCATTCCGAGCTTCTGGCAAACAGAGGCTAGGGACTCCATCCCTGACCATCCCAGCTAATAGCCATTGATGGACTTATCCTCAATGAACCTTAGTTCTTTTTTTGAATGCTGTTATAATCTTGGCCTTCACAACATCCTCTGGCAAGGAGTTCCACAGGTTGACCCTTGTTGTGTGTAAAAATACTTCATTTTGGGACCGCCTCAGTTTCAAATAAGCCAGCTGGCCTTCCTCTCTTCTTTTGAATCTCCCCTTACAACCTACTGCTTTCCCAAAGCCCTCCTGTGTGAGCCATGTCTCCTATCTCTCTAATGCTGTGTCTGCACTAGAGAATGGAACCCGTGAGAGAGCACTAGCATCATCACCAGTGGTGTGCTCTGTCCACATAGGCCATGGGCTGTTTCGGGTGAAGAACCCTTGCACTTTTGCCTGGTCTCGGCACTGTTGCTGTTCTACATCATTGCAGTCACATTGCTGTTTAGGTGGGTATCTCACTGTTCCCAGCACAGCGCTCAGAAGCAGTGGCTTCCACAGACATCATAGGATACCATGTACACCCTTGGAACTGCGAAAGAAGAGGCCAGACTCCCAAAATGCTCAAGGAAATGCTCCTAATTTCCACAAGGAAGTTGCATAATTCTATGGTGTGGCACCGTTTCCAGCTCATGATCCTTGCTCTGCTAGAAAGGTTTCCACTGGAAATTTTGAAGTGCCATTTGGAGGTGCCTGGGGTGGATGCAGACAAGCCCAGAGGGCTTTGGCACCATCTCCAGAGAGCTAGAAACTGAGATAAGCCGCTGACTAAGCTCAGCGAGCAGTGGTCTGGCATCTTTCACCACCAGGCAAGTGCATTGTTGGGAACACACTTGGGTGTGCACACAAGGGGTAGCTAGTGGGCCCCAGATTGCAGCATTGTGAATTCCTGGTGAAGTGTGCGTGTTGTTTTGTGCCTTCTCTACTACACCTTGTACGATTACATCTCTATAAAAATAATGAGCAATAACAATGGGCTGAGTTAAGGATGGAGTTAAATCACACACACACACACCCCAGTACTGCTGAGAAAGGGCCATTATCTTGGTATGTCCAAATTGCCTCACTTTTTTAGCCCCTTAACGTTCTTCTAGGATAGTTGTTTTTCCTGTATGGAATTACCAGGCAACTTACAAGCACGGTTCAGCACAGTTCTCCTCAGAAGCAGTTTAGCGAGACATTGATGTTCTCATCGGTCCGTTTTGTCAGAGCCATGGCAACAAACACCAAACATGCTTAATACCCAGAAAGGCCACATACTCCAGCTGATGATGTGACAGACCACACGCTCTCCTTCGCTCCGTGTAGACCACACTTCACATGTTTTTGACTGGAAACATTTTCAGAAGCACATTCTCCATGCCTCTGTAGAATTGAAATTTCCACTTGCGTTTGCCCACCCAGATATTAGAAATGTGTGCTTAGCATATTCTCTGACCAAGAACATCTTAAAGAAACCATTCTCTTTCACCATTTTTTTTAATGAGCCCTGAATTAGTTTTAGGGTTTCAAGTAAAATTATTATAGCATCTTGTTACAATAAGGTCCTTTTCTGTTTCCACTGAGCACTCCACTCCAGACTGGAATATAGAAGAAGGGAACAATGGCTTCTTTTTTGTAGTAAATCTTTTTTGTCTTGTTGCTTTTGATTGAAGTTGCACAGGGTTTCTGGTACTGTGAATTTAAATAGAATTGAATCTACCTTATGAAGACTCTGTTTGAAAGGTGGTGTGGTTAGTAGTAGGGCACTGGTCTGGATCTTAGGAGACCTGGGATCTATTTCTGGCTCTGGCACTGACTTTTGGCAAGCCACTATTCCCGACTGCCCCTTTTATTTCCCATCTTGATCCTTGTCTACTTGTCTTTGGGGCAGAAATGGGATCTTACTGTGTATGTAACAGGAGGCTCCCAATCTCTACTGGGGATTGTCATGCAAATAAAAAATAATCATCCACATTAAGCATTAGGTTATCTGAAAATAAATGCCTATGATACTAATAACAGTGTCTTTCTTCCAAAACAATCCCATAGTGCTTTGCAAATTATATATCACTTTGAAATGCAGCCACCTCTTGGGAGAACCAAACGGAGTAGGGCAAGGAGCAGTAATTCCATGCAGCCAGGGAGGAGGTTAGAACCGAGCAACTCCAGTAAAGCATCTGTAAAAGGATACAATGAAACACCGAATGAAGAATTCGATACACTAATGTGTTTTCAAATTAAATGTCAGAGAATAGAAATTTAAAAAAAAAAATGTTATTGAAACTGGCTGGACCTGACAGCAAAGGCCACCCAGAAGCCACAGCAGGTTCAACATGTGGTAGCCTACTTCCTACTCACGTCTGACTGATGGGAACATACTACACCAATGTTCCATGCCCTAGTGTGCCTTCCTGTACAATTCGAGATCTGTTTCAGGACCCATATCTTAATGAGCAAGACCAAGCTATTTCAAAGTCTGCCTCTGCTTCTGCACTTCCCAGTGCCAGCTGTGAAAGGGGCTGATAGTGTCAAATGTACAGCTCTAGGCAGGGGAGGGTCCTGAACTGTGCAGTGCCCTACCACCCGAGAGCAATTGAACCACTGCTGGTCACTCCCTTTCCCGCAGCAAAAGAGCAGCAAGTAAAGCGAATAGCATTTCTCAAAGAAGACAGGTGCTCAGAGAGAACAGTGGTGAACATGGTCTAAAACCTAGTGTGACAAAGTCCCTCCTCTGCCTTGGTGGGTCCTGCGCTTACTGGCGGATTTGCTCGCCTCACAGATTTACCCTGTGGGTCTGGAAACAGCGCAGAGACCTTCCCCTCTGGTAGAAGCCACAGTCCAGGTCAATTCCTCCTGTGTTTGATCAGGAGTTGGGAGGTTTGGGGGGAACCCAGGCTCACCCTCTACTCCGGGTTCCAGCCCAGGGCCCTGTGGACTGGAGCTGTCTAGAGTGCCTCCTGGTACAGTTGCACGACAGCTACAACTCCTGGGCTACTTCCCCATGGCCTCCTCCCAATACCTTCTTTGTCCTCACCACCAGACCTTCCTCCTGATGTCTGATAACGCTTGTACTTCTCAGTCCTCCAGCAGTTTGCCTACTCACTCTCAGCTTCTTGCACGCCTCTT
Source organism: Mauremys reevesii (assembly GCF_016161935.1). Taxonomy (NCBI): domain Eukaryota; kingdom Metazoa; phylum Chordata; order Testudines; family Geoemydidae; genus Mauremys; species Mauremys reevesii. Next base: position 8,261,795 of record NC_052632.1, read on the forward strand.
GCTCCCAGTTCCTCGCACGCACTTCCTCTCCTCTGGCTCCCTTTGGCCTGACTGGAGTGAGCCCTTTTATAGCATCAGAGGGGCCTTAATTAGAGTCAGGTGCTTAACAGCCTCACCTGACTCTTAGCAGGTTAATTGGAGTCAGATGTTCTCATTAGCCTGGAGCAGCCCCTGCTCTGGTTACTCAGGGAACAGAAAACTGCTTATCCAGTGGCCAGTATATCTCCCTTCTACTACTCTGCTGTTCCCAACTGGCCTGGGTCCATCACACTAGATAGATAATCCTGCATGAGAAATTGATTTAAAATAAAGAAAAGCAAAATATATCCTTGGAAATATATCATTGTGACCCTCGATTTTGTACAGGATGGCTAGCTAGTATAATGAGGGTACATTAGAAATGCACATAGACAGTTAAATGAATTAGTTAATGTTTGTATTTGCTTTACTGATATTACATGTTATCCAAGTGCTTATTAATATTATTTTGGAAGCTCATCGTATGCTTTACAAACTCTGTATATAAAAGTCATGTCATCCATCACTGAAATGTAGCTACCTCTGGGGTAGAGTTGGTTTCATAGATTCACAGATTTTAAGACCTGAAGGTCATTAGATCATCTAGTCTGACCTCCTGTATAATACAGGCCAAAATTTTTCTAGTAAGGCATCCAATCTTGATTTGCAGAAAAAAGATGGAGAATCCACCAATTCCTTTGGTAGTTTGTTCTAGTGGTTAAGCACCCTCACTGTTAAATATTTCTGCCTTATTTCTAATTAGAATTTGCCTGATTTTAGCTTCTAATCTTTGGTTTTTGTTATTCCTTCCTCCACCAGATTAAAGAGCCCTTTAGTACCTGATATATTCTCCCTGTGAAGACACTTATATACTGTAATCAAGTCATCTCTCTCAGGCTTCTTTTTGATCAACTAAACAAATGGAGACAGATTAGAAATTAGAATTGGAGTCGATAGACTAGGATTGGGGTTATAGAACTAAGACTTCAGACCGTATGTATGGGTAGGTAATGCAGCCTTCAGCTGTCTGTCCGACAGAAAGGAGAAGAGACCTGCTGCTATCAACAGCAACAGTCATTCTCCTTTAGATCCAGTGGTGGAAGCCAGTGATTTTGGAGCATGAGGTCAGGACTGTAGTCCTGGTCACCCATGTGTATGTAATTTATTCCTATGAGCGTGTCTGGTTTTTTCAGCATATAGTTCGCTATATGGTCCAGCCACTAGAAGGAGTCATAGCTACCCTCAGTCTATTCCATATGAGTCTGTCAAGTCCAGTGTCCATTGGCAAATATCTAATTATTCAGAGGAAAACCAAAAAAATATCCAGCACAAGATGCGTGGGCCAGGGATGCAGTGCTGTGAATGGGAGGAAGGGAGCAATTTCTGGGTCTGTAAATGGAGTTCAGGGCTTGTGACTAAGGGATTAGTTATTTGACAGTATGAAGAATCCACACTGCTCTATATCAGTTCTTGCTTAATAAATATGGGCGGAGAGGCCAAATGGAATTAGGTGGACTTTATTGGCTAGTACTGAATGCATTTATGCCAAATAACTTAGGACAACTGGCTGGAGATGAAGTACATTCAGTGTTACACAGCACGCGAAGTCAGGAGACGCCCCCGGGTTGCTTTAGGATAAGCACTCCGGCTAGCCTTCATCTTGGTTTCCCCCACTATAAAATGTAATGTAATATCACTGCAGTTAAGCTTCACCAAGGCTAAATTATCTCTGTGTGGCTTGAGTCTCCACAGTCTGGGCTTCAGAACTTATTCCCAAGGGAAGATTAGCAGGATAAAAGAATATGTTTCATTATGGGAGAAATTCACTGCCGGGCTGCTTCAGCCCCCATGGAGTTTGCTTAAGGGCCTCTGCCTTCCCCGCAGGCTGGAGAAACTCCCCCTGTGATGGGGGGATGGGTGTAGGCAGGGACACTTGGAGGTGAAATAGGTGGCAGGGATGGCAGAAGCTTCCTAACAGTGCGGGGGGCCACCCCCTGCACCACCCCTTCCCCCGAGGCTCCACCCTCCTGCCGCCTCTTCCCCCCAAAACCCTGCCCCTGCTCTCTCTTCTCCACACCCCTGCTCACACTTATGGCCAGTAAAAAATGGGGGACCATGGCCCCCCCTTTTCCAGCACCCCTGTCTGGTGGGACTGATGTTCTGTGTCTGGTGCAAGGGAGCAGCTGCCACTGTTCCAATGGGAATGGCACCCACTTACACCAGGGCTGAATTTGATCCCTTGGATAATTGTTGATATCATTAAAGAAGGAAGAGTAAAGAACTGTAGCATATAATTCAAATAAGCCCCCCCAAGACTCATGCAATGTTATTGATCCTGTACTCCCTGGGAAAATAACAAAATCTGTCAAAATGATGAGCGCTAAAGTAAAAAGAAACCTGCCTGAGAGAGACCTGGCAAGTCTGTTAGCAGAATGACTACTGTACTGGAAAATTACTGTGTGCTGTTTATAAAGGCAATCAGACAGGAATGTTAGTCTTGGAGTCCCGCTTTCTACATCAGCAGCTGTATTATTCTACTAGATTCCTGGTATTTTTTTTATTCCCTTAAGTTTTAGTGACTGGGTGTGGCACCACCTGTTATCAAAATCAAGGTTCACCTGATTATTTTGACCCAATTTAGCACTTGACACAAAGAACAGTTTCAGGCATGTAATAGAGTGTGATAATGGAAAAGGTCTGGGTATTGCAGTGAATTCAGGAGGTGTTTTATAAACAATTTATTTCTGCCTTCCCTGCTCTATCCTAAAATTAGTTTGATAGTTCGTAGTTTGATAGCTCTTAGTGAAGAATATCTGAAAATCAATACCAAGAGAATAACTCTCAAAAAGCCCTCCTATAATATATATATATATATATACACACAGAGAGAGAGAGAGAGAAGATCTTAAAGTCAAAGGAGGTTTTGCCATTGATTGCCATGGAGACTGGATTTCACCCAATGGTATATATTCTCTGTTCCACTGAAAACAACTGCAATAACGTTTTAAAAGTGTACTAACTAGATCTGATGTTTAGCTCTTACCTGTGTAGTAAATAACAGTTAGTTTGTTGTTCAACAAAAATATTGTTTCTTCTTAGAGTGCTTGCTCATGTCGAATATGTTCTAGCTATGCGCGCGCCTATGTGCGCAGTCGTCAGAGATTTTTGCCTTAGCGGTATCCGTAGGGTCGGCTGTGGTGCCCCCTTGAGTCTGTACTCATGTGTCAGTATATCAGGCGCCGCCAGCCCTTCACCCTCTCAGTTCCTTCTTACCGCCTGGGGTGGTTAGTCGGAGCGTCTTTCCATGCCTAGCAAGGGCTTGCGGTTTTCATCTCTTCCGACTTTGAGTCTTAGGGCCTTGTAAATAGTAGTTTATTGTAGTTAGTGTTAAGTAGTTGTTAAGTGTAGTTAGAAGTTAGAGCCCCAGTGGGGACTTCGCCCCAGGTGGGACATGCCCTGGTGTCCAGGGATTAAGCCCTGTGCGGACTGTAACAGGCCTATGCCTGTAAGTGACCCCCACAGCAGCTGCCTCAAGTGCTTGGGGGAATCACATGTGAAGGACAAGAGTCATATTTGTAAACGTTTTCCACCCAGGGCTCAGAAAGAGAAGGATATTCATTTGAGGGCTCTTCTCATGGAAGCTGCCCTCCGTCCGGCTTCCGAGCCATCCCGTCAAGACTTAACTCCTAGTACCTCGGACTTGGTATGCAGCGCACCTCTAGTACCGGGCTCTGCCTGGCACCGCTCCCTGCTGCCAGTGCCCAGAAAGAAAACTAATAAGCACAGCTCCCCAGCACCGGGCAACCCCAGTTCAGTCTGCCCGGCCACTCCGGAGCCCTTAGCCCCTTAATGGATCCACCACCGACTCCGGGGAGCAGTAGGGGACCTGAACTGTCGGCGGCATTAGCACCTTCCCAAGCTCCCCCAGTGCTGAGAGATCAGAGGCCTCCGCCTGCGCCGCCGGCACCATGCATGCTGCAGAAAGCAGCAAAGGCATCCTACAAGCCTTTGGTCACCGGCATAATTTCTCAAGGCTAAACCCTGCCATTTTTGGGTGCCCCTCCCTCCCACCTCCTCTTCCCCATCCATCTTCAGGGCCTTCTCATGAGCAACTCCTCGTTCAAGAGGTCAAGAACCTCCTGCTCCTGTGGTCGGTGGATGAGGTCCCTCAGAGCATGAAAGGAAGGGCGTTCTATTCCCATTATTTCCTAATCCCAAAAGCAAAAGGGGTCCTCAGACCCATTCTGGACTGTCTTCGCCTCAACAAGTCTCTCAGAAAGTTGAAGTTTTGCATGGTCTCCCTGGCCTCCATCATTCCTTCCCTGGATCCAGGAGACTGGTACACCGCCCTCGACTTGAAGGATGCTTATTACCATATTACCATGTTCCAAGTTCTCAGGTGTTTCCTCCGTTTCTTAGGGGGCGGATGCCATTTTCAATTCACAGCACTGCCCTTTGGCCTCTCACCGGCCCCAAGGGTGTTCACAAAATGTCTGACGCAAGTGGCTGCTTATCTGAGACGTCGAGGGGTCCCGGTCTTCCCATATCTCGACGACTGGCTCATCAAGGGCAGGTCTCAGGAACAAGTGCAGAGGAGCCTCCATCTGGTGCGTTCCACGTGCCGCGACCTGGGCCTGTTAATAAACAAGAAAAAATCCACCTTAACGCCGGTCCAGCAAATAGAGTTCATTGGGGCAGTTCTCGACTCCATGTGACCAGAGCCTTCCTTCCGGAAGCGCGTTTTCAGGCCATGTCAGACCTGATCTCCCATGTGAAGAACAACCCGCTCAGCATGGCGCACACCTGCCTGCAGTTGTTGGGCCACATGGTCGCATGCACATGGTCAGTCATGCCCGGCTCCATCTCAGGCATCTGCAACTGTGTTTGGCGTTGGTCTACATCCCCAACAGGCACGACCTAGACCAGGTGGTCCGGGTGCCAGATCACATCCGGTCGTCCCTGGATTGGTGGCTGGCCCCTGGTCAGTGTTGGAGGGAGTCCCCTTCATGACCCCGTCCCCGTCATTGACCCTGGTATCCAATGCCTCGGACCTGGGCTGGGGAGCCCACCTTGGTGAACTGAGCATCCTGGGCCTCTGGATGTGGGACAATCTGATCCTCCATATCAACGTCAGGGAGCTCAGAGCAGTTCATCTGGCCTGCCAGACTTTCTTGCTCCACCTGAAGGGCAAGGTGGTGCAGATCCTGACGGACAATACTGCCATGATGTATTACATCAACGGGCAGGGCGGAGCCAGGTCGTCGGCCCTTTGCCAAGAAGCTCTCTGCCTGTGGGATTTTTGTGTGCAGCATGCCATTCATCTGGTAGCCGTGCACCTGCCTGGAGCCAGGAACATCTTAGCAGATCACCTCAGCAGGACCTTCTCATCTCACCACGGCAGTCGCTACATCCGGGCATAGGGCCGGCGGCACATAATATACCAATGCATGAGTGCGGCATTCAGGGGGCACCACAGCCGAACCTACGGATACCGTTATGGCAAAAATCTCTGACAACCCCTAGAATGGACATGACCAACACATCTCAAAGAACAACAGTTATGAAAAGGTAGGTAACTGTTTTATGTTGAATGAGAATATTCACAGTAGAATCTATATGAAATAAACCCTAAAACTGTATTGCTTTGCTTTTGTTTCTGTTCCAAGTAGTAATTCAGATTTTTTTGGTTTTAGTTTATGGCCCTTTTTTAACTGTCATCCCTTGTTCAGCAACAGAGATCAATGCTGTCTTCTTAATTAGTGGAGATACTCAAGGAACCGCTATAATAAAAATGGTGAAACTGTTGTTACATCAAAGGTAGCATAGGTCAAATCAGAGACTTTATTGCAAATGCAGGGAAAATTAGCTTTTCAATGCCGGATGTGGGAGGGAGGGGTGTGTTGGAAAGTAATAAACATACAGTGTGTGTGCGCCTGCCCACACACTTGTATATTGCTGTTTGTTTACATACATACATTTAGTGGAACAATTCAGACATGTACATAACTCTCAAGATGGGTAAGTGGGTGAAATGTAATGGCCTGTGATATACATCAGATTAGACTAGCTGTCCTAATGGTCCCAGGGGGATCTTAAACTGACTCATGAATCAATGAAAAGTAACCTCATAATCTTTTTGTCGCCCGTGCCTACCCTATCATCTCACCTGTCCCCAACATTTGTTAACATCTTCCATTGCATCTTGTCCAGCTCTTTGACTGTAAGCTTTTCAGTCATTTATAGTTCTTGCAAACATTCAGCATCCCCAGATTTAGATATACTATACACACTAGTTTTCCCAAGGAACCTGGGAGTTTCAGGCGTGAACAACTAGGTAAAACAGCCATTTCAAGAGTAATGACTAATCCAGTCCCTAGAAAGATCAAATAACGAGCTGATCCTCCAAAGGAAGTTGAAAGTTTGCTGCAGGGGCCTGCCAGGTGAATGTTGCCACAGCGGATTAGACAAAGAACTCCCAAACTCCTCAGAAGAGATAGTAAGAGGTCAAAGGTTGAGGAAGACTCAAGCAGCAGAGATTTAAGACCTCTACTCAGGTTGCATGGCCTGTGTATCCCAGTGGCACTTGGCCTTTCAGAGTCTGCCGACATACACACCCTTGCCATTCAGTGGGTTAGTATCTTTGCTTAAAAGCCCAGCATCTAAACAGAACCAACCACCATTTGATGTAAGCATCCAGCTCTCAGACCTTCTGTATGGTACTCTTCACAAAAAGTCCCGTAGACTAAACCATTCCTAGGATTGTGAGAACGATGAGTTCCTGTCACATAAATAATTCAATCCTTATTGGAAACAGGAGAGAGGCTCTCAAGTGACTGTCTGCAGCACTCACATTTTTAACTGAAGATAATGTTATCACCTGGGAGGGAAAAAAACGATCATAAAAAGGGCTGCAGTGTTAAATAATCCCTGAGATCGTGTTACAAGCTTATAACATGACTGGAAGCCAAATGCTATATATGATATACACAGCTGGCTTACTTAATAATGTAGGGCTTGCCTGATTGTTTGAAGTTAGAGCAGCTGAATTATTTTTTATGTTAACATAAGCAAATGCTTAAATTTTTAAAAAGTCTAATTCGAAAGGTGCATACAGGTGTGCGCATTGTGTCTAATGACTGTAGCAAAGGAAACCTGTCTGCTTTACAACTTAATAGTAACCAGACAGGAATGTTGTGCATCACATTTTTTGGTTGCAGACATACACATTACTTATTGGGCAGTCAGTTGCTGATGCTAATTATGCTAATGTAGTCCTGCACATTCCTTTAACAAGTACGAAACTGGCAGCAGTCTTCATATTTAATCAACTATCTTACCAATAAGGATAGAATCCTTTGTATTTCCACTCTTGCTCCCAATTCCGGAAAACTCTCAGTTTGGTGTCTTACAGGCACTAGAAATGATGCTGGATGACTGATTTTTAAAGGACATCGGATAGGAGTGAGGACTTGTCAATATTGCACACGTTACTCCTGTGGGTTTTTGTTATAGGAGCTCCTTTTGTAACCTCCCTCAAAACTCTAAAAAGGATCTTCCCGCAAAAGTGGTGCCTAATAGTGGTATTTTCAATATGATCAATTAACCAGTTCAGTCTGGAATCTCTAAACCCAGAAAGGAGCCATAGATACACGTCCATTAGCCAGTGACTGTGAGGTGGATGTAAGATTTCAATAAAAACACCTCTACAGAGGATGAAGAACTAGCAAGCTTCTGTAAAGAGAGATGTCAAAGGAAGCTACTCTAAGACTTGCCATATTAAAACAGAACAGAGATTTCACCACCTCCCTAGGTAACCCATTCCAGTGCTTCACCACCTTCCTAGTGAAAAAGTTTTTCCTAATATCCAACCTAAACCTCCCCCAGTGCAACTTGAGACCATTACTCCTTGTTCTGTCATCTGCTACCACTGAGAACAGTCTAGATCCATCCTCTTTGGAACCCCCCTTCTGGAGGTTGAAAGCAGCTATCAAATCCCCCCTCATTCTTCTCTTCTGCAGACTAAACAATCCCAGTTCCCTCAGTCTCTCCTCATAAGTCATGTGCTCCGGCCCCCGAATCATTTTTGTTGCCCTCCACTGGACTTTTTTCAATTTTTCCACATCCTTGTAGTGTGGGGCCCAAAACTGGACACAGTACTCCAGATGAGGCCTCACCATTGTCAAATAGAGGGGAATACTGCAAAGTATCTAAGCAAGCATACAACAAAAGAATAATCATTTAGCGGGATCATTAACCTGTTTACCTGTAGCAATTTACATGTGTGAAATGTCATAGTTTTCTGGGTTTTTTTTAACTGTTTAGAGATAAGGAACCAGATTCAGAGCTGGGGGAGTGGGTGCAGCTCCACTGATTTCAATGGAGATGCACCTGCTTTCACCATGTCGGAATTTGGCCCATAAATTTTAGTAGCTAATGAATTTGCAGCAGAAATCATCAATCCATTTTCCTGCCAGCGTTTGCACAAATTGAACCCAGAACATGGTTTATACTGCAGTCCAAGGATTCTAAATGTACAAGTATTGTTGAACCAGAATCCCTAGTTTTGGCACCACAATAAACGTAGAAACTAGCAGCTAAAAATCTCGGGTACATAATTTGCTGAGAACCATATTTTAAACTAATTGTTGTTTCTTAGTGGCTCTCATTGGACTTACAGAAAGAACATCTGCTTGGCATCTGTTTTGGCTTTGTTGCATCAGGATTGTTTTAATCGTTCTCTAAAGTGAAAGGGAGGACACGAATATTTTATCTTAGGTTTATCCAATGTAACTTTTTATAGGGATCTGGTGCTTGTTTGACTAAGTACCGGCATTAATTACATGCAGTATCTCTGGATTGTGCTGCTTCCCAGATTTTATGGATGTCCCAAGAAATGTCTTCCATTACAGATAGTTACTGAATATGCTGGGCCTGGAGAGCATGGCTGGCACATTGGCTCCTTTAGAAAAATTTTTTTGCCACCTTCATAGGTTTAGGGCTGTCAACATCTCCTGACTCTGCCACTGCTTTCTGGATGATCTTCGGCATGTCGCTTCTCTCCCTGTTCCTAGTTTCCCTGTCTGTACAGTGGGGATAATGATACTTACCTCCTTGGTAAAGCACTTTGAAATCTATGGATGAAAAGTGCTAGATTAGAGGTAGGTATTATTACTTATTATTGAGCAGTCTGCATTGTGTTGAGTTTAGTCATAGGATTTTGCATTCAAAGGGCTCAGTTCTGTCACCTTTACCTACACTGAGTGGTACCCTATTCTGCAACTAATCTCACAGGGCTCGTCTACACTGGGGGGGGATCAATCTAAGATACGCAGCTTCAGCTACACTATTCACGTAGCTGATGTCGAAGTATCTTAGTTCGACTAACCTGGCCGTCCTCACGGCGGCAAGTCAGCTGCCGCAGCTCCCCCGTCAATGCTGCTTACTCCTCCTGCTGAGGTGGAGTACGGGCATCGCTTCATGGATCGATTTATCGTGTCTAGATGAGACGCGATAAATCAATCCCCAATAGATCGATTACTACTCGCCGATCCAGCGGGTAGTATAGACGTGCCCACAGAAACCAATTTTTTAAAACTGCCCAGAGCCTATTTCTGGTGCCTGGGTTTGGCACTGACTTGCTGCTTGACATTGAGCAAGTCTCTTCATCTCACTTCAGTTTCCCCATGTCTAAAAGGGAGGTCAAGGTATTAGCCCACTTTTTTGGGGAAGCACTCTGGGACCTTCAGATGAAAAGCAATGGGTAAATGCTAAAAGTCATCATTGGGGGAGATCTTTATAGTTGCAAAGGAAGTTAGGCACCGAACTACTCATTGACTTTCAATGGAAATTGAGTCTCTACATCCCTTTGTGCCTTTGCAGATCTCCCCCACTATTATTCAAACTTTAAAACCAGCCCCGGGTTCTAAAATGGGGCCAAACCAAATCCCTAAATCCAACTATCTCTGAACTTTAGAGATGTTTGAATCCAGATCCAAACTTTCTGGCTCTGGCCCAGTTCACACTGTTGCTAGAACAAGATGGATGCTGAAAACTCAGCAGTGCAGTATTGGTTCATTTCAGTATTTGTACCAATTGGTGCTGATGGCAGCAGTGTCAGGATGGGTGTAGGAGGCCCAGATTTGAAGCCATTTTTGCCCTCGGATATGGGTCAGACAATCATTTTCAACTGACTGTTTCCCTCTACGTTTCTTATAGCATTCCCTCTTCCCCTCCTTAAAGACCGGGATGTTGATTTTTAGATCATTGGAGAAGGAATTTTATAAAAATAAAGCACCCAGAATTTCAGCCAGATTCTCCTGCTTCTGCTCAAATGTCACACGCCAATACTCAGCTGGATTATTGAGATCAAATGGGCCAAACATGCTGACTGGCACAGCTCCCTTGAAGTGGGTGGCACCAGTTTACACCAGCAGAGAATACGGCCCATCTTTCAACAACATCGAGGATTCAAAGCAATTTGTCAAAACATCAGCATGTTTCATGAAGAGTCGGCTGTGGTTGATGTTCCTGGCTTATCCTGCTCTAATAATCACCTGTGCACCTACTGTTACTTGTTTGCTGAGAGTTAAACTATATTTTAATTCGCAGAGAGGCTGCTTCCTTACCTATTTAGGCATTGTGCCCTGAGGACTCTGATCATTGATGCTGTATGATTCATTGATTGTAAGCCTTTTAATTGATAAGAAATCTCTCATCTTAATTACCATTTCCATTTTGGCTCTCAGACCGGTTGTGAACACCGGAAAGGGGAATAATAGGGTTCTAGCCTGCAGCGATGGTACTAATTTAGGCCAGGATCCTGCAAAGAGTAGCTCACACTTAACTTTACTCACTGTGAATAGTCCCTTCGCATTCAGTGTGTAAAGTTAAGCACACGTGTAAATTGTTGCAGGATCAAGAGCCCTCAAGAAATTATAGGATGAGACTTATGCTTGTTTTATTCTTTGTTTGAACATGATTGATAATGGCTGATACAATGGAGTTTTGACTAAAGCTCAGGACTGCGAATCAAGAGATGTGAATTATATTTCCAAGTCACTTCAACCATCTGTGCCTCGGTTTCTCCATCTGCAAAATGGCAGTGTAGATTCTTCTCAGGATCACAAAAGGGTGACGGGGGTAGTGAGGCTTAATTAATTAGAGATCCTTGGAGAGAGAGTGCTGTAGAGGTGGGAATCACTAAAATTATTATTACTATTATAACATTATACAACCTATTTTATGCTTCTAATGTTCTTTTAAAAAGAGGAAACATATAATAAAGTTACTTAAGTAGTCATAAAAATAGACTGTGGTGGAATAGTGAGTTGAAATGTATTGGTCAGTGGCACTGTTATGAAGTTTATATCCAGTTGGGAATTTATTTGCACTTTTGGACCCGGAATGTACAGTTCAGTTTGCTGCTGCAATTTTTATCTTTTTGATCTTTAAAAGAAAACCCTTTAAAAGTGCTTAGTGTCTCCTGTGTTACTGTGTTACTGGCAGAGCTTGGTTTGCAAAAGGACATTTGTTTGCCTAACATCTGCTGTACTGTTTTGGAGTAAGGGAAGAATTAGCATAGAGAGAGAGCTAAAGGAACTCTGCTTGTTCTCAAGTAGTTTTGACTCCAGTCATGAGCCTCATTCTCAGGTCTGGGTGAGCTGTGCCAAGCTGAATGCAGGACCTAAGAGTTGGGGGATGAAGGTGGCTTTATACCAGCTTTGTAACTCTGTTAAAGAGTAATTCAGCTCCCAGTGTAAGTTAGAGAGACCCTAAGGTAGCTCTAATTTACACCTGGCTACCAGAGAATGGGTGGGACATAGAGATGATAGAACCACACCCCCTTGAGCAGGGTGTGGTGCAGAGGGAATTCCCATCTGGAATATGTGCCAGGTTTTCCAGCCCCTTTGTGCCACAGAGCAGTGCACTGGTGATTGTTGTCTTAGATACCACTGTGTGGGCACTCTGTCAAGGGCTCGCTGTTGAATGGCAACCACTGCATGAAGGAAAAGAATGTGCCGTCAGGTACTAAGGGGAAAGACAACCCGATAGGGATGTGGCCTCGTTGCTTGCTGTAAAAAGCTGGGCAGAATCTCCTGGTTTTATTTTCCACTTGTGGTCAGAGTGACAATGAAATCACACAGGCCAAAATAACAAAAAGAAAAACATGATTTTTTTCACTTGAAATTAGCAAAACTGAATTTGGGAGTTTCACTTCCTGTGCCAAGCTCTTTGCAGAGCTGCAGGCATCAGCTGTTTTCATGGCCTGTTCAGAGCAGACTGGGAATGCAGTGGAACGGATGACTTCTTTGAGTTAAAAATTTTAAGCACACACGAGCACACGAGCTTATTTTTTTTTTAACTCTTTTAACCTTATAGGCTTTCTCCTCTCCCTTTAAACGCTATCGGTATTGACGGTATTAACATCGATTTTAGTAGTACGGTTAACTCGGCTGATTAGCTGTAGTGGCCTCCGAGCTATATCGATCAGCACCAGTGACGGCTCAGTGAATCGGCAGAGTGCACCGGATGACGTGGTCAGGTAAACAGGAAAGCCCCGATGAACTTTTGAATATTTCCTTTTGCCCCTGATTTCCTGTTACGAGCGCGGTGTGGCGACAAATAAAAAATAAAAAAAAAAAAAATAAAAAGGATGGAGGCGCGGATGCATGCAATGTGGAGGCAGGCAAATCCATCATCGCGCATCTATCAAATCCTTTTTAAGAATCCTTTCATTTTAAAAAACAGACAGACAGGCACTGACAGCGTGAGGCAGCAGCAGGCCAAGCAAGCAAAAATGGAAAAAATGGGAGATGAGAATGGGAGCTATCCCAGACTTCCTGCAGCAGTCTAACATTATCTGCAGCTTGCCTCCAGCTCAAATGCTTTCTTGTCAAACACATGCAGTGCAGAGCAGGTCAAGGCAGGAGTGGCATCAGCTTGGCCCCCCCCAGAAGCCAAAAACAATCCCCTGAAGCAATCCTTACTCTCTTACTCTTGTCTGAATGCTGTCACTATACTGCAGATCAGATACAACATCCATCATCACTTGCTCCCTTTGCTCCTGCAGCATGGGCGGCTGGATGTAAAAAAGATGGAACAAATCCATCTCATCATCAAATCAAATGATGGAAAAAAAATGAAATGAAATGATCTGATGCTCATGAGACAAAAAGCATAAAATGATGGAAATCATCCATTCAGCCTCCTAACTCAGCTAATTTGCTGGATGGATGGATGGGTGGATGGATGGTGCAATAACCATTAACACCATCATCAGGGGGCCCCATCACTCATCCCCCCCCAAATGTTCCCAAAGATTCAGGTAGCCAGCTTCATAGTTGCCGGATGCTGGGCTTCTCTCCTCTACACACTGATTCTGTCTCCTGGCTGGACTCCATGCTGAGCTGGCAGCTCCACCTCACTGCTTTCTGCATTCTTTATCAATTCATCTCTTTCCTGCATTATCAATACATTTGGGGGACAATTGGGGGGACACACAAGAAATAGCCAAGAAAGAACGGATCAACAGGTGGGTGGGGAAGAACGGAAGGGGGAGCTGTGTAGATGAATAGCAGATGAATAGCATACAGGGGCTTCAGAGCAGAGCTGGCACATATACAGCACCTCTCTCATACTTTAGCATTTTAGATTCCTATTTTATAAAAAAGGAGGGAGGATAGGAGAATTTTTTCATTTTTTTTACCCCCTTTTGATCTTTGGCTGGAGCAGGGCATGGTACAGGCACTGTAAAACAGCCAATGGGACAACAATGATGTACAGTAACAATGCTTAGTGCACACTGCTGGCTTTGCGACCTGGCTGATGCAAAAGGGCTGTAGCAGCAAATGTACTAGCAATTCCAAGTTCAGCCATCCTCATTCAATGATCATGGATGGTGGATGGTTATAAATATGCTGTAACCATCTCAATGCAAGCAAAAGCAGCATGCTTCTGTCTGGCTGCTGCTGTGCTGCTGCTGAATGTACAACACAACACATGCGATGAGAGTCACAAAAAAACAAAATAAGCATCCCCATGCCATGTGCTATGGCCAGCAATCCAGGGGAAAAATGAAGAAAAAGGCGCTGCTTGCTGCTTGCCCTTGACGAGACGAGAGTGACCAGAACATACCAACCCCACCACCACACATGATTTTTGCCCATCAGGGCACTGGAGGATCAACCAGAAGTTCAAGGGGCGGGGAGGTGGAGGGAACTAGGATATATAGGAATAGCTAGCTACTGCCCAACCAGAAGAAATCAGCACGCCTCCTCTCCATGCATGACACACCACCATTTAATGTGTGTTAGTGTGTCGGCGCGCGCACTTTTTTTAAAAAATCTTTTTTAAAAAAATTTTATGCAAATTCGGAATAGTCCCGTAGTGTAGACGTACCCAAAGTTACTCATTACTTTGAAGAAGGTGCCTCCCATCCCCTGGAAACTGCAACAGAAATATTCTCTTAGGCTCTGCCCTTCTGTGATAGATAGAATAGATTTTTCCATGTCAAAGGAAACCCCATTTTTCCTGGCTGACACCTTGTGACTTGCTTTTCATGTTCTATATTCTTTTCTGTTTGGATTTCAGAGAACTGCTAGTTCATAGCTTTGCTCTCTTTAGCCACCTGACAAGGCCCTGGACTCTGTGTTTCAATGATGTGCCATGGCAGATCTGTAACTGCCATCGTGTGCCACTCAGAGGGAGACACTGGAAATCTCTCTTTGCCCAGGGACCACATTTGACGTATTAAATGTATGAAAGGACCTGATCCCAAAGGCCTTCTATTGGCTTCAGTGGGCTTTGGGTCGGCCCTATGTGACCATTCATCTTATATTCATGACATTTATTCTGTCCTGTCGCTCGCTGTTATGTCTCGGTTAGAATGGTGCCTAACAAGTCCACTGAACAGGAATGATATGAGGCACTTTTCAACTCCTTGTCAGAGCAAGGGAAACCACAGATAGGCACTCCTTCCCCTTCTTTAAAGGAAGGTCAGAATCGGATTAAGGCATTTCAGGAGCACCTGGCAGGACACATGCTGCCCATCCTAAAATGAAAGCAATTCAGCTTCTGCCAAGAATGTATTTTTATCTTTGGCTTTCTCCTTGGCTGTCAATCTCTTTCTTGTCTTCCTTTGCCAGTAGCTATAGATCATGGTGAGACTGCAGTGCTGCTGGGAGTATTCCGTGCAGCCATTCCCGATTCCGTGGCTACTTTAAATGACTAAAGCAAATCACTTCCTTTCCATCCATCCCTTTGGTGAACGGCTCCTGTGACCGGACAGGCCACGTTCACATTCTGCTCAGAGAGGCCCCAACCCAGCATGCTTTGAAGTCAATGGGAGACTTTTTTGTTAACTTCAGTGGATATTGGATCCTCCCCTGGTAGGCTGGATGTGTCAGTCCTTCTGTCTCAGCATTAGATTACACAGGTGGCATTATCCCATAACCAAAATACCAAGCAGCCAGATGCTGAGATGCACCAAACAACTCCCCTCCCCTCCAAAAAAAAAAAAGGCACTTTCAGTGTCTTCCTAGCTGTTGTAGCCACCAAAATTAATGAATGTGTGTCCCGGTTGTGTGCAGGACAGATGGCAAATCTGTGACCATGTAGCCCATCGCATGCTGTTCTTCTCAAACCAGCTGGCTTCTGCCTTAGCCTCAGATATGATCTTCAGCACAATAGCACCAATGGTAACAGATTGCAGATGAATTAATGACAAGTACACAAGAAAATTCTAGTTTTATATTTTGTGGGCTGAGCGTCCCCCGTCCCCTCCCCCGGTCAGTAACATTTGTATTTTTGGATCATTAATTCCTTTAGGAGATGCAAACCTTTAAACAGCCTTTTTTCAGGTGTTGCTCTTAACTAGACACCTGTGCTTCCCCTCCTGGGCATTCAGCAAAAAGAAATCCTTTCTTTCAAGCTGATGTTTGCCTTTGAGAAAGCATCTTACCTATCTGAGACACATCCAGTGTTAAGTAACTCAGGATCAGGTGACAAGGGAAAGATTCATTTGATTAAGGATGCTAATCTAGATGACAGTCCTAAATAATAACCCTGAAGGCTGACTTCCCAGA
Source organism: Mauremys reevesii (assembly GCF_016161935.1). Lineage (NCBI taxonomy): Eukaryota > Metazoa > Chordata > Testudines > Geoemydidae > Mauremys > Mauremys reevesii. The sequence continues at coordinate 8,277,895 of NC_052632.1, forward strand.
GGAGCATAGATGATTGCCTTCCTGTGCATACACACAGAGCTATTGTTCCAGTCCTTCTCTTCGTCCTGGAATTCCTGTAATTACAGAGAACATCTTCCTTACCGACAGATTGCAGGAAGCCGCAAGATGGATGCTATGTATGTACTGTAAAAAGCATCCCTCCTGCCCACCTTCTAAACTGGATTCTTCCCAGACAGAAAATGAAAGGATGTAAAGGAGTAAAATCATCCAAACTGGAACATTCAAACCACAGATGGGTACTTTAAATCAATACCATGGGAGCCCTTTTAGAAGTGTTATCTTATATTTTTAAAGACTGCTTGAGCCTTGGCTGTTTGGTTAAGGTTGGATTTGCCAATAAGAGGAATCTTGTCATTTAGCCACCATTTTTAAGGATCACGTGCCTTGAACTTCAAAACAGAGGAGAGTATCCTTATTAACCTCCAGCCAGCCCCAGAGCAATGGAAAGCGGAATATAGACATCAAATGTGATGAAAAGATGAGCTAAAAGTGACCCGGTTACACCAGCAGTTTGCTTGAATCAGGGCCAGCTCCAGACCCCAGCGCGCCAAGCGCACGCTTGGGGCGGTGTGCCGGCGGGAGGGCGGCAGGCAGCTCCGGTGGACCTCCCGCAGGCATGCCTGCGGAAGGGCCGCTGGTCCCGCGGCTCTGGTGGACCTCCTGCAGACGTGCCTGCGGAGGGGCCGCTGGTCCCGCGGCTTCGGTGGAGCATCTGCAGGCATGCCTGCGGGAGGTCCACCGGAGCCGCGGGGCCGGCGACCGCCAGAGCGCCCCCCTCCCCCCCCCGCGGCGTGCCGCCCTGCTTGGGGCAGCGCAAATCCTAGAGCCGCCCCTGGCTTGAATGCTGTTCTAGGGCAGCATTATTTGCCAGGGAGCCCTGTAGCCTTCCCCTAGCCAGAGCAAAGGAAGTTTCGCCGACAAGTCACACGTTCTCTCCAATGCGACATCACTAGTATCACTGGCCTGCAAGGTGCTTTCCAGTCTCCGCACAATTCGACCCAAGATGGTACATGATCATTATGCATCTATTTCACACACACCGATACAAAATTCACAGGCCCAGAACAGGAGGCTTGTTTCTCAGCATTCCCAAAGGATAAGCACAGCACTGGATTCCACTGTGTCTTTTTTTTTTTTTTTTTTTTTTAATGTTTCTTCTTTGTTTTCTTAACAGGTGGGTGACAGGCCATTGGAGTTCTTGCTCTGCCACCTGCGAGAAAGGCATCCAGTACCGGGAAGTGACTTGTGTTTATCAGTTGCAGAATGGCACCTATGTTAACACCAGAGACTTCTACTGCTTGGGCAACAAACCCACACCAATACAAAGCTGTGACGGCCAGGACTGCCTTTCTATCTGGGAGGCTTCAGAATGGTCAAAGGTAAGAATTTGGTTTGAGGGGGAAACCAATCAGTATGATTACAAATGCAGAACTGCTGTATGGTGCCCGAGCAGTGGTTTCCATACCAGTGAATTGTTGAGGTAGGTGCTATACACCCAGCTGTATTGTGTGTATCTTTCCAAGCTGCAATCAAGACCACCGAGGAGAAGCATTTCAGGGACCTATGACAAGGAGTTCAACCAGCCTTTTGGCTCAGATCAAGTGTATTTTGAAATTAATATCTGATAAGTGCTCTGTTCTATGTTGCAGGATGCCCTGGATCACTCGATCTTTGAGACTTTTCTGATTTCTAGCTTGTGTGATCCTAGAAACAGAGAAAAACTGGTGCATTTATAAAGAGTTTGAATGGTTAATAAATGATTAATAGCTGTTATAAGCATTTTATAGACATGAGTAGTATGTGCTATAGGTGGTAATAAGCCATGGTTACAAGCACCCTACTGACCTGTTGGAGTCTAACAATCTTCTAGAGCAGTGTTTCCCAAACTTGGGACGCTGCTTGTGTAGGGAAAGCCCCTGGCGGGCCGGGCCGATTTGTTTATCTGACACGGCCAGAGGATCGGCCGATCGCGGCTCCCACTGGCCGCGGTTCGCTGCTCCAGGCCAATGGGGGCCACTGGAAGCGGCAGCCAGTACATCCCTCGGCCCGCGCCGCTTCCAGCAGCTCCCATTGGCCTGGAGCAGTGAACCATGGCTAGTGGGAGCCGTGATCGGCCAGACCTGTGGATGCGGCAGGTAAACAAACCGGCCCGGCCCACCAGGGGCTTTCCCTGCACAAGCGGCGTCCCAAGTTTGGGAAACACTGCTGTAGAGCAATTACTTAGGCTTGTTCTAAAATGTCTATTAATTATTTATCAGACAAAGTATAAACTGTTTATAAATGTGCCCGTATTATAAAGCGTGACCAAAAAATCTAATTCGGACATAAGGGAAATCCCATTTCTGTTTTCGACCATGAATTTATAGGAATTAGGCTGGGCCATATGTTATGAAGTAGTAAAAACCACCATTGATGCTGCAGCCTTTAAGGAGAATGGACATAGGAAAGAACTGACATGTCCAGTAAAATCCCCAACTATCCCTTAGAATGCAGTAGCAAAATAACAAGCTTTGCAACATTAGCAATGAATGAAGAACAGAAACAATATTTTCATAATTAAAATAATCCTAAACAACTCCAATGTAAGCCCTCCGGGGACCCTGGATATGTCCAGGGGTTGCTAGCCTGCAGTGAAGTCCATGCTGCCATGTCTTCACTACTATTGTTACCTGCGCTGGCTGGATTAAAAGGTAGTGCAGGGATGCCTACCTGCTCACACCTTCATTTGCTGTAAGATGTACCCTGAGAGATGGGTTTAGGATGTGATTATTTTTTAATTTGGGATATCAAAGAAGAGGTTTGAGAATCCCATATTGATTTCAAATATGTCAGACAGCGGCATGGATAGTGTGGCTTCATATTGTGGCAGATCTCTTCTGATAGGTAGTTGGGGTTCGCATCCAGATCAGTAGCAGGATATTCTAGCCCAGGGGGCAACGTTTTCAAATGAGCCTCAATCCAGTTTCTGAAATTGCACCTGCAGTTTTCTGTGCACCCATTTTTGAGCATTTAGTTTTCTATCTGTATCCATGCACAAGAATTGCGATGTGTATATACGTATGCAGCATTTGCCTGGCACAGAGCAAACACAGAGTGACATGTGGCTGTTACGATGGCATTTGTTTATTGTATTAAGTGCTGACTGTGCTTTCTTTATTAAAGTCTGCGGTGATTGTTAGGTTGCTTTTATATGGTATTTCAGGAATGAGAACGGAGGGGAGAGTGCTGGGCTAGTGGCTTCAGTGTGGCCACTCATCATTCACTGGCACAGACATCTATAAGAGAGACAACCTTATATTGTTCTTGAGTCAGTTGTTTGCCAGTATCCTTTAAACTAATCCCTGGCCTGCAAAGGGTGCATGGTAATTTGCTTCATATTCTAATTCTCTCCAATAAGATCCCCAGCCAAGCTGGCCAGGATATGTTTCTTGGCCATCATTAACTCTCCCAGCATGACTTCAACGTTTGTGTTGACATAATACCTGCTGGACTTTTTATCATTAAGATGAGTCTATTTCCCCTTCGGCGTTGCACTTGTGGTTTCACAGGCATAACTCCAGAATGGCTGTATTACAGGGCAGGGCCAGCCTATGGGCAAGAGGATGCTTTTGATCTCTCCCTGTTTTGCATTGTTTACTTTTTTTTTTTTTAGTACAATATCAGATAACCTTGGGTAACTAGGAGTGGTTATACTCCTAGAACTTCAGGATCCCAGCTGTGTTGCAGGGACAGAGGGTGGTTTTTTTAACAGGGACTAAGTGCTATTTAATTGTAGTCAGGAAATCTCCAGTACAAGAGGTAATATTCTGAAGTTCCAGGACAGTATGTTATTTTAGCATTCAGCAGGACACTACATACATTCGCTAGTCCTTGAAACTCTTTTTCTTCCAAAACTTTTCATCTTTTTCACATTCCCAAATGGAGGAAGCAAAATTCTGGTATTTTGGAATATTTTTTATACATTTTATACATCATCATTCCAGATTATCCCTTCTTTTTATTTCTGATGGGATGCCTGTTTCTAGGTCTGCTGCATTGTAGAAATGCTTGTTTATGATGGTATTGTTGTGATTGTGGTTTTCTGAAATTCTCGCCTATTTCAGATGGGCAAAGCTCATTAACTGGTTGTGTGTGGTCTTTTGTCACCAATCCATTTCCCAGTTAGAGTAGTGTTTGCATCTTGCTTTTGTTAAATGAGTGTAATTTGAGCTACATAAGGGATTCATCAGAGCAAAAGTCAACTAAACAGTTTCATGACAAATATGTATTTTTTAAATTATCTGAAAGTGAGAGATTTATTTTTCTGTTAATACTTTTCTCCAAAGTTTTGGGATCTAGATTAATCATTGCCAACTAGTTGGTTTTTGAAGTTGGTTCTTTTTCAAGACATGTTTTTGCAATCATATGGTCCATTTTGACTTAGGAAAGACAATTTCACATTGTGTCAGTCTGAGCACATTTTATACCCATAAACCTTTCTTGGCTGGAAATCAGTTAAATCCTTACCATTTGAAATTGAGGTTGTGGAAAAAAACACACTATCACAATGGTGATATCATTTTATAAACCAATTTTCACATGAATTATTTTGTTCTTTGGCTACAAAGAAAAAAAATTGAATAAAGTGCAAGTTGAGGTCTGATCACCAATGAAAAGGTACATTCTGAAAGCTAAATCCAAGACAATCTTCAGTGTGGAAAAAAAAATTAAGTTCCCTTTTTAATGCCAAATGCTTGGAATTACTTGGATAAAGTATTGCTCAACCCATTTTTAATGACCAAAAATAGAGAGTAGTTACAAAAAGGTGAAAGTTTCTACTGTTCAGGAGTTGGGATAGAATATGAAGAAAAATATGCTGATTTGCTTCGTGTAATGACGTGTAATGCTCAGGGGCCAGGTAGGCCAAAGTGCAGTCCAGATAAGTGGTCAAAGTTCACACAAGTGGTCCAATAGCCAGCAGATCCAATTCAGGGAGAAGACACAGAGAGGCAGCTAGCGGGGTCTGGCAAGATCGTAAGTCAGGATCTGATGGGGCTGCAAGGCAGAGTCAAGCAGGGTCCAAATAGCAGCTAGCAGGCAAAGGCCTGTTGCTCAGACAAGGCCAGAAAGGAAGCAGGAAGTTTATATATGGCCACCAGCCAATCAGTGTCAAGACCATGTGGCCAAGGCCGGCTCCAGGTACCAGCTTATCAAGCAGGTGCTTGGGGTGGCAACTCCGGAGCGGGGCGGCACTTTCAGGGATTCGTCGGGGGGTCCTTCACTCCCGCTCGGAGCGAAGGACCTCCCGCTGAATTGCCGCAGATCACGATCGCGGTTTTGTTTTTGGTTTTGGGTTTTTTTTGGGTGCTTGGAGCGGCAAAACCCCTGGAGCCGGCCCTGCATGTGGCCAATCAGGAAGCAGATCCTGGAATCCTGGAAGCTGACCCATCCAAGTCTTTGAATTCCCTGGTAATTGAATGAGCTGGTGTGACGTGATGACCAAGGCTGCTTCCTGAGAACCCAGTCGGCTAGGGTTTGAGACCAGGGTCCTCACAACATTTGTCGATGAGGTTGTCTCGTGGCTTTTGTCTCAATTCTTTATAAAACCTTTTGAGGTTTGGTCAGATGTAATCTGGACATTCATCAATTGCAAATGTTTTCTGTAGAATCTTTGTAAAACCCATGCACTAAAAAAATGTTCTTAATGGTCAGAGCAGTTGAGCAGAGCAATGAACTTGTTAATGAAGCGGTTGATATGTCACCACTACGGACACTCTGATCACAGGCTGGGACCTTTGTTTAAAACACTGTTTTGTCACCTATAAACGTGGTGTAGATTTGTGAATGACATAAAGGCTCATGCAAATAAATGCTTGGTTTTCCAAAATGTTTGTAAATCCCCTGAGAGATTTTTACATTGTGAAAAATACTCCTACTTTAGCTTTACTCACTTCTAGGAAATTGGATGATTTGAGGGGTTAAGAACAGCATGATGAGACCAAGCACCCTTGAGGAGTTCCTCCTGTCACCTTATGAAATCTTACATTGCAGTCAGGAACACTGCGTGATAGTTCAGGAAATTCCGCACCAAATGGAGTAATCCATTGCTTGTGGGTACAGCCTAGAGAAATACAGCTTGAGATCTCAGGGAAGTTGATAAGAGCTTTAAGGAGTCTGCCATTGCAGCATACAGAGTTCTCTCTGTAGCCTGAAGGAATTTGTCCTAGTAGCTTGTGGAATCCTATGATCGTGTTCCATCCATAAGGAGGTCATGCAATGAGCAGCACACAGTAAATTAAGTGGACAGCTTCCCAGATTTTAAAGAAGTCATTTTGTAGTTGCTGTGAAGTATTTAAAGGCATGTCTGTTAGCTTGCCAGCTCATAAACACTTGTCATTCATGTCCTTAACAAGGCCAGCAGGTCAAAACTGCCTGGATTGTATTTTTAAGACAGACAGGCATGCTGAGATGTGTCCATTTGATGTAATGTATCAAGCTGATGCTTGTTTCCAGCATAGACCCCCTGAATGGAGAAGCCTCTTGGAATATACTCAAAAGACCTCACAGGGTATTTCATATCTCCACTATTTATTCAGTGTCAAGTCAGTCAACTATCTTTTCCTCACTGATCCCTGAGGGGGAGAACTTGATGCTCAAGAGAGGGTTAGTTGTTATCTCAGTTGGTCTGTAGATCATTTTCCACCCAGCTGTCCCCAGCGGGCTTTCCGTGAAAACTGGCTTGTAACCACTGCACTGGCAGGAAAGTGGAGCGTAGGAAGAACATACGTGCTGCTGTACATTGGTACGATTTAGATAGGTTTGACAATGCCACCCGTTCCAATATCCCTTTATTTGGAAAAGTGATCATTTAAAGCAGTGTTTCTTAGTCTTGGGATTGTGACTCTATCCAGGGTGGGTCCCTGAGGGGCTGTGAGGTCAAAACAAAACAAAAATTCCAACCTTCCTTCAACTTGGGTAGCAAAATGATGCTCAAATATCCCCACGTGCATAGCAGCCTTGGCAGAATCCACTTCCACAGAACTCAAGAACTTGAAATGGACCTTTGGTGCCCACTTACATGCATGTGGATTACATTGTCCTAGTACTTGTAATCCTGTCTCCTCTAGCGGCTGCTCCCAGCAACTATAACTGTCTGCTGCTTTCTCAGAGCTAAAGACTATACCCCTTATCACAAGTGAGAGAGGCCTGTGCGTTTAGTGCTGAAGAGCCTGGCTTTGAGCCCTGCTATGACTCAGGTGTCTGTGTGTAGCCATAGTTTGCTGAATGTCATTTTGAACTGATTGCAAACTGTGGGGTCGAGGAGGATGAATGGAAATACATTGGCATAATATCACCCTTGGGTTACGTGTACTATATGATTGCATGCATTGCCATAACCTGTGATGGGAAGCATTATTAAACAAATAGAAAAGAGTGTTTGTCATTTGCTCTCAACATAATTAAGAGAAAGCACACTGTACAGAATCCAAGATGCAGTGCAGAGTACGCATTATCTGCATTGCAGAAGACCTTGCTGCAGGATTTCGTGAGCTGGGATACCGCAAGACCTTGCAAATTCCACTGTGCATCCCAAGAGATTGAGTTGGTGCCACTGTGATTTTAGAATGCTTCACTGCATAGTCATGCATAAGCAAAGGATGCAGAAGCTTCCCTGTTGTGTACTCTGGTGTATTTGTCCTTCTTCAGTATTGATAATAATCTCTTAAATAAAGGGGTTAAAAATTCTACACGTGCAACACTGACTCCCGTTTAGAACTGGTTGAAATTTTTCAAATAAAAGGGTTTTTTTGTTTGCAAAATTGCCGTCTTTTGGAAATATTTTTCCACAAAATAGTGTCAGATTTTTTGCCCTTTTTTAAAAACATTTACTGGGGAAAATATGAGGGCTGTCAAGCGATTAAAAAAATGAATCGTGATTAATCATCAGATTAATTGCACTGTTAAAGAATAATAGAATACCGTTTATTTAAATATTTTTTGATGTTTTCTACATTTTCAAATATATTGATTTCAGTTACCACACAGCATACTAAGTATACTGTGCTCACTTTATATTATTATTTTTATTACAAATATTTGCACAGTAAAAAACAAAAGAAATAGTATTTTTAATTCACCTAATACAAATAATGTAGTACAATCTGGGTCATCTCCAAGATTGCTATAATATGAAATATATGGCAGAACGCAGGTAAAACAGAGCAGGAGACAATTTTCTCCCAAGGAGATCAGTCACAAATTTAATTAACGCGTCATTTTTTTTTAACGAGCGTCATCAGCATGGAAGCATGTCCTCTGAAATGCTGGCTGAAGCATGAAGGGGCATATGAATGTTTAGCATATGTGACACCTAAGTACCTTGCAATGACGGCTACAAAAGTGCCATGCGAACACCTGTTCTCGCTTTCAGGTGACATTGTAAATAAGAAGCGGACAGCATTATGTCCCGTAAATGTAAACAAACTTGTTCGTCTTAGCGATTGGCTCAACAAAAAGTAGGACTGAGTGGACTTGTCAGCTCTAAAGTTGTTCTGTTTTTTCAGTGCAATTATGTAACAAAAAATCTACATTTGTAAGTTGTACTTTCATGATAAAGAGATTGTGCTACAGTACTTGTATGAGGTGAATTGAAAAATACTATTTCTTTTGTTTATCATTTTACAGTGCAAATATTTGTAATAAAAATAATATAAAGTGAGCAGTGTACACTTTGTATTCTGTGTTATAAGTGAAATTTCTATATTTGAAAATGTAGAAAAACATCCAAAAAAAATTAAATTTCAATTGTATTCTATTTAACAGTGCAATGAAAACTGCAATTAATTGTGATTAATTTTTTTCATTGCGATTAATTTTTTTGAGTTAATCGTGTGAGTTAACTGCGATTAATCGACAGCTCTAGTTAAAAATGCCACATCTGCAACACTCACTCCTGTTTAGAACTGGTTGAAAATTTTCAAAAAAAAGGTTTTTTTGGTTGCAAAATTGCTGTTTTTCGGAAACATTTTTCCAGAAAATATTGTCAGATTTCTTGCCTTTTTAAAAAAATATTTACTGGAAAAAAAAATTGAATGTATCATTACATTTTTTTTTGTTTCCCATGGTTTTGGTAAATTAAAAATATTGATGGTATTTTCGATAATGTAAAAATTTGGTAGGGGAGAATTACTAAAATGGCTAAAAGAATTGAAAAAACCGAACCCTTCAAAATGACAAAAACAGCTTTGAATATTTAAACTTTTTCATGAAACTTGTTTTTCATTTGTCCCTCGACTCTGCTTCTGCAGCTGTGATGACAACCAGCCGAGATGGTAATTATTTGTAGTATCATAGTGAGTAGGAGCCCTGGTCATGAACCGGGATCCCATTTTGCTAAGTGCAGTCATGCAGCAGTTGAAGGTAATGCCTCTTGTTTTTCAGTGCTCAGCGGATTGCGGCAGGGGAATCCAGAAGAGAACAGTAATGTGCACGAATTCTCAAGGGAAATGCGATGCAGCCACCAGGCCAAGGGACGAGGAAGAGTGTGAGGATCACACAGGCTGTTATGAGTGGAAAACAGGGGATTGGTCTAAGGTAACGGTGAACTCTGAGCAGTGTTTGCACTCTAATTGCCTAGATTATCGGGTCAGGAATCCACCTTTTAAACAACCCGTCAGTGTGGATTTACACAGCATGCAGTGCTGGTATGGGAAGTTTGAGTCCCACGTTTCAGAGTTGTTGGGTTTTAATTATACTGTTTAATAGGAAGTAGACGTATTCTCATGGTTTTTTTTAAATTTGATTTCCATAAAAGTAGTTTGGGGATTTAAACACTCCGTCCCAGCATCGACAACCCAAACTTTGCAGCTTCGGGCTACTGCACAAGACACAGACATCTGTTTCCATTTTCTAAGCTGAGCAAACAGCAAAGTAAGCAGCAGACGTTTGATTCGTTTTAGAAATAGATCTTTCAGTGCTAACAGTTGCAGGTATTGTTAGAAATGTGGCTGCTGAGGAGTAATGGGATCCTGAATGGCAGCTCGTGTGGCCCATTCTGAGGAGCAGAGGGGTCCTCTAACTGCTGTGTGACCTCCAATCCCCAAAGGTTTTCTCCAGCTGTGTGCCATAACTGCTGTATCCTCCAACCCCCAGAGGTTGTCTGTGATGTGGCTATGTGCCACACACACATGTTCTCCACCATGGTTTTGGGATGTATTGTGGGGGGCAGACCTCCCGCAAAGTCCCTTATGAGGCTAAGAAGAGAATGAAGAAGCTAAGCAGTCCACAGATACACCAGGCTGGCTCGCAGTTCTACCTCAGAGCTCTCAGTAGAGGTGGCATCCCCTGGCAACAACCACCCCCTTCAAGGTAATCAGTGGGAACGGGACACAGTCCAAAGCTCCCTGCTATCTCCAGGATCAATCTAGCCCCCTTTAGCTCTCTCCCCCTCCCCTGCCTCTCTCCTTGCCAGGAGAAGGAGAAATCTCAGGGCTCCAGAGGGCAAATTGAATGGCAGAATCCACTAAGAGATATTTGGTGCGGGAACTCGTTTGCTTGGGACTCTCCTGCACTGGCCTGCACACAGGAGGGTCAGGCAGGCTTTGGGGTTGGCCGTAGAGAGACCCTGCGAGGGGAAATGAAACAAAACACTACCTAAAAGAAGGCAACTAGGTTGGCCTAGTTAATGTGGGCTTCTAGTGCCTGGAAAGCACCTGCTCAGCAAATCCTCCCAAGAGAGACAAGGGGACTCAAAGGACCGAATGCCAAATTCTGCTCCTCTGACTCATACGAGTAGCCCCTGATGGCAAGCAGAATCTGACGCTTACTGTTTCGTCACAGCAAAGATGGATCCAAAGGGGTACAGCTGTATCTCCCTTAGCCACCAGCGCCTCATAGCCTGGTTGCCATCACAAGAAATACACTGCACGGTCTTATCCGTGACTCACTCTGAGCCTCTGAAGTGAAAATTAGTCATTTACTTAAAAACAGAGCCAGAGCCAGAATTCCCATCCTCAGGGCCACCCTCTACCCCCACTCACACCGTCGTGAATGTAGAGCCCCTGAGTGTTGTCAGTGGACGTAATCCTGATATACTGATGTAAGTCAGAGGAGAATTGGTGCCTGAGTTTTCGCTCAGTCCTTAGCCACACAGGCAGTTTTGCCTGAGTAAGGACCTCAACAATTGGCCGCGCTGTTCATAAAATCTCCTTAAATTGCTAACTGTCTTTTGCTTGGGGGAACTGAAATTTCCCAGGAATATTATATTCCAGTCCTGTTTTATCTTATCTTTGTAACTGTACCATTCTTTAAACACAAAGCCTGCTTTGTGTTCAGGAATGTACGGCATGTGCTGAAACCACTGGGATACAGTAGTTTCATTTTGCTTTCCAAAAAAGCAAGTTTAATTCTTGTTGTTGTTGATTAACTCCAGTGAAACAGAGGCCATCGCAAGCAAATGGGCTTACCTGCCGTAGCATTTTTTAGATGACGATCAGTAATAAAAATATTTGTAAATAGGTCCCCGCAGGAGGCAATTGTATGTGAATCTAATGGTGTTGATGCTGGAGAATGCAGTAAGAACCTGCCATGTGCAATAAGTCTATATTTATCTGCATGAATCTGCATCACAGAATGTTTAGAGTATTGAACGTTATTTTATTCATAACCTGGCATGCAGAACCCAGGAGAACTAGCCAAAATAAACTGTCCCCCTATATTAACAGGTGAAATAACATTTTTTTTAAGAATCTTAAAACATTTCAGAGTAGGAATTGACTGGGATTCTTTTTATAGGAGGAAATAGGAGATAGTTGTGAATTCACCAATTACATAGATTCAGCGATCCCGAGGTTTTAAACCCAATAGGAGATCCCCTAAAGCCATCATACATCCTAACCCATCCTGCTGGTATTGGCCAGCATAGCATGGTAGGCGGCCCTTTTCGGTGAACATGTCATTGTTTGGGAGCAGTAAAGTGTAGTGAACTCCATGAAGTCAAACTAAAATCCCCTTGTAAAACATTGTTGCGACATAAATTGCCGTGAAAGAATTTAGCGCTTATAAAACAGAAGCTTTTCGTGTTAATACAAATTAGCCTCGGAACATGCAACAACTTCGTAAAATGATTTCACTGGGCATTTTCAGTCGATTGCTGGGAGTATTTTTGTGGGGGGGAGGGTTAATGATCAATAGTTAATTCTCAGATAAAAGAAAATTGTTGATTCTTTACATGCAAACAACTTACATGGCAGCCCCACGAATACTCTGCCCTCCAGTCCATCCCTCATCCAAACAGTGACGGTTAAGGTTTTAGAATCCATCATGAGGCACATAGGAAGAGACAAAACCTCATAAAAAGAATAAAGTCCAGACAAACCTTATAAATAGGATACGTGCGTGTGTGGTAATGGGCAAACTGTTTTTATTATTTACAGAGCAGCCTCCCTAGAACACACAGAGCGTATAAATGAACAGACAGATCACTGCTGTAGGGAGCTTACAGTCAAATTCAGACATGACAGCGCACAGGATGACAGTAAACAATGCCTGAGTGAGGCACATGGAATGAACCAGGGTTACCATAGCGAAAGATGAGACATGTTTATGTTCTGTACCCATTTCATTAGCTCCTGGTGTGCTCAGATACTGCGGTGATGGACAGCAACATAAAACCTTAAGTTACATTGTTAGTAGTGTTTTATACATTATCTATATGTACACTCACACGTTCATGTATAAGTTTATATAGGGGCTTGATCCGCCTTGTGCAGAACAGGAAGTTGGGGGTGGGGTAGGCACATGGGCTAGATCTCCCGGCCCAGGCTTCACATACTGTTCTGCAGCCTCCACAGCTCCACTATTACTCCGCAGCCCTTAGGTCAGTGTTTCCCAAACATGGGACGTCGCTTGTGTAGGGAAAGCCCCTGGCGGGCCGGGCCGGTTTGTTTACCTGTCGCATCCGCAGGTCCAGCCGATCACAGCTCCCACTGGCTGCGGTTCGCTGCTCCAGGCCAGTGGGAGCTGCTGGAAGCGGCAGCCAGTACATTCCTCGGCCCGTGCCGCTTCCAGCAGCCCCCATTGGCCTGGAGCAGCGAACTGCGGCCCCAAGTGGTGCCAATGTCCACTGTGCAATGCCATTTGCTCTGGCTTACGGCCTGGAGGAGAATTTTAGCTCTAATTGTTGTTGTATTTGCAACGTATGTGGGGGATACTATTTAAAGTTGCCGCTAAAGTTTATTCCATAGTGTCCTATGCAGATACACATGTGACATTTTTAGTTCACTCTGCAGTTCCTTACTGTTTATCCAGCCCCTGAGGATAACATAATTATTATTTTTATTTATTTAGCACTAACGCAGATCTATACAAAACATAAATGAAGACATTTCATATCCCACACATCCTATTGTCTAAAGGGTGGACATACTAGACATAGCATACTAGATGAAAGTGTTCGCTTAGAATTTTAAATCTTTCTTTCTTTCTCTCTAACTTGATGTCTTCAGAGTCACAATTCATTATATATTTTTCCTATATGATATAAAGGTGACCAAATGAATAGGAACGACCTCGGCCATCTCCCATTCACACCATTTATTCACGTGGAAATACATCTATCCACATCAGTGGTTTCTGGAAGTGTTGCTCACCCAGTTAGTGTTCAGATAAACACACACATCTCACTCACTCACCATCATTTGGATGCTTTGAAGCAGTTCTATATTGGCTGAAAACTGTGGCCCGTTAAACGCTTTATCATTGGATAGTAAATGACTTTTTTTTGTTGTTTATTGTGCTGTTTAAAGGAAAGGATCAACGTTGCTCATTTTCCCAGCACTTCACACTGAAGCTTAAATTTTAAAAATATGTTTTGAACCTGCTAGTTATTCCAGGGGTACTGCTTTTTAGCAGTATGGACATTGATGAACTACGATGGCTTAAATATATTGTGAACTAACTTCAGCTACGGCTCCCGATAACCTGGTAAATTACTGCACTCTTTTAAAAGATGCAGGTAGTTAATATGCAGAATGTATTGTTACATAAAGTTTAATAGTGTACATAATTTATCCTGTTTGCATGTGTTAGGCTGCGCTTGAGGGAGTGAGCTGAAGGACTTTGTCCTTGACCTTGCATCCAGGATCCATCATGAGTCATGTAGTGAAAATGTACATCCTGAATGATGCAGTGATGCATTTCTGACCTGGCTCAGGAGCATGTTGGGTAGACCACGGTGCTGACAAACATCAAGTGTTGCCTGAAGTTGAACAGTGCTAGGGAGTTGCTTTTCAGCTCCCCAAGCTTCCCCCAAATTTCTCCCTCTTCTCCACTCCCCTCCTAGTCTGGTATTGAAGAAGCAGTGAGATCACTCAGGTACAAATCAGCAAGTGTGATATTTTCCTCATGCTCTGTTTCCCCAGTTGGCTGTTGGACTCTTTCAGGGTATAACTGGAACTAGCAATATTTAAATAGTCAGAGAATGATTCACTATTCTTCTGGATTTTTTTTTTTTTAATTTCTGACTTAGTTTATTTGTTTCACTGGTTTATACAGCTTGACATTTGCTGTTTCTGCCTTGTGAATAGTGTCTTAGTTTTGGGGTCAGCAGCACAATCAGAGTGATTCTGGTTTCCCAATTCCACTATTTAGTTGTTTTATTTCAAGAGGATTATATCCAGGAAGCCAGAATTGGGGGCGCAAAAAAATTTAGTGCTGACATTTTGGGTAGGTGGAGCATTAGACATGCAGTTTATTTCCCCAAGGCAACAAGCTAGCAGTCATATCCTATCATATCATATGTTTCATAGTCTCATCAAAAAAGTCTTTTAAAGGAGGAAAGGTGCAGTTGCTGGATCATATTCTGATCTCATTTACACTTATGTAAATCCAGAGTAATTGACTATAATGATTCCCTACAATCCATTGGTCAAAACCCAAGGATCCCACTTAACATAGTAGGTCAGATATTGATCTCAGTTACAACAGTGTAAATCCAGATTAATTTAGTCAGATGAGTTACTACAGATTTACATCAGTGTAACTGAGATCAGAATCTGACCTACTGTGTTGAACAAGACCCTTGGGTGTTGCTTAGTAAGTACCAGGTTCTCAGGACAAATATAAATGTCTGAGCTGAGACTGTATTGAGTGGGGAAAAGAGATTTGGGGAAGAAACATTCTTTTACCAATTTCTATTTCAAACACTTGGCTGGCACGGATCTCAGGGGGTACATGGGAACCCAGAACCCTTTACTGACTGGAACAAACTGAAGCAAAGCCCTAGTAGAAAATGTGATGTTAAAAATATTCTTGCTGTCAAATAATGTCATTAATGATAAAGCACATTTGAAAAATTACCCATAGCCACCTGTCATCCCAGGCAATCAACAGTTGCCAATTTCTTTCCAGTCCTTTTCTCAGCCTATGTAATGCTGGCTGCAGGTACTCATCTCAGGCGAATGTTTAAAATTTGCAGGGAGTCTGTTTTCCTATTAGATTAGCATTGCTTTTATGCCAAACATTGAAATGTTTCATACTGAGGATCACGGGTTATTAGTCATGATTGTGGTAACAAGGGCTTTCTAACTGCAAATGAATTATTTTGGCAGTTTTTTGCAGTAAATTGTATTCTCTAAAAGAAATAAAAACACAGTGCGGTGCACTAAGAGCCATTTTTCTTTCAGTGACTACTGTACAATCAAGCCTTTCTTCCTAATTCTAGGGACAGGCATGTTTTCTGAGTTACAGGTGTTTGGGAACATCAGAAAATCCTTCTGTTCTCCTTGCCCTTGATGATTACCTCACATTACATGATAAGAAGAGCAAATCAACGCCAGCTGTAGTTTAGGAGGTGTATTCAAAGCTGTTGTGACTAGAGAAGCAAACTCTCCTTTTTTACAGCATTCATTACATAGTCACCGCTTGACCTGCCATCTGTTTATAATAAACCACAGACAACTTGTTAATTCTTGATAAAGGTCACAATCAAGTTCATCTTCTTATGCCTTGGGGGAAAATAACTTTTCTTCTTCAATTCACATTTCTGGATAGAAAATTACAAGAGGTGGACAGTAATTTAGATCCGAAGCCAAGCATCACAGCTGGCAGCCCGTTTCTGCACATACAACTAATATCCCTGCAAAAGTGGGTGTGTGCCCATTTTTGTGCGGGCACACAAATAGGGTAGTGATTGCACACAAGTTTGCGTGCACAAATTGCAGTTTGCACATGCAAAATTGTTGCACAGAAGCGGATGTTGGAAATTTGGCCAGAGGAGTGTCTGCTGCTAGTTGGCTACCCTAAGAAGCATGCAGAATATAGAAACTGAAATGACATGGATGAGATGTGCTCTGTGTAGGACCCAGCTGTGGGGAGGGAATGTGGTTCTTAGCCAACTTTCCACTTCCCCAGTCCTGGGGCTGACCGGGGCCAGATCAGCCTCCAGTGTAACATCGCAAAGCCTAGTTACCAACCCCAAGGCCTACTCTAAGTTATCTTGATAGTAATAGTTCCCTACAGATTGTTCTGCTGGCCAGCAATCCGGAAGCTCAAGCCACAACCCTTCCAGTCATCCGCGCACCCCCAACACCTCTCTGTGCCAGAGGGCTGGGAGCAGATGGCACAAACCTGGATGTATCAGCTTTACACCAGCCAAGGATTCCCCGACAGGAGGGGGATCCCCCACTGCAGAGTAAGCACACAAAAGGAAGGATGCAATTCTGGCTCCATAGGTTTAGGGAGTAGAAAGGAACCATTTTACATGGGGATGGGTTAAACCGGTCACTATTTATTCAACTTCCTTTGGGGGCGAGTTTAGCATAAAAGAGACATGGCTCTTAGCCAGCCGTAACTTTGGTTTTACAAAGCAGAAACCATCCCTGGCTTTGCCCGTCTGCTCTTACAGTGAAGTGGATTTTGTTTACAACACTGAATTCCCAGTGGCTTCATTGCATTGAGACTTTTGGCGTGAAATCAGAGTTTTGCACACAAGGATTGTTTAGACGTGGTGATGATCCAGGACTGTTGGTGATATTTCTTTCTTCTTCACTGTCAGTGGAGTTGTTACTGGAATTTCTTTCTACTCACTGTGCCCTGAGTTTGCTGTGTAGCCTTTTCTGGATTTTTACCTCATTAAGCTAACGTGAAATCCTGCATATTGGCAGGGGGTTAGACTAGGCGACCCTTGCGATCTCTTCTAGCCTTGTGGTTCTCTGATTCTATGAAATAAGCCACTCTTTGCCCAAAATAAGGGCAGCTACACAGAGATTGCACCAGTTTAAAAACACGTCTGTAGTTAAACTGGTGCCAGTTCCTAGGTAGACAAGGCCTTTCTCTACAAATAGCTCAACGTGGTCAAGGGGAAGGAGCAACAAACTTCTTCAAGGATTTCCATTCAAGTCTGAGTCCACTGGGCATGGGAGACTGATTGGCCCACCCACTCTCCACCCATCCATGCTCCTGCTGCCACTGCAAAACTGTCTTCTCAAGGGATTTGGGGTGTTTTGTAGCCAGCCCCAGGGAGATGCTAATCTGCTTGCTCTTCGGGGGACACACACGAATGAAGGTGGATGCTCCCTGAAATGCTTGTTTCATCCAAGGCATTGCTTTTCACTCATTTCTAAAACTTGGATGTGGATTTCAAGAGCTGCTTTCGTGTGGCAGTTTCCACAGTCTTCTATGAACGTGCTTGCTTCATCCGCTGAAGTGCTGACTGATTCCTGAGCTGAGAGGTGTCTGTCAGGTAATTCCAGAGCTTGCTCCGCTTTCACCACGGTGTCATTGTCAGTGCCTGTGAGATATTTAAACCTTAGAAAAACGTCCCTAAGAAATGCATAATGTACCATACAGTTACTGCAGTCAGATAATGTCTGAGCCAAAGTAATGTCAAATGTGACCATCCTGCTAACAAGTAGAACTGATTGCATTGTTGTAGACAAATTAGTGTATTTAAAGGTAGCTTAGCATCTTTGTTAGTCCAAGCAATTACAGATTTAAACACAAAATTGTAAGGTCTGTTCTTCCATATTATCCCAGTGGCATTCCAGCAGGGATCAGACCTCCTGGTTTGTTGACATCAGTCTTGGGAGAGCAATAGTTCTTGGAGATAAGAAATAGGTGGTATTGAAAGATAAAGGCTTTTGATACTTGTGCTGTAAAGATGCAGCTCAAAAGAGAAAGGAAGATTGACATTAGACTGGAAATCAAGAGATCTGGGTTGTGTTCCCACCTCTGCCACAGACTTCCTGTGTGGCTTTGTGCCTCAGTTTCCTCCGCAGCAGGAACCGTAATACTTACCTACCTTATAAGGGTATTGTGAGGTTCTCAGATGTTCTGATGATGAGCACCGGAGGAGAACTAATTAATGAATCCATAAATGTATTCTGCAGTATAAAAGCTTGAGACTTTGCACAAGGGACAACTGAACATTGAAAAATTGTCCAGGCAAAACGTACACATGCAAAACCGAGCCTGATGTTTTAGTGATGACGTTGGAGCTCCTTTGAAAATGCAGCCCTCAGTGAAGTGATCGAGCAAGTCTGAATGCATAAAAAACACCTGATCCATAACCCTGATTTTCTTGGGTGAAATCCTGGCCCCACTGTAGGCAATGGAATTTTACCATTGACTTCAAGGGGGCCAGGATTTCACCCCTTGTCTTTAAAAAGAAAATAGAAGGACAGGGGACAATAGGTATGTAGTCCGAGCTAGTATACAGGGCCCTGGTCTGGGAGTTAGGAAACCTGAATTCTATTCCTGACTGTGCCACTGACCTACAGTGTGACCTGGGGCCAAGCCACTTCACTTCTCTCTGCATCTTGATTCCCCTCTCACTTTTTGCCTGGCTTGCCTGTATAGACTATAAATTCTTTGTTGCAGAGACTGTCTCTTTTCTGCACAATGCATAGTACAACGGGGCCCTGATCAACAGTCAGGGCGCTGAGTCTCCCGTTTGTCATGCTGGCCATTATTGTATTCCCCCGTCAGTGTGTCTTTATCCATCTGTTGTCTTATAGTTAGATTGTAAGCACCTTAGGGAAGGAACTGTCTGCTTGCTTTTTGTCTGTACAGCACCTAACGCAGTGAGGTATGGGTCCATGACTGGGACTCCTAAGCACTACAAGAATACAAATTAATAATAATCATCATAATAATAGATGCTACTATAATACAAATTATTATTATTACTAATAAAGTAGGATTGTTGTCAGCGTGAAGGCCATAGTCATTAGTATTCCATTTGAAATGGAGCACATCCTAATGTGTTCTTGTCAAGTGGGGTTCTCAGAGGTTGGCTGCGATTTCCAACAATAGAACATTGGGTTAATTGCTAAGAATAATTGTTCTAAGTAAAAGGGCTACTTCCTTAAGTGCATTTTTCTTATAGAGAATTAATGTCTTGGATGATGGAGTGGAGTAGGCTTATAAAAGCTGGGAGGGGTTGCTAGAACTTTGGGGGATAGTATCTGAATTCAAATCAACCTTGACAAATTGGAGAATTGATATGAAATCAATGAGATGAAATTAAATAAAGACACGTGCAAAGTACTACACTTCGGGAGGAAAAATCAAATGCACAAATACAAAATGGGGAAGAACTGGATAGACAGCAGTACTGCTCAAAACCATCTGGAGGTTAGAGTGGATCACAAATGGAATATGAGCCAGCAATTAACAGGAGAGTCGTATGTAAGATACGGGAGGTAATTGTCCCAGTCTGCTTGGGACTGATGAGGCCTTAGCAGGAATACTGTGTCCAGTTCTGGGCACTAGGCTTTAGGAAAGATATGGACAAATTGGAGAGAGTCCAGAGAAGAGCTACTATAAAGATAAAAGGTTTAGAAAACCTGACCCATGAGGAAAGGTTAAAACAATTGCTCACGTGTAGTCACAAGAAAAGAAGACTCAGGGGACCAGATAAGTCTTCAAATATGTTAAGGGCTGTTCTAAAGCCAATGGTGATCAGTTGTTCTCCACGTTCACTTAAGGTAGGACAAGAACTAATGGGCTTAATCTGCAATAAGGGAGAATTAGGTTAGATATTAGGAAAAACGTTCTGACTTTATAAGGATAGTTCAGTTCTGGAACAGGCTTCCAAAGGAGCTTCTGGATCCCCATCGTTGGAGATCTTTAAAAACAAACACCTGTGAGGGAAAGTCTAGGTGTATACACTTGGTCCTGCCTCAGTGCAGGGAGCTGAACAAGACCTCTTGAGATCCCTTCCAGCCGTGCACTTCTATGATTCTTTAAAGCCTCCACCAGAATCCATGGATTTCTTAGGGAATTTCATCACAACTATTTTAACTTTGAAAACAAAAATAATATGTGGAGGATAAAAAAAAGTGTAAGAGGCAGAGCTGCTTAATCATTGACATACTGTTCTAATTCGTGAGTTACCCTGACATTCTGATAAAGAATCCAGGATTATTTTTTCAATAAGAGGTATGTGCAAGTAATTCACCATTTATCACTCATGGTACTCAGCCTGAGGGTAATTATGCAGATTGAAAGCCCATGATAATCAGCGCATCTTTGTGCTAGTCAGACAGATGTTGCACGTACAGATATCTCCTGTAGAAACATCTGTTGGCGACTCCCTATAATTTTGTATTCTTTCTAACAGCCTTTCAGGATTTATGATATCCAAATTGGAATTAAGGAAACAATTTTCCAGAACACCTTTAAAGACCAGTTAACATCAAAGTGTCCAGTCATTGGTCTCACTGTATTTACAAGGAAGGCAGTGCAAGGATTGACAGGCAGTATTTCAGGCGAAGATAAACAGTATCTCGCTAAATGTAAACACACCCAGCAGAATCTTCCGTTTGAACTCTCAGTTGTTTGTAAATTGCAGTTAAGCACCATTAATTACTAGATAGATCACTAACGAGAGTGTTCGGACTAGCCCAAGCGCCCAAGAAATTCTTTAAAAACAAGGGCTCTATTCTTAGCTGGTGTAAATCAGCATAGCTCCATTAAAGTCTTACAGATAGGGAAACTGATGGAGCAAGGCCTGTTTATATCAGCTGGGAACCTGGCCTGAGTGCAAACGCATCTCTGCAAGGAGAACGAAGCATGCTGGAATAGGGACCCAGATAGGCTAGTAGGCCCATGTACATTTCACAGTTGGGCTTCTGTTACCCAGCACAAAGTTTGCAGCCATTTCTTATAGGGTCCTGTTGTGAGGGATTGCAGGTCTCAAACCTAGGTCCATGGGTCCTCAAGCAGTGCCCAGACCACAACCACTACCCATAGGCACCGACTTCCCCTCTGCCGGGTGGGTGCTCAACCCCCACACACACCTCTTCCCGCCCTCGCCCTGCCCCCATTCCCAAAGTCCCCTCCCCACCCCACCTTTTCCTACCTCAGCCCCACCCCCTTCCTGCCCCCATTCCACCCCTTTCTCCCAAGTTCCCGCCCCTGCCCTGCCTCTTCTCCGCCTCCTCCCCTGAGCGTGCCGCATCCGCACTCCTCCTCCTCCTCCCTCCCGGAAAGCCCTAAGGGCTGCCAAACAGCTGTTAGGCAGTGGGGGGGCAGGAAGTGCTGGGAAGGAGGGGGAGGAGCGGGGACGTGGCACACAGGGGGGAGAAGGAGGCAAGGAGAAGGGAGCTTGGGGGTGCTCCAGCCCCAGAGCACCCACAGAGTCGGCGCCTATGCCACCACCTCACGGCACTGCGGAACTCGCCCACCACAGGCTCCACTCACAAAGCTCTTGATTGGAGCAGACACCAGCCCCACGGATTGACCCGGCTGCAGTACTTAAGCCACAGGCCCAGGAACTTGTCTGGACACCTGAGTGAACTGATGTACTGCTGGTACTGGACCCTGACTTTGGCTTGGCTTTTGGCCCTGCTATCTGACTCGGACTCATGCTTGACCCCTGGCACTGGTTCTTGGTTCCTGAGTCCACCTTGACCCTTGGCATGGCTGTCTGACTCTGACTCCAGTCCTGACCCTCGGTCTGACTCCTGACACTGATTCCAGCTCAACCTTTGGCACAACTCTTGACCCCAACACCAACCCTGACTCTTGGCGCTATCCTGACTCTGGCTTTGGTTTCTAGCATCCGACCCTGACTTCCATAACTAGGCCTGTTTGCCTACATCCTGATCTCTACATCTGTCCTTAAAAACTTACTGGTAGATCAAATTAAACCAGTCACGTTTCTCTATTTCTGTGCACCATATTGCACACAAAGCATTTTGCAGCACTGTTACTTCTCCAGAATAGATTTAAACCTGGCCTCTTTCAGCCTCTGAACTCTGCAGATAATGGGGCTCTTCAGAATGGGGAAGTCTAGTTTAATTATGCATTGAGACCTGCTGGAAGCGCTGGTCCTGTCTTGTTCTTTAGGTCATCCAGGCTTCAGTTTGAAAGCACAGCTCTAGGCAGTTGGAAAAAATTATGCCTCTCTTAAAGTTCTGAGGTACTGTTGCATCCGCCATGAGCATTTTCTGTTATAATTTATTGTTTCTTCCAACTCAGTTTACTGAGTCAGAGGAGCAGACATTTTTTCATGATTAAATTAAACAAATCAGTCACTTTGACAAAAGTTTTTTCAAAAGAAAGATTGCTGCTAACAAGACTAGATAGGTTTTCTGATTTTTTTTTTCCCCTATGAAATATTGAGAAATAGCTTACAGGATGCTTTGGGCTAATTAGATCTTATCAGCGGAAAGACAGACGTTTCATTCTTTAGTGCATAATTAATTATACAGCAGTAGAAGTTGCCCTGAAGTTTATGAACGTGCTCGCTGCTGAATTGCTGTGAAGCTGAAGAGTTTAAATTAGCAATGTTCGATTTAAGCCTGACAATAGGGACTGGAGCAACAAGTCTCATCACCTCACCCTTAGCCCCCCACATTGAGGACTGTTGAAATCCACGGAGCACAGAGCTGGCAAAACATTTGTCAATCAGCACAAATTCCCTTCTAGGAACTTGCCTCATTTTCCTTCTGACTTTTACATATGCAGGAAATAAGAACAGCTGGGGGGGGGCGGAATACTTCCACCCTTTCCTAAAATCCTGAAGTGTTTGAACTCTGGAGTCAAGATAGAAGATATTGGAGATACCACCGTGTCATACCATGTCTCCAGTAATTTTAGCAGAATTGGGAAGAAGCAGACAGTCAAATACCTCCTCTCAGTCACTCACCAGACTGCTTGAGCTGGAAAAAAATGGCTGAAGAAAAATATCAGGTAACCTACTGATCAGCCTCCTCAGGTTACTAGAGACCCCCCTACCAGATGACTTTATTGCTAGGTTACCTCTCCCCTGATAAACCAGTTTTTCTGCTTGGGAGGCTGGCTGTTGTTTAGAGCTGTTCCATGTCAGTGAGAGAACACTTGTCAATGACCCTCTTTTGTTGTTGTTTTGCTGCCAGGCCTTGGAATTTCAGCCCAACATGGAGGCAAACAGACAACAGAGAAGGCAAAGGGGCTTCTCATTCAAAATGGATTTTGCAGCTTGGTAAAGTTACATACAGAGAATTAATAATCAAATATAAAATTCTTAAACTGTACAGGCAGATTTAGTAAAATGTGACACCTTGGCTCCAGTAACTTTCAGCAGAACTGGAAAGAAGCAGATACCTTTAAACACCAGAGGCCAAGGGCATGGGTGGTAACTAATTAATATGACTTGCTTTCAAGCCAGTCACCATCACTGATGTCATCTTGAATTATCTCATTCGGGAACAGGCCAGTCCCTTAAAAACATTGCCAACCAACTCAATGTGTTGGCAGAATTGGTTGAGCTGGGAAGCCATGACCTTCTGTTTCAAGAAGTACCTTTTTGAGGCAAAGCCTCTACCAGTGACAATGGAGGCATTCGTCATCCACAAAGGAGCTGTATATACGTCAAGATGAATGCATGGGGCATTCTGTCCCTGCTTTTCTCTCGATATTGGAACAAAGGCATTTTAAAGGAGAAGCATGGTCTAGGACAAAGACTCGGGAGATCTGGGTTCTGTTCCTGGCTCTGCCACTGATGCAGCAAGTTTTGCAAGTCATTTCACCTCCTTTAAGCTTCAGTTTCCACATCCATGTAGACACCTGGGCATCTTGTGAGGATTAATCAGTGCTTGTAAAGCCCTTTGATCCTCAAGAAGATGCCCTACAGGTGTAAACTGTTTTGCTAATAATAAAGTGATGGTCTGATGCTGACCAAAAAAATCAAGTCCAGTGTTTGCTGACAAATATTTTAACTATATTAAGCACACATCTGGCCCAAGTGCCTGGAGTAGGGGTTCTGCATCCCACAGAGCTTTCATCCCTGGCGCTGGGCAGACAGACTTTCCACTGCTGCTCTCCTCTGGCATGGTGGGGAAGCAGCATGCACAATGGAGCTGCACCAGGTGAAGCTGCATTAGAGGAAGAGCTGACTCCATACACCCCCAGCAGCTCAGGCCACACTCCTCTCTGGAGTGAGTTTTGCTGCATTGGCTGCCTGTGAATCTCCCATTGGAGAGGAGGTTGCAGCCACCTTCCTCCAGAGGGAGCAGAGGTGCTGTAGCAATGGGTATACTTACCCAGAAGCAGAAGAGGAGCCAGGAGTTTTTATGGGAAGCTTCACTTCGAGTTTGAGTTCTCTTCTATTTTTAACAGTGTCATCTCTTCTGAATACAGTACAGCATGAGTAACCAATCCCCCACCTTTTATGTCATTTGTATCTATTCCTATTTCCTATTGAAATTCCTTTGTAAAGAGACTAGCCAAGTATAGAGTTGAAAATTTCTTCTTAAAATAAGCCAGATGTCCAACCCTACTTTAACTGCCAAGCCCGAAGAGTTCAAGAAAGATGTTAAAATCTGTCTTCCTGGCTGTGAAAGACTAATTGTATAGCATAGGTGATGATCCCAGTCTCCCAGGAGTAGGAATCAAACTGCTTAGGGCAAAAACTCTGCTGTTATTTGTCTAAGGAGTGGAGTTGGCAGTGTCTGTGGAAAAAGTTTAATGGCCTGCCCTCCTTGCTGCCTAACAGATTCAGACAGAAACACACACACACTCGCTCACGAACATTTGTAACTCAGTGACTGAAAATATTAACACACTTTATCCGAAAAATCCATTTTGGGTCGGAATATTAAAAAATATAGCAAGCCAAAAAAAAAAAAGACTCTCATGGAGAGAGACGCAGGACTGAGAGCCATGGAGCTGCCATGTTTTTCTCCTGACACAGAACTCCATGGCTTTGGATACGTCATTTTAATCTTTATATATCTCAGCCTCTCCATGTGTCCAAGGGAGGTATATTATTCACTTACCTTGCAGGAGTGTTGTGAGAATTACTTTTGATATTTCTAAAGCACCTTGAAGATTACAGTTGCTACCCATATCCAATTGATTATTCTTGTATTTCATTGGATGGGTGGAAAGGACCATCCAGGTGAATCTGTACTGGATTTTAATTTTCCAACTCTACGAATGCAAATAAGCCAGTAACGTTATACTACCGGCCTCCACATCAGGAGAATGTGATGAAAACGTTGGGAGAGATAAAAGTGGCAACCAAATCTAGTGAAACCTTTGCCATTTGAGACACCAGCTCCCTGCATATAAACTGGTCAAATGTTACAGTGGGCCACAGTCAGACACCTTAAATGGTTCCTTCTTGAATCAATCAGCTGTAGAGCGCCCAAGGCTGTGAGGGGCTCTTCTTTACTTAGGCTAAGTAACATGCAGGAGTTGGTACAAAAAGTAACTGTGGTGGAGTCATCAAGAAATAGTGGCCATATTATGTTTGTCTCCCTGTTTCCTTGTACTCCCCCATCCATCTGTCTTTATCCATCTTTTTAAAACCCCTTACATGTGGCATGGATGCTACTTTCAGGAAGCAATAATAGAGCCTCAGAACGCATGCATTCCTCGGAACACAAAGGGACCAGGAAGGCAAAGAATAAACCAATGGGACTAAATAGTAAAGGCCAAGAGGTTATTCAAGCCAAACAGAGAATCCTTCAGAAAATCCAGCCCTAGTGAAGTCAGTAAATAGGAGTGTGAAATATGGCAGGCAGTACATTAGGAGGAAGTGAGAAGGCTAATATGGAATTTGAAGAGCAAATATAACTAACGGTGTAAAATCAAGTAACAAGGAATTCTGTGATTATATCAGAAGCAGGAAAGCTCTATGAGAAGCAGTGCTTCCGCTGGGCCACCAAAGGGAGCAATTAAAGAATATAAGGACATTGCTACGACTCTAAATGATTCTTCATAGCCTTCACCACAGAGGATGCTGGGGAAAGACCTACCCCAGACCTACTCTTTCCTGGAAATAAAGATAAGGACTTTACATCACTGTGATACCTGAGTGCAGAGCAATTCAGAAGAACTGTTTCACCGTCCCTATTTTCCATGGTTCTAATAATTTGAAGCCAGGTGGCATCTAGCCGTTCATTGGTCAGCAAGAAGCCTTCCCTCAAAACCCTCTTTGCACTCCTATGTGGGGACCAAGCCACGCTCTTTTCGCTGTGTTTTCTCTGAGCAGAAGCACCTGAGGTTTCCAGCAAAACAGGGAGGGCAAGAAGCCTGTGGCTGGGCTCTGCTCTTCTGCAGCAGGCAGAAGAGCTGGGGAACCAGTAGTGTACCCTTTCCGAGGTGTAGCCGTGGCTGTGCTCCCACAGCAATAGGGTATCGTGCACGATGCCTTCAGGAGCTCCCACTGGCCAATGCACCACAGCACTGCCCCTATTCTAGGTTGTGGCTTAAAGCAACGGTTTGGTGTTTGATGGTACTTCCATCTTATCTGCCAGCCAATCTCTCTATCTATCCATCTTCATCCCACCTGAAGTGTATCCTTTTGATCTTCTTAAATGTTGGGTTTAATCAGTAAAGATCATCACCCTGAGACTGGCGGTGCTTGGCCAGGGATAGCTATGCTACCCCAACAGTGCTCAGGAAAGCCAGAGAGGAATCCAATACACTCTTTGCCATATCAGCCCAACATCATCTTGGATGCCTCCCTCCTCCTTTTTGTTTATGTGTGGCACTAGCAGACATAGGCACCCTGCCAAAGTCTTGCAACCCATTGTTTCTTTATTTTCAATACAAGGTTATTTTATTAACTCCAGCTGGGGCACTGCACTCCGCTTGCCGCGTTCACTTTATTAAAGTTGAGCAGCTTGCAAGTAGGACCTTGTAAATCACGAGCATGGGGCAGGAGGGGGGGGACTCCAATTGTATGACAACAAAGAAAACACATAAACGGATCTGGCCTCCTGGCAAATAAAAGCCAAGCTAATGGAGAGCAATTTCCAATTGCCCCCTGGAAGGCAGGCGAGAGCCAGAGGGACTTGCAGGAATAGAGGAGACTGAATACTTGGATACCTGATGTTTCCTCCTGTATATTGAAATTCCGCCTTCTCTGTTTCCCCTGTAGACTTTGTACGTGGGAGGAAAGAGACAGACCTTTGAGTACTTGAGTTGCTAACCTGTGTTGTTTTATAGTGCCTAGTGCCATACCACCTGCGAGACATGATCTCCTGTGCAGGAACTTTGCTCGACTGTCAGTGTTGTGGAAAGGTCACCTTTAGGAACTCAGCCAGTGGGGTTCCATTGGAGCCACTGGGTCTCTTGGGATGCCTCATGGAAAGTGAAGTGGGATTCCATGCAGTGGAGACGCTAATGCAGCCTCGGGCAATATAGGTTTTCCATGTATGCCCTTGAGTGGCTGGTGGGGTGAACTACGTCCCCTTTCTGCCCCTCCCCGCCTGCCCTTTCTCTCAGATTCCAAAAGGTTGGGCTATGTCTACACTACAGTTAGGAGCAAGCCTCCCCGCCCGGATAGACAGACTCATACTTTCTCCGCTTGAGGTAGTGCAGTAGAAATAACAGTGCAGACACTGCGGCTCAGATGCCAGCTCAGTCTCTCGTTCCCACCCGAGCCCCTGGGTCTGAGCTCGGGTGGCTAATCTGAGGTTCCACCGGAGCCGCAACAGCCACACTGCTGTTTTTAGCAAGCTAGTGCGAGCCGATCTGCCCAGGCAGGGAGGCTCGCCCCCTGCTGCAGGGTATGCGTGCCCTCAGAAGGTACGTCTACACAGCCTCAGAAGGTACGTCTACACAGCCCACCGACATGAGCCTCCCAGCCCGGCTCAACACAATCAGGGGAGTGGTGCTTGCTGTAGCACTCTATACATAGCCGCCTGGGACAGCACTTTGGAGTTGCAGCTCGGGCTGGAAGCTCAGGCGCTGAAGCACACCCTCCTAGCCAGGCTTCAGAGCCTGAGCTGCAGCTTCACACAGTTATTTTTAGAGCACCAAGTGCCACTACCCCAAGTCTGTTGACTCAGGATGGGAGGCCTGCTCCATGGACTTTGTAGATGGACTCAGAGAGACACAAGGAGGAAGTAGCCAGGGGAGGAAGGGTGCCACAAAGACAGCGGCCTTCCACCTTACCACATAGCCAGATGCTTCTCTCTGCACACAGGTCTAGTGGATATGATCCAGCCTGGAGACTCAGCAGGGGCAAATTTGGTAGCTGAAAGACATTACACCGGTGGTTGCTGAGTCTCTCATGCAGAATTTTGCTGGAGTTCACTGTGCCCTTTGCTCCAGTCCCTGATTTTGTGGTCGGTGTGTCTTTCCAAGCCACAGGGGCTGGCCTGTGACTCGCTAAGGCAGTGGTTCTCAACCTGCGGCCTAATCCACACACAGCAGCAGCCCATGTGACATCCTTAGGGCCCTACAGGTAGTATCTATATTGTGTGGATGTGGCCAACACAACACATACACAGCTGCATATGCAGCCCACAATGGTAAATAGGTTGAGAACCACTGCACTAAGGTGTCCCTCTCTTCTCCAGTGCTCCTCAACCTGCGGGAAGGGCCTCCAGTCACGTGTGGTGCAGTGTATGCACAAAGTCACCGGCCGGCATGGCAACGAGTGCCCTGTCCTATCCAAGCCAGCAGCCTACAGGCAGTGTCACCAAGAGGTCTGCAATGAGAAGATAAATGTCAACACAATTACCTCGCCCAGACTTGGTGAGTGGGTGGATGCAGAGCTACAATTCTTGGGGAGGTTAAATAATCATCCTGAAGCCATCAAATGTCAGAGCATATATCCTGCCCAGGTATCTGGGAAACACAGTTTTTGTGCTGAATGTTACAGAAACGAGATTCCAGATGGCTCATCAAAGACAGAAGCATGGAGACCATCAGAATCTCTGGGTAATTAATGTTCCAGAGTAGAGAGATGCTTTATTCTTCATAGATCCACTCTGCCTGAGACCTCCACCAAGCCAGAACTCTCAAGCCATGTTCCCTGAGTGACCAGTTGGGGCAGGCAGGCATGTCTGCGGGTCAGAGAGAAGGAGGTTGGGAGTTTTGGGTGAGGGCATTCACCCGCACTCAGTCATCATTCGAAGCTTCAAACACTTTGTCACATGATGGGTATAATGGGATAAGCAGAGAATGTTAGTGATTTGGGTTGCATTTTGCTTGGTTAATAAGATTGGGGAAATGAATTGAAATGGAAAAGCCTGGCAAATGTATCCAGCCCAAGCACAAAATCTTCTCACCTGCCTTTCACTGTAAGTGATGATGAACACAATAATATTTTATTCGCCTGTCCAAAAAAAAAGTATTTGGCCTTGGCAGGTAGAATTTTCCAGAGTTGTAGCTTTTTGGAAAGGTGGTTCTTTTTTGTGGGAAGATGGACCTTCCCCAGATTAGTTGCTGACTTAAGAATGCGACCTGCTGAAATCACTTATTTCTGGGCAGGGAGGAAGGAGTCTCCAATTTAATTTTCTTTCTCCCACCCCCTTAATTATCTACTCCCCTATTTGCCCCGCAGCGCTGAGGCTGCTGGTGATAAATTGTCTATTGGCCGAGATCCCATAACTCTGCATTTAAAGAGTGGTTCTACTCAGAAGTGACGCTGTAAATACTGCATCATGGGGTCCCATGGCTATTTTGTGTGTCAAATGTGCTAAGCTTACAAGTAAAAGATGCGTTTTCTAACTCAAGCCCCACAAGTTCAACCTGGGGTCTGACAGCTGAGCTGGGTGGTTTTTTCCTTCTCACATATCACTAGTGAAAAAGGTTACCAGGCCAC
Source organism: Mauremys reevesii (assembly GCF_016161935.1). Taxonomy (NCBI): domain Eukaryota; kingdom Metazoa; phylum Chordata; order Testudines; family Geoemydidae; genus Mauremys; species Mauremys reevesii. The sequence continues at coordinate 8,307,944 of NC_052632.1, forward strand.
ATTAGGCCATAAACTACACCTGTGCAACACCGTTGCCTTTCATTTATGCCCTCGGGGCACTCCCTTTTCCTCCGGTGTAACTGGCTAGAATTTAAACAATCCTGTTGATGGTACCAGAATGGACTCCAGCTCACACACACTCAGCTGGGCAGACACACAGACGTAAGACGCAGTCCTGTTTGTTTTTGGCCCCAAAGACAGTAGATCGGACTCTGCATATACACACGGTGGGCAGATCTGATTAATAGGAAGGGAGCCATTTTTACAAAGTCACTTTTTCAAGTAGAACCACACTTAAGACTAGACATGAGGCTTCTGAGCTGGAATTTGTTTCCCTGAAAATCCATACTACTTTCAATAACAGCTCTTTAAAAGACGATGGGCTAAATTTTCTTCTGAGTGACAACCGTGTAACTGAGAGTGTCACTGGTCCAGCTGAAGAGCTTCAAAATGCTTCTAAATCCTTTTGTTTAAAATCATAAAAAACATATGAGAATATTTCCCAGAAATGTTAGCATGTACAGTATATCATGGGGTGGGGGAAGGTTTTCATTTGAAGAATGTCTTTGACTCACCGACCAGATGAGAAATCTATTCTAATTCACATTTTAGCACAAAACTGTTTAGTAGAGTGGTGAGTTTAAGTCCCTGCAAGTGATCTGTAAGTAATTTGGGATGCTTATGTTTCTAAACCTGCCTAGGAGGAATCATCGGTGCCAGCAACAACGATACTTGATATCAACAAAAATATATACCAGTTATCAGCATTGAGTGTTTTGCTCTTCTTCTGGATAAACAAGTTCTCATTTGGTTATCTTTAAACAGCTACTTCTGTTTTCCACAATATAAGCCTCATTAATAAGAATCGTACAGAAAAATACTTCAGTACCGCTACAGAAACCATCCAGAATTAGATTGTAAGCACCTCGGGGCAAGGGCTGTCTTTTTGTTTTGGGTTTGTACAGCACCTAGCACAGTGGGGTCCTGGTCCAGGACTGAGACTCCTAGGAGCTACAGTAATACAAATAATAAATCATGATAATTATAAAATGCTGCCCTGTCACTGCTTTAGGCTGTAGTGGTTTTGATCATGAGTAACATTTTCAGAAGTGCCTACGGGTGTGTCTACACTGCAGTTAAAGACCCGCAGCTGGCCCATGCCAGCGGACTCTGGCTGGTGGGGCGGTTTAATTGCGATATCGGCGTTCACGCTTGGGCGGGAGCCTGGGCTCTGGGACCCTCCCCACTCACGGGGACCAAAGCCTGGGCTCCAGCCCGAGTCCGAACGGCTACATCACAGTCAAACAGCCTGGTCGCCCGAGCCTCGTGCCAATTAAACGCCCATGTCAGCCGAGGGTGTTTAATTGCCGTGTAGACAGACCCTAAGTGACTTAGGAACTTGAGTCCCATTTCCAAAAGTGACTCAGGCATTCAGGAGCCTAAGCCCCATTGCTTTGTAATGAGGTTACAGCTCCTAAGTGTCTATGCCATGTTTGAAACCTCGCAAACCACTTAAATCCAGCTCTTCAATGGTATTTAGGTACCAAACTCCCACTGATGTCAGTGGAAATTAGGGGCCTCAGTACCTTTGAGGATCTGGGCCTTGGGCACTTTTGAAAATATTACTCCAGGACTGTAGAATATTGCAATATTTAGCCTAAAAAGGGAAGCTGCACCCCACCCCCACCCTCGGCTGTAATTGCAGGTCATGACCGCGAGTGACTCCCGTGTCCCATTTTTCACTTTCTATGAATCTGGCTTTTAACACATCGATTTTTGGATTGGTCTTTTCCCCCTCTGCCCAGGCTGTTCTAACCACGCTGGGCAGGCTGCTTCATGATTTTTCCGTGACAGGGTTTCTTTCCCCTTTTGCTGCAGTTTCTAGTACTGGGCACTGTCAAAAGGTCCCCATTCAGCAAAGCACTGAGCACATACCTCCCTTTACACATGTGTGTAGCCCCATTGACATCCCAGGGACTACTCACCTGCTTAAAGTTACACATGTGCTGTGTGCACTTTGTTGAATCAGGGCCAGAAATCAGACACTAACAGATGATCTGATCCAGTGTGAGAATTCCAGCTGTTGCTTGCCCAGCCTTGCAACAGTCTTCTCCATGATAGCTCTTTCCATTGCATTTGTCAGACAAGTCACTACCGACCTGTTGCCCTGATCTTCTCAGCAGCAACCCTCCTTAGAGTATAGAGTATGCCACCCAAATCCCAGTATTGACTAAGATTAGCCATCTCTCCCCTCATCTGGCGCTCGGGTTACTTTGGTCACACATGGGATGCTCTCCTCTAACATGCTGGCTTCTTCTTTCTATTTCTGTCCGAAGCTGCTCTCACATATAAGTGTACAGGAGACCAGTGGACAGTGTACTGCAGGGTGATCCGTGAGAAGAACCTGTGCCAGGACATGAGATGGTATCAACGCTGCTGCCAGACATGCAGAGACTTTTACGCAAACAAGATGCAGCAGAAGAGTTAATGAATTGGTGCTGCCGCTTAGGGTATTACAGCTATTTCTATGTAAATCATGAACTAGTAGCTCTGAGTACTGGAACTTAATGAGTTGCTACAATGTGGTGGATTCCAAAGCATACCTAATAAGACTTGAAACTAATTCTGCAGACTGGATGTACCAAAGTAATCCACTCATCCACCTTAAAAAGAGTCATCTCAAGGAGCCAATCACGTAGAATTTTATTGTGTTTTGACATCATTACATTTTTCATTAATGCTTTTTACTTTAATATATTATTACCAGCCACTGGATGGCTTGCTACCATTTGAAAAAAAAAAAAAAAAAGACAAGAGTTGCAACGTGATTAAATTGACTAAAGTCATGTGTACCTCAGTGGGAGAAAGCCTCTGGCAAATAACTCAGCAAACGTGCAGACATTACTTAATGCTTCAACCTTGGCTTCCATCTGATGCTCTTAATTCCCAACAGTTAGCATGCTGTGGGGTGGGCTTGGAGGGACACACACAGATGAAATGCTTAATTTAAAAGGGGGTTTTGCTATAAAAGCTTGTGAAAACCGATAGCAGAGGATGGATGTCTCTGAAATTTCTGCAGAAAGCTCAGCACAGTTTTATCCAACATTCCATTTAATGTAATTAGAAAAAAAAAAACTAATTGGGAATTCCTTCTCCTGTCTGGTTCTGAAAACATATCCCCCTCTCTTTATTTAAAAAAACATGTGTTTTCTTTTATGGTGCCTTACTCTCCTCAATGAGTTTAAAGAAATGGAAGCTAATTAACCCAGGAGCAGACAGTTAATTTTAAGCCAGAACCACTTGCATGAGATGGAAGTAGCTGGAAATCATTTAAACTTATACAGTTTGTTGGGGAGAGGTTGTTTTTAACCTCCTCTTTCCAATTTTTGGAATTCGATCTGATAATGAGACAGAATGCTATTTCTTAAGGGTATTGTGAAACCAACTAGGGTTGGCACATACCCGAAACAGAGATCAGAACAGCATTTGCAGGAAGGGTAACTTAGAGACCAAGCAGATCTTTCCCCTCTCTAGGATGTATACATCATAAATCCTTTTGAGACAGAAAGGGAGCAGTTAGTAGACTTTCAGGGTGAAATTCTGAGCTAATTGAAGCCAAAATGGCAAAACTCCTATTGCCTTCAGTAGGGCCAGGGTTTCACACTCAGGCTATGCCTACACTGGCAATTGAACGACAAAACTTTTGTCTTTCAGAAAAAAACAACCCAAAAGACAAAAGTTTTGCCAGCAACTAGCGCCAGTGTGAACAGTGTGCCAGACTCTCCTGCCAACGACGCAAACACCGCTTGTTGGGGGTGGAAGTGTTTTGTCGGCAGGAGAGCCGAGAAACAGCGGCTACACAGTGCGACTTTTAGCGGCACAGCTGTAGTGAGACAGCCATGTCGCTAAAAGCTGTGTAGTATAACTGTAGCATCAGTCTTGTTTCCGTTTGCTTTGTTACCTTGTGTTCCTTTAATCAGGACAGTTGGAGAGTGCTGTGTAAATGATAGTGCCTTACATGTGTCTAAACTTCAGACCGAATTCTTCCCTGAGATTTAAATGGGAGCTCCACACAGGGCAGAATTTGGTTTAGTGAGTGTTACAGTCGATCAATGTCTCGCTGCCATATCTAACTCAGGCTATGTGTATGCTACAGCCGGAATCCACGCACTGAGATCGATCCACCGGTGGTCAATTTAGCAGGTCTAGTGAAGACCCACCAAATGGACAGTAGATCACTCTCTAGTCAACCCTTGTACTCTACCCCCAACGAGAAGAGTTAGGTAAGTCGACAGGAGAGTTTCTGCCGTCAACCCCTCACGGTGTAGACCCCACGGTAACTCAACCTAAGGTATGTCGACTCCAGCTACGTGAATAACACAGCTGGAGTTGCGTAGCATAGGTCAGCTTAGTGTAGACATAGCCTCAGACGCGTATCCTTTCCCTTGCCAAGCTCCGCTGCCATGCGTGCCGTGGGTAGGTTACACTCACGCTCTGTGAAATCAGCCGAGCCTTATGGGTGAATTATAGGTTTATACTCGCTTTAGAGACATATGTTAATATTTATGATTTTGGAGATGGGCACAGAACAAAACCCAGTCCCCGGCACTAAACATTGGGAAAGTCTGGATCCGAATGTGGGCATTGTGGCTCATGCCTCTCTCTCGTGTTATTGCTACTATTGCCTTCCTTTAATGTGCCGAGGGATAAAGGCATTTAGTACTTAACATTTTTAAACAACATTTTCTCCCTTATTAAGACTGTTCCAGTATCCAGGAGCTCAGTGAAATAATTTGTTATGGCTTTATTAAGGGCTGAGCTTTCAAACATAGGAACCTAAGTTCCATCTGCAGACAGGTAACTGCATATGCATCCACATTTGCATGGGCAAAATGTGTCCTTGCTTGTGCAACTGGGCTTGTGCACCCAAGTGCTGATCTGCACGCACAAAGGCACATTTGTGTACACAATTACCTCTCTGTAAGTGCTTGGCCCTAACAGATCTGTGTTCTGCATACTAGATAGTTTTTGTGTGTGAGGGAAATGATTCTAATTTGGTGGTGGTTATACCGGTGGCCCTTTGGGTAAGTTCCTTTTAAAATCAGAATTAAACCTTTTCCTCCTACTTCTAACCTTGGGTCCAAATTCAGAGGTGACATAGTTGGTTGTGTAAGTTACCACATAGCATAAGTCAGTATAAAATGGTGTAGTTAATGCAGAAAGAGAGGTGGGGGGAATGTAGCTGATTGACAGTCATGGTATAAAAAACAAAATTGACAGACTAGGCAGATAAACAGGTAATGAGAAAGTGCAAGAAGGTATGAGATCAAGCAGAGAGCGCCTGCTTTACCTTAAGAATGCCTGTTAGTTTTTCCTGCTATACTCTCCCCATTCAGTCCCTTGACATGTAAGTTACACCCCTTTACCCCAGCCTACTGACATGCCCCTCACTCTGCCATTCACGGCCCCCATTGTAAAGTGATTTGCATCCCTGTTAGGGTTTGGGATTTTCTTAAAGGGTAAGATTTCAGCTCACAGTGTGGCTTGACTCTGTGCAATGCCACATCCTTGCATGCCGTTTGACAGCATGTTACTTGTGTTGTTTTATGCTGTCATGTGATTTACCCCAAGACCCTTTCATTCTGTTCAGAGTGATAAGAAATGGATTTCTTAAGTAGTGGGAGTTTTTTCACCTCCTCAAGGCCCTGATCCAGCCCCCTCTGCAGTCAATAGAAATACTCCCATTGACGTCAGCGGGGTTTGGGGCCAGGCCCCAGTTTGCGTCCATATAATGAGACATGAATCTGCTGGTTTAATGGATGGATTTCTTTTGACTGAGCAAAAATGTCATTTATTTCTGAGCCGAAATCCTCCTACGTTAAAAACAGAGCCCCATTTGTATTACTTGATCTCCTGATGACCCTAAATCCCGTCCCATTTTGTAAGGGCCAAAACTATCAACAAAAATGTTTAATTCTGCACTTTTGCTTTGTATCATTTTATAGACGCTTTTACTATGAATTTACAGCTACGCTCTCTCCTCAGTTACTACATACCAGTGAAAAGAAAGCTGTTTATTTCAGTGTAGCCATGACGATATTTTTTTTTTGTTCATAAGAGATTGACGCTCTTTGATTACAGTGGTGGTATTTCCATATTGTAAACAATACTCTCTGTACTGTTACTAAAGTACTGTACATTTCTAGTTGCACAGTTGTGTTACGGAGTGTAGATTCTCACTATCTTATGTATGGTGCTATTTCTGTGTTGTTGGTGGAAAAGAAATCTTAGCAGTTGATTATTGCTTGATATTTTATTATAATACAGGGATATATCCTCCATGGCAATAATAGCATTTAAGGTTCTCATTACAGAGTGAAATGTATATATTTTTCCATTAGTTAATTTACATATGTACTGTATCCATGGTTTAAAAAAAAATTGTGCTGGCTATAAATAGAAAAAAAAAGTCAAGCAGAATGGAACTAGTTGTAAATGAAAATCAAAAAGAGAGGATTGTTCCATTCTGAAACAGATTGAATAGGTTTAATAGTAAATTAATTTTTCCATAACAATCTTATAAGGTTTATGAACTTGAAAAAATGCAAAGCAAAACCAAACAGCTAACTGTGAAAATAAAGAAGTAGTAAGTCTGTAAGTAACACATGGTGCATCTGTCTAATACTTGACTGAGACTTGGATTCAGATGAGTCCAGGACCCACCATTGACATCTGTGGTAGGTGTAAAAGGTCATTTGTCAGTGAAATACTGGCAGCTTGGGATTCCCAGGGTGCTAACAAATCATGAACTGATGGGTCTCGTCTCAATGTGGTTGCAAAATAACATACAGGGAATGTTAATATGTAGCTAATGCCAAGTGAGTTCTTTGGTCGGTGACACACAACAGAAGAAAATGCCTGGCTGGAAAAACTGATCTAGGCTCCATTTGGGGGAAGCTGCATAGGTCTTTGGAGTCTGTTGGGAGGATAAAGCTTTTGCATGGGGGGAGGGGGTTTTATAAGCACATTTCAGAGAGTTTTCTTTCAATGTATCTTAGACTCAAGGTCAAGTGGCAGCCACACTGTATGTTTAATGGTAGCTGCCGCACAGACGCAGCCTTATGATGAAGGTTGCTGAGCATGTGGAAATTCTATTGGAGTAAAGATGATCCCATCCATTTGAAAGGTGTCTACATAATTTAGCTGCACACTTCCTTGGTGTGAATAAACAGAAGTATTCAAAGCTGAGTGGTTTTGGGTGTGTTTGTTGTAGGCCCAAGCAATAACCCATGTGCTTTTTAATTGGACGGAAGAATGCACAACCCCACAAACTAGGCACAATAAAAGATGTAGCAAGTATTTATGAAAGGAAGTGAAAACCCCTCAAAATAAACTATCCCAAGCAAAACTCCTCAGGCCAAACTCTCTTCTCATTTTCATTTGTGCTCACCTCCTCTCCCCCTGCCGCTCTTGGGCAATGTACAGCCGTTCTCTGTCCCCCAGCTATTTAAACTTCTTTCTTTACATTTTTTAAACCAGCCAGAGCCTCTTCCATATTCATAGATTGTGTAAGGCCAGAAGAGACCATTAGATCATCTTGTCTGACTTCCTGTATAATGCAGAATTTCACCCTGTTATCCTTGTATTGAGCCCAATAACTTGTGTTTGGCTAGAGCATATTCCAGAAAGACATCCAGTCTGGATCTGAAGACAAAAGATGGAGAATCCACCAGCTCCCTTGGTAGTCTGTTCCAATGGTTAATCACCCTCACTGGTAAACAATTTGTGCCTTATTTCTAATTAGAATTTGTCAAGCTGTAACTTCTAATCTTGGTTCCTGTTATGCCTTTCTCCTCTAGATTAGCGAGTCCATCAGTATCTGATGTAATCGCCCTGTGAAGGTACTTACACACCATAATCAATCACTTCTCAATCTTCGTTTGGATAAACTGAGCAGATTGAGTAACCACTATATTCCTCCTAACAACCTTGACCATGGCATCCGTTAAATACACCTTCCAGAGTTCAAATTCTGCTAGAAAGGGCTTTTAATTTTGGCTGGTTATTTAGATGTGGTGTTAGAAACAATGTTTTACGTTCATATCTATTTGGCGGTTCAGACATTTATCTGCATGACATTATGGCTTTGCCATTCTTGTCGTGGTTGCCCTTGGAAATGTGGTCATTGGGAACCGGACTGACACCAGACTTGCAGGTCAGGACTCCTGAATTCCGTTTAGAGCTCTGCCACTTGCTCGCTGTGTAGCCTGAGGCAAGTCACTTCACCTGTATGTATCTCAGTTTTCTAGTCAAATGGATTTATAATATTTAGCAGGTTCCTAGGAGTATTGTGAGGAGTAATTAGTGAGTGTTTAAAAGATACAAAGATTGCTATTATGATTCATACCCCTAGAGTGGTAGTTTGGTGGGAGACCCATTAAAACAGCCACTCGTGGAGACGAAGAGCAGCTAAAATGAGAATTTCCTTCCCAAGAGACGATTCCAAACTATCCAAGGGGAAATGTGGATATCTTCAGCCATAACAGGACCTGAAAGACTGCCATCAGCACAGAGAGCTCATTCCACAGCACAGCTGGCTTAGGGGACTTGGCAGCAACACTCATGTAAGAAGCCATCTCCTGACTGGTCACGCCCTTGTCCGCTGGAACTCAGCCATGGCACAGAGGTAGCATTTAAGAGGGCTGGTGGGGGACACACGGCTCCTAGGTGATTCGCTCAGGCAGCTCTGGTTTTGCCCTCGGAGGAGAGCTTTCTCCCACTTAACCCGCCAGCTGGAGGCTAGTTGTTTCAATAGCAGTTGTTTTACAGAGAGAAGGAAATAAGTTGCCAGAGGAGTTAAGTGTCCCCTTTACTGTCCTGGAATATGGAAATCAGAAAGGACCTCATTGTTCAGGCTGGCAGTTGGAGTGTTTTCTTTTACAGGTTAGCTCCTACTGTTTACCGTCAAGGTTAGTATGTTGTAGATCTGGTGAATTTTTCCTTTGAAATGTATAGGTACCCTAGCGCAAACGCAGAGTCACTCTCCGACATGCATGATCATTTTTTGGCTGGTCATCACTAGAAAGACAACAGCCTCTTTTCATAGTCAAGCTTGATTCTTCCAAGTGTCCCTTAGCAAGGGCAAAGTTACTGGGAGTAGTGCAGTGCTAGAATTCTAAAATTCTGACAATACTTCTCCCAAAACTATTTCCAGAAGTTCAGCATGTATAACGTTATAGACCAGGGGTTGGCAACCTTTGGCACGCGGCTCGCCAGGGTAAGCACCGTGGTGGGCCAGGCCAGTTTGTTTACCTGCCGCGATGTTTGTTTACATCCCTCGGCCCGTGCCGCTTCCCGCAGCTCCCATTGGCCTGGAGCGGCGAACTGCAGCCAGTGGGAGCCGCGATCAGCTGAACCTGCGGACGCAGCAGGTAAACAAACCGGCCCGCCCGCCAGCGTGCTTACCCTGGCGAGCCGCGTGCCAAAGGTTGCCAACCCCTGTTATAGACAGTGCTAGACTTTAGCATCCTGGTTGTCTTCTCCATTTGCTAATCTCACACCTAACACTTCTTTCATTAATGCTGTGTCCCCTATACCAAGCTACCTATTCTAAGGTGGCTTAGGAGGTTCCAGTTAAGACCACCTTCTGTGATGGCTATAAAACAGCAGCGAAATTCTACAGACTCTGTTCAGCGGTTTCTATATATTAACACTTCATCAGGATAGTGTATTGCACGGTCGACATGTGATTGTAATTGTTGACCTATTTAAATGTTGCTGAAACCCCTACTAAGCCAAAAGCCATTATATGAAGTTGGGATATGGTAAAGGGCGGGAGGGTGCAGTGAATGCTGTAATAGCTTTGGCTTCAAATGTTCACGGTACTTGCCAAGATCTCTTCTCTAAATCCAATAGACATGCATTTTTTGCATATAACAATTTGCTGTTTTTCTCTACTTGTTTCCCTGGTCATCCAAACAAAGGCCCGGGTGATTTAGAAACCATCCTTTGCTATTTCATGGTTGTCTCAGCTTTCCCTTTTAAGAGTCCTTAGTCAAGTTCATCGGGGCAACTGCTCAAATGCTCGGCTGTGACAGTACCAAGAGTAAAGCACAATGTCTGCTCAGCTGTTTGGAACTCGGCTCTCCCTCTTCAGATTCCACCTGCTTCCTCCGCTCACTCTGAAGTCCTGACAGCAAACTAGCTTGACCCTATTTACTAAGTGGTTTCTCTGGAAGGGAATTCCTTTCCAATAAGTTAGATATATGGGACACCTCCTCGTTTCAACCCCAGATGCTACCAAGAATGTTACTGGCTGGGATCCTCTCTTCTCTGGTGGAGTAAGAATCACTTTTTCCTTCATATATCCCAAGAACACAACGTAGCCCTTTGGGGATAGCTTTTTTTCCCCTGGTTTTAGTGAGAATCTGTGGACACTGATACAGAAGCCAACGTTGTGTACAATCCATGGTAGCTAAATCAGCACAGTGCTGTTGTGCAGCCGACTGCAGTTCAACAAGTCTCTATGGCCAAAAGGAGTCATAGTCCCATTTCTGCATTCCTTGGCTTCGGGCTTCTGCCACATCTTTGTAATACTTGACAAGACTATCTGACGATTTAGAGTTGAGTTCTGGAGCCCTACAATTTCCTTGTCCACTGGTGTGGGAGGGGTTATTTTTAACAAAAGACCGGTAATAGTTGACTGCAGGGCAAGAAATCCAAAGGTGAGATGAAATTTTAAGGCTGAGACTGGATTTTTGGATTTCTTGAACCGTTATCTTATGTACCCGAGTATATGTTGCATGGAACTGGGACCTTGTTTTTGAATGATCTTCCAAAGTTTGCAGATGACACAAAATTATTCAAGATAGTTAAGTCCAAAGATGACCCTGAAGTATTACAGGGCGATCTCACGAAACAAAATAGCAGATGAAACTTGACAATTGCAGAGTAATACACATTGGAAAAAATAATCCCAACTACACATATATAATGATGGGCTTTAAAATGGAAAAGAAAGATATCTTGGAGTCACTGTGGATAGTTCTCTGAAAACTTCAACTCAATGCACAGAAAAAGTCTGTCAGAATGTTAGGCCCTATTAGGAAAGGCATAGAAAATAAGACAGAAAATATCATCATGTCACTATATTAATCCACGTTGCACCCACCCCTTAAATATTCTGTCCAGTTCTGGTTGCCCCATCTCAAAAAGGATATAGTGGAACTGGAAAAGTTTCAGAGAAGAGCAACAAAGATGATCAGAGGTAAGGAAAAGCTTCCATACTAGGAAAGACTAAAAACATTAGGGCTGTTCAGCTTAGAAAAAAGACAACTAAGGGGGGATATGATAGACGTCTTCAAAATCATGAATGGTCTGGAAAAAGCATATAGAGGTGTTATTTACCCTTTCCCACAATACAAAAACCAGGGGTCACCTAATGAAATTAATAGGCAGCAGGTATAATTCACACAAGAGGAATTACTTTTTCACACAACACACAATTAACTTGTGGAACTCATTGCCATAGGATGTTGCGATGACCAAAATGGAGGTTCAAAAAAGAACTGGATAAGTTCATGGAGGATAAGTCCATTAATGGTTGAAGCTCTGGTACAGGCCACTGTCAGAGATACTGGGCTAGATGGACCATTGGTCTGATCCAGCATGGCAGTTTTTATATTCTTCACTACCATTTCTATGGGTGGAGCAGTCTGTGTTTCAATCAACTGCTACTCAGGACAGTTCTTGTAGTCTCTTACCATGACAGTGGCTTAATAAACGCAGGTGATTTTCAGTCCGGTCAGGAATCAGTTGTAGGCCATCTCACTGTCCAAATGACATGCACCTGGCAAAAGGCTGATTGTATGAGCTGCTAATCTAAAGCATTTAGATTCCAGACCTATTCATCACTCTGCTGGCTCCTCTCCCATCCTTCTGTCTGTTACTTGGACCAGCTGCTCATTCTTGTTATTGTCCTGTACGGTGGTCACTTTGGAACCCTTTTGTCTCTCTTTAATTGGATGCTTCTTACAGGGGAAGAGAGGACTCTTCAAGATGCACCAACCCTCTTTTTCTACCCCATGTCCCAGTCTGCAGACAGTCCTCACCAGAAATGAACAAGTCATCTGAAAGGACATGGGTGCCGCTCGGCATCTTTGTACATCGCTGCACTTAATGTCAGGTTCCTTTTCCATTGGTTCACACGTGCCGAGATATTGTATTTAGTTACCACATCTCATGAATTGAAATCTAGATTTTTAAAATACCTTTTCAAGAGAGAGCTCACAAATTTCTGTGTTTTTCCCCATAGAAGTTTTTGTTTCCTTAGAAATGTTTCTAACCAGCCATAGCAGAAGAGCTGAATACCCTCCAGTGCTCTTATTTTGTCTGACTTCAAACCTAAGCAGACATCCTGGTTATCAAAGTTTGACTCAGACTCAAGTGTTGGTGGCTTCATGCTCTGTTCAGGAGAGACTATGAAGTAACAAGAGGCAGGGAGAATAATGTGATTGAATCAGTAAATGCCCTGTAGAATAATAATCATAATAGTGATGTTTAAAATGACATTATCCAGGATTTATGTAACTGAGGGAGTAAGAGGGGGTTGCAAACCAACACAAATTCTGCAAACCCCAGAAAAGTATCTGGGGAACCCCTCCAAACCTCAAACTCTGAGAGACTTGTCTGGCTCTAATCTCCAGGACATGTCCCTTTCGTGTTACAGGAGCTGAAAAGAATGCAGAGAGACCTCATTGTGCTAGATTTATTGTAGTGTTAGAGCTGTTGTGTGTGCCAAATGGTGGCCAGACAGTCAAACAGACTTTACCAATTAGCAGAGTCCTGCATCTGAAGTGTGTCCTGCATATTTCTACAGTGGAGACTCCAGGCGGGACCTCTTGTGGCCTGAAGTAGTTGTCTGCTTTAGTCTCTGGCTAGCAGAATGGGCCCTTGCAGTCGCAGAGCACTCCTGTTGCTTGGCTGTAACCAGCTCATGCCCGATATATTATTGTTGCATCGTTCCTGGGACCCAGCAAGGCCAAGCTTGTGTGACTCGTGTGGGTCATGGTGAAGGATTTGGCTCCCTCCTCAGATATCTCAGCCTGTGCACGCTGGTGAGAACATGACTCAGCCCACTGGTCGCTGTCAGTGTGGGCGAGCCAGTGGGAACTCCTACCGTCAATGTCCTGCGACCTCAGTGCTGATGATTCCCCAGTCTCCTGCATCCCTACCTGCCTCTTCAGCATCTCCCCTCAGATATCCTGGTGTCGTCTCACACTGACTCCGTAACTGAAATCCTTGGGCCACTTTCATCCCCAGTGTAACTGCACTTCCCTTCTCCAATGCTATTGAGAGCACCATTGCACTTCTAGGCTCACACGTCTGGTGTGATCACTGACCCTTCTCCCCACATCCAGGGTCTCTCACTCACTCTTGTTGCTGTGACTACTTTCACGTCACCCAAATCTGCCCTTTCATAGATCCACAGATCCTAAGGCCAGAAGGGGCCATTGTGATTATCTAACCTGCCTTCCTTTATAACACAGGAACTTGCCCCAAATAATTCCTAGAGCAGAGCTTTTAGAAAAACATCCCAACTTGATTTAAAATTTGTCAGTGAAGGAGAGTCCACCTCAACCCTTGGTAAGTTGTTCCAATCGTTAATTATGCTCACGTTAAAAATGTATGCCTATACTCTGAATTTGCCTACCTTTGACTTCCAGCCATTGGATTGTGTTAGACCTTTCTCTGCTAGATTGAAGAGCCCATTATTAAATATTTGTTCCCCATGTAGCTACTTACAGGCTGTGAGCAAATCACCCCTTAACCTTCTCTTTGTTAAACTAAATGGATTGAGCTCCTTGTGATACCTATATATCTATAAGGCAGGTTTTCTCATCCTTTAACCGTTGTCATGGCACTTTTCTAATCCCTCTCTTCTGGAGTTGTGCGCACCAGAACTGGACACTGTGTTCCAGCAGCAGTCGCACTAGTGCCAGAGTCCTCTTTGTCCCTCCTGCTAAAACCTGGTCATCTCTGCAATTTAGCCTTTCCTGTCTCCATCCCACATCAGCTCTCCCCCACCCAGTCTAGCCCAAAGGCCTGAGTCATCTGTCTCACCTGCCGCTCTGTCATGGCAGCCCAATCCTGGAATCCTTACCTGGGCTTCCTGTCACTAGGTACATCATATTCAAGCTTCATTCCCTAGTATTAGTATTATTTGTGGTAACGCTGGGAACCTTAGTCATGGACCAGGAGCCTGTTGTACAGACATGGAACAAAAAGACATTCCCTCCCCAAAAACGTACATTCTCAGCCTTCACCCTCAAGCCACTCAGAACATCACCCCCACCTACATCTTTGTTGCTATTGCCCCTCGGTGCCCCTTTAGCCCTCCAGCTCCTCCTAGGGGGACCAGACGTCCTGATTTTATCAGGACTGTCCCGATATTTACTTGTTTGTCCCACGTCCCGACTGATGTTCTGTCGGGATGTGAATTCTCCTGATATTTTGCCCTCTGGTGCATAGGCGGAGGGGGCTCGCGCCCCCCGCCCCAACTCCGCCCCAACTCCACCCCCAGCCCAGCCCCCTCACTGCCCCATTGGATCCCTCCCCAAATCCCCGCCTTGGCCCCGCCTCTTCCCCAAGCATGCCGCATTCCTCCTCCTCCCCCCTCCCTCCCAGGCTTATGCTAATCAGCTGTATGGTGGCGCAAGTGCTGGAGGGCCGGGGGAGAAGCAGGACGCGGCAGGAGGCAGAGTGGAGGTGAGCTGGTGCAGGGGGGCGGGTCATGGAGCTGCCGGTGGGTGCTCAGCCCCCACCAATTTTTCCTATGCTCCGGTGGCTCTTGTGGATTGTTTTTTTTTGTTGTTGTTTTGGGGGTTTTTTTGCTTTTTTTATTCCTTCACCACCAGCTCTTGGGGGTTTTTTTTGTTTGTTTGTTTTTGCGCTCTGCCGGCACACACCCCCCACCGCCCCTACGTCCCAATATTTCACGTCTCACCTGGTCACCCTAGCTCCTCCCACTCTCCACTTCTCTAGGTCTCATGTGGCCTTACGCTCAAGATTCACAGACCCTTCCATTATAAAGCAGAAGGGACCATTGTGACCTCCAGTGTAATACAGCCCATAGAATTCCCTGTTCTTATCTACCACACACATCTACTCTCTTCCCTCAATCTCTCCCTTTAAAATGCCCTTTTTCTAGAAGCCCTTCCCGCCCTCTTCCGATGATCATTGCCTGCACACCCTTGCCGGTATGTGTGTCCACTGTCTATTATTATTGCTTCATACGTACATTGCAGTAGCACCTAGAAGCCATAATCCGGATTACCCTAGGCACTGTGCAGACATGTACTAAGAAATAGCCCCTGCCCCAGAGAGTTTACAATCGAAGGGTACGTCCACACTGCAAAGAAAACCCGCAACACCGAATTGGAGTCCTCAGGTCAATTGTCTCGGGCTGCGGGGCTAAAGGCAGACGTTCTTGCTTGGGCTGGAGCCTGATCTCCAAGACCCTCCGCCTCTCTGGCTTTCAGAGCCTGGGCTCCAGCCTAAGCCTGAATAGCTACATGGCTATTTTTAACCCCGTAGCCCAGGATTCTTCACCATGGGTTTTTCTTGTCTTCATAGGGTACATCTACGTGACCAAGCAACATGCACAGAGTCTGAGGGAAGGGACATGTTTGAACATCTATACAGGTTTTGTGACACACACACATTTTTCCTGTTGTTGTAATTAAAGAATAAAATCCAGAGGGACCCTACCTGGGTGGATCCGATTGCAGAGCCCAGGGCCCTTACACTGTAAGCTCCTGACAGCACCACATAAATTTACAATGCAGCATAAGTGATTTTTAATAGCAACATAGAAAACATGCCCAGCTGGATGGCTGGGTTTGTTCCAGCAAAAAGCATTCCCTGTACAGTGATCAGTGACAGTCTGCTAAGAAGTCACTATATCAAATTAATTATGACATGATTGTAAAAAAATCCAGAAGACAGCCAGGGAAACCACTGTGAATATTATACATGTAGCAATAAAAAGGGGAATTGTTAGCAGCACCTGCACTGCAGTTACCAAGCAATTAGTTGCAACCAGAGAGAAGGCCAGTCCAGTAAAACCACGCAAGACAAAACTAGGTGTGTTATTGGGGTTCCAGCCTGTATCTATTTTCCCCATTCTATATACTTCTCCCAGCTGTTGCCTCTGACCTTTCTAAGACCAGGGATATTCAACCAGTTTTCAGCTTCTTTTGGGGTGCCCCAAGCTTCTAGACTGAGGTGCTCATGCAAGAAATATTTTATCACTTGAAATGCTTTGGGCCAAATCCTGCTGGGATAGAGGTCTATGAAACTGTTAACCTTGGCGCTAATAAAAGCAGAATCAGCCTGAGTCCCTTTATATATTTGTGAGTAGAAACAGATCCGAGCCACCAAGATCTGGCCCAGACTTGAACTTTCCAAAACTTCTGGGCTTCCCTGATTCTGCGCCACATTATTGAGGAAGCTAGTGTGCACGTCAGATTGTAAACTGTTTCTACACATGAATTTCCCCAAATTGTGGAGGAATCCAAATCTGGTCAGAGTATGAGATGATTTCAAATTTATCTCTACTCCTCAGATTTTCCAGATGGGATTAGTTTAAAATTAAGCAAGTGCTTAGTGGTTGCCCTAAATAGTGATGCTTTCCAGAATCAAGGTCTAATTCCTTAATAATCATCATTAATCAACAAGCCTCATCTGAAAATAATCTCATGTAATTTTTAAGTTTCTACTGGGTCTGATTCTCCCTTGATGCTCCTGTTACATCACTCACTTCAGTGTAGGTGAGAGGAGAATCACGTCTATTTCTCAAGTCTATCATCTGCATGTGAAATTCACTGGGAGCTGCTGAGTTCTTCCTACAGCTTCAGCATTTAAAAAAAAAAAAGTTTTTTCCCAATCTTCCCATTACAGCTGGTTGGGAAATGGGTTGGTTGTTTTTTTTTGTTTTGTTTTGTTTTTTCTCTCTGCAAAAATTTTTGATGCAAATATTTTTGGTTTTGTCTAAATTTTCTTTGATTTTTTTTGGGGGGAGGGGGGAGCTTGCCAAGAAGCCAAAACCAAAAATGTTTCCGTTTCTATCAACCAAAAACTGGAAAAAAGATTGGCTCCAAACCAATTATTTCCCCCCAATTTTTAACTAAAACTCTTCAGTTTTCAGGTTTTCAGATTTTGATGAAAAGCCAAAAAATATCAGCAAAAACCAACATTTCCCACAAAACTTTCCATTTAGATGAAAAACTGATTTTCTGGCCAAAAAAATAAAACATTTTGACAGAAATTTTTTGGACTAGTTCTACTCACCATCCTCTGCCAGCAGCTAGGAGTCAGAACTGCCTGGTTTCCAAAGGGGCAGACAGGCTGAAAGGTACGAACATGAAGCCAGTGGGGAGTAATGGGCCTCTTTGCTTGCACTGATCTGTGCCTAGATGACTTTTTTTGCCGGCGGTTTCAGCAGCGCAACCCAGGGGCTCCATCCTTATACTGAATTTAATTTGCAGCTCTAATTAATCCCTTTTTCAGCCACCTTTTGTAGTGTTAGTGCCTTGAAGATGCCCTCGTGGGAAACCAGAAAAGGGGGAGAGATGGATAGCAACGGAAGGCAGCTCGCTGACATATATGAACACTTGCAGCGGCTACAGAGCAAAACCTTAGCTGGCAATTGCAACCCTCCATAGGTGCATGAATTCTCTTTGAGGGCTGTATTCTCATGCTGATTAATAGTTGGACTCACCCATCCCCCTGAAAGGAGGCACCATTGTGTGTGAGGAAGCTTGGCAGAGTTGGGGCCTCCCTGAGGTCACTTTTCAAAGCACCCCTCAGTGCTCTCTCTTTAATGAAGCTGTTTGGTTAAATCGGCAGCTGTGATCGAAGCAGGGAGTTAGAATGATGGAGGGGAGTTGGGAGGCTAGCAGAATGGGCTTGTCCATTGGGGAAGGGGCTTCTCCCGGGGGTGCAGGTGGATGGGTGTGTCTCATTTTGTCAGAAGGAAACAGGAGCGGGGACAGTATCCAAGGCCCAGATCTTTAAAGATCCGTAGGCACCTAACTCCCATGGATTTCAATGGGAGTTAGCTCAAAGCTTACTTGAGAATCTGGGCCGAAGCTTACCTGCAAAATGGGGATAATATGTCTCTGCCTCCCTAATACACTTTGAGATCTCAGGGGAGGGGTCTTTTAGAGGTACAAATTATTAGCATATTGCTGGTCTTTGGTGATTGCAGAGGGTTAAGTTAGAAACAGGAAATACAGAGGCTAGAGAAAAGCCATGAATATTAAATTCCATCCTTTGGCAGATAATCTTGTGTTATCATTGTTCCTTCTTGAAATATTTTCCAGTTTTCTTTACAGGGCATTTGTTATACGGGTAGCGACTGAGGAGAGACAGAAAGGCTGTAACTTGGCACAACTCTGCCTGCTTTGCGGTAGCTGTGCACATTTGTGCTGTGGGATTTGAAGAATTTCCTCTGACTCTAGAATTGATATGCAAACAGTCAGCTGTACAGACATCAGTCTGTCCAGCAGACGTGCTGCATGACCTCAGAAATAATACAGGTGGTGGTGGTCAGCAAAACAGTGGGGAATGGTGAATTTCTGGGGCAAGCCAACTCATTTTCCTCTGCCCCGGGACATTGGTGTCCTGTATAAATCCTCAGGTAATGAAATCTGGTATGCATTACCGATAACAATTACCGATACACTGGGATGTCTCAAGCAAAATGTTTGATTTTCACCAAGAAAAGAAAAGCTTACCAATGAATGTGAGAGACCAGATCTGCCCGAGACATTTATCTCTGCCAGCTCCAAAATGGCTCTCAGCACACCGCTACCTAGGTCACCAGATTCAGACTTCCACATATTTCATCTTTGTGTGTGATTCCAGACCCTTCTAGCCAACAGGAGTCGAGCAGCTGTCACAGACTGCATACGCTACAAGGTAATTAATCCGATAGATCCTTTTGAAAACTCCACTAGCCTTGGAATATCTCTCTAACGGTATCATTTTTTACTCCACTTGCAATCATTGATTACATTTGGAGTATGAAGGCAGAGCTGCAACGGAACACTGGAATATCCGTAAAATCAGTGTTCCTAAGTGCCAAGCTGGTCCTCCGACAGGCATCTTGCTATGGTACGTACTATGTACTGGGCGGACTATAATGCAATCAAGGTGAGCGAGGTAATATCTATTATTGGATCAACTTCCATGGGTGAAAGAGAGAAGTTTTCGAGCTCAACAGGGCTCTTCTTCAAGGCCTGTGACACTCGAAAGCTTGCTCTTTCACCGATCTTCTCTCTCGCATATGCTGGGACCAACACAGCTACAACAACATTCCTGTTCCTTCCCTATAGCCATGAGACCATACTTCCCCTCCCCTTCCCCACCCCTTCCGCCTGAGGCCTCTCCTTAAACCCCGCCCCCCACACACAGCCACCCAGCCCCAGAGCACCACGAAGTGTGCCCCCCTCGCCACTCCCCCAGGCACAAGGCAGCCTACACACGGCCCCAGCCCCGGAGCACCAGCTGCCCTACCCCCAGCAGGCTACTTGCTGCCCGTGCCTCCATACGTGATAAATATTCATAGGCGATGTGTCTGTAAATAGTTCCTTTTTTATCACTAGAGTGACTCTCAGTGCAGCTTGACGAATTCACACTAGAAATAAGGAGCTAATTTTTCCTAGTCAGGGTGATTAACCATTGGAAGAACTGACCTAGGGGCGTGGTGGATTCTCCATCACTTGAAATCTGTATGCAGCAGTAGGTTAAGGCACACGTGGAACTTTTAGTACACGGTAGCACGGTCCAACATGGCGACTTAGTGCTCAGCAGGCTACAGTGCCGGAGACTACTTTGCCGTGTACTCACTGTCCATCTAGACAAGCCCTTATACCATAAGGTCAGTGGGAGCAAGGAGATAAATGATGATTATTTGAGTTCTGTGTGAACCGGGCCCAGCACAACAGGGCCATAACTGGAGCGCCTCGGCTCTAATGCAAGGCACGGAATAATAAATAATAACAAGGCATTTTGGAATGTGAGATGGTGCCATAAAACAGTAACAAGAGGGTGGGAGACGACAACAGAGTAAGCTCCATTCATTAAAGCAGATGGACGTGGCTGGAGGTTAAGAATCGTGGCTTTTCCTTCAGGCAGTGGCTGTTTCACCGAGGTTTGAAGTCACTCTCAAAAGCCTCACAGATGGCCACCTTGTCTTTTTTTCCTTCGGTCTTGATCTGTTGGACTCCGTTACCCACACAGCTGTCAGAACTGCACTTCACAGGACCAAAGCATCTGAGCCTGCACGCCCTCATTTTTTCGTTTATGGCTGTTCCGTTGAGCACGTCTCTAACATACACCTGCCTCCTGTGGTTTTTCTTGCTTACACCGCTCATCCGTTTCAATATTTGCATTTCTGCAGACAGATTGTCTGCTGCCCACCACTCAGCACCACGATGCATTGCAGGTTTTATTCCCAGCTCAGCCACTGGCCGGCTGGGTGTCCATGGGCAAATCATGGCCATTCTGTTCCTCAGTTTCCCCATCTATAAAATGGAGATAATGATATCGACCTCCTCTGTAAAGTGTTTTGATATCTATGGGAGAAAAGTGCTATAGACGAGCTAGGGATTATTTATGTATTATATGAGCCCTAACCCTCCTTTTTTATAGCTATAGTGCTCTTCTCTAGGTAGACACAAAATGTGACTTCCCTTTATTTAAGAAAAATCCATTATGAAACAATAATTTTCTCTTCCCCCACCTCCTCCTTTCTTTTCCTTTTGGTGAATGGGAAGTATTTTTCCATTTGTTTATGGGTTTGGTCTCTACTGCCCCTCTCTGGGAACATTTTAAAATGCACCAAGTGTACAAAGAAAGAAACTATTTTTTCTCTTTCGGACCATACAGCTGCTCCTGCTCTTGCTACTGCTTTGCGTGCTGGATGCAATGCTCCAGCTGCTTCTTTCTACCACAGTCTTGACACCATCTTCTCCATCCAAACAGCCTGTTAACCCACAACTCTTGCTATGTGACCATCCAGGATCTGATTCCACAGCCCTTACTCACGTGCGTCGTCCCATTAAAACCAGCGGGGCGATTCACATGAACGAGAGATGCAGGGTTGTGCCGTGCGTGCACAGCAGCACTTCTGTTGTCCCTTCACCGAGCTTCCCATTACCTCTCCCAGAAAGAGAAGCCAGTGGCTGCAGCTGGCCGGTAAGTACGAGATTTTGTTCTTTTTTGTTGTTCTCCCCAAATGTGCTGAGTTTGTAAAATGTAAATCTGTAAAATGGGGCTAATGATCCTTACTCCCTTTGTAAAGCATTTTCAGAGCTATGGATGAAAAGCACTATATAAGGGCTAGGTATTCTTACTTATTATTTATTTATTGTATTTATTTATTTACTATAGTCCCTTAGGGTGAAAGAAAAGATACCAAATCATGCATTATCTGGGAGACTAGGGGACAACTTTTAAATGCAACTCTAGTAGCAATCCACTTTCGGACACATGGTTTCACAGGTAGAACTGTCTCTTTCTCTTATTAATAAACAGAAACAAAGAAGAAAGGCCCAAATCCTCAAAGATATGTAGGTATTTACCTTTGAGAATCTGGGCCAAAATCATTATTTGCACCCAACTGCAGTTCGGTGATACTGTTTCTTTGCTCTGTTTCCCCTTCTGTCTCCATACCATTCTCCACTTGAGCGTCTTATCAAAACGCCTTCCTCAATTTATTGATGTGCATCCAAGCCAACTTTTTTTTTTTTTTGGTGCTGTTCAGTGACAGGCACAATGGTTGTCTGTAATCTAAACGATCTTAATTTGCAAATAATGTTGTTTTCTTTTCTCTGCTAATGTGATTTCTCTTGGTTCGAATGTTGTCTGTGTCTTTTTTTCAGGGTACACAAGATAAACCAAAATTAATTGGGATACACAGAGAGAATTAGTTCTCATTCTTTCTTAACAGCAAGACTATGGCATTTTTTTCGCTAGCAAATTCAACCCAGCTACCCTTCCTTGTGCCGACTGTTCACTTCTGCTCTGGGTTCACTGGCTTTGCATTACGTGTAGTGACAGGAGGAGGAGACTGTGTTTTGGTTTTGGCAAGATCTCAGTCTTTGCATTTTTGGGTTAGCCTGGTTCTGTGGGGGTTTGGTTTTGTTGCTGTCGGGGTTAGGACTGTGGGGTGACTGACACTCAGCAAGTTCCCCCTGCTCATTTGTGCCTCTTAAACTCAAATAATCATCATTTATCTCCCCCTTTTAGATAATCCTTGCGCTGCTCCTAGGACTGCAAAGTGAATACACGAAAAAGATGCAAACTCCACTGTTGACACTGAAGAGGCTGCAGTATCCCAGCCCCAACCCAATGAAGCCTATATGAGCTGGAGGGCTGCTTTTACATGGGTGTGATTCCATCGGGGGTCACACCAGTTTAAAACCGGAGTAACACACTGATGAATTAGGCCCATCATTTTTAAGTTTCAGAGTGGCAATTAGTCTGTATCAGCAAAAAACAATGAGGAGTCCCTGTGGCACCTTAGGGACTAACGAATTTATTTGGGCATAAGCTTTCGTGGGCTAGAACCCACTTCATCAGCTGCATGGAGTGGAAAATACAGGAGCAGGTATAAATACATGAACAGATGTGAGTTGCTTTACCAAGCTGTACCAATAGGCTCAAAAGAAAAAAGGTTCCAAGGGAGAATGTGAGTAAATTCAGTTAACTTATCTTCCTACACAAATAGACTTACCTATAGCAAAGATACTTTGTGACTCTAGGTGATTCACTCGGTATTTTGTTTGGAGTACATTTAGTGCAATCTAATGTCTATATTTTTACCATTTAAATAGTTTGACTATTTTGGAGGAGAATCCTGTAAAACCTTCTTTAAAATCTGTCGTCTGTATCTAGGCCTTGATCCTGCAAAGACATACGCCTGTATTTAATTTACACATTGCGAATGGTTCCATTGGTGCTACTCACTGCACATAAAGTTCAGGGCATGCATAAGTCTTTGCAGGATCGGGGTCTTACGTTTTGCAACCGTTTTGTTTGATATGTAATCCATGTTTCCAGTCCACCTAGTATCTTCACCACTTTTCCAAGTTGCTCCCCAGCTGGGCAAAGGGAGTTGTGACCAAAAGGATTTGTATATTAGCACTTTAGAGCTTTTTCACACCTCCTTCAGATTGACCAAAGAAAACTACCCTCCTCACTTAGGGTCAGGATTCCCAAGCCAGAGCAGAGTGCAGTGAAGTTTTCCTTTCTGTGTACAGAGTTTGTGGCAATGGAAACTCTCTACCTATCACTTGAGAAGGTTCCTTAGACCACGATGGGTGGCTCGCCTCTCATATGACATAAATGACAATCCGAGCTGATGTTCAGAGGGCAGCAATTTTCCAGGGAGAGAAATACCAGTTCCATGTCTCAAACGAGGAAAGATTGGTCCGTGTTTAATGTTAACAATGTTCTTTTCTAAATTCAGCCCAGAGGAGGGCGCCCACGATCTGCTTCCCATGTAGCTCAGGCTGAGTATCGACACAGAGTGCTGATCCTGCAACCCCTACTTACGAGAGTAGTACTTACTCACACAACCAGTCCTAGTCACCTTGATCCGATAGTGCTTATTCATGCTAGTCTCATGTTTTTCAACCTCTCCTGTGCCACAACCACAGCATTGTTCTTGCTGGGGTTCTCAGTCAGAGTTGTGCCTCCCAGTTGTTGTTTCCAGTTTGAGGTCCCTTCTTCCACATTTGGGCAAGAGCCTGGTTGTGTTTGATGTTTTATTTGTCATCCCTTTGCTGTAATTAGATGCAAAGCTGCTAGGTTCTACTGGGTTCTTCTCCACGCTTTGTACACCAGCTGGCTGAGTAGCCAGGGCAAGTCACTTCACCTCTCTGTCACTCAGCATCCCCATGGGTGACGTTTAGATAGGAACACCACTTGGCCATGGCTTTGTGAAGCATGCTGAGATCCTCAGATGAAAATGAGTAATTGTAAATTAGTACCATTATTCTGTCATTAAAGAGACCCCTGTATCCTTTCTAGAGAATTTGGTCCAAAGATGGGTTAGGTAACACAGATGAAAAGCGTGGTGGTTTCAAGTGCCTTCAGTGGTGGTCATTTAGTGGTTTCAAGTGTCCTTAGTTGACACTTGGCTTTCAGCCCGGTTGGTCAGTTTCTTCATAGGAACGACCTAAGACTAGAAAAGCAGGAATGTTGCAGGGTCAGGTGCAGGACACCTTGGCCGAGCTTTGGCTGTAGACCATGCTAACGGTAAAACATTTGTGAGCTCTAAAATTCCCCATTCTTGTCCCCAAAAGATGGTTTAAAGGAAAAGAAGGCGGATACTTCAATCTCTCTGTTTACAGCTAACAAACTTAAATTATTCCCTGCGGTCTTTTCCTCTACACGAGACTCGTAATGCCATAAGTCTTCCCATTTCCTGGCATTCTGCCCAACTGAAGTACGAGCTCCAACAGAAGTTTCAAATTTAAAGCTGTTCTTTTGGTTTCAAAGTCTCCGATCAAAGTTGAGAGATGCAGTTCAGCTGTTTACATACAACTCTGCAACAGCAATACAATGCCTGGTCCAGCTGTATTCATTAACCATGGTGGCTCGCATTCATTGCATTTTCCAGTTAAAGTAACTACCACCATTAGAGAGAATGATTTTTATCTAGAGGTTTAACTACTTGTTTTTAATCTATATGTAAATATTCTTAGGGGATTGTTTTTATTTTCCATCCCTGAATGTAATTAGAGGTATACCCCTCATTTCTGATGACTGGACTGATTCCTGATCTCTTTCATGTTTCTCTCAGTAGCTCGACGTTTCCAGCTGCAGTCGGAGACTGAAAAGTCATGGTTTGGAGTTTAAATCGCATTGATGGGAGTTAACATCCTGAGCACTGGGAGTTTTGAAGCCCTATGATTTCCCTGAGCAGAAGACAAGGCGTCCGGCTCTGAAAACGATGCCGCCAGAAATATTGGAAGCGCTAAGTTACTGCTTCTTCGCTATCTGCAAACATGCCTGTTCTGCAAACATTGCTTCTGAGCTCTTCAGAGGCAAGCTCAATGCTTTGTTCATCAGCTGGGCCTATGGAACCTCAGAGAGAACAAATGAGGTCAGATGAACGCTGAGCTGCAGCTAGTCTGCTGAGAAGCAAATTAAGTGTTGCTGGCATGTTCTGATAGCTCATCTAGACCTACGGGATACACTTCCCTACCTTCGCCATTCATTTTTTGTACCAGAAAGGCTGTCAAAACTTAGGTGAACTATTCAATTCCATTAGAATGATACTTGTGTCTCTTCAGCCCTTTTCAAGTGAGGATCTCAAAGCACTTGCCAGCCCCTTCGTGAGCTATAGTAGGTCTGTTATATCCCTTGTTTTACAGATGGAGTAACTGAGGCAGAGACAGACTATATGACTTATGCAAGGTCACACTGTAGGTCAGTAGCAGAGCCAGAAACAAAAGTCTCCAATTTCCTGACTTGAGAGCCTCTGCTCTCACCATTAGACAGCACTCCTTCCCTTACAGGAAGGATCATTAATTCTTCCTCAGGCAAATTAGAGAAAGGTTTCTTCCTGTGTAGTCAGGAAGTCAAATAAGAACATCAAACAACAGCCCCAAGTTGTTGAGGGCCAAATCCTGATACCCTGACTCCGGTGCTTAATTTGCACCAGGGCTGAGTCCCGGCACCTCTGGGCTTGGCAGTTCATAGTCCCAGCACCTCTGGGCTTGCTGCATCAGTTATGAATGTAAAAAAATTGCTTGACCCTGACCCCTAACTGCTTGAGTCACAGCATCAATTTCATTACAAATTAAGCACTGTCTTACCCACACTGAATGGGACTTTACTCCAGGAGTGACTTCAATAGGATTATTCAAGGAGGAAGGTACCTAACTCATTGTGAGCAATGCCATCAGAATCTAGCCCTGAATTTGTAATCCGGCAATATTTACTGTATCAAAAAATGCCATAAATATCTGCCAGGTTCACTTTCTTTATAAAACTAATACAAAATAACCAAGGGATTTAAATAACTGGAGAAAGACTAAGCTAAATGAAGAAAATCCTGGTTGTAGTAGCTATAAAGTCATCCTCCAACTGAGACCGGTATGGTGCAGTGCATTGTAACAGTGACACCTCCTGGCTAACTCTCACTACAGCTCCTACTTCCACACTAGCACAAGCCTGATTCATTCCGTTTCATCCTTCCAAAGTGCAAGCCTCGGGATCCATCCCCACAGCAGGACTTTGTGAAGAGCAGGTGCCATTGGCTTGCATTGCTTCTCAAGAGCAGAAGATGCAGTTAGAGGTGTCCTCTTCCTACAAATGTCAACTTCTGCCTGGCTCCTACGCGGAATGCTGCCTCTGCTCACTGGTCATTTATTGAGTGGGACATTTCCCTCTTAAAGTGGTGGCTTTTCTCACGTCCTGGATCTTATTCTCATACTCTACATTCTTTATTAATTAATGATTATTGTTACTATCTAATATTTATATTATGCAACAGCTAGAGGCCTCAGCCAGGTTGTGGTCCAGTTGTGCTAGGCACTGCACAAACATACAGTAAATGACCGTTCTTTCCCCCAAAGAGTTTACAAGCTAAGGCCCTGATCCTGTAACTTCTACATGGGCAGACGGCAGCCCCCGCATTCAGTCTCATTGGCTTCAACAAGGCTCCACATACATGAATCAGGCAGCCTCCATCCAAGAAATTGCAGCTTCAGAAGTTCAACGACAAGACATAACAGGTAGATGAGACAAACAAGCAGGGAGGAGGAAGGAGAGCAAGGTAACAAAAGAAAAGCACAATAATAGGTTGGGTCTTAGTATGTGACTGTTGGAGCCTGAAGAAGAACCAGCTGTATTTATCAAGTGCTATGAGATACTGTCACGTCGTGTTTCAATATCACCGACTGAGCCATCAAGAAAGAGAATTCTTGGCAAGTTCAGCTAAAACGCTAAGGTCCCGGGGGGATTGGACTTGACTAATCAAGTGATACTTTCATCGGTCCTTTCTCCAGTGTCAGCGCAAGCTCCATCAAGGCCTCCCTTTTGTCTCGGTAACATCATACTCCAGACTACAGCATGGAGAAAGGATTCAGCGAGATTATTATTTTGAGGCAACCGTTCATTTCGTCGTGCCAGTCAAACCACACAGCAAGAAATTTAGGGCAGAATTTTCAGAAGAGCTCAGCACCCACAACTGGAGCTAGATATGCAGAAAGCTCAGTACATCGGGCACTGGGGAGAAAGCTGTTGGAATGTATGCAAAGGTTATGTCATTGAGATCCATTGGGTTTTGCTCAGAATGTGTTGGCAGGAATTGCTATTGTCTGCGGCACTTCCTAGGATGCTGTCTGCAAACGGTGGGCCAGGATTATGGCTGCGCTATCTGGGAAGCCCTGGGCCTCCTCCCACACTAGTACAGCAACACAGGAAGCAACCCTAATCCGTCTGGCAATGCAAGGTGGGGCAGGCTGTCTCCAAAGCTCCAGAGGGAGCGAATCAGGGGTACGGGACACTCCTCATCTTCTGTGCACCAATAAGCAGTTGCAGGGCTGCTCTGGGTGAGGACTATGGCATGGTCTATATCTTTGTAAAGGTGGGACAAGAGCCACTCCCCAGAATGCTGTCCCCGGTGCCTAGGCGGCTTTCTACATGAGCAAGCTGCCTCTCTCCACAGCACCAGGTCCTGAGCTGTTTTCCCATCCATTGCCTTCCAAGAGTTATAACTGAGCTATTGCACAAACGACACATTCCTTGGGGATTTTATGGGAAGAATTTTGACTTCTTTTATCAGGCAGCAGACATATAAGGCCTGACCTTGCTTCCATTACAGTCAATGGAAAACTTCCCATTTGACCTAACTGGGACCAGTGTGAGGCCCATGTAGGGTGACCAGATGTCCCTATTTTATAGGGACAGTCCCAAAATTCAGGGCTTTTTCTGATCTAGGTGCCTATTACCCCCCACACTCTATCCCGATTTTTTACACTTGCTAGCTGGTCCCCCTAGGCCCACGGAGTCTGACAGTCAGATGATAGCAGCCTGAACAATCACCCTAGTAAGTGCTGCTGGAAAGCAATCTTTGGTACCTTTGCCAAATGCCTGTTTGCCACAGCAATCATCAACAGATGCAAACGGAGCGGTCCTTAGGATGCACTGGACACCTATTAAAGCTCTGCGAGACCATCTGAAAGGGAGCGATATGTGTTGGCAATACTTAAAAGCGCCAGCATCAGGGATTGCAACCACATGTTTAGGTTATTCAAGAAATGTTTGACTCTTATTCTGAATGTGATTCAAGATGGGTTTGCTCCCAAGAACATTCCTGCTTTTCAGAACTTACCAGTTGCTCTAAAGGGGGGAGAAAAAATTGGATCTTACTAAAATGTATTAGTGGTTAAAAATATGATGGTCCTTACCCAGGGCAGATTCCGCACCCTGCAGGTGCAGGGTGTTTTGGTTGAGTAAGGACTCCAGAGTTTGGGACAGTCCCAAAAAATGTGCAATATAAAGTTAAAAAAACATTTTTGTAAAGATTTGTTTTTAAAAAGAAGACTAAAGTCCATAGTTCTTCTTTAAGGAATTCAGCCTCCGCTAGCGCTTCAACCAGACACACGTGGCAAAGGATGCGACTTGGTAAAGTGCCACAGGCAGCGTTTCCCAATTAAGAAAAGAACATGGCACCCACTCTCTTAAAGAGCCAGACTAGTCCAAGTGGAAAGGGCCCGACGGACAGTCCAGGGTTGTGACTGTGGTTACCCATCTGTGTTTCTCACCTAATGCCCATTGCCTTGTGCACTCAGCACTTTGGGATGCCCTGGCCATGGGGAAAACAAATCCTGCTGTCGACTGATGATTGGATTCTAGCTGTGGGTGGGGTTGAGGGAGGGCTCTGGGAACTCCCAGTGTGAAGACAGCCAGTTATGTGCTAGTGTTTTGTGGCAGGTGAGCATGGTCAGAGGTGTTCTGCACCCCCAAAGGGTGGGTCCAAGGCTGTGACCCCATCACCCAAGCACTGGCCAGTGGTTAAAAAGGACATTAAGGTCCATTGTATATTTTATTACTTATTATCACTGACAGACATTCAAAATCTACAAACAACTGATAGCAAAGTCACCAGCTAAGCTGTGATCAAATGACATCAGGGATGGATCAGTAACTTGTGCTCCGTAAGTAAAGGATCCTGCCACATGAGCTAAAAGGGAATCGCCACCAACCACGCTAGTGATAGAGCATCCGTTCTCTGTGGCCTGCAGCCACTAGAGCCATCCACTTGAGCAGACTTGATGTTCCATCCAGAAGGCAGCAGTGATATTTAGACACTAGCCAGCTAGAAAGGGGTGAACATTTTCAGCCAAAAATGTTTGTTTTTTATCAAAAAAATTCAGTCTGGTCACCTGCAAATTTGTTATCAAATTGTTTCCTACAAAAACAAACAAATAAAAATCCCCCGGCCCCCAACTGAAACGTTTAGTTTTCAAAAATATTGAAACAAAGCGTGTTTCAGTTTTTCAGTTTGAAACAACTTTGTGTTTTGAATTTTGAATTTGATTTCTTGAAAAGGTTAGGAAAAAAATTCTTCTCGGTGTGATCAGCAAATCAAAAACTTGGTTATTCCACAGCTCTAATTACCAGTCCCTCAGATAGAAATGGCTTAAAAAGAGCAGAGACGTGACATGCTGCTAGCAAACACATGCAGCAGTTCGTTCTACACTCAGAAAAACCTTTGTGATTTTTTCCTTTAAATACATATGCAAACTTCCTTAAATTCTATCCACATAGAGAGATTCTCAGCCTAGGGGGCATTTAGTTAGTACTGTTAGGTTAAAGTAACCTCTTTGGGATTTGCTTAGCGCTACATTTTGTGCATATCCTATTTCAGCATTTCGGTCATTGCGACTTAAGTAACTTCAACAACTGTACACACTTTACCCATCAAAAGACATGTCTCAACCGACACTATAAATAGCTTTGATTAGAAATACACACTGAATTCAGAGAACCTGATTCCATTCTCTGGGGTGAATCAGGAGTAACTTCACTTCATTCAGTGGAGTCTCCTCAATGTAAAACCTGAACAAGGCCCAGAATTTGTAACTCAGGTGTATGTTGTAAACTGTGTAATATCCTGCATGATTCTGTGTGTTTAGTTAGTTCTCCTGAATGCTTTGGTCAGGAAGATTTCAGTTTCACTTGAATTTTGGGAGGAATAGATTAGCCATAGTGCTGTGAGTCATAACATTTCTTCTCTTCCCACCTGCAGTACTCTCAAGCTGCCAGCATGCAGATGGCTGCAAACAATGCCTGAGAAACACCCCACCCACCCCCGTCCACCCTCAAACATACTGTAATAACTGATCACATATTGAAAACTGGAATTTGTACAGGATCTTGCTTATGATTTCTACTATTAGGAAAAACTTCCCAGAAATCTCATTTTCATAGAAGATCACAAATTAGCGCCCCTGCATATAGTACACATACCCCCAGGTGACGTCCTGATTCAGCACCTGCGGAGCTTTTGAACCAATAAAATGGACCATGGGCAGCCAGGGTGCTAAGAGAGGCAGCAATGTGTTAGACAAGCAACAAAAAATGGCATGTTCTAAGCAGCTGGCTCAAACAAACTGCACTGACCTCTGAGTCTTTTCAACGGCAACTGGAGCCTCTGCACTAACACACACATAGAAAGGGGTGTGATCACCCTTGGAGAACATTCAGCGCTTGCTTAGACATACAAGCACAGACTCACAATGCATCGCTGTAGCAAGTGGAAACCTAGGGTCTGCTTCTCCTCTCATGCATACTAATAGGAGTTGGTGGAGTTACACTAAAGTAAGTGAAAGAGGACTAGGGCCCAGTGACCTCACCATTATGATTATTGTCTTATCATTATTGATTTTATGACTGTTTATTGCCTGTCTGCTTCCATTAGCATCCACAATGTGCTAGGTACTCTGGCCCAGAGCCTCAAGGGTATTTAGGTGTCTAACTTCCATTGGGAGTTAGGAGCCTAAAACCTCTGAAGATCTGGGCCTCTGTGAACATAACAGAAGGCCGAATCCAAAGAGCTTACAATGTAGACAGGCAGAGGAAGGATGGGGGAAGGGCTATAACATACAAGTAATGAAGGTGAGGATTAGATTTTTTTTTTCTTATGAAATCCATAAGCGATGCCCAGTTCCACCTCAAGCTACTCATTATTAGTCAGCTGATTTCTTGCAGGCATCACAGGAGACCTGGGTGTTCCCAGAATGCAAACCAGCTCAGGCAGTGGATCCTATGGGTAAGGAGGAGAGCTAATGTTCACTGTGATGCCTCCCACAAAAGTTCCTCAAGCAGAGTCCTTCTGAGCAATCATATGAGAGCTACCCAGATACTATGGTGATGGGCGCAATATAAGAAAACCTATCTCAATTTGACTGATAGATGATTTGCAGTATTTGAGCAGTACCATGCGTCAATAAGGGCTGATTTATATTAAAAAGACACAGCCCAGAAAATATGTCATTAACCCACATTCTAATTTGGATTAAGACTGCGGAAACGGTTAATGCTTATGGGTTTTATTTCCCCCTGTCATTAATTGACTGTTCACTAGCCTACATTTTGCTTGTTAATAACCCATATGGCTAAGCGAGGTGAGAAAACACATCAATGATTTCTCTGTGCCTTGCTTTTATTAATCCCAAATCATGGATCAAGTCAGAAGTAATTGTAGTCCAAATGATTTATAGGTTGCAATATCTCGTTCCGCTTGCACTGGACAGGCATATAATGTCATATGCCAGCAAGAACAGCTGTAACCCAAACACTAGCTCAAGCACCCATGAGCAAAGTGCATACGGAAGTGTAAAATGGCCCCAGGAGCTTTCATGTATGGCCGATTTAATTGAATACCAACACCACCGAGATTGATGCTACTTTTTCAAGTTGCACACAAGTTATTAGTTTCCCGACTGTAGAAAACAGAATGTGGCTGAATGATTTCAAATCCAGATGAGAGAGTTTTATTATGAAGCTTAAAAGGCTGTCTAAAGAGAAAAAAAGAAATAGAAATGAAGTGAAAACACCTCCAAAATGAGCCCAAAAGAAGGGAAACAAAACAGGACCAGGGAAGAGCAGTGTAATTCTGGACCAGTGCTAGAAAACATGAGACTTTCAGCAATTAGAGATGGAAAAGACCTCCATATTACAGATAGGCCCAAACCAAACCAAACCCTTGATCCAAACACCCTTGCCGTTCAAAATCTGGGCCCACCTGGAGTGGCTTCAGCCTGTTGTTTCATTGTTTCCTTGTGCTTCCCCATCTGCCTGTATCCATATGTTGTCTCTTGTCTTATACTCAGAGTGTTGACACTACAATGGCTACAGCGGTAGCACTGTCCTGTAGACACTTCCTACATCGACAGAAAGGGATGGTCTGTCAATGTAGGTAATCCATGTCTCCGAGAGGTGGCAGCTAGCTCAATGGAATATTCTTCTGTTGACCTGGTCGAGTTTGCAGTAGGAATTGGGTCGACCTAACTACATCACAGAGCCCTGAGTGATGCAGCCAATCCACCTCAGTTTTAGGTGTAGACCAGGCCTTAGTCTGCAAGCTGTTTTTGTTCTGTGTGTGTTCAGTGCCTAACACAATGGGGTCCCTGACTGGAGGCCATAAGTGCTATGATAATAATAATAATTGTCTGCAACAATTGCATCTTTTGCTCCATCTCTGACTATGACGCTGTTCGGGCCATCGCCAGGGCCAGAGCAGAATTATTCCCTGGCATACGTGGATTTTTTCACTAGAAAGGTGGAGAAACACTGGAATGGGTTACCTAGGGAGGTGGTGGAATCTCCTTCCTTAGAGGTTTTTAAGGTCAGGCTCGACAAAGCCCTGGCTGGGATGATTTAGTTGGGGATTGGTCCTGCTTTGAGCAGGGGGTTGGACTAAATGATCTCCTGAGGTCCCTTCCAACCCTGATATTCTATGATACCATGATTTTCTAATGCTCAGTTCAGTCTAGTATTTAACTGAGCTCGATGCAGCATACAAATATGTTGGCGAAGGGACTATACCATGGACCCAATTCTTTGAGGTGCTGGGTGCCCTCAGCTCTTACAGAAGACAGGATATGGAGAGAGCTTAGTACCTGGCAGGGTCGGGTCTCATGACTTTGTACAATCCAGTGGGCTTGATTCGTCTCTTGCGCGGTTGTAACACCAGTGGCATCAGTGCAGCTGTAGTAAAAAGATCATAATAGGGTTAACTGGGATACCCAGTGTGTTATAGGATGGAGCCATGTGCCACCTCTCCC
This sequence comes from Mauremys reevesii, assembly GCF_016161935.1. Classification (NCBI taxonomy): domain Eukaryota; kingdom Metazoa; phylum Chordata; order Testudines; family Geoemydidae; genus Mauremys; species Mauremys reevesii. The sequence continues at coordinate 8,341,318 of NC_052632.1, forward strand.
TCACTTTCTGTTTTAATCAGTCAGGGTTTTGCCCTCATCCTGGTTATAATGCAGTTAACTGAAGCAGCAAGCTCCCCGTCTGGACAGTCCTGCGTGTAGACTTTTTTTTGAGCAGCCCATTACACAAGGAGCACTATACATTGATGTGAGTGGCGAATCGGGCCCAACATCTCAGCCACACTTACCACCGATAACGGTGCCCTGAACTGGTATGAAATAAGAACCAGAGCAACTGAAGTGGGCCTGATTCTGCTTCCCTAGGCCAAAGCAGGATGAATTCCGCGGAAGTCAGTGGAACTGCACTGCTATTAAACTGATGTGAGAGCGGACTCAGGCCCAACAGCTTTTCGTGACTACAGCCATCCAATTCCCAAACAGCAAGTCTGTTGTTGGTGGCTTTACAACGCTCACAATATAGCTGTTGGCAACAAAAGTATCCCAGTCATCTGCGGTTATGATATCACTCTTGCTGTTGGCCTTTACCTCACCAAGACTCCTAGACAATGGACAGTTGTTTCCCATTAAGAACGATCATATTGTTAGCACTGAGTGACAACAGTTTTCCCTAAAGTTAGCTGCAGTATGAGGAGTCCACTGGAAAGCAGTAACACTTGTGTTAGCATCTGCAAAGCAGCTTTGTTTGTCCCGGTTCACTTGGGGTCTGATTGCAAGATGACTCGTGTGTCATTCGTTCATGTTCTGCCATGTTCCTCATCTCATTTTTATAACCTGACTTGGCCAAAACGTGGCAAGGAGAGGATGGCTTTGGTGGAAAAAGAGACATCCCTTGCCCTGTGAAGCAGAGTTCAGCGATTCAGTGGAGAGCTGGAAAGCGTTCGGGAAAGGACAGTATATCTGTGAAGGCACGAGGCTCAGTTCCACCTATGGAGACCAGGGTGCTCTGTGGGGGGGTTAATTTCTTTAGCACTGAAAAAGTTAAAGGAACCCACATGACAGTCCATGTGGCTATATCCACTCTATCTACATTAATGTCTATAGAGTTTTTCAGCCCAAGCAATCTCCAAGTGCTTTATAAATTGACCTGACAGAATTCAATTTTTACTTATCATTTCAACCGATTATGTCGATGTTTCCTTTTAAGCATTTTTAAGCTTTTTATATTTTCACAGTTGTGGGGAATTATGCGGGGAGGTCAGACAATTATTTAATGACGATACATTGAGAGACAAAAAGATAAAGCGTTATGAGTCGTTAAAGCACAAACTGTCAGAAGATACAAAAGGAAATATCCTTAAATAATCAAATTGTATCCGTTTTTACTATTACTTTTACTATCCCGCTAGTCCATTGGTAATGAGTCTAAATGACTAGACTTTTACGCTTATAAGTTCTCAAGTTTCTTTCTTCGCTAATTTGTAAATTTCTATCGTTATCGGTGGAAATATTTTTCCGTCGTTTTGTGTGTGTTCAGTGACATCAACATTTACCGATAAATATCGAATCCTTCCACGCCAAGGTATAAACTGTGGGCTGTGTATGGCTTAAAAGCCATAGGTGTGCTAGGGAAGGCAGTGTACTGCACCCGAGACAGGTACGAGAGCTATTTCCCCTCTGCGATTTGGAGACAGGGCACTGACAGGTGCTCAGCCGCTCATCAAAGGTATTTAGGCACCTAACTGTTATAGATTACAATGAGAGTTAGGTGCTGAGGAGCTGGGCCAGGACGATTACCGTGCTTTTTAAAAGAACACAGCATGTCGTCCCCCCATCGCCAACCTCTCTCTGCTCGCAGGTGCAGATGGGGCAGGGCTATGGCCATGCCCCCTTCCAGGTGTTAATGCTTCTGATGGTGGTAGTATGTCCTCACCCCGTATGCTCATGGAGGATTCTGGTTGCCCTCAGCACAAACGTGGCAGAGGAAATGTGGAGGCTGGGTTCATGGTTGGGTTGCCCGTGCTTGGCTGCCAGAGCTACCGTAGCTGTGTAGCACCAAATCCTGAGGTTGTAGAGACCTTGACTCTCAGGCCCAGAAGTTAGGCAGTTGCCATATATTCAAGTTATTGGGCTCAAAAGCCTATACAGTAGAGAAGAAGAATTCTCTTCAATAAAGGAATTACTGGGTGAGACGCTATGGCCTGTGTTTATAGGGTTGCCGACCCTCCAGGACTGTCCTGGAGTCTCCAGGAATTAAAGATTAATCTTTAATTAAAGATACTGTCATGTGATGAAACCTCCAGGAATACATCCAACCAAAATTGGCAACCCTAGTTCTGTAGGAGGTCAGATTAGGTGATTATAGCTGTCCCTTATATCTACGAATCTGGGGCTGAATGGCACCTCAGGGAAGTGCCTTCCCTGTACCCAGGCCACTGCCAGGTTTACTAAAAAGATCACACCAGGACTTTTATTGGCCTATTATTGACAATATCCTGGGTTGCCAGGGTTCACATTTTCATTTTCCCCCTGGGGCTTATCATGGAATTGCACTGTGTGGCAGCTGTGACACTGGAGGCTTAAGCCAATGCTTGGCTTCTGTATCAGCTGAGAGGGAGTCAGGCTTAACCCTGGTGGAATGTTATTAAAATCGTGCTGTTAAAATGGCAGTAAAATATGTAGCGTTTGGCCTTTCCTAAATGCTGATGAATGGACGACGATAATACTCATGTGCTAATCGCTGTATTTCTCATGTTAAGAGTAATATCTGTACAGCTGTGTGACATGACTCTCACATGGCTGGGGGACACCCCAGGATAACAAGTGCCATTCATCATGGCTGAGTTTCACCCTTAGCGGGGAGAGAGGGTGGTCTGTTGACACCCATTACAAAGCAAGGTGTCGTCCTTACAGCAGGGAGAAACTGGTTTTCAGCACAATGGCGATGGGGAAGCTCCTACCCAAGGATGAGTCGCACAGGATGCCTTCACTGAAGAAATACTTCATGGACTCTCCCCGCATCACCTTTTGCATCTGTGGACCCTGGGGTCAGAACAGTGAGATGCAAGTGTTTTTGGATAAAAGCCGCTTAGTGGAAGGAAATAGGTTTTTTTAACCAGACTGGATCCTAAGGGGCAAGGACTTCATCTGCCAGCTAACGGTCCCTTAGCTGCCACAACTGAGATAAGCCTCAGATATTGAAACTATAAGACTTTGTTACTGTAAACAGAAATTTTATAAGATAATAGCATAAGTTTGTCTTTGTCTGCCTGAGTTTCAGTGTGCTTAGCACTGTGCAAATACCTCTTCATTGTCATTGACTTAATAAAGCCTACATACATTTATTACAGGAAGGGACTGACTTGGATAATGCAGGGAGCTCTAAGGAGGAACTAACCTGTGCTATGTGTCTGGTCCTTTGGGAACAGAGGAACTTGGATTTTCTGTGATATTAAGATGAAAGGGGCATGACAGGAAAGACTCATTGCCAGGTGAGTATTAGATGTGGGATGTTAGTTAATGAGAGAATTACAAGCACTGATGAGAAAAGCAGTTGTTGAGTTCCAGCCACTGGCAAAAGGGGAGACCCTAAGATGGATTTCAGATTTTCTGCCAGCCTTCTCCCTCAGCACCACCAGTGAAATAGCTACTAACCAGAGAGTCATTTTCTTATAGATTTTGTGTTCCCAGATTAACCAAGATGGCCCAGTGCCTTCCTTCCCTAAGCAAGAAAGTGTAATTCGCTTTTGGAACAAATACACTGAAAATCCTCACCTTTTAACAATCCTATGGGGCTGAAAACAGTTCCCAGCTCAGGCCAGCAACTTACATTCACTCCCAAGCTGTCATGGAATAAAAAGAAAGATCCTCTCATGGATCAGTAACTGGTTAAAAGATAGGAAACAAAGGGTAGAAATAAATGGTCAGTTTTCAGAACTGGAGAAGTAAATAGTGGTGTCCCCCAGAGGTCTGAACTGTTCCAGTGCTGTTCAGCGTATTCATAAATGATCTGGGAAAAGGGGTAAACAGTGAGGTGACAAAATTTGCAGATGATACAAAACTACTCAAGATGATACAGAGCAGACTGCAAAGAGTTACACAGGATCTCACAAACCTGGGTGACTGGGCAATGAAATGGCAGATGAAATGTTGATAAATGCAAAGTAACACACATTGAAAAACATAATCCGAACTATACAGGCAAGTCTTACCTTAGGCGGGAGTTCCGTTCCACGGTTATCGTGTATAGCCAAAATTATATCCCCAAGCCCTTTAAACCCTGCCTGCAGCTCCTGCAGTCGGGCGGGGGGGGGCATTTAAAGGGCTTTACCGGGCTCCCTGCCACCCTTTAAATGCTGGCCCCGGCCCCGCCGCCAGAGCTGCGGGCAGGATTTAAAGGGCTCTGCCAGGCTTCCCGCTGCGGTGGGGAGCCCTGAGGAGCCCTTTAAGTCCCGCCAGCAGCTTCGGCAGCCGGGCTGGGGCTGGCATTTAAAGGGCCCGGAGCTCCATGGTGGCTGGAGCCTCGGGTCCTTTAGTTCACCACAGGGGCTACCAGCCACCTCTGCAGCTGGGAGCCCCCTGGGTGATTTAAAGGCCCTGGGACTCCCAGCCACAGCTGGTGCCCCAGGACCTTTAAATTGTGAGGCCACTCCCCCCCCCGCTTGAGGCCACGCCCCCCACTCTGGCCATACGTGTATAGTTGAAATCGCGCATGTTAAATGCGCGTAAGTTGCGAGAGACCTGTACATACAAAATTATGGGGTCTCAATTGGCTGTTACCACTCAAGAAAGAGATCTTGGTGTCATTGTGGATAGTTCTCTGAAAACATCCACTCAATGTGCAATGTGTATTTTCCACTGCATGCATCTGATGAAGTGGGCTTTAGCCCACAAAAGCTTATGCTCAAATAAATTTGTTAGTCTCTAAGGTGCCACAAGTACGCCTGTTCTTTTTGATGATACAGACTAAGATGGCTACCCCTCTGAAACCTGCCAATGTGCAGTGGCAGTCAAGAAAGCGAACAGAATGTTGGGAATCATTAAAAAGGGGATAGATAATAAGACAGAAAACATCATATTGCTTCTATATAAATCCATGGTACGCCCACATCTTGAATACTCTGTGCAGATGTGGTCACACTCCATCTCAGAAAAGATATATTGGCATTGGAAAAGGGCAACAAAATGATATGGGGTATGGGACAGCTTTCATATGAGGAGAGATTAATAAGACTGGGACTTTTCATCGTGGAAAAGAGATGACTGGTGGGGGAGTGAGTCTTTTCTCCTTCTCATAACACAAGATCTAGGGGTCACCAAATGAAATTAATAGGCAGCAGGTTTAAAACAAACAAAAGGAAGTGTTTCTTCACACAACTCTCAGTCAACCTGTGGAGCTTCTTGCCAGAGGATGTTGTGAAGGCCAAGACTATAACAGGGTTAAAAAAAGAACTAGCTAAGTTCATGGAGGATAGGTCCATCAATGGCTATTAGCCAGGATGGGCAGGGATGGTGTCACTAGCCTCCCTTTGCCAGAAGCTGTGAATGGGCGACGGGGGATGGATCACTTGATGGTAACCTGTTCTGTTCGTTCCCTCTGGGGCACCTGGCATTGGCCACTGTCAGAAGACAGGATACTGAGCTAGGTGGACCAGTGGTCTGACCCAGTATGGCTGGTCTTATGTGGCCATGTCATCTAGGAGGCACTCCCCAAGAATATAGTGCTCCCAAGGTCTTGGGATTTTTAATAGAGCTCAAGAAAAGAATGTCAATGCCAATAAAAATTATTTTCACCCCAAAAGCATGAATCATAATTAACTGGGGAACAAACACTGCCATAAAACAAATAAGAATAGCACAAGAGAGCAGAAACCCATTAAATAATGTTATTAGTATATACTTACTGGTTTTCATACAGTTCTCTCTTTCAATGCTAATCCACTGGATAAAGTGACAATAATTTTTGCTTCAAAACTGGACCACAAGAAGAACTAAAACCTCCAACCGTGTGCTGTGTTTGTTATCCCCCACCTATCTGTAGGGCCATGGAGGGTGTTACCTGTTGGATCCCCCTTATGGGCTGCAACTTGATGTACTGGGGTTTCACTGAGCCCCTCGTGCTCCACCAGCCTGGATTCCCTCTCCCTGTTTTGCTGAAATAGGTTCTCCAACCCCTTGCAGTACACACAGAGAGGTAGGACCACACCCAGCCGCAGACACAGACTGAAGTCAGCTCTGTGTGAGAGGATTCACCCAACACTCACATGAACACCCCTTTGGGGAAAAAAACAAAATAATAGTCTTGCACTGTATAGAAAGAGCTGCACAGCACAAGCTCATAAAAATTTGCCCTTTCCCTCAATGTGAAGAGAGATATTTACTCTCTTCCCCCCCCCCGCTAGAAATTATAAGGGATTATAAGGGATAGCAAACAAAACAAAGCAAATTACTGAGCAAATAAAACAATGAAGGGCTAGTTGTGGGTGTTACCCAAAGTAGCACATTTGATATACAGATACATGGTCAATATTCCTAGCTTCAGATACAGAAATGATACATGCATACAAATTGGATAATCACATTCAGTAAATCATAACCTTTCCAATGATATCTTACATGTCTACGATAGCCTCCATCCATGGCTCTACTGAGAGGGTGAGTGATGGGGCAGTAGTGATTGTGACTAAATAATAATAAAACACATGCCAATATGAAATGAGAGCCTCCCACTCTTTTGTCTCTACGTTGATGCTGCAGGGATCTCCGTCCCTTCTCCTCTTCAACCAATCACGTTGGGTGCGGGGAGGGCTTAATTCATCCTAGCTGATATCTGTTATCATGCTTTTTAGCCAAGCGGAGGTGTTTGGAGCCCAGATCCTCAAAGCTATTTAACTCCCATTGCAGTCTCTAGGAATTAGGTTCCCTAAATAGTTTGAGGATCTGGGCCGGGGTGCTCACTGTTCAGCCCTTGTACATTTCCTCACTAGCTCAGTGGCAACCATTAGCCAGGGAAGAACCATCCTTCCCTGTCTGACCCCACTGGAGCGTCAAGGGTTGCATCATTATCCATGACGTGATTCCCAAGCATTTGACTCCCCAAAAGAGCTGGGGGCAGAACTAGCAGGTCATGTGCTGTCAAAACCAGCTTTCTGAGGTTACTTCTGTCTATCAACCGTAGGTTTTTCTATAGCAGCCGTCACTGAGCTGAGTTACTTCTCAGCGAGAGCGTCCCTCTTGGAAAAGAATGCAGCCTCTGTGCCTGTGGAATCCAGGCTGCTAGCAGAGCTGTTATGTGCATCATTGGCTGAGCCAGTGCACAGCTGAAAGGAATTAACTGTTTCCAGGAGGCCGGTGATGCAACCTAGACTCATTTCGGGGGCAAAGCGGGTACACAGATTCCTCATGCTTTTGAAGAAACTCAAAGGCCTCACCAGGGCGTCTTGGCACTGAGCTGTGTGTGTAAATGCGGGACCTGCCTGCACATTTCAACCGACTCCGAGAGACTATTTCTAGTCTATCCCAACCTCAAAAGGGGGGTGCCTTGCATGTGGAGCTTGTTAAGGATTTGTACTGAACTTGTTTTTTAAACATAAGCCATGGGTTCAGGGTGCGCCAAAGGAAACATACCAGTGCAGAATACACCTCATCAGCTCCCCCAACCGCAGGCACTAGTCTGGCTGCACTTGGAGCCAGTTAAGAGCAGCGTGTGGGGGAGAGAGAGAGGGAGTTGGTGCTGCTGGAACAAGAACTTGGCATGGGAGAGCTGCAGCTGCTCAGCCTACACCTCCTGTGGCCATACCTGTTAATTCAAGTTTAGGAGCTGCTGGAGGAGGCACAGGAAGGAAGCACATTCAACACCCCTGAGTCCAGCAGCCAATGCTAATACTGAAATAACACAGAGGAAAGGCCAGGGTGGTTGGGAATTGCACTGCTTGGTACCAAAAGGCAAGCTGTAAGTCAGGAGGACAAATCAGTGTCGGAGCCAGATGGCGAATGGAGGGCAGGTATGCAGTTGTAAAGGGATTAGTGTTAGACTGCACACATTCAGCACTGTGGTGTACATAGCTATGTAACTTTTATGACTGTATCTGTGTTCTGCCCCTTTAAATGTCTCTTTATAGGACTCTGCTGTCAGCTGAGACTCTCAGCCATTTTGTGTTCATTTCAGTGCAGACTGTTACAAACAACATAAACACAGGCCTCATACCCCCCTGGGGCCTCTATTTTTGTTCTTTCTTTTTCCGTTGCTCTCTTAATCTCACGTAAATAACTGGAAAGATGTTAGATTGCACATCCACAAAGAGCAAAATCACAATTTCTTTTAAGATGGAAGCAAATTCCAGAATCAATGACACAGAATGCTCAAAACATACACACTTAGGAGCTGTCAACTTGAGCAGTCTAGCTGATCTCACCTGCTGGGATAGGGTACTCCAGACAACATAAGAAAGGCCATAGTGCAGGGGTCGGCAACCTTTGGCACGTGGCTCACCAGGGTAAGCCCCTGGTGGGCCGGGCCACTTTTGTTTACTTGCCGCGTCCACCGGTTCGGCCAATCACGGCTCCCACTGGCCGTGGTTCGCCGCTCCAGGCCCATGGGGGCGGCAGGAAGCGGCACAGGCCAAGGGATGGGCTGGCTGCCACTTCCCGCCGCCCCCATTGGCCTGGATCAAACTCCTTTTAATTAATCCAGCACATTCCTCGGCCCGCACCACTTCCCACCGCCCCCATTGGCCTGGGACGGTGAACCGCAGCCAGTGTGAGCAGCAATCGGCCGAACCTGCAGATGTGGCAGGTAAACAAACCGGCCCGCCAGGGTGCGTGCTTACCCTGGCGAGCCGTGTGCCAAAGGTTGCCGACCCCTGCCATAGTGGGTCAGACCAATGGTCTATCTAGCCCATATCCTGTCTTGTGACAGTGTCAAACCTTCAGCGGGAATGCACAGAACAGAGCAATTTCCCATGGTCCATCACCTGTCATCCAGTGGCAGTTGAAGGTTTAGGGACACTTGGAACATGGGACACTTGGAACTTGAAACCAACTGCAAGCGAGTGTAATCTACTGTCCTCACTGTTACCTAATGTGCATCTGCCCTATGCTCAGGCTTGAGCTTCCAAAGGTCCTTGAATGTAGACCCAGGTAAAGTGCTGGAGATGCCAAATCCTGGCAGAGGAGGGGGACCTCTGAGCCCATCCCTGAGCCTTTGTCAAAGCCTCCAACTGACCTCAAACCATGGATTTGCCTCAGAAGAACATTATGGGCTGGCAATTAGAGTTGGGGGGAGGGGAGAGAGTTATGAATGAAAGCTAGGGTTGCCAATGTGGTAATATTTAAAAACAGGACACTCCAGCAGGAGGGCCGGAGCCTGCCCCACCTCTTCCCTGTGAGGCCTCACCCCTTCCCCCCAAAGTCCCACCCCATCCACTCCTCTTTTCTCCTCCTCCCTGTCACTTGCCACCTTTCCCCACCCATCTCCCAGGTAGGGGGCAGCCTCGGCTGCGTAGGGGCTGGCGTGGATGATGACCCGGTGCCTCCCCCGTAGTAACTGGACAGTGGGTGTCCGGTCAGTAGATCTGACCAGACACTGTCGGGGCCCCGTTTCGACTGGATTTTCCAGTTCAAAACTGGGCGCCCGGCCACCCCATCGAGCGCTCTGGGTTCCAGTCCTGCTCTGGGAAGAAGAGGGCTCTATGGCTCCTGCAGGACTCGGATCCTAGGCCTCAGCACGCCTGGGCTCTAGTCACGGCCCTGGGAAGGCGCCTGGGCGATGGGTGAGTGCGGGGGCCTGGACGGTGGGACCGTGGGCGCTGTTTCGGACGCTGTGCCTCTCACCCCCGGCTGGGCGTGGCACGTACTGCTGGCAGGGCGGCTCCCTGTGCTTCGCTTCGAGGGCTGGTTGCTCCAGTCGCCAAGTCCGGCCGGTGGTGGGGGAGCCTAACCCCCTCCCCCATTCTCCCAGGATGGGGGCTGGCCCCACCCAGGCTACTAGCCTGGCCTGTTCCCGGCGGGGTGCCAGCTGCCAGCAAGGGGGGGGGCAGTGCCAGACCAAGCCCCGGACACGGGGACCCTGGGAAGCCCGTTGTCCCTCCCTGGGCCTCCGGGGGGCGGGGGCGGGGAGGAGGGACACTGGCCCTTTAACGCTGCCCCGCCCGCCCCAGACACGGGCCAGCGCTGACCGCTCAACCTAACTCGCCCTCCCCAGCGGCCCCGCCCATCCTCGCTGCCGATTGGTCGCTGTGTGCCCTTGATCCCAGCCTTGCGCGGTCCCAGCCAATCAGTGCGGGTGGAGGGGCAGACAGTGGGTTTGTATGTGGCGGCTGAGGGCCGGAGAGCGAAGGAGCCGAGGGTTAGTGAGGTCTGTGCTGGGGGAGCCCGGCCCCCTCTCGGGAACGGGGCTAAGAGGCGAGGCGGGGGTTCCCCCCCGGGGGGCTGGGCTGGCGGGGGTTCCCCCCCTCCCTGGAGCTGGGCTGGCGGGGTCCTCCCGGGGGGGGGGGCTGGGCTGGCGGGGGTTCTCCCTTCCCCCCGGGGGGGGGCTGGGCTGGCGGGGTTCCCCCGGGCGCGGGGGGAGAGGGGGCTGGGCTGGAGGCAGAGCCAGCGCATAAATAGACTTATCAATGGCTTAAGGCCTCAGCAGCTTGGGGGGGGGGGACCCCCTCAGATATTCCTGCTTAGGGTCCCCAATGGGAGCTCGCCCCTCCCTGGGGTTGGGGGGGGGTGTTCCTGGGCTGGAAGCGGGGGCTGGGCTCCGCTCTGCATGAGATGGGGCAGGGGGGCAGTTGGCTGGTCTGAAAGGTTTTTCCCTGGGGTTCAGGAGGGGGAGGAAGGGACCTTGGCTGGTCCCTCCTGGGGAGCTGGAGAAGGGGACTGGGGAAGTGAGGGGGGGGGAGGGAAAGCGGTGGGCCCCTTTGGGCAGTGACTTATTTCTAAAGGGGAATGTGTGGGGGGTGGAGGAACCATGCCCTGTTCCCCATTGCTCTTCCCCTCCTCCCCCACCCCGCTCAGTGTTCATTCCCTTCCCCACCCCGGGAAGGTGCGTCTCCCGCCTGTGGTGCCAGGCGCTGGGTGCCTGCCTGCTGACAAGGCACGCCTCGAAATCACTGCCTCAGCAGCGGGCCCATGCTCCTACTTGTGGGACATCCCAGGGTGCTGATGAAGTCACCCCATTAACCAATCCCTTTGAGCCCTCTCCTGAACCATCCCCAGCTCCAGCTTTCAGTTTGGTAGCTGCTTCTGCTGGTTCTTGGGAGGTGATGTCCCTCTCAGGCACTTCCCTCTTAAGTGGCTAGCAGCAGTCAGCCCGAGAGACTGGGCTAAAGTCCACTGCAGTCACACCCTGTGCTCTCACTCTGCCCTCAGTCGCTCCCACACAGCCCTGCTGAAACCAATGGGGGAGTCACCGCCTGCTTTGTCTGTATTAAATGCCAGGAGGGGAAATCAGGGCTTTGATGCCCTGGAAATAAACAAACTGAGCAGGATTGGGGCCCCGACTGGTACGACAAGGGCTCAAATGCCAGTGCTTCATGCAGGCAGAGGCTGAGACATAACAGCCATCTCGGGCAGCTGTGGATCGCACTAAACATAAACACCGAGTGGGCAAGGACAAATTCCTGTGCTGTGGGGAGAAATGATAAACAAAACTCATTGTGGCTGAAAGAACAACTAACAAAAAAGTAAACTTAAATCCTACCTCCAGCATAGCACACTTGCACTCTTACTGTTTGCTTTGCTTATTGCTTCTTGGCCAAAGGTCAGTATCTTAAAGAAGCTCTTTATATATGAGCTTTGGGGTGATGTGGTCCTACTAGATTGTAAAAATTTTTGAAGCAGGTTCGTGTGCGTGTACAGCACCTAGCACTGTGTGGCCCTGATCCAGACTGGACCCTCTGAGAGCCCCATTATATGCAGAACCTTAGCCTGAAGTGATCTCAGCATGGGAAAACCCATCCCTGCGCAGACCCATTAAAGTCAGTGAGTTCCGCATGAGTTTGTAACAGGATTAAGGCTTTAAAAATGTGTTGGGTTTTTTCCTTGCCATGATTCTGATAGCAACAAATTGCTACTCTAAGCCCCAGTTGTACTATCATTGGTTTCACAGGACTTTGTCTAGTTGCTTTAGTCCCAGTTGTAATAAGAACAAAACTGAGCAAGCTCTTGTCTTATTTAATTTGTAAGATGAAATCATCTTGATTGTTTCAGGCTGATGTTGAATATTGATTATATTAAAAGAAAAATTGTTCCAATCCCATAAAAAGGGTTGGAAGGGCAGAAGACCATCACTCAGAATTCTGTGACTAAGAGCAGACAATCAAGGACTTACAAAATGATCATGCAAAAAGGTGCATTGGGCTGGATTCTAACATCAGGGCAGTAGCAAATGAGCTGTAGGTTCTGGGATACTGAAGTTTTATCATAACCAAAGACACCCAGCTCCTGGGATGGATCCACAAGGTCAGCGTGATCTTTCTTTCATCTCTGACTATTTGCAATAGTGCTAAACTAGAATTTCTGGAATGAACCCTTGTTAAAATGAGCACTGTAGCATCGTGCAAAGTTTTTCTGCCAGTGAAGAAATATTCTAGGCTTCATAGGTTGCGACAGTGACAGCCTCCCTTGCTGAAGTGGATACAAATGCCACTGTCAGTGCAATTGTTGAAAGGTGATGCATGTTGCAGAGCGGTCTGGTGACTAGATCAATGTATCAGACGTGTACTGGCTTAACTGTGTGCATATTACCAGGGTGCTGTGCTTTTGGTCTGTTGTCACTGTTCTGCATGGTGGTGAATAAACCTGTTGTTTTATGACCAGTACAACTAAAATGTCTGTTTTCTCTTACAGGCTCTAGTATAAAACATGAGGCTCTATGAGGGACGAATCAGATCTTTTCAGGCTCCTGTCACTGTTCATAATTATCCCAGCAGCCACGTTTATGTGTTTACAAATGGCCGATCAGATCCGGATGAGTCATCAGAGGAGGAATCTGAATTCATGGAATTACGTCCAAGGGGCAAGGAGCAGCAGAGAAGCAGTTCTTCCCAAGAGAGAGCTGGGGATGTGGTGCTACTGGAACGAGAGCTCACCGAGGGCGATAACCTTAACAAGCTAGCGCTGCAGTATGGGTGTAAAGTAAGAGCCGCAGCAAGATGATGCAGCTCCTTTAATTTCTTCCCTTAGTCTTGTCTTCATGTGTGTTTGTTTTGTAAGCACTTGTGTTTAGGGATCTGTTATGTGTAGTTCAGTTTCTGTGCATACAGAGAGAGGCTTCAGTTGTCTGACACAGAAAGACGCCTGCTTCTGTGTGTGTCCTGTATTTATTGATACCCAGGTGTAAACCAAGGTGATGCAGGGTGCAGATGTCTTGGAATTAATAACACAAGTAAAGTGTATTCACTCCCACACCCAGCATGACCTGGATTTCTGTATAATTTGGATGACTAAGTGTGTTACAGCTCTCAGGTAACGCACAATTATTAATAATTTGTTGAGGGAGGACAACATCTGTACTGAAAAAGGGAGACGAGCGCTGATCGTAAGGAGCTTACACTCTGTTAAGCAAAAATCCCTGATTACAGAGGGATCTCATAAAACTGAATGGGCAACAAAATGGCAGATTAAATTCAATATAGATAAGTGCAAAGTAATGCACACTGGAAAAAATATTGCAACTATACATAGACACTGAAAAGTCCAAATTAGCTGTTACACTAAGAAAGAGACCTGTGAGTCACTGGGGATGTAGGCACCGATTCCGTGGGTGCTTCGGGGCTGGAGCACCCACTAGGAAAAATTCATGAGTGTTCAGCATGCACTGGCAGCTCCCCGCCCAGCTCACCTCTGCCTCCGCCTCCCTTGATCGTGCTGTGTGCCCGCTTTTTCCCACTAGCTCCCAGCGCTTGCGCCGCGAAACAGCTGTTTCACACAGCTGGGAGGGAGGGGGAACATGGTGCGCTTGGTGAAGACATGGGGCGGGGATTTGGAGAAGGGGTCCAATAGAGGCAGGGAGGGGGCGGAGTTGGGGGTAGGGACTTTGGGGAAGAGGTTGGAATGGGGGCAGGGCAGGGGGTGCGAGCTCCCACAGGCCCTGGGGAAAGTTGGTGCCTATGACTGTGGATAGTTCTTTAAAAACTTCTGCTCAATGTGCAGCAGTGGTCAGAAAGGCTAACTGAATGTTAGGGAGTATTAGGAAAGGGAGGAAAATCAGACCGAAAATATCCTAATGACATTGTATAAATCCCTGCTGCACCCACACCTCGAATACTGGTCCTCAGAAGCCCCATCTCAGACAGGAGCTAGTGGAACTGGAGAAGTTTCAGAGGCTAACAAAGATGAGCAGGAGTATGGGACGGCGTCTGTCCAAGGAGAGCCTAGAGCAGGGCTGGGCAGACGTTGTGGCCCGAGGGCCAGGTGAGGGTTGTGAAACGATATGGAAGGGCGGGAAGGGAAGGCTGTGCCTCCCCAATCAGCCTGGCCCCCACCTGCTAGCCGACCCCTCCCACTTCCGCCCCCCTCAGAGCCCCCAACCCCCCCTGCTCCTTGCTCCCTCCCGGGACCCTGCCCCCTATCCAACCTCCCCCCCCCCACCCCCTCCCCGTCCACTGACTGCCCCGACCCTATCCACACCCCTGGCCCCGGACAGGTCCCCGGACTCCCACACCTATCCAACCCCCATCCCCTGACCGCCCCGGACCTCCATCCCATCCAACCACCCTCCGCCCCAACCACCCCTGAGACCCCACCCCCTATCCAACCCTCCCCTCCCCCACGCTCCCTGCCCTCTTACCATGCTGCTCAGAGCAGCAGGACTGGCTTATTGGAAAGCCTGGGAGGTGGGTGGGTGCAAGCCACGCAGCCCGGCAGGAGCGGTGGGCCAGAGTGGTCCCTGCGCAGCAGTGTGGCTGTGGGGAAGGGGTGACAGCAGGGGAGGGGCCAGGCAGGATGGTCCCATGGGCCATAGTTTGTCCACCTCTGGTCTAAAGAGATTAGGGCTGTTTGCCTTAGAAAAGAGACTACTCAGGGGGATCTGGTAGTCTATACAATCATGAATGGTGTGGAGAAAGTGAATAGAGAAGTGTGCGTCCTGCATTCTCATCTCCTCCTCTCCTGTAGCCAGCTGCCACCTTACCTGTGCTGATTGCTGGCTTGTGTCTCCAGTGCTGGCTGTCAGCCACCTGGCGAAGACAAAGTCTTCAAGTGGCCATTGAGCATCCACTGCATTGACAACAGGACTCCTGCTGCAGCGGTTGTGAAGCTGCTGGAGGGCTCCCTGTACTGTAATTACATATTGTTGTTTAAAAATTGATCTGTACCTTGATCAGGCAATGAGGATGCAGCTGATGGTGCATATTGGCTCATTCAGGAAGGAAAATGTGTGTGTGGGTTTTTTTTTTCTTTGAGAGATATTTACTGAGTTCTTAGACTGATTTTCATTGCCAAATGCATATACAGGTGTTAGTGCAGTAATGTGCTTAAATGCTAGGAAAATACTGTCCCGAGTGCTATTTCTGCTGCTAGGTTTAGTGCAGTTGGTTAATTTGTTACATTGCCCTTCTGTCCTGTCCTGCCCGTCCTCTGTTCTCCCCCCCCCTTGGTATCTTGCGGCACCTTTGTAAACCTCCCCCAACTCAGGTTGGATGGTGTTCCTGGGAACTTGACAGGAATGCACTTTTCTCAGGCAGAGCAGTCACCTTTTCCTGCTGCTTGAGGACCAGAACCAGGGCCCAAGTCTGAGGCTTGTGCATGGAAAAGCTGAGCATCACATGAGGCTGCACTTGGGGTTTACTTTGTTGCCTTTTCATCTCTCACATGACTTCCCGAGGGGTCCAAGGTTCTGCAGTGTGTGTCCTGCCTCCTACAATGACACCCAGTAACTCAACCCCAATGTTTGTTTCCCAGGCTGTAACCAGGCCTGAATTCTGTTCAGGGCCGATTTCGGATCCTTCTTACTACTTTGGTAGTTATGATGGGTATGTGAATGCTGGGTTTGATCATTATCATTTATATTATAATGGAGCTCCCATTTGGTTCAGGTCCCTCTTGTGCTAGGAGCTGTGTAGACACAGTGAGACACAATCCCTGCCATGAGATGTGAATGAAAGACAAAGACATAGTGGAGAATAAAAAGCAGTGGGAGATTCTGGGTAAACAAGAAATCATGTAGTTACTGGAGAGATTATCTTCCAGTTTATTTTGCCAGCTGTGTGCTGTTATCTGTAGTGATTTGATTCTCTCCATCCACCACTATGTCATGCCAGCCATGTAGTGCTACCAATCTTTGCTCTTTACTCTCTTTAGGCAATTACAGGGTTTGTGGGGGCAGGTACATAAGGGATTAGTGAATCTCAGGTGCCTAACTCCACGAATCAGCCCCTACTAATTCTTTTTGTGAATCTAGCCCTGGGAACCAAAATCCCCTTGGCAGTCAACATGCAGACATCATTTTTGAAGATGAGATATAGGCTCCTCCATCAGTTAGACACACAGCACTGAGAACAGCAATACTTTTAAACATCTGGGCCTGTGTCCCAAGGATTTCCCCAGCTGACAGGAACAGCAGAAAACCTAGGGATGGGAATGACAAAGCTGAAGACAAATACAACTGATGGTTCCTGGAGACACTACTGAACGTGTCTTGAAGGTTACACCTTTCAATATGTGAAGGACTGTAACATATAAGATTCACTGGGAGTCTTAACCTTGCTAGGAAATCTCTGACTGCAGCGTCAGAGAGCTGCAAGAACAGTTAGGACAGTGAGCCAGACTCCCCATAGCAGCAGGTTTCCGTCAGTGTTTGTTTTCACTGTTGACATTTTGTATTTTCCTGGTTTGTTCGTGAATCAATATTGGTAAAGGATTGTGATGCCTTAGGTTTACGTGTTTCTCCTTTCTGAATTCCGTAGGTTGCAGATATCAAACGTGTCAACAACTTCATTTGTGAGCAGGACTTGTATGCTCTGAAGTCTATCAAGATTCCAGTCAAGGCCCATGGGGTGTTAACGGAGACCAGCAAAGAGTTAAAACCTCCTCAGAATGCGCCTTCCCGGGCTGGAATGACACTGATTGAACTACCAGAGCCTGATGATGGAGCCACCAGCAGCAGCAGCTATAGTGAAAGCAGAGACCTGACTGACTACTTCAAGGGGATTGACCAGACCATTGAGGATGTAGTGCAATCCAAAGTCCATTTAAATGCAGATTACTGCATAGGCGCACCAAACTGCCCCCGCTCCGGTTTAGTGGGGCAGAAGGAGCCCAGTAATGGTGCAGACTGTGGAATCCAGTGGTGGAATGCAGTTTTTATCATGCTTTTGATAGGAATAGTCTTGCCAGTATTTTATATTGTCTATTTTAAAACACAACAGACTGGGGCTGCAGCCCATACCTCAAACACAACCTTTGCCTCTAATAGCTCAGCTCATGAATTGGGGGGGGAATTGTCACAGCACCTACTGGTCGTAGAAACCCCCAAAGCGAAGATACAGCCCAGTACTGCCTCACCGTCCAACACTGATACCCATAAACCAGTAACTCTGACCTTACTGGATTCAGGTGGCTAATTTTTTTTTAAAGTGAGCTAATGATCTTGACTGAACACAGGGTGACGTGTTTTCTCTGAATGAATAAAGATGTTTTGTAGCTTACCACGTGCAACAGACATTTGCGTTTATCAACCCTTCCAAGGGAAAGTAGCTTGCCCTAATTTACTTTTATTTGTTTCAGGTACCTCTCAAGAGTGGCCTTGTCTAAAAATCTGAACTAGGCAGACACGTCAGAGTGTGTGCTCTTAAATACTGCATGGGTTATTGATTGGAATAATGCAGTCTAATAGCACATGAGAAGACACATTTTGTATGGATGGAGCATTTTTTCCCCCACAACAACTTAAAACAACATTTTTCATTCTCTGGCAGAACCGAGTGGGCCCCGCCTGTTTAACCCTACGTATGCCTTTCTAGCTTGATAGACTAGCTCTGGTACGTGGCACTGTTAAAACTAAGCAGGACACTGGATACTCTTATCAATGACAGTATTAAGCTAACTTGTGCTAGATTGATGGAGGGTCTTAGCCTGCTGTGAGCGCCATGGAGGCAAGGATCTGCCTGTGCAGGGAGGCCCTGTGACTTCATTTGGGCTCCATGCAGGTACCCAGAGCTCTCTGCAGGAACCGGCCCTCAGGTCGGTTATTCCTCAGTAAAAGCCTTTGCTCAATAGTGATAGCAAAAGTTCTCTTCAGCCGCAGAGTCCAGCCTGCCAGCAACCTGCAGTGGCCGACTCAGCCTTAAAGGCATCTTGAGATAGCGTCACTAGTCGGTAATCCCTTTGTCTTTGCACGGTGAGCTATCTCCAGCACTGCATTTCAGCCTTGCAAGTGTTGTTGCTCTTAGGAGTTTAAGCTAGATGGGTCAGTGAGGAGTTTTTCCATTTTGTACAGTAATCAAAAGTCAGGGGAAACAACCCCCAGCTATTTTAGGAGTTCAGGAGGAGCATAACTTGTACAAACCTGGTGTAGGCTAATTTTAGGCATTTTTAGGGCCTGTGTAGATAGTCAGTCATGTTTCTGATCACCCATCTCCATGCAGAGATAAGGTCTCTTGCGTGAGGCCAGAGCCTAAACCGTTCTTGATGCATTCTGGTCTGTTGAACGGAGGCCCACAGGTATCGGGTATATTTTTCAAAGATTTGTTTACAATGAATGCTAAATGTAAATGTTTACAGTATATGCGATAAATATGGAGGAAGACTAAGCTTTGGGTTGTTTGAATCTGCAGTAAAAACCTCTTACGTGGTGTAGCCATTTTAAAAATAAATTCAGAACCGTTTCTCATGGCTAACCCCTGCTATCGACATTTTGAAGTTGTAGAATTCAAAATACTTTAGGAAACATTGTGCATAACATAAGCAAAATCTCCATAATATATTGCCTAAATCTAAGCTAACTTTCAGCATAGAGCAAAGTTTAAGGAAGTTGGACTTTCCCCAGGCCTAGACACTGACATCCCAGGAAGTGCAATTATAATGCATTTGTTTACCAGCCGGATTGTCTTAAAGGCTACTAGCTGAAATTATGGTATGAAAAGCACAAGGGTGCTGAATGCAGAAGGTAGCTGGGTCCCCCCACCACCATCACCTCACTGGAGGATGGTTATAGAATTAGTACTGTTTAACAGGGTACAAATCACAGATTCATAAGCTTTCGTGGGCTACAGCCCACTTCATCGGATGCATAGAGTCCAGTCTGTGCATCCAATGAAGTAGGCTATAGCCTACGAAAGCGTATGCTCAAATGTTAGTCTCTAAGGTGCCACAAGTACTCCTGTCTTTTTGCGGATACAGACTAACACGGCTGCTACTCAAACAGATTAATAGAACGGTCATTAGAAAATACATAAAGGTTTTTTTTCTCTCTCTTTCAAACACTCAGATACAAGAGTCAATAGTTTTAGATGTATTTAATAACACAAAATTAAGTAGGTAAAGGAGGAAATGATAGACTGAAACAACTTTTGAAATGATTTGTTGAATTAAGGAATTGCCTGCTATTGTCTTGTCACTAGAGGGCACTGTTGTCACATAAATACACAAGTCAATGAGGCAACGTGAAGGAAATTCAGATCTGAAATTTATGAGCACAGTGATTAGTACTAGCCATGTCTGTCCCAAATTAATCTAAGTGCTGATGACTATCTTATCTAAGGTTCTGAGATGGGTGTTGAAGTTAAGAGCTAGAAGTTCTGTCTTTAAGATCAATTATGTCAGTAATAAAGTCTTGCTGGCCTGAGGCAAACGCATGGACAGCATTTGTGTTTATGACTCAAATGAAAAATGTATCTGAAAAACTAGTTTCTTGCTGCAAAGGGATCTGGGTACAATGAATAAAGTAAACAGACTCTTCCTGAGTTACAGTGTTAAGTCACGGTACTGATAAACAAATATTCTTCCTGCAGCAAGTAGGAAGCTCTTGTCATGCTTCAAGGGGGCTTGAGGGAACATAATTTTTTTAAAGAAATAACCTAAAGCATCTGCTTTCTTAAAGCCACCTGTAGCCATTTAAAAAATATATTTTTCTTCTGTGAAGGAAAACTGGTCCCTTCTGTAGGTTAATATTACATTTTTAAATGAAGAAAAATTCAATAAAAGCACAATAGGAACGATTCTGGACTGCGGTCTGTTTCTTTAGCCGTATCTTTTGAACTACACTATGTTGTTTAATGTTGCAGTTTTCCTTAAAGCAAGTTTTAGGACAGAACCGTGGCCAGACACTGGTCAGATTAAGAATTTGTTTCAATTATAAACATTTACTTTACAAGGAAACATAATCACAAAGAAGGCAGAGTACTGTGGCCATTAGTTGTGGGACCAAAATATCCAAGCGTATCCAGTTCGAAATTGCAGAATGCTGGCTACAAATATTAAGTGTTTTTAATATGTACGTTCCTATTCACTACTGACATGGAAAACACAATATAAAATTTAAATCTTTCACTCCAAGAGGCAGACTGGAATGTTGAAAGTTCTGCTCTGAAATGTGACTGTAAAGATCACCCTTGTTTACTGTGTTTCCTTATCAAACACGTTAAGTTTTCAAGATAACCCATCAAATTGCCACCCATGATTAAAATCAGCCTGGGACTGGAGACTCAAAGGAGCTGGATTTCTCCTTTGTCAGATAGCCTGCAAATGTTTTATTTTAAGTGTTGCTAATTGTCCCCTCATTGATAAGCTGTGCCATCGGGCCCGTGCTTTCAGGGAGTTACACAGGTGAAAACCAGCGAACGAGTCTGCTGGCACACAAAGAGGAACAGAATCCAGAGCAGACGCTCTCAGCCATGTTGGCTCAGCAGGGTTAACCGGAATAAAAAGTAGTAAACCAGTGGTTCTCAACCTGTGGCCCACAGACCACTTGCAGCCCAATCAGCACATAGCTGCGGCCCATGTGACAGCCTCAGGGCCAAACAGGTAGTATTGGATGCAGCCCACAATGGTAAATAGGTTGAGAATCACTGACGTCAGCACAGCTGAGGTTCAATGTGCACGGGGAGCTGAGCTGCTGATTAAGGTGGTGCCAGTTTCACAGAACTGCTCTTTTGGGATATTAATCCCAGGTCACAGTTGTCAGTGTGCCACGCCTCCTGCCCTGCCCCCCGTGACCAGCTGACCATGTCTATGTTATAGTAAAAGCAAAGTCTTTATCACCAAAAACCTCAGCGCTACGAGATAAAGAAACCAGCTCTCCACCACCCCTACAAAAATATATTTAGAACCACCTAACCAAACTTGCTTTGCCTAGGTCAGCTTTAGCTGCCTACTACGGCCTTCCTTAGCTGTGACGATTACGTGTTAGCTGAATAATTCTTAACACAGATTTTTGGCAAAGCATCACCTGAACACCTTGTTCATGCCCCTTTAGTGGGAGCCCCTTGCTAGGCACCACACAGCTGGGGAAGTATCAGAGGGGTAGCCGTGTTAGTCTGGATCTGTAAAAGCAACAAAGAATCCTGTGGCACCTTATAGACTAACAGACGTTCTGCAGCATGAGCTTTCGTGGGTGAATACCCACTTCTTCAGATGCAAGTAAAAAAGGGGAAAAGACTTACCTGTGCTTCCTCCACTGCAGAGCAAGAGTCCCAGCTGCACATCTTAGAGCAGTGGGTCTCAAATTTTTGTACTGGCGACGCCTTTCACACAGCAAGTGTCTGAGTGCAACACCCCCCCCCCAAATGAATTAAAAACACGTTTTTAACACCATTGTAAATGCTGGCGGCAAAGCAGCGTTTGAGGTGGCGGCTGAGAGCTCACGACTCTCCCCCCCCCCCCTTTGTGATAACCGTATGTCTTAGCGCGTGCATGTAAGGGCACCACCTTGACTTGGCTACTGCCCCACTAGGCTGCTCATTTAACCCCATCCAACGCTGTAGACATGCCGCACCACACTTGAAAGCTCTCGAGTGTGCAATTTGCAAAGGCTCAGCTCACTGGCAAAGCAAAAGTCCCTGAGAACATACAAAGGCACTTCGCCTCGGCGAGGCTGGTTCTGTGCTGCCAGCTTCAGCTTTTGATGCCCCCCCCCCCCCCGCTGTGGCTTCAGGTGCCTTCACTTTCAGGTACTCAAAAGTAGGTAGGAAAGGGTTTTGCTCACACTTCCTAGCGCAATGGTAAGCTTTAGGCAGCGGCCCATTTCAGCATCAAAGCTGCAAGCTTTGGAACGTTAGTAGCAGCTGACGCTAGAGTAACATGGAAACGGTTAAGCAATCACAACTGTAGCAATTGCTGTTCCTGTGATCACGTTTTTCTGTTGAATGTCACTCTGTTCAGGCATTTTTAAAGCTAACAGTATCATAGGCTTAGGCACTGCATCCCTTTGTGCCTGAAGTCACAGAAATGGTGGTTTGCTTCATGGGGAAAACGACACATCTGGCTACTGAGCAGCATTTTGCTGAGCTGAAGTTTGACATTAGCTGAAAACTAATGTACAGTATTAAGCTTCCATCCTCATAATTTACTGGTATTTCCACATTTTGCAACATACTCATTTTATTGCTCTTGGGCAGGGGTGGCCAACCTGTGGTCCTGCAGCCACATGCGGCTCCTTGTATAGGCACCAACTCTGGGGTTGGAGCTATAGGCACCAACTTTCCAATGTGTTGGGGGTGCTCACTGCTCAATCCCTGGCTCTACCCCCACTCCACCCGAGCCTGAACTGTCTAGACTGCTGAAAATTATCCCACAACTCACAGCCAAAGGCGGCACATTGCTCACCAACCCCTCTGCGCCCCCCCCCCCAAAAGAAATGACCTCATGACGTAGTCTCTTGCTATCCAGGAGTCAACAGACCCCCTAGATGTGTTAAGCTGCAGCAGAAAGAGATGAGTAGGGAAAGCTCTTACAAGACTATAGCCAAACATGAAAATGTTGCCTCCATTTTATGAGCCTCCCAAGCCCATTTTAGGTTTCCAAATTGTAGCAAGCTTTGCTAATCCAGCGCTTAATACAATTGTGCTCCGTTCAACATGTTACAATCTGCCTTAACTCTTGGATACTAGCATAGTTAATACAGTCGACCGCCAGAAGCTGCAGTATTGATTGCGATTTCATTCTATTACTAGATGCCACTTTTGTACTCAACACCTACCTTTTCATAGGGTGACCACAGTTGTTTGACCAGGCCTATTGCACCCTAGCATCTGACTGGACAGGGCTCCTAGCACCCAGCAGCGACAAAACCAGCTTTAAAAAAAACCATCAGACAGCCTAGAGCAAGGTACCTGTGGGAGCTAACTGAGAAATAACAGTGAATTCATTTTCAGCAGCTGTAGCTGCACTTTGAATATTTTTAGCCATAAGATTCAACCAGCTTCAAAACCTGCCAAGAAGAGCCCTCCGCCAGAGCCAGGAATTGAAACTAGCACCCAGACTCCAGCTTATAATGGAATGTGAGAGCCAGAAAAGCTGTTGCTTGGGCAAGATAAATCAGGAAAAGGAGAAACCGAAGCAGTTTTCAGTGGTGAAATGCAGAATTTGGCCCAGTGGGACAGATGACAAGTTTTTGTTTTTGTTTAAGAGGAGAGGGGGGTTTGGGCACAGGTAGTGGCTCCCTGTGAGAGATTCACAATGAAGCACAGAACCTGAAATTGTGGGATAGGGCTCTTGGGAGAAAGAGGTTTCTCCTGCTTTGTTAGCAGAATTATCAGTGGCAGTGAGTTGACTTTTTGCTAACTGACCATTCTTCTAGCCCAGCACCAGAAGTTGTGCCATGGTTAGCAACAGTTGTGAGCTTTCACTCCTCCATTGCTTTGGCTGCACTGAGCTCTCTAGGAATTTGAGGCGGCAGCAGCAACACAGGGGAAGTAGGAGGAGATGAAATGCAGGGTAGAGCTGTCAAGGTACATGGCCAGAAGCTTCCAGGAAAGAAGAGAAGTCTGGCGCATTGGAGGGTACTGCTCTAGGGGTGAGTTCCAGCTGAAGGGAAGCACAGCCATCAGAAGAGCCCACATTTTGCGGTGCTAAAGAGGAGTGACACCTAAAATAATCTGCAGGACAAGTGGAGATGTGAGGCAGGGATAACTGATGAAAGCAAGGCCACTGCCACCTACAGGAAAAGAGTGAGCCAGCAGCAGCCACAAATATACTTAACATTTCTCAAGGGGAGCTAGAGACTAGTCCAGGGGTCGGCAACCTTTCACCAGTGCTGTGCCAAGTCTTCATTTATTCACTCTAATTTAAGGTTTCGCGTGCCAGTGATACATTTTAACGTTTTTAGAAGGTCTTTCTATTAGTCTATAATATATAACTAAACTATTGTTGTATGTAAAGTAAATAAGGTTTTTAAAATGTTTAAGAAGCTTCATTTAAAATTAAATTAAAATGCAGAGCCCCCCGGACCGGTGGTCAGGACCCAGGCAGTGTGTGTGTCACTGAAAATCAGCTCGCGTGCCGACTTCAACATTACAAAGGAATTATTTAAATTATGAAAATTTCATTTACACCAATTTTTGTATTTGTCTATTCATATTTCTTTTATTATATGGATTTATGTCAGAACTACTCAATTCTGGCTACAATGAGAAAAATATATGAATGGATATAATTCTATTGGCTTAAAAAAATCCATCCGGATGAAAATGGGTCCATGATTCTATTAACAGGTGCTCTTTAGAGTCAAGCTGAAAGTATTCTTTCAGATGCTAGGGAGAAGGAGAAATCGCATGATAAAAGCACTATACTCTGCAAATACGACAGAGTCTGGAGTACACAGTAAAAGCCAGTATTTTTACTTTAGTGAATGCAGGATACAAATATTTTACAACAACTTCTAGCATTTTCTTAACCATTTGATAAAAAGTTCACTAGAATATTTATTGTATAATGAAGAAAAACAACACATTCAGGGAAAAATTGAGATTAACTTATTTTTTTCTTAAAAGATTCGTCTCAAGGATGGCAACAAAGTCCAGCTTGTGCCGCCAAACGGCTTATCATCATTAAGCCGTGAACAGCTTCTTGTGTGAACTGTTGACTACAAACATTTACCAAATACATAAATCTCTTTTAAAAAAGCCATTTTAAATATAGCAAAGCAGTGTTCTCTTGCACAGCAAAGTGAAGAAAGTTTCTACTAAGAAGTAACTGTTTACATTTATAAGTCTTTCTTTCACATTCTAATTTAATTTCTTCCCACGATCAACTGCTAGGAGTTATTATGTTCCTTATTTACTATATATTTCTTGTGCGCATAATAATTCAGAAAAGTTTTTGATGCATTAGTGTCCTTTACAATAAAAGGAAATGCTAAGGCATTTTTCTTCAACAAACCCCTGATTATATATATATTTTTAAATACTATTAGTTAGAGCTCAAAGATGATTTGTCATTTTAGCAGGTACAACTCTCATGAATCAATACGAGCCAAATAGGTTCACAGTAGATTTGATCTATCTGCAACCCTACCTTGAACTGCACTTATTAAATTTACTTAATAAAAAATGCTATATTCATTTTTTTTAATTGCTGAAATGTTCTCCTGTGCCATGTCCTTTCTTCTACAAAACACTTCTACATCTCCTAAAAAAAAGTATGTTCCAAACTTACACGATTAGTGTTATTAAAAATCTGAGTTCCCCTATGATTTCTATGGTGTGGAGTTCTTCCACAGATAGATGGGATGTTGTTGCAAAGGCTTATCTACTGGAGTCCATTACAGGGCTATGGGCAACAGGTTAACAGTCTGATCCTCAATTCCTAAGAATTGCACAAGTTTTACATTAGTCAGTTGGTGTGATTTAAATACAAACTCCAAACCTTATATAACATTGTTTTAGAAAACAGTAATAGTACTGCTTACAAACCTGCATAGAAATAAAGACTATTGACATACAGTCAGCAAAGCCATCTCATAAGGCACACAAGAAAATAGACAGTAAATGTGAATGCAGAACTCCCACTCAAATGTACAGCAAAGTTCATATACGTGCATAAATAACAAAAAAAAATCACATAACTTTTCAAAGCATTAAAGGTTCCGTGAAACAGTAAGTGAACTGAAATACTTTGGAAATGCAGTTTTCATTTGAAAATTGAAATCCTCTGTAGGCTCTTCTGTTGCAGTGACTACTCTAGCTTCAATTTACTAAATGTAGATTAATTTGAAAGGAAGTCAAAGTTTGCCTCAAATGTTTTAAAAAATTCCATAATTTTAAGTTACACTGACAACACAACAGATTTAGTCTTGAAATCCACCTGCAGTACACTTGTTCTTGGATCATTCCATGTACAAGCAGATGCCAAGGAGATGGTGGTACACACTGGATTTCCATTTCTACCTCTCATGTTTTTTTTAATTATAGCATCAACTGAGTGACTTTACTAGAAAATTTCCTTAAAAAGTGTTGAATGCCCAAGAGAAAAATGTTTTAATAAATATACAGAATTAACTTCAAAAAGTTTTGTGTAACACATAAAACAACTTCAATTTTTCCCAAAATTGGAGTGGCTAGTAGCTAGATTTATGTTTCTTACAAGTCTACATTTTATTTTGTTCGTCGTGCGGAGGGATATAATTATATTGCATACACAGGATGACGAGAAGTAGCAGGGATTTGAAAGCACAGAGTTTTAACTCAAAACATAAGTTAAGCACATAGTTACTAAAGCAAAGCGAATTGTGTCAGATTTTTGCCCCTCCCTTCGAGACTTACTCTGTACAGATCCAGTTTTAAGTAAATCTTTGCCCAACTTCAATAGATTAGCAATAGCAATATCAGTTTAAAAGCGGAGATGATGGTACTCCTTAACATCCCTGAATGATGGGCGAATTTCTTACTTAACTCTTGCAAGCAGGCTCACTAATGCATGAGAAAGAATTGCAGGATCAGAACGTTAGGTACCAACCAGATACATCGCATGTTGGGTATTTGGATTTCTTGCTCAATTTTTTTGAGTGTTAGGAGACATGAGAGGATTTCTTTCCAATGCAATGCAAATGTTTTGTCCCAAACCACTTACCACTTACAAAACCTTTTATGCTCATCTGATACGTGTTATCATTTCCCTAACATAAGTAATTAGGTCAAGTTTTTCCACTGAATATTTTCTCACAAGAGGCAGTTTTAAAATAATGCCTTAAAATGTGTTGTAACAGATTTTTAATATTTATGTGGGATGAACTTAACACCGGATTTTTGTTGTTTTTTTTTTTTTGCCACTTTGCTATTTATATACACATATATAAAATGTATAATGAAGCTTAACCATACAGCACAGAGATTACATTTTAACGGCACACATTCACCACCAGTGAAGGGGACAACCCCTTTATACATCCTCTGAAAAATCTGGCTAATAATATTAATAATAATTAAAATCCAAAGAAAGTACAGTATATTTAACAAAATAGTAAATATTAAACAGTGAATACTCTACTTAATAAGGACCTCGCCTTTTTTCAAGTTGGCGTCAATCCACAAAAATATACTTTTTAATCTGGTGAACGTACAATACATAGGTACTTACACCAAAGGTGATATATTTAAGATGCTATATACACAAAGAGTTTGGCTCAAATTTTAATTTACATATAGAATAATAAGTGTTCATGGCTTATTTTTCCCCCAATGTTCTGCCTGCAAGGTTTTTTTTCCTCTTCTGAAAGCAAAAAACTAGAAAGTCAAAATAACAAGATAAAACTATACTCTACAAAAAGCTACATCATACAGCTTTGGCTTATATAAATAATTCATAGCAGAATGTGTCCAAAAGTACTGTATATAACTTTTATATATAGTCTTCAATTCATAAGGGTATTGTTTTCTTTAATATAAAATATACATGAGCTAAATCCGTTTCTTTCTATATTTTTCAAAGATAGAACGTAAAAAGAAACTTTTCAAACATATTCCAATTATAACTTAATATATTACTTTTATTTTGTTAATGCTTTATTTTCTAGGCTATTTTCTGAATATTTCATGCGAGTTCTCTATGTCTTCTCTCTCTCACTCTTTATTATTAAGAACCACTTCTTTGACCCAATACATTTTTTTTGCACGTGCAAAACAGGTTTTTATACCTTCAGCCCTTCGCCATGCACTCTCTGCAACAGAGACCCATGCCAGGTTGGGTAATATAAAGGACATTTTATGTACAGTATTGCTTTCTTTTTCCTGCTTTTCTACTGCTCTGCTGCTACAAAGCATTGTTTCTTAACTACAAGTAACCATACAGCTTTAATAAAACACATGGGGACACTACTACAGGGGAGCCCTCTTGGTTTCTGCAATCTAGTGTGGCAGGATTATAGACAGGTACAATGTTTCTTTGCAGAACAGGTTATATTATTAAAACAGCATGTCCAGGTAAGTGCCAGACTAGACCAATGCCTATAGGATTGTTTTGTTATATTTTTACCATGGGACATCTGCAGCTATACAAGGAGTTTGTAGTAAGTGCCTGATGATTTTGTGTATGCTACATACACTCGCACATATATATACACATGTGAAGATATATATATGCATGTATGTACATACATATAAATATATTTATTTCATGTCCTTATATATATATTTAGATATGTCAGGACAGTTCACTGTGATAACACAAAATAGAAGTGGCAATGCTGAAAGTTTATGTTGCCCATGTGTCCACTCTCATCCGTTTCACTGATGGGCTCTCTCTATCTTCTGTATTTGGTGGTCTTCCCAACCCAACAGGTGAATGGAAATCACTTCTTGGGTCCTCCCGATCACTGCCATCATAAGAACTGCTGGAACTACTGAGACTGTCAACAGGGGAACGACCCATTTCCTGCCGAGATTGCTGCTGCTGCTGCGGAGGGAACCCAGATGGAGTCACACGGTCCCGTGGAGGTGAAATTGGTTCGGACTTTATGTTGATGTTTTGGTTGGTATTAATGGATAAATTTGAACCCTGAGATAACTGGCCTCCAGCACTGGGGAAATAAAAAAATGTTACAATTCATATTTATATTTAAATATTAAGCGTTGTGAAATCTTGTAGCCCATACTCAAACTGAATCCAAGCTAAATGCAGAAATAAACATTTATTGAATGCTTAGTGTAGGACTCAAAGCTGAAAATTGTGAATTAAAGGTGTGTCAGCATCCTGAACTAATTCACAGAGAGGTGGTATTTATTACATACGTTATTGTTCAATAAGCCCCAGATGAAGCATAAGCAGTTAGATTAAAGTGTCTTTTAGCAGGAAGAAATGGATAAAATTTTGCATACAATTGTTCCATTAGTGCTGTGCTCTTCCATGGAACTTGAGTGTCCAACTACTCTGTGGTTTGTTCTTACGTATTTTACTTGTGTTTAAAGGAATTAAGACAAATAGAAATGTTTAATTTTTTGAAATGTGTCTCAAGCTTTCAGGTAGGTGTTTTCTTGGTAATGTTTGCAGAGTGGAGATGTTTGTCAGCATTACTACGTACACAGAACCAGCAGTGTGCTACATACTGAACAGTCCAATTGGAGGGCAAGGTTCCTCCCCACCCCCCTCCCCACTTTTTTTTTTTTAAATAACTACAGTAATTTCACAACCAGTGAGCTGACTGGCAAACATGTACATTGAGGGAGAAATTAAAGTAGAGTCCTATTGAATAGTGTCAAACGCAGGATTATTCATTTGCAATCAAAGTAGCAGATATTCCCAGCCGGGTGTGGTAAGTTAACATTACAGATCCACTTACACAAGAGAGCTGAGGGCTGCTTGCCCTAGATGGTGCTGTTGCCAGGCAGATACCTGTCCTAAAGACAGCATTCCTGGGGAGTTAAAGCCCTGCAGGGCAGACAGGTCTGCACTAGTCAAGGAGTAATCTGAAAAAGAAGCAAAAAAATAGTTTATATTGCGTTCAGTTATAAGAACCAACGTTTTAGCTCCCTGTTCAAATCAGCTACAGGCTGATTATGCAAAAGGATCCAAAAGGGCCGACCCTTTCATTTGTGTGGCGTTCCACTGACATCATAAGGGCCTGCTCACACAGATCCCTTTGCAGGACCATGGCCTCAGAATGCTCTCTCTTCTCACCCCTGCTTCCAACTCCTAGTTGCTATTGCTTGATTTGGGTTTATTTACACCAATAAATATGACAATACATGTACGGCAGCCAACAGGTCTTCTCTTGTGCATATAAAAGAAAATATTCATTACTGTGCTGGTTTTATCGTGTACATTTCTGAATATTTTGCTCTGTCCAGAAACTTCTACATAAAATAAATAAGTGGGCATTAAGACAGGCCATTAAACCAATTGAAATAATTTAATACAATAAATCTGGCATAAGAGAAAACCTGTCGTGTTCAACCCGCGACACAGTGGGAGAGCCAGATTCTTTTCTTCGATCCAGCCTCTCTGCTCTGCTCAGTATATGGCCAGCTGAGAATTCCTCTAAGAGAGGCAACATCTCAACTGGTATAACCAGCTCCTGTGCCACACTGTCTTCTGCCACTGGTGCAGGGGGCTTAGCTGTATCACTATTGTGTTCTAGCAATTCTAAACTGGTAAAGTGTCTCATGGAGATCAATGCATGCTAGCATAAGTCAGAGCAGCCTTTAGGCTGCTCTAACCTATACTGGAGCAGGAGTTGTGCAAAGCAGATAATCAGGGAACCTAGTACCATCTTCCTGAGGGCCTGTCCCCTTTCCCTGGGCCAAGTGGATGTTGGCCCAGAAAATAATCAAATCCTGTAACTATAGCTACTTTACAAAACCGCTATGAAAATGTACCATCTACAGGAAAAAATGTACTCACCCGCCTTTATCATAGTGATGGTGATAATGTAAACTTTTTTTTTTAAAAACCTAGTTCAGCAAAAAACAACCCCCCCCAAAAAATCTCAAATCACAACATTAATCTCCTATGGCATAAGGAAATATTTGCATGACATCTAAAGCTCTAAAAGCATCGCTGGCAGTCTATAACGGATCAAACTCCTTTCCCACCATAATTCAGTTTCATTCTTATATTCATCAGTGGTATACAACTGATGACTTAGTCAGAGCCTAAGTATTCTTTTTATATATAGCAAAAATGTGTCATGCAGTTGGATATAGTTTTTATATGCTGATTAAGAGGAACACTGTACAGTTGTAATCAACAATTTAATTATTGGATTTTTTTTTTGCCAGGATATAATGCTTAGATAGTTCTCGCTGCTCATTCACACATAGGAAGTTATTTTCAGTTCATCATTATCACTTATGCTTTCCTTTCAGGTTTTAAAAGAGAAAGCTGCAAACACTTCTCTGCTCTTAATCACTTTGCAATACAGTTTCCTTAATATAATTTCTGATCTCTTGTGAATCAGACAAAATGTCAGGAAGAAAAAAGTTACTTTCCATTGCCACAAGAGATCAACTAACAATTTACTTAAGCAGGATCTTTCTGGAGACTTACAAATCAAATTTATACATTGACACCTGTCTGAAATGACAGTCAGTTACTATTTATAGTTCAATTTCTCATGAGATATTTTCTAGGACTACACGGTCTAGTGTGACTGATTTGGAGCTGCACTGTAATAATTTATTAATACTGTATGTTCTGCTTGCCTGATTGTTGTCAAGCTATTTACTGTATGCATATACTGAATTAATTCAGTAAGAGTCTGTCTACATCACGGGTCGGCAACCTATGGCACGCGTGCCAAAGACAGCACCCGAGCCGATTTTTAATGGCACGCTACTGCCTGTCTGGACTCCAGCATGCCATTAAAAATCCTGCCCAGCCTGGCCTGCTCTCCTCTGCCCTCCGCTCCCCCTGCGGAGGCAGGGAGCAGAAGCATAAGCGTGCGCATGGGGTGGGCAAATGGCCCCACTCTCCCGGCATGGCAAGCCGCAGGGTCCGCGCTCATTCTAGCTCCTGGCCAGATATTTCACACCCAACCCTGTGCTCAGTGCACTGCCACCCTCAGCTCAGTGCAGAGAGGAAGAGAATGGGCCAGAACCAAGGAGAAGGTAGGTCCCCACTGTATGTGGGCAGAGCCATAACCCCAGACCGGCAGCAGGCTGAGTGGGTCCGGCAGCCGGGATCCCGGCTGGCAGGAACCGGTGGATGGAACCCCTGAGCGGCAGTGGGCTGAGCAGTGGTCTGGGGTCCCAGCCGCCAGCCCCGCACAGCCCACTGCCAGTCTGGGGTTCTGGCTGCTGGACCCTTGCCAGCCGGGGTCCCAGCCACCGGCCCCGCACAACCCACTGCCAGTCTGGGGTTCTGGCTGCCAGCCCCTTGCCAGCCGGGGTCCCAGCCACCAGCCTCACACAGCCCGCTGCTGGTCTTGGGTTCTGGCTGCCGGACCCTTGCCAGCCGGAGTCCCGGCCCCGCACAGCCCGCTGCCGGTCTGGGGTTCTGGCTGCCAGCCCCTTGCCAGCCGGGGTCCCAGTCACCGGCCTCACACAGCCCGCTGCCGGTCTGGGGTTCTGGCTGCCGGACCCTTGCCAGCCGGGGTCCCGGCCCCACACAGCCTGCTGCCGGTCTGGGGTTCTGGCTGCCAGACCCTTGCCAGCCAGGGTCCTGGACGCAGGCCCTGCTCAGCCCGCTGCTGGCCTAGGTGAACAGAATCCCAGACCAGCAGTGGGCTGAGCAGGGCAGCGGCGTAAGATCAACATTTTAATTTAATTTTAAATGAAGCTTCTTAAACATTTTTAAAACCTTGTTTATTTTACAATACAACACTGGTTTAGTGATATAATATATAGACTTGTAAAGAGAGACCTTCCAAAAAACGTTAAAATGTATTACCGGCACGCGGAACCTTAAATTAAAGTGAATAAATGAAGACTCGGCACAGCACTTGTGAAAGGTTGCCGACTCCTGGTCTACATGCAGGCAAGGAGGAGGACAAACAGCCTCTCAGCAAACACCAACTGCTACTGAATTTAGTTGCTATTCCCGATCCCTGCTGAGTCCTCCAGGCTCAGAAAATTCAAGAGAAAAGGATTTAGGCCTGGAGTTGCACACACTCAGAGAGAGCGAGAACGAAGGAGAACCCATAAATTAGACTTACTGGGGTCCCTCCCCAAGAACATGGTTAGACAGACATGCATGTAGACTTTTTATTGTTTTAAACCCCTTTTCTCTTATTAGGCTTTGTTCCGGCTGTTAAGGGACACAGTATTCAGTGCTAGTCACAGCTTCTGCAGGTACCTGAACCCAGTCAGACTGTGTTACTGTAGGCATGCTGTAGCCCAGGACCTGCTCTAAAAGTGGAAGGATCATGTGACTCTACCCTAGTGAGTTAAAGACACAAGGCCTCATACCTAAGGGGGTGCACTCAGAGAGGCCAGAAAAGGGGTCAGAGCAGCAGCCCTGTAACTATGATTTGTAGACCAAGTGGGGTATGGATTTTGACTCTAGAGCCTGCACTAACATTCTGTCAGTTAAGAACTTGTCCCTTCAGGGTGCAACAGCTGATACACTGTATATGCCTTGGAAGATGTAAATCACACACTTACTGCACAATTTGTCTCTTTTAAATCCAGGCCTGAGTATCTCTTATAGAGTAAAAGTACTCCCAAATGTTATAATCTACTAACATGACCACATTCAGAAAAGCTTAGTAGTAGTAATTTTTGGACTGTAAATTCTAGAGACATTCTGTATTAGATTTATAGCTATATGTGATTAATACCCGACTGGTGGTGAAAGAGTATGCTTATCTGTGCAGGTACTTATACATACCCTTCAATGGGGCATTAGATTGCTATTTGCATACAGATAAAGGAAAAGAAGGTTGGATTTTATTATTGTGGATTCTATATTGGACAAAAGGAGATACAGATTTAAACATGTAATAGCTATCTTCCATGATACTATTGTTACATTAATGTTCTGTGAAATGTGGAGATATTCCATGTTGTAACTTTGAAAATCTCATCTTCTGAGGCAGAGTGAAATTTCAGCTACCACTGGTGCCAAAGTTCCAACTGTATGAGTCCGGACATATTCTCAAGGTAAAATGCTGCTCAACAAAGGCAACAAGACATCCAAGTTAACTAACTAGAAATAGCTCTTTTGCACACAGGTTGATCTCTAAGCTCTGTCTGCACAGGAAGTTAGACTTGATCTGCAGCCATGATCTTAGGGGCTGAATTGTGAAGACACCAATTTGTAAGGATTGTCCAGCTACATAAACTGTGGAACACATTGTGAATATGACCCTCTGTCCCTATGTCTCTTCAGAGAAGGAAACATCCATCCTGTATCTAAAAGGTAAGGAGGAGAGCCATCACCGTGTCCCATCCATGTCCCCAAAGGACATTACAATCTCTTCAGACCTCTGAAACTTCCTTCTCAACAACTTTCTCCTTCACACCCAGAAGCATCACTAAATGCCAAGAGGTCCAAATCTGAAAGCAGTGTCTGGATTCTAGAAAAATGTGCACTGACAATCTCCAAGTACTTCCTGATTTAAAAGGGTTCACATTTGTATTAATCTTTTGTTAGATTTCCAGTCCGTTGCACTGATGCAATTCATACATACTCAGAGGTGCTGCTAGGTGAAGAATAACGTGCTACATGAGTCGAGAGTTCCAGTGTCTCACACAGTAGAAATCTTAAACATGGTATGCCCTACATTATTGCAGTGAAAGCTTAGGGTTGGTTGGGGAGTTACCAGAGATGCAGGCATACTGACCAACCAAGAGGACACCACGTGAAAGGATCTAAATGTGCTTGGAAGGGGGAGGAGGATACACCTCCTCTCAAGATTTTAATCTGTAACCTTCTGAGGGGGCATTTCTGCATAGCCCATGACATTGGGCCTGGGGTTTTAAGGTCTCAGAAACACGGCCCTTCTGGTGGCTTACAAAGAAGCATATCCCTAGTTGGATTACATTTTTTTAACATCTTTAAAAAGGACATAACCCTAGCCCTGCTGTAGGAGGGCTACTCAGGCTGTAGGAGGTTTGCTCAGGCTGTGATTCGCAGTGGGTATTCACCCACGAAGGCTCATGCTCCAAAACGTCTGTTAGTCTATAAGGTGCCACAGGATTCTTTGCTACTTCAACGGCAACTCTCAACATGCAAAGCCAGGGAGACTGTTGCAATGAGATCCTTCTATGAGGTACAGAAGAAGGGAGTTTCATAGCTGAACAAACTAAACAGCTATTTGTGCATTTCTTTTTTCTTAATTGCCAGTTTTTCATCACAATGACTCTGCAAGGCGCCTCATTAGCACTGAAATCTGTCTGCATGGATAAGACTGTCAATTTCTGGCGAATTTTTCACACACTGATAAATTCAGAGTCCTCTTACAAGGGTAAAGAGAATCTCTTCTTTTTGACAGCTTTATTCCTCTTATCCACTGAATTCAATCTCCAGTCAGCAAGATATATTTGCACTCAATAAAACTCAAAGGATTTAGACCTCTAACAAGCTGGGACTAGAATTAAGGTAAATGTTTGAGATGGGTGTGCTGCTCTGCATCATGGATCCCCAGAGGGATTTCTTTAATATCAGAGTCTGGGATGAAAACTTGTAGGAAAATAAACTGAAATTGCAAAGAAACAATATTTATGATAATGCATAGTAACATCTTATGCTTCAGTCATAAGGTGATTGATGACAAGGGTCAGGAAAGAACTCTGTTCCCTCCACCATGTATATAACGGCACATTTAGGTAGGTGCACTGATTTTATTTACCGTGCCTAAATAGTCAGATATCTGCTACTGCTCAAGGCAGGAAGCCTGGTTTTATAAACCAATGGTCTGATGTGATATGGAAAAGCTATGCTGATACAGAGAATGTTCATACAGTGAAGGAAGTTTTACTATAGACATGAGGTTCCATTAAAGCTTAGGTCTTTTTGTAGCAACTGTCACAGAGGGCAAGAATAGAATTTCTGTGTTTGTGAGATGTGTTTGCGCTGTTCAAGCGTGGCTACCATGTGTCTCTAACTGATCTTCTGAGGAACTGATGGCTTGAGATACCATCCTCATGCAACATTCACATCCAGAAAGATTATACCAGTTTAAGGTTTAAGAACAAAATTTTCCTGTTAGAAATAAGTTACAGATGGTACAAGTACCACATATATCAGATAACCATCTTTTTCTTCCCCTCAGAAATATTATACCCATTTCACATCAAACACACACTTATAAATCCCACACAAGAAAACTAAGGTGAAGTTCAGGTTGTAGGCACATGATATTGGTTTGACTGCATACTACTTTTCAAACACATGCACGTTAAAAACATTACACAACCAGAAAATTCAGAGTTAAAATAATATTACAACAAGTCAGAGAACACAAGAGACGTATCAAACAAAGCAGTGCCAATTATTTACCATACTCATTTGACTGTATGTTTCATCCCCATCCTCTATTCCAGTGTTTCCCAAACTTGGGATGCCGCTTGTGTAGGGAAAGCCCCTGGTGGGCTGGGCCGGCTTGTTTACCTGCCACGTCCGCAGGTCCGGCTGATCGCAGCTCCCACTGGCCGCGGTTCATCACTCCTGGACAATGGGAGCTGCTGGAAGCGGCGGCCAGTATGTCCGTTGGCCCACGCCACTTCCAGCAGCTCCCATTGTCCTGGAGCAGCGAACCGCGGCCAGTGGGAGCCACGATTGGCCGGACCTGCGGACATGGCAGGTAAACAAACTGGCCTGGCCCACCAGGGGCTTTCCCTACACAAGCGGCATCCCAAGTTTGGGAAACACTGCTCTATTCTTTGTATATATCTTCAAATTGTTATGGCCTTCAGGGCAGGGATTGTCTCTCTCCGTTTGTACAGTGCTTAGAACCTTTAAGGCACTGCCATAATATAAATATGTACTACTACTACTACTATTAACAAAAACAGAGTCACTTTCAAGTTACATCTCCTGAGTGAGCCAAAACAGACTAAGCACTTCAAAGCAGGGATTGTTTTGTGTTATCTGTATGAACCCTGAGCATCAATTATGTTAACAGAAAAAGGCTGTGGAAAAAAAGACAACAGCTGCATTTATATAGACAGAAGCGGGATACTAATACAACTCAAGGACTGTGCTGAAGTTGTAATTTGCAAACAAGGGGATTTAAAAACCAAAAAAACAATGGCCAAAACTGTGTCAAAATTTAGACTTAGTTGGAAGAGTAACAATGAAGGAATGACCTATTCCAACCATGACACCTTGTGGGACTCTTAAAACAGGGATTTGGGGAACATGGACTCCTGAGGGTTTCCTTAGGAAAGCCTGAAAGGCCTTTGCTTTGCTCCAGAAGTTCCACCCTTTATTTGTAAACCTCAAGGGAAGTCAGATCTCCAGACCTCAAACCACTAGTAAGGACACTGGATCATCTATGCTGGACTAGCACAAATCCCAGATTAATACATACAAGACCCCTATTCTACCTTCCCTTTTCCTTGTACACTGCTTTCTGTTCCCCCTACTATCTTCTTCCTGTCCTACCACTCACTTGGCTTCTGCCACGATTCTAAGATCATCAGCACCAACACAATGGGATAAAGCAGCCTACCCAGCCCTGTCCAGACTGAGGAGGATTGGTGGAAAGAAAGGGGCCAGCTAAACCTAGCCAGATGGAATCCCAGTTCAGGGACGGAATCCAGGGCTCAGAAATGCACCTGTTGCAGCCATTCCACCTGCCCAGAGTGCCCACTTGTGATTGATCAATGCACACACAGTCAATAAAAAGTTGTATCTCCCTGCTTCTTATTTTTTTATTGCTCTCATTCTTTCCTTCCTCTTTTGCCTGTCTATAAAAGACCCCAACAGCTAATGTACTGGTCCGGCAACAAAACTATTCTTTCCTTCCTCACAAGAACTATTTCATAAAACAAGGTACTAATAACTACTCTCTAAAAAAAGACATTGTTCAATTTTTATTTTATTTTTTTTACTTTAAAATGTTTCATGCATTGCTTTGGGTTATTCGTTTTCTGTTCTTTACTTCAAATTAATGGCTTAGACTTTGGCATGTATTTTACAGTGCACTTGCCAGGGTGACAAAGCAAGCTGAGCTCTCTGTGCTCATAAACCCCAAATCATTTGCAACTGTTTAGTCGTACAGTGAAAGTCTCATATCAATAGTCTGACTACACAGGCCCATTCACTACATCAAATAAATACAACAACATCTGCCTCTTATTTGTACAGTAGCCAATACAATGGGATTTTAATCTTAACTGAGGTATCTGGATGTTATAATGTAAGAAATAAATTAATTAAATGGATTTCTGGGGACTAGCAGGCCTACCCGTGGGTCAGAGGTTAAAGGCTGAGATAATTATGGGCCCCAGTGATCCTCAGGTTGGCTAACAGGAACCGTGCTAAGGGTGTCCGTGGATAAGTCTTCTATGGCTCAGGAGGGAGTTAGGGTGAGATGGCCCCTGATTAACCTGTGGTTTGAAGATTAGGTGGACCCACTCAATACACCACTTAAGGCATGTGATGAACTTCCTAAGGCTCTCTCAGGGGTTCTCTCAGTAAGTCTACAGGAAAGAGGAAATGTCCCCTGATTTCTTCCTGGTGAGTTTCCTGCTCTCTCTGACACTCCCCATCCCAATCTGTGGCCCTCAAGGCTCAAAGAGTATGTCTACACTCACAAGACGATCAAATAGTTTCTAGTCCATGTACATGGCCTGAAAGGAGCAGAGGAAATGGAACAGAACTGACACTATGCTCTAAAGTATAGATTGTTGCCTGTTGACGTTTTGGAAATAATATTTCAGCCCTTAGACTGAACAGGTCAGGCACTATTGATATAGAAAACACGTCACATTTCATTTCAGTCTCTTGCTGTGTTCAGTCATGTACAACTGACATCCAAATACCAAAGTCTCTGCCAAAAACTACTTTCTGATGTATGTTTCTGTATCAGTAACGCCCCTCACAAACCAAAGGCTAATTTTCAACTAGTAAGAAAGAGCCCTCACCTAAATTAAATATTCAAGTAAGATAAAGGGTCTAAAACATGTAAACCTTCTGAGATTCAGAATCATAAAAGCCTTAGCTGCACTTATCAGGTAAATGGTAAGTTAAAAAGAAAAACATGACACTTACCAGTGTTGTAGGTGGTAGGCATGGCTGAATACACCAGTCCCTGTGGAGGCAAGCTTGGAGTTGTCACAGACACCACAGGGGTAGCAAGAGGCTGTGTAGACTGAGAACTGCTTATCCTTTGGGTATTCTGTAAATGATTAAACACAAAACAACATGTCTTGTGGAAGTCAATTACAACAATGAATAGAATGTGTTAATGTAAAAGTAACATTAAATTACAACGTGTCCCTTTTCACATTATTTTGGGGATGAGAAAAGTATCTCCTTTTTTCATGGTCATGGATTTTCTTCTACAAAACATTTAAAGGGCCAAAAACTAATTTGTTTTAGACTAATTTAAAGGAGTATAATTAATGCATTAGACTTATGGGTATATTCTCTTGTTGCGCATGCAGCTTTCATTAATGTCAATCTGAATAATGTGATAGCACTTAGAGGAAAATGCACTCCTTTAGAGTGTACAATTTTCAAAAGCCCCTGCCTGGAGTGATTTAGGAGAGTAAGTCCCATTTTCAAAAGAGACTTATACTTAGTCCCGTTGACTTTTGTTGAATACTAAGTGCCTAAGCCACATTTGAAAATGGGACTTTCAGGCGCTTTTGAAAATTTACCCTAGAGCTCCCACTGTTGCTTGCACCTGTCCGAAAAGCAACAGTGGGAGAGTTCCCTTAAATCTTCAATGTAGCCAAGACTTTAGTGGTAGAATAATATTGTGGTTCCCCTGGTTGTGAGAACTCATTAGACTGCACATATATTTCAAAGCACATGCCTTTTGTGTTAACAAAAAATGGTTGTTCCTTCTGATATGAAAATTAGTTAAGCTCAAAACTGTAGAAGCTCTGACTATCCTGCCATTTGTAAGTGAATAACTTCTATGGCCATCTTAATAATACTTTATGTGCCACAGTCTTGAACTAAAATTGGCGACAAACATCAAATTTAGATTAGGCAGTTAAAAACTATTTGCCATACTAAACATTTGATACAAAAAGCTTTACTTAAACATTGTGATGGATGCCTTTTAGAAAACAAGGCCACTCTATCACTGGCATGCCATATTCTTTATCAAGGAAGCCTTAATTTTTTTTTAATAACCAAGTCAACACAGATGTGACAGGAATAGGCCATGTTGTTGTTTTTCTTTTCAAAGAAGATTTATTCCTAACTTTTCCTAAGGAATTTGAACACCCTTCTCCTTGCCATCATGTACTCAATTTTAAATGGAATATTTAAGGTTAACAGACCTAAGTTTTAGCTTTTTAAAAGAAAAATAAGTAATACTCCCAGACTTAAAAATTATATTTATTTGCTCTCAGAACAGCAGCTTCACAACTTCTTAGCTGAAGCACCTGCCAACAACAAAAGCACTACCCCTCCACTTTGTTTTCTTCTGATCAAGGGTGGCATATCGGTATTTCACTATCCCTGATTCTCTGATTTTCTTCTCCACTCTGTTCTTGAGAGAACACACATTATAGAAATATAAATGATTCTTGTTCTCACAAGAATGGAACACAGAGACAGTGCTGTGTTTATGCAACTCTGCAGATCAAAACCAAGAGGGCTGATTTGAGAGCTACCAACCTGGACATTGTAGCTGACAGTTTAAGAAGAGTACAAGGCACGCTATAGCTACCATTTTAAATATACTATATTCTTCTACTAGCCATTCTTATTACATTAAACACAAAAACACAGGGAAAGCTTACAGTCCAAGGGCGTTATGTTAATGCTTCAGAATGTACAATATCTGATCAAAATCTGGGGGTTTAGTGTGATGTTAAAAAGATAAAGAAAAGGTGGCATTCAAAGATGAAATTATACCATTAGTAGTGATGATGGAGACTGAATGCATAGGTTATATAATAGTGGATACTCAATGTATGAAATCATTGCTGGCATATCATTTTGCCAGCCCAGTAAGAAGGATCAAACTTGTTTCCTGTTCCAAAAACCTTTTCTTCCTCCACTGCTTGTAGGAACAACTTTGTTCAAATAAGTTTAATTCATGTGCGAGGAATGTCTATTTTGTCTGAATCTTAGAGACAGCTTGACTAAGAGTCTGGTAACTACTACTCTAGGGATTATGTTGGTGTCTGTGTTAAGCAGGGACATACTGTAGGTTCAGGGTGGAATTTTCAAAAGCACTTCAGTGACTTGAGGGCAAAACCCATTTATTTTCACTGAGATTTGTGTTTGTATGTCACTTAAGTGCTTTTGAAAATCCCATTCTTTGTTACGGTAAGAGACTGGGTTTATCTTTTATGAAGATATGTTATTAGACCAGATTTTTGTGTCTGTAGAAAACAGATCTTTTCCCAGAGGTTTCTTGGATAACAACCTGTAAAGTTGGGACTACTACGTAATGCAGTGGTCCCCAACCTTTTTTGTCTGGCGGGCACCAGACGACGAGCAATGGAGGACCGTGGCGGCAGATGAGCATCCGCCAAAATTCCGCCAACAAGTGGCAACGTCAACAGGCGTCGCCGCCAAAATGCCGTCGACAAGCAGCAGCATCCAGAGGTGTCGCCGCCGAAATGCCTTTCAGTGGCAACGCCTCTGGATGATGCAGCTTGTCAGCGGCATTTCGGCAGATGTTCGTCTGCTGGCCAGTATGCAGGCGCACTTAGATGCCCCGGTGGGCGCCATGGCACCCACGGGCACCATGCTGGGGACCCCTGACATAATGGAAAAGTTAGAGACATCTACTAGGAAACTATCCAGGTTTCAGAGATATCCTGAGGGGAGTTTGGGGGGATATTTGGGGCTATTTTCAGAGACAATTATACCTGGGCACTTGATTTGGATGTGTGACTTGGAAATATAAGATTGCTGACAAATTTTACTTTTTGTCTTAGTTATGGATTCCAAGCTTTACAGACAGTCATAAAATTTTTCAGAACCTTATTTTTGGATGGGGATAATTTGATAGAGATAATGGAAGGAGAGTGTTACAGTTATATTAGTCTATAAACTAGGGTCTCTAGCCCTTCTGCCTTCCATCTAGTAAATGTGTTCGATTCTGGTCATGTAGAATTTAATGTTTACTGCTAGGATATGGAACTGTATTTCAGAATGTATTTCATTATATAATCCATATAATGAATAAAGTAGCATTCCCAGGGTCCTTTATTTGCTAATTTAAAGTGTCTTGTTTGAGGAAGATTTTGCTTTTTCCAGTTGGTTGAATAGGTTTATATAGGCATGTCAAATTTTTATAACCACTAGAGGGCAAGCTCTTCCTACATTATTCATATTCCAGAATACTATATGTAGATTCCAAACAATTTATATTAGAAGAACATGGCAATTCTAACAGTTAAAGAACATAAGCACATCTATAATGAAAGTGATTTTGAGTAAGACTTACAATCACTGAGATGTATATAATGACCTGGTTAACTATTTTATGGATTAAATTAAATCCCATATTTCTCTGTATTGAAAAACAGATGCTTTTCTACAACATTGAGAAAAAAAGTAACAAATTAAATAGCTGTTAATTAGAACATTTAAACTCATCCTGTAACCACCAAATTTTTTGGATAGCTTCAAGTATTCATTTTCAAAAGTAATTTTTTCCAGCTCAAATTTAGGAAAACAATATAGGTAAAATATCATCCAACAGCATGCATTCACCAACTTAAAATATAAAGAAACTACAGCAATTTTCATGCTTTCATGCAATTAGAGCCTCAAATTAGCAACAAGTCCATGTGCAAATAAATCAAAGCATAGGTGTATAAAGATCTTGAAGCTGATCTACAACTGTACTCTGATGCAGAATTTTCTGCAATTACTGTTGTGCTATAACACCTAAAACATTTGCATATTGCTTGGAAAAATAATCTAGAACTCTCATGAGTCAAGTTATTTTTTGTCTTACATTTATTTTCCACAGTGAACACCAAAAGATATCATGTTTTCTGAAAAACATCAATTTCCTTTCAAAAACAGAACATATTTCCAGTTGAAAAAGGTAAAATAATTAGTTTGCAATTCCATATTCCTTGTGGTAAACAGGGAACCCTCCTTTGTGGTTTAATCATCTCATAAAGCATGAAATATATCCAACTCTGTAAAAAGGTGACCTCACCAACAATGATGTAATCTCAGTGAAAGGAGGAGAAATAACACACAGCGTGTGTTACAATTTGAGGAACTTCAGGAGTGAAGTAATTTTCTAAAAATATTTCCATAATTTTGGGGACTATATAAGGCATTTAACACTCTACTCCATCAGAACAAGTACCCTGTGTGCATGGACAGTTACTGAGTAAAGCTCTGTTCCAATGTTCCCTCTAAGAAAAATGAAAAAACTGTTTCATAAAAGTTATAAATGGAGAATGCTAGACTTTGGTTGTATTTGCACTTTTCAATTTGTGGGTTTTTTTATTTCGATAAAACAAGTACACTTCTCTGCCACAAAGGGAACATTGGTATAACTGAGACCACATAGTATGACTTAAGCTTTCTTCACTCATCAAGCAGGAACCCAAACTCACCAACTCCAATTCATCCTCCTCCGACTGTATTCAGCAAACAAGAGGGATAATACAGTTACTAAGAAAAGCATTGCTTTCAAAAATAAAATAAAAAGTCATGTTTGTGCTTCAGGATTTTATCGGTTTGTTAATATTTTGAATTTATCATGCTATTATGTAATCATTACAAAGTATGTGATCATATACTTACTGTATACACTTTGGGTCAATAAATCAAAAGAGTGTTTTGATGCAGGAATAAATACGGTGGCAAAAGTTGTGTTCACAACTGAAAATTAGCATTGGCTGAACTAGCAAGAGCAAGGGCACAAGTATTCACAGACATCATATATGGACACAGGTGCACATCGGTTCTATTATGGTTGAACTGATCAGATGAAAGTCAACTGCATAGGCACGTATTTTTAGTGCACCAATCACCATGACATCTAGACATCTCTACTCTTTACTTCTCTCCCCTCTCCACCAGACAGAGAGAGAGAGAGAATTTAAGGAGAGAACATTAAAATTGCTTTTTAAAATATTTCCCCCATATTCATTTTTCAAAATAATTTAAAGCACAAGTTTCACATTAAGAATTAGCAACATATTTCTTTATGAATGTGCTCTATAATCTGTGCATTTTTAGAAAAACCTCAAACATTTTAATAAAGGTGTTAAAGAACTTCTTTAATTAGGACTCTGACTACTTACGTTGATTTTGTGTGAT
This sequence comes from Mauremys reevesii, assembly GCF_016161935.1. NCBI lineage: Eukaryota > Metazoa > Chordata > Testudines > Geoemydidae > Mauremys > Mauremys reevesii. The sequence continues at coordinate 8,385,439 of NC_052632.1, forward strand.
TTAGCTCTACCATCAATAGCAAATGTAAACACTTGTGGAATCTTAAAAATAAATGAGTAAATATTGTATAAAGAATGCTTATACTGTTTACATCCTATACTCCTTTTGGCTACTTCCATATAGGGGAGGATTCATAAACTGAATATATGTACCGTATATACTCGTTCATTAGCCCGTTCGTTTATAAACCGACCCCCCAAAATGGATAGGTAATAATAGCAAAAACTGTATGACCCTTTCATAAGCCGACCCTATATTTTAGGGGTTGGCAAATTTTGGCTCCCGGCCCGTCAGGGTAAGCTGCTGGTGGGTCAGGACGTTTTGTTTACTTGGAGCGTCTGCCGGCCTGTGGCTGTGGTTCACCATTCCCAGCCAATGGGAACCACGGCCACAGGTAGCTGAGGGGCTCCAGGCCTGCAGAAGCTCCAGGTAAACAAAACTACAATGTATTAGATCAGGGATCAGCAACCTTTGGCCCACGGTGGGAAGCTGCACAGGCTGAGGGATCTGCTGGCCGTCACTTCCTGATGCCCCCATTGGCCTGGAGCAGTGAACTGCGGCCAGTGGGAGCCGTGATCGGCCGAACCTGCGGACGGGGCAGGTAAACAAACCAGCCCGGCCCACCAGGGGGCTTACCCTGGTGGGCTGTGTGCCAAAGGTTGTCGATCCCTGTATTAGATATTCAATTCAATGATTCCATAGAGTTTAAAATCATCAAATTTTGGTGTAGACCCGTTTATAAGCCAACCCCCACTCTTTGATGCGTCATTTTTTTTACCAAAAATATTTGGCTTATGCACAAGTATATACGGTACTTAAATGATTATGAGTTTGCACATAAAATATAGCGACTAATATCAATAACTTCAGCCACACAAGGTTGAAGTAGAAGCTGGATAAGACTTCCAGAGAGAGCCGTGCCAACCTCAGGTCTGACCTGCAATACCCTCTGCTATATCTAGAGGTAGGTTGAACAAACATTGTTGATGTGCTGAAAGGCATAATGGTTTTGTGAGATGCACAAACGATGAGACCACCATTCATTCTTGTGTCCTCATTCAAGATTTTAACTTCAAATATGGGGAGTGAATGGCTATTGTACTAACACGCTAAACAAAATGAAGGTTCCTCCCACATAATCATTTTTTTCTGAGCCACATGTCACAACTCACCAACACTGCAACCTGGGAGAACCGGACAGAACTCTACATCGAGGCCTCTCAGCTCAGTAATCAGCAAAAGTTGCCATTGCTGAGTGGTACAATAAACTCTTCTCTCACCCCCCAGAAACCAAACCACTAAAACCCTCAGTCCTAGCACAATGGAGGAAGATTGCAATCAGGACAAGAAACCAAACCAAAGTCTCCAATATAGCAACGTAAATAACCCAATGTAGGTCCGCTCATTATTCTGTATTTATTAGTCCAGTGAAAGAAAGAATATCTTCTCCCCCTTTTTTTGCTAATACTGTCCAAGATGGCAATCTGCACTTGAGTTGTGTTCTTTTATTAGACAAGTCTACTACTACAGGCGTGTTTCTAAGGTGCCATCTCCAGAATGCCTGAGATCATTTGTCTGAATGCAAATGAACACATATTAGAGTTTTGCTTTCAGCAGCACTCCTTTTGCACCTCTTGGGCATACTGTATATTGTATACTATAGAATGAATAGCCCAACTTACCAATGGAGGCATCATGCCCTTGCTGGAAGGTGGGATGACAACACGAAGGTCTGGTTTGCGATTGTTCATTCCAAGATTACCTCCTCCGGGTGGAGGCGGAGACTTTGTAGGCATAACTTTGCCTAATCCATTCCCACCACCAGTGGTTCCTAGCAGGCTTGGAGAAGCTCGAGAGTTAATAAATCCATTTCCTAAAGTAGGAAATATAACAAAATGCACCTTAAGACTGAGCACAAGCAGTGTAAATCCACAGTGCAAATGTACAAACTCCACATTATTTTTAGACAAAAGTTTCAGTTGCAAATATTTCACAAGAGTCTAACCCTTTTAGGAATAATTAAGGTACATCCTACATTGTAGAACAGAAAAAGCAAAGTATCTTTCACAAAAAGATCAATATGTAATGCTGGTGTCACCTCAGGGTGTGTTCTGGCAGCTTAAATGCTGAGGAGTGCACACTGTAAGGAAAGTGCATTAAAGCCATTTGTTCATTAATTTATCCTTTGAAATTCCTCTAGGCTGCTGTAGCAACAAAACAGTATCTAACAAATGGTCCTACACACACACACACCCCACCCACACACCCCACAGGCAGAACATGAATTACAGTGTGCTGTTGCTTATAAGGATTTTTAAAAAACAGCCTAGAAACTCTTTTGAGATTCTTTCGTAAAAATAAACAAGTGTACCTTACCCTGCATAAAAGACATTTTCAGTATCTCAATTAACAAGCCTTTAAATTGTAGCTCTACGTTTTTCTAATTTGCTCGTTACCTTTGAAAATACATTATTTTAGCAAAGAACACTTTCTGATAAGATAGTAGGAATCTGATAAGGTACTTTTATTCAGTATTTCTCCAACAAGGAAGATGAGGAGAACCTTAAAACAAGCCCATTTCCTTAACATCCACCTTAGCCTCTAGACAGACAGACAGACACACACACACACACACACACACACACTCACTCACTCTCTCTCTCTCTCTCTCTCTCTCTCCCCCCCACCCACTAGACTATGTACAGGTCATTGCCTATGAGGTGCTGACTGTTCCCACTTGAGGTCAATGAGAATGGAGAGTGATCAGTATCACAAAAGATTCAGACCTTAAGTTATATTCAAACAAGTCAGTGAAACAAGGAATACCAAATTTTGAGACAACTAACAGCAGAAGCCTTTCTAATTGTTTTCCTATAACATTCATCAACAAACCAGCCAAGTGCCTATCATGCTAACTGCAATATATTTTTCAGGAAACCTTTTTTAAGATTTCATCCAAACTATTTTGCCAAATGTATAGCAATGATCCTCAGAAAACACAGATTTTATTCAGCCATTAATGAAAAAAATATATTAAGCTGAAAATGAGAGAAATGTACAACAGGGGAAGTGAATTGTGTGGTTCACACTACAGAACCTGTATATGTATAAATAAATACAATTCATAATAAAATTATGTTTATACTAACATTCCAGTTCTGAAAGTGCTCTTTATAGTCACAATTCAGTGGCAAGTCTATTACCCAAAAGTTTACTGTGTGTGAAATTTTCTTTTAATAGCCTGTAGCACCTTACTGGCATGAATATTATACTATCATTCTAATTTGAATAGGCCCCTGTGCCCAATTCCATTTTATTACAGTAAGTACATGTTAATTTAAAGGCATTTAAAATAAGAAAATTGATAGTTTCACATTCCTTTCTCTTAAGCAAAACTCCAAATGCCTATGAAGAACAATGAAGTGTATTAACAGGACAGCATGACACAATGTCTAAGTGATTGACAGTGATGCATTACACAGTAAACGTGTACAGTATGCTAGCAATTTTATTTATTTTTAACAGTGGAAAAACAACAGGCTCTTATATATGAATGGTAATCAAATAACCAAAAGTCCTTAACATTTATATAATCTTAATAAGACACCTTATCGGTAACCTTTTTTTATAAAAGGGTGTGTGAAACTTTATGAAATTATTTTTAAATAAAATAAATACAATATCGCTGGAACTTGGAAATCCAGACATAGAAACCATAAACATCCAGACATGTGCATAAATGGGCAGTGAAGCCACAAAACCGAGTAACACAAACTGTGGCCCTCTCACCTTTTTGGTGGATTTTTTACTATGCCAACAGTCTGACTGGAACTGTACCAGCCTATTACATTCCTCATGTATCACAAGCCTACAGAGGGTCCAGAGGACTCCTCTCCCAAAATGGCCATGGGTGTGGCACGAAAAAATAGTTTGTGGGGAAAAAAGGGGGAAAAATGATTTTTCAGCTAAACAACACTTAAAATATAAAAGATTTCCACTAAAAAATAAAAAAATGTTTTTTGAGGAATAAAATGGGGAAAAAAATCAATTGTTTGGCTACAAATGCATTGAAATAAATTTAAAAAAAAACTTTTTTGGCTCAATAATAAAAAATAATCTAATATAATATTCAACCATCTTCCTACAAAGGTTGTGTGGGATAGTGAGAAAAGTCTGATTCTCTCTTCCCATGGGAAGAAGAGCCACTATTGTACTGCTTCACCAGGGAGGGAAAACAGACTTTTTTCTCCCCTAGGTTAACAAAGACCATTTGTAGGCTTCTCCTGCAAGTACAGCTGGGGTGGTGAAACAAATTGGGGAAATTAGGGTGGTTTTTGGAGGAGTGGGACAATTTGTTAGGTAAGTCTATGGATTTGTAGTAGATATTGAGTGAAGTTGGTGGAGGGTTTTGTTGGAAGTGAGGAAGGAGTCTGAAACTGGATAGGGCTATAGAGTTGGTTGCTTGGGGAAGAATGGAGAGTTTTTTGTAGCTGGACAGGGATGGATTGTTATGGTTGTTGCAAGGTCTGAGTGAGGTGAATCCAAACACAGTTTGTATGTGAAATTACTACAGGGAACAGCTGGCTGATGGTTGCTTTAACTGGTTAGGGACACTGGAAGGAAGCAGGAAATGGCAGATACTGCGAATGTGCAGGAGACGTGGGATGCAATCCTGGTGCTTAAGTGAGAAGTAACCATGACTAAGTAAGGATCCTTAAAGGAAAACAAGAAATGGAGTCTTGGTGAAAGTTTTAAGCATGCTTGAAATTAGGAAACATGCAGTGTGATAATGTTAAAACTCACTGACAATACCTAATATTTATGAAAAGACATATATATAAGCATTATAGACATGTATGTACACACACAAAGCATGCATCTATATTTTATGCTGTATACACACACAGTCACATCTCTGAATACACAGGTGATGTAAAACTGATTCACATTTAAAGTAAGTGGGGAAAAGCACTTCAGTTTGCAGAGTAGGACATGAACAGAAATATTATTTAACATTTATATTACAATAACACTCAAGGTCCCAATCGAAATCAGAGCCCCACTGCGCTAGGTGTTGTACAAACAAATGAAGGTGTGGGCCTTCTCTAAAGTGTTTATAATCCCAGGTCCCAACTCTGCAAATGCTTCAAGCAGGTGGATCTTTGCACCTGCACAGAATCCCAGTGACTTCTATGGGGCTCTGTGATGGTTTGGGGATCTGCCCACACAGAGTGGCTGGCAGAAACTGGGTCTAAGAATAAGACACATCCAATGAGTGGAGGAACAAGGATACAATCAAATATGTATAATATTTATACAGATACATACCTCTGCAATCAAAACATATACTAAGTGTAAACTACCTCTGTGTGCCCCCTCAAACCAATTGGCTGATTTTATTCTGCTGTGGCACAAAATCTATGACTACCAGAAAACAGTGCGCCCAATGGGTGAAGTTGACGTAGCTGAGCAGCAGATACACCAGGGGACCAATTCCATATATTCTACCAGAATCCATGCAAACCCAGCATAACCCAATGAAGGAGGAAGAGAGATTAGAGGTGTGGCGTGCTGACAGTCAGAACACCAGTGCAGGAATGCAAAGGGGTTGAGGTTCTTGACTCCAGCCAGTGGTTAAAACAGCAGCAGCAGATGAGTCACAGGATTGCTTTGTGTTTTGCCTAGTGGTTAAGGGATGGATTTAGCATAATACAGGGGACTGTGCAAATTTGCGCCATGTGTGCATGAAAGAGAAATTTCACACAGTAATAAAAGATTAATTGGGAGTACAATTAAATAGATTTGAAAAAAGATTCAATTTTAGTCTTCTAAAGGGTTAATCCTGAAGAAAAATTATTTGACAACAGTGTGATTTTGACGTGACAGTACCCTTTTAACGGTATATGGAACTATAAATATGACCTTTGTGTCTCCGACCATTTTACTTGCAGATAATTATATCAGCATACTACACATTCAAACAGCTCCTTGGTATACTGTAGCTTGTGTTTATTATATATTAACTAGCAGTGTTTTATCACGCACTAATATTTGCAATTTGACATTTGATATGGGATGCTTCAGATTTCTGTGATCCTTTTGAATCTCTATTTAGAGTGATCAACACTATCATTGTAAACAATGGGTTTTTGTATTATTCATCCATTTTCCTTTTAGTGTATAGTATAGTTTAGCCTATTTTATGAGGCCATTTCCTGCATTCTGTTTTCAACTATTTTGGTAGCTCATGTGTTAATCTGGACTGTTTCTTCTTCCACACCCAGTACAGTCATTTCCTATAGCCCTTATTACAAGACTCTGCCAGTCCTTTAGAGAAGATTTCATGCTTCTAATGGTGCTGTCAAAAACAACAAACCTCTCACCACTGCATTCTCTGTGGAGTACCTCACCCAGCAGTGGGGTAGACGGATTCAAAGCACTTTGCCTGCCAGTACACTGTGCCATTTTATATGCAAAACATAAAAATGTTTAGAAGAGTATTTTGTTTAGGGAGGAAAAAAAAGCAACAGAATACCATCACATGTAATACATGCATTGATCTGTCTGTATCAACCAGACTCCTCTGATAAATGTTTTGTGTGCTTGTTATAAATAGCATGTAAAGAGTGCAAAACTGACATTAGCTAAAGATCCTGTATCAGAGTTGCAGAAGTATTTTAGAATAGATATTCCTAATTTTTAATTTAGACAAAAAAACATTCTTTGGTTGTTAAGAATCCAACAAGCTGCTCTATTAGATATAGTACAATGTACCCCAAGAAAATCAAATTATAAATAAGGAGTGAAAGGGGAGCTAAAAGCAATATTTCTTAGCAGAAGATCAGGAGCCTGAAACAGATAATGATTACAGGATGATGTAACTGTCTGGCAGTTCGCCAAACTGAAGCTTTAGTAACCCTATATGTTCCATTTATTTTGTATAAGGAAAACTGCATTGTTTCCTTCCCATCCACAACAGATCTTTTCAAATCCAATAATTTATTTTTTAAGGGATGATGAAGTCAAAAATGAAAATGGTGGGGGGAAATAAGATGTAGAGCTACAATAGTTTATTTCCACTGGGGCAGTTTTATTAAATTTTCATTTATCTCAGCTCAGACTACTATAGTACTTTCAAAATACTGCAAAAGTAACAGACCATTACTACCAAGGCATGTTACTCTGTATGCTTTTTTGGATAGGAAACAGGTTTTAATTTTGAGGTACTTGCTGTACTAACACTAAATGCTCAAAATTCCTATTCAACAACAGTGTACACCAATTCCTTCAGAAACTTGATACACACTAATCTCATTTATTGTCCAAGATTCATTTAGATCAGTGAGGCTCATATTTCACTATATAAATCACATCAGCTGAAACAATGAACACACGTGGCTGGAAAGTACTCTATGTTCTGATTACTACTCTAAGCATAAATTATAGCCTTTGATGTCATTAATCTTTTATTGTGCTTCGGCTTCAGAGAAACTGACTTCTTGTATATGGTTTGGAGAAGTTAATCATAGGCAATCCGCTAAACAATACAAGGTAAGATAATCATGTACACATATTTATACCTCAAACAAATATGACATATCATGGTCCATATCCTTACAAAAAGCAGTCTACATAAGTGAATTTAAAAAATATCCACATTAAATCAACTAACCCAAAATAGTGCTGTAGCAAAAAGATATTTCAATATTTTTATACAAGTAAAAAAATATTCTGGGACAAAAAACTTAAGTATCAAAAACAAGAAAATTACTAAAATCAGTGCTTGTCAATGTCATCAATGTGAACATAAGAACATAAGTTCCAGTAAGGTAATGAAAGTAATTAAAACAAACACACACACACCCCTGCACCACTTCTTAGCCTCTTGAAGAAAAACATTGCAGAGATGGCAGACTGAAGCTGTAGTCATAGAAGCGGTATAAATTTCAGCTCTTATCAAGAGGGAAATATCTATACTTACATTTCACTGCTTTTAAGAAGTGTATGCTTTCCTCCATTTGTGGAATGGTGTATTAGGACAACTCAAAGTGGAAATAAATATACTTTGTATTATCACTGACACTTAAACACTGGTGATTAGAGAAAGTCTAGCTCTGATCATACCATTAAGATACACCTCTGCCATTAGTGGAAGTGTATGAAAAAATCATTTAGGAAGGACTTACACCTTTAAAGACAAGACTTTCAAAAATAATGATGGGATCTTCAGAAATGCCTAAGTAACTTAAGGAAATAAGTCCCATTGGCTTTGAAAGTCAAGGGGATTTGTGCTTCTTAGTAAACACTTAAATAAAAGACCTGATTTTCTAGCGTTCTGAATACCTAGCAACTCCCATTTTTTAAAATCTTGATGTTACAGCTGTGACAGGCAGAACTTTCAGAACCATTTTATATTTAAATGGAACTTCTGGGAGAGACAAAACCCACTATTCAAAAAGCCGCAACAAAATTTAAAAAAAACACTTATAACTTTTATTTTTCTGACAGCTTTCAAATCTGAATGCTATCAGCCTAAGGGTGGAGCAGAGAAATTAGAAGCTGAAAAGGTCTGTTACATCATCTGTCCAAACCCTTTCAAAGCCTGGCTTTTCGCTACAGCAAATTTTAATGATTTATTTGGTCTCAAGTATGGCTCCTAGTTTTCCATGTACTTCCTTTATTTTACTGACACACCACTATTAGATTTACATTGGAACCCTATTAAACACAGAACAAGTGCTCGGTCATCTCAAACATTTGCCACATTTGCATAGCAAATGTGAACTGCACTTCCTTTTTCTTTTCATTTCTTTTAACCTCACCATGGCATCTGGTGACATTTTGTTCTCTGCCCATGAGAAGAAAAGGCTTGCAGTTTCTAGCCATCACAAGCACTGGAATTGGGTCACCAACACATTTTACACTGTATGAATTAGTTTGCACTTAATGAACACAGTCTGCTAACTGCCAACTTTTTCTCTGAAATGGAAACTCCACAACAGGAAGAAAAAATGGAGCCAAACTTAACATACATTTTTAAGCAGCTATAATCTGCCAAATGAAAAAAATTTCACTAAAAGGTACACCAGCAACATGTCTCTGCCAAAATACATTTCTACTACTCTTCAATGTTGAAAATGGCTGAACCATTTTTCCTAAGACTTTAAAAAAACTTGCCCCAGCCTGCATTAAATTTTCATATGAAATGCAGAACTTTGACAAAATTCTGAGCAACTGAAAGCAGCCCTCTAAAACGAAAATGCTTGTTCAACCTTACCTACAACTATTACTGTATGCTCCACCTACAATCAGTCTTGCAAAATGGTTGTGAAATTCGCCAGCCCAGACGCATCTAATTTGCCAATCCTTACCATGGTGATAGTTTTACTTGCCATTAAAAAAAAAAAGCTGCTGTCCACGGACAAACAGAATATTAGAAAGCTATTGTATATCTGTATCTTTTTTTCTCTCAGAGGTTGGCAGATTGCTCATTGAAGCAATCCATGTCAACTTCAATGAAGTCACACAGGATGTGAGGGGAAAATGTGTTTGGGATAAATGTGCAGCTGTTTTCTGCATCTTCCTTGCCGTTAGTTGAACTGAGCCCTAAGTGAGCCAGGATAAGGTATCAGCTTTTACCCTCAATCATCTTCAAGGGTTTTCATAGTTGGATAAGAATATATAAAATGATGGTTTATCTGTAAGGCTTGGCGGGATTCAATTTTTATTTTTTACAATTTTGATGGATATTTATGTTTATTTTTAAGCCTTTTTTCTATTTAAATTTTCACAGTTGTGCAAAACTATTGATTTTAAGGATTTTTTCCTATTTTTATTAGCACCCATCCACTGCTCTTGGTGCCGATCCCATAAAAGAAAAGTCACAAAATAAACAAAGGCCTGTCAATAAATATATCTACCTCAGCCCTTCCTATCTCTCAACAGCTTTAAAGAAGGGAAAAAGGCTACGCTTTTTGGAAAATAAAATGAATTTCTTTTCATCAATAACTGTTTAGAAAAATATATGAATTGTCAATAATCATTAAAAATTGTTTTAATTAGCTGACATTAACAACTTGTCACAGTTCATACGTAAGTAACAGTGGCCCAAGCTTCAATTGGCAAGTTAGCCAGCTTATGCGCAGGCCACTTTATGTGTTTGTTGCTGGGCTGCAAATAAGAACTCTGGGACAGAGAGGGTTAATTTACACCAGCCACTCCATTTCAAAACGTATACAGCAAGTCATAGCAGGGTATTGTGTACTAATGGCTCAGTGATATGGCATCATCTGAATGTTTCTGAAGTTCTGCTGCAGATACATTTTGCAAATCCCCCACCAACACAAGAGTTGTACAGTCATCATGTAGTTTCAACTGTCATTTGAGTGAAAAACTTCTGAGCAATGGGGGGTTATAGTCTGGAAAATAAAGATGATGACCACCATAATTTGTTATCATACACCGGCTCCTAAAATGTTTACTTTAGGATCTAATCAGAAAACACTACGTTATTAAGAATGTTCATGAAGTTCATGTAGGTATATGCAGTACTTTAACGCAGTATATTGCTTTCGCTTACGGGCAATTTCTAATTCACATCTGTAGTATCTATAACACTCAAGAAGGATATGGCCCTTAGTTTCATAGCTATGCTACACTGTTTTTTTGCTGAGTGAACGAATGAAGCTCAGAAACTTGAGGCCTAATTTGGGGGAAAAGGACTGAATCTAGTCCTAATAACATAGGATTCTTTATAAGTAGGTCCCTTTTCTTAATAAGCTGATCTCTGAAACACACGAGAAATCACTATCTCGGATCCCATCATGTCTAGTGATAACCTTGCTCTTCATTTCCCCCCTAAATTAAAAGGTTTCTTTGATCATAGAATTTCTTGAGCTTCTGTGTGCATGAAGGAAATATTTGTTGCATGTGGCCCAAGGTGGAGGCAGAGTGGAGAGTCAAACCAACACTTTTACCCTACTAATTTAAGCACTACTCATTTATAAACTTCTTGAGCTCTGATTTTTAATCTGGGAAGATCGCTTTTCCCAGTTGCCAGAATATTATTTGGTCATTACTTATGTGAGTATCTCCAGTAGTTTCTCTGATTGATAACTCTTGCTATGTTCTAATTCCCGAATTGGTCCTCAGCCACCAAATCAATATCCTGAGATGGAAGAAACACCAGGGAGCCAGATGACTAGTATTTATGTTGCCTTCCTGTAATATGATAGAATGGAACCTGGATGTCTCCATGCCATTACTGCATAAATCTGAAATCTGTGTTATATTTTATGCAAGTAAGAAACTCTTAGGCATGTAAGACATCACTACAGTATTGTTGTTAAATTACTAATTTGGGGCACTCTGGTTTAAAGGAGCTCCACAGAAACATAAAAATGTAGGGATGAAAGGGAACTCAAGGTCATCTAGCCTAGTCCATCCCACTGTGCTGAGGCAGAATTAAGTATATCTAGACCATCCCTTATAGATGTTTGTCTACTTCCAAGAGGGATTCCACAACCTTCTGAGGTAACACACATCTGTATTTTACTACTCTTATAGTTAGAACGTTTTTCCCAATATCTAACCTAAATCTTTCTTGCTGCAAAGTTAAGCTGATTATTTTTTGTCCCATCCTCTGTGGCTATGGCGAAAAATTGATCACCATCTTCTTTATAACCACCCTTAACATATTGAAGATTGTTTCCCTCCTGGGTCTTTTTTTCTCAAGATTAAACATGCCCAGCTTTTTTAGCTTTCCTCATACGGCAGGTTTTTTTAATTCCTAATAATTTTTGTTGTTCTCCTCTGAACTCTCACCCATTTGTTCACATCTTAAAGTATGGTGCCCAAAACTGGACACAGTACTCCAGCTGAGACCTCACCAGAACCAAGTACAGTGGAACAATTACCTCCCATGTCTTACATATGGCACTCCTGTTAATACATCCCAGAATGACACTTACCTTTTTTCGCTGTGGATTCATTCAATTTTTGATCCGCTATTACCCCCACATTTTTCTCTGCAGTACCACTACCTACCCAGTTATTCCCTATTTTTTATTTGTGCAAGATGTACCGTATATACTCGTTCATTAGCCTGTTCATTTATAAGCCGACCCCTCAAGATGGTTAGGTAAAAATAGCAAAAACTGTATGACCCTTTCATAAGCCGACCCTATATTTCAGGGGTTGGCAAACTTTGGCTCCCGGCCCATCAGGGTAAACCGCTGGCGGGTCGGGACGTTTTATTTACTTGGAGCGTCTGCAGGCACGGAGCCCCTCAGCTCCCAGTGTCTGCAGTTTGCCATTCCAAGCCAATGGGAGCTGCAGGAAGTGACTGATGCGACAAACACTGATGGCTTTACTGACTTGTATTTGTTGTCTTTTGACATTTGCAGAGCATGCAGACGAATTCCAGTTCTAGTGACAATGTACCCATTTTGTCGACATTCAACAACCCAATTACTGAGATCTTTCTCTAGCTTAGGAAATGAATCGCACCTCATTGGACATTTTTTCTCGCTTCTTGGCATGTCTTTTAGTGTTGTTTTATTTTTTCGCCATTCTCTTACTTGCTTCTCATTGATACAGAATTCACGAGCAGCGGCGTAATTATTGTTTGCGTCTGCATAGTCAACAACTTTAAGTTTGAATGCTGCATGATAGGACGACCTTTTTCTTTTGATTTCATTGTTAATCTATTTTCATACTAGTATTTAAAATGAACATTATTATTGTAGTTATAGCAGTGTTTCTCAAACTGGGGATGCCACTTGTGTAGGGAAAGCCCCTGGCGGGCCGGACCAGCTTGTTTCCCCACCCCGTCCGCAGGTCCAGCCAATCGCGGCTCCCACTGGCCGCGGTTCGCCACTCCAGGCCAGTGGGAGCTGCTGGAAGCGGTGTGGGCGGAGGGACGTACTGGCCGCCCGTTTCCAGCAGCTCCTATTGGCCTGCAGCGGCGAACCGCGGCCAGTGGGAGCCGCGATCGGCCGGACCTGCGGATGGGGCACGAAAACAAACTGGCCCAGCCCGCCAGGGGCTTTCCCTATACAAGCGGCAATCCCAGTTTGAGAAACACGGAGTTATAGATTTTGTAGGACTTAATATAGGAATGTCACCGGACTACACCAGTGCTACAGTACTATCGTTCGTTGTATTTTTCTAATTGGTTTGTAAGGCGTAGCATTTTGTGAAATGCATGGGTCAAATGTCATGCAGATCTGTGGCACTGCTCTTTTAGTATTCCTTTCAACCCAATCTAGTCCAATAAACAAAGTGTTTGCAACTTTAAAAGGCTGCAGTATTGACATCAATAAATGGGTCGGCAAACTTTGGCTCCTGGCCTGTCAGGTTAAGCTGCTGGCGGGACGTTTTGTTTACGTGGAGTGTCTGCAAGTTCGCCGTTTCCCAGTTCCCCCAGTTCCCATTGGCTGGGAATGGCGAACTGCAGCCACAGGGGCTCCATGCCTGCAGAAGCTCTAGGTAAACACAACAACAATGTATTAGATATTCAATTCAATGATTCCATAGAGTTTAAAATCATCAAATTTTGGTGTAGACCTGTTTATATGATGACCCCCACTCTTTGATGCGTCACTTTTTTACCAAAAATATTCGGCTTATGAAATAAGTATATATGGTAATACATTACATGTCTTTATAGAATATCATTGTAATGGATTTCAGACCAATTTTCTAATTTTTTAAGATCATTTAGAATTCTAATCCTGTCATTCCAACTCCTTCTAGCTTGGTGTTAGCTGAAAAATTTACAGAAGTGTACTCTCTGCTCCATTATCCAAGTCATTAATGAAAATATTTAACAACACTGGAACTGACCACTGCGGTACCCCACTTGATAAGTCCTCCCAGTTGACAGCAAACCACTGATAACTTCTCTGAGCATGTTTCTTCAAGCATCATTTGCCCACCTTATATTAATTTCATTAGGATCTAGTTTGCTTATGAGAATGTCATGTGAGACTGTGTCAACAGCCATACTAAAGTCAAGTTATAACCATACCTACTGCTTCCCCGCTATGCAACAGGCCAGTTACTCTGTCAAAGAAGGAAATTAGGTGGTTTGACATGATTTACTCTTGACAAATCCACGTTGGCTATTACTTATCACCTTACTATCCTCTAGAATCTTACAAATTGATTGTTTAATAATTTGTTCCAATATCTTTCCAAGTACTGACACTAGGCTGATGGGTTCCTTAAGTTCCATGAGAATTTATGCTTAGCAAAATATTTATGGTTTCAGTGTGAGATCTTGAAAGGGGTGGGGGTAGGGAGGAAAGATACATGAAAGCAAAAGCAGCAAACACTACTGTGAAACTCATGGTAATAAAAATGGAAATACTAGTAATTATCTGGAATGGGAAAATAAAGGAAGTTAAACATGCAGTTTACAATATAGTAAAGTGAAAAATGCAATTTACAGAGTGAAAAGGCTAATTTTTTTTTAATATATAAAGGAAAGACAACCGATCAATCCATCAGCTTACTTCTGTTCTGATTCAAAGACACACACACTTTTTTTTAACTAGTCCAAATCAGAAATCACACACTTACGTGAATGCACTCAAGAAACAAAGTTCAAATAAACCGTGGTACTCTACTTACCCACTGGACTGGTACCAGCTCCATTTGGCACTGTGAGATCTGCTGTACCCAAAATACCACCTAACAATTAACAAAATCAAAGATAAAGCTGATCAATTTTCATTAGTAAATGTACTGTACCATATTAAAACATTTCATAACAATAAGCAGTAGCATAAGAGGCGATGGGACAACTGGTTGCTCTGTGAGGAGAAAACTGGCTGCTGATCACCTCAGTCAGTAGACAGTGCTACACCCTGGTCCGCTATCCATAGAGATCAAGAACTGATATGCTGTACTGACAACAGGAGGTGAAGAGCAGATACCAATGGCTGAGAAGGAGCCGCCGTTCACCCCAAAGCTAGGAAGCTCACCGCCACTGCCAAGAGGAGATGTATTGTGATTGTGGACGGGGACTCCCTTTGAGGAAATACAGGCATCCATCTGCCAATCTGACATGATGTCCTGGGAGTTTGCTGCCTGCCTGGAGCCCTCATCTGAGATGTTACGGCACGTTGCAGATGCTCATACATCCTTCTGATCACTACCCTATGCTGCTCATCCATGTGGGCATTAATGATACTGCCAGGTCTGACCCTGAGCAGCTCAGCAGTGACTATAGGACTCTAAGAGTCAGGGAGGAGGAGTCAGGGGTGCAGGATGTGTTCTCGTCCATCCTCCTGGTTGAGGGTAAGGGCCCAAGCAGGGGAACATCCTGGAGATGAATGCTTGGCTGTGCAGATGGTGTCTACAAGAGGACTTTGGCTTCTTCAACCATGGGATGCTGTTCCAAGAAGGTGGTCCACTAGGAAGAGATGGGGTCCACCTGACCAAGAAGGAGAAGAGCATCTTTGTGTGTCGACTTGCCAACTTAGTGAAGAGGGCTTTAAACTAGGTTCAGTGAGGGCAAGTGACAAAAGCCAACAGGTAAGTATCAGAATAGGTGACTTTAACTGGGGAGGGGGGGGAAGGTGAAGAGGAAGGAGGCATGGACAAGTACAATAGGGTCAAAGGAGCAACAAAAGGAAATCAGTGGGGGAATCTGATCAACATTTTAGATGTCTGTGCACAAATACAAGGAGTATGGGGAACAAACAGGAAGACCTGGAAGTATTAGGTACATAAGCTAAATTCTGATTTAATTGGCATCACAGAGACTCTGAGGGATAAATTTCATGATTGGAATATTTGTATACAGAGGTATAGCTTGTTCAGAAAAGACACATGGGAAAAAAGGGAGGATGGGTTGCATTGTACATAAAAGATGTATACAGTTGTTCTGAGGTCCAGAAGGAGGTGGGAGACAGACCAGTTGAGAGTCTCTGGGTAAAAATAAAAATTTAAAAAAATAGAGGTGATATCATGGTGGGGGGGTCTGCTGTAGACCACCAAACCAGGAAGAGGAGATGCATTGGACATTTCTAAAACAATTAATAGAAATATCCAAAACACAGGATGTTGTAGTAATGGGGGACTTTTGCTACCCAGCCATCTGTTGGGAAAATAATACAGCAAAAGACAAAATTTCCAAAAAGTTTTTGGAATGTACTGGGGACAACAAAAACGGTTACTCACCTTCTCATAACTGTTGTTCTTCGAGATGTGTTATTCATGTCTATTCCAATCAGGTGTACACGCCGTGTGCACAGTCGTTGGAAAGTTTTCCCTTAGCAGTCGGGCTGGCTGTGAGCCCGCTGGAGTGGTGCCTTCATAGTGCTCAATATATTACCCTGCCGACCCGACCCCCCTTCTTGCTGTCTACTCTGACAGAGGGGAACGAGGGTGGGTATTGGAATGGACATGAACAAGACATCTCGAAGAACAACAGTTATAAGAAAGTAGGTAACCGTTTTTAATTCTTCGAGTGCTTGTTCATGACGATTCCAATCAGGTGACTCCCAAGCTCTACCCCAGAGATAGGGTCGGAGTTTAAGGAATAGTTGATTGGAGCACCGCCCTGCCGAATACTGCATCATCTCTGGTGTGTTGACATGGCTAGATAAGTAGCCCCAGTGGTTTCCTGCTGCCGAGTAGAACCTTCCTTACCGGCTCCGAGCATAGCAGCTCCATGGGGTTTAATCATGAAGCTTCCAGGCCATGAGGTGGAGGGACTGGAGGTTTGGGTGGTGGAGGCGGCCGTGATCCTGCGTGATCAGATTGGGGCAGAGTGGTAGCACGATTGCGGTGTCCACTGACAGCTCCAGAGCGTGGTGTACCATTGTTGACGGGGCCATGCTGGGGCCAGCAGAATCACCTCTGCTTTGTCCCTGCAGATCTTGAGCAGCACCTTGTGTACGAGTGGGACCGGTGGGAAGGCATACATGAGGCAGTCTCCCCAGAGTAGCAGAAATGCATCCGTGATTGAACCCGGGCTGTGTTTCTGGATGAAATACAACATTAGGCACTTACTGTTGCTCTGGGTGGCAAATAGGTCGACCTGGGGAAATCCCCACCTTTGGAAGATGGGATGAAGAATATCTGGACGGATGGACCATTCGTGGTTGCAGAATGATCTGCTGAGGTGATCCGCTAGCTTGTTCTGTGCTCCTGGGAGATAAGACGCCTCCAGGTGAATGGAGTGGGCTATACAGAACTTGCCTAGTTGGAGGGCTTCTCAACATAGGGGGGAGGAAAGGGCTCCACCCAGATTGCTGATGTAAAACATAGCAGTGGTGTTGTCCGTCATCACTGCCACACTTTGAGCTTGCAGCCGGGACTGGAAAGTTTGGCATGCCAGTCGCACTGCTCTGAGCTCCCTAATATTGATATGAAGGGGGAGTTTGTCCTGCAACCACAGGCCCTGTGTTCGGAGATCTCCCAGATGTGCCCCCCAACCCAGATCTGACGCATCCGTTAGTAGGAACAAGGACGGCAATGGGCTGTTGAAGGTGACACCTTCACATACCATCTGAGGGTTGAGCCACCAATGTAGAGACTCTAGTATGTGTCCTGGCACTGTCACTACTGAGTCCAGCCTGTCATGCTCCGGGTGGTATATCTGGGTAAGCCACACTTGACGGGGTCTGAGCTTGGCTCTGGCATGCCTGACTATGTAAATGCAGGCTGCCATGTGTCCAAGGAGACTCAGGCATCCCCAGGTACTGCCTGAGGCTTTGAATAATGTCTGGAAACTGGTCTCTGGCAGGAACGTCCTTGCCTGTACCGAGTCCAGCACTGCTCCAATTAATTCTGTTCCTTGGGTCAGTGATAAGGTTGACTTGTTCACTTTGAGGAGTCCCCCCAGTCTCTTGAACTTGGACCTGACCAATTGTACATGAGACTATCTGCTCCCTGGTACGGCCTCTGAGCAGCCAGTCGTCCAGGTATGGGTATACCTGCACTTGCCTCCTCTGGAGGAAGGCTGCTATGACCGACATGCAGTTGGTGAATACTTGGGGGGCTGAAGACAGACCAAATGGGAGGACCATGAACTGACAGTGTTTGTGGTTGACCACAAACTGGAGAAAATATCTGTGCGCAGGCCGAATGGCTATGTGAGAGTACACATCTTTCACATATGCGTACCAGTGTCATGGATCCGGGAAAGGAATAATAGTGCTCAAGGAGACCATGTGGAACTTCAACTTCATCATGAACTTGTTGAGTCCTCGCAGGTCTAGGATGGGTCTGAGACCCCCCTTTGCCTTGGGGATTAGGAAACAGTGGGAGAAGAATCCCTTGCCCTTTAGCTCCTGAGGAACCTCCTCCGCTGCTCCCATGGTGAGGAGTGCCTGCACCTCCTGGATAAGGAGCTGCTTGTGAGACGGGTCCCTGAAGAGGGACGGGGAAGGAGGGTGGGAGGGAGGGAAGGAGCAGAATTGGAGAGAATATCCCACTTCTATCATGCAAAGGACCTAGCAGTCTGATGTTATTTGGGACCATGCACGTTAAAAGTGGGACAGACGATTCAGAAAGCATGGGTAAGGATCCGGTGGATAGACACGTGTGCCGTCCTTGGGGCGTCCCTTCCAAATTCCTGTTTAGATCCTGATGAAGGTTTGGACTAGCCTTGGCCTTGCCCTGAGGTGGGGTTGGAAGGTTTGCATCCGCCATTCCTGCCCCTTTGCCTATACAAATCCTGCCTCAGCCAAGGAGGATATGGGCGCTATTGTTGCAGTTGGGGCTTGAAGTGCTTGCGTTGGGTTGCTGGTGTGTGCATTCTCAACAACTTCATTGTCACCCTGGAATCCTTCAAGCTATGCAGCTTGGAGTCTGTCTGTTCGGAGAACAGCCCTGTGCCCTCAAAGGGGAGGTCCTGCAGGGTTTGTTGTAACTCCAGGAGTAGTCCAGACACCTGAAGCCATGATGTCGTCCTTATGGCTATGCCTGAGGAGAAGGTATGGGCATCCGAGTCCACAGAGTCTAGGGATGCCTGCCGGGAGGTCCATGCCACTGCCTTCCCTTCCTTGACAGTGGTGGAGAACTCAGACCTAGAGTCTGGAGGGATTAGCTCTTTGAACTTCAACATGGAGGCCCATGAGTTGAAGTTGTACCTGCTGAGGATAGCTTGCTGGTTTGCCATCCTCAACTGGAGGCCCCCTGTGGCATAGACCTTTCTACCAAAAAGGTCCATCCTTTTTGCCTCCCTTGCTGTCCCTGTCGCTCTTTCTCACTGACCACCAAGACTACTAGAGAGCATGCTGCAGGTGCAAAAACAGATATTCGTAACCCTTGGAAGGGACGAAGTGTTTTCGTTCCACATCCCTGGAGGTCGGTGGAATTGAGGCCGGTGTCTGCCACAGATTCCTGATGTTGGTCTGAACTGTCTTGATGAATGGCAGAGCTATCCGCGATAGACCTTTGGGAGTAAGAATGTCCACCATGGGGTCCTCAGCCTTGATCACCTCCTCTGCTTGCAACCCCATGTTGCGGGCAATCCGCCTCAGAAGGCCCTGATGTGCCCTATGGTCAATCGTCAGAGGGCCCGAAGCTGAGGCTCCTGCCACTGCCTCGTCAGGAGATGAGGACGAGGTGGCCAGGGGAGGTAACGGTCCTCTTGTACCTCCGGCTCCCTGATCCTCTTGGACAATGTCTGCCCCTGTGGCGGCCATAGCTGAGATGGCTGTAGCTTGAGCCTGTGGCTGGTCCTATGCCGGAGTAGCCTCGGCAGCGGCCTGAGGCTGAGGGGGCGGCTGGGACTGGGTGGCCTCGGATCCCGAAGGTGTAGGCCTGTCCCTGGCAGAGTAAGGTGGTCAGTGTACCGAGACAGCCGACCATGAAGCCCTTGAAAGGGAGTCCTGAGCCTGATGGTAAGCCCAGGGAGTCCAAAAGGGCCATTGTGCAGGGGGCTGCCAGTGCAACTGCCAGATTGGCTGCACCTCCCTATGTCACCTGTGAGACCTATGCCGACTATGCTTGGATAGTATGAGTCACCGTCAGAGTCCAAGGAAGTGGACCCTGAACGTGATGACCAAGGTGGAGCTGAGGGGCCCTGCGCAGGAGATGGGTGGCGAGCCGATGAGGTGGGAGACCGGTGCCGTAGATCGGCGAGTATCCAGTGCCAGCGACCAAGGACACGATGTCGGTGCCAGATACTGGTGCTGACTTGGTGCCGATGATCGGTGCCAGTTGTCTCTCGGTGCCAGGGATCAGCGCTAGTCCACCCTCGGTGCCAGAGAGGGGGAGCGTCTTGGCGGTGCTGGAGATGCTCTGACTGATCACGGAGCCGGGCAGCAGTGCCATGGTGATTGCGACTGAGTGGTGCCACGGATGGGGTTGAGCCCGGAACTGTGAGCACTGCATCATGGCCGGTTTACCTCTAGGTACCAGACGTATCGGTACTGGAGGTTTATCCCTCAGAGTTGGGGGCTGTGAAGCCATCATTTCAATAAGGTCTCTGGCAGCTTCAAAAGTGTCCAGAGTGGAAGGTGGCTCAAAATCCTCCACCTGGCACTGCCCTTGTGGCAAGTCACCATGTGCTGGATTCAACAGTCCCTTCCAGGAAGCTGAAGTCAAGGGCAGAGGCTTGTGTATTTAGGCATCAATTCAGTTCTGAGGTGTGCCATCCCTTGATGGTCCCCTGGCTTTCCTAGCCAGTGAGTACTCTCTCTCAGCCTTCTTATGGCACTTATGCGGCACCAGCGAGGTGGAGCAGTGCCGGGGAGCTCTCCCTGGCTACGGTGCCAAGGGTGTCTTATACTTGAGTCATTACTCAGCACCGTGTTGCACACCAATGCCGGAGCGCTCCATACTGATGCACTCAGTGCCAGGTCCTGGCGGTCCGCAGATGGCTGTGGGCAGAGAGTGGATTCCATTGAAAGTTGTTTCAAATGGAAATCATGCTCCTTCTTGGTTCTTGGCCAAAAAGCCCTGCAGATTTTGCACCTCTGTTTGGTGCACTTCCCCCAAACACCTTAAGCAGGAGTCTTGGGGGTCACTGATGGGCATAGACTTATTGTAAGCACTGCAGGTCTTAATGCCTTGGGCTCACGGCATGCCCCGGAGCCCAAGGGGGAGTGGGTGAGTTATGAATTGGGGAGAGACTCCACTCCCAACCTACTATCTAAACTAACTATCTACACTAAACCAACTATAACACTAACTTGAACCACTAACAAAAGAACATTAAGGGAGCACTTGCTGAGCAAGTGAGCATTGTTCCAATGACCGATACAGACGGTAAGAAGGTGCCACTCCAGGGGGCTCCGCAGCCAACCCGACGTGAGCTGCTAAGGGAAAACTTTCCGACGACCGTGCACGCAGCATGTGCACACCTGATTGGAATCGATGTGAACAAGCACTCAAAGAATTTTTGTTCCAGAAAGTAGAGAAAATAACAAGGCGGACAACCATTTTAGACCTGATTCTGACCAACAGGTAGGAATCGGTAGCGAATCTGAAGATGAAAGACAATTTGGGTGACAGTGATCATAAAATGGTTTGGCATGATATGATGAAATAATATATTTCATGATTCTAAGGAAAGGAAGGAGTGAGAGCAGCAGAATAAGGGGGAAGCAGTAGATGTGATGTACCTTGATTTTCGTAAGGCTTTTGACACAATCCCCCATGACATTTTCATAAGCAATTTAGGGAAATGTGGTCTAGATGAAATTACTATAAGGTGGCTGCACAACTGGTTGAAATACTATACTCAGAGAGTAGATATCAATGGTTTGCTATCAAATTGGGAGGGCACATCAAGTGGGATCCCACAGGGGTCAGTCCTGGGTCTGATACTATTTAGTATTTTCATTGATGACTTGGATAATGGAGTAGAGAATATGCTTATAAAATAGGCAGATGACACCAACTTGGAAAGAGTTGTAAGCACCGTGGAGGACAGGTTTAAAAATCAAGATGATCTTGACAAATTGGAAAATTGGCCTGAACTCAACAGAACAAAATCTAATAAAGACAAGTGCAAAGTACTTTGCACTTAGGAAGGAAAAACAAAGTGCACAACTACAAAATGGGGAATAATTGTCTAGGTGGTAGTACTGCTGAAAAGGATCTGGAGATTATACTGGACCACAAACTGAATGAGAGCAGTCAATGAGATTCAGCTACAAAAAAGTTAAAATGATCCTGGGGTGTATTAACAGTATGTAAGCCACAAGAGGTAATTGTCCCTCTACTTGGCACTAGTGGGGCCTCAGCTGGAGTACTGTGTTCCATTCTGGGCATCACTATTTAGGAAAGATATGGAAACACTGGAAAGAGTCCAGAGGAGAGCAACAAAAATAATAAAAGCTTTAGAAAACCTGATTTAAGAGGAAAAGTTAAAAAAAAAAAGGCAAATTTAGTCTTGAGAAAAGACGACTGAGGGGAGTACCTAAAAATAGTCTTGCAATACATTAAGGGCTGTTATAAAGAGGACAGTGATCAATTGTTCTCCATGTCCACTGAAGGTAGGACAAGAAGTCATGGGCTTAATCTGCAGCAAGGGTGATTTAGGTTAGGCATTAGGAAAACCTTTCTAACTCTAAAGGTAGTTAAGCTCTGGAATAGGCTTCCGAGAGAGATCATGGAATCCCCATCATTGGAAGCTTTTACAAACAAGTTGGACAAACACCTGTCAGGGATAGTCTACATTTACTTGGTCCTGCCAGTGTAGCGGGCTGGACTTGACTTCTCGAGGTCCTTCCAGTCCTACATTTCTATGATTTTATCCATACAAGCAATCAAAATTACAGCATACAGTTTTGCTAGTTTTTCATAATGTAAGCTTTATGGGAATTGAAGGGGAATAAAGAAGAAATGTAGCACTACTGAAGTCTTACCTGCATTGCCAGTACTTGGCGGTCTCTGAGGGGCTCCGGGCGATACATTTCGATGTAATGTGGCCTGAGGTGGGGAGAGCATGGTCGTGTCTGTTAATGATGAACTGGCTGCCAGTGATGGGGATACAAGGGAACTCCCTGGGTTACTGTAGGTTAAAGTATTGGGATTGGACACTGGAACCGTAACAGACATTGAAAAGTTCTGGGGAGGCAAGCCAGGCTGAAAACAAAAACAAGAACATATTAATATTGCACAGTAATGTTTGTCAAGGCTATAATATTGAGATAAAGTCAGATTAATTATGTTAGTTTAGTAATTTTGTATCACTCTAAAAATGCACACTTATAAAACATCCACTCTGAAGAGACTGGTATTGTGATCTACAGTACTTTAGTTAAAGATACATTTCAATAAGGTCATTTATCAACGTTGGGTATATTGAGAGCCACAGTTTGTAAACATTAGACTGGAGATATTTTATTGATATTCATCCATTAAATTTAATCAGAAGTATGCCATTATTTAACATTTGATTCCTGATACCAGAAAGCCAGTTGATAAGCTATACATTTTAATAATCAATGAATTTGTTGCATCCTCAAAATGTAAGAATACATAAACATGCACATTATAAAACAAAACTGAGTCAGTCATGAGACAAAAGAGAAAAGTTAGTAATGGTATCTTTTTTCTGACAATCTTGACATTGAAATTAAAGCATTACTGTTGTTTTCCATCTAGATCTGGAATTTATCTATAAAAACCCACAAATACTTTTTACAGACTAGAAAATTCAGAAGTGAAATAGGTTTATTCCAAAACTGATTAGCTGATTTTTCATCTGCGTACGGGTAGCAGAGTAATACATTCTATAGTATAAAGAACTATTTACCTGAATACTAATGAATTTCTGTAAATTAGTGGTATGTTAGAGTGCTAATTATTTGAATATAGAAATTTTGATTGAATCCTTATTTCTTAGTTACATACATTCTCAATATGAAAACATTTAATACCCAATAAGCTTTAGAAAATACAAGGATGATAACCAAATTTTTCAAAATCATAATTTTATATAATTAAGAATTATAATTATCAGTTAAGAAGGCACTCTCCATATGTAAACATCTATCAAATAAGCTGTATTATTGATATTTTATTTTTACATGCAGGCCACTTCAAAGAACTTTTTAATATCTGACAAATTATTTATTTTTGCACAAAATTTTTAAACACACACTACATTCAAGCAGCACAAGGCAACACCTTTAACGATTCCAAAAATGTAACAAAGGCAATGTATAGTAATATCCTTGTACGTGTTTCTTTCTATGTCGAAGCAGCCAGTGATAGCAACTTTTACTGCTACAATGAAGACCCACATTTCACGCTGCCAACCCATTTAGTGGGTAGGCTTTTAGATATGACCAACTACTCCATGCTATCTCTCTTTCCTCTCCTTTGACAGCAGTCAGCACAAAGTCTTTAATCAGTCATTCTAATTATGGGAACTTTTCCAGACTGGAATTCATGGCATACTGTGGAGCCAGAGAAATATACCTGAAAAGCTAATGTTTCTATAAGAGGGGGCAGCTTAGAGACTATACTGGAAGACTGTGACTACTCGTGAGAACTCAGACCTAGAGAAGATGCCCTGACACACCATTTCTCAATATCTAAAATTTCAAGTTGATCTAAAGAACTACCGTTAGGACAGGTTCAAAGACAGAACAATGGCCACTGATGTAAACCCTAGAGAGGATTCTTCAAATTGGCAACGAGGGACAAAAGATATTGCCTGTGTGCAAGTATAGAGAGCCTAATGACAGAACTAATGCTGAGTATCAAGACTGACAGTACACAGTTAATCCAGAGTGATGTGGATTAACAAAGGAATTACTTCCATTACTGGAGAGTCGGCTGGGGACTATAGTCACCTCTTGTACGTTAAATCACTCAGTTTCCATGTAGATTTTAAGAGGAACCTAACCACTCCACTTTAATTGCCACAACAAATCCAATGATGTACAACTGAAAAGATGTAGCAGAGCTTCAAAATTACTTTCATTAGGAGGCAATATTTTTCTTTGGCATATTGTTCAATTTCTGATTTATTCTATAAAGCAAAATTAATTTACTTTAAAAAAGGAATTAATATGACCCCCGACCCACCAAACACACACACCACAGTGGCACCTAAACTTCTTGAACCATGAGACCCCCTAATTCCTCTCCAAGACCAATGCTCCACTAAACCAGTCCATGGCCCCTAGAACAATCATACTTATATGTATACAAAATTGTGAAGCGCAGTAGGCAGACTTGTTGGTGCTGATGTGAGGACTCACGCCCTGGCCAGGTTTGCTTTTGGAATTCATAGCTGTAAAATGGCCTGTGGGAAGTCTTCTGACCATACAAGATATTGGGTAAAAATTTCAAGAAGTGGCTATGTGGTTTAGGTGCCTACGTCTATTTTCAAAAGTGACGTCGGCACTTGAGGGTGAGATTTTCAGAAGGTATTTAGGTGCCTAAAGATGTAGATGGGCAGCTAATGGGATTTTAATGGGGGTCAGGTGTCTTACTGCTTAGGTACTTTTCAAAATCCCTCTAGGCACCTATTACCTCTTTAATCAGCTAAATACCTTTAGGAGCCTATGTGTTTACATCACTTTTGAAAACAGGACTTCATCTTTTAAGTCAGGTTTTGAAGATATTACCGATTGACTAATTTACTATAGGGAGAACAAATTCTCTGTATGAGGGCATCTTTCTAGGAAATATTTCTAAAGCTATTTGTTATTTGTTCTAACCTTGTTCCATTGCAGAGGGGTAAAAAATTTAAAATCTCTCTCTCTAAGTTATCTTATATCTCAGGATAAGAGTCCATCCTAGTTTTTTTGAAAAAAAAAATGTTTTAGGCAGCATCTAGAAAGGGGGGTGGGTTCCTGAGAGTCAGGAACATCATAAACAAGTATGAAACTTCAGGAGCACAGGAAGGGAGCTACAGACCCCCTGGGAAGTTTAAGAACTCCTAGTTTACATGACAGTTTCACATAACTTTCAGAATTTCTCTCACATACACGCATATGCATACATAATGAATAGGTATTTCTGCTTCGTAAACAATTAAACCATCTTATCTTTACTGTGGTATTCAATGGTAAGCAAAACATTGTGAAAGTTCTCATGCACATGATAAAAACACAAGCCATTCTTTAGTACTCACTGCGACTTTATGATTCCGCATCATATTATCAAACTCTTCATTAATTTTTTTATATTTTTCTTCTGTATGTGGCGTGAGCACATATGAAGTGTCAGGGTCCGGGCTGTCACACCCTCTGTGTTCCTTCTTGTTCAGAGCCTAAATAATGAAGTTAATAAAAAGAATCAACAAATAAAAAGTAGAGGTAAAATAAAAGTACTTACAGGGCCTCGCTTGAAAATAAAATCACTATCTTCATTTAGTTTGCTGTATCTGTCCTCCGATAGTGGACTGTGCTCAAAGTAATCGTCAGCATCAGGGCTCTCACAACCATTAAGGCCTTTTTTTCTTAAAGTCTGAAATACAATTGGAAAATTCACACACAAATAATACTAACTTGCCAAGACTTTTTGTAAGCTGAATCATATTCAGAGCCACTGAAACTATATAAAACCGTCAGAAATGCAACTCACTTTAAGAGACAAGCTAGACCTTTCAAAATAAGTAGCTCTACAGGGCACCATAATGGAAGGTGCACTTAGAGGCATAGCCTCTCCCAGCTCTGATCTCATGAGTAACTATAACCCAGGGATCGGCAACCTTTGGCACACGGCATCCCTTGGCCCGCGCAGCTTCCCGCAACCACCATTGGCCTGGAGCAGCGAACCGCAGCAAGTGGGAGCCACGATTGGCCGAACCTGCGGACACGGCAGGTCAACAAACCAGCTCAGCTCACCAAGGTGCTTACCCTGGCGGGCCGCGGGCCAAAGGTTGCCGATCCCTGCTATAACCTATCATTACTTTGGCCCCCAGGAATTCCATGACCAGCATTTGTTTTAGCTATCTGCTGATGTAATCAAGCAGTTTGATATATACAACTAACGTTGAAGGCTACAGCAAGAGGTTAGAACCGTTAGTGGTAATAAAAAAAGGTACTTCCCATATTAGCACAAGAATTCAGTGGAGCGGCTTTTTTTTTTTTTTTTTAAATAGTGTACTTTGTTATGCCAAAATAAATTATTGGCCTTGTATTAATAAAATATCAGTGTTGGCTTCCCAAATTATCTATTCTCACTAGAAAACAGTAAAATTAACTGTGTAGAATATAGTGAGTAAAATTTCCAAATGAATGTATTATTGAATGGTTTTAACAACATATGTAACAATTAGCCTGATTAGTTAAGGCACATACTTTCCTGGACTTCAGTCACTTAGCATACAACATGAAAACAAGTACTGCATAGAACATGACAATCCAAGAAGAACAATGCTCAAAATGCAACCATTTTTATTTTGCAATCACTTTCTAAGACACTGTAGTTTTCCAAATGTAAGCTTTTTTCACGTGCATATCTTCTGCGGTGACTTAATTTTAATGCGATTGCTTTGTTGGGACTTTTCCTGTTTACTAAATATGGACCTGCATCAACATCCCCTTAATGTACATGTCTCCCCACTACGCAGCTATGAAATCAGCTACCACAAGACAGGTTTTTGAACTTCAGGTCTCTTGCCTTTAAGATCTTGAAAAGTATATTCATATTCTTTAATGCTTATTTTTCCTTGGTATTATAAGTTCAGAAAATCCACATAGCAAGCAAGCTCATTTTTTTGTTTGTTTTAAATAGAATCTCTAAGTTTTCCACCTCTAGGAAGAGCTTATTGTTAACAGAAAATTTGTCAGTGAAATATAATCATAAACATTTAAACGTCAGAAGTGTGTGAGAGAACAGTGATGCAGAGAGAATCTTCATTTGGACAAACAACGTATCTTTATCCAACTTGTCTTGGTCTTAAAAATAAAAAAAACAACCCCACAGAATTAAAATCAAAGCTACCTGTCATTTCATGTACCACAGAGGTATTGCATTCTCAAGGCTTCCTAAGCAACCTGAAAGGTATTTGGTTCTGTCACCATTTGAATTTCCATTCAACAATTGACAGTGAATCTACTTTTAGAAGAAGAATCTCAGTACAATTATTTGTTAAGGTTTTTTTTATATGTTATCTTCTTTTTTCTGATTAGTAAAAGTATATATCCATTCTTTATCAAACAGAATAAGGTGCCCAGATCTTATGGTGATAGGATCCACATTAGCAGCTTGGTAAGCAGACAAACTGTGCAATCATCTGCAACTGAATTTCTTCAGAGAAATGTTCAGCTTATGCTATGACTAAAGCTAACAACTTGTGTACAACCGATTACATTTAAACTAAAAATAAAAAATTTTACTTAGTATTTTGTTAGTAAGCAACAGATTGCTTAATTTCACTTGATAGTGGTAAGGCAATACTTTACAAAATTCAATTATGCAATAAGATATTCTCAAAGATCACAGGTCATCATTGGCAAGATATAATTCCTTCTCAAATTACGTGGCATGTGCTGTGTATCACACACACACTGGCTGGAACTCCCACAAAAATTTAATCATTAAATCAGCATATGGGGGGAAACAGGTGTAGCTTTTTCTAACACCTGTCACAGCATTGATCTCTGCTGGTCTAACCAATCAGGTGGACACTTACATGGACTTAGCCATACAAGGACCTGCTGTTTAGGACTCTGAAGGTCGGAGACTGTTATCCCTCCCAACCCTTCTCAACAAGTTCAGGCTGTCAGTCCTCTACACTTTGGTATCAGCGGGGAAAATGTTAACACTGTATAATCTGGATTACATTTAACCTTTATAATCTATAAATAGAATTTGAATAGGTTACGTCTGCACATGGATCTGAATATACAAACTGTGCCCAGCACTCCTTTAGGAGCAGCAGTAAAACATGTTACAGTGAAGTAGTATTAAATATATAAGTAAATTAGAAAAAGGCAGCCTGCAAGAAATGTACAGTGGTTATCTGTGTGAACTCCAGCCTACATTTTATACTCTATATTATTTAAATATTGTGAAAGTTTTGATTTTTATAATATTTAATTTTATTTTGTCAAATGTTTTATAGTAATTACACTTAAAATCTAGGAATCTCATAAGTGTCTTTCTCAGAATGCCCAAATAATCAGTACAGCTTAAGTGGAAACTTCAAAATTTAATTCTCTTAATGCATACCCACCAGCGCTGTCCACCAACACTGAAGTTTAGAAATTAAACAAACTATTAATGTAAAGTGTACATATTAGGCTAAATATATAAGAATGCATTCACCCTTTTTTCAATCGTTATTTTTTTATTCTGAGAGTAATGGGGTTAACTCTGCCTTGACTCATGAGGAAGTAAAATGCCTCAGTATCTCCACTTTAAGATTCTGGAAACCTTCACTCCAGATGGTGTTCCTGTCATTGTTAGAGAACTTAAAGCTATGGGTCACTATTACAGATAAATCCAAGTCTGTGTTTGATATCCAAAGCTCTGTTTCTTTATCACCAAAACATGAACTGTCACTTTGAGGACCTAACTGACATAACAAGACTGTCTACTTTATCACTATCCAGTAGCATAATAGTAAAAAGTTTCTCCTGTATGGCTGGTACTAACAAGTGGAATGCTGTAATCTGTTAACAAGGCCAGGCGAGGCCTGTGGGAGACAGGCCAGCTTCAGTTTTCTCACAGGCTACAAAGTTAGACATGATAGCAGGCTCTTGCTCAATAAAAAACACAAAGGTCATGACTACTGGGAATCAAGTTGTGTGTATGCAGGAAAGAAACATTCCATAAACTAGTGCTGGCTCCACCCTCCATATTTTCTATACTAAAAGTTATTACTTCGACACTGAATGTAAGTAAGTGATCCTCTCAAAATTCTTTCCTAGATACAATCGCGAAGACTGAGAAATTTGTAGACCCCTGAAAATAAAGCTTATTAAGAAAAAACCAAATAAGACCAAATAATCTTTAGGTAGCATATAGAGATGGAGTCACACACAAAATATGTATATGATACTAAACATAAAATCTTAAAGCTTTTGCAGTTCACAATAACTAGAACAAAAGAGTACTACTTATACTGGTATTTTTGCATACACAATTAAAAATTCTTACTAGAGAGAAGGGAAACATTTCATTTTATGTTCTGTAATGGAATGTTTAAGCATTATAAGGAAAGAATACCAACTCCTATTTTCTGCATTATTTCAGGAGTACATCTGGTCCTTACAATAAATCTGTACTATTTTCATTTTCTTTGTTGGTTCCCAGACAAAGATTTCTGAAAACCTTTTCTGATGGTTGTTTCCTAATTCACTATGTTGAGCTCCAATAAATATGTGTTTGTAGCTTGGATGTTACTCTGGATCATTTATTAGTTGATTAGAACAGAGAACAAGAAGATTCTTGTCATAAGAAATTCACCCATGAGTATTTAGAAGAAACCAAAGCAGATGTGGAACCTGTATATACATTAAAATTTAGTGAAAACAATAGCTTAATTGTGTTACAAATAAAGACATTGTACAAATGCCCCAGCAAGCTGTGATAAATGCTGATAACAGAGTGACTCAGAAGTTTTAAAATGGCTTTCTTCCACCATGTAAAAATAAAATATGTAACTAAATGACTGATGGTTTTGTGTTGATTTTATTGTAATGACTGGTATGAGGAAACACCATATGAGGATGTTAGTGATGGATTAACCAGAAAACGTTCAAAAGTTATGTTTAGACAGTACAAATGTTCCAATATTTTGCTGAATCTTTCTCCGACATTTTACTATAAGCAAAATGCTTTTGATACGTGCTAGATAGAACACCTTGGTCAATTCCCCTACAGGAAATACACAACACTGATAGCATCAGTGCTCACTCTATGCCTTGCAACTTGCCAAAACTCAAATCTGAAGGACTTCTCACTAGGCATAAAAATAATTTAGTTTCCCTTTCAATCCTGGATTCTGTTGCTAAAATTTACAAGAATGTCAATTAGAACCATCAATTCCGTCCAACCTGAGCCCTGGGATCATCTCCTTCCATCTCCCATTCAGACCTTTCCACCATCCCTTTAAACTCTATCCTCACAAACCCTTGCCCCAACTCCAGGCCTCTTCCTAAGATGTGTGACATCCTCACAGTTATATATCTGCCAGCAACTGTGATAGATAGTAACATCTGTAGTGTCCAAAACCTCCCTTTAAATCTTGCACTCTCTGAAGCTTTTCCAGATACAAAAAAATTCACTTGTGCTGTTTCCAAAGCAAAATCTCTGAAGTTCACAAAAATGAGAAAAGCAGCAACTAGTCCCCACAATTAGAGGATGCAAGACCAACAATGAATCAAATGAGTGGTGAAGAGAGGAACACTGGGACCCTGTCAAGTCACAGAAGCACGCATTTTTAGTGCTTTGTCCAGTCCATTTTTAAGGTTTCCTTTTATGAGACTTTCCCTACTTTCCCTGTGAGATTTATTTTTACATATGGACAGCTATGATAAAAAAAGTTAAGGTGCAGAGTCGATCATCCAGAAGTTAAGAATTCCAGGATTAAGGTTGCCTGCACATACCTCATCACTGCATTGCCCTACATCACATCCTATTTTCTAGATTACTTTAGGAGTATATCTAGTCCTTACAATAAATCTGTACTATTTTCATTTTCCTTCTAAGTTTCCATCCAAAAAGACTGAGGCTCCAAGTGCATGGTCAAACCAGAGAGACAGAAATTAATTCCTCTTGGCTCAGTAACATGATGCTTCTGTCTGCATGACTCAAAATTACATTGGCATTCCTGCAACCATATTGCATTGCATATCTATTTTACTGTCTACTATCACTACTAACACTTTCTGTACTACGTCACAATTCTCTCTCATTGAATGAGTGTACTTCAAAATTATGTTTGATTTTACTGTATTAGCTGCATTTTTCTTGATTAACCTCATAATGTTACTTTCCACAATTTTGTGCTTTTTAATAGCTCTATGTCTGATAATATTTCTTCTCAGTCCACAGTGGTGCTCGTGACTTCTCCAGCTACAGGATTAACTGCATTTGTCATTAAAAATAACTGTTTACCGCCCCTTTGAGATCATTAAGATGTTAATCAGGACCAACCCTAATAACAATACCTTTAGTATACTAACTAGACAACATTACCCCCATAACTCAATGAAAGAAAATCTTTTTTCTACGTTAGTAATCAAAATTTTACATTCTGACCTAAGCAAAAAATGTGTCTTAAATATAACTAAAAGCAGGCTACAAATGCTTGTAAACCTACAGGACAACGAATGATGCATTTAATTTTGCAACTTCTGTATGACTGCCAAGACTAGAAGCTTCAATGAAATGTATAAACAGTGTTTATACAAAAAATTAAATTAGAACACAATAAAATAAACTAGGTAAGTAACCAAAGTACTGCTTTCACAACAGTTACGTACCACCCTTGCAACTGAAGACTTTGACTTCTCAAAAGATGAGGTCTGCGATCCATTAGTCAACCAACATCTAAAAATAAACATGCTTTTCCCCAACCAGCCAGACAAGAACATATACTAAACAAATCCTCAATACTCAACACAGTATTCTAAAATAAAAGATGTGAGTATTTTCCACATTTTAATTTTTCCTCAATTTCTAGCAGTACTGTAATAGTAAAAAAAAAAAAACTTTTTGTATGTAAAGGTATCAAATAATTCTAAGTAAAGTGATGAAATACAAACAAGTTTGGTAATGATTACATTCTTTGATCCAATATTAAAGTACGTGGAAGAAAAGTTCTCTCTAGGATTCATGAACGGATAGAATATTTTATAAAGAAATTAACAGGTCCGAAATAATAAGTCATAAAATACCAGAATTGGCCATTTGTACAATGATCCATAATATTCCACTGTAGATAGAGCTATTCACCAATCTTAGATGCAGGAAGGTATACTGCTTGAAAGCTAATCAGTATCCCTGCTGTACGCCACTGTCTAGCAAAAGACAGTTTCTTGTTCTAAAAGCTGGAACATTTCCAATCTCTGGCAAATTTTAACCTGTATCTCTGGCTCTCCAAGGATTAAAGCTAGCTGTCAAATTCCACTGAGATACAATAAAGACTGCACTCAGGATTCAAACCTCTGTTTCTAAAAGTAAAGCATACTGACAGTTTTATAGTAGATACTGTATGCAACTTAACTATTAGCTTGAAGCACTTTTGTTATGAAACATACATTAATGTAAGAGAGATACCACAAACAACTGGCACAGGTTTTAGGGTGACCAGACAGCAAATGTGAAAAAAATCAGGACAGGGAGTGGGGGATAATAGGAGGCTATATAAGAAAAAGACCCCCAAATCAGGATTGTCCCTATAAAATCATGACAGCTGGTCACCCTAACAGGACTACATAAATTTTACAAGGTATGAACTTCCCACACAGTGCAGAAATATTTTTGAGTGTGTGAGAAAGGAGAGACAGCTCCCTATTGGTATACTTTTATTTAAAGTTTTGCAGTAAATTTATCTAGTAACCTGTTGACATTAAAAATGCTGCTGTTGACCTATTCTGGACAACAGGATTATTCATTTCTAAATGGATTCCAGGCCTCAAGGCTTAAGATATCTAGTAACTGCCAGTAGAGAGAATATATTGTTTCCACAGTGAAGATGAATTCAAACTCTCAAAGGCTGAGGTTTTAAATATTTGTCATTTCACTTTCTACACAATTTGCTGGATTAACTAAATTATCCATCCTACATTTTAGAGTTCAGTGAAAATTCATATTATTTCTTCTATTAAAAGTGCAGTGAGTTGATTCCCCCCCCAAAGAAGATTCTAAGGAATTGCCTGTTTACAAGTCATCAGTGCAGTTTGGGGTTGGTGTGTTTGTTTGCATGGATTTTTTTGTTTTGTTTTTGTATTAATTAAAGTAAAAGAAACTTCAGTTAACTCAGATGACTTGTTAAAAGTGGATCTATATTTGTCTCCAGAAAGTAAAATATCTGATGTCTTGCATTAAAATTTATTTTATTATTGTTCTTATTAATGTAGTCTACAACAAACCAAATTAATTTTAAAACAAGTTAAACACAATGCTCATGTAAGAATGGCCGAAGAGTGCATGGTGACATGTCTGGAAAATCTGACATATATACATATACATACGTATACATATATGCCCAATGTTCACTCAGAAAAAATTACTTACGAAGACAGTGGTTGCAAAGTTAACAAAAAGGATATTTTCCCAAACTCTGAATTAGGCTTTTATAAACTGGTCTATTCAATGCTGTAAAATAGTTTCTTGTGGTCTGCTTGCGTATACGTGATGTCAAATCACCACCCTTAAAGTTTTTATGCCCATCTGAGTGCCCAACACATCTGGATAAGGAAAAGGCTATCAGATGAGTTATTTCCAAGCTGTTGATATTCAACTCAGTTTAATTAAACTTTTAACATACTGTATAGTGTTACATGACCAAAGATGACAATCACTGTCTAATGAAAATTAAAACAGGCCTGAGCATGTTCCATATTGTTGAATGGACACAATTAAAAAAACCCAATTTAAAGATATGGGGGGAAAACACGTTTCACACCTGTTCTACGGTATGGCCCAATGGACTTTAAGTAATACCGTACACTGGCCTCTATTATTAAAATGGGGAACAGCCCAAATCTAATGGGATGGTTTCAAGAGGGGTTTGGATGACAGAAGAGAAAAGTTTATTTGCATTAAGATTGGGCCCCATTGTGCTAGCCACATAGTAAGAGAGACTCCCTGCCTCTCTTCACACTCTAAAAAGACCAAACATAATGAGTGGAGAAAAGAAGCGTTAATACCCACATTTTACAGATGAGAGATTGAAGCAGAGAGAGATTAAATGACTTGCTCAGGTCATACAGGGAATTTCTGGCTGGGAACTGAACTCAAATCTCCAGAGACCCAGTCTAGTGCCTTAACCACAAGACCAACTTTAGAAGTTCTGAACTAGACTTAGACACCTGAGAGATTGGGAAGGAGACAAACACCATCTTAAGTCTGAGTTTAAACTCAAACCAGAGAATGCTCTAACAAACTAAAGCAAAATACTCCCTAGTAACTGCTCCATTTTGACAGCATATTGAAGGTGGTGCTGCTTTACTACAGATCATCTATATAGTAAGATTCCAGGACAGTCACCTGTCTGCGGGTTACTCTGAAGCCTAAAATGTCTGTGAAGTAATAGAAACAGCTAGAAGCATGGCTGAGAGCTCTTTTTTGTTCAGAATATCACCAAGTTGACTCATCACAGAGTTTTGCAATCTGTTACTAAATTTTAAGTTCTCAGCCATTTTGATTTTACAAATTATATCTGTGAGACAACAAAGCATGTATCAATGCCATGCCAAGAGTCCTAGACTGTTGTGACAGGTAACTCAACCAATCTCCACCCTTACTATACAGTCACTTTGCATTTCATTGACTGTACAAGGGAGACTGCACCTATGGTGGATTACTTGGCCCAACTGCTTCACTGATTGCAAGGACTTTCAGCTACCAGTGCAAAAAATTATTTATGAGAAAGATATAAATATTTATTTGGAAATACACTGAATTTGCTTTCTATACTATGCAGCTTCTGGTTCAATGTAGATATCCACTGAATGCAAGCACTCTGTGCTGCATCCCAGATTATGAGAGCTATTTGAATCAAAGTACTGAGATTATATCAGTGTAAACAACATCAGTTAGTGCTCTGCAGGCTTGCAAAAATCAAACTTCCAAATCATGGCCTAACATGTAGGGATTCAGTATAAACCCATACAATTTTTTGGAGGGGTGGGGGTGGAATGATGGTTTCTTCTTTGACTGCTAAAGTCTAATCCCATGAAAAATCCAGATTCCTGACATTATACACTGATGGAACAGGAAACCTTGAAATGATAACATTATGCAATGACTTTTGCAACATGTATTCCTTTCATAGTAAAAAAAAAAAAAAAGTATGTTTTAATGTCTCTTTTGTTTTAGACATTCCAAATGCAGTCTACCACATCATGCTTTATGAGAAACCAGTATCTTCAAACTATAGATGTCCAAAAAGCCACAATCAAGGAAGAAGAACGTACTGGTTAAAAAAGTCATCTGGTTTAGAGGGAAAGTGACGGCAGCTATAAAAAATAAAAAAATAATACATAACAAATGGAAGAGAGGAAAAGTTGATAGTATTGAATAAAATCAGAAGCTAGGAACTGTAGAAAACTGACAAGGGAAGCAAAGGGACACAAGGAGAAATCTATAACCAGCAAAGTTAAGAACAATAAGGAGGTTTTTTTAAGTACATTAGGAACAAAAAGAATCATGACAATGGCATTGGTCTATTACCAAATGGAAATAGTAGAATTATTCTTAATAATACAGAAAAGACAGAAGTGTTCAACAAATACTTCTGTTCTGTATTGAGGGAAAAAAACAGGTGATGTAATATCATATGATAACTCTTCACATTCCACTAGTATCTCGGGACAATGTTAAACAGCAGCTCCTAAAGTTAGAGATTTTTTAAATCAGCTGATCCAGATAACTTGTACCCAAGAGTTTTAAATGAGCTAAGGAGCACTTTTCAATAAGGCTTGGAATACTGGAGAAGTTCTAGAAGACTGGAAGAAAGCTAATGTGTGAACAGAAAAGGGTCAATGGGATGACCCAATTAATTATAGGCCTGTCAGGGAAAGATAAGGGAATGGCTGATACAGGACTCAAAGAATTACAGGAGGGTAATATAATTAATACCAATCAACAAGGTTTATGGAAAAAAGATCCAATCAAACTGACTTGAAACCTTTTTTTGATGATCTTACAAATTTGTTTGATACAGGCATTGATGTAATATGCTGAAGGCTTCTGTAAGGCATCGCACATTTTGATTAAAAACTGGAATGATATAAAATTGCATTAAAATGGCACACATCTGGCTAACTCAAAATGTAATTGTTAATGGGGAATCAAAGTGATCTGTTCTTGGCCCTATACTACATAACATTTTTATCAATGACCTGGAAGAAAATGAATAAAATCATCACTGATAAAAGTTTGTAGGGGGAGTGAGAAATAATGAAGAAGACAGGTCATTGATCGAAGACCATCTGGATCCCTTGGTAAATTGGGCACAAGCAAACAATGTGTGTGTTAATAAGGCCAAATGGAAACATACATCTAGGAAAAAGAATATAAACCACCATTATAGGATGCAGGATTCATTCCTGGGAAGCAGTGACTCCTGAAAAAGATTTGGGGATAATCAGCTGAACATATGTGATTCTGTGGCCAAAACAGCTAATATAATCCTTAGATGTGTAAGCAGAGTCAGGATGAGCTCTACCCTGATATCTGGTGGTAAATTATGGCGAGTGTGGAAAAGAATTTAAGGGGCTGATCTTGTTTGCATAGGCACACCCACCCCGCCTAGCATGAGTCCACGGCAGCCCAAAATGGTCACTTTGACAGCTGTAGGATCTCCAATTTCTCTGTTATTGGGGTAGGAGGAATAAATGTTAATGAAGGACTATGAGATTGTTTTATGACAGAGGGTCTCACCATCAACTAAGTAGCACTCGCTAGACAAGGGACATGGGTTCCAAAACCCAGTGAATTGAGAGAGGCTGGGGATAGGTATTTTATACCTGGTGGTGTGGGCCTGAAACATCAATTGCACCACCTCCTCTCTCCATTGTTGAATGTCAGAGCTAATTTTGATTCTATTAAGAATCTAGTTACAGGCTATGGAGCTGAATTCACTTTGGGCTAATGGTGCACCAGCAGTGGGGCTCCCCTACTATGAGCTGAAATCACTAAAGAGCTAAAGTTACTAAGGGCTGAGATCACTGAGTGCTGTGCTAACTAGTGGGGGAGCCTGAAGCTATATTGTGGCATGGAGCAATTTGCAGGGACAGCTGGAGTGGCTCATGAGATGGCTGGTGGGGCAGAGCAGCTAGCACAGCAGTTTGTGGGACAGTTGGAACAGCCCACAGAGTGAGCGGAGCTGGGCAGTTTGCGGGGACGGCTGGAGGAGCAGAGTGGAGTGGCTGGTAGAGCAGAGCAGTTTGTGGTGAAGGCAGAAGCAGAACCCCACGGAGAGGCAGGGCAGTCGGCCCTGGACCACATAAGGTGTCCCTTAATATCCTGGGCTTCCCCTTTCCACCCAGGCTGGGAGGGGTAAAACCCTGCAGATAGACTCTTGAACTCTGGGGCTGCACTGACCCGGGACAGAGACTTTTGGGTTGTGGGACTTTTTGGGACTGTGGGTGATTTTTGGGTTGCTGGACTCAAGAACCCAGGGGAAAGGACACGGCCCAATTTCCTGGGGTAGGTCTTTGCTCATGGTTTGGTCTATGAACTCTAGTTGAGGTGTTTTCCCAATTTGATGCTGATGTCGTTTATCTCATGTTATTAAACGTTTTCTGCTACACCGAGACGCTCTGCTTGCGAGAAGGGAAGTATTGCCTCTTCGAGGCGCCCAGGGGTGTGTGTAAGATTTTCCCAGGTCACTGGGTGGGGGCTTGAGCTGGTTTTACATTACGTTGTAGGGAGGGGACCCCTATGTACTGAACCCGGCCCTTGCTGCTATCAATTCGGCCTGGCAGAAGGATTACAGATGCATAGATGGGAATCTTGAGTAGGGGTAGAGAGGTTATTTTACCTCTCTATTTGGCACAGGTGCAACTGCAATACTGTGCCCAGTTTTGGTGTCCACAATTCAAGAAGGATGTTGAAAATTTTGAGAATAGTAAGGGAGTGACCTGATTATGGTCTATAATAGGGACCGCCTTCGGCCTGCCAGGGTTAAGGCCCCTGGCGGGCCAGTTTGTTTACCTGCCACATCTGCAGGTTTGGCCAATCACAGCTCCCACTGGCCGCAGTTTGCCATTCCAGGCCAATGGGGGCTGCGGGAAGCAGCACGTGCTGAGGGATGTGTAATACAGTAGTAGTATAATATGATGTACCGCTTTTACATACTTGTTATAGATTAGTGGCCTCTCTTAGATAACTGACCTCTTCCCAATTGTACAGGAGAAAAGGGCATTTTTCATCTCCAATATAGCAAATGCATTAAACATTAAGAGTACAACAGGTAATTTGTTAGGTCTTTGTAATTTGATGTTACCCAGTCTAACACTAACTAAATGCTGCAATGCCCAGAACATTAAAAAGGGGCACTGTAGCAGGGTGATTACCCCGCTCTTCCCTAAAGGGCTTAAAACAGCCCTGGGGGAAGGTTGTGGTGGGGAGCTGCTAAGCTGGGCTGATTGGGAAGTGGCTGCAGCTGGGCCATGCCCCAATCAGGCCACAGCTGGCCTGTATAAAGAGGCTGGGAGCCAGGAGCTCAGCAGTCTCTCTCTAGCTGTAGAGGGAGATGGGCCTGGCTGCAGGGAGCTAGAGCCAGGGTACTTAAGTGGAGCAGGGCTGGGGAAAGGCAGAGGAGGTCGGCAGCTCCAGCCTCGAAAGCCCCAGGCTGCGGCCTAGCAGAAGGCAACAGGTACTGGGGGTTACAGAGGGCAGCCCAGGGGTAGGCAAAGTCAGCAGGTCCAAACCCAACCTTGCCAGTGATGAGTAGGCAGATACTGCAGTCTGCCCCAGGGCGTGGGGGCTAGATGATGACTGGCAGTAGCCTGATACTGAGGCGAGGTGGGGATAGTGGGAGGGGAGACCCTAAGACTGAGGGATATACTGCCAGGGGGCAGCACCCCAGCTAACAGGGCACCGAAGTCCAGAGAGGGACATGGGGGCCAGAGGACAGGCGGATCACCGGCCTGCAGAGGGCGCTCCGGAGCTGGAATGAGCTAATTCCCGGAAGTCATCAGCAGGAGGCGCTGCAGGGCTGAGTCTGCTCCTCTACAGGCACCATTTTTTTCTTTTTAGAGCAGAGATCTAAGACAGTTACTATCAAGAAGAAAATGTATAAATATTGACACTAATACATCCCTGTTAAGTAGCTGCTCCATAGGTATTGTTATTAAAGTTAATGGGAATACCAAAGATGGAGCAGCTACAGAGAGGTTGTTTACAAAATAGTTCATTTTAACTGACATGTAACAGAAATTGAATGATGGTTTAAATGAATAGGGCAATAGAAACCTAAGTTCAACTCCCAGCTCAGTCACAGACTTGCTGTGTGACTTCAAGTAAATCACTGAAATCTACTTTGTGTCCCAGTTCCTCAACAGCAGACCAACCTCACAAGAGTACCATGAGGATAAATTCATTAATGTTTATGAGATTCTCAGGTGTTACACAATGAGGGATATATATAGATATATATATAAGGAAGTAAGAGTAAGGAGATCAGAGGTAAACTAAGAAATGCTCTCATACTAAATGTGAGATTGAAATTGGAGAGAGGAAAGCTGTTCCAGTGGTTAAAGCTGTAGCCTACACTCAGGAGACCCAGATTTAATTAACCACTCTGCCATAGATTTCCTGCGTGATGCTGGGAAAGGCATGGCTCAGTTTCCTATATGTGACACGGAGAACATAAGAATGGTCATACTAGTCCATCTAGCCTAGTATCTCGTCTTCTGACAGTAGCCATTGCCAGGGGCTTCTGAGGGAATGAACAGAACAGGTAATCATCGAGAGATCCAGCCCATCGTCTACCTCCAGCTTCTGGCAATCAGAGTCCATGGACACACACAGCATAGGGCTGCATCCCTGACCATCTGGCTAATAGCCATTGATGAACCTATCCTCCAGGAACTTATCTAATGCTTTTTTGAACTCTGTTATAGTTTTGGCCTTCACAACATCCCTGACAACAAGTTTCACAGGTCGAGTGTGCGTTGTGTGAAGAACTACTTCCTTTTGTTTGTTTTAAACCTGCTACCCATTAATTTCATTAAGTGACCCCTGGTTTTTGTGTTCTGTGAAAGTGTAAATAGCACCTCCTTATTCACTTTCTCCACGCCAGTCATGATTTTATAGACCTCTATCGTATCCCTTTCTACTCATCTTTTCCAAGCTGAAAAATCCCAGTGTTTTTTTCTCTCTCTTCATATGGAAGCTGTTCCATACCCTTAAATCATTCTGTTACCCTTTTCTGTACCTTTTCCAAATCTAAAATATCGCAGTATTCAAGCTGTGGGTGTATCATGGATTTATATAGTGGCATTGTGATATTTTCTGTCTTATTATATATTCCTTTTCCTAATGATTCCTAACACTACCAGCTTTTTTGACGGCCAATGCACATTGATCAGATATTTTCAGAGAAATATCAACAATGACTCTAAGATCTCTTTCTTGAGTGGTAACAGCTAATTTAGACCCATCATTTTGTATGCACAGTTGGTATTATGTTTTCCAACGTTCATTACTTTGCATTTATCAACAATGAATTTTATCTGGCATTTTGGTGCTCAGTCATGTAGTTTTGTGAAATCCCCTTAACTCTTCGCAGTCAGCTTTGGACTTAATCTTGAGTAATTTTGTACAATCTGCAAATTTTGCTCATTGTTTACCCCTTTTCCAGATCATTCATGAATATGTTGAACAGGACTGGTCTCAGTACAGATCCCTGGAGGACACCACTATTTACCTCTCCCCATTTTGAAAACTATTTATTCCTACTCTTTGTTTTCTTTTAACCAGCTACTGATCCCTGAAAGGATCTTCCTTCTTACCCCATGACTGCTTACTTTGCTTAAGAGCCTTTGGAGAGGGACCTTGTCAAAGGCTTTCTGAAAATCCAAGTACACTATCCACCAGGATCACCCCTGTCCACATGTTTGCTGACCCCCTCAAAGAATTCTAATAGACTGAGACATGACTTCCCTTTAAAAAGCCATATTGACTCTTCTCCAGCAAATCATGTACATTTATATGTCTGATAATTCTGTGCTTTACTATAATTTAAACCAATTTGCCTGGTACTGAAGCTAGACTTACCCAGCTTATAATTGCCAGGATCACCTCTGGAGCCTTTTTAAAAATTGGTGTCACATTAGCTATCCTCCAGTCATCTGGTACAGAAGCTGATTTAAATGATAGGTTACATACCACAGTTAGTAGTTCTGCAATTTTACATTTGAGTTACTTCAGAATTCTTGAGTGAATACCATCTGGTCCTGGTGATTTATTTTTTAATGCATCTATCTGTTCCAAAACTGTCACCTCAATCTGGGACCGTTCCTCAGATTTGTCACCTAAAAAGAAGGGCTCAGGGTTAAGAATGTCCCTCACATCCTCTGCAGTGAGGACTGATGCAAAGAATTTGTTTAGCTTCTCCGCAACAGCCCTAACTTCCTTGAGTGCTCCTTTAGCACCTCGATCCTCCAGTGGCCCCACTGATTGTTTGGCAGGCTTCCTGCTTCTGATACACTTAATTTTTTTTCCTGTTAGTTTTTGAGTCTTTGGCTAGTTGTTCTTTAGATTTTTTTTTTTTTTTGGACTACTTTTCGTTTCACTTGCCAGAGTTTATGTTCCTTTCTATTTTCCTCAGTAGGAGTTAACTTTCAATTTTTAAAGGATGCCTTCTTGCCTCAAACTGCTTCTTTTACTTGGCTGTTTAGCCCCAGCGGCACTTTTTTGGTCCTCTTATTGTGTTTTTAATTTGGGATACACATTTTATTTGATCCCAATAATTCCTTACCTCACAGGGCGTTATGTGGATAAATATACTGAAGATTGTGAGGCACTCGGATGCTAAGGTGATAGGGGCCAGAATTGCAGAGAAATACCTGCCACTCAAACTGTCTAGTTTTCTCTCGTTTGGCCTTCATTGATTAAAGTAAATTTTGTTCACAAAAAGTGGTTTAGTCTTTTATGAGGCCTACAGTCTTCTGTAAGAGAAGTAATCAGAAAAAGAAGTTTATCATATCAAACATGACCTATCCAGGTTGCCATGAATTAGACACCCAAAGAGCTCCTTACAGATGTTTCAGTACTAAGTGCCTATCTTGTAATTTCTAGATAGCTGTGCAAATCTGCTCCTTGCATACACTTCTGATTCTTTGCTCAGTGACCATCTAAAACAATAATATAGGATAACTTTTCAGCCAGGCTCAAGGCCTGGCCTCCATTTCCCCCACAGCAGGCACAATTTCTTTCTGCAAAATGTGCAGGCATATTTTGCATCCTCAAATTATTTCTGTATGAAACTCTAAGTTACTTGCCCATTTACCTACCTTATTGTGAATGTAAGCGTGTCTACACAGCAAAGACAACCTGAGGCTGGCCTGTGCCGGCCAACTTGGGTTTGCAGGATTTGGGCTGTTTCATTGCTGTGTTGACTTCGGGGTTCAGGTTGGAGCCCTACCACCTTGCAGGATCCCAGAGCCTAGACTCGAGCTCGAAGTCTATACAGCAAATGAAACCACCTCGCAGCCCTAACCCCACAAGCCCGCATTGATTGGCATGAGCCAGCTATGGGTGTCTGTCTGATGTGTAGACATACCCTAAAAGTACACTTATCATATAATCCAACAAAATTCATAACAGAAATTCACAGGGACTGAATGTAATGGCCACAAAACAGGAGACTCCAAGTTAACAGGTGAAAAAACGCAGTTTTCAATAAGTTTTAAATTCAATTTATGACAGCAATTAATTCAGTATAGGGCATTTCTTGAGCATCAGTGGATCTCAGCACTCCATGCCATCAATCCACCCACATGTTTTTTCATCACCAGGACAGCCTTATACCTAAACCATTCTGCATCAAATCTTAGAATCAAAGGACAGGAAGAGACCTCGAGAGGTCAGCTAGTCTAGTCCCCTGCACTCACGGCAGGGTAAGTATTATCTAGATCATCCCTGACAGGTGTTTGTCTAACCTGCTCTTAAAAATCTGCAATGATGGAGATTCCAACACCTCCCTGGGCAATTTATTCCAGTGCTTAACCACCTTGACAGTTAACAAGTTTTTCCTAATGTCCAACTT
Organism: Mauremys reevesii; assembly: GCF_016161935.1. Classification (NCBI taxonomy): domain Eukaryota; kingdom Metazoa; phylum Chordata; order Testudines; family Geoemydidae; genus Mauremys; species Mauremys reevesii. Next base: position 8,429,273 of record NC_052632.1, read on the forward strand.
AAACCATCCTTGCTGCAATGTAAGCCCTTTGCTTCTTGTCCTATCCTCAGAGATTGCTGCTTGTCCTATTCTCCTCCTTGTAACAACCTTTATGTTCTTGAAAACTTATGTCCCCTCTCAGACTTCTCTTCTCCAGACTAAACAAACCCAACTTTTTCAATCTTCCCTCATAAGTCATGTTTTCTAGACCTTTAAATCCTTTTTATTGCTCTTCTCCGGACTTTCTCCAATTTGTCCAATTAAGGTCAAGATATACCACATCTACCACTTCCCGAAGGCTTATTACCCTGTCAAAGAAAGCTATTATGTTGGTCTAACACGATTTGTTATTGACAAATCCATGCTGACTGTTACTTATCACCTTATTATCTTCTAAGTGTTTGCAAATGATTAATTATTTGCTCCATTATCTTTCTGGGTACTCATCTGTAATTCCTCGGGTTGTCCTTATTTCCCTTTTTATAGATTGATATTATATTTACCCTTTTCCAGTCCTCTGGAATCTCTCCTGTCTTCCATGACTTTTTGAAGATAATCGCTAATGGCTCAGATAGTTCCTTAGTCAGATCCTTGAGTATTCTAGGGTGTATTTCATCAGGCCCAGGTGACTTGAAGACATCTAGCTTGCTTAAGTAATTTTTATCTTGTTCTTTCCCTATTTTAGCCTCTGATCCTACCTCATTTTCACTGGCATTCACTACATTATTAGATGTCCAATTGCCACTAATAAAGAAATGTAATTCACTAAAGATCTGAAAGAAGAGAGTCATTAAAACTCAGGGTTGTGGGGTTGGTTTTTTGTTTTTGTTTTTAGAGATACACACAAGTCTCAGATTACCAGAAAAAAATCTCAATACTAAATTTCCTTTCATAGCTAAATCCTATTCCCAATTTGGCCACTGACTCGTTAGCCATAGGAACAAGTTAACCTCTCTGGTTCAACTTTCCTGACAATAAAATGGAGAATACTGAGCTTCATAAAGCACTTTGAGATTCCCCAGATGAAAACTATTACAAAGAGGCAACATATTGTTGAAATATGGCAAGCAATAGCATAAACTTTTCAGAAATTAGTTTGGGAAACATGATTTGTTTAAACAATCTGAGTCTTTTCTAAGTAAAGCCCCCTTGTGCATAGATTTTAGGTAAAGTTCAATCTACAATGCAGACACTTTGGTTTTTCCACTAGGTTTCACAATACCATGTTAAGCTAATGATTAACAAGTTAGTTTATCTATCTTGCTATTCTTCTAATAAGGCTGAACCAGTGTCTATCAATGAAACAGCCACAATTCAAACAAGCTTCTTTTAGCAGCAACCAAGTAACAGGCAGGTCTGGCTCAACTCTCATTGAAATTCATTAAACAAGGTGCTGTACCTTCTAATATCTGACAAGTGCACTATTTTAATGCCTGAAATAGATCTTCTGCAATTAACACTTTGAATAATGAGCTTTTCAATGATGCACTACTGGATATAAACTTAGCTACAAGGTCATACTTGCCAAGATTTGAACTGTGAATAATCAAGACAACAAGAGCAGAACCTTTTAAACACCATCAAAATATCGTTAACTTTAGTGGGGTAGAGGGAAAAAAAATAGGAAATTTTCCTCCTAAACTAAAATTTCTTCCTATTAGAGATAAATTGGTAAATATGACAATGTTGGTTAAATGTTGATTCTTAAATTGAAATGTATCAATAGTCCTGGATGATAAATGTAACTGATAATTCATATATTAACAGCCTGTCATTATGAATAAATTCAAACTCCCATATACAGTAATTACATTATTGAATTCTGCAAGAATGGTAGGCCAGGAAAAAAGATCTGATTTAATTTAACTAAAAGAAAAATGAGACATTCAAGGTACTTTTGACCACTGGTATGTACCTATTCTACTTCTTAGATATTATTCGCAATGATTTAAAGATGACATCGCAAGCGAATAGTACAACCAGTTATTCTGGGGATTAATGGCACAATCTCCACCTGCCAAAAAAGTATGAAGGGTGGCATATAAAACTGACTGTTTCAAATTCCATTCAGAAATTCAATAGCATTGTCTATATTAGAACCAAATGACAACTAAACAAGGAATGCTAAACAAGGAATATTTAAAGATGATCCTTTTCTTCCTTTAAGTAAACATTAATAGGATTAATGGTACATCTATATAATGATTAAGTGGAAGCTTTCACCTTATCTCAAAGTGTGCATAAAAAAGGGATGCCCATGCATGCTGAAAATTATTTTACAAAGATCAGTATTATGAACTAGGCTCAGATCACAATACAAAGAGGACTGCTAGTAAGCAGACTGTTCGTGGATAGAAACAGTAGTCCATCCATATCACAATAATTACCACCACAATTAGCCCCTTTTGTGTAAGTCTATACATGGAAACTGAACTACACTTCTACCTCCAGAAATGGACCCGGGGGGGGAGAGGGGAAAAAAAAGAGCTGAGGCATGTTTCTGGATGGTGCCTAGAAGCTTGCAACACTATTGCTGGGTCTGTAACCACTCAATGGGTAGAAGAATTACCGAATCATAGAAACTAGTGATTAGGATGACCAGAGAGAAAATGTGAAAAATTGAGACGGGAGTGGGGGGTAATAGGAGCCTATATAAGAAAGACCCTAAAATCGGGACTGTCCCTATAAAATCGGGACATCTGCTCACCTTACTAGTGAGGGAAAGACATACTAAGACATGTAGCTAATTCAAGACTGTTTTCTAACTATAAATATTAGTGTTTCACAAGGCCTAGTTTCCAGCATCCCAAGCAACGTGACTTTCTTCACTTCTCTTGGAAGACTTTCATATCACTATCAGGTTAGGGTTTTTTTTTTTTTTAGTTTAATGGTTAGCCTAAAAAATATCACTTCATTTCAGTCCATTATTCCTAGTTTGATACTCATTTGCTATCCCAAGTAATTCCTTGAAGTCATTGATGTTTACATGCAGCATATATTTGCAGATTTACAACCCCAGTTTGTCATTCAATTAGTAATATAGGTTTTTTTTCCTCCCCTCATAAGTTAAGCTATGCAACCCTTTAACCATTTTATTAGCTCTTTTCTGAACTTTCACCAGTTTTCTAGTCTCTGATAATGACATGCCTGCAACTGACAGAAATGCCCTAACAGAGAGGGACTATTAACTCCCTGCTATAGGATGGTAAATTTCTGAGTAGGAGTCAAACTGTATTGATCTCTTTTGCAGCTATATCACATTCCACAATTTGTCAATATGGCAACTTGCACTGCTCTAGAGCCATTCAGTTTTTTTGTATAAAATTAGATGTATAGCTTTTATTGAAAATAACTAATACATTACCTGAAAATATTGCAGCCACAGATATGAAAACTTTGGGGGTCTGAACTGTGGTGAAAATCTAAGATAAACTGGGTGTGACTATTGAGACTGGGCCCTGAGAGAGTTGAGTTAACAGCACATCTTGAGTACATAGGGTAGCCAAAGGCTCCCTAAAAAGGTCAGTAGAAAGAAGACCGCTACTGTGGTTCTTCAAGATGTACTATTCACATGAATTCCATGCCCCACTGTCCCATCCCATTACTACAGAGTCCTGCTTCTCTGGAATTCTGCATTGATGAAAGAACTGAGGAATGGTTGGGCTCACTTTGCCATTTCTACCCCCTCCCCCCCGGGTATGGAAGGGACACAACATTCAGGATGCAGGTGTGACCCCTCAAATGACACCACTGGCCAAAAGAATCCAATCTTGGATGCATGTGCAGGAAGAGCGGAATCCACATAGACTATCAATCATTCAAAGTAGCCCTGGTTATTACACTTTAAAATGGCATCTTTATTTATGAATGATTAAAAAAAATGTCTGGGTTTAATGGGTCAGTTTTTAAAAGCATGTTTCAATTCAGCATTTTTGAGAAATACCAGATAAATAGGATACTATGGTCTTATTTTTAATATATATCATTTGCTTTTAAACACAAGTGGATTACACTCTTGTCAGCTACAATAGCCATGGACAAGGATCATGAGTTCCACACTACACCATGTATTATATGGCTGTTTATAGGCCATCGTCTAAGTAAAGTCTGGGCTCAAAATATTAAACCCTCATTTGAGAAGTTGCAGAAATAACAAATCTTCTTCCTTTAAGATGTCCAGTCATACATCCAATAAGCCAGGTGACATCCTAGCACATAAAATGTACAAGAAAATTAATCTAATTCAATTCAATTCTTTCATTAGAGAAAAGAAAACTAGTTTTATCCTATCTATCATTTTCAACCTAAACGATTATTAAAATATACATGTTTAAGCAACTGGGTGTTATTCCAAATGATTTATGCATCCTGAAAGGAACTGTACATAACTGAGGAGACCCTTAATCAAGAGTATGACAAGTACATGACAAAACAATGTAACCAATCCTGTACACTATTTTGTAATCTGAAATGTTAAACAATAACTTAGTTGGATCAGTAAAAAAATCTGGTACAATGCCAGTTTTAATTTAATCTTTTCCTCAAATACTGCAGTTTGTGATTTCCTTTCCATCTACTCAGAACTAAGTGATTAACAGACTTAAAAAGATTATTCAAATTTGGATCTAAAAGCAAGTAATATCAAGTAGACTCTTCATACTGGAAAGTTAAATTATGATATGATATATAAAATTTAATTCCTAGCATGATAGCAGGAATTTTCTGTAGTCAAATATGCAAGTGGTAAGAGTATTCATGATGCAAACATCTTAAAAATAAAATCCTCTAGCAATAGTGGAAACAGATTTTGCTCTGGCTGTTATGAATGTTCAATATTTTGCATTATTCCAATTAAGTTTACTTATAGTACATTGTAAGGGAGAGTGCAGTACAGTGCAAATGAAGGGTGTTTAAATGTTTTTGTAATTAGATTTTATAACATTCTTCAGATTTAAAAAGGTATAAATAGCTCACATCTTTACTAGCTAATATGGTTATAAGTTTAATGTGATCTTCATGAAAATGCTATGTCATCTACGAAGATAGCATGAGCCAATAATATGAAACCATAATAATTAAAGGTAATTTAAAATTATTAGTTAATTGCAGAACGTTCCTTGCAGATAGTGATTCCCCTTATGGAGTAAACTACCCCTTAGTGTTCCATTTAACAGGGACTTGCCCCACACCAGCATGGAATTTGGTATACTTTAATAAAAATGGTGTCTGTTCAGGTCTCAAATATTCTAAATTTTAAGATCTGGACCAGACCTCTGGAAATTTGCCAGGTATACATCAAGCAATAAATACTTAAGGTAGGGATGGAAACCAAAACTAAATATTCAGCAAATTATTTGAGAAAGAGAGAGTATCATTTGTATTCAGAAAAATGTTCAGAAAGATTGGTCCTGTCACATTGATTACAAGGGTCAAAACAGTGTTAACCAAGGTCTAGGGTTTTGTACATAGAGACCTCAGCCTGCTTAGTACCATGGCAAACACATCATTAAAAATCCTTTTCCCCCTTTTATTAAAGATAAAGGAAAATAGTTAAATATTTGAAATGTAAAGTATTAAAGTTTTCATTTTAACATCCCTTGTTCCCCTTCTCCATAGCTAAAGAGAATTTTTAGAAGGAAAACCCCTCTGTTTGACAGTCTCTTAGCTAGTATTGAAGATCCCAATAACTGTCTTTTTTGGGAAAAGAGAAGTTAATTAAAATGGATTGCAGCTGCTGTTGTTGCTGCCATTAAAATCTGATTCCATTTTATCCCAGGTGGTGGTTAGGATTCAGCTGGACCTAGTAGAGATGGTGATGTTATCTGGGTCCCCCTCTCTGGCCTGTTCTGGTCAGAATATTTTGCAGGATTATGACAACAAAAGTTCAGGGTCCAAGGAGATGGTGAGGGTGGCAGCCATGATGGTGATGCTTACTTAAGTAGCCTCCATCTGTTATTTCCCATTCCCAAAAGAGTCTTTAAGGACCCAAAAAGAGTGTAGTGGGTAGAACAGCTCCTCCCCTCACTATTCTGGCCACCAACTAGGCCTAGTTTCTGACACGCCAATTTGGTTCATTAATTTCCAGACCCACATTTTCTTGTTTACCAAGCATGATCTCAAAACAGTCCTTGAGTTATATCAGTACACCTTTTTGTTTGGTCTAATTCCTTTTTTCCCAGTTTATAGCACTCTTCATTAAAAATAACTTGACCTACTTTTCATAAACAAACATTCATAAACAGCCAAAAGTTATAGGTAAGGCTATGATTTAGTCATGGGTATTTTTAATGAGTCATGGACAGGTCACAGGCAATAAACAAAAATTGCCAGCATAGGCACCAGCTTCCTCCATGCCCGGGAGACGCTCAACACCCCTGCTCTGCCCCAGGCCCTGCTGCCACCTAACCCTGTCCCCCAAGCCACCACCCTCATCCTGCTTCTTCCTGCCCCCGCCCCTGCCCAGTTCTGCTCCCTCTACTGAGCATGCCCCACCCCCACTCCTCCCAGAGCCTCCTGCACACGGTGAAACAGCTGATTGTGGTGGGAGGAAGGGGGAGGAGATGATCAGTAAGGCTGCCGGTGGGCAGGAAGCACTGGGAGGAGGGAAGGAGGGAGGGAGCTGGCTGCCAGTGGGTGCTAAGCACCCGCTAATTTCTTTCTGTGGATGCTCCAGGACTGGGGCACTCTCAGAGTCAGTGCCTATGATTCATGGCCCGTGACCTGTCCATGACTTGTACTATAAATACCCCTGACTAAATCTTAGCTGGGTGACCACTGCTCTGGGAGCCTTGGGGGGAGCATGCTGCTGGGGTGGGACCCTGAGGGGAGTTGCTGCCCTGGGGGGGCCACTGCTTGGGAGGGGGGCCTGGTGGCCAGCAGCACCAGCTGCCAGGGGTTGTCAAGCAGTGGCTGCTTCAGCCACTGCCGGGGCCGCCCTCTTTCCACTGCTCCAGCCACCCCCGGGACCGCTGCTGGGAGCCACCAAACTGCGGCTGCTCCTAATGCCCCTCGGCAGTCCCTGGGACTAGCCCCAGCAGTGGATGGTGCAGCTGGCCCCAGCCTGAGCAGCTGGCCCTGAGGCCAGCTGCTTGGGTGGCCCTGGGGTCAGCCACACTGGCTGCTGTGGAAGTCATAGAAAGTCATAGAATCCTTGACTTCCATGACAGACATGGAGCCCTGGTTACAGACCCTATTGTCACAACAGTCCTGTACTGAATGCACCATCTAGTGCTCTTATCTCACTAGCATCTGAATCTCATTAGCATCTCACTAATATCACGGGAGGACAGAGAAGGAAAGAACAGTGTTGAAATCTGAACTCAGCTGTGAATAATCTTACCATCCGTAGTGCTTTGTCAAGCAGGCTGACTACCAGAAAGAGATGCCATGGAAGCTAGACTTAGGAAACCAGAGATAACATAAGATGGATTAAGTTTTGTTACAGATATATTCTAATTATTGTATCTCTAATCATCAAAATTTAAAATACCCATTGTGACTCTACACCCCATATTCTTCATAGTGGTATTATTATATGATATGATTATGGCATAATTATGATGCATTTTGTACAAGAAGGGTCATGTAAGGTATCACTGGAAAAGTTATGATTTGCTGAATATGATTATCCTATTTGTATGCATATATTTTTTTGAATCTGAAGTTATGAATATTGACTATGCATCTGTATTTTACATGTAGTGACACCTGGGTGACACCCACTAGGCAAGATGCTTCTAGTCTAAAGAGCTGGTTGTGAAGGGCCCATTCAGGGTAATGTGCCCTTAGGGAAAACAATAGGCCTTAGGAGAAGCTTATCCCCCGACCTGGTGAACCTTCCTGAGAACACTCCAGACAGCCTATGGATAATGGCTGCTGTGACTCTGCAAGGCCATGTGACCAGCCCACATGACTCTGAACTCCATTTTGGGTACCTGTGGTTCCCGCCACATGCTAAAGCTATATAAGGCAGGGAGTGACCTCATCTGTTGTTCACTCTCCCACAATGGAACACCTAAGAGAAGCTCTGAAAGAAAAGGACTTGGACCAAGGGTGAGGAGCCCAAGCTGCAAACCAAGTGCAGCTTGTGCCTCTGGAATCTGAAAGCCTGCTTATATCATCAGTCAGAGTGAGAGATTATTAATTCAAATCCTATCTATCTAGTATGTTAAGCTTGGTTTGTGTTTTCTTTATTTACTAGGTAATATGCTTTGATCTGTTTGCTATCACTTATAATCACTTAAAATCTTATTGTAGTTAATAAACTTGTTTTCATCTAAACCCGTCGCACCCATACAGTCACACAGCATACTAAAGTTTGAAGAGCATTTTAATATTTCTGAAGTCTTGAGTCCATATATATTTTCACTGCATTTTAGGATTCTTTACATATGGCTTTTTAAAATATAAAAACTGGTTATAAATTAGTAGTGGCACCTAACTCTCTCTTTTATCAATGGCTCAACTTCAACTTAATTGTTTTGTGTGTCTTGAATAGACAGTGCCTCTGCTTAAGTATTTTGGGATGACCATGTACTATCATCCGCCAAGGTGTTTTATCTGAACGTATAGGTTTCCACTGAATTAAATACAGACAGTTTAGAACTTTGTAGATCAGAATACAAATGCTAACAATATAGAATAGTGTTTGTGGAACAACAAAAAGCCAAAACAAAAAAATCTTTAAAATGACAGTCCACAATCACTGACTCACTTATCTCTTTTACAATTATATTTAGATCAATGTTTCCCAAACTTGGGATGCCGCTTGTCTAGGGAAAGCCCCTGGTGGGCCGGGCCAGTTTGTTTACCTGCCGTGTCCACAGATCCAGCCGATCGCAGCTCCCACTGGTCGCGGCTCGCTGCTCCAGGCCAATGGGAGGTGCTGGAAGCGGCGGCCAGTATGTCCCTCGGCCCACGCTGCTTCCCGCAGCTCCCATTCACCTGGAGCAGCAAACTGTGGCCAGTGGGAGCTGCGATCAGCTGGATCTGTGGACATGGCAGGTAAACAAACTGGCCCAGCCCACCAGGGGCTTTCCCTAGACAAGCGGCATCCCAAGTTTGGGAAACACTGATTTAGAGGAACAACTTATCCTGTCTATGGATTCTAAATGACTTAGCAGCAGATGCTGTTAATTCATTCTCCAGCAGTCATTCTTCCCTCTGAAAGTTTGTTTCTGCTTCCAGTAAATACAAGTTCGAGTAACAAGCCAAGGAAGCTGAAGGTAAGGTGCAAATCAGTGTAATCCCAAATACTATATAAAATATTCCTCATCCTGCAGAGGAGGATACAATTCAAAGACAAACTTGACATTTCTATTTTTTGCTTTTAAATTAGAAATAGTACTTTAAAACAGAGGGGTGGAATTAATATCTATCTAGGCACACAGACATGCCCTCAAAAGCAGTCAAAATGTGCATGAACTATAAGAAAAAGCATCTTAATTCCTTTAAAACCAAGTAAATGTGAAAATTCTGTTCTCTTTAAATTGAAGACAAAAACACAAAAATTAGCTTCATGTCAAAGGTGCAGCTACTCTATCTTTTATCTCTACAAACATTAGTCCAGCTGCTGGTTAGGACAAGCAGAAACTGTAGCTTCAAATTATCTGGAGGCAAATAAATTAAAATGCGATTTGTCCAAACATGAAACAACAACATGAAAAGAGTGTGCTGTATTTTTCATCAGCCTAGAGCTGTTTTTGTTTTTTTTAATCTATTCTACGTCTGGCAATTCTCCAGAAATCAGACATCAGGTAATACAAAATGACATTATCTAACTGGCAACAAAGAAACTTTTTCTAATGGTGTCAGCTTTCCTAAAATCACAAATGATCTGTGTCATTTTAAAAAAAAAATGTCAGCGTTACTTAGTCATCACAATGCCAAAAGAAACAATTTGCGCAATGCCAACAGAAAATGAACGTGCTCTCTCCATCTTTTACTTTTAAAGTGGATAAATACAACAACGTGATTTTATGGGAAGATTCGAAAGTTAATAAAAGACCATAGTTCATATTTAAGATCATCATGAATGAACTGTCTTTCATGCTCTGGATATTTGTAAATGTCTGACAAACCTATTCACAAACACACAAAAGAGATGTAGTTTCTCTTTTTCCAAAATATTTTTAAGTTTTGTCATTGTGAAAAATTTTTCACATTTCTTTGAAACTATTCCCCCTCCTCTATCATATGGGAAAAAATGTTTCGAGATTTGGGATTTTATTGCAATAGACATCACTGGAAAAAAATAAAAATTAAACAACACAAAAAACAGTTTGGAGAGTACTGAATGTACAAGCTACTTCCTACTGAATTATGTTTTAAAGCCCTCTTTGATTTGGCCTGGTTTTATCTCATTCCAGGTAAACTTCTCTTAGCATACCAATTATGGACAGCTGGTCCATAATCTCAAATATATATTGCAAATATCTCAAAAAAAATTTCATCTTGCACACAAAACTACTTTTATATAATTCTTTAGTGAATCAAGACAGATTGGGCTTCTCTCCAAGTTAATCAGAAAGCCTTCATGCTTCCAGGGCAACATACCCATAGATTCACTGTTTGTCACTTCATTCTTGCTTCTGATAACTATTGACACTATACTTTCTCAGAAGGGTGCTAAAAAGTAAGAATTCTGATTGTATCAACATTATATTAATATTTTAGTCAGTTATGTAATTATGTTTTCTACAATTTTGATGCAAAAGTTTTTGCAAAGTTTCCATCTCAACATTTTCATCTTTTTCTTTCTTTCATACCCCAAAATTGTATCAAATTTTGTAATTTTTCCTTTGGATTATTCTTCAGCAGTTATTCACTTAAAAGACAGTAGTCTTCTTAACATTAAAAAAAGGTAACAAACTAATATGATTATTATACACCTCTTGAAAATTACTTTTATATTCTGCAAAAATAATCATTTGATGTAGTCATTTTCCCCCTAATATTATGCATACATCCAATATTACCAAGTAATTCCGTTTAGGACAACCTATAACAGTGTAAAAATACATTTAGCTACCCAGCTGGCTACACAATGTTAGAACTGAGCCAGCAATATCTATAAGACGACGTTATTCCTCTGTTCCATTCTGTCAGATTCGTTTCCTTTCTATTATGATTGTATCATAAGGTCAGCACTGTAATACTGAGTCTTTTTTTAAGAAGTCTTTAAGCAATCATAATCATTATTTGCTTTAATAGACTAGTATAATGTGTCAATGCTGAAATCAAATCAGAACAATAAATACTGTTAACATGAGGGTTGAAGCTACTAAATTAAGCTACTGGAACAATTTAAATCTGTATGAAAGGCAATTTTTTGTTCACTTTATTAGTATCTTCAAAAGCTACAAGTTATTCTTAGACTAACCCTTTTTACTTATTTGTATTTTTAAGGAATGATCAGGACTGATACTATTTTCACAAGCAGTCAATGGTATGAAAGACAATGTTTTATTTCCAGGTCTGGACTTTAATCTTCAACCCTGCTGCAGTAAACCACACATGTTGTCTAACAGAATGCCAGGAATGAACTAGAGATGGGATTTTACGTTAATAATCCCAGTTGGTTGGACAGCCGGTCCACTTATTTTTAATCTTTGTTCGCCGACAGTGAGACTTGTTCAGTGATGGCCGGCAATATCTGAAGTGAATAGGCAAAAAAGTGACAGATAATGGCATCCAAATCAGAAAAAGTTTACAGCAGTATGCAAAGACCACACTGAATCTGACTCTAAATAGGATTAATAGTCTCCATAGATTCCAGAGTTTAAGGCCAGAAGACCATTAGAACATCCGATCTGATTTCCTGTACACCACAAGTCATTAAATTTCACCAATTTACCCCTGTTTGAGTCAAATAATTTGTGTTTGATCATACTATGTCTTCCAGAAAGGCATCCAGTCTTGATTTGAATATGTCAAGAGATGGAAAATTAATCACGACACTTGGCAGTTATTTCTCATTAAATTTGTCGGGCTCAGCAGCAGCCCCATTTTTTCTTTTTTTACCTTTTTTTCACGATTAAGGTGCTCTTCAGTACTGAGTGTTTTCCTCTCCATGAAAGTACTTGTACACAGTAATAAAGCCACCTCTCAATCTTCTTGTTAATAAACTAAGCAGATTGAGGCAGAAGACTGGAGTTGTGATGCAGTTACCTAACTTTGTAAGCAGAGCTGTGTGAGCACGAAGATTTTTGATCAATGAGGTGTTTCTGTGCTTCAGCCCCAGGCAGGGGGCCTGTAACCTGAACCCCACAACCCATGGCTGAAGCCCTCGGGCTTTAGCCCATGGTGGTGGGGCTTGGGCTTCAGCCCTGGACCCCAGCAAGTCTAAACCCAGCCTTGGCAACCCCATTAAAATGGGTCCCGACCCACAGTTTGAGAACCGCTGCATTAGTCAAATATAATTTCTACAACATTACACATAATATTTATGTTTTATTTGCCTGGTGTTCTCCAAAGCACTCTGTCAGATCAACATGGAGATAAATTTGCTTGATAGTACAAAGAGTCTGCAACTGTAGAAATGTAACCTGAAATATTTACATACTGCATTTCAGGAATTTGTTCAGTGGCACAGTGTTCCAGCAATGACAAGAAATAGGGGTCAACAGCATAGTTTTGGTATCTATAGACAAGTAATGTGGACTTTCCCATTGCTACTGCCACTTCTTAGTACCTGCATTCCCGCCTGCCGCCACCCTCCCAAAAAAAAAAAAAGAGAGAAAAGCGCTTCTGGACTATGATTTACAAAAAGGGAATGTTTCTGTAACAACTATTTTTCTCCCCTTTACTTATATTACTTCTTCCCTATCTGGGATTTTTTTCTCTCTTTCTCTTCCTCCCAGGCTACTCAGCCTCCTGTCATTCCCATTCTTCAGCCATTCTATTTTATGCTAGTGTTTTTAAGAAGTAATATGTCAGAGCTTGGTGGAATAACAATATTTGATAGGACTACATGACATGCTCAAGGGAGATACACAGCATAATACTAAAAGGAATCTGGATTGAGAATCCATGGTGCAATCCCAGAGTAGAAAGCACTTAGAATCATAGGACTGGAAGGTGCCCTGAGAGGCCTTCAAGTCCAGCCTCCTGCATTCAAGGCAGGATTAAGCATTATCTAGACCAGTGTTTCCCAAACATGGGACGCCACTTGTGTAGGGAAAGCCCCTGGCGGACCAGACCGGTTTGTTTACCGGCCGCGTCTACAGGTCCAGCCGATCGCGGCTCCCACTGACCGCGGTTCGCTGCTCCAGGCCAATGGGAGCTGCTGGAAGCAGTGGCCAGTACATCCCTTGGCCCGCGCCACTTCCAGCAGCTCCCATTGGCCTGAAGCAGCAAACTGCGGTCAGTGGGAGGCGCGATCCGCCGGACCTGTGGACAGGGCAGGTAAACAAACGGGCCCGGCCCGCTAAGGGCTTTCCCTAAACAAGCGGCGTCCCAAGTTTAGGAAACACTGATCTAGACCATCCTTGACAGGTCATTGTCTAACCTGCTCTTAAAAAACTCTCTGATGATGAAGATTCCACAAGCAGCTTAGGCAATTTATTCCAGTGCTTAACACCTTGACAGTTAGGAAGTTTTTCCTAATGTCCAGACTAAACCTCCCTTGCTTCAATTTAAGGCCATTGCTTCTTGTCCTATCCTCAGGGTTTAATGAGAACAATTTTTCTCCCTCCTCCTTGTAACGTGTGCATAAACTACATACTATAAATCAGCCATCAAAAAAGGAAGCTGACATATTCCTTATAGCTCTAAATTATAAACAATAGTCTTTTATATAACAAAATATGCTTTAAATACAAAGCCAAGAACTCCCTACCTACACACCTAATATGCACCTACTGTGCAAAACATTTCATTGCAGAGATACCAACTATGTTAGTGAACTAAAAAAATGACACACAGCTTGTAAAGCTATTTAAAAATACACTCTTGTCCAACTTTGGCAGCATGCACGAAGATCTACTTTCAGAGAAAAATAAATTTCAACAGAAAATTAGTCAACACAACTGAATTTATTAGTTTTATGGCTATTTAACAGCTATGAGTAAATCAGGAGGGTAACAGAAAATGTGGACTGACTCCCAACCCATAGAATCTCAGTGAAATCAATGGGCTATAAATCATCAAAGAATTTGGCGACTATGTACAAAGAAGATGCTACAACTTACTGCATGACATGAATTCCATTATGAGTACATATATGTAGGAATTCATCACAGCTACAGTGCACCCTGGAAGAAACTTGCAACTAAAGAAGGGAGTTTACAAATATGAAGAATATGAACAGAACTTTTAGAGGGCTCCCCTTTCAGGCATTGTTTTCTTTTCATTTCTGATTGAAGCTGCATTTTCATACTATTCAAAAAATGAGTAAAAATTGACTCTTTGGCCTTCTTTTTGAAATACTGTGAGGCTTCTCTTCTGAAACATTTCATTGGCTGTTTCAAGCCTTATCACCTTTTATGCAGATTATATTAGTTGACATGAGCTATCACTCGTTCTCTGACTCCTTGTTTCATTTATCTCTCACCTTATGTAGCATCTCTGAATAGATATGATGGAAAACCTATTGCTTGGCACACACAAAACAAGACTGGACATAACCAGTAAGTATTCAAAAGAGGGAACAATCCAACACTGGAAGGGAAACAGAACTAGTGTACTCAAGGTCTTTTCTATTTTCTGATTTTTTTTTTGGCAGAAATTACATAATTTTTGAAAATGTAGGGCTTTTAAATATTTGTGTAGACAAATATTTAGTTTACAGCAAGCAGAGGAGTGAATTTACCCCACACTAGCCTGCTGCAGACTAACTCTCCCCATGGATCCCGATGACACATTAATGGATCATTAATGCACTTGTGTCTACTCCTGTTTCAAAGAGGACTAGACCAAAGTGCATTAACAAACTATTAATGCACTTCAGAGCTTGGTCCACAGCAGGCTGTGTGGCGCAAAGTCACACCCTGGCTTGCCAAGAATTAACTGTTCATGAAGGCAAGCCCTTCAGAATTTTTCCCATCAACTTCACCCAAATGCAAAAAGACTATGGAATTCTTTCAAGTACCCTCAAAATATGGCAAAAGCATACTATCATCACATAAAAAGGTAAAGAACTTAACTTCAGTGAGTGTGTTGGTTACCTGTATCTAGGGACAAAAATCATAACAAAAAACCAAAACAAAACGAGGCTGGGAAAAACAGGAACACTACACCTAGCTTCTTCCCTAGCTTTTGGCTTGTAACAGTGTTTCCACACCAACTCCTCTGTTCTCTACAGTGTTACACTTGTCCTCAGGCACACTCTTCATCTAGCTGTGGAGGTACATCTGCTTGTTTATGCTGCAGGCTTTGCATGTGTGGGTGAGATCTGCATACTGCACTCAAAAGCCATGACCTTACAAACAAGTATCTTTTAGTGCACATGCTGTTTTTCATCATAAGAGAATAGATACTCATAGTTCTTCATAATCAAAGAGTGACCCAACGTAAAATGTACATTTCTCTTTCTACACACTAAATACTAGATTCACAGCAGTGGCTTCTTTGCACTATTTTAGGAAATTGCATATATGTGCACATCAGCTTGCTTCCAGTTAGCATAACAGTAAGATATAGCTACTTTTTTCCCTTTCAGCAACAGCAATGACAACCTACAAGACAGTAGGTTTGCATCATGTATTATTTCTATCAAAAAATCATTAATGCCATGCAAAAATCACAGGAAAATTTCCCATTACATAAGAGCTAAAATAACTTACACAAACATCAAGGTCACCTTGATTTATTTCAAACCAGGAAACAATGGTCCTGTGATCATTATTCTAGTATAGCAACATTGTATAAATTAAACCAAGGGTCGGCAACCTTTGGCACATGGCTCGCCAGGGTAAGCACCCTGGCGGGCCAGGCCAGTTTGTTTACCTACCACATCCGCAGATTCGGCCAATTGCGACTCCCCCTGGCCACGGTTCCCCGCTCCAGGCCAATGGGGGCAGCGGGAAGCGGCAGCCAGCACATCCCTTGGCCCACGCCGCTTCCCGCCGCCCCCATTGTCCTGGGATGGCAATCGGCCGAATCTGCGGACGCGGCAGGTAAACAAACTGGCCTGGCCCGCCAGGGTGCTCACCCTGGCGAGTCGCATGCCAAAGGTTGTCGACCTCTGAATTAAACTATACCAATGAATGTAGATATACATTTTTGTGATAGAGATTGTTGTACTTTTTCATAGTTATTAAACATCCATGCAGAATGTCCAAGATAAACAGATCTAGTTTATACTTCAGAGTAAAGAAGAAGAAAACAAGGAAAGAAGACATGGGACCAACTAAACACTGAAGATGGAGCAAAGATTAAAGTTTATCTAGACATCCCAAAACCTAAACAAATACTGTACCTGAGGTTTTAATTAGGCTAATGAAGAGCATAGCCACAAGGGAAACTGTCTGAAAAAAAGAATTTGTGGGATTCCACGGAAGATATTCCTTTTTCTTTTTATGAGACTAGAAAACAATATTAACATCATATGCTTTTATATAAAGATTTTTTTTTCCCCTTTAGGTGAAGCCATAAGTATTCCAAGGCTGGAGACTGGATAAACAAACAAAGCTTACTTTCCCTTTTCCCATATGTGGCAGTGGCAAAAGCCACCCACAAATTAATAGAAGATTTACAACTCAGTTGTAATACCATTCAAGTGAGACCACTAAGCAGAAGAATATTTTTTAGTGCAAGCCAGTGGTTTCACCCTGGGCAGCTTCGGCATGAAACAGTTCCAGGTAGTTGGAGGTACGGTGGTTGCAGCTACAGGTGATCACCAGTGTCATTCCATTTGCAACACTGGGAGCAAGCCAACAACTAATAATGGGAAACTATGTTCCCAGAACTCTTCTTTTCCTTAGCCAGTCAATGATTGGCTCTCATGAAACAGGAAACTGCTATATGCCAATCACTACAGAGGCAGCACTCCATAGTCCTGCGCAGAGAGCAATCAGTGACTACTTTCAAGCCTCCTATCTTCTATTCTTACTCTCTCTCTAAGCTGTTGCCCACTGAGTGTCTGTTGTCACAGTCTAGACCAGGGGTCGGCAACCTTTCACAAGTGCTGTGCCGAGTCTTCATTTATTCACTCTAATTTAAGGTTCCACATGCTGGTAATACATTTTAACATTTTTTTAGAAGGTCTCTCTCTATAAGTCTATATATTATATAACTAAACTACAGTTGTATGTAAAGTAAACAAGGTTTTCAAAATGTTTAAGAAGCTTCATTTAGAATTAAATTAAAAGGCTGATCTTACGCCGCTAGCCTGCTCAGCCCGCTGCCAGCCTGGGGTTTCCGTTCACCTAGGCCAGCAGTGGGCTGGCTGAGCGGGGCCGGTGGCAGGGACCCCAGCTGACATGGGGCCGGCAGCCAGAACCCCAGACCGGCAGCGGGCTGAGCGGGGCCGGGACCCCAGACCGGCAGCGGGCTAAGCGGGGTTCCGGCCGCTGGCTCCTGCCAGCCAGCGTCCCGGCCCTGCCCACAGAGTGGGTACTTACCTTCTCCCTGGTTCTGGCCCATTCTCTTCCTCTCTCTCTGCACTGAGCTCAGGGTGAGGGGGCACAGGGCTGGGGGTGAAGTAGCAGGCTGGGGGTTGGGGTGCAGGGTCTGGCCAGGAGCTAGAATGAGGGAGGGGGCTCAGAGTTGGGGCAGGAGGTTTGGGTGTGGAGCGCTTACCTGGGCAGCTCCCATTTGGTGCGAGGGGTGGGGATGTGTGTGTGGGGGGTGAAAGAGTCAGGGCAGGGTACGTGTGAGGAGGGTGCAGGAGTCAGGGTATTCTAGGCAAGGGGGCGGGGCTGGGTATGTGTGGGGAGTGAAGAAGTCACTGCAGGGTGTGTGTGAGGCGGGTGCAGAAGTCAGGGCATGGGGTGTGGGGGGGCCGGGTATGTATGTGTGGGGGTGCCAGAGTCAAGGCTGGGGTCATGGGGAGCGTGCAGGGGGGCTGGGGTGTGGGCTAGGAGCAGGGGGATGCTCCCAGCCCCCTGCCCTGAGCAGCTCAGGGCAAGGCTGGACGGATACGCCCTGATTCCACACACCCCTTCCCCAAGGCCCCGCTCCTGCCTCTTCTCCACTTCCTTCCCGGTCTGAGCAGCAAGGGCGCTGGGGCTCCTCTTCTCTCCTCCCTCACAAGGGCCATCGGCAGCAGGGAGGGAGAGGAGGCGGGGCACGACACAGCACACTAGGGGAAGAGGTGGGGGAGGGGAAGCTTGGCTGCCGGTGGAGCCTGCCCTACAGCAGCAGCTGGCAGGACCAAGCTTGCTTCTGCCCCCTGCTCCCACCAGAGAGCGCGGTAGGCGGGGGGCAGAGAAGAGCGGGCTGGGACGGGCAGGATTTTTAATGGAACGCTGCTGCCTGCTGCAGTCCCGTCCATCAGCCCTGCTCAACCTGCTGCCGGGATTCAGCAGCGGTCTGAGCGGGGCTAGTGGCAGCCGCAATGTGCCATTAAAAATTAGCTCGCATGCCATCTTTAGCACGCATGCCATAGGTTGCCGGCCCCTGGTCTAGACACACCAGTTAATCTGTTCCTATCAGCAGAACTCCACTGGGCAGGGAAGGGAAAGAGAGGGAAAGGGAAAAGAGAGACTCAAAGGGAGGGGGAAGATAAATGGGGAGAGAAAGCCGTGGCAAAGAGCTAGTAGAGAAGTCAAGACTTTGGGCATAAGCACATTGTTAAAGACTAAGGAGGAGGGGGGAAGTGAAAAAAAACAGCAATGAGAGAAGAGAAAGATGAAGAAAAAAGGGCAGACGAAAATACAGAGGGAGAGAGAAAGGACAAAAACAGGTGAGCCATGGCAATTTGCCATGAGTAAGGCTATGATTTAGTCACCGAGGTTGCAGAAGTCACGGAATCCATGACTTTCAGTGACCTCCGTGACTTCAGTCTGTGGTAGTCAGAAGCTGCAGAGTCCCCTGCCACACACAGGGGTAGGAGCTGCAGGGCAGCCCCAGCACCTCTGAAGGCCCCCAGAGCTCCAAGCTGCCACGGGCAGAAGGGGAACCCCCAAAGCCGCTGCAAGCAACAGAGGACCCCCCAGCTCCCAGCCTCCCATGGGTAGTGGAGTATCCCCGGAGCTGCAGGTGACAGGGATATCCCACAGCCCCCAACTGCTGCAGGCAACTCCTAGCCCCTGCACAGCTGCCCCACTTCAGATGGTGTGGGGATCCAGATATCCCCATTTTGTCAGGGATATTTTTAGTAAAAGTCATGGACAGGTCACAGCATCAGTGTATTCTTCTTTTTTGCGCGTGACCTGTCCATGACTTTTACTAAAAATATCCATGATATAATCTTAGCCTTAGCCATGAGCACTAGGGAATGACATAGGGATCTATGCCCAGCTATTCAACAAAAATTCCTAGTTCACAGTTCAGAAAGCAATGGTTTTCTTCCAATTATTTTATGTATAACCCTCCGGCAGTGCAAGAAGATGCTCTCTGCTTAATTTTAGTTTGTTGTGAGTAATAGTTCTTCCAAGTCCTGAACTCAGGAGTTTGCAACTGTAAGAGGAGGAGAAAGTGCCTTTCAAATATTTTGTTTTTAGTCTATTTTAAGCAAATCATTCAACAGATCACTAGACCGAAGATTTTCTTACTGGTTATGAGTACATACAAGGCTGAAAAGCAAGTTGGTGTTGGACTGGTTGGCTCCCTCCCCTAGTACGGAGATTGAACTGCATTACATACCAACAATGCAAGGGGATAAGGCTGATGGCGAGGTGATTCTAAGCCACAGCAAATATGATTCATGATTCCTTACTCACCAAACTCAAGTAGGCAAGTGAATTGGTCAAGTGTTAACTTATTTTTATTTATATATTAATATACAATTAATTGCAGAACATAATGTAATTGTGTATATGCAATTGTAATTTAATATATATAAAACAGAATTGATTGATATGAAATTATATTCTTTTATATTAAACTCATATGAAATGTTTCCCAGTTCTTCTTAAATAACCATCTCAGTATTCAGTTTGAGCAAGATTTTGGTTACAACTCTGCTTCTGGTGAAGGGACAGTTAGGAGAACCACACTATTCAGTTCATGTTGTTCTTTGAAATGACTGTACATCACCTCAAAATGCTTGAAAGTTAACATAATTTCATATCTTTTGTGACACTACAGTATAAACAAAAGGTGATAAGCCTTGTAGGATATAAGGGCAGTTTCACCTCTTGAATGTGGAGGAGCACGAAGAACTGGAGTTTGCCATTTGATACTAAAGCAGAAGTATGAACTAACCATTTAGACACTGCATTTCAAAAAGATCACATTTCAGATCAGTAGCCTGTAAGATAGCTAACAGAGCACTGGTACCCTTTGGCCTTGAAAAATGTTACTACAGTGACTTCAAAGCAATGAATTACTCATACACATTCCACAATAGGTTAGGTCAATTACTGTAGAATTTTCAAAAGCACACAAGTGATGTAGAAGCTTAAGCTCCAATTTCAAAAGTGACAATCCATAGGTGCATTTGTGTTGTAGTCGTGTTGGTCCCATGATATTAGAGACATGGGAGTGAGGTAATATCTTTTACTGGACCAACTTCTGTTGGTGAGAGAGACAAACTTCTGAGCTTACACAGAACTTGGTCCAATAAAAAATATTACCTCACCCACCTCGTCTCTAACTCTTAGGAGCCAAAGTCCATGGGACTTAGCCTCCTAAGCATCTATATCACTTTTGAAATTGGGACATAAGGCTTGTCTACAAAGTGAGATAATGCATTCTACCAGGATTAGATTTCTAAAGTGTACTAACGTGATATGTATTACTTGGTTAGTGTAGTGTACTTGCTGATGGGCGTTAAAGGTTCTCTACTGAAGTGGTCCTCAAAGCCGGTCTGCCGCTTGTTCAGGGAAAGCCCCTGGTGGGCTGGGCTGGTTTGTTTGCCTGCCACGTCCACAGGTTCAGCTGATCATGGCTCTCACTGGCCACGGTTCGCTGTTCCAAGTCAATGGGGGCTGCGAGAAGGGCAGTCAGCACATCCCTCGGCCCACGACACTTCCCCATTGGTCTGGAGCGGTGAACCGCGGCCAGTGGGAGCCATGATTGGCCGAACCTGTGGACGTGGCAGGTAAACAAACCAGCCCGGCCCGCCAGGGGCTTTCTCTGAACAAGCAGTGCACAGGCTTTGAGAAACACTGCTCTACTGCACGGAACTAGAGTAAAGTGTGCTATGGAACTTTTAGTGCACACCAGCAGAATCTACACAGACCAAGTAATGAGCAGCATGTTAGTGTGCTTCAGAAATGACACCCAAGACGACCGCATTAGTGCACTGTGTAGACATTACCTTAGAGGCTTTTGAAAACATTCCCCTAATCACTAGAGCTTATCTCCAAACAACACTACTACTTTTTGTGAAATGCCTTTTATACAAAAATCAATCATAGCCAATAACAAATTTCTAGGCATCAAATACTGAAAAATCACTGTAAAGAAAGATATTTGGAGGGTATTTGCCAGTATCACAGAGTAGCCAAACAGATGACAGTTGTTCTCTTTTCACCTGTTTTACTCGGGAGAGAAATAGCTTTCAAATCCATTGGACTAAAGTAGTGTTTCCCAAACCTGGGACACCGCTTGTTTAGGGAGCTGCAGGAAGCGGAGAAGGCCGAGGGACATACTGGCTGCTGCTTCCAGCAGCCCCCATTGGCCTGGAGCAGTGAACCACGGCCAGTGGAAGCTGCTATTGGCCGGACCTGCGGAAGTGGCAGGTAAACAAACCGGCCCGGCCCGCCAGGGGCTTTCCCTACACAAGCGGTATCCCAAGTTTGGGAAACACTGGACTAAAGGATTTTTGATACTTTGGTAGCTAAGCAGATTCCTGACTGCAGTTCATCTCTCCTCTGTTAAACTAAATTAGCAAACATTTCATCTTCAGTTCAAACAAATTTAATATTGCAATAGAGTATCAATTGTTAGTAGAAAATTAAATTAAAGATAAATCACAGTGACAAAGTGGCAGATTTAAGATAAGAAAATTCAGAATTAAGGCTTTCACTTTGTCCCTAACCTACAATACTGTTTTGTTATTGCAAGGAACTATATATTTTTACTTCAGTTGTGCAAGGTACTGCAGAACATATGAGTTACAGATAGCGAAGGTTTAACCATGAAATTCTTGGCTTTTGTCTTTTTCAATCAGGCCAGCAACATCAAAAATAAAACAATGGCATTTGTGAGGGTTTTGTTGTTGTTTTTTTGGACAGGATAGAAGAGAACAAATAATTTTCACTATGGACCATATCTAGTCTGGTAATCTTCCTGATCAGACAAAATGCAAACAGTAATATGATTCTTTCACAGACATAACAGAGGTTTCTTAAAAGTGCTTAGACTATTGTTTTCATAATGAAAAGGAACATAACCATATTTAGAAGCATAATATACCATTTCTGTGACACAAGTTCAAGAGCTGCCTTCAAACTTCAGCTCCTCAAGGATAGGTTTTGGTTTCTGATTAAAAGGATGTACTGTTTACTGTTCCTTTGCACTCAACAGCGGCTGGTTACTAAGTTGCCCTACAAAAGATCAGTTGGGCAATCCTAATAACGCTCACAATACAAGAACAAGGTGATACCCAATTAAATTTAAAGACAATAAATATAAAGGTGAAAAAATGTTTTTTAAATACACACTATATGCAGGATTAAACCATGGAACTCATTACCACAAGATTACTGCACAATAGCAGGGGCAGCTATGAATGAGGTGGAATAAAGGTCATTTGGGAATGGGAGATGTTGGTGAAAGACTGAACTCTTGGGGTATGGACTGTCTTTTTTTCCTCTGTGTTTCTACAGTGCCTAACATAACAAGATCCGGTACATGTTGCTACGGTAAAACAATAATTTCCCAGGATCTCCCACCTGGAGCTGCTAATATCTGAACGGCCTTGGAATGGCTAACAACCTTTTGTGAAATATATTCTGTATTTTTTAGGGGGAAAAGAAGATGAAGCAGTAAGTTAATGGCGTTAAAAAAAACCTATGTTAGAACACCAGGATGCATCTGAAAATCATAAAAATACAAAGGCATTTAAGATTATATGAACTTTCCCTCAATTAAGCATTTTATACATTAAAGTTAAGAGAAAAAAGGCTCATCCTTTTATTTAAAGTTTAACCTTGTGGATTTATACCACAATTACATGTCCTCAGAGCTTCCACTCAATTCCATGAGAATTTACTCAAACATTATGTTAGTCAGCATGGTACAAATACCTAAATACAGTAACTGGAATACAAAAAGGGACCTCTGAAATATAACAAGCAGGATATTTATTTCTGTATATCCTGAGTATTTTTTTACAGCCCTCCAGGAACAAATCTCATCCAAATCAAGGAGGAGAAGAAGCTGAAGTTGAGCAATTATTTGTATGTTGGCAGGCAAAACTATCCCACCCTTCCCTCACCTGAAAAATTATCTGTTAATTGTCTAAGTAGCAACACCCAAGAGAGCTGCACAGTAATTTTAGGGGATGAATTCAATGCGTCTCAGATCCCATGTTGAAAATGCAGCACTAGCTGAATTTAAAAAGTCAGGCATTCCCCCTCCACCAGTGTTTTCCCTGTGAACTGAGCATGAAATTCTACACTGTCCTGAGAGACTTTTCGTAACAGAACTGAATATTAGCTACATAATATAACTTTTTTAATCTATTTTTTAATCTGGAATGGATCTCTAGAGAAAGAGGTCAGCCTATTTTACCTACCTCTGATGATCTTGATAATCCATCAATATGGATAATATCAGTTTTACTGGCCAGACGGGAGGAAACAATTACTAGATATTTGTGTGAGCAACAGGAAATAGAGATGGATATAACTGTGAAAACTGCATAAGAATGTACGCAGTTCTAGGAGTGGAAAACTCTTGAAAGGATATACATTTGCAAGACGACCCCTCAACTCGGTTTCTTTTAATTTTGCTAAAAGTGTGTCCAGGAAGGGTTCAGGAGGTATCATTTTAGAGAGATTCGGAGTCCAGAGGGCTGATCTAAAGAGGCTGAGGGCTGCGTTTCGTGTAGGGTAGTGTTGTGTATAGAGGACAAGGAAAAGCCCCTAAAAAATTAACTAATCTAGCTCTGATAATCTAAGAACTACATACAATAGAACTATCAAAAAGGCACTAATGGTCTGTAGCACAGATCCAGACACAATGAGACACTCCCTGTATGTTATCTACAACAATAGAACTGAGGGTTACATTTTCTTTCCCCCTGCTTGTAATTATATCGACTGCGTGCATACTTTATTTGTGTTAACCTAAAGATGTAATAACTGTTTCCTCAAGCCTGACCAATAAGGTTTGTATTGTCAGTATCAATGAATTATAAAAAGTTCATCATATAAGTCTGGTAGGTTGACATCTTTCCCTTGCTGACCAGCTGAGATATAAGACTGTCTCCTGAATTTTTTCAAATTTTTCTGAAAAGAAAATATGAAGAGCTTATTTACGCCCTGATTTTCTGCTACTATGAATTCTGTTTGGAGATGGATGATAAAAAGGACTAACTTCTTAATAATCTTGTGGGTTTACAACAGAGTCAGTCAATGGAGCCAAATTATCTATATTAATCAGCATTCCAAAACTGTCTCCAGTAGGTGAATAATGCGTAAAGTTGGGCTAGAACATCGGAGCTTCAAATTTCAAATGAAGCACAGAACAAATCTCATCAGGTCTGCTGGTAGCTAATGGTCATTGTGCAGCCGTGTTTGGGATCTAATGGACTGAGTCCATTAGCTTGGAGGCAGCACCCAAATCAAGTCTCCGTATATGGTCTAGCCACCATAGGAGGAGAGAGAGAAACGCTGTTACCATGTGTTACAAGATAACACTATTAAACTTCACTTACAAATTTATTACACACATTTAACCATTACTCCTCAAACAATGAATGAGACCCAATTTTATTTAAATTGTAACATTTATGTTTGTCAATATATTGTTTCCAAGGACAAATTCAATTTTTTTTTACCTAACTTGTTTTCACTGTTTGAGGATCTTTCTTTCTCATTAGACATTTTAAATATATAATGCTATTTTAAAAGATTAATGCTATAGAAAGTTTGCAGGGAAAAATAATAAAAATGAGTTATTTAAAATGTAAGAAAAATTTCTTTAAAAAGGTACAGTAATACTAAGACTACCATAAACCTACAGTAGTGGAATGCTGAGAACCTTTATATTTTTCATATTGTGAACAAACAAGGGGACCAGGTTCCTGGACATTCTGATTGTTTTTATCCTCTCTTTTTGAACATAACAGGAAAAATACTGAAAGGCTAAAAAAGTACAAAAATAGTTTTAATGCAAATTAAATAATTTATCAATACATTTTGCCATAAAAATAGATTTAAGACACTTCAATAATAAAACTCATAGTTGTGCAACAGATAAGACAACAGACCAAATTCTGCTCAGTTACACTTGTGCAATCTTTTGAAAGTAGTGCAGTTACAATGAAGCTGTGCAGAACTTGGCCCATTAATATCAAGGAAAGATCTGATAGCTTTTATAAGAATTCAGCCACACTATGGAAAGGCTACAATTGAAAGGAGAATCCATAGTTTCTATTACTATTTAGTTTAAACATTTCAACCAGAAAGTGGGAGTTGATGAGTTCTCATAGTAGTTGTGCTTTAGCTATTAACACAGCAGCAAACAAATATCTGTTAGTAAATATTCACATTAGTGGATTACTGTGGAAATGGTCATTCTTTTCACCACCAAATGAGGCATTAGCTATAACTGAGAAATATAGAATAATTGAAAAATAGCAAATCATGTTTTATGGCCACTGTTTTTAAAATGCTCTGTCAAAAATATTTTACTTAACATACTTTAAACAGCCCTTTACTGCTTTACACTTTGCCAAAACAAATACTAGGAAGTTAAGAAAATTGATCTTTTCAAATTGTTACCTCAACGATATCTGAGTTGGTTCTGCTCTCATGGGGTTCATTGTATTCTGTGTATTTGAGTAGAACTTTGTCCATATCAGTGCTGGCATACTGAAAGAGTTTGTTAGAGCTGTTAAAAATGATGAGTGCTATTTCACAGTCACAGAGCACACTAAGTTCGTATGCCTTCTTCATTAATCCAAATTTCCTCTTCGTAAAGGTCACCTACACAAGAAAGAAGAGTGGAGGTTTTTCAAATGACAGAACAAAATTTTGAATGGCTATAATTAACACATAAAAATGGAGTGTCAGTTGAATGCTGGCACTTCAAAATTCCTGTAACAAGACATTTACTGTAAGCATGCAAGCAAGTTTAATGTTCACTGTGAATTCTCATTTCTCCTACTCAAATATACAGTCACAACATTAACAGTGTTATATAAGTGAAATAGAAGTTGGTGGGGCCAGTATCTTCTACAAAAAACGTAACTATACAAGAGCCAAACTCTGTTAATTTTAATCAATAAAATTAGTCATAACTGCTAAATGGATCTGTCCCCAGAAACAGTGGAGCCCAGATATATTGAGAGGGTCATACTTGGTGAGCTCTTTATAACTGATCCATGCAGTGTCATTATCCACTTACCCCTCATTGTCACTGAAAATTAACATTTTAATTAGGGCTGTCAGTTAACTGTACTTAACTCACACAATTAGCTCAAAAAAATTAACAGATTAAAAATACAAATGTTTTTCTACATTTTCAAAGATATTGATTTCTTTTAAAACAGAATACAAAGTGTACAGTGCTCACTTTATATTATTTTATTACAAATATTTGCACTGTAAAAATGATAAACAAAAGAAATAGTATTTTTCAATTCACCTCATACAAGTACTGTAGTGCAATCTATTGTGAAAGTGTAACTTACAAATATATAGATTTTTTTTTGTTACATAACTGCACACAAAACCAAAACAAAGTCCACTCAGTCCTACTTCCTGTTCAGCCAATCGCTAAGACAAACAAGTTTGTTTACATTGACGGGAGATACTGCTGTCTGCTTCTTATTTACAATGTCACCTGAAAGTGAGAACAGGCATTCGCATGGCACTTTTGTAGCCAGCGTTGCAAGGTATTTACGTGCCAGATATGCTAAACATTCGTATGTCCTTCATTCTTCAGCCATCATTCCGGAGGACATGCTTCCATGCTGATGACATTCATTAAAAAAATAGTGTGTTAATTAAATTTGTGACTGAACTCACTGGGGGAGAGCTGTATGTTCCCTGCTCTGTTTTACACGCATTCTGCCATATATTTCATGTCATAGCAGTCTCGGATGATGACGTTGACAAAATGCAAAGACATGCAGAATTGACAAAATGCAAAGAAGGTACCAAAGTGAGATCTAAAAATAGCAACAGCGCTGGACCCAAGATTTAAGAATCTGAAGTGCTGTCCAAAATCTGAGAGGGTCAAGGTGTGGAGCATGCTTTCAGAAGTCTTAAAAGAGCAACACTCAGATGCAGAAACTACAGAACACGAACCACCAAAAAAGAAAATCAACCTTCTGCTGGTGGCATCTGACTCAGATGATGAAAATGAACATGTATCAGTCCGCTCTGCTTTGGATCATTATCAAGCAGTATCCGTCATCAGCATGGATGCATATCCTCTGGAATGGTGATTAAAGCATGAAGGGACATATGAATTTTTAGCACATCTGGCATGTAAATATCTTGCTACACTGACTACAACAGTACCATGCAAACTCCTGTTCTCACTTTCAGGTGACACTGTAAACAAGAAGCGGGCACCATTATCTCCTGCAAATGTAATTAAACTTGTTTGTCTGAGCGACTGGCTGAAGTAGGACAGAGTGGATTTGTAGGCTCTAAAGTTTTACATTGTTTTATTTTTGAATGCAGTTATTGTTTTGTACATAATTCAACATTTCTAATTTCAACTTCCATGATAAAGAGATTGCACTACAGTACTTAGATTAGGTGACCTGAAAATACTATTTCTTTTGTATTTTACAGTGCAAATATTGTTAATCAAAAATAAAGATAAAGTGAGCACTGTACACATTGTATTCTGTGTTGCAACTGAAAACATTGTTTGAAAATGTAGAAAACATCCAAAAATATTTAAATAAATGATATTCTACTATTGTTTAACAGTGCAATTAATCGTGATTAATGTTTTTAATTGCTTAACAGCCCTAATTTTAATACATATTATGGAAAAGCATAGAAAGCAGAACAAAAGTTGACAAGATCAAATGCCTCTATGCTGATTTTTATATCCTTTTATATTTAAATTCTCTGAATATACATTCACTTTCTTTGTTCAGTATTTCTTATTTGAGTTATTTTAGAACGGGAACTTCAAGCACTTTGATAAGTAGACAGGAAAAATGTTCTCATTTCATGGTAGCTTTAGTGTAAGTTCCTCTATACCCTCAGCTATTTTGGAACAGCAATTCCCTTCACTCAAAGAAACAGATATACAGACAGTAACCATTTACTAGGGGAACCTTGGATTACGGAACAGCTATGCTGCAGTATATCAGGACAGGGGCCCTTTTGATATCACAGGTCAGGTACTTATATGAGGTAAAATGCTGAAGTAAGCTTTCATCTTAGAGTTACAAAATACAAAGGAAAATTCTTGGTACATTAATGCTCTATAAAAAACATCAATGTCTTCACATAGTCTGGTGTATTATAGGTAGTTGGAAGGCAAGGGCAAGAGAACCACCACCAAAACTAATACTACTCCTAATCTGGATATTCTTGAATTGAGGACCAACAGTGACTTAGTTTTATCTCCGTCTTAAGAGAATTCAGTGATCAAGGACTCAAGCGAAGGAAAGTCACTTATAAACATTGGTCTCTCCCCCTTCTTACTAATCTAAGAGCTATTCTCTACTATTGCCTCACCTCAGACTGTGCTCCCCATTACAATTAAACTTAATAGATACATTTTGTAATATGTTTTTGTTATGCCACATATTGAAGTTACTTTGGCAAGAGCATCCTAAATTTAATCTACCATATCAAACTCATTTTATGTATACATTTCTACAGCACATTTACAGTTGAACAGGAATATTATTTCTTGGACTGGAACTGCACTCTGGCCCCAAATGCATTCATTGCACAATTATGATTTTGGGAAATGAAAAGTAATTCTTTTTACCAGCTGCTTTTTTGTTTTGTTTTTTAATCCTGAGCAGCAATTGTCATCTGTCTCATCCTCTTTTCAACTCTTAGTAGAGTTAGACTGATAACTTTAAGGCTAGAAACATGAAAAAAAACATGACGACAAATTTCACCACTAAAATCTTAATGTGTGTCATACAAGACTATTTAGGAAATATTAAACTGTCAAACAGTTCTATTACAAATATATGTTTCCACATGTTTTTGGTTTGGATAAATTTTCTAGGACAATTTTCAGTGAAGTATCTCTGAACATCTCTAAGCATCATTTTTAGTGGATGAGAACAAGTAACTACTGGATTGAAAAATTCTCCTCCAACCACGCTGAAAATGTATACCAGCAAAATAAAAAACAAAACATTTTTAAACAATAGGTATACATTCTCAAAGATGAACCTTGTTAACCAAAATACATAGCTTTCTTTATTTTCAATCTTAGGCAACTTTAAGAATATATTTTTCATCAGTGGAAATTCATTGCTCACTTTCTCTTCCTTTAATTTTTTCAGTAAACCATAAATGTGTTAAAAAAGCAAGATTTACCAAGTCTATCAAGTGCTCTGAAGAAATACTCCCACACTATATTATATTCCTCAGTACATAAGACCAGCCATACTGGGTCATACCACTTGTCCACCTAGCCCACTATCCTGTCTCTGACAGTGGCCAATGCTATGTGCTTCAGAGGGAATGAACAGAACAGGGCAATTTTGAGTACTTCTGCCATGTTAAGAGTTTACAGACTCCACTTTGTACCTATAAATTGCTAAGTTTCGACTAACCATCTGTCACAGGGTAGCTGGCTGGAAGGGCAAAAACATGAAACACTATCCAATACTTTTGGTTTGCCAATGTTAATTGAAGCCTCAATCTTAGATTAATACAAATTCAGCTTGCCAACCTATACTCATTCTCCCTAAATCAGCTCCCACATTCAGAACATTGTAATGGACTTGCCCTCAGACCACCACTTGAAGATGAAGCAGTTACATTAAGGTAGATTTTTTTTAACCTAATGGACAGATCTGCCAAAAGTAATTTAACTCATTGTAAAGTATTTTACCAAATGAAATGCTATCATGTACCATTTATTACTCAGGCACCTGAAATTTTAGCTAAAATTCAGAAACAACAAATAGAACTTCTGGGCTTCCAAATGATACCATGGTCAAGCACTCAACACAAACAATTGCTGGAGAATGAAGCAACTCTGCAAATAATTTTGTAATTTAAAATAAAATGTATTTCATTTAAATTAGATCACGCAAAGAATATAAGATTAAGTACTTCAAACAGAAGTTGGCTTCATGTGAATTTACTTCAAAAAGACATTTTTCTTTTCAGATGTTCCAGAGAAATTAGGCACAATTATAAAATCTTTGCTTATATATTTTACACAAGCTTGCCCTTCACTTTTAAAGGGAGGCAATTCTGCTCTTGAGAAGCCTGGTCATTTCCCCTAGGTTGTCGTCCCCCCCCCCCACCCCCAATCTCAGTGAAAAATAAAAGTATGTTCAAATCCCCAAACACATGAACAAGAAAGGACACCTAAACATCTCCCTTATTACAAGCCAATAAGGAAGCTAAGAATGCTGGGTAAAATTTTCAGAAGTGCCTAAAGCCCATTTTAAAAAAGTAACAAGCACTTATGAGCCTGGGTTTTAGGATATTAAGTGCCTCAATCACTTCTGAAAATGGACTTTAGAAAATTTTACCCACTCAACACTGCAGCCCCTTATTGCAATACCAGTATACTAAGCCAATTTTGGGAATTACTTCATAGTCCTGAACCAAAGACACAAATTGTGAAAATGCAATAGGCATTTTTACAAAAGTGAAACAACTAATTTATAAAATTATGCATACTCAACTACCAATATGATGATATACATCAAAGGAAAAAAATCTTACTTACATATCACATACCAGAGGGCGGCTGTATTGTGATTTGAATGAGTGACTGCAGAGTTGTAATGATTTTACTACGAAATGGCCTCCCTTCTGCAGTGGCCCAAAAGCCTTGGTCAAGTCATCTAGCTGCTCTTCCACCTTAATTTTCCCTCATCTGTAACACAGAGATAACTGACTACCTTACATGAGTGTTGTGATTCACAGATTTTGAAGGCCAGAAAGGACCACTGGGCTCATCTAGTTTGTTCTGTGGAACACAGACCAGAGGACTTCTTTGAATTAATTCCTATTTGAACTAGAGCAGACCTTTTAGAAAAACAATCAGTATTGATACATACATACACGTTGTCAGACAAAAAGCTATGTGACACCATGCAATAATCAGGAGTATGATTAATGCGATTTAATATTTGTGGTCTATTAAATTATTTTTAAACGAACATTTAATTTTTTTTCCTCCTTACTCACCACCCCAATGGTGTCACTACCAGGAAAAATTAATGTTGTCATGGTGTTTAACTATGCATTCCAAATCTTAATACGTTTGACTTTCTTTTTGAAGTTTGCCCATGATACGAAATTTCCTGGGTTTATAATGTTTGGTTTCAGAATAACTACAACTTACCTTTAGCATTTTACCCCATACTACCATTATATACTTTCAATTTAACTGCATCGAAATATGGCGTGCCTGTAAATTTTTCTCTAAGATAACATTTCATAAGTGAACACTAAAAAAACAATGAGGATATTATCATATGATGTTTCCAATTATATGAAGTATGAACTTTAAATCATTTTTACTTGAATTTTTATGGCCAAATTCATTTGTATGCTCTGGCTGCTTTATGCCACTCTGGAGCAGCACAACACATACAGAGCATACTGTCCAGTTAAGCTGCTTTCATAGCGACTTTGCTTCTTCAAAGCTGTCAGACTGTATGTGTAGCAGAGTAGAACCCTACTCCTGCCCTGAGGGGTTTAAAAGCAGCCTGGCAGGGCTTGAGAGCGGCTGCTCTCAAGGCTGGGTTGATTGAGGAAGTGGCTGCAGGTGAGGCCACGCCCCAAACTGAGCGACAGCTGGCCCCTATAAAAGGCCAGGGAAGTCTCTCTCTGCATTCAGAGAGAGAGAGAGATGGGCCTAGCTGCAGGGAGCTTGAGACCTGAGTGAAGCAGGGCTGGGGAAAGGCAGAGGAACTGGGGAGCTCCAGCCTGGAAAGCCCCAGGCTGCGGCCTAGAATTGGGTTAAGAGGTACTGGGGGTTGCAGAGGGCAGCCCAGGGGTAGGCCAAGGCAGCAGGTCCAAACCCCTTTGCCTGTGATGAGTAGGCTGATACTGCAGTCTGCCCCAGAGTGTGGGGCTAGACAATGACTGGCAGTAGCCAATACTGAGGCAAGGTGGGGATAGAGGGTGGGGGTTCCCCAAGGAGGGGAGACCCAGAGAGAAAGGGGTCACTGCCAGGGGCAGCACCCCATGTGAAAGGGCACCAGGTCCAAGGAGGGACATGGGGGGGCCAGAGGACAGGCGGATCACCAGCCTGCAGAGGGCGCTCCAGCGCTGGAAGAGAACTAATCCCCAGAGTCACCAGCAGGAGACGCTGCAGGGGTGAGTCTGGCCTGTCTACAGTATGGAACAATTTTCCCCTCCCCCATGTCCTCCCAATTCCCACTGCCTCTTGTATCTTCCTGCATTCCTCTGAATATACCCCAGAATCCATCTCTTCTACACTCCACACTTCTTTGCACACTTCTTCATCCTATAACCCATACATTCCCTGGCATTCTCTCTGCCCTCATTTCCTGCTCCTTGCCCAGTCTCTGTTGAGAAGCTGTGGTATAACAGGAAGTTACAGAGATTATTTTTACATTTTCTTTTTAATAAAATCCTTCTTTTAAGAACCTGACTGATTTTTCCATTGTCCAAAGACCCAGGGCTTTGTGTCTTTGATCACTTTGTAACCAACTGGTTAGGATATTATTCTCAAGCCTCCCCAGGAAAGGGGGAGTAAGGGCTTGGGGGGATGTTTTTGGGGAAGAGGAACTCCAAGTGGTCCTTTCCCTGTTTCTTATTAAATCACTTGGTGGTGGCAGCGTATCAGGTTTTAACCTAAACTGGTAGAAATAAGCTTAGGGAGCTTTCATGCAGGTCCCCACATCTGTACCCTAAAGTTCAGAGTGGGGAAGGAACCCTGACAACCTCCCTCCTCACCTTCACTATCTCCATTTTCTATCTTTCCACTTACTTACTTCCCATTTAGCAAACCTCTACACTCCTCTCTTACCTCCTCTCCTTCAGAGAAAATCATGACAAAAGCCGCTTTCAAAATGGCCACCAGCTCCCATATTTCTGAATGAAAGTGAAGCCAACCTTTCTTCAAAGGAAAATTGTGACCCCATGTGCTGTCTGGAGGCAGAGAGGAACACGAGGAAGAGGTGAATTACATCAGTCATTTTAACCAAGGGGAATCTGTGGCCTCAGTCACACTGTGAACAATGGGAGATGGCAGCATTTTGAAAGAGTCCATGGAATTCTCAGAGGTAGAATACTATTCTACAGCATTTGCTGAAGGAGAAACTTTCAGTTATGAATAATGGGGGGGAAATTACCATTAATTCCAACTAAACATTTTAAAAATGTAGCCTAGGCACAAGACTTCAAATTTCCCTTTTACAGTTAATTCTCTGAAGAGTTTATTTGACAATCTCTGGGGATAAAAACAAGTCTGACACCAAGTAACTATGTATCTTAAAGGACCCCGTTTTTAGCTAATTTTAACAAACTAACAAATTTACTTTTAAATCCTCAATTCATTCTACACTCAGTATTTTGAGGAGGACAATGCGCTGTACATTTCATACATAGCAACAGTTTCAATCCTTGCTTTAAGTAAAAAAATCAGCTCAACTTTAATTATGGAGTTGCTCTGGCATTGCCATTTTACAAATTCATAAGCCACTACACCTTATGTTTAACAGCTGTCAGAATAAAAATATTTTTATGAGCCAATGCTAAAACATGTTGTTTTCCTTGGCTCCTAGGGTTGGTTTGTTTTTAAATTATTGGTATCTACATTTCATTATTGAGCAAGCCTCTGTAAAACAAATTATTTGGAGTGACAAATTTGAGTTTTCTGTGGAAGCTGAGTGAAGAAAGTGTATCAACACACCCTCTACATTAAGATATTTTTCCATAAGTAAAGCTCTGTTAGTGCTGCCTCTTTGCTGCCAACTACACTGCAAAATACATTCCGTACTCTCGATATCTCCTGGTGGGAGGTAACATTAAAGGAAACAGACAGACATCAGATCTACACAGAACACTGCCAATAGCCATTTTATTAAAACAATATATATACACTTCTTCATTAAAATGGCTGTTGGCAACATCACCCAGTGTCTGCAGTTTCCTATAAAGCTATAAAATAAAGTGTTCATGTCCATCTGAAAATCCATTGCAACATATGTCAAAGTCTCCACAGAGAGCTTATGAATTTTGGAAAGCTATCCTTATTGTAGTTGCAGATGTTAGCAAGCTACATGAAATGGAATATACAAGTCAATGGACTTACTGGGGCTGATTTATTTATTCAAACAGACTATGATAAAAGCAGGGCTTTGGAGCTCCGCTCCAGCTCCAAGCAAAAACCTGCAGCTCCACTACTCCGGAGCTGCTCCACGCTCCGGCTCCACTCCAAAGCCATGGATAAAAGCTGGAATTATTACTCATTGTACCTGCACGCTTTTTCTAGATGAAAGATGTAGCAGCCTGCCATTTGTTAAGACTACTAAAGTACTGTCTGTGAGGTAAGAGTTCTAACCAACTAGAATCTTCCTTCCATTTCACCATTTTATTGCAGTGTGTCTAGTGATTAGAACACAAGCTTTTGGGTCAGACTTCCCTGGAACTCAGTTTTTGCTTTTCCAATGAATTGACCTTGTTCCCCAGTTTTCCTCATCTGAAAGATGGGTGCAACTCTGAGCCCCAGTAGGCAAGGGTAACAGCCAAACATTTAAACTTCAATATCATTAGATTAAGGGAATATATACAAAAACAGTATTGCACCTCCTTGTATAGATATAATAATGCACCCAGCCTGATTTGGAACCTCAGAACAGCTGCTTAATTCTTAAAAATGAAGCAATAGAAGGAAATGAACAAGGGAGGTGGAAAGAAATAGATACACAACAGAAAGTGAAACAAAATGAAAGGAAGGAAAGGGTAGTGACTACAACACATGCTTCTGAATGATTTTGTATAAGAATTACTTTTGGAAAGCTTTAGAACAACAAAATTACAGGAAACTACTTACATTAATACACAATTTTAAATAGAAAACAATTTTAACACTCAAATGTATTGTACCGGATAATACCTTGTCTTTATTCCCCTCTTCCCAAAATGAAGTTTTTGATGCATTTGGATATTTTTGTTTTTTTTTTAAAAGGTCATGCAAGATACACCTTGCAAAACAGTAATAGCCTGCAAATTAGGTAAGCATCAATCAGAAGTTATGATCTAGTCATTCTTCCTAGATCACCAAATTTCATGTGATCCAGATAACAATTTACAATTAGGAGAATAATTATAATGGCACCAAGCAGGACTGCTATAAATTTAGACTGAATTGTTTTTCCCATTACAACTCCTGATTTTTCCAGGCTCATCTTAGTTTCAAATTGCATCATGATGAAATTTCACAAACTATTAGATAAATTATATTTCTAAAACTGAAAATTGGTTCAAGTTCTTCAAATATGTGTGTCATACAATACTAATTAAATATTAATGGAGGGACTTAGCATAAAAACCAAGCAGCTTTATGGGTGGTGAAGCTCCATTTTGTAGACAGTAAGATTAATGTAAATTAAGGCTGTCATAATAGGTTTTTTAATCTATTAAAAATTGTTTGGTTTTAAATGCTGTGCGTACTGTACTTTTTCTAACAATCATCATGATGACAATTGTTCCCAATAGGACACAGATGACAACCAATGAGCTCATGAAAATACTACTACTTTAACACAATAGTGAGTAACCTTCATCTAGATTTTCACTATTTCAAGATGATACTAAGTTATTTTAATACAGAATGTCTTAAGGTG
This sequence comes from Mauremys reevesii, assembly GCF_016161935.1. Classification (NCBI taxonomy): domain Eukaryota; kingdom Metazoa; phylum Chordata; order Testudines; family Geoemydidae; genus Mauremys; species Mauremys reevesii. The sequence continues at coordinate 8,465,475 of NC_052632.1, forward strand.
ACTTACAATATTAACATGAACACAGAGACCACATTTAAAACAATGTCAACAAAATGGCAAAACAATATTCCATTTAAATGTATGAAAATAAAGATAAAATATCAGAATAAAATTAGTGTATTCAAACTTAAATATTGTTACATGGTCAAGTTTTTAGTAGGCTCTAGAAATATATCATTGTTCATAGGCAAATCCTGTATTAAACAAGTACTTGCAAATGGCCAGTTAGACACAGAATCACCCAATTTTTGCACTGCAAAGTTGCCTAGTATCCAGATATTGATATATACATCTGTTTCTGTATAAAACACTTCAATGTTCTTAACATATTTGGGGTAATTTCTTTGGATTTTAAAGGCCCAGGAAGCCAGAAGTATTTTCTAATCAGATTCAGGCTCACTGTGGAAAGCTTACATTGGAGAAATGTTTAGCTCACTAATGTCTATGCCAGAGGTCGGCAATCTACGGCACGCGTGGCACACGAGCTGATTTTGCCTGGCATGCAGCTGCCGGTCAGGGTCCCGGCCGCTGGCCCCGCTCAGCATCCTGCTGGCCTGGGGTTCTGTTCACTCAGGCAGCTGAGCGGGGCCGCCAACCGGGATCCCCGACCAGTGGCAGGCATGCCCCCCCGGCTCTCCCCTTACCACACTCGGGTTCTTCAGCTCCCGAGAGTGAGGGCCGCCAGGGCGTGGGGCTGAGCCTGCTGTGGGAGGGGCAGTGGCTCACACTCCCAGGAGCTGCCGTGCCGGGGGGGGGGAGGTGCGCGCAGGGACCACTGCCCGCATGCATCTGCTGCAGGAGCACCCCCTGGGGGGGGAGAGGGCATAGCCCGGGCAGGCACGCTCCCTAGTTCCCCGAAGTATGAGCCGCTGCTGCCCCTCTTACAGCTCCCCCCTCCTGCTGCCTCAGCACTCCATGTGGAGTTTTGCCTCCAGGTGGAGCCAGCGTCTGACTGCCATGGGCATGTTAAAGGGGGGGGAGGGTAGTCGTGGAGCAGGGAGAGGATTGGATGGTTTGGGAGTTCTGGGGGTCCTGTCAGGGGGTGGGGAGTGGTTGGATGGGATGTGGGGGTCTGTCTGGGGGCAGGGATGTGGATAAAGTTTGGTGCAGTCATGGGACAGGTAGGGTCTGGGGAGGGGGGGGTCTCAGGAAGGGGCAGTCAGGGAACAAGGAGCAGGGAGGCTTAGGTATGGGGTGGGGTTCTTGGGGGCAGTTAGGAGCAGGGGTCCCAGGAGGGGGCAGTCAGGGGACAAGGAGCAGGGTGGGGCAGTCAGGGTGGGAAGTGGGAGGGAGTGGCTAGAGGCAGGGCTAGGGCTCTCCTCTCTTTTTGAAATATGGTAACCCTAGGTGAGGGGGAAGCTGGGGGGTGCAAGGGGGCTGGCACCCACATACATCCACTGCAGCCTGCAGGAGCCCCCTGGGGGGTGCTGGGCTGCAGCCTGGGCACGAGGGGGGGGGTCATGGCTGCTCCCCACTAGTGGCACTGCTGCTGCACCCCTGCACCGCGCCAGCTCCTCCATGGCTGGGGCTCGCTGCTGCCGCAAGCGGGCTTTCCGGTGCCTCTGGAAGGCAGCTCCTCCCTGCCGAGCTGCTGCAGCAGCCTAAGCCTGGCAAAGCCAGTGAGTGGACTTGGGGCCGGTGGGGTGGGGAGGGCTTGTGAGGAGGCTGTGCACCCTCCAGCGGAGTTCGGGGGTGGGGAGCAGCCCCTGGGGTCTATAAAGGCTCATTGGGATTTGCCCCTCAATGAACTAATGTGCGGGGGGGGCACAAGGTGGAAGTTTTGCCTAGGGCGTAAAATATCCTTGCACCGGCCCTTCCCCAGGGGGTGCGTGCACCCCAGGTTAAGAACCACTGCACTAAACTGATAAGAGCTGCATTTTAATTTAATTTGAAATGAAGCTTCTTAAGCGTTTTAAAAAACTTGTTTACTTTATATACAACAATAGTTTATAGTCTTAGAGAGACCTTCTAAAAATGTTAATGTATTACCAGTACGTGAAACCTTAAATTAGAGTGAATAAATGAAGACTTGGCACACCACATCTGAAAGGTTGCCGACCCCTGGTCTACACCTATATGTTTGTGTCTGTTTGTGTTTAAAGAATACAGCATTATGCATCTGAAATGTTACTCAGTATTGTAGGGCCTTCTAATAAAATAGTATATTTTTTTCAAGGTTTTACATACATATAGTGCTTAAAGAATGCTGTTGAAGCCTTAACTGATTGTTTTCCTTTTCTAACTTTGAGACATAGAAATAGCAATCTTTAAAAAGGGTGTTAAGTTTAATTTTCTTTATGCATTTTTAGATAGAATATAACTAAGTGACACTAAGATACATATAATGCATGTGATCTTAATTCTACTAATCCAATGTTTAATTTTTACACATACTTTATTTGAATGTGTATTTCCAAATCTCACCCATTTAGATGAACAATTATTTGAAAGGTCTTGAGTATAAACAAACAGGGTGGGGTAAAATCAGACTTATCCAGAAAGATATACTGTGTAGAGAATTGGACAAAATAGTTTTAAGATCTGTTTTACAAGATTTATGCCTAGCTACAGAAAAATAGAATACTGAGCACCACACATAAATCAATCCTATTGAAGCACTAGACAGTTTCACAGTATTCCCAAGAAATCCTACTTATCCAGCCAGGATTTCTTTAGAGGGGGGGAAATAAAAAAAAATTCCCTGGGGAAAAAAAAAAACAGAACAAGTTTTAGACAGAGCTCAAGTGCTTCCTGCTTCTAGACCAGGGCAAAAATACTGCAAGAACAGTCTTCTGGTATTCCAGCACCTCCACTTCCAGACAGAACAAAGCTGTTCTTGGAATACGGAAGGAAGAGGCAAGGGAGTAGAGAATGCCACATTAAACTTCCCAAAAGTGGTATGGCAGAGTCTTGCATGGAAGAATCCCTGCCTCCTTCCCTTCACACAGGCCCTTTCTTGACATGCAAAAAGAGTGAGCTTTTCAATCGTGTTAACTCAATTGAGTTACAAGCAGTCCTCAGACGTATGACACAATTGGTGCCTTACAACTGTATCGTAAGTCAGAACGTCGTAACTCCGAACTGCAATCTACTGCGGGACCAAGCATCATAAATGCAAAACCTATAGTCGTAAGTCGAATCAGGGTGTCATTGCAGAAGCGTCTGTCATAACTCGAAAGTCAGAGAAAGTAGAGGACTGCCTCTACTTTAACTCAAGTGATGAAAAGCCTTGGTAAAATACAGCATAACAACACATACCTGGCTATGTTGTAGTAGAGAGGCTCCCTCCAGTTCTAAAGTCTAATTCAATTTATGTCAGATGGTGCTCCTCTATCCAGTAATTTATTGACATGTTCAAAGATTTCTAGTAGATGAGACAGGATATTTCTCTACAAAAACCATGCTCGTTGGACTCTTGGAAAATCATGATTTTCCAACTGTTTTTTTATTGTATTTTTAAATCATTTCAACCCATGTACCAGGTATAGATGTAAGACTTATTTGTCTATAATTCTTCAGATTACCCTACAGCAGTGTTTCCCAAACTTGGGACACCGCTTGTGTAGGGAAAGTCCCTGGTGGGCCGGGCCGGTTTGTTTACCTGCCCCATCCGCAGGTCCAGCCAATCGCGGCTCCCACTGGCCGTGGTTCACCGCTCCAGGCAAATGGGGGCTGCTGGAAGCAGCGCGGGCTGAGGGACGTACTGGCCGCTGCTTCCAGCGGCTACCATTGGCCTGGAGCGGCAAACCGCGGCCAATGGGAGCTGCGATTGGCCGGACCTACCGACACAGCAGGTAAACCGGCCTGGCCTGGCCCACCAGGGGCTTTCCCTACACAAGCAGTGTCCCAAGTTTGGGAAACACTGCCCTACAGCCTTTTTAAATAAAGGCATAACTTTTGCTACCTCCCAGTTCTCAGATACAGTAGCTGTTTTTAATAAGATATTGTACACTTTTGCAAGGAGTTCAACTACTTCATAATTAAGCTCTTTCAGAACTATGGCATTTACAGTTCCTGGCCCAGTGACACTATTTTTTTTAAAGTATCATTTGTTCCAGTACCTCTTCTTCTGACACTGCAAAGATAATTACTAGAAAAACAGCAGGTCTGTATCTTTCTGCTGTTACTCTTTGTCAGACAGAAGGCAAGCTCAACAGGGTTTGGGAATATTTGCATTGCCTTGAGAGGCTATGTGGCTCAGTAGATAAATTCCCACATGTGACCTTAGGCAAGTCACTTTACCTTGAAGAGTTGATAATTTAAGTTGAGAAGGTAGTGGGTGAGAAGATAAACGAAGGTGAACACCATCTCTTACTATGTGTTGGTACAATGCCTAACACTCTAGCCACTACTGTCATGCAAATAATAAATAGATAAAGATTCAACTTGTAATAACAAATCTGAAATGGCAGAATACTAATTCCTTACTTTTAAGTGTCCTTTTAAAAAAAGTTCTGTTTTTCTGATGTTTACAAACCATAAATATTCCACAAAACATGTTTCTACTATCTTAACACAGGAAGGTTAACAGGTTCTTCAAAGTGATTCCGGTATCGATTAATGAAGAGGTTGGTAACAAAAGTAACATTCAGTTTGATATCTAATTTACTGCACTTTATTCTCTTCAGCTTAATGAATATAAATGCCTTATAGCTCATGTAAGCAGATAAGAGTTCTTAATTACTACAATGAGCATCTCATGTTAATTATAATCCCCCAGAGTAATAGTTAGTTTGTATATTCTGTTTTGAGCTCAGTTATAATCCTATATAAAAAGAAACTTCTAAAGAGACAAAGGACTTTCCCCACTGTGAAGTTATAAAACCAGGCCAGGTAAGTAAAGCACTACTGTGCTCTACTCATGTTTCTAAATGAAAATGCATTAAACAGCCACATCAGACTTTAATATGCATGTTCATGAGTGATTTGCTAGCTAGTTATGACAGAGAAAGAACACAAACATGGCAGTTAACTACTGCACTACGCTCTCAGGTTACAGTAAAATGAGTCCTAGATTCCTTCATTATTTAGAAGAAATAGCTTACTCAGAACCCAAAATCATATATACAATATATTCTATGCTTCATATGGCACACTGGTGTGAGCTGGAATATGATGTAGGTGAACTGAGTTGCTTGACTACAAGAGTTACTTTAGCATGGAGCATGTGGAACAAGGAGAAATCAAGTCAGAGTCTAGCCTTGCACCAAAGCCCAAGACATTTTCCTAGTCACTAGAACTAGAGCCAACTGAAGAGGCCAGCCAAAAGATCAGCCAAGAAATTAGTCCGAGAGTCAGAGCTTAGCCATCTATATTTAGCATCAACAAAGGCAAACATACAAGTGGCTAATGTTTGGAACATAAGCAATACAAGAAGGCAGGAGCCAACTAGTCTCCCATGTCATAATAAATCTTATCTTGCATTGCTTTTGAGGTAAAGAATCTAGAAAAGTATTGGGACTGAGAGTATGGCTTATTCATGGTTATACAAGAAGCAAGGTTGGTTGGCACAAATTTGATAGCAAGAACTGAGACGTAAGTTAACTTAGAACTCCTCTAGGATTTCAAACAAGATGAACAAAATGAAAATGAACAACCAGAAGTCATTAGTGTACTTTAATATGCGTACTTAAGTGATTTATCTACATCTAAACATATATGTGATTGCAGCTAATCAAACACAACCTTTGGCTTTTGTTCAAGTTCAGATGGTACCTTCCTTGCAATTAATGGTCAGTGTAATTTGTAACGTTTACGTCTAGGACTATCCAAAAAAGTTTACAAGAATCCTAGATGAACCCCCCCAAAATTAGAATAGTTAAAAAAATACTCCAGTGTAACTGTGAATGAGTGTGTGTGTTCTCCACACTTACCACCCACCCATTAGACAGAACCCCGTTTGGGTTGGGGAAAGTACCACATGTGGTAGAAGTACCATAACAGAGACAACCTAAAGTGAAGTGTTTAACTGGAACACACTCGGTAACAAGTTGTACCAATCATAGCATGAACAAGAATTTTCAGCTTCAGTTTTATAGTATTGTATCTGTAGTAGTGTTAGGCTGATTTATGAAACTGCAATTTCTTGAGGATCTCCAGGGTAGTGACAGGGTGAGGAGGGGACTAGAGTTGAAAGCGGATCTCACCTTAGGGCTCATCTACATGAGAATTTGTGTTTCATTATACCAGTATAATTATACCATTATAGTTAAGTCATTATAGTTATATTGGTATAAAATCTGTGTGGACAATCTTATTCCAAAATAAATGTGGCTTTTTCAGTTTAGCTTAAAGCACCTCCAGAAAGTGACAAAATTAACTGGAAAAAAATCCCTTTCATACCAGACTAAGAATGTCCACATGGGAGTTATACCTGTAAAATTACAGCAGTTAAAATTCACAATTTACATTATACCAGTATAAGTTTCTCATGCAAGCAAGCTGTAAGGGTTGCCTAAAAGGCCTACTCACTCTTCCCCAGGCTCAGAACCTACTGCCTACCTAGAAGTCTACCATACTGGTTCAGACCAATGATCGATATTTAACACAGTATTCAAAAGAGGTGCCAGAAATCCTGCAGGCATATAACTATGATAATTCTGGATATTCCTGTTATTCATATAAATGTCTAATCCCCTTTTGAATCCTACTTTTCCTCAATGACATGCTGTGGCAATGAATGCCACAGGCTAACTGTGCGTGGAAAAAGAATTCTTATTATCAGTCTTCTATTTGCCCCTTTTTCAATTTCACTGAATGCTTCCATGTTTTTATTATACAAAAATGTGAACGGAAGTAACATTTATTTTTACTATACCATTCTCAGAGTGAAAGAACACACAGTTCAACATACTTTTATTTGTAGTCATGCCTCTTACACCCTTCAATTTTCGAGGAAATTATCCCTTGTGGAGTTGTTTACTTCAGAGACAACTTGCAATCATATGCATGTAAGCAGGGATCAGCACAATATCTAAAATCATAGTTGATTATTTGATTTGTTTCACCTACAGGCAGCAGCAAATAGTTTCAACATATCCTTTCTGAATTAGTTTAATATGGAGACACAAACAACTGCAGCTACAAGATAATTAACTACAAGGGTTGCTCTTTCCACCAAATAGCAGTAGCATAAAGAAAAAAAGATTTTTCCAAACATCTTCAAACCAGTCTATCAGCATGCAAGCCCCAGTGTACCATTTTAGCAAGGCTATTAGTTATACAGCAATTGTAAAACAAATTGACAACTATTTCTTCCCAAATAAATATTGCAATTATCTAAAGCAGGGGTAGGCAACCTATGGCACGGGTGCCGAAGGCGGCACACGAGCTGATTTTCAGTGGCACTCACACTGCCCGGGTCCTGGCCACCAGTCGGGGGGGCTCTGCATTTTAATTTAATTTTAAATGAAGCTTCTTAAACATTTTAAAAGCCTTATTTACTTTACAAACAACAGTAGTTTAGTTATATATTATAGACTTATAGAAAGAGACCTTCTAAAAATGTTAACATGTATTACCGGCACGCGAAACCTTAAATTAGAGTGAATAAATGAAGATTTGGCACACAACTTCTGAAAGGTTGCCGATCCTTGATCTAAAGTCAAACATTAATATTAAATTTCTATTCTGGTAATGCCTTCAATGTGCTATCCACAGACACAAAAAGACAAAGCCCAGGGGCCAGAAGAAACTTGTGTTACTTGGCTAAAAACCCATGTACAACTTTTCCATTCCCATTTTTAAGAGAATTTATCATGAACTTGTTCATGTGGAAGCTTCGTTTCTCACCTGTCTGTTCCGTTCGTCCATTATTCTTGTGATTTGTATTTTCTTCCTCCCCATTTTCACTCTCTCCTTTCTTTTCCCTTTTTACAATCCAAAACCACACTAATCCAAGAATTCTCACTCTTCAATATACTAACACATGGTACACAGTTCTTTTCCACTGTTTCGTCTTCCACCCGATGAAAAGGTTGCTGCTTCTTGTTATAAAAACCTAAAATAAAAAGAAATACTGAAATAATTTTGTGCCTTCAATATTTTCAAAGTTACAGACAATTTCACATCAAAAATTGTGTTTACAAGAATTGCTTTGAATGTGCAAAGATGAACCAACTCATCTCTCTCTAATCAGACATCCTGTCCATTACAATCATACCAAGCAAAAGCAAGCAATGACTGTAAATTAAGCATTTGAGCTGTTTCACAGAACCTATGGCCAAGAGTCAAGTGATCAGTGATTTTGGATCCTCCACTGGGACATGTTTAAAAAAGGACTGATTTTCAGAGGGTGCTCAACACTCTCTGAAAAAATAAGTCTTGTTCAAGATGTCTACAGTTGAGCAGTCAAAACGTGGGGCGCCCAAAAAATAAACTTCCGAGAATCATCATCTAGGGTTTTGGGAAATTTAACCTTTTTTTTTTTAAAGGTAACTTTTTAAAATATTTAGCCACAGACATGTGACAACCCTTTAAGTTATGCTCTTTGTAAAATTTATATAAGCATAATGCAGAGATCGGCAATCTTTGGCACATGGGCCACCAGGGGAAGCCCCCGGCTGGCCGGGCCAGTTTGTTTACCTGCCACGTCCGCAGGTTCGGCCGACCACAACTCCCACTGGCTGCAGTTCACCATTCCAGGCCAATGGGGCCTGCGGGAAGCGGCACGGGCTGAGGGATGTGCTGGCTGCCGCTTCCCGCAGCCCCCATTGGCCTAGAACGGCAAACTGCCGCTAGTGCGAACCGCAAATCGGCCGAACCTGTGGACGTGGCAGGCCCACCTGGGTTCTTACTCTGGTGGACTGTGTGCCAAAGGTTGCCGATCCCTGGCATGGTGTCTTGCTTAAGGTTGTTTGGTGTTATTTCACCTTTTGAACAAGCAGTCAATCTGAAAAAATCAATTTTCCATCATTATTCAAGCTCTGACTGTTGGAAACAAAATTTAAGATTACCTTTTTAGCCTCAATTAATTTCACAATTCAAATCATGTCTCTTGCAACATTATTCTTTAGAGCTCCTCAGCATACATAAACACAGGCCCTGCATTTCAAAGAGCTTATATTTAAGCCACAGCTAATATAATTTATAGAATCAAAATACATAGGCAAGAAATCATATCAAACTTGCTGGTAAGGTGGTCAGCTAGGGAAGGATTAAGAATAGGTACTCTGTTGCAGAAGTCATTTTGCCAAAATATGTTAATAAACATAGGGAAAGATTAAAACAATTAGGTAAGAATTGGAGTAATAGATTAAAAATATTCAGATACTACAAGGATGAGTATACCTAAAAGAAAAAAATTAAAAAGATAAGATAAAATGCAGTAATAAAAATATAAAATGAAAAAAAGGCTTAAAAATAAAAATTGAAATGAAAGGACTAAGACTGATATTAAACTAGTAAAGACAAATCGCTAAGGACTAAAGCCACTTATTTTTGTTTTTATTTAGATTGTTAATTCTTCAGGACAGGGGCTATTGTATGCCTTTGAAATTCGAGTGCCATATAAAAATAAATCATATTTTTGGTATCTTCATCCACCACTACAATTTAATTTCCCCAAAGGATTATTTAACAAGTATGGAGATGTTGATGAATAGGTGAGAAAATCTCAAGGTTATGTTCACTACAGTAACTTGCAACTTTTCACACATCTACTAACAAGCCAATTACCAACAACAAATCCTCATGTTTAAAAAGATTTGCAGTGGATGCACACAAACTGAAAGGGCGACGAAGTCAGACGCTTAAATATTTTACTATCACACATGAACAAATTATTTATTTTTAAGAACCAAAGCATTACAAATAGACAATTACCTAAGTCTTGGAAAACCATGCATTAATACTGTAAACTTTTGAAGATGCTTCTCCCCAAATCCTCCCATAATCAACTAAACTGTGGGATAATATAAGACAAAGTAACAGGAGACCAGTGGAAAACAGATTTAACTTCTCCAATATTAATTGTGTACTACAATGTATTACCCAACTTGTTGTTTGCAGTGTCTTTGTAACCACGTTGGCCCTAGGATATCAGAGACACAAGATGGATGAGGTAATATCTTTTATTGGACCAACTTCTGTTGGTGAAAGAGACAAGCTTTCAAGCTACACAGATCTAAAGAAGAGCTCTGCGTCTCTTTCACCAGCAGAAAGTGGTCCAATAAAAGATATTACCTCACCCACCTTGTCTCTCCGATACCCAGCTTATGTAATTCAGAACAAAAAACTTGAACTTGGCTACAACTCATATTCTGAAGACCTATTAGTTGATACGAATGACAAAGAAAGGGGTCAAAATAGTCATAGTATTGGGTTTGTAACCTTCTCCAACCTTCCAATCCAAAATACCTTTTGAAATTGACCCCTACATCTATTGTAAGAGGACTGTCACAAATACCTTATTCTTTTAGCCATGTGTAGAAAATGGTGCAACCATACCACAAACCATCTCACAGTTAATAAGTAGTGACAGAAAGAGGCGATTAGTCACAGACTGCACTTCACTATGTATTCACTCTGTGCAGAGTATAGAATCATGACATTCTGATGCTGACACAGCTTAAAAAGGGGATGGAAGAATATCACAAGAGCACAAGATGTCATTTTATATTTATTTGACCTCAATAACGTCTTCCTTGTTAGAGTATCACTGAATGCTCAAAAGACATGGAAGACAATTTATAATAAGCACAAAGAGGCACAAAGGCTATATTAGGCCCATTGCTTAAGAGGATAAAACAGAATCACCCTGTATGCTATGGGTTAATTATATCTCAAATAATCAAACTGTGGACTATCTATAAATTTGCATCACTGTCACATATTCTATACTGCACTTTAAGAGAACAGTATTTTCTTCCAAAGAAACTGCTGCTGAAGACAACTCACTAAAATCACAGTTGTGACCATAAAGTCACTTTGGTATATTCCTGTATCGTGAAAAGCTTCTCCCTCCCATGCTATGAACAAAAATTTGGGCCAAGTAATAATACTGAAGTTAAGTTAGCAGACACATATCCATAGCGTGGGAATTAAGGGTGCAGAAGGTGCAGCAGCACCCCAAGGTTTTATGCAGGGTCCCGGCAGCCAGCCCCAGCCTCAGCCCCCTTACCCCTGTCCTAGCCCCTCCCCCCCCCTCCATTCCAGAGACACAGCCCTACTCCTGGCCCCAGCTGGGGGCGGGGGACAAACAGGGCTAAGAGGGCTGGCTTTCAGCACCCCCACTATTAAAAGTGTTCCAGCACCACTGCACATATCCATGATCACAGAGCACATTATATTTCAAACAGAGTAAAAATGAAATTAACATTAAAACCCCAGGAATTTCAAAGTTAAGGTTGCATTTCCACAAGTCATAGAACCACACCCTAGCAACTACTACTACCTCACCTCTGTAGAAAGGCAACAGAAGTGAAATCTCACACTGACATGAATATCAAGCACTCCATAAAATAAAATGGTCAGTGTAAGCAAAAGAAAAACTGCAGTATTTTCTGCTTCAATCAGAGAATACTACGTTTGCAACTCTAATGAGACAAAATTAAGATTAGAATAGTTTTTGAGTATGATCTCATATGAAACTGATCTTAATACTGGGTCTCCTAGCTTTCTACTTGTCTTGTTTTAATTTAACATTTTTAAAAACAATGTACACTAAAAACACTGATATCTTCATTTGACGACCAACACAACTGGTAGCTAAGCAGTCTTAAAATATAGTGTGCCATAGGCAAAAAGAAAAAAAAAACTATCAATCACATGTTCTCACTAACTTTGATTCATGTAAACTACTAAATCTGCAATTGTTTTCTAAATGCTGGAGGAATGTATCACTCTAAAACTAACTAATGAAATCTGTGCTATTTAGAAAAATGATTTTAATGATTCAGCAAAATCAAACTACACTGGTGCCCATACTGCTGCCCATTTAAACAAAGCTGTGAAGACCGAGATCAAAATTACACAAGTTTAACAAAATTCTTATTTTAAAATTATTGACCTTGTTTTTCTTCCTGTTTTCTTTTAACTTGTACTTTACCATCATGATTCCAGATTATACTTGTCAATGAACAACTCCAATATCCCAGTTTACTATAATGTACCACAATACACACAAAGAACAAATAAGACAACTTCAGATGATTTGCACAACTCAAGGCTCATAAAAACAGTCATTTATGTGGAAATGATCTTATGGAAAAAAGTGTTTTAAGAATCTCAAAAATGAACTAATTTTGTAGTTTAAATAATATACTTACACACTACAAAATATTAAATATTCTTAAAGCAAAAAGGTAGAAGAGGCAAAATATAAGAGAAAGTAAAGAAAGTTATGTAGTGAATGTTCTCTACTATTCAAGCATGGGGAAGGGAAGCCAAAACTTCTGAGTTCTATACCAAATTCCTCAAAGCATTTCTTATGTGACTCTTAAGCAAATGACTGCCTTTCTGCACCTCAGTAAAACAGGAAGCTACCTCACATGTATGTAGAGGCTTAATATTTATTAAAAAAAATGTTGAAATCTTTCGGTGAAAGGTAATATAAAAGTTATCAGTTTGTACACACAGTCAAAGTTAATAGAGAGTTTAATAAAGTAATGTACAGTGATAACGGTCAGCACTTTAGTAAAGCCTGAAGCTATAAAATACTCAATATTGCAACCCTATGGCACAATGTATGTCTACACTATGAAGACTACACGAGCATAGCCCTGTAGTAAAGACTCAGCCTACACCAACCAGGAGTTTTTCTGTCAGTATAGGAACATCACCTTCCTGAATGAAGCTATGTCCATGGAAGCCTTCTTCTATCGACATACCTACGTCTACATTGGGTTTTTTTCCCCCAGCATATCTGTATTGGTCAGGGGTGTGGAGTTTACTTCAAACCCCTGATTGATGTAGTTATGCCAATGTACCTTTCAGTTTAGATCGGCCACAGTCTCTCTCAAAAGACTTCCTTTCTGTGCTAAGACTGTAATTCAAAAATTTTAAGTGTCAGGTCAAAAAGTGGTTTGAACAGGGTGTAACTAAAAAAATAAATTAAGATTTTGCTCAAGTACAAAAAATGCACTTTTGGACTGAGACCACATATGAAACATTTGAATCTGAAAGGATTTTTTTTTTTAAACACAGACACATATATATTTGCCACGTAGTTCCAAAAATGGGGAAAAAATGGGGCAAATTGTTATTTAATTTGCTGGCAAACTCACCACTGATGGTGACAGGATTCAGTTTATTAAATGTAATTACCTAACATGTTAAAAAATGTGATATGTTCCTATGTAAGTACTCCTGTAAGGACCAGATCAGCACTATATTAACTTATTTTCACCTTAAGGCAATTATGGAGGAGAAAATGAAAATGGTCAAGAGTTGATTTTTTAAAAACTAAAATATCTTATTTTTGGAAGTATTTTATAAATTCAGGTAATTTTTATTAGTTAAAAATATTTTCAGTGTTTTCTATATTATATAAAAACAATAATTCTCCTTACAGTAATGTGCAATTAGGGAAATATACTACATAGGAAAATCTCTTTAGGGTAATGTTAGAAAAAAATAATGGAATGAATGTTTTTCTACTAGCGAACACAAGACAACTATACTGAGAAGACTGGGCCTAGTGCCCGGCCATCCTTGCTAGAATGGAACTCTGAAGTGCTCACAAAGTCCCATATTTCAGATTTTTCAGTGCAGGCTGAAATTTGGCTATACTTTCCCCATTGCTTTCTAGAAGATCTTTCAAGTAAACCTGAGCTAGTCAAGGAGATTTGTTTTAGTGGATGCTAACTAGAGCCTTGTGTGGGATTATTTTTTAATCCTGCTCCCACTATTATGGCAGTGGGTCCTGCAGGACCTGCGGGGTCCCAGTCCTGCTGTAGAGCTCTATGCTAGTCCTGTGCAGGGCTGTACTGTGAGCAAATAAAATACAAAGTCATACTGCAGACTATTCAGGCGCAGTCTGCTATTCCAAGAATAGAGAGGGCCAATATTGGAGAAATCCATACAGAGAATTTAAATAAAGTGTATTTTCATCTCTATAGCATGTCTTTTCCATTACTAGAATTTATCTTTAAATGTTTTATGCTTCATTTTGGCCCTACTTATGGCAATAAATTCAGCTTTTGATGACATTTAAACAAGTCTCAACAGGTTTTATGTGAAGTTGTATTCTCTCTAGCCTATAATTTAGAGTCCATCTCAGAAAACCTGCTTAGGAAATGAATGGAGTCAGTAAGTTGAGAAAGTAGACCAAGGAAAAAATGAACCAATTACAGATGTTGGGCCAGATTCTAATCTTAGATTGGGATAAACCCTTAGTCCCACTGCTGTCATCAGTTCTGCCAAAACACTTGCACCATATGATAAGAAAAGAGCTACAAGAATGAGAGGTTTCAGAGTAGCAGCCGAGTTAGTCTGTATCTGCAAAAACAACAGGAGTACTTGTGGCACCTTAGAGACTAACAAATTTGAGCGTAAGCTTTCGTGGGCTATAGCCCACTTCATCAGATGCATAGAATGGAACATATAGTAAGAAATATATACATACAGAGAACATGAAAAGGTGTATTCCAGTTCAGGTGACATGATCACATGTCACTGTAAGACTTCACTACCCACTTGCCAGCACACACGTATACAAGAAGACTTGCAGGTAAAACAGAGCCATCTGCAGTCAATTCAAGAATGATAAAAAGTCTGAAAAAAAGTGTCTTACACTGAAAGACTACAGAAGCCCATTTTATTTAACTTATTCCAGAAATGGTTAAGAGTTGGCTTTATCATAGTCTACATGGGGGAAAAGAGATTTCTAGAGTAGATAGCTCTTTAATCGAGCAGAAAAAGGAATACTGAAATCCAATGGCTGGAAGCTGAAGCCAGACAAATTCAGACAAGAATTAAGGTGCAAATATTCAGGATGCTGTGGATTTGCCATTACTTGCATCCAAGTCAAGACTGGATACCTTTAAAAGATGATAGATAGATACAGAAGTTATGGGCTTCATGCACAAATTACTGGGGAGGTTCTTTAGTCTGTGTAATGCAGGATGTCAAACTAGAATAACCTCTTCTGGCTTTAAAAATCTATGAACACCTATGTGGCCTTCTGGCACAAAGACTCTTATGAAACTAACCTTTTCTACTTGTTCTGTGTTTGTTTTTTGGCTCATAACTGTTTTGTACAAATAAAGTTTCAATTTAAAAAGTTTATACTTTGGTTAAATGTGAGTCAGCCACGAGAGATGATCACCACCACCTGAGATTATCACTGTCCTGAAAACATACAGTTCTTCCGACCAGAAGGACAAGCACCTAAAGAAAAAATTAGTTTCCTTTAAAGGGATCAAGCAAAGCAGCCTGTTAATTAATATTCAAACTGAATAAACTTAGAAACAATGGGCACTTAACAGGAATTATTTAAGCTTAGTACCAATGTGGACACAAGAACAAATGGGTATAAACTGGACACTAGGAAATTTAGACTTGAAATTAGATGAAGGTTTCTAATCATTAGAGGAGTGAAGTTCTGGAACAGCCTTCCAAGGGGAGTAGTGGGGGCAAAAGACATATCTGGCTTTAAGACTAAGCTTGATAAGTTTATGGAAGGGATGGTATGATGGGATAGCCTAATTTTGGCAATTGATCTTTGATTATCAGCAGGTAAGTATGCCCAGTGGTCTGTGATGGGATGTTAGATGGGATGGGATCTGAGCTATTGCAGATAATTCTTTCCTGGGTGCTGGCAGGTGAGTCTTGCCCACATGCTCAGGGGTTAACTGATTGCCATATTTGAGGTTGGGAGGGAATTTTCCTCCACGGCAGATTGGCAGAGGCCCTGGAGATTTTTCGCCTTCCTCTGCAGCATGGGGTATGGGTCACTTGCTGGAGGATTCTCTGCAGCTTGAGGTCTTCAAACCACAATTTGAAGACTTCAGTAACTCAGACATAGGTTAGAGGTTTGTTATAGAAGTGGATGGGTAAGATTCTGTGGCCTGCTTTGTGCAGGAGGTCAGACTAGATGATCATAATGGTCCCTTCTGACCTTAAAGTCTATGAGTCTATGACATGGGGTTAAAATTTGGGCAAGACACATGCATATATACTTAAGGTTTTGGCAAAAACATGTGTAGTTTTGCTGAGGAAGCAAAATGATCATGCAAAACAGAAGTCAAAACCTTGCAACCCACGCTGAAGGATTCTGTTTTCTGTGGTCACAGCTAATACATGCAAAGCAGATTAAGCTATAGTACAAGTGTTCCCTCGAACAATTTTTTATCCCCATAATTGTTTATCTGTACCCATGATTAACACATTACAGAAACTTTAGAAGTGAACAACCTGCCAATAATTGGAAAAAAATAAAAATCAAACCATCCAGTCCCCAAGACTGCAACCTAGTGACAGGATAGGCTCTGGAACCAAATTGAGGGGGAAAACAAAGTGAACAAATGCCTTTTGCAACAGGACTTAAAACCCCTCTCAGATTCAGGCTATCGTTGAACTGTAGGGGGCAAGTTCTAGAACACAGAGCCTTGTACTCATGAGCAATACCAGAAATTTGATAGCAAAGCTTGAAAATTCCTAAAGGTGAGCTGGAAACTTCCCATCCAGAATGGGGGTGGAGGAGGGTGGAATGGAATACTTATTGATTTCTAAAGGATTTAAGCAATAATTTTAAAACCTTTATGCTATATAAAACTCTTGTAGTTACAAAAACAAGTTCTGAATGTGCCCCAAGGCAGTGCTATTGTCTGAAGTCTATAGACAGCTTCAATACCTCTATAGAGATTATTTGTTGCGTAAGACCTAAATTCTGGACCCAGGCATAACCCAGCTAACTAGGCTCCACACTAGATGTTCCTCGGAGTCCGGGATCAAGAAATCCTTCCTTTAGACCATTGCAGGTCAGCAGAGACACTCTATGGGTTCTACTTATGCTGTACAGGTCAAGTCACTTCCCCATCATTTGCTCTATTTGAAGAGCATCTCAAGATCCGCATGCCCCATCACCAAATCCCTCCTATACAGCAGAGCAGGGAACCATCACAAAGTGAGCTGTACAGATGATGTGAGCATGCTTGCATAATCTGCCCCAATTGTGCTCCACTTCATCCACCAGAAAGACACTGATTCTACTACAAGAGAACAGTTACAGAGAATCGAACAGAACTAATCCAAGACTGGTGTGAACTGCCTATACTCACCTCAGTGGAAATCATTAAAGCTATGCTACTCATTTTAGGGGAGTAAGAATTTACCATAATCTCTCAATAAATTTCCAGAGGTTTTGATTGGCCCATCTCAAAACAAACCTCCATACACTTAAGAGCACAGGCAGTGAATAAAAGAAAAAAATTCTGGCTCTTGACATTCTGGATGATGAGTCAACAGTTCATTGACGGTATTTTCCTCTATCTTCAAAGGGTAGAATATGCTTAGTAAAAATCCAAAAAAGGACTATTTTCAAGTAAACAAATTATTTTGAAGTAGTCCAGTATTTTCAGGCTCACTGAGACACTGTGGTTTGATGGCATATAAAATGCCTTCAATGTTATCTGATTAAAACAGCACGAAGCAAATGGATCACTTGGAATTCTCCTCTCTCAGTGGTGTTCATATTTCAATACGGTCACTTCAGTGAAGCACTGGCTTTAATTACTACTAACCTGGATCTCAGCATTTTTCCATCTTAACTTCTCATGTTTATTAAGCACATTCTTCTACCCTGTCCCCCTTCATCTTTTGGGTAAAAACTTGCATGTAGAAAGGGACCAGCACTCAATATCTGACTATACTGTATATCAGGTCAAAAAGGCATTGTACACTAAAATGACAATACCTATTTTGTGCCAAATTCTCAAATGATGTAATCAGAATAGCTCCACAGACATATATGGAACTGAGTCAGATGCCACAAGCTGAGGATCTTTAATCACACATAAAATGGGACATTCAAAATTAAAAGCTTACACAGCAACTAATTCTGTCCCCTTCCATATAGGATTTATATATCTATCTATTTAGATAGCCCAATGTATAACACTATACTTAGCTGGATATATGTGCATTTCGCATTAGAAAGGATGTGGACCTTTCTTACAATTTTTTGCCAGATAGCAATTCACTTCCAAGGGTTGTGTGATCAAGTAACAAAAACCCTCTTGCAATAAATATGCACAAGGAGCAAAATTAAAGTTTCTATAAAAACTCTAACAATGCATTTCCCCAGTTTTCTGGATTAAGTTCTCAGCCTGAATATTGCACTGACAATTTGTCTTCATATAACATTTCCGGGAGGGGAGTGGGGGAGAGAAGACGACAGAGGAATGAAGGAAGAAAGATGGAAAACAGGATTTAGTTGCAGGCTGGCATGAAAAGTTCACAAGGAGCAAGCAAATCCTGTATGCATGTTTAGATTTGTGTTTGCTGGTATCATTTCAGATGCTAGTATGCAATATACCTCAGTAGTCAGAAAAGTGTGTATAATCAAAAGGATAACGTTATTCTTTCTCCCCCTTGCATGGTTAATACATAAATAGAGCAAAAGACTAAATTGTAACTGTACTGCAAGTTCTAAGCAAAGTTCATTTAGGTTTTTAACAAAGGTAAAATACACATGCTACCTCGTTAGAACATTATCCCTGAGAGGATCCAGTTGTGTTTAGCATAGCCAAGAGGTGTCTCTCAAGAAGGCTGTTACATTATAATGAATTAATGAAACTGGGAGCCAAAGTGCCATCTGTAGCCTATTAATGTTGCAAGAGAGCCTTCTACAGATGAATTTCAAACACTGAAAATCTACAGTGAATAATTTTTGTGCCAGCACTGTTACAGTTGCTCGACACCTCGGTAAAAACTGTAATGATAGGGGTCGGAAGCCTCATAGGTTAAAAAACTAGGTGATTTTATTTACAGAAGGTGGGTGAGTGAAAGATGTAGGTAGGTAAAGTCAACACTGTAAATACTGGTGCAGAATTACTATGTCTTTGCAGTATATTTGTACAGGAAAAACAAAATTGAACAATAGCAAAAAGGAGCTGCACAAAAAAACCACACATAGTGGACTACACTACACTTAAAAAGGTACATAAAACCACGAATCTAACAAGTTAAAAATGAGCCTAATTAAAAGAACAACCAACATTCTTGGCATAAGGATTAAAGTTTGTGGAAAAGATCAAGTCTCTCTTAAAATGTTGTTGTTTTCAGTTTTATTGATTGTGCTTCAGCTCTACTATAGTACGTACCACATAACCAATTCTCCAATTACGGCAAGCACACAGTGTTTCAGTTATTCCAAAACGAATACAGTGCGTAACTGGCAAACTGTATTAAGGTGGGCACAAAAACTATGGAGATATGAGCTCTAGACATAGATATATACATCAAAGGTATTTGAGTATGGGTAACTATCTGCATCTACTGATTTTGTTCAAGTTACAAGAAAACTGTAGTGGTGAAAATAGAAGAAACAGAGACAATCTTTAAGGAAAATTTGCAGCTTAAAACAAAAGCACAGGAAATTATATTAGCATACTGCCTCAATAAGCTAACTTTTTCTGGTATACAGGTGCAGGGCTTCCTAAGAACAAGTGGAGATGTGAAATTTTTGTCAGGTGACTTAATGCCAGCAGTTAACCGGAAGTTCAAATATCAAGAGTAAAACCACCCATTCGGTATTGTCTAAATTGTGCATACTGTTGAGACTGTGTATTGCAGTTTACCAAGTTTAATACACTCTGATGAATTGATGCTCTTGTAATCATAAAAGTTTAGAGTAGATTTCAAGGGCTACAGATTTTGGGGGCAAAAAACCCACTCCTTTAAAAAACCACCAACCACAGTAATCCAAACAGCTTACTTGAAAATGTATTCAGAGCCTGGTTAAATAATACAAGACAGTCACACTATTTAGATGTGAATTCTATAAGCCAACAGACAAAACAACATAATGCTGAAACAATCTTCACGCCACAGTGAGACATTTAGCAAACCATGAAGACGCCTACAGGTTCCTAACAAAAGATTAGTGGTAAGATTTTTCTTCTGTGGCTACATTAACCACTGTACCAAACTCAACTTCTTCTTTTAAAATCTAGATGCTCATGCTGGAGCTCAAACCTCAAAACAATGAATAGAAAAACAAAAAAATGTCAAGACACTGAAAAGTCTAGACTTAATAGAAAATAAGACAAAAAATTTGCCTAGAGGAATGGAGATCTAATTCCAACTGCTTTTTTTCTTGTCTTTTACATTTTTAGTCATTAATAGCTAAGTAAAATGCACACCATTTCTGCTATATTTATACGTTTTTATTGTTTTATATCTACTATGTACAAACTCATGGACATCGTCTGCTCATGGAACCTTGCAATCTACAGCCAGATAGACAAGTGGATTAGAAGTGGAACAACTATGGACAATTTACATATAAGTCAGCTAAACTCACCCTAAACAATATAGAAGGAGTAAGTTTTGAGAGGGACTTAATATGGCAAGAATAGGGGGTCATGTTGATGAGTTTAGAGAGTTACTTCTATGCAGAGCAGTTCAAAAAGCTTCTAAATGTATTTATACTAACTGTTGTATTGTCAAGAGTTATTTCTTAAATAATTCAAAAGCATTAAACAATATTTCTAATTAAAATTACAGTTAAAAAAGATAGTTAATACTTAAAATAATCTGGGCAGAAGCTGTGCCTTCCTTGGTGTTTTATACAGCAACAACCACACCCATGCGTCTGACGAAGTGGGTATTCACCCACGAAAGCTTATGCTCCAATACTTCTGTCTATAAGGCGCCACAGGACTCATTGTTGCTTTTAACCACACCCTAAGTGCTCTACTTAGGATGACACTGACATTCAGGCCGTCATTAGCACTTCACTTGCAAGATCTAGAATGAATTTCCAGTTCCCATTTATTCTTTCATCTGGACTTGGTCAGTGATCTATTGCAGCACTCCAATCTTTCCTTCAAAGTCCAACATAAAATGTTAGCTTCCTTTTCTGCCTTGGCATGTTTGAACTAAGTTTTTAGAAAGTAAAATAACATTCTCAACTTTTTAGTTCAAACTTTTTCCTCACTTTGAACTTGTATGAGAAAAGTGTCTCTGAGCAAGTCATGTAAATGAAATGCAGGAGGAACATGCAAATTTATATATCCATTTTACAAACTTTAGCTTTAATACAAAGGAAAAAAAACACTGTATAATCTTTTATATGGGGAAAACCTTGACTGATAGAATTCAATTGTTTGTTTTTAAATTACTGTATTTATCACATGAGATCACTTTGACCCAGAGTTCAATCTGTTTAAAAACAAAGATATAAAGAACTACAATTTATTAAAAGTACTAAATGCTAGAAACAGTTTGACAAATAGCAACTTTATTTAACCTAACAATGCAAATGACAAACACACAACTTATTTTTAATTCACATTACCAATAAAGGGTTGGTTTCAATACCAAACATTTTCATAGCATGGTATTATTTAATACACAAATAGATTAAATACACTTACCACTCATGATTTTTAAAAGCAATTTTTAAAACAGAGGAGCAACCAACATGCTCCAATCAGGTCAAAGCAATAAGTAACGGAATTATCTTATTACTTAAAACCCATACAACTGAAAGGTGACTAAAAGACTAGTAAATGGATTAGAAACCATGTAGCACAGAGTGATGAAAGGCTGGATGGAGTGACCACAGGCCAGCATCTGTAAGAACTGGCAGAGGGAAAACAAGATGCCACAGGCTAGCAGCATTTCTAAGACCATTGTTTTTGATGCTTTAACTGACTTGTTTATGTTACTAAATGACATTTTTGGTGCACACCATGGTGTAAAACTTTTCAGTTTGCTTGTATTATACAGAAACCAATTTTGACAGTTCACATAGATCTGATATATTTTATGAATACAAGCAAATATCAGAAGGAAAACTGATTGAATAACCTCTGTTAAAAAGAAAGTCTCCATTTCTGTATGAAGTGTAAGTACTTAGTTACATTTAGAAACCTGGCCTCAGTTAAGCAACGTATTACAATTTTTTCCCCTAAAATTTATGGGGGGAAAGTTTCTGATCTGTCTTTCTGAACTCAAATTTGCCGACAGAAACTTAACATTTTGAAGCTCAGCTTACTGAAATTTATACACAATTGAAAGTTTTACTCAATAAAATATTATATTAAAGTAAGTTTTTAATTCCAAATAAATATTCTTGCATGTTTCTAAAGATTGGTGGTGGTCCTCTGATTAAACTCAAAACTGCTTTTAACCACATTTAGAATGAACTGTGTAGCAGGAGCATAATCAATTTGATTTTAATCAGAATGAATTAAAATACACAATTTGTAACATGAATATGTTTATAGGCAGAAACTATATATGATATACTTTTTCCTTTCTTAAAGGATGCATTCGACAAATGTGTCTTTCAAATAATTAAGTTTTATAGTAAAATGAATCAATTTAATATTGTTGTGGGTTTTATGTCTACAAAAATAATTTTGTAGAAACTTCATGTAGAAGTTAATAAAAATTCTGAATAAAAGACAGGTGAATAGGATATTCCCTTTTGAAGTGGACTCTTCTTCCCAGAAAATTTAATTAAGTATCTCGGAACATCTCAACTTCCAACAAACATTTTTTCTCTTCATGACAAGTTGATGTCTGATCATTAGGGCACTGGTCTGGAAACCAGAACTCTTTGATACATCTTACAACTCCAATTTCCCATGTGCCATTAAGCAAGTCATTTCAACGCATCCATAAAAATGGGGATACCTAAATTGCAGTAATCTTGTAATGTGTTTTGAGATCTTCATATAAAAACTACTCTGAAAGGGCAAACTATGGGCTCACTCATACAAATACTTACATATGCTTAACTATACTACTGTGAATAGTCTCACTGATTTCAATGGTATTACTTATGGTAGTAAACTTAAGTACATGCGTATTTACAGAATGGGGGCCTATGAGATTACCCATTATTGAACTCATTTATATAACCCAGACTTATACCACCTCTGGAACGAGAGTTCAAGCACTTGCCACTGACACTGGAGGCAAACAGGTCTATTATTGGGATCCCCCAAAGTAGGAATATTGGCTTTGTGATGGATTTCCGCAGTTTAAATATCCATCTTTGCATTGATAACTAAGGATATTCCTATTAACAATACTGCAAGAGATGCTTCTAATTTCCTTCTGTTAAATATCATTTAGAAGCAATATTATTCTTATGAACTTATTTGAGACGCAACTCTTAACTAGCCTCTTTTATTGCACCCACTGGGGTATACTGTATACAGTGACATTTTATTTAAAATGTGTGTGTTTTGCTATGGACAACCTCAATTTTAAAATGATTTAAAGAAGAGTTTATTTCAATACAACAGAAAGAAACAAAATAACTAACTCTTGTTTTGCTAAATATAGTTACAGGTGAATATTTGAAATTCTTCTGTACTCTTGATTGTAGCCTCTAATACACTCCCACAAAGTTAAAGGAAAGGAGAAAAGGCACGGGGAATACATATTGACAGTTTAAAACAGCTAGCTGAAGAAGAGAAAAATAGGCAAGCGTCTTATTTTTCTGAAAAATATCTCTAAAGGTTTATTTTAAAAGTTTGCAATTCAAAGAAGTTCTTAGACCCTAAAGGGGAAAAAGAGGGGTGACTTGTTTTTGCATGGCAATTCAGAAAAAAAAATATCCAAAGATAGTTAGCCATTATCACTTTTTACATTATTAACAAAACTTCACCATCATTAAAGAGTTCTTACAAAAAAAATTCTGCTAAAAGTCTACACATCTTGGCATTCAAGAACATTACAATTAACTTTCATAAACTCTCTCTTGATTACATGAAACAAATCAATCTTCCAGATTATAGTTCTAATGAGAGAAGAGCACTTTATTTTTGGTCTAATAAGTCCATCAAAGAAACTGAGCACAGAGTATGATTCCATACCAGCTGTAATCTCCATTTTAAGGAGACCGGTCACATTATTTTAAATTATATTTCAGGCCCAAGAGAACAGTCTGTATAACTACTACGCTAATCTTAAGTGTATATTATGTGAAAAAAGAATAGCTACTTACCCTGCAGTAACTGTTTTTTTTAAGATGATGTAGACAATGTGGAGAAGATTTAGATGTACACTGTTGAAGTGCATGTGCCTCATGTGAGAGAGTTCAGATTTTTTTTGAATAGCAAAATCCCTCAGAACTGTGCATGCACTCCGTATCTTCTCCTGCTCCCTAGTGAGAGCATGAAGGGGGGAATGGCTGTGAACCTCCCTCAATTCCCTCACCATTTGAAGCCCATGGTAGCTGAGACGTCTGAAAGCAGGGATAGAGAATGGGTTGGTGTGGGATCCACAGGGATAACATTTCAAAGAACTACAGTTACTGTTTGTTCTTTGAGTATGTGTCAGTGTGGATCCCACTGTAGATGACTAAACAACATCCCCTCAGGATGATGAGAATGAGGAATTTCAGCTGCATCAACTGAACAGAAGTTGAAGTACTGTTCTTCCAAATTTGGTATCTGCTCTAACCACTAAATCCAACACGCTTGACAAAAGTGAGCAAATTACACCACATTTTCGCCTTGCAGAGCTTGGAAACTGGCACATTTCTGAAACAGGCTGACTATATAACTTGAATTCTGGTGGAGTGAACCTTGATGTTTGGTGTGACAGATACACTAGCCAACTGATAGCAAAGCGAAATACTGAGGATACTGAAATGGCTAACACAATGTAAGAAGATGCCTTGAACTTCAGAACACTTGGATATAGCTATAAATAGATGGGGCAATAGGCTGAACAATTTGGTCGTCAACGTAATAAAGCAAAGTCCTGGATATATCTAGTGTATATAATTTCCTTTCTCCTTGTGCAGCAGGTGGCTGTAGGAAGACAACAGGCAGCTTGATTGACTGGTTCAAGTGAAATTCTGAGACCACCTTAGGAACCTTAACGCACCTTAGGAATGAAACTCAGGTGAGGTTGCAACAGTCTTGTTCCTATGGAATATTGTCAATCATAAGCACCTGAAGTGCACTGACTCTCCAGGCTGCCGTAATAACCACTCATCATCATCATTCATGCCCGTCACCCCAACCGGGGTATGGGCCGCCAACCACAGATCTCCAGAGTCTTCTATCCTGGGCCATTCGCTCTAGCTGGTTCCAGGTATAGCCCATTTAACCACTAGGAACACTGTATTCGGAGGGCGGTGGTACAGGGAGCAGTTTGACAGAGATTTGAATGGAAGCTCCAAAGGTCTCAGAAGAAATAGATTGAGGTTCCTGCCTCTGACTAGTGGGTGCGTAACAGCCCTTTAAGAAACTTTGATACTATTAGGAGAGAGAAGACCAAACATAATTGTACAGGTGGATGGCAAGTTGAAATCACCGTGAAGTGGACCTTAATAGAGCTGAATAAGAGGCCAGCCTGTTTTAAATGCAATACGTAGACAAGGATCTGTAGCAACGAGGCCTGGACCAGTCCAGACCATGATGGGCTGTCGGTATCAAGAACTTCTCCATTCAGATGAATATGTTAGTCTGATACAGAGCAGAAAAGCATCTATCAGAATTTTCTGGACCTGCAGGAAGCAATCTCCATCTGTGGCATTCAACCAGCCAACAACCATGCCATCAGGTTAACTGACTTCAAGTCTCGATGGAGTATCTGGCTGTCCATGGTGTTGTGAGATCAGGCCTGGACACTGTAGGGAGAAGTAATAGATCCATTGGCCAAAAGGTGCCTGGGCCAGTATGGAGCTACGAAAACAATCAAAGACTTGTCACATGATTTTGGAAATCATCTTGGGGAATCAGTGGAAAGGCATACGAGAGGCCTTGAGACCACTGCAAAAGGAAGGTGTCCAGTAACGAGCCCAGACTTATACCACCTCTGGAACAAGAGTTCAAGCACTTGCCATTGACACTGGAGGCAAACAGGTCTATTACTGAGGTCCCCCAAAGTAGGAATATCGGCTTTATGATGGATTTCCACAATGACCATTCCTGAGAGGTAACTGACTACTTAGGAAATCCACCAGGTTTTTGCTGACATCCAAGAGATGAAGAGCCATCAGAGTCATCCTGTGTTGGTGACACCACGTCCAGAGCCTGATAGCTCCCAGGCAGAGGAGAGAGAAATAAGCAAGAAGGTGAACACTTATGTAGATGACATCTCTGTGATGCACATAAGACTCCGCACTATAGTTTTGAAGAACAGGTAGGAATATTATGCAGGCTGGCCTGATAGCTCTGAGCTCCACAATATTGATGTGGAGCCCTATGTCCTCTTGCATTTGTAAATAGTCCAAGTGGGGTCCCCAACCTGAACCTGATTCACCTATAATTAAAAGTCTTTATCAGGGATAGGGCAGAGAATGGTATCCCTCCACACACATTTCCAGGATTCTTCCAGCAGCTAAATTGTGTTGCAACGTGTGGTGGGATCACCACCTTCTTGTTCACCTGGTTCATTGCTGGAGAATAGATTGAACTGAGTCAGAGTTGGAGTGGTTGTAGGTGAAGTCTGGCAAGTGGTGTCACATATACACACACCCCAACATATGGCCAAGCAACTCCAGAAACATCCATACATTCTTAGTCTGGGCTGATTCTACCCTGCAAACTAATGACTGCTGTAACAAGAACCTGTTTTCAGGGAGGTATGCTCTTGCCAAATCAGATTTGATAAGGACTCCCATAAACTCTATTGTAGTTCACTAACAGACCCAGCTGAAAGAACAGGAAGAAAGCAAATTTCAGATGTACCGCAGCCTCCTGTTGGGATTTGCCCTTTATCGGACAATCATTGGTGCAATGGTAAACATGAATGCCTTTTTCTTCTGAGGTGTGTTGCTACCACTGCTAGGCATTTTGTGAAGACTCTGTGCTGTGGAGAGTTCATATGGTAGTGCCTTGTATTGGCAATGGTTGGGTCCCACTGTGAATCTTAGGTACTCCTTGTAAGTCAGATATAAGGATACAGGGAAGTACGCATCTTGCAAGTAGTGAGACACAAATTAATCTTCAGCCTGGAAAGATAGAATGACAGAGGTTAAGTATTACCATCCTGAATCTGAAGCAAAATATGTATTTGTTCACTTTCCTCAGGTCTAGGATATGACCAAGACCCCCTTTCCTCTTCTGGAGAAAGAAGTAAGGAGTAGAAGGCTCTTCCTCTGTTCTTCATTCCCACAGTATCTCTTCTACGGCTCTCAGATAAAGCAATGAGGTCACTTCCATTTGTTTTACAGGCTCTTGTGAGATGAGTCCATGAAAAGGGATGGGAAAGAAGGGCAGGTAGGTGGAATGGAAGTCTAAAGGGTAGCCATGGGTAATGATATATATTGCTCCTTTGTTGGCTGTGATAGCAACCCAGGCCTGATGGAACAAAGCAAGGTGATTCCTGAAGGATGGGCTCTGCTGTGGCACGTGATATTCTATCACATCTGCTGCCTCTGAGAAGGATCTGGGTTGGCCAAGGAGGCAGAAGGGGGCGTATCCTGGAGTACCTAGCGGTCTTCTGCTGCTGACAGTCTGGCTCTAGGTCTGGGAATAATGTATCCTCTGCTCTAGCCAGGGTTGATACAAGACATTTGGCAGGGAAATAGCACATAAACCCCAAAGGACCTTAACATGGCCCTTGAATCCTTGAGGGATTGGAGCACTTCATTTGTACTCTGGCTGAAGAGCTCCATTCCCTGAAAAATCAAGTCCTTTACTGTGGCCTCTACTTCATGTGATATGCCAGATGCCTGCAGCCACAAGGCTTGTCATGGCAATGGCCATGGCCATCAACCTTGCAGCCGTATCACAGCACCCATGCCATCTGCAGTGATGTTTTCATGACAAAGCTGCCCCCTTCCCTGATGATGTTTTTCATTTCATCCCTGCCATCCTGCTGAACTTTTGCAAGTGGGTTACTCTCCCTCACAAGAAGTAACTGTACTTCTGTACTGCAACTGTACTTGGTAGTTCACCACCCAAAGCTACAAAGAGGCTTTTGAACACACAAGTCTAACTTCTTTGGGTCCCTTGTCCTTAGGAGTGCCCTTATTGGACTCTGACTTCTCTTGTACTACAGAGACAATGCAGAACTCTGGGCTTGGGTGGAAATACAAGTTTTCAAAAGCTTTCAGGGGCAAGGGGGGGGCATAAGATAAAAAGTTTGGAGACTACTACTTTAAAGTCATCTCTTGACAGGGTGGGTGCTGGTGATGCGCTTTGCCGAGTGATGAGGAGTATTTCTTAGGGAAGATGGGGGGGGGGAATCATTGTCCCTCTATCACAGGGGTCGGCAACCTTTCAGAAGTGGTGTGCCGAGTTTTCATTTATTCACTCTAATTTAAGGTTCTGTGATCCAGTCATACATTTTAACGTTTTTAGAAGATCTCTTTCTATAAGTCTATAATATATAACTAAACTATTGTTGTAAGTAAATTAAATAAGGTTTTTCAAATGTTGAAGAAGCTTCATTTAAAATTAAATTAAAATGCAGAGCACCCTGGAACGGTGGCCAGGGCCCGGGCAGCATGAGTGCCACTGAAAATCAGCTTGCGTGCCGCCTTTGGCACGTGTGCCATAGGTTGCCTACCCTTGCTCTATCATCTCCTGTTCTAGTGTGGCTGGTCTAGCCAACAAAGCCACCAGGAAGTGTGACTGGTTTCTTTTTTCTGGACATGTGGGAAGGTGATCTGCTCCATGACACATGGAAGTACTGTCCCCAGTAAGGCCAGTATGGATAAGTTGGTAAATTGTATGGGTATTGGCCAGGTTGTGGCTGGCTGCCCCAGTGCCATTCATTGCTCCATGCTCATTGGGTTGGCACTCTGAAGAGGGGCTCCCTGACAACCTCATTGGGTTCTTTATTCAATGGCAAGGGAGAGGGTTCCCTGCTTCACACCAGAGAGGAGGGAAGGAGGAATAAGTGCAGCATTAAGGGATCGTACAGAATTCATAACAGGTCCCATGCTGGCTGCTTCTGTGCAACTGGGGGTAATATGGATGCCTCTTAGACATGGGCATCAATATCAAATTCAGTGTCTGGCTTCTTGTTATGCCTGATTTCTTAGCTGCTTTGTCCTTATAGTGCTGTCCAGTCTCTCTCTCTGCAAGCTCCCCTTGGTCTCAAAGGTACACTTATACTCACAATGGCTACAAGAATCAGTATCCCATTTACAGGCAGGCACAGGCGCCAGCTTTAGTGCCTGAGTTGGGGCAGTCAGGAGGGGAGCTGGCATGGTCAGAGCCAGAAGTACCAACACCAAAGCTGTGTCTAGGCACCAGAGACTCTGCAGATATTGAAATGGTCAATATCATCAGTGCTGACTCTGGCAGTGTCATCTTTGTGTTCTTTCCACTGCCCAATCCTGGAGTGTGAGGAGTGCTCAAAGAAGCACTGATTGATGCTAGCTTACCTGGCCTCACTCTGGTTGTAAGCAATGACTGAGTCTGAAGTGACCCACATGGACTGCTCAAGTAGATGTAAATTGAACTGCATGTCCCTGAACTTGTGGGTCCCAGCAGTGAAGGACCTGCACACAAACAACTTACCTGGGAATGTGGCTCTCTCTTAGGCAGAAGATGCTTCTGCTGTGTCCATCCCTGAGGGAGGGGATCAGCCCATTGCAGGACAGGCATGGTTTGAACCCTGAGGGTTTGGACTTCGTCAGAAGGTGGGACAGTTGACACAAAGTGCTTCACCCCACTGTACCAGAAGGGGTGGAGGGCGCAGAGTGGGAATGTCAATTGATTTT
This sequence comes from Mauremys reevesii, assembly GCF_016161935.1. Lineage (NCBI taxonomy): Eukaryota > Metazoa > Chordata > Testudines > Geoemydidae > Mauremys > Mauremys reevesii. Next base: position 8,495,287 of record NC_052632.1, read on the forward strand.
TTTTCTTCCTTCTTTGGAACTTCCCTTAGAGAAAGAGTGCGAAGACAGAAATCACCAAACGTGAAACAACCAATCTAAGATCTTTGATGCTTTCACTGGGCCTCATCTTGCTGCAACAGGTGGTAAGAGAGAACTAAGGAATGGTCACAGCCGTTCCACCCTTTGAGCTCTCACATGGGAGGCACAGGGCACATGAACAACCCCAAAGGACACAGCAATTTAAAAAAATCTGATATCTGATAAGTTTTGTTTTAAATTTCCTAATTACCATAGTCTACTTTAGTAATAAGTGCCATTTGAGTCAACCTGAAAAAACAAATTGGATGATAATTTAGCAGAAGTGAAGATACCACATGGCATTACAGACACACAAAGTGTAAGAAAAAATTATATTTGCACACATACATGCAGGAAAAGTGATTTCTGTACACTAAAATCCAGACTTCAATTGTGTTTTTACAGTGTATTTTATCTACTCCATCCATATCTTTAAATCCCAAGATTTCTGATAACATATGAACATGTAGCTAGAAGATGAATCACAGCCAATTATAAAATACAGAGTTTCTATACAAACACACATTAAGAATCTTCTCAGAGCTATCTTCCCCCCCTATGTCCTCTGGCCTGCAATAAACCTCAACTGTTGTGAATATGTTTTGAAATAAAGAATGGGACACTGTGGAGTGCTCCTGACCTGGAGGAGACTGCACTCCCTTTTCTTCTACGTGCTGGTTTGAAGAACTGTAGCAGCTGAAGCAATGAATGATGACGGGTAGCTGGCAACAGCTGAGATACCAATGCCCCAGTCTTCAATTTCACCTGCATCAGCAAAGACAGAGCCTAGAAGGGACAGTATGACTAGGGCCTGACATGTTCAGCTGCTTTATTACTGTCACTAGTTTTTTGTATTTAAAAAAAAAAAAAAAAAGCTTTTTCCCCCTCCCTCCAAAAAATATGCAGATCCTTTGAATATACTGTATTTACTTTGAAATATTGGGCTAATCCTCTTCAATTATCTACAGTTAAAATGCAGGCACTGCCCTTCAGCATAGACGCATAACAAAATTTAACTCCAGCTACATAACTTAGTGCAATAAACTGTTCTTATCCATCCCATCCCTTCCCTTCATAGTGTTACATAGCTCTGCCCACTCTTCCCATTGCCTTAGAAGTTTTGTATTACTGGACTAAGCTAACATAATTTAGATGCATCATACAAACCCTACTACTGGGAACAGCTCTGATATAGAATGGAGCTAAATCTGGTTCCTCTGCAGATTGCTCATCCATGCCAGAATGGCTTTGGCAAAATATTAATTGTTGCAGCAGGTGTTCTAGATGAAGCTTCCCAGAGCTTCCTAACTAGCATGTCCTACTTCCAGTGATATCTTTCTTTACATACATACACTTTAGGAATGGTGATTTTTTAAGAAGTTGTTTTTCTTTTTTAAATGCAGTCAGCTATGGCCAAGTACACCATAAGAGTACTTGCACACATTCTGTCAGTGTAGCGTTCCAAAATTTTGTTCATACTTTTAGTGTGAAGAACCTTTAATGTCAAATTAATTGAGACAAGTGCTATGATTTGGCTAGATTAATTGAAAAAAATTAATCTAAGTCTCATCCTAAATACTTTGATAACAACCATGCTCCTCAGGATTAAAGTGTGCCTGGGGCTCTCAGAATACGTCTTGCAGTTATGTTCCAAAAGAACAGGAGGTGTACAATTTCTGAGGACCTAAAGAAGAGGGCCAATAGAAAGCAACTGTCTGCATAAGGTTACTTAGAACCAGAAATGCTTACTTATGGGCTCTCTCCTTGAAGGAGGAGGGAGAAAAACCTACTGGCCTTGCAACCTTCTAGAAAAGTTGAGGGGCTCCAACACAGCTGAAGAATTTGATGAACACAGGATCCTTTCTGAAGATAGAAGAAACTTAATAGAGCTTACTATTGACTTATAAATGCAGCATTTGTATCCTTCAACTCATTATGAACCAATGCCATGAAAAATGCAGGCAGAAAACGCAATGTCTTACCATGGAACTGGGAGGGATATAGGCAGTGGAGCTACAAAATAACATGGAGCACCAAAATCCAACAACTCTGACTTGCAAATAGTTCAGTGGGAAATGCCCCCACTCAATCTCAACGGAAAGGAGGGGCAGAGAAAGAGAAAGTTATGCTGGTCAGACTGGCAGGGGAATGAAGAACCCAAACGAGAGGGGGAAAGTACATGCCTGAAAATGTCAGGGCTGGGCCCTAACTCCTCCTTGGGCACTCTACTTCCCATTGGCAAAGGGTGGAGGGAACAGAAGAGTTGGTTGGCCAGCATGCCTCCCTCCCCCACATCAATCTAAACCCTTCCCAGGCTTTTACGGTTCTTTGGTTGCTCACAATTTGCTGCCAGTTTCCACTGCAGATATAGGCTAAAAAGGCCAGCTCCCAGCAGTAAATGAGACCCAGGATTTCACTGGTCTTTGAGACTGTAGCTAAAAGGGAGATAGTCTTCAGATAGAGGTCGCTGTTTTGGAAACCTTTACCTCCCCTCTTGCAAGAGCAGAGGATTCATTAAAGCTGAGTTCAAGGGGCAGACTAAGGAGGGTCTTCCATGAGTTGTATGATGGAAACCTTGTAATCTTGACTACACCTAGTTAAATGCCTGGTATGAGACACACGAGGCCGGGGGGAAGAGGGGAGTTGGCAGGCATATAGCGCTCCTCCCAAGTGTTACTAAAGTTGCAGTTTGATGCTTAAATACATCCCTGTGTCTGTCTTCATTAATCTGCATGTTGTGATCAAATACAAGTAAAACCCTGCTACTGTATGCCAAACGGTGTGATCACAGAAGAGTGCTGATATAATCATCAGGTTTTTAAACCTGTTACCCACTGACAAAACTTTTTCCACAGCACTAGTGATTTAAAAACCACAGATAAAATATTGATGTCACTTCTGACCAGGGGCGCCGGAATAAGAGGCGGCCAGGGCTCTCCCACTTTTTACTGGCTGTAAGGGCGAGCAACAGGGAGAAGGGGTGGAGAGAAGTGAGCAGGGGGTAATCTCAGGGGGAAGAGGCACTGTGGGAGCAGCACAGGGGACCACAGTTCAGGTGCCTATGCCCCCCCCCTCACTCAGAGCACTTCCACCTCTCCTAATTCTCACTATTAGTCAGTAAACTGGTTAACCTTTAAATTGGTCAGTACTGTATTCACAGTGGAGTTTTGGTAAGTTTGATATATAGAAACTTTTAATCTTATTACACTTCTTTGAAAGCAGAAAATGTACATAAAACATTTCTCTCTGCACAGTATCAAATAAAATTGGGATTAGTTAGAACTGCAGGAGACATGTAATTGGCACAAAATTTAAAATGTAAAAGAAAAAGAGTATCAGAGGGGTAGCCGTGTTAGTCTGGATCTGTAAAAGCAACAAAGAATCCTGTGGCACCTTATAGACTAACAGACGTTTTGCAACATGAGCTTTCGTGGGTGAATACCCACTTCTTCGGATGCAAGTCAAAGAAAAAGAAACACTGGCAACTAGGGCTGTCAAACAATTAATTGCAGTTTTAATCACACTGTTAATAATAGAACATCAATTTAGATGTATTATAAATGTTGAATGCATTTGAAAATGTAGAAAAACACAGAATACAAAGCGTACAGTGCTAATTATATTATTTTTATTACAAATATTTGCATTGTAAAAGAGATAAACAAAAGAAATAGGATTTTTCAGTTTGCCTCATACAAGTACCGTAGTGCAATCTCTATTGTGAAAGTGCAATTTACAAATGTAGATTTTGCACTCAAAAACAAAACAATGTAAAACTTCAGAGCTTACAAGTCCAATGTTTAGCACAGGGATCAGCAACCTTTGGCTCGCAGCCCACCAGAGTAAGTCCCTGGCGGGCCAAGAGGGTTTGTTAACCTGCAGCGTCCACAGGTTCAGCCGATCGCAGCTCCCACTGGCCGCAGTTTGCCGTCCCAGGCTAATGGGGGCTACGGGAAGCGGCACGGAATGCGGGATGTGCTGGCCACCGCTTCCTGCAGCCCCCATTGGCTTGGCATGGCGAACCGCGGCCAGTGGGAGCCGCAATCGACCAAACCTGCAGACGCTGCAGGTAAACAAACCCTCCCAGCCAACCAGCTGCTTTCCCTGACGGGCCGCATGCCAAAGGTTGCCGATCCCTGGTTTAGCATATCTGGCACATAAATGCCTTGCAATGCCAGCTACAAAAGTGCCATGTGAACACTAGCACTCACTTTCAGGTGACATTATAAATAAGAAGCCAGCAGCATTATCTCCTGTAAATGTAAACAAACTTCTTGTCTTAGCAATTGGCTGAACAAGAATTAGGACTGAGTGGGCTTGTAGGCTCTACAGTTTTACAGTGTTATTTTTGAGTGCAGTTATGTAAAAAAAGTTCTACATTTGTAAATTGCACTCTCAGGATTAAGAGATTGCACTATAGTACTTGTATGAGGTGAATTGAAAAATACTATTTCTTTTGTTTATCTTTTTTACAGTGCAAATATTTGTAATAAAAATAATGAAGGGAGCACTGTACACTTTGTATTCTGTGTTGTAATTGAAATCAATATATCTGAAAATGTAGAAACATCCAAAAATATTTAAATGCTATTCTATTTTTTAACAGGGCAACAAAAACTGATTAACTGATATTTTTAAATCTCACAATTTTTAAAATAAATTTGACAACTCTATTGGCAACACAAGTCTAGCCACTCATCACAACTGTATCAAGAGTCTCATGATATTTGTAGCTTTTCTTAAATATCCAGATGCTAGAATTGTGTTGAGATTCTCAGGTTTCATTAAAAAAAAAGTTTAGCCCCGATGCCTGGGGGCAGGGGGCATGTAATTTGAGGGCATGTCACACTAGTATGTCACACCCACATGGAGCCTCCTGGCATGCACCAAGACGTTTCATAGTGCACATTAATGAAGCATTGTGAAAGGGGACAACATTAATGCATACTAGGAAACATTTTAGTGTTTGCCAGGGGGATCCACGTGGGCCAATTAGGGTGAGACATATTACTGCTAACTAAAATTTAGAACCCTCTGGTACAGACTACAGCACTGTGTATGTAGATAAGCCCGAAGAGGAAAGCCTATCTAATTTAGCTTTTAGTGAAGTGTAAGATTAGATTAGACTAAATAGGCACATCGTCTGTTTGTTATTTTACAGTCCCTTCTTCTCTAATGATTTGTGCCAATTAAATAACACATTTAAGTAAGGTTTTGGTCAATATTACTGGTCACATAAGGTATGTGCCTGAAACCCCACTCAGTTCTGTAGGGTGATAAGTGGATTGTACACACAACACCGTGAACTTGGGTCCTCGTCTAGGAATGAAGGAATTGCAAGATTTCGCCCTCAAGTCAGGTGAGAACAAGAGGCCCAACTCCTGTTTTGCGTGCCTTGAGACAGACCAGAAAGGTGGGAGAGGTGCAGATAGGCCTGCAACTATTGCACTTATAGAATATACTCCCAATTAGTTCACTGAGAAACTGTCAAATGATTCCTTAATCAGTCTGCAACAATGAATACTAGTTTGGAATTATCTAAGAACCCAATGTCCCGTGAACCAAGATGTCCGTATCTCACTTTACCTTACAAAATGAAGAAAATAATTCTCTGTTTTAATTCTAGCAGTTTTATTTTAGTTATTATGTTTGTTGCCTAATTTTTTTTATTTACTTAAAACCTATATTCCTGGATATGCTGACTACAACTTTTTTTACCTCTAAAACTAAGTATTCACATCAACATTACAACTTCTCTCCTTCATAAGAATTTAGTTGCAGAGAAAAACTTAATACAAATAGAATACAATTTTCTCACAAATAATCCTTTGCAGAAATTATGCAGTGTCCCTGCCACCCACCCAAAAAAAAAAAAAACTGCATAGATTTTCCATCAGAGAGAGACATTTGTCAGTAATTACTACATAAACAGAAGCAGAACGTGTGCCTGTGTATAGCATTTCTTGTCACTTCATCACAGAATGATGACACTGTTAGACCAGATAAGGTATCTTATTTGCCAAGTATTAACAGAGAAGGGGAAATCTTTGGTGTAATATATGAGTTATATGCATAGTTTCCCCGCCACTTACCAGCAAAAAAAAGTCAGTGCTTAAAGAGGTCTAAAAAGTGGAGGGTCTATCACTCCCATATCTGCCTATTCCCCTGCACAGCAATTAATTCTGTCCCTGAAGCCTCAAACAAATCCCATCCTCATAAACAATTTCACCCCCTCCATCCTTATTGTTACTCCTAACGTTCTTCACATCTGTCTCCCAGGTCTGGGGAGGCTGCAACAGGGTTCCCTGTCCCTTTTCCCAGGCCAGGTGCAGCAGGATGGAAGAGGGGGCAGGGAAGAAGCAGAAGAGAAATTTTGTTGTTCACCAACTGGAAAGGGGAGTATAGCCAGCCTGAACTGCTGGGATCTTTCTGCAGCCACCCCCCAGCAACTTGGCTCATTTTTTTACTTCTGTTTTCCAGGTCCACAATTCAGCACACTTTAAGCACTGAAGAGAGTGGAGTAGTGTTGTGATTGACTTTTAATTCAAGAAAGAACATGGATTGTAACATGAATGCTGCGGTGTTTTGAGAATAAATGTATAGGAAAACCATAAAGATGCTTACTATTTTTATTATTTTAGGATGCTTAACTTGATTTAGTTTTAAAGTTGTGGATTTTTTTAAGCCAGTCAGTGAGCAATCAAATAGTATCATCCTAATATTATTCATTTGATGTGGTTTTAAAAATAATGTTATGGCATCTAAACCTGGGTCATATTTGTACTTGCAGATGAGCATGTAGCCTGTGCTCAAGATTTTTTTGCTGCTGTTCTTACTGGTGGTTGGTTGTTTTTGGCACAAGAACACAGGAACCAGGCCTTAAAAAAAAAAAAAAAAAACCACCAAAAGATCTCCCCACCCTATTTCAAGAACTGAGATTCAACTCTGCATCTCTCTATACAATACAACTGTCACAAATGCAGAACACCCAACTGAACAATAATTTGTTCCATATTTTGTCCAGAACAACCTGACCAGTTACAGGTGAAATAATCACAATCTGTTGAGCATCATATCACAATAAATCTTTTATGTTAGTATTCTGATCATTTCAAAACTTATCCATCTTGACAAATGCTGTGAGGAAAGTCTTAGATTTTGATCTGCTATAAACTGCATTACCGCATTAAAATACAGAAAACAGTGCATCAGAAAATTGCAATGCATGGCACTCAACCCTATCCAAAACCTTATTGTCTCTTTAAAAGGCAAATAATTTTATAAACCGATGGATTCTTCTTTTTGCAAAGGGAAAATACTGTCAACTGACAAGAAAGTAAATACTTCCAGCGGTCATTTGTAACATTTTTGGCTGTTTAAAAAGGAAATGCTTGATAACACTAGATGTTATGAATGGTTTTTCAATAGCCATCAACTTTGACACTTGCCATTAGACTTTATCAACAATACTTCAATACTAATTTTAGACTCAGTGTGAAAATTTAACACCTGTACAACCCTAACAGAACTGAGAGGTAGATTAAATAAGAATTACATAGATATAACTGCACCTAGATGCTTGATTTTATAGATTATATCTACATATACAGTAAGAACAGATGGTGTGATAAAAAAGTGTTTTCCAGCAGTTTTGGAAGTCTGAATATGTATCCAATTTTGGAATATACACTTTCAGTACACAATATGCCCAGTGTAGTAGTAAGGAGAAATGCTAAAATTCAGTTTTGTAGCTAGTTCAGGATGCAAACATCTGTAGTTTTATCTGTGTTTGCCTTATTGTTCACATGAATAAAGTGCAAATGAAGCAATTACGACAGTTTAAGTATACACACAGTGCATTTTTCAAGCTCAGTTGACAAGACTTTCCAGCTCCCTCTTCCTTTAAGGATAACTCTAAAGCCCCAAGAGGCAGTTCTGTTAGGCCTGGTCTACACTAGGGTGGGGGGGGTCGAACTAAGGTACGCGACTTCAGCTATGAGAATAGCGTAGCTGAAGTCGAACTACCTTAGTTCGAACTTCTTACCTGTCCAGACACCGCGGCTCCCCCGTCAACTCCGCCACCGCCATTTGCGGTGATGGAGTTCCGGAGTCGACAGGAGCGCGTTCGGAGTTCGAACTATCGCGTCTAAATTAGACGCGATAGTTCGAACTCCGAGAAGTCGAACGCTACCCATCGACCCGGCCGTAAGTATGGACGTACCCTTACAAAACTCCAGCATCAACATGAGAGAAGGGCAACTAAGTGGATCATCATCCATTTTGAATCCCAAATTAATACAGCCAGAAATATTTATGTAGCAGACAAAGTAGGGAAAGGAAGACAGCAGAGGAGAAAATAAAGTGTACACTCTGTTCAGCCTGCTAGTCTTTCAAAGTAGCAGCAATATAATAGAAAAAGTCCTCAATTTTCTGGGGCATAGGGCATTTTAGGCCTCTCTGGCACAAGCTACATGGGAAAATACATAGAGTTATTATAGAAACAAGGTGTATAAGGCAATATCTTTTATTGGACCAAGTTCTGTTGGAGAGAGAGACAGGCTTTTGAGCCACACAGAGCTCTTCTTCTGCTCGTCTTTCACCAACAAATGTTGGTCCAATAAAAGATATTGCCTCACCCACCTTCTCTCTCCAATATCCTATGACCAGTATGGCTACAACATCACTGCATAGGATTATTACAAAGTAGGTCTTTTTACATGCAACTTTAATACTATTCCAGTAGTCGTCAATGAAACATTTTATTGATTCTTAATGAACATCTGCATACCACATCCCATTTTTCCCCTACCAGACCACTGCCTCATTCAGCATGCAAATTGATTGTTAATGAGTCAGGGTTGTGTACTGAAATGAGGCTTAAACGAAGAGGAATACCATATTTACTGTAGAATCTGGATGGTGTTTTACAGTGAGGCAGTGTAAAGGATTGCAGTGGTATATGATATGGGGCAAACGCTGAAGAATAAATACTAAAAAGTTGCCTCCATCAGAACATCACAAACTACATGTTGAATGAGGCAGCAGACTGGCAAAAAAACCAAAGCACACCCCCAAACCTTACATGAAGGGACTATTGTTCATTATCATCTAAATCTTTGACTGTGGCCTACATTGTCCCCTCTCTGGAAAGGATTCTGCCTCCCGCTCCAGCAGCATATGGGAGTCAATCAGCCTTCAAGAAACAGGGAAGAATCTCCTCAGTACAGTTTCTATGGTATTATGGACGGTACTCCAGGGTAGAGCCCACAGCACATTTCACTACATGCATTCTGACCTGAATGTATAGTGAGCACTAGGGAGGCTACTGCAACTTACAGTAGCTGTTCTAAGTTACATCAGGGACTGTTTTGATCTCTGGGACAGCCCAGAAGAGTCTTAAAGCAAACTTCAGAACACCTCCATCACACTGGGCTGTACCTTCTGTAATGGACTTCCAGGGTGTGCACTGCACTACCAACCAAATCTGAAAATGATTACAGTAGGCTTGTATAGCCAAAATGTTCCAATGGACAATATTTTCTTTATATACAGAATAATAAGGAAAGCGATTTTTTAAATTTCCCCACCTCGTAACAGGTAGATTGCCACTTTATTTTATACACACACACACACACACACACCACAAGACATTCAATCCTAGGTTGCTACTCCCAGACAAGAAGGCTGCATGCTGATTCCCATGTTGGGATACATTAAAAGCAACTAAATATCAAGGCCCTAAAACTGAGAGACACCTCAAAACGCAACACAAAAAATTCCCCAGTGAAGATTTTTTTTATAATGATTCATAAACAAAACTGGACTTGGAATGAAAAAGGCATTTGTAAACCCATGTTTAAAGAAGATAAGAAATGTTGACATTAAAGACTCGTCTTTTCCATAACTCCCCCCCTCTCCCCCCACAAATAGATTAAGGGGGAGGATAATATACAATGAATGAAATACTAAAATATAAAAAAAAGGATTGATACATGGTAAGATTAAAAGCTGTTAGTTATATTTTAAATTATCTGTAATTATGGATAATGGAGTATGCACAAGGTGGCACTTAGGCCAAGACCTTGCCTAACCCGAGTGTGTTTTTGCCAATTCGTCTTGGATATAAAATTGCCAAATTGTTTAAAACAACACTATTGCTGGCAAAACAGGTTATATGTCGTGTTGGAAGATGTAAATAAGAGGTACACAAACATGTAATATATAAAAAAAATACAAAACATTTTTTGGGAAGGCCTAGGAACAGGGTGACACAGAATAACGTGACCCAAAAGCTGCAAAACCAGTAGGAAAAATGCAGAAGTTGGGTAACTGAAACTTGCACATGTGTATTATATGTATTACCTGACACCAAAAGGATTGATGTGTTAAAAGCCAATTGGATAAAGATTAAGTAATTTGTAGTATATTTCTATAAGTGAACAGAGCCCAAATCAGAGACACACCAAACCATAAACTGAAGTACAAGACTGAAGGATCAGACCAGGAGATCAACAGACCATCAAAAAGTATACGAAAATTTCCCAGGCCCCCAGAATGTGGTAACTTGGGTCCCTACCAATTGCATCTTGTCTGTTATTTGTCCGGCATAAATATATGTTCAGACACCATAACTGAAATAAAGGCAAAAATTGATTAAGCCTAAAACAGTGGACTTGTGATCCAGTTCCCCAATTTTAACCCAATACCCCATCTACTCAGTATTATCAGAAGACCTCCAAGGTTATTTCTGGAAGAGCTAGTAGGGCCAGGTTTGGGAACTGAAATTAATATATGCAAGTATAAATCAAATGGAAGTTGAGGTATTGAACTACATTTTAGACAACAAATAAATTAAATATGCAAAGAAAAGTTGTAATTTGTTTACTTTTTAGGTTTACTGGCTATGGTTAAATTTGTGATAATCTAAATATAAAGAGTTGTCATGGTTACTTTTCATCTGTTTTATAATCATGCATTTTAAAGCAGAAAATTGTTGTAAGTAATACATAAGATACCTACCATATGTTTAAACAAAGGAATTTAATTAAAAAAGTGCTAGGTGCAGAGTGGGCTGTAGATTATCATTTCTTTTACAGGAATACCTCAAATAGTTTTTCAGTACTCTTCTGATGAAGATAAGAACAAAAGCTAAAACAGGAATTCACAACTTGAAACCACACGAGAGCATGTGATCAGACATACCCTCCTAAAGATGCAGGTGCACTGCCAGCTACATGGGTCTCGCTATTGAATTTAAAGTCATAACTAAAGTAGCTTACGTGTTATTCTTGCAAGTTTTTTGAGGAACTGAGCTAAGACAGATGGCTTTGATAACATTTATTAAGAGTTACTATCCATTAAAAAGAAAGAATTGTGTCTCATTTAGATACTATAATTAAGCAAGGTGTGTTTCCTGACTGCCCATGAAACTCTTAAAATTGGACAAAACCCAAAAGGTGCTTTGTCCACATGGATCCTACTAATAGCACACATGGTTCCACGTACGTATGTCTAAAGTCTTTTAGCCAGCAGTGTGTGTTGGGGCTACACATGTGTTCCACATGTCCTTGCGCCCTTTCATCTCAAACCATAAGAGGAAGTGCAGGCCCATCCACTATTCAAGATCTCTTGCAAATTCAGGAACCCCATATGTATTGGAGGACTCTAAAGTAGCAAAGAAAGAGGAATGGCCAGGGGATCAACACAAAGCATCTCCAAGACTGGTGTTGTTTGCGGTTTGGGTTTTTGTTTGCGTTTTTTGTATTGTATTGACTCCATGCATCTGAAGAAGTGGGTTTAACCAAGAAAGCTTATGCCCAAATAAATCCGTTAGTCTTTAAGGTGCCACCAGACTCCTCGTTGTTTTTGTGATACAGACTAACACGGTTACCCCATTGCTTTGTCCGTGTGTAGCCCTGAAAGGAGGAGGGTCTGAGAAGTCCTAGCTAAATATATTGTAGAGCTACTCATGAACTTGGCATCTAACCTAGATTCCAGGTCCAGTAAGTAATGTTTTGAAAATGTACCAACAGAGATCCTTATGATAGCTCAGCAAGTTTCTTGAATAAAGTGTTCTTAAAATAAGTGGAGGAAGCCACTTCACGTATAGTAGAATGAGCTTCACTACCCACAGGAGGGGAAGTCACTAGTCTGCAACAAATAAGATCCACCTGGTGCAGGGACTTGGGGTTCGGGTGTCTTTGGCTGGGAGAGAGAAGATCTGGGATGATCAGGAGAAGGATCCAAAAAGTGTCTCAGACTGGCATAACACGTCTATGAACCATAACTGTCTCACCCAATAGGGCACTATGAGGACAACTGTGGCTGCATCTCATCTGATCTTCATCATCATTACTCTGGGGAATCAGAGGAACTAGACAGAAGGCATACAATAGGTCTCCTGATACCCCCCAAAGGGGCAGGAGAAGAAGGGAGAAAACACACACAAGGGAGTGAGGGGTCCATAATCAGGGATTTGTGTGGAACTCGACTCATCCGTCAAATCTGCTGCTTATTGGTGGGTATGCAGAGTAAACAGAAGAGAAGCTTTTTCTATGGGAAAACTAGGATTTTTCAAGAGGTTCAGTAGAGCAATATGGCCTCTGCTGCGGCTTTTGGCATGACTGGCCTTGGGACCAGCATAGTGTTCATCTGGTAGCTGAAGTGCAAAGCCCTGGAACCCGAGAGAGCAATGGGCATCATCTGTCTTCATGCTGAAGCTTTCTGGCCCCTCCTTTGGTAGGTCCTCTATAGTGGCTCGCAGCTCCTTTGAAGTGCCTAAAGAGCACAGCCAGGAAAAGCATTTCATTGTCAACCGACCTAGCTGTTATATCTGAGGCGCCCACTTCTGCCTGAAGAGAGTGAATGGCTTTGAACTATCCCTCTGTCATGATTTCCTTCAGTTCTACTCTGTAGTCCAGAGAGAGTTCATTAAGGAGGACAGACAATCCCAAATGAGGAAGACTGGTACCTGTAAATCACTCCTGGAACAATACTCCTGCCTGTCTCAAAACAACAACTGAAGGGGGCTAACTTAGTTTCAGTCACTGTGCTCAACTATGAAGGAACTCCCCACTGAGGTAGAGGTCCCCACACCAGTGCTGGATGCTGGGATTCAGGGGCTGAGTCTCAAAATCACTGACGCACTTTGGAAGTGATATGGTGGAGGTACAGATATGTTGCAAAGACTCCAAATTTTCAGCTGAGTTCAGCAGATCTAAGAGTGGCATCAAGAACTTGACTGGATGTTTCTTGTACCCTTCCAACAAGAGGATATGTAATTGCAATGTAGCTTTGTGGAAGTGTGTTGTTAGAGACTGTTTATACCAGGGGTCGGCAACCTTTCAGATGTGGTGTGCCGAGTCTTCATTTATTCACTCTAATTTAAGGTTTCACATGCCGGTAATACATTTTAATGTTTTTAGAAGGTCTCTCTTTAAGTCTATAAATTATTGTTGTATGTAAAGTAAACAAGTTTTTTAAAATGCTTAAGAAGCTTCATTTCAAATTAAATTAAAATGCAGATCTTATCAGTTTAGTGCAGTGGTTCTTAACCTGGGGTGCACGCACCCCATGGGGCAGGGCCGGTGCAAGGATATTTTGCGCCCTAGGCAAAACTTCCACCTTGTGCCCCCCCCCCGGAAAACAGTTAATTGAGGGGCAAATCCCAATGAGCCTTTATAGACCCCAGGGGCCAGTCATGCCCAGGGGCTGCTCCCCAGACCAGGTTCCCCCTCCCCGCCCCCGAACTCCCCTGGAGGGTGCACAGCCCCCCCACAAGACCTCCCCACCCCACCAGCCCCCGCCCCAAGTCCACTCACTGGCTTTGCCTGGCATGGGCCGCTGCAGCAGCTCAGCAGGGAGGAGCCCGCCTTCCGGAGGCACCGGAGAGCCCGCTTGCGGCAGCAGCGAGCCCCAGCCATGGAGGAACCGGTGCGGTGCAGGGATGCAGCAGCCCTGCCAAGGCAGCAGTGCCTCTATCGGGGAGCAGCCGTGACCCACCCTGCCCCTCCTGCCCAGGCTGTGTCCCGGCACCCCCCAGGGGGCTCCTGCAGGCTGCAGTGAATGTATGCGGGCGCCAGCCCCCATGCGCCCCCCAGCTTCCCCCTCGCCTAGGGTTACCATACTCCAACAATCAAAAAGAGGGGAGAGTCCTGCCCTAGTCCCGCCCCATCCACTCCCTCCCCCTTCCCACCCCGACTGCCCCTGTCAGAACCCCCAACCCCCTCTGCTTCTTGTCCCCTGACTGCCCCCTCCTGGGACCCCTGCCCCTAACTGCCCCCCAGAACCCCACCCCCTACCTAAGCCTCTTTGTTCCTTGTCCCGACTGCCCCCTCCTGAGACCCCCCCAACCCTAACTGCCCCCCTAGGACTCTACCCCCTATCTGTCCCCTGACTGCCTCAACCCTTATCCACACCCCCGGGACTCCCACGTCCCATCCAACCACTCCCTGCCCCCTGACAGGACCCCCAGAGCTCCCGACCCATCCAATCCTCCCCCTGCTCCCTGACTGCCCCCCGGGACTCCCCTCACCATGCCCATGCCAGTCAGACACTGACTCCATGTGGAGTGCTGAGGCTGCGGGCGGGGGGGGAGCTGCAGGAGGAGCAGCAGCGGCGGCTCACACTTCTGGGAGCCGCAGAACCTGAGCGCGGTGAGGGATGAGCCGGGGGGCATGCCTGCCGCCGGTCTGGAGTCCCGGTCCCACTCAGCCTCCTACCAGCTGAGTGAACGGAACCCCAGGCCAGCAGGACGCTGAGCGGGGCTGGCAGCTGGGACCCTGGCCGGCAGCCACGTGCCAGGCAAAAATCAGCTCGCGTGCCACCTTTGGCATGCATGCCATAGGTTGCCGATCCCTGGTTTATACAGACAACAACTACACAAACAGCTTGGTATCACCCATTTAACCAGGACTAGTGTTTTAACCATGCTACCAAGTTGTGTTACAACCCTGTAATGAAATGCTAACTGAACTCCAAACAAGCATAGAGATAAGATACATGGGAAAGGCACAAGAAAAGACACTTCCAAAATCCAGCAATTAAAGCTCTAAGCACAGTGGGAACGGAACTACAAGCATAATTTAACATTTGTTTCTAGGAAGGTTCTAGCACAGATTCCTGACCAGCATGGACAGAGTCCCTATGACTAATAAGTATACTTTAAAAAAAAAAAAAAAAAAAGACACTACAAACTACCTTGAAGAGGAAGGAAGCCAACAGCCTGGTTTGGTTAGCACATTTTTAAGAGAAATCTCCACACTGCTCAAGGCAAGCATGTAAGAACCTTGCTATCTATAACTGTGTTAAACTACTGTACAAAGTAGGCCTTTTCCACAGCATGCTCATTGTCATAACTTTCTCCGTCACTAACACCAGTGCAGCACTATGGAGGCTGGATTCTGGCCACCAGTATTTTAAAGTTTCATGCCATCTAAACCAGCACATCCCTCAGCCCGCGCCGCTTCCCGCAAGCCTCATTGGCCTGGAGCGGCGAACCGTGGCCGGTGGGTGCTGCGATCGGCCAAACCTGCGAACGGGGCAGGTAAACAAACCGGCCCAGACCGTCAGGGGCTTTCCCTGAACAAGTGCCGGACCAGCTTTGAGAAGTACTGATCTAAACTAACTCGGAAGTGGTTTAGTTGATACTAGGGCTTTGTCTACACTAGAAAGGATTACCAGTATAGATAAACTATACAGATTTTAAATAAGTCCATTGCCAGTACAGCTTATACCAGTTCTGGGAACAAAATAAGCTACACAGGCAAAAGCACTTGGCCAATGCAACTAGGGTTTTCACCAGCATAGCTGAATTGGTTAGGAATGTAATTGTTTTCATACTCCTAACTGACATAGCTATGCTGGCAAAACTTTGATGTACAAACCAGGCCCAGGGCTCCCACTGTCGTTGGTTACTGTGATTAAATATTTAGAGTCTCCCTAGTGTAGGCAAGAGCTTAGAAGAAGATTTTACATGAATAGTGTTTAAACACTGTTCCTTACTACTCACTTTCCAGAGCAGAAGAGGATACAAAACAGCTATTCTTGAGAAGTGAGCAGAAGTTTATAAAGTGTCACAAAACAATACAGAAGCCAGGGGAAGGGATTTTTTTAAATAGCGATTTAAAAATCTAAAATTATAATTTGATGCCTGGACACTTTTCTATAGGCAACGCAAAGCCCTACATATATAAATACTGCATTTTAATCTTCAAAAGAGATTAAAGTATCACATTTGTAAATGCTACACAACTACCATAAGAAATAACTATTCAAAAATTCCATTTTATTCCATAATGGAAAGTGGTACTCCAACTCGCTTTCAGAAGATTATTGATTTCTTAATTTCATATTTTCTGCAAATGAAGCTTTGAATCACTTGAAAATAATGCCAAATACAATGAACAGGTACAAATAAACCCCTTCTAACACACTGATGTTGGAAAGTAACCTCTTTCATTTTTTCTGTGAAGTAAAATAAGCAAACTGTTCTTGTCTAGATTCTTTTAACAGACAGAAAAAACAGCAATGCAAATACAGTTGCTTACAAACTGAGCCTGATGTATAAAATGCATTGTTGTCTAATGCAGTGGTTTTCAAACTTTTTTTCTGGCAACCCAGTTGAAGAAAACTGTCGATGCCCGTGACTCAACGGAGCTGGGGATGAGGGGTTTGGGGTGTGGGAGAGGGTCAGGGATGGGGCAGAGGGTTGGGCTGTGGGGGTGAGGGCTGTGGAGTGGGGCCAGGAATGAGGGGTTCAGGGTGTGGGAGGGGACTCTGGGCTGGGGCAGGGGTGCGGGAGGGGGTTGGGGTCTGGGAGAGGGTCAGTACTCTGGGCTGGGGGTGCAGACTCTGGGGTGAGGCCAGGGATGAGGGGTTTGGAGTGCAGATGGGAGCTCCAGGTTTGGGGCGGTGTCAGGGCTGGGGCAGGTGGCTGGGGTGCAGGAGGTGGTCAGGGCTCTGGGCTGGGGCCAGGGAAGAAGGGGTTGGGATGCAAGAAAGGCCTCCAGCTTTCGGATGGGCTCAGAGCTGGGGATTGGGATGTGGGGTTGGGGCACAGGCTTACCTCCAGCAGCTCCCGGTCAGCAGCACAGCGGCAGGCTTCTCGCCTGTCCAGTCACCGGGGACCGTGCTGCGCCCTGGAAGTGGCCAGCAGCAGGTCCGTCTCCTAGGCGGAGGCGCGCAAGCAGCTTCATGCCTCTCACTCACAGGCACACCCCCCCCAACTCCCATTGGCCAGGAACCAGCCAATGGAAGTGTGGAGCCAGTGCTCGGGCAGCGCACAGAGCCCCGTGGCTCCCCTGCCTATGAGCCGGCCCTGCTGCTGGCCACTCCTGGGGTGCAACGTGGTGTCATAACAGGTAAGGACTATTAGTTTTTACTGGCCAGCCGCAAGAGTCCCTGGGTGCTGAGCAAGGCAACCCAGTGCCTCGCATTTCGCAACCCGCACTGGGTCATGACCTGAACTTTGAAGGACCACTAGACCAGTGGTTCAAGTACAGGACTAGAAACACGAACTCACAAGTTTAGCTGTGACTTCTATTTACTCATGCAATCTTGGTCTAGTCATTAATTTTCTGTCAGCTTCAAAGTCCAAGTTAGGAAATAATACTTTCCTAGCTTCAATGACTGCTGTCAGGATTAGGGGTTGCAACATTTTACCTTCGAATACTTTCTGGTTTTGTTTGTTTTGAATTAAGCCCTACAATTTAGTGCAGAAATAGTATATCATTTATCTTATGTTTATTACAAACAGAAAGACAATCAAGTCAGTATTTTGACTGCAATGTCTGTGAAGAAGCAAATGGAGAGAGTCAACTGCCAATTCCTCCTTCTACCTAAAAGCCTTCAAAGTTTTGTAAATGCTTTTGGAATCTTCTTCCTGATTGTCTTGCCAAAATGCATGCTGGCAAATCAGCTAGACATGTTACAGTTTCCTCTGTGTGAAACAGGCTTTTAGGAGTCATATGTCCTCCACTTCACATACTTAAGCCATTCTAAAAGCCATTTTGAACCTCTCTACTACTCAAAAAGTAGCTGCTGTATGTTACAAAGACACAATTCATAATTAATTTAAGAGATTCTATAGTGGTATCCTTAAGCTTTAAGAGAACAAATCCATCTATTTCTTAATGTGCAAAGCAGATTTAAGACAACTTATCTGAATTAAAAATACAGCTTTAATAGCTTTATAACATCACTAGATTTTAAGTACATCAGTAACACTATATACACAAATGTAAAGAAATCAATTAGTATGAGAGAGGGAAATAGTTGTAAGACTGAGGCTGAACTTCTCAACACAATAATAAAGAACTCTCTTGGCAGCCAACCCATTTCCAAAGACAAGCTACAGGAGGAATTTACTAAGTAGGAGAGAAAGCTGCAGCTATGGAAAGATGTTAAGTAGAGTTATTCCTATTCATCTTCAAAGATTCAATTCCTAGAAAGTTATATATCAGTAAAAAAACCCTGAGTTTTCCTGGATGCTATTTTTCAACCAACAAAAATAAGCCCCAGAAGACTATAAGGATACACATACCTCTGTACAGTTTCACACATACACCTCTACCCCGTTATAACGCCACCTAATATAACAAGAATTCGGATATAACTCGGTAAAGCAGCACTCCGGGGGGGAGGGGCAGGGCTGCGTGCTCCAGCAGATCAAATCAAGTTCAATATAACATGGTTTCACCTATAACATGGTAAGATATTTTGGCTCCCGAGGACAGTGTTATATCAAGGTAGAGGTGTAGTTCCTACCTACCCTCCATCCTAACATTATTCTGTAGGAAAACTGAGCTCAGAAGAAAAAGATTGAGCAATGTAATGGTTTTTTCCCTGAACAGTAAATGCATTTGAGATTTCCTCATCTCTTTCTAAAAGATAACTTCACATAAACAAACAGTAGTTTATTACTAAAAATGTGAGGGGAGATGAACTTCTTCCCAAATTCCAACCAATTAATACTTTCTGAACTATATAACTAGCATTTTTATTTGTTGCAGTACTACAATGGACAGCACCTTCTCTCGGAGAACAGTAGCAGCCAGTGACCGCAGATCCAAAGTATAATATCTACTCCACATGTAAACATTTGACCAAGTGGCTGCTTGCATCATACAAAGAGATTCTAGAGACTCACCAAAGACTCTGTATGCCAATCTGGTGAAGTATACTCTAGTTCTCTCTGGAAATGTTAAAGTCCTTTTTCTATAGGTTTCTATGATGTATGATAAACTATTGGGAAAGAAAGTTGCTTTTCGTACCACTCAAAAGGAAAAGGATGAATAAAAATGTATGTTGCATTTAATAAAGTAATATCTTGAGTCTAGTTTATAGCATCTTCTCTCTTTCTCCCTTATATTTTAGCAAAATATAACGGGAAAATATTGCCTTGAATGCTGTAAAATACAGAAAGAATTATTCTTGTAATTAAATGCTTGATATGTTCAGAGTATTCTTGTATGAAACAGAATTTCCCTTCTAGAGGTAATGCTCCAATATCTACTAACAGATCAGATTAAGATAAACCAATTATGCCAGTGAAGTCTCTTAAACTATTAAGATCAAGAAGAAGAGACCATTAAGAATTAAAAACAGTGGAGTAAGGACAAGAGAGAAATGTGACCTCAACATCCCAACAAGGCCACTGAGATCACAAGTTTAAAAGATTCAACTGGTAGCAAGATAGTTTTATAGTTCAGATAGCAACTCCAGAATTACAGAAGTAGGAAAAACTGACTAGCCTACAAAACCAATCAAGAAGAAAGTATTGAGGAGAACCTATTCATTAACAGCTTTGCTTCCTCAGAAATCACTAACAAAATTAGTCATTCAAACCTTGGTATTAATAAGACAATGCATCAAGAACCACTGTAAGTCTTCAAGGATTGGCTACTGGATGTTATCTTCATGAATGCAATACTGGAGACCATAAAAGGAGAAACAGGAAGTCTACAGGGAAATGCAAATGCAAAGATTATTCCTTAGTCCACACAAGTCAATTTACTGTGCAAAATGTGTTCTTGTAGCTTATACGATAATCTTCTCAGACAGACAGACAAAGAAAAGCAAGTTAAAATTGCTAAAAAAGCATCGCATGAGAACAAGCCATCATCTGCAGGCACACTGAAGTGTTTCTATAGAAAAATACATAGTAACCAATATATACAATTAATCAAAAGGCAAGGAGATAACATTTTAAAGTTTGAACTGGCCAATAAGTTATGAGAGAAGCTACAGAAAGCTGAACAAAGAACTAAGGGCTAAAACAAAAAAACTGAGGAACATGGGTATGAATCTTACTGATTTTGCTGGAAAAAGTTTAAAGCCTTAAGATTTTGGAGTGGGTGGGTGAGATTCTGTGGCCTGCATTGTGCAGGAGGTCAGACTAGATGATCATAATGGTCCCTTCTGACCTTAAAGTCTATGATTCTATGATTTTTGGGACATACTATTAATAGCAATAGCTGTTTCTTAGGATTTAAGAAGATCCTGCATGGCTAGACAGGCATCAGGCATTTTGGCTGTTTGATACAAAGAATAAATTTTATTCCTTTTTGCAAGTGCATAAAATAAAGTAAAATCCCTGCTCCCAGCTCCAAAACTACATATTACAGTGATAAACTTGGCATTCTGATGTACGGAATGTAGCAGGTTGTAGGAAGCAGCCATTATAAGCCACTGAACTACTAGAACGCTGCAAGAACTACATAGGTGAGGGGAAATTCTCAATATGGACACTGCAGATTGTAGCAGGGTGGCCTTCCATAGTTGCTCCTTGTGGGCCACCATCTCTCCCCAGCAACCCTAAGCAGGGCACTGATAATGAATTTAAACAATAGTCCCAAAGGAAACATAAAATGGAAGGGTCTTTTGCCCTGCTTAGGCTACCCTTCCACTCTACTCTCTTGTAGAGTGCTTGACCCTCCAGACTTTCTCCCTGGAGGCCACGCTCCAACCCAAGTGCTGACCCTGAGGGGTTCCTCTCTGGATTCTTCCCCACTCCCTCCCGCCGCACAGGCTGGATTCTTATTCCCAGTCTACCTCCAGGCCATCTGCCTGGGGTTTGGCCCTGTCCAGGATCTACCACAGGAGCCTCCTTCTCTCCTGCCATCCTTTTCCTTCAGGGAGAATCACAGAAGGCAACACCACTCACCAACTGAGCACTACCAGCCCTTTACAGAAGTCACCTGACTTCTTCCCAAGTGGGTCTGATAACTGACCTAAGTAATCTGATCCCTAGATAATGAAAGTCAACTGGGGAGGGTAGCTGATCCATTACAGGCCAGGTTGAGCCTGACTCTCCTTAAAGGAACTGCCAGCCTGTGACAGAGACATAACACAGGGCACAAAAACTGCTAACAGATTCTCTCCTGGGGGAAGCATGTATATTTAATGTAATTAAACACATCTACTATATAATTCACTTTGAATACATTCTCATAAATAGATATGTTGTGGACAATACACAACCAATTTAAACACTTTCACCAGCACTTCCAGTTATGATGTTTAAACCTAACCAAACACACCAAAAATAGGCTCAATTAATACTGAACTGGCTGTAATACGAGTATGAATCCAGTAACCGCATATTTGTGATTTTACTTCATGATTTTTCACCATTTTGATCCAATTAACTGTGACACCTTTCTTCACAAGAAGATTTAAGAGTAGAAATCTGGCTCCTCAATTTTAAATACTGCAAGAGAAGGAGCAAATTCAACATGTTCAACCAATCACATTTGAACCTTTTGTTCCTATTTATTATGCACTTAGCCTTTGACATTTACATTTTGGACTAGGCACATTAACTAAGTAAAGGAAGAGCACCATAATGTCTCCAAATCACTTTTCAATACTGGACTTGTATGGTTAATGATATCAAGCCAGATTTTTTCTGGTGTCTGACAGCGGTCAGCTACCTGTCATGTGTCGAGTCCCTTTGATTCCTCCTTCAATTGCTCTTGTAAGTTTAATGCCTCTCCGTAGTGTCCCTGGCTAAACAAAACGTATGCCAGTTGTGAGCAATTTTGTGTTCTGTGCAGATTTCAAAATACTATGGTAGTTGGACATAGAAACACAATCTAAGGTATAGCACAACATTAATGCAAACTACGTACCTTTTAAAGCATACCAGCACGGTCTATATGGGGCAGTTAGGGCTCACCATGTTACAGCACTTTACAATTCACACCCCTCTCGGGCACTTGGCCACACTGTGTAGACAAGCCCTACAAGTTCCATCAAGCATCACTGGGAAGCTGGAGCATTTTTCAATCGGCTAACCTTGAGGCTGATGATAGCTTTGGAAGATTTTTTGTACTTCCAGAGTGTGCTTTATTCCATTTCCTCAGCAAGCGTCATACTTTATTGTCATACTTTACACTTACAGACAGGATGTAAAGTTTTCAAAAGCACTAGACGTCCCATTCTCAAACAAAACATCAACACTTGGTAGCCTAAATCACTTTGGTGCTTTTGAAAACTATACTCAGCATCTTCAAACACAATATTTCAATACATATATAATCAATAGCCTTAAGTAAGAGCTATATGCTTATGGAATCATTGGGTCATTTCCCATTTTTGACCAACCAAAACGGATTTTAGTTCAAGGTAATTCTTTTAGTTTGTCCTTTAACTCCCCCCTTTTTATTCATTTGCGGCATATAACAACTCAGACCTGCAACTTTCGATCTTGAGGAGTAAACCCATGGCAAAATGCTTCAGTGATTTCCCATTTGCAGGATCACACTCAATGTATTATTCTTTCAATACAATAGTTTCAGTTGATGAAAAATCTGATCTTGAAGAATCCAAATACATTGATTTATGCACATCTGAACTGAGCACAAATGCTTTCTATTGCTACTTAACTCTTGACAATATTTACATTCTAACATAAAAGGATTATGTTATCATTACTTCAGTTGTAAATAATGGAACCATTTCCCACCACTTTTCAACTTCTGGCATACTGAATCAGATAAATTAATACACTGAAATCTGGTCATCACTACATACTAATCCTCCATTTGTAATTTCACTGCTGCTATTCAGATCAATAGCTATCACATTTACTAGTTAGAATGAGAACCAACCTCTCAAGATTGAAAATTATGATTTAATAGCAACCTTTTAAATGCAACCATGTTATCATATGCCTTGCACACTATCCAGAAGCTTTAGATTCTAATAAACCAAGCCCCCAAAATAGTTTGCAACTACAGCCACACCCCTCTCAAATAATCAGAGATTTCACCCATTCTCCTTCCCCTCTAAGCATTTATTCAGTTCTACTAATTGATTGTTCTCTAATAGGCATAACAAAAATA
The DNA here is from genome assembly GCF_016161935.1 of Mauremys reevesii. Taxonomy (NCBI): domain Eukaryota; kingdom Metazoa; phylum Chordata; order Testudines; family Geoemydidae; genus Mauremys; species Mauremys reevesii. The sequence goes on from NC_052632.1 coordinate 8,518,689, forward strand.
TTGAAGTTTTCCATCACTTCCCTTTCAATTTGTTAAAATAGTTGAAGTCTTCCTATTTAAATCTCTCATGTTTCTCAGTTCAAAAACTTGTAAATATTCCAGTGAAACAGAAGTTCAAAAAAACTGACAGCTTACTAGGTGGGGCTATCCATGGGGGGGGGGGGGAAGGGTAGTGTTGTGAAAAAAAATCAGAATTTAGTGTGTAACTTCAAAAGCAAAAAAACCCAACCAACCAAAACCTGTGTATTCCAGGTCCCACTACACAGTTGAAACCAGCTATGGTGTGTGTGTGTGGGGGGGGGGGGGTTCCCACTGTGCTGTGAGAGATATTCTCCCATCTCACCAGAGGCATTTGCTGGCAAATATGGGTACCAGTTTCTGCAGAATTTAGGCTGTAATTTAAAGTTTATACCCCATATGAAAGCAAAGATAACTTCTGAGCCATTAACCAAATAGAACACCAGTTCATTGCTGTCCTCTCCACTTTGCAAACAAACAGCAGCAGCAAAGCTATTCATAGCTTTACCAAAGAGAATACTGCAATTAATAAGACTCTGGTCAGTTTCACTGCAGATCAGATCCATATGAACAGGAGTGCATTAATAAAGTTTTGGTGAAGATGTAAGATGATTGTAAGATATGTACCCTGGGAAAAGCACAACTAATAAAAGCCTCTTATGTCAAACTTGCCAATGCAGTTTCAAATAAAAAAATAAATAAATAAATAAATGGTATGTGAACAGTTCAATTGTCCAAAACCAAGAATGCACTTTCCAGTAAGTAATTCTTCAGAACCTAGAATATTGGTCTAACAAGGTTTCAAGTGCCTTTAAGTTTGAATTGAAAATGAAAGCATGCTGCTCTACAGTACTTAGGTTTTCCTACTGTATTATCAACCTTTAACAAATACACATGAACAAAATAGGTATTTTTATAGACTTATATTCTTGAACACAAAAGCATCAATGGGTTATTGAGAAGTTCCTTAGGACGCAAGAAATATCTTCCATTCAACTCACCTAAGAAACAACATGAAAGAATGCATGTTAAAAGAAGAGATGGTGTCTCTGGCTTAACTGCAAAAATTCAAGATAGGAGCAATTATTTTTCTCAAAAACCATTGCAAGGGGATCAACCAGTAGCTCACTCTCATAAAAAAATGGGAGTTATACATTACTTTATTTTCTACAGAATACATAGTAACTGGAGGAATAAGATTGATAAACTCCCAGTGTGTAGTGTGTTATACAGTTATATCTGAACAGCCACTTAAAATACACTTCGATTGCTTTCCCCAAATAACACTGGCAATAAGTAATACAGTTCAGGAAGTTAGAGAATTAACTTTGGAACTTGCAATACACTTAACAATACACTCTTTTTCCAAAAAACATCAAACAACACATTTTAAAAATAAAATTAAGGGAAAAAGTCTAAAATATGAGTAGGTGGTTTCAACTATGCCATAGAAGGGATTGACACCTTTGGAGGCTTAATACATTCTGCATAAATATGGGAAATATTTTAAGCACAATTTCAGTTTAACTATACTTCAGCAGCATTTTAGCTAGCCTATTCAAGTGTAAAAGTATAATTAGGAAGGCCAAAAAAGAATTTGAAGAGCTGCTACCAAAACCCACAAAAACAAATATCAAAAAAAAAATTAAGAACTTCAGAAGCAGAAAACCTGCCAAAAAATCAGTGGGGCCACAGGACAATCAAAGTGCTAAAGGAGCACTCAAGAACGAACAGGGCTTTGCAGAGAATCTAAATGAATTCTTTGCATTGGTCTACACTGCTAAGGAGCTAAAGGAGTCTCCCACATCTGAGCCATTCTTTTTAGGGGACAAAAAAAATCTGAGGAACTGTCCCAAACTGAGATGTCAACAGAAAGTTATAAATTAAATTCAAGTAAATTAAACAGTAATGAGTCACTAAATCAGTAATAAGGATCAAATGGGATTCACTCAAGAGTTCTGAAAGAACTCAAATATGAAACTGCAGAACTACTAACTGTGGTATGTAATCTATCACTTGAATCAACCTCTGTACCAAATGACCGGCAGATAGCTAATATGATGCCGATTATTTTAAAAAAGGGTCCAGAGGTGATCTTGGCAATTACAGCCCAGTAAGACTAACTTCACTACCAAGCTGGTAGTGACTGGTTGAAACTATAGTAAAGAACAGAATTATCAGACACATAGATGAACATGATATGTTGAGGAAGAGTCAACACAGCTTTTGTAAAGGGGAATTATGCCTCACCAATCTATTAAAGATTCTTTGAGGGGGTAAGAAAAAAATCTGAACAAGTATGATCCAGTGGATATAGCATACCTAGACTTTCAGAAATCCTCTGACAAGGTCCCTCACCAAAGGCTTTAAGCAAAATAAGCAGTCATGTGATAAGAGGGAAGGCCCTTGCATGAATCAGTAAAAAGACAGGAAACAACCGATAGGATAAAATGGTCAGTTTTCACAGTGGAGAGAGGTAAATAGCAGGATCTCCCAAGGATACGTACTGGGACCACTGGTGTTAAACGTATTAATAAATGATCTGGGAAAAGGGGCAAACAGTGAGATGGCAAAGTTTCCAGATGATAGAAAAATTACTCAAGATAGTTAAGCTCAAAGCAGACTGTGAAGAGTTACAAGGGGATCTTACAAAACTGGGTAACAAAATGACGGATTAACTTGAATGTTGATAAATGCAAACATAATCCCAACTATACACAAAAGTAATGAAGTCTAAATGAGCTGTTACCACTCAAGAATGATCTTGGAGTCACTGTGGATAGTTCTTTGAAAACATCCACTCAATGTGCAGCAGCACTCAGAAAAGCAAACAATGTTAGTTACCATTTGGAAAGGGATAGATAAGACAGAAAATATCATAATGTCACTATATAAATCCATGGTACAACCACACTTTGACTACTGAATGCAGTTCTTGTTGCCCCATCTCAAAAAAGATATATTAGAATTGGAAAAAGTACAGAGGAAGGCAACAAAAATGATTAAGGGTATAGAATAGCTTCCATCCGAGGAGAGATTAAAAGGACTGGGACTGTTCAGCTTGGAAAAGAGACAACTAAGGAGGGATATGATAGAGGTCTATAAAATCACGAATGATGTGAATAAAGCGAATAAGGAAATGTGTTACGTGAAGGGATAAATAGCAAGAACCAGAGGTCACCTAATGAAATTAATAGGCAGCAGGTTTAAAAACAAACAAAATGAAGTACTTATTCACATAGCACAGTCAACTCGTGGAACTCATTGCCAGGGGATGTTGTAAAGGGTTCAAAAAAATAAAAGATAAGTTCCTGGAGGATAGGTTAATTGATGGCTATTAGCCAAGATGGTCAGGGATGCAAACTCATGCTCTGGATGTCCCTAAACATCTCACTGCTAGGAGCTGGTACTGGATGACAGGGGATGGATTACTGAATACATTTCCCTATGCACTCTCTTTGGAGCATTTGGCACCAGTCACCATCAGAAGACGGGATATTGGGCTAGATGGACCATTGGTTTGACCCTGAATGACCATTTTATGTTCTTAAATTAGTAATTCGATTAGCCCCTTCAGTACCATTTAACATATACTACAAAACCAAAAAGGGGAGAAGATCTTGTACACTTTTTCTGATTTGACCAAAGCCAAACTAACCACTGAATGTACCTAGTCTGAACAGAATGCAGCAAAATTCCCACTACTCAGCATGAGTGTAGATTCTAACATACTTTCTTCTCTCTCTTGATTTGTTTCATTCAGAGAAAACTACAACAACATATATGTAGGAACAAAAGGTCAACAACTTGTTTTGTAAAGATCATTCAACTGTATCTATACAAGTTTAATTATAGTAGTCCAAGTGCATATGTACATCCACTTCCCCAAACAAAACACTATGTACAGAGGATTAACCTTAACTTTGAATACTCTTGCTTTTGTCACTGTCACAACCTACATGTTAAAAACTGTATTTCAATGTGCTGGTTGTATATTTTGCCTATCTGTTCGTATGCAATATGGCTGTCATTCTACGGAAGTCACACCAGAAGTGCTTTTCCTCCCCCCAGGAACAGCTATAGTTTCACTGTGACCTCAACACAAAGAAGCTGCATTTCCTCTCTCTGCCACCACCACCGCTGCACCAAAGAGTGAGAGAAGGAAAATTGAGCATTGTGGCCCCTCTTCCAGAGGAAACGCGGAACCACCATTTATTAAACACAGTTGATAACTGGTTCTTTAAAGAACTGTAATATACTGGAACTACTCTGTAGCACCCAAAACGAGATAGATTCTTTCCAAACAAAAAACAATAAAACCATAGATGACTTAACTACTAGCAAAAGTTTTTTTTTTTTAAGTCTTACATTGTACAGTTTCTGTAAGAAATTCAAAAATATTCCCTAAAAAAAACAAGTTTGTGTTCCTGATAAAATGGACACATTATGTACAGTTTTTCAATTTTAATGAAAGTGCATGTTTAGCAACCAGGTGAAACACACAAGCTATACTGCACAGCACACACATAACCGGTATGGGAGGGCAAGTATTTCATATTCTAGGCACCGTAATATTTATACGCTGTCTATAGTAGCAAAAAGATTAACTGCATTCCAGACTAGTTTAAGTTAACATGGTTATGCAACAAACAGTATTACACTAAACTATTCTTACAATTGTTAGGAGCATTCCCCAGCCCCTCCAGATGTGTTTTATAATGTATAGTGTGACTGTGACAAGGCAAGGTAGTATGGCATGATTCCTGACATTGTTTACACTAATTTACATGGCATTATTGGTTTGGAATCTCCACTTAAGTTGCTAGCATCACCCTGTGTGTTGTGGGACTACACAGGAATCCTGACTAACACTGTGGTACAGTAAACCTGTAAATCGCTGAGACTGTCACTAACTGGTTTAAGGTAAATCCTATGGAAAGACTATGGATATGTCTGCATTTGATCTGAAAGGTGATATTCCCAGCTCAAGTAGATGTAAGGTGCTAGCTCAGCTTGAGTGTACACCTAAAATAAGCAGTATATCCAGAGTGGCATGGGCAGCGGCACGGACTAGCCACCCAAGTGTATACCCAGGGGGCCAGGCAGGATTGTACTTGGGGCTGCTAACCTAAGTGATCACCCATGCCGTTGCACACACAATGCTATTTTTAGGTGCTAGCTTGAGCAGATCTAGAGCAGGTACATCTATACAAGCTGGGAATCACATCTCCTAGCTCAAAACACAGATGTCACGTAAGCCTGTGCCCTCGTTCAAATAAGGTTTCTAAACAAGTTCTAAGACTTGTGCTGTCACAAACTGATTTGGCTACTTATAATATAACATTATTTTCTTCAAAACTGTTTATTAGTTGCAAAATGGCCAACGCCCTAGTACTCCCATGTCAATCCTATGAAACATTTCACCTAAAGCCTTCATTAGCATCACAGAATCATCAAAAAGTAGGACTGGAAGGGACCTTGATAGGTCATATAGTGCAGTCTCCTGCTGTATTATTATTATTAGACCATCCCTGACAGCTCTTTGTCTAATCTGTTCTTAAAAACCTCCAATGATAGAGATTCAACAACCTCCCTACATAATTTGCTCCAGTGCTTAAACTTTGTAATTCTAAGGACATTTTAATGTCTAACCTAAACCATAATGAATCAATTTATTTCACCCTGTCCTTTCTAGGCATAGGAAATGGTATTGTGCGATTACAGAGCTGTGAGGTTTAATGTTTGTATGCACTTTAAGACTCTTGGATGAAAGATTATATATAAACAGGTGGGTAAATATTCATGAAGGTTTAAATACACATTTAAACCATCCAGAGAAATAAAGCAAATACATGATTATATTGAAGACTTCTATGCTTCTATTGTAATTATACAGTTAGTGAATACTCGTCAGAAATGGAATAACAGAAGTCAGAAATGACCTGGATAAACTATTTTATCTCCCTGCCAGTGCAGGACTGTTCTCTATATTTAAATTTTCCCTCTATTTTTGCCTCGTTATGCCCAATTCCATCCCATCCTATTCTTCTCCATTGCTAGTGATAACACCCTGCAAATATTGATAGACTTACGCCTTTTCACCCCACCTTAGTCTCCATTTAATAAAGTGCATATTTGGCTCTTTTATTCTTTCCATAATTCACTTCCTTCTATCCCTCTGATCAGCGTGCTGCTTTCCTCTTAAATCCTAATTTATAAATCTTTCTAGTAACCCAGAACTGAATACGAGACACTTATTTCTCCAACTATATAAAGTTAATATAATCCCCAAATATCAATAATGTTTTGTTTTCTTACACCATTAGTTTCCCTATTTAGGGTTCTGTAATTTTGACAAATATTTCAATATTCAGCATTTTTTAAATATTTATCCCACCAGATATTGTGCTATTTAGTTACTAAAGAAATTCTGAAGTCGTGCATTACAAAAAGAAACACACCTATAATATACTGTCTAGAAAGAATGTATCAATTGAGAAATAATTCTGTACATGTTATAGTGACTAAATAAAATTAGCAGAATTTTAACTGGGAAAATCACATTTCTCACTCAGACACAGAAGAAACAGGATTTTGTTGTTGGGTTTTGGGGTTTGTTTGTTTGATCTTTGTTTTTTGGAAGAGTTGCTGGCCAATAATAAGTTTTCCAATCTTGTATATCCTATTTAAAATCAGACTCATTAAAAGAAATATCACAGACTGCTTTCAAGATCATTGCTCTGCCACCTTCTGTAAAAGTTAAGTATCTGCCAAAACTTCATCAATGAAAAAATATGCACACTTAGATGACAAAACACTATACCTAGATTCTGGAAGTGCTCATATATAATACCCTACTGAAAGGTTTAGGAAGTTTACAGATCACTTGTGCTATTACAAAAGAACACTAAAATAAAATATAAGTGTTATGCTACAAAATATACATAAAACCTGTTTTCATGCCAAAGACAGATTTCTGTTTCTGATACTATTTCTCTCCCACTGTCTCAGAATTACTACTCTGCTACCACTATCTACTTTCTGACACCCTTTACTTCCCATCTCATATCTTTCTTAAACGATGGGAAGATATGACCACTTATTTTGGCAAGATAGATCCCCAAGGATTGTGGGATTCACTGGTTTTGCCATTAGCCACAAAAGCAGCCTCCCTTCTAACTTCTCCCTTTCTGAAGACAATTTCAATTTACACCGTTTGCACACTTGCAAAACTGAAGTGAACCACTTGCCAAACACCTTCACTGCTATATGTTCTGAACAGCACCCTTTCCTTCACCACCTTCCTCACCATCTCAAAAGCAGATAAAATGTATTGGAAAGTTTAGTTTCATAAGCTAACCTCAGAAAAAAAAACTCAGGGGACTTGCTGTTACTCATTCAGAAAGAGTATGGTCTCCTTCCTACCTTTTTTCATCACTTCTGGACAAAACTGCTTAATACAATGCTGTTTGCACACAGACAACTGTACTCACACCTCTTCTTTCTCTGATCACACACAAAACCGAGATCCGCCCCTCCTCAAAAAAATTATCAAAACATTTGCCTTCTTTCACCGTAGAACTCTCTGAACAACTCCTCTTTCAACCCCCGCTTCCAGAAAATCCTCACTTCTCTGACGGCATCTGATACACTCTTCTTCTGGACAAAAACCATCGCCCACCTTTATGCGGTGCCGTTTACCCAGTGGGGCGTCTACCCTTCCAGGTAACAAACGAGCAGGTCAAAAGGTGTCGTCGTCCCCCCCTCCGTCCCACAAGGGGAAGTTCGCCACTAGATAAATACAATTCGACCGCAGCGCTCCCTGACTGCCATCATGTACCCGCACCCACGCCCCTCCTCCCCTCCCTGACACCCAGCCCCCGAACAGGCTGCCCCGGCCTGCTCCATCTCCTCCGCAGGGCAGGAGGGACAGGAAGTTCCCGAGAGGCCCATCAGCGAGCACAACTCGCCCACCCGCGCGACACCCCCTCACACTCACTCTCACACGCACGCACACTTTGGATCCCGCTCCTCACTCGCCACCCCGCCCCAGGAGCAGCCCCCCCTCTCCCCCCGGGGGTCTCCCGCACACTGAGCCCGTGACAGCCGCCCCCCCACTCCGCGGGGCTGGCTGTCAGCGCGGGGTCCCCGCCCCGGCCCCGGGGCAACCTGCGTAACCCCGCGTCTGTGCCCTCAGCCTCTCCCGCTTCCTCACTGCCCCGCCCCTGGCAACCAGCTTGGCCGCCCGCTCGCTCGCTCGCTCGCTCACTCACTCACCCGTCCGCCGCCCCCTGCACCCCGCTACTGCCGCTGCCTCCTCCCCGCTGAGGCTCCTTGGGAGACACTGACACCGGCGCACGGATACCCGCTGGGCGCTATTTTGGGGAAACAAGGCACAGGCGGAGCCGGAACTAGTTTTTCTGTCACTCTCCTCTCAGAATCAGCCGACCAACCTGTGGTATCCTTCCGCGCCCTGTCCTGACGGCTGCTGCTGGGATACAGCCGGCCGCTCAGCGCGGGGAGGTGGGGTATGGGGGAAGGCCTATAATCTATCCCAGGCAGAGGGGACTGACTGGGCCCTCTCGACACAGCTAGCGCCACAGGATTATTTTGTATGGGCATAGGGAGCGGCGGAGTGTATGATCTTTACACCCGACCCAATCCGAACAGAACCGGAAGCTGATAGGCAGCGAGACAGAGTGACGGGAAGAACAGTCCAATCAGGGAGAGGAAGGGGGTCGGGCAGAGTAAAGTGCCAGTCAACGGGAGAGCAGCTGGTGGGTGGGGAAGTTATGGGACGCGGAGTTCTTGAATGACAGGAATAAAGAGCCAATCAAAGACAGAGAGAACGGGACGCACCAACCAATCAAAACTGAGTACTGTGCAGCTCGGCTTGGAAGGAGGCCTTGGCGGTGGCTAGAGCTCTTATCGGGAAGCGCATGCGTACAAAGAACCCTTCATCTTCTCTGTCGCTTACTTTAAAGCAAGTGACGCATGTACGTGAGTTCGTCTCCCAAGCAACAAGAGGCGCATGCGCAAGCAGCCCCCTCAGGGCTAGGTCGGTTCCCTTGTTTGCTTGCCCCTTTAGGCGTCCGCTGCGTGGGGAGCCGGCCACGCCTCCTTCCCCTCATCACAGCACCCACACAGCCCCTCTCCAATCACACTGCCCCTTGTGTACAGCCTCATCTGGTCACGCCCCTTACCCGACTCTGTCCAATCACAGCCCCCGCAGCACTTCTCTCATCTGACCACGCCCCCTCCAGGGCTGCCAACTTTCTCCGGGCACACAAACCAGCACCCTTGCCCCGCCCCCTGCCCAGGCCCCACCCCTTCTCTGAGGCCCGGCCCCTGCTCACTCTATCCCCCTCCCGCCCTGTCTCAGGGGCGGGGGCTGGGGAGGGAGTGCGAGGGCTCCAGCTGGGGCGCAGGCTCTGGGGTGGAGAGGAGGGGTTTGGGGTGCTCTAGGGTAGGACTGAGGGGTTCAGAGAGCAGGACGGGACTGGGGCAGGAAGTTGGGGCGTGGGTGGGGGCAGCGGGGGGTTCCAGGCAGCACGTACCTCAAGCAGCTCCCGCACACAGCAGCACGTCCCCCCTCCAGCTCCTATGTGGCAGTGCAGCCAGTTGCCTCTGCGCACTGCCCTGTCCCCAGATGCCACCCCCACAACTCCCATTGACCGCCGTTCCTGGCCAGTGGGAGCCGCGGCGTGAGCATGTGGAGCCCCCTGGCTGCCCCTACGCAGAGGAGGAACATGCCAGCTGCTTTGTGGGAGTTCCGGTGCGCAGCGCCTAGCAAGAAGCCTGCCAGGCCCGTTATGTGGCACCACCAACTGGACAGTCAATGACCCGGTCAGCAATGCTGACCAGAGCTACCAGGATCCCTTTGTGACCTGTGTTCCAGTCAAAAAACTGGACAACTGGTCCGCCTAACCTCCACCCTCACACAGCCCTGAACCAGTCACACTGGCCCCATGCACTTCCTCAGCTGACCATGCCCCTCACCTCACCCTCACACAGCCTCAGTCCAATCATGCACTCCCATCCAACCACACCCCTCATCCTGACACTGCCCCTTTTGTGCCCCCATCTGATCACACCCCACATCCAGCTCTGTCCAGTTACACTGCCTCCTGTGCACCCCCTTATTAGGGTCAACAGAGGTCCTGTTTTGGTCACGACAGTCCCTTTTTTAAGACCTATCCTGGCTGTCCTGACTTTTTTTTTTTTTTGCAGGAATGGGCATTTGTCCCATTTGCTCTTTCCAACTTGATCAGTTGGAAAGAGCAAATGGCCACTTTTGTCAAAAAAACAGTGGGGTGCAGAGGAACATGGGGGGGAAGTGTCAGTGCAAGGCTCGAACCAGCCCCATGCAGGTGGAGAGGGCTCAGGCGAGGGACTCAGGCGAGCCCCACATGGTGTCCTTCCCGTTTTCCCTTTCAGAAAAATGATCACCCCCCCCCTTATCCAATCATACCCCTCATCCTCACACAGCCCCTGTCCAATCACACTGGCCCCTGCACACTCCTGTCCGTACCTAGGATCGATTTTGTATTCAAGTCAGCAGGCCTCGACAACTAATTTATCTAAATATTGTTTAACCTCTTTCCCTGTGCTGGGTCAATGAAATAATTAATTAATTAAACCACAGAGGTCATCATAGATCAACATGACTAATACCACTAAGTAGGCAGGCAACATCATTCTGCACTGACTATAAATTTCCAAGAGGACTTCCACAGTTGTCCCATGAAGACAAATATATTGGGATAATCCAGTCTGAAAGGCACAAAGCTGTGGCTGACTAAGCTGAAATCCACATCACAGAGTAAAAGGATTGCTACCTTGTAAGCCAAATGCAAATGGTAAAAAGGAATTTCTGGCCACTGCTTCCACTTAAGAATCCAAGAGTAGATAGGGACTCTAGGATCTGAAGTTTGTATTGTTTGATAAAGGGTAGGTAAACCAACCACAAAACCATCAGCCAGCACCTCCCCCCCCCCCCCGCACACACACACGAAAATACTTCATCCTACCACCAATGCCTCCTCATCTATTCTGCACTGAGTCTGAACCAGCTCCTGTTTAATCTACGTCCCAGTGCCAGTCAGGAAAATAGGAGAAATTTCACCAAACAGGGCAGCTCTGATTGTTTCAGTATCTTCATAGGAGGAGTAATGGAACAAAAGCCCACAGAACATCACATGAGAATGCTCATAGGGCAAGTGCGTAATTATCCAACAGTACTCCTTCTGGGGTCACTCTTGAGAGGTAAGGAGAGAATCATCAAGATGCAATTCTATCTATCCAACCTAGGATTTACAGGCAGGACAGAAAACTCATGGTGAGTGGATCAAAGACTACTGCTAGATCAAGAACCACCAGTGAAACAAAAAACCTCCCTTTTTTGACTAAGGTAACTAATGCAGTTTCTGTGCCATGTATACAAATATGAACAAAGGAATGGAAACTACACAAGAAAACCATGAAAAGAGATAGACATTTGCTGTGAACTTGTCCTCATTGTAAATAGATAAGCTCACAGAGTATTGGTTTGCCAGCTGCGTGGATCTCAGTTAACATTGTTTTTTAGCAGTTATAATGGCAATAGAGGTTCCCCACCACTCTCTACTCCAATGTATTTCCACTCAATCAGAACTCTTCAGGACTCCAGGGTCTGTCTAAGTCATCCTCCCTGATTTATTTGCCAACAGACTCTTATCTCATATTGTACAACCATCCACCCAAAAGTAAACATTCTAGCCTGGGAATTACCTTTACAACACCTTATGTCACCTCTAGAGCATATGTGGTGTTTTAAACAGCTGCTTTTTCACAGTGTTTCACACAAAAACACTCAGTCTCTGGCTCTTAATTAATATACCTAATGGCATTTGTTTTATTTTTTAAAAAATAAAACAAACAGGAATTGTAAAGTCACAAATAAATTAGATGGTGTGTAGCTTTATGGGTATTTGTCAAATAATAAAGAAGTTCTAGAAGAGGCTAAAAACAACGTGTTCTACAATCCGCAGGACAAATTCAATAAACTTAAATAAAGTTAATGGAGATATTTAAGGAAGACCACATTGACTCAGTCAGGTACATAAGATCGCTTGTATAAGAATGCTGTAATGTGGGTGTATGGTACATTTGTCAGGGTGGAGTTACAGGTAAAAGTTCTCTTTCAACCATGTCCAACTGTGGAATCACAGATATGTTGTTTTGAGTCAGCTGCTCTGTTTGGCCTCCTAACATCAGGTATTAAATGTCAGAAATATTTGTATTGCCTACATCACACACTGCGTTACTGACCCACATCCCAGGAAAACTTGTGATATTTAATATGTTCTCAAAATGACAGAATATAGGTTTCTCTGGGATTCACACACTTCTGCTGGGACTTCTGCACCATTTTGCATATTAACATGAATCAACAGCTGGGTTTTAGAGAGATGGTATAAATAGCATCATGCTGAAAGCAAGCTTTTTGGAAAGTAAAGAAAAAAATACATTATTTAATGCACCCTGACATTTGCTTTTCCTCCCCTTATTGCCAAGCTGTATTTCTGTACACACCCCAACAACAAATGCAAAGAAGTTGACTTCTTCACATTAACATAACAAATGGTGCCTGAGCCTAAGAGAAGATGATATCCAGAGCAGCTTACCTCCCTTTAGCCGCACAGCTGGCAAACTGTACACAGTAGGAAAAGGAGTAATAATGTAGATGGAAATTTCAATTTCCAACAGGATTTCAGATCCACAACCTTTGGAATTTTATTTTCATGGTTGCTCTATGTAGCTTCAGAAACTTCCTGCTTTTGCAATATCTTTCCATTCATTAAGCTGCTGCTTGCAATTAAACATTCTGACATAACATAGCTGAGATTCCTTGGCAACAACTTTAACCAGAGGTTTTCAAGAGTTTCCTTCAGACGGCTTTAAATTTTCATATCCTCATGAATGCTTGCCACCTTCTTTTAATAACTTGAAAAAATAAGCCTCTCTTAAGGAAGTTCATTGTTCCTGTATTTTCCCAGCACACGTCCTGTTTTTAGAAATGTGGGATGCACATGTATATTTATAGAGACAGATGTGTACATATGCATATTATAAATTTACATCTTACACAGAACACTAAGTAGGCTAAGCAGATCCAAAGAAAAATGGTTATTACAGTTTAATATTTTATCCACTAAACTACTTTTTTCCTTCCATAATATTTGATCATTTCTACATTTTTCAAAAAATCATATTTACTGCATCATTCAGACACTGCAGCCTTTCATCTAATATTATATACTGGTTAAAATATGTGTATTGCTGCAAAAATAAATGCAATAGTAAACTGCCTGTTTTTTAAATTAGTTATTTTTTTTAAGTGGTACCAGCAGCAGGAGCTTGTCCTTCCTCCAAACTGGTAGAAATTTCATGTGAATTTTTAAGATGCTTAGATACAATTTACCATTTAGAAACCTATATAAATGCATTTTGCAGTTATCTCTAATTTAAATTTTAAATAAACTAAGCAAGGATTCTCTATGCTAAAACTGAACTCTGAGTCGCTTAATCTGAAACAAACTCTTAAAGGGACACTGTCAGTTTAAGAATTGTTCTTCTGTCTGAATTAGAAAATTACTAGATTTGACAGATTAGAGAAAGAATGTTCTTTTTGCCAATTTGTTTAACTTCTATATTTGACAGCACTGTGTGTATATAGTCAGTTTCACTGGTTCCCCTGTATAGGCCATTTTCCCTGTTTGGAAACAATAGGGAAACGCGGTTTCAAAGTCACAAAAACACACAGAAGGATGCACTGGACCCGAAACTTCTTTTAAGCCATTTTTTAAAAACTGACTATAAAGTTCAAGTCGATGGTGTCCCTTTAAGTGACAAATCACTCAAGGCACCCTTGAAAATGAGATGACTTGGATTCTGCCAGGTGCACAGCATCCTCAACAGTTTTGCTGGTTAGTCCTGTATATCCTTGGCATATTTTTATATAGTCCCAAGTCATGCAGTGTGGATCTGGATCCAAATTCTCCAGAGTTCACACGTGTTTGGATACTTGGTTTTGTTTTAGCCTCGTGACAGTCCCAGTTCAACTCTCTTTTCCATTCCAAGCAGGCAGGAGTAAACTCCTGCTTAAAATCTCCCATAGGGTATAGTAATAAAGTTGGGCTGGAGTTATCTAGTGGAAAATCTGAGGTGTTTGTTTGTTTATCTTATTTTAAAGAAAGAGAATCTTAGCTCAACCTTCGGTCCCAGAATGTTGGGCCTTATGGCTTATCTGCACACAAGATGAAATCCTGGCCTCACTGAAGACAATGCAGAAACTCTCATTAATCTCAGTGGAGCCAGGATGGAGCCCAGAGTTGCACCAGTTTACTTTAAAGTGTGATTTTTAAACTAATTTAGTTTAACTGATGCAAAAGGCTCAACTGTTGTAAACCAGATTTAAACCAGCATAGGAATGTCCACACACCCCATTACACTTGTTTAATTAAATCCGTTTGAAGTCACATCTTTAATTAAACCAGTATCACTGTGTGCATAGACCAGGTCCTATTTTGGTTTCCTTTAAGTTAATTAGGAACAGATTTAAATAAAACTGAAATATACCACTCAGTCCAGAACGAGAGTGCAACACAGAAGTTTGCACTGGCTAAACTAAACTGGTGCAAGTGTGTGTGTAGACATAGGCTTTAGTCTAACAAATAAAAACACTTTAAATTAGCAGCAAGAAACAAAAATCAGCTGCTCAACTGCTGTACACTGCCTAGGGCATGTGCACTCATTTCAAACAACAAACACAACTTGAGAAATGGGCAAGGACAATGGACCAAATTCTCAACGATGCCTCAGCAAACACAAAGTCAGAGAAAGAGTTTCTAACAGAACCTCTTTGGTTCTTCCAGTAGGATTTGGGTCAATCAATCACATTAAGCTCCTAAGGCAAGGCACAGTGTATTCTGCTGTACCTTGTACAGCACTGAGCACACGGGGTCGCACTGAACATATAATTAATAAATATGTAATAATGCTAACATGGTCCTGGGTTAGAACACTGACTGTGAACAAACATGAAACAGGCTAGTCTACGTGCATTCCTCTAGCTGAGGGAGAAGTAGCACATAAACAAAAACACAGTTATTGAAAGAGTTAATCTGGGTTTTAAAACAGCTTTAATAATCTAAAGTATCATCAATAACTTGATCTGAGAGAATAACTTGATCTGACGGAGAACATCAGCAAATAGATCATGATTTTCTTGAACGGATTCATCACTCACAATTGTTCAGTGACATTCTAAGGATTTTGTCTATCTCTGTTTGAAATTTGGGATGTGTTGCTTAGTAGTGGTTAGTCACCAGAGGCCATACCCCCGAGTGACTTAGTTATACCAACCTCACCCCTCACCTCCCGGTGCAGATAGCGCTATGTCAATGAGTGGACTTCTGCCATTGACATAGCTACCGTCTCTCAGGAAGGTGGAGTACCTACGCCAATGGAAGAAGCTCTCCTGTTGGCATAGGTAGCGTCGTCACTAAGCACTACAGGGGTGCCACTGCAGCACTGCAAGTGTAGACAAGCTCTGAGGTGCTTAACAGAGCAGAACTATCTTTGTAGCTAATGGGAAATTTGCTCAAATAAAGCCTCTGGAATTTGACCCCTGGTTTTTACTCTCTGCATAGGTGAGGATAATTCTTTAAGAAGTTGTCTGTTGAGAATGGTCATGGAAAATTATTATTTAATATTGTGATAGCTCTTAAGAGCCCTAGTCATGGAGCAGGATCCCGTTGTTGTAGGGCAAGGGTCGGCAACCTTTGGAACGCGGCTCGCCAGGGTAAGCACCCTGGTGGGCTGGGCCGGTTTGTTTACCTGCCGCGTCCGCAGGTTCAGCTGATTGCAGCTCCCACTGGCCACAGTTCACCATCTCAGGCCAATGGGGGTGTCAGAAAGCGGTGGCCAGCACATCCCTCAGCCCACGCCACTTCCCGCCGCCCCCATTGGCCCAGAGCGGCAAACCGCGGCCAGTGGGAGCCGCGATCGGCCGAACCTGCGGACGCAGCAGGTAAACAAACCAGCCCGGTCCGCCACGGTGATTACCCTGGCGAGCTGCATGCCAAAGGTTGCCGACCCCTGTTGTGGGGCTTGTACAAACACAGAACAAAAAGACTGTTCCTGCCCCAAACAGCTTACAATTCAAAGTCCATGGAAAACAATAATCTAGTGGTCCCTCTCCCATCCCACTCCCAAAATGCCCTGCTGTGCCAACCTGTTCTGAACACACAAGGAGCTCACCTTGGCAGCATGGAGGAGATACAGCTGCCTCCCTGTGCTCTCCTTCTGTCCATCATCAGGGCTCAAGCGTACAACAGATATTCTGTGGCATAGAGGGCTTTTTAAGTGCCCTCTGCCAGGGGATGAATTTTACCCACTCTGATTTTCTGTATCTGAACAGGATTCTATGCAATACTGTATAATTCATCATCCACAAGAGGCCACACACTTGGAGTACCAGAAGTGTGTTATCAGGATAGTTGAGTGTAGGAGGGAAAACTGCTTGCAGTTCTAACTCCAGATTACAATATCATCAGCGTCATTATCTGGAAAATATTTGCAGTGATGTGTTTGTGCATCTCAAACTGGAATCCGGCCCATTGCATTTGCAGAAGCATTAGTGATTTCTTTAATGACTCTTGCAAGCCCTCTGCCTAATCAAAAATGAAACATTAGTATCTGAGGGCTTACCGCTAAATACAGGGCCGGCTTTATGAACTGCGGGGCCCGATTCGAATACCCGGCGGCGGTCCGGGTCTTCGGCGGCACTTCGGCGGCAGGGGGTTCGCTCCGGGTCTTCTGTGGCACCGAAGGACCCCCTACCGCTGAAATGCCACCGAAGACCCGGAACAGATACCACCACCCCCCGCCACCGCCGGGTGAGTAAAAAAAAATAAAAAAATTAAAAAGATGCTTAAGGCACGGGGCCCTCTTAGGCGCGGGGCCCGATTCTGGGGAATCGGGGGAATCGGCTTAAAGCTGGCCCTGGCTAAATAGGCACTGCTGCAATCGATGTAGTGGTGTCGATTTAGTGGGTCTGGTGAAGACAAGCTAAGTCGATGGCAGAGCACTATCCCGTTGATGTCTGCACTCCACCTCCCCGAGAGGCAGAAGGTAAGTTAGCGGGAGAGCGTCTCCCATCAAAATAACGTGGTGTAGACACTGCTGTAAATCCACCTAAATTGAGTTATGTAATTTACATACATACATCATTTGCATAACTGAAGTAGCGTAACTGAAGTCGACTTACAGCTTTAGTGTAGACCAGCCCAAAGAGAGAGAAACCTTGAAAACAGCAAAGAATGAGGTGCTCTGTCTGGATCGAGTGATTTCTGCAAATACATGAGACTAAACCAGCGCTGCCAATCGTCAAGGCTGCCTCTCTGTGACAACAAACATCTGAAGTATTGGAACTTGAAGTTAATCAGAAGTTATTTATTTTATCATAAAGAACTAAACTGTAGGCCACTGCTCTTGGAAATACGTTTTTCAACTATCTCTTAACTAGACTATATTTACGCTCTTTAAAGCAGAATAAATGTTATGCATTTAGCCTTACTGTTAACCTTAACACTCTGCTATTACAGTCAATGTTTGTACAGCCTCTGGTACCAAATTACTCATATAAGCCAAATCCTTTTCAGGAATTTTTGAGGTAAGATGATCTAAGCCACATCTTTTGTTAATTCAAGATCAAACGGCGTATGCTTTACACATACTGTGTAGTCAGCAAGAGCATGTGGATTTCAGAAAACATTTTAAAATCAGGTTTTTCAAGTCACAGTTGAATGAACCAAGTGATTCCTTGAAAGGGTTATCATTTAAAGAAGTAAAGGACCAAACTCAATATTAGTGTAAGTTACAAATAAGGTAGGAGTAATGTGCCCGTCAGAAGGGCTAGAGAGAGGACTGTATCATGAAAAGCAACTAGCAATAGTATGTAAAACAAAACAGATTCTCCACCTACTTTTCTTTATATCCTACCATTAGTTGCCTTCCATTCTACACCGCTTTTCTTCTCCCTTAGGTTAATACTGTATACTAGTGTTACCCATCTAAGGCCAGATCCTGATCTGTTACCCTGGTGTAAGTTTGGAGTGACTCCACTGACTGGTGAAAGAGTAGAATCTGGTTGTCCCTGATTGCCAAGTGGATACAAGTTACATTGTTTTAACACCCACCTATTTATCACCCAGGTATGCCAGACCTGTAATTCATATCACTCTCTGAGTTGTGGTGCATGAAACTAAGTAACTGCTCTTACTCTTTTTCTGTGTACTGCAGCTTTAAATGTGTGGAGGAGTTTCTGTTTCTCTGGTGTGTTGTGAGGCAGTTCCAAAATGAGACACACACATTGTGCTCACTCCTGTAGATTTTGTTCTTTCTTCTGTTGTTTTCCTTTTATCTTGAGGCTGAGAGTACATTCTGCCCTTTGTGCATGGAAGACATAAGCAATGGCATGGCTGAGTCCCAGAGATTTCCACAGGAGCTGCACCCATTTTCAGCAGGTCTGAATATATGGCCCATTGATCTACTAGTGTCTTTACAAGAACTAAAAGTAATTCCCTTCATTCCTCACTCTCTTGGTTCATTAATTGCTTCGCATTACTAGCATGAACAGCACATTTCAAAATGCATTTCTCTCCTGGGCTCTGTTTACTTGTTATTGTAGTTAAGTGTCATTTGAAATGCTGGGTGATAGCTTACTGTGTCCTAGATAGTGGCATTCTCAAATATGATTTATCATATCTGAAGGAAAGTACACTTACATCTGTAGTAAAATGAAGGAAAGTCATGGGGGAAAAGGGAGTTGAAACAGTTCTGGCTGTAAGGGGGATTGTGGAATTTGACATTTAGGTTCCTGTGCAAGATGTAATTTCCAGCTGAATAGTTCAGGCACTTATCCAGCTTTCACTTTGGCCCCAACTGTGTGCTAAGTGCAAACAAAATCTCTCTGAAAAGCTAATGACAATCTGACTTGATGTGGCTGTTTTGTTTTCAGCAAAAGAAAAAAAAAACAAAAGAAGAGGATTGTTCACATGAACTGTGTTTGAACATTCTGCACAGGCCACTCAGAAGTAAACAGAAGTAGCAGAGAATGCCACACGTGGTTCTGACAGCTTGCAAATAAAATTTGTGTGTGTAATATTGCCACTTTTGAGTTGATGTTTGTAGTGTCTTGTACTGAATTATTCACACAATCTAAATCCTTTTCAGTAATTTGAGGTAGGTCAACAGCACAGCTTTTGTCAATTTAAGATCAAACATACCATTTATAGATACC
Source organism: Mauremys reevesii (assembly GCF_016161935.1). Lineage (NCBI taxonomy): Eukaryota > Metazoa > Chordata > Testudines > Geoemydidae > Mauremys > Mauremys reevesii. The sequence continues at coordinate 8,538,052 of NC_052632.1, forward strand.
ACATAGTAAGCAGCAGCATGTGGATTTTAGTAATTTTTTTTAAATCAACATGCTTTCTGATCACTAGTTTAATTAATCATACATTTCCTTTAGAAAGTGATTCATTATTTCTATCAGCTAAAAGTCAACAGTGAGTGAAATCCTGGCCCCATTGAGGTCTATGGAAGTCTTGCCACTGACTTCAGATGGGCCAGGATTTCACCCCAGGTATCCAAGCTCTGGTTAACCAAAACTTGCTCCTGTTCAGACTGCAATTGTGTCCTCCATACACAGTCACATTCTCAGGCACTCCCACAGTGAGCTAGCATGTTTAAAAACCAGGTTTCTGGGTACGAGACCTTGCATTCCGTGCACAGCATCTCTCAGGCACATCAATATAAAGCTCCTGCTTCATTTTGGAAAGATTTAACATTAAAGAATAGTCCACAAGAGAAGCTTCTCAGGTGAAGCAATCTGGAAAATTAAGATCATCAAACACATTAGGAGCAAAAATGGACTGAGTTTTCTCACATACCTATATCTTCTGACCTCAGAGTCCAATGGTAGCAATGCAGAGTCATTTCCCACTTCCACAGAACTTCATAGTGACAGCCAAGTTGGAACTCAAATTCTTCTGCTCCAAGCCACAGGGCCTCTGCTCTGCCACCCAAAATAAATGAGAATCTCGGTTAGCTCTTGGTGTCATAGGCCAAGTCAGCCAGAGTTGAGCAGTTTTGAATCCATCCATAGAAGGCTAAAGTAGTGCACACACACGTTAGCTAGCTCATTGCAATCTCTTTCAACTCTATCCCCATGTAAAGTTGTAAAGAGAAAGAGACATGGCAGCAATAACTTGCAGCACAAAGTGTCAGTCACTGAACTCCCACTTTCTGATCATACAGTCAGGAGCAGAGATAACCTGTAGTTAGTGTGTGCTACCAAGGTTCACCTACAGAGTATACTCAGGACTGTTTTAAGAAGGGTTAGAACTCATCACAACGCTCATTAGGGCTCCTTAAGTTTAGCTGATCACGAATTTTTCAGCCCACAAGAATCCAAACACAAACTAGAGGACAGATACACTTTTCTTAACCCTTCTCTCCTTGCCACAAACAAGAAAAATCACAAAACTACTAAGTCTAAATTTCACTGCTCAGGAACACATCTTCCCATCCCCAATGACTGTGCTTGCTCATTGCATAGCTGGATTGCACACTCCTCAAGGTGAGGACTTTGACCTCACATCTGTCTGTAGAGCATCTTTCACACAGTTGGGGCTATTACCAAAAGCAGTAAGGGAAGACTTATCAGCAACTTCCTGCTCTAACACATTTGTTCTGGGCCACAAATTAGATCCCAATGTTCTTCAGATTTTTCTGCCGCTGAAATTTCTCATGGGGTCTATCTGTTCAGGAGCCATCTTCACTAAATAGTTTTAGAGGTAAATTAAGAAAAAGTAGTAACTGCTAATTAAGCCCCAAGAAGAATAAATGAGCCAATGTCAGAAACCAAGGAACAGAATTTGTTTTCCAGTCAATTCTAGTGGAATAGCGTTTTCTCTGCTCCCTGACTTTTACAGAGGCTCAGTTATTCTTATGCCACTCCATTGCCCTATTTTTCCTTCCCAGAAATGAAGTGCTGACTGGTATGGATGGCACCAGGAGGCAGTCACAGTTGAGGCAGGGAAAGCCTGGATTTTATGTCCCAGAAAGCTGAAGTAGCCATGACGCAGAAGTGGTGACAGGAGAATGTAGTGCTACAGCGGCAGGGAGGAGGGGACCTACATTTTATTTACCACTGGGACCCCTGAGGCAGCATTTGGATGGGATTTTTAAAAAAAAATGATTGTGTGTGTTAGTGCTCACAGCACAGAAATCTGTGTTATAGCTCCCTGGTTCAAACCCAAGCCAGGTTGGGGTTAGTAATGACCAAAGGCAGTAGCCATCTGACATCTGTCGGTTGATCTGCATTAGAGGACGAGGGGGAGGTTCAGCTAAGAAACCCAGGCGGGTGTGGGAGGCATGGATCACGACTTCCCTCTTTGAGGCAAGGTCTTTAATATGCATGTGCGTCCAGCACCTAGCACAACGGAGCCCTGAACTCTGATTGGCGCTTCTAGGTGCTTCCACAGTACAACTACCCATCATCCCACCCATTCAGCCACGTGTATCTGTGGAGGGTGAAGAGAGAAGCTCAGTTTCCATTGCACCCAGAAGCGTGGCACATTTCCCAAGCCCTAGATTTATGTGGCCATCATTCAAAACGAAAGGCAGAGTCCATCAGGCACCAGCTACTATCGCAGACGGTGTCTCACCTTCAAGGCTAATTGACAGAAAACAGCTCGTAAGACAAAACAGAACGTGGTCTGTGCTGCTTTGCGATGGGGTGTGAACTGTACCATTAATGCCAGACCCAGCCCAGGTTATAGGACAACATCTGCTAGCGAAGACTCTGGTCAAGGCCCTGGTGACTGAAAGCCCACTGACCAAAAGCCATAAGGGGCTCAGAAGTGGACAGAGAGAGGGCTGGCCAAGGCAGCCAGTGGATACATTGACTCAGAGGATCACCTCCCCCACCTTCTGCTAGCTGGTCTCCTCTGCACTGCAATCAGGACTGACAGCTGTCCCCAACCACTGGAAACCCTAGTGTGAGGGCTGCTCCCTCAGTGAAACACTCCTTCCCTGGGCAGAGCTGGGATTAACTGCTACAAAACAATTTCTGCTATCCCTCCCTGCAGTCAGTCCTTGCAGCAGCGGCTGCTTCTCCCACTGTATTAAGTTGTACAGCACCAGGCACACTGAAATCAAACAAAGGAACAATAAGAGAGCAGTAATAAAACGAGTAATGCAATTTAAAACACAGGCTCCTTTCCAAGGGAACAACGCAAAGCCAATGTTTGGAAGCCACTTTCCCTTTGAAATAACTTCTCTCTTGTTAACATCAAGCCAAGCCTTCTGCTCATACATAATGCATTTGGCCTCTTTTCTCTCGATTACACGGTAGTGTCAGATTCCACGTGCTGTCTCCACAAGGCTGACTTTCTGGCTCTCTCAGAGAGAGCAAGGCCAGCATGGATGCTTGCAATAGCTACTATTCTCGTTAGGTTCAACAGGGGTGGCTGTCTATTGTACATTATTTAAAGGGATCAGACTCCTGACTTTTTCCCCCCAGAGTTTTGATCATAATAGCTCAATACACAAATACTGTGAACACGCAGTCACAGTAAATCTGGTTTGCTTTAGCTTGTCATTTCCACTCCAGATTTCTAAATAGATGCACGAATTAGATAAATCTAGTGCTGAGTAGATCATGAGTTAATGAGCATACAAAGCAGCTATATGCAGAGGGCACGTGATTAAGAGCAAACTTCTAGCTCCCTACAAAGCCAACAAGGATACTGTAAGGAATTCAGTTTGTCAGTAGAAACCAAGAGGTGAAAAAAAAGCATCTTTGATTATTTTAAATTAAACTTACCATGCTGAGATGTGAAAGCAAGACTGCTGCTTTGCTGTTAACCACCTGCTCTTTACACATGGCAACTGACTACAGAAAAACTGAGGGCTTTTATGCCTCAAACTAGAAGGCCAGGAATTGTTAAACTATAAACGATCATATTTTAGAGATTAACGAAGTTTAAACATAGATGGCCAAGCTACTAATACAATTTCCATACTCATTACCATGACTCTCTCCATTTCTCCCCCACAGCATTCTGTCTTATTCAACAGGACCAAGAACCTGTCTCAGGTGCCAGAAGTTATTCCTTTAACCCCGTTTGGCTTGGCATTGGTTGTATGGAAAAGGGCAAATATAGTGCCAATCTATAAAAAGGGGAATAAGGACAACCCAGACAATTACAGACCAATCAGCTTACCTTCAGTACCCAGAAAGATAATGGAGCAAATAATTAAGCAATCAATTTGAAAACACCTAGATGATAATAAGGTGATTAACACCAGTCAGCATGGATTTATCAAGAACAAACCATGTCAAACCAACTTAATAGCTTTCTTTGACAGGGGAGCAAGCCTTCTGGATAGGGAGGAAGTGGTAAACGTGGTATATCTTGACTGTAGTAAGGCTTTTGATACTGTCTCACATGACCGTCTCACAAACAAATGAGGGAAATACAACCTACTACAAGGTGGGTGTATAACTGGTTGGAAAACAAATCCCAGAGAGTAGTTATCAGGGTTCACAGTCAAGCTGGAAAAACATATCAAGTGGGGTCCTGCAGGCATCAGTTCTGGGTCCCGTTCTGTTCAATACCTTCATCAATGATTTAGATAATGGCATAGAGAGCATACTTATAAAGTTTGCAGATGATAGCAAGCTGGGAGAGGTTGCAAGAGCTTTGGCGGATAGAATTAAAATTCAATGATCTGAAGTAAACGGGATGAAATTCAATAAGGGAAAATGCAAAGTACTCCACTTAGGAAGGAACAATCATTTGTGCACACAAACAACATGGGAAATGACTGCCTAGGAAGGAGGACTGCAGAAGGGGATCTGGGGGTCAGAGTGGATCACAAGCCAAATATGAGTCAACAGTGTAACTACTATTGCAAAAAAAGCGAACATCATTCTGGGATGCATTAGCAGGAGTGTTTTAAGCAAAGCACGATAAGTAATTTTCCACTCTACTCCGCACTGATTAGGCCTCAGCTGGAGTATTGTGTCCAGTTCTGGGGGCCACATTTCAGGAAAGATGTGGACAAATTGGAGAAAGTCCAGAGAAGAGCAACAAAAATGATTAAGGGTCTGGAAAACATGACCTATGAGGGAAGACTGAAAAAAATGGGTTTATTTAGTCTGCAGAAGAGAAGACTGAGGTGGGACAGGAAAACAGTTGTCAAATACATAAAAGGTTGTTACAAGAAGGAGGGAGAAAAATTGTTCTTGTTAACCTCTGAGGACAGGATAAGAAGCAATGGGCTTAAAATGCAGCAAGAGAGGTTTAGGTTGGACATTAGGAAAAACTGCCTAACTCTCAGGGTGGTTAAGCACTGGAATAAATTGCAGAGGGGGGTTGTGGAATCTCAGTCACTGGAGATTTTTAAGAGCAGGTTAGACAAACACCTGTCAGGGATGGATTAGCCCAGGGGTCGGCAACCTTTCAGAAGTGGTGTGCCGAGTCTTCATTTATTCACTCTAATTTAAGGTTTAGCGTACCAGTAATACATTTGAATGTTTTTAGAAGGTCTCTTTCTATAAGTCTATAATATATAACTAAATTATTGTTGTATGTAAAGTAAATAAAGTTTTTAAAATGTTTAAGAAGCTTCATTTAAAATTAAATTAAAATGCAAAGCCCCCCAGACCAGTGGCCAGGACCTGGGCAGTGTGAGTGCCGCTGAAAATCAGCTCGCGTGCTGCCTTCGGCACGCGTGCCATAGATTGCCTACCCCTGGACTAGATAATACTTAGTCCTGCCATTAGTGCAGGGGACTGGACTAGATGACCTCTTGAGGTCCCTTTCAGTCCTATGATTCTATGCACTGTTACCTGTAGGAGCAGGAGTTTACAGAAATATGTTTCATATTTCCCAGCTGTGCATCTTGCCTTCTCTGCATATATACACATGATCTATTAGCCGTCTACAGCTTTTCCTGTCTAGTAGGCAAGTTGCCTGCTCACAAGCTGCTCCATATGCCAAGGCCAACTTCTCTTCCAGGAGTGCTTCCTTTGTGCTAGAACTAAAGCTTTAGGACTGCATGACTTCTCCCCACATACTGCTGACAATAATCTGCTATAAAGGAATACATGGGCACTGGGGAAGCAGATGGAAATGAGTTCCTCCTGGGTACTTACCATGGTTAATACACATCAGGTTGTATTGCCACAGCCACTTTGGAAACAGACACTTTGGAGATGTCAGAAAGTTCATCACAAAGGCAGCATGTGAGAAGAGCATAAGATCCATAGTAACTCTGGGTAAAGACAGTCCCATGAATGACAATGGAGAATAAACTGAGCCACAGTAACAGAAGGAGAGGACATAGCTGGACCTACTGAAGGAGTGAGTGTAAGTCCAAGTGGGAGATCCAAGGACTCTTTCACATAAGGAAAATAATTTTACCTGATTGTTCTGCTTACGAATCAGCCCTGATTGTGTGTGTGAAACCCGGCGCTAACAATGCCTCAAACACATTTTCAGCTTCCTATCCACATTCAGCATGAAGACAGGAGCATTATCAGTGAAGCAAAAACAGCCATCATTATAGCCCTGCTTAAAATAGGCGAATGTTTATGTTAGTAAAGAGTGACAGCTAACAGTTTCTTCATTACAGGGAGATCTAACCAAAATGCAGTGTAGTATGCCAAACATTGCACTGTATAACAGCATGTAAGCAGGCTCTGCACTGCTCCCAAGGTAACTCACATTGCCCATGTAAACTCCTCTTTGGGTGGAGATTGACACTTACAACTGATACAAGCAAGAAGGAGAACCTTATTCCTAATGTTCTGTCACAATAGCCCTCTGTGAATCCCTGGACAGGTGCATTTGATCCCCAGGGGACATCAAGCATTTTGATTCTCCTCTCACATGTGTAAATTGGAGTAATCCTGTTAACTTCAGTTGAGTTACTCCCAAATTACAATCACATAAGTGAAAGGAGAAGTAGGCCTAAAGTATGTGCTCTCCAAAAGTGCAGTGACTATACCTAAATCAAGGTTCCTCCCCATAGCACTGTCCATTGAAAAAAAACACTGAGACCTTTAAACACTCTGTTTTTTGGCTCTCAGGGCTCAACAGCCTCCCAGTCAGCTCCCAGCTTCCCAGCTCCTCTTCTGTAAATATTTGTGGTTTCCATTATTATTTGCTAACTAGATTATGATGTGTTCTGCACTGAAGTCTGCAGCTTCCGGGCCTTTGCGAGGCTTCCCTCCTCTAGGAATTTCACAGATTAATTACTGCTGCTTCCAAGTCACCATGCCAGCTGATTCTGCGTTATTTTAATAGTATATGCATGTCCTATTTAGCCTGAACTATAAAGCTAATCTTGTTTCAAGTCCTCAAAGAAACTGCATATTTCACAAAGTTTCCCCTAGTGATCCTCTGTTTGGTGCAGAGACATGAGTAAGGACACCTGGGTTCTATCCCCCCCTCTGCAAGTGACACACTGTGCAGCCTTGAGTAAGTTGCTTGAAATCTCTCTTTGCGTTTCCTCATCTGTAATACTTACCAGTGTCATACGGCTCTTGCGAGGCTGAAATTTATTAGTGTTCCTAAGGTGCTTTGAGAGTCTCACATGCACAGTGCCACAGAAAAGCAAGGCATTCCTTTTACTGCAATAATGTCCAGCTTTACTGGGTTTGAGGTCCAATTTTTCTCCTTTGATTTTACTTCATCTCCTCCCCAGCTTGCATCTTTTTTCCTGCCACAGGAACAATGAGTCATTATGCCCAGTGCAGCAAGTTCCCTGCCAAGACACTGCTGGTGACAAGACAGTCGAAGTTCCTGTGAGTTCCAAGAGCCCCTTGCGCTCTCAGAGCCGCAGCCAAGTGGATCCCTAGCACAACATGCTGCAGGAAGAGCTTCTCTTTCCAAGTGATGTATGGAAGATTGGTCCAGTTTTTCATAGCTGAAGCCACAGGAAATGGCTTTCGTTCCGTGATTACATCATTCAAATGTTCCCACCAATGAGAGAAGCAGATGCTGCTCATTTTTCTTCCTTGCCTGTATCAGTGAAATAAGTGGTCCAGCTCAGAAGATACCCCAAGGGGCCGACACTTTTCACCACATACCCACATGAAGGGGAGCTGGAGTGGGGTGAGGGAAGAGGGTACAGATATTGTGGAATGCCCCACCTGCCCTGGGGAGCCCCCCCTTGCCCAGAGGAGGAGGATGCCAGGCAAAGCAGCAGTGGCTGTAAGTGGCGGAAGTCCCTTTGGCACCCCTTAGATAAGAGCACCAGTTACCGTCTGGGTGTCTGGCACACGTGGTGTGGGTACACAGGGCCATCATTTGAGGTGACTCCTCTACTGGATGTGATTTAAGAACATGCTTCAATGCTGTGTAACCAAATAAGCAGGTGAATGGGCAGCAACAGCAAAGCTTTACAGGCCTGTCCTGCGACTGAAAGCTTTTAGCCTTTGGAAGAAACAGCCTAGCCTGTTTTCTCAGCCCTGTAGCACTGAGTATGGGGGAGACGTCTTACTCTAAGGGAGACGTCTTATGCCACCTTAAATATCTACTCCTAATTTCCATCTGGGGAATCTGATCCGCCTGTGGATACCAAACCAGGCTCTGCTCAATCCTGTAGTCACGCAGGGCACGGGGGGAGTTCACCCCTTGCATGGCAGGTAGGGCCACTGAACCTTTGTTCAAGCTTTAAACAAGCCTCCTAATATTGAGCAGAGATTCCTTGATTTCCCAGAGCTGCGTATTTGAATCACATTTTCCAAGTTGCAGTTCAGTTTGGAGCACTGTGCTGGCTGTTCTACTGAACCTCTCTCCTTGCCCCATCCTCTGGAGTTCATTTTCCGGGTTTCTATTGTGTCCCATATAGTTTCCTTTGCTCTTGTGATGGGTGTAGCACTTGTGGTCATTGTTGTTATCGCTTTCATTCTGTGTCAGAAGGAGCCATCCAAATACTTGCACGATGCACTGTTGATTCGCAGTCTCCTTACCTCCAGGTTACTGCAACTCCAGCCACCTGGGAGTGAATGCAAGTACCACACAGAGATGCTACAGTTTGTCCAGCACATGGCAGCCCCCTCTAACTCAGCAAAGGCTGTTATGAACATATTGCATTAGTGTTCTGGGCACTCCACTGGCTTTGTATTAATTTCCAGACCAAATTCAAAGCTGAGTCTCATTTGACAAGGGCCTGTGGAGGTTAGGATCTGGCTAGTTCAGAGACTGCCTCACCAGCCACCAAGACAGCTTTTCTCTACAGGGAAGATACAGGTAGAGAAGACCAGAATCGGGCTTTAGGGAGCAGGGGACAGAACATTCGCAATAGCAGATCCCCAGCTTTGGAACGCCGCCAGTTGCACCTGAGCTTGAACATATTCAGACTGAGGTGCTTAAAGCCACATTATTGCTAAAGGCATCACTCAGCAACCCACTGCCACCCTCCCAGGGCCACCATCAAGTTAGGAGTGCTAGAAGTAAGAAGGAGGAGGAAGAAAGAGAGGGTGTGGGGGGGGAAAGAATTAGAGCTGCTTGGGATTTTTCTATCAAAATGTTTTTTCAAAGGGAAAATGCAGTTTCTGCAAAAAACCCAAAATTTTCTCAGGACAATTTTAATTTTCCCCCCATTTTTAAATTTTTCATCACAAAAATTGAAATGAAACATTTTGTTTCAGGTTGGGTCAACCCAAACCTTTAGTTTTGGGAGCAGTTCAACATTAACCTGTGTTTGTTTTAGCTGCCATGATGCCCCATGGGAGTTGTAGTTTGGGTGCCACATGCCCCCATTCTCCCCTATGGGCCAGACTCCCTGGCTGGACTTCATCTCCCATGATTCGCCACTAGAGAACCCTGGATTCTAGATTTAGAATACAGCCCAGAACTTTCTGAGAATTGAGTTCTTTCAGCTTGAGGGGTGGGGGAGGGGAGGAGTGCATTCTGGGCTGCTACATTATTTATTATCCCACCACATAGGACAAATGCCCTTTAAGACAAAAATACATGTAAATTTCCCTGGACAAAGTAGTTTAAAAAAAAATCCCTTTATAATGGTATTGCTTTAAAAATCATGCTTTTCATTCTGTGATTCAGAATGTTTTCTTTTATTAAATTTAAATATTTTACAACAGAGAAATCTATGAAAAAATGAAATAAAATTAGCTATAATTATTACTTTATATAAAGTAATACACGGGAAACAAAGTGACACAGAGGTGAAAATTCTTGTACAACATCTGGGTTAAATAATAAGCACCACACTGACTTCTAGCAAGTTCTGTGAGGTAAACAGTGATCAAGGCAAAGTCACAACCAGTGTTTTGACCCCAGATGTCAATATCTGCCTGTATTCCGAATGCTGTTGTTAGACATTTCTGAAAATCTCTCCACCAGAGCCATACATGAAAGAGTTTCTCTTTTGAAACTAAGGAGAGGAATTCCATAGCTTAGAATTGACTTCTTACAATCCAATAAGGAAGCAGAATTGTGTACATTGTCCATTGAGGTAAAATATCTTTTTCTTTGGACTCACCTCAAGTCTCTCTGGTTGCCCTCATTAGCAAAGAGGAATTGCTACTCCTAACAAAGCTTTCTGGTAGGGAGCACAATATGCACGGAGTGCTCTATGCAAGCACATGGGAGGACTGAGGGTACGTCTACACTACGGGATTATTCCGAATTTGCATAAACCGGTTTTGTAAAACAGAATTTATAAAATCGGGTGGAGCGCGGCCATACTAAGCACATTAAATCGGTGGTGTGCGTCCATGGTCCGTGGCTAGCGTCGATTTCTGGAGCGTTGCACTGTGGGTAGCTATTCCCTAGCTATCCCATAGTTCCCGCAGCCTCCCCCGCCCCTTGGAACTTCCGGGTTGAGATCCCAGTGCCTGATGGGGCAAAAATCATTGTCGCGGGTGGTTCTGGGTAAATGTCGTCAGTCACTCCTTCGTCTGGGAAAGCAACGGCAGACAAGCATTTCGCGCCTTTTTCCCCTGGATTGCCCTGGCAGATGCCATAGCATGGCAATCATGGAGCTTGTTTTGCCGTTTGTGACTCTCACCGTATGTGTACTAGATGCCGCTCACAGAGGCGGTTCAGCAGCGCTACACAGAAGCATGCTTTTGCTTTTGCATGACAGCAGAGATGGCTACTAGCCATATTGCACCATCCAAACCCTTCCATAAATTGGAACTGAGGATGATCATGGCTACCGGTCCTTTTGTACCATTTGCTGCTAGTGCCCCTGGCCAATCAGCCAGGGGTGCAAAAGCCAAGATTGGTTACTAGCCATATTGCACCTTCCATCGTTTTGTACCATTAGCTGCTGTCATAAGTGCCCCTGGCCGATCAGCCAGGGCAAAATTGGGAATGACTCCCTGAGTCAATCCCTCCTTTTTGGTATCTAAAAATAGAATCAGTGCTGCCTAATATAGGCAAGTGTGCTAGAGAACCACCGTATCATAGAACCAGAGAGCACAGCTGCTCTGTGTCAGAGCCTGCAGAAATTATTATCTGTATGCTATTCACAGGGGGTGCTCCTGTAACAACCCCACCTGTTGATTCCGTTCTTCCCCCAGCCTTTCTTGGCTACCGTAGCATTGTCCCCCCACTTGTGTGATGAATTAATAAAGAATGCAGGAATAAGACACACTGACTTGTTAGTGAGAACTGAGTGGAAGGCAGCCTCCAGCTGCTATGATAGTCCAGACAGGACATTAAGCAGTGTGTAGGAGAGAAGCCCAGCATCCCACTGCTAGTCCAGGGGCAACTGAATCTTTTCTTTACACATGAAGGGTGGGGGCTGATGGAGCTCAGCCCCCTGTTGCTATGATGAGGATGGTTACCAGCCATATTGCACCATCCATCCACCAGAAAAAATTAGGGCCAATAGGCTGATGACGAGGACGGTTACCAGTCCTTTTGTACCATCAGCTGAGGCTGATGATGAAGATGGATTTCCAGCTTTTTGTACGATCAGCTTATGCTGATGATGAGGATGGATTTCCATCGTATTGTACCATCAGCCGCCCATGGCGGGGGGGGAGCAAGGATGTTGGTGTTGAGTGCTGCACTATCGCGTCTATCTGCAGCATTCAGTAAAGATAGGGTGACATGTAAAAGAGTCAGAGGATTGTTTTACCTTTCGCTTCTGGGGGTGGGTGGGGGGTGGGTGAGTAGATTGCCAAGCTATGCCCTGACCCGCGGACACTGTGTTTGACCCTAGAAGCATTTGGAGCTCAGCCAAGAATGCAAATAATTTTCGGAGGCTGCAGGAACTGTGGGATAGCTTCAGTCCTCCAGTCCATGCGCATCCATTTGATTCTTTGGCTTTCCGTTACGCTTGTCACGCTGCAGTGCGCTGAGTCCCTGCTATGGCGTCTGTCTGGAGATTTTTAAAAAAGGATTCTGAATTTCATCTTCTGTAACGGAGCGCTGATAGAACGGATTTGCCTGCCCTTACAGCGATCACATCCGCATGGTCCATGCGGGAGCTCTTTTTTTATTTTGATTTCGGACTGCATCGCCACCCGTGCTGATCGGAGCTCCACGCTGGGCAAACAGGAAATATTCAAAAGTTCGCGGGGCTTTTCCTGTTTACCTGACCACTGCATCCGAGTTCAGATTGCGGTCCAGAGCGGTCACTGGTGCACTGTGGGATAGCTCCCGGAGGCGATTACCGTCGATCAGCGTCCACACTAACCCTAATCCGATATGTTAATACCGATACTAGCGTTACTCCTCTCGTTAGGGAGGAGTACAGAAACCGGTTTAAAGAGCCATTAAAATCGATATAAGGTGCCTCCTAGTGTGGACGGTTTTGGCGTTAAATCGGTTTTACGCTCCTAAAACCGATTTAAACGCCTAGTGTAGACCAGGCTTCAAGCTCTGTCCCAAATGAGAGCACATCACTGGGGTTTACAAGAGTCTACAAGTTCAGTGGTAATTTTGAGCAGGACACTACATCGCCCTGTGCCTGTTTCCCTGTCACAAAGTGTTCTACGTCCGCTAACAATAGGTGTTTTATATCAATCCAAGTTATCGTTATCTTTATTATTATTCAATCAGATGGGTTAACGTTGTTTCTGACTTTGGTGCCATTTACCCCTGAAGGGATAAGCAAGAGGAAAGAACCCCCAAAGCTGATGACTTGCACACATGCACCATCTTAGCCATTTTCAAGGCAGGATTTTCTCGTACAGGTAACAATTAATCTTATTATTGAACGCTGACAATTATCAGGTGATAAAAACAAGTTATGCTATAAATAGGCACAAGTTTGAATTGCTTGGACAGGAGCTATTGGGAAAGATGTTCAAAGATCTAGATGGCTTTAAGTTACACATGCTGTTCTTTCCAATGTAACTCATCCACTCTTTTTAATATTCTTTTCCTATTAATATTTTCATACAGCTAAGAAGCATAAAGAATCCCGTATTTCTTCAGAATAGCCCATCCTTTCCTGAAATTTGTAAGGTACCTTCTCATACATTGCTGCTACTGGACAAGAATAATGTCTATTCTGCAACAAATGACTGGCTCTCATTTTTAAGTGTCCCTAATATGATATGTTAGGTCTTATTAATGCTATTTTAATCCACATTTCATTTGCAAAGGAAGCAAATGGTAGTCCTTTGATGTCACTTAATAAAGAGAGGTCCAGGGGAAAAGCTGTCACTCATCCTTATTGCTCACAATTCATTTCTAAGAGGTGTTGTAGACTTCCAGGGAAAAGTTCTCTCTTTATAATGAGAACGGTATTGAAAACGCTGGTGCCACGTTATTTGTGCCAAGCTCAGCACTAGAGATCTAAGTAATATTCTAGGGCTTACAACTGTACAATAAAATCAATGCTCATACCAAATGAATAGACCACATGAGGGGCATGCACATCTTAAAACCTGACATGCAAGAGATAGAGTGGGGGGGAATATAGAGACAAAATTGCCTGCTCACCACCAGTTACCTGTTGTACTTTGCCAAGCTTTATTACTGTTACGTTATTACTTGTGGCGTGCCAGCAGCATGTGAGGTACTTTACAGACATGCACAGAGAAAACATCCCTGCCCTAAGGAGCTTATGAGCTGGAGAGACAATGTGCAAATGCAGGAGAGGGGATGGGAAGAAACAAAATTGTTCCAATGGAGCAGAGAAGCACTTTCTTGGTGGATGGGATAGTGGAGGAGAGAGAAGGTTATAAGACCTCTTCGGAGAAATGAACGGGAAGGAGGGAACTGAAGGGAGGAGAGGATGTAAGCATGGCAGACTGGGTCAGGAACAGGGTCAGGTAATATAGACCCTGGCAAGAAAAGACAAAAGGGTGAGAGTGCATGAGAAGCACTCACTTGTTCTGTGTTCGTACAGCACAACGAGCCCAGATATTGGTTGGAGCCGATAGGCGCTACTGGAATAAAAACTAATAATAAGGGAGGTGGCTTGGGCAGAGCAAAGGGGTTGAGGAGGAGAAGAGCACAGAGAGGGAGCCAGGGAGTACTAGGCCCTGAACGTGAGGGTGAGAGGAAGCCACTGAAGAGATCTGAGGACAAATGCTTGGACGTGGCCAGCCAGGTAGACGATTTTTGCAGCACCATTTTGGACAGGCTGGAGGAAAGCCAGGTGCGAGTCAGAGGCTGGGAGGAAGAGGCTGTGATAGCCAAGGTGAAACACAATTGGGGCAAGCTCCAGGGGTTTCCTTCATTCAAGGTCAAGCTGTGGGCTTGTTAGGGCTACATTAGAAGGTTAATACAACAAAGCACCACCAACAAGCCTCTATAGACCAGTGGTTCCCAAACTAGGGGCATGGCTTCTCCAGGGTAAGCCCCTGGTGGGCCGGGCCGGTTTGTTTACCTGCCACATCCACAGGTTCGGCCCATCACGGCTCCCACTGGCTGTGATTCTCCGTTCTCGGCCAATGGGAGCTGGAGGAAGCGGCACAAGCCGAGGGATGTGCTGGTCGCCATTTCCGCAGCCCCCATTGGCCTGGAGCCGTGAACCACAGCCAGTGGGAGCTGTGATGGGCCCAACCTGCAGACACGGCAGGTAAACAAACCGGCCCGGCCCAACAGGGGCTTACCCTGAACAAGCCGCGCTCCTAGTTTGGGAACCACTGGTCTATAGACGGACTGTATCACCAACTATTGTCTAAGTCCTCACGGCTGCCACAGAAAGGGCCATTTATCATAGTCTGAGAGAGGCCTGGTCAGTATTGATACGGGTCCAGGGCCGTAGATTCATGTGACCCCTGCCCACATGACAGTGCAATCCAAAGCTTTAGCCATACCACAGCTATGCAATAGGTTATAAAGCTGCACACCATTTTCAGAACCATGTACTAGCTGAATGGTTAATACTGCACAAACAGGAAGGATGATCCAGTGGTTAAGGTGCTAGTATGGGCCTAAGGAGACCCAGGTTCAATTCCCTGCCCTATATCAGACTGCCTGTGTGACCATATTAAAGACTGTGAGGGGCTCAGATACCAGAGTAACGCAGGGCCATATAAATTAGATAATGATCTATCAGCTGATTTTTCTTCTTCTTGGGTATGCAGTTGGCATCCTTAAACAAACTCTTACAAGGCATAGACTTGAGACTGGGAGTCTCTGTCTCTCTCCATCTGTTACAGGCTATCTAGCATTCCTGCCTACCCATTCCACAACCAGATTTCCATCAGTTGTGATGTACCAGTTTTCCATGTCTCATTATTGCCACCCAACCTACAGTTCAAAGTACACCAGACTCCTTGATAATAGGTGGATCTAGTCAAATCATGTTGCCCACAGGGACCAATTTAATTTTCCATCACCTGCAGCTCCCCATACAACAGCAAACAATGACAATTGCTAATTGCAGCTGCTGGCAGCTTCCAGCAAGGAGTGAGTATAACTAGGGATGAAACGCCTCTCTTCATCCCAGTTAATTTTAGTGCTTAATCTAGTACTGGTCTCTTTGAAGCAACTGAGAGAACCCCCTTGGATTCCAGTGGGGCTGGGATCTGGACTGCAGGCATTCGTTTTGATTTCACGGATAGTTGCACAGTTACTGTTTTTTCCATGGTTATACCACTGTGCTGGGAGAACAAATGCAGCAGGTTCACTCCACATGGATATTTCCTTTGGCATCATCCACATGGAATTGACTCTCCTCCCCTGGGTCCTGTGTTTTACTGAGAGTTTCACATTCAAACAACTGCCAAATCACAAAGCAGAACTCTGGTGTTTAAGAATAAGGTAATATTCCTTTAAGTAGTTTACGAGTCCTCTCAGTAGCGCTCACTGTGGTCTGTGTTTTAGAAACCACCAGAAACCAGTCAGAGCAGCAGTATGTGTGCAGCTTAGCCTGGAGTGTTTGTGTATATTTAGTACACACTTATTTGGGGCCTGGCTGTGCCCTGTTTTGGTTTCTTCCTATTGTGAATGGTGCAGCAAAAGACACAACAAACACTTCCTGAAAATAGGTGAGGGTTCACCTGGAGAACATGCAAAGCTACACATTTCAGACAGCTAACATGGGTGGGGCCATGTTTGCTCAAGGTTGAGTCCCGGATCTTTCTAAAGATTCATGCGCTTCAGTGAGGTTTCTGACAGATCTGGTCTGTTTTGTGTAACACAACAGGAACCCAGGGGAGTTTCAGGTTGGTTAGGAATATTTCTCACACTTCTGTTAAAGATACTGATTGTAATAATTTGGCTAACCTATATTTCACACACTGCCCCGTGCTGGACGGATCACAACTGCCCTACCCTGCGTCATAGGCACTATACTACTAATAGCGAATTGAGATTCTCCTATAGACTGTGGTGGTGTTGCAGCCATGTCAATCCCAGGACATTAGACAGACGATGTGGCTGAGGCAATACCTTTTATTGCACCAGTTTCTGTAGGCGAGAGACACAAGCTTTTGAGCTCTTCTTCTGCTTGTCTCTCTCACCAACAGAAGTTTGTCCAAGATATTACCTCACCCACCTTGTCTCTCTAGTTCTCCTGTAGCTCAGACAACAAGGTCCGTGTTTATGGAGCTGGAGGATTCCTTGTAAGCTCTTTGAGGCAAGGTCTGTGTCTTCACAGCTCCTGGCAGAATGGGGTCCTGGTCTATAATTAGGGCTTCCGAGCGCTCTGGTAACACAAATCATCATAATATCCAAGTTGTTGCCCGTTCTCTATGGCTGCAATGCACTGCAAAGTGAGAATCATGAATTCCCAGGTAGCCATAAAGTTGTTCCACTCTATATCATTTTACTACACATGCACCGCTCATATCACAAATCCAACAGACAGTAAGTTAAACAACCGGGCTCCAGGCAGATTTCCTATTTCTCAAGCACCCATCACCGCATTATCTAAACGCTCGTGGTATAAAGTCTCTGATAAGCCTTGGAGGCAGCACAGAGTGCATCCAGCCCTATCACCAATGTGCTATGAAAGGAATGTCATGGCAAAGGGTTGCTGAATCACAAGACAGAAGCCACCCTCATGTTTACAGCAGTGTAGGAAATACCACTTGAAAATAAAAGCATGACAGGGGAAGGGAGCAGATCTTGAGAAAACATATTTAGGCTCCTGGCTCCTATGCCATCGAATGGGTCAGTTACAGCAAAGGTTCGCTTTGAGCGGATGGTTTTGGGAAGGTTTCTCTCATTCCTCAGCAGGCAGAACTGACAGCCGTAAAGTGGCAAAGAATGCTTGCCAAGTGCCAAACTGAGTAAACAGAGTAACTGCAACCCCCAGCATCAAACAGTGAACTATCAACTCACAGTGGCATGTGTCATTTTCACATCCAAGTTGCTACCACACAGTGGGAGAGAAGCTCAAATTGTTTTGAATGTATGTGTCAAGTCAATCACATTGATGGGCAATATTGGAGTTAAGTAAAATCTTGGCAGAAACCCTCACTCCGCCCACACTGTAACATTTAACTCTACATTGACAGAACAACTCCAGAACTTCATGGTGCACTACAGAGAATTTAGCCTCGCAGCATCTCTGCAGAGTGGATAACAAGATCATTATGATTTCCACTTTACATATGAATTGAGGCAGATATGTTTATTATTATTTCATAGAATATGAGGGTTGGAAGGGACCTCAGGAGGTCATCTAGTCCAACCCCCTGTTCAAAGCAGGACCAATCCCCAACTAAATCATCCCAGCCAGGGCTTTGTCAAGCCTGACCTTAAAAACCTCTAAGGAAGGAGATTCTACCATCTCCCCTAGGTAACCCATTCCCGTGCTTCACCACCCTCCCAGTGAAAAAGTTTTTCCTAATATCCAACCTAGACCTCCCCCACTGCAACTTGAGACCATTGCTCCTTGTTCTGTCATCTGCCACCACTGAGAACAGTCTAGATCCATCCTTTTTGGAACCCCCCTTCAGGTAGTTGAAAGCAGCTATCAAATCCCCCCTCATTCTTCTCTTCTGCAGACTAAACAATCCCAGTTCCCTCAGCCTCTCCTCCAGCCCCCTAATCATTTTTGTTGCCCTCTGCTGGACTCTTTCCAATTTTTCCACATCCTTCTTGTAGTGTGGGGCCCAAAACTGGACATAGTACTCCAGATGAGGCCTCACCAATGTCGAATAGATGTAATGCAATTTGCATTACACTAGCACCAAGATGACCCAATCAAGATCAGGGCCCCATTGTGCTAGGAGCTGTACGTATCCTTAGAAAGAGACTTAGCTCCTACCCTGAGGCGTTTACAGTCTATAATATAAACAGCCATAGGGCAGAGGAAAGGAAATCTTATCCCCATGTTACAGATAGAGAAACTGAGGCACGGAGTTTAAGTGACTTGTCCAGGATGTCTGGGGCAGAGCTAGAAATTCAACCCAGATCGCCTGAGCCCAATCAACTGCCTTAAACCAAAAGTCTCTGATTTAAGTGACTTACACAGCCACAGAGAGAGGCAACATCAGAGCTGGGATGAGAACTCAGGATCTCTCAACACCCAGCCTTGCCCTCAGACCTCCAGAGCATTTATTTTTCCTCTCGCCAGTCTATGAGCCTTCCTCCATATGTATTTTAGCTATAGTGTTTCATCAGGTAACACACTGACACTTCTGGATGAACAGCGAATCATCGGATTTTCCCACCTGTCACTAACAATCATAAAGCTGCCCTAAGCCCTGTCCTCTTCCCTGGCAGCTGTACAGCAGTGAAGGGGAAACAGACTAGGGGAAAGGGTGGAGTGGTTTGATGGGCTGAAGGAAGGGGGGATGGAGAAGTGTGTCCCGCTTTGCTGAAAGAATCCAGGAATGATTATATTCAAATCATTTAGGCCTAAGCAAGATCCGGGAGAGCAGGGGCTACAGAGAACTGAAATCTAGGTCACATCCGATCACAGCAGCACAGTTGCTATGTTCTCAGCAGCAATGTCAAGCAAGGGCTGGCTGCAGCAGGGACCTTACACCCCCTTCGCCGAATCATTTTTAAATGCATTTTTATAATCTCCCCTCATTAGGGTACATTTTGAAGCAGGACAGTGGGGACACGTGGTCCTCAACCAGGATGTATAATTCAGCTATAAATCCAAAAGATGATTCAGTAAATGGAATTTCTATGGAGTAATTGAAATGGTTTATAGGCTGGCAGGCAGGATTTTAACCTTTTAACAGTTCCCTTCTCGTTCCTTTTAGTTTTAGATATTTCTCAGCAAATTTTGTTTCACATCCACCGTTGAAAGATGCAAGCTGCTCCCTATAGAAAATGGAAGCATAGAGTCTGCTGCTATTTTAGCATCAACACACCAGTGAAAATTGCTTTAACGTCTCTCTCTTTTAGTTAAGATACGCAGACCAGCCTCCCCCCAAAAATGGTAAAAGTGGTGGGGGAGGGAGGAAGTAGGACAATGCACCCAAAATCCACTGCTTTCCCTTTCGTATTTAAACAGATCCTCTGTCACATTCCTCTTGCTGCCTTTCCTCTACCCAAACAAAACAAAAAAGGGAAAGGGGAAAAACAGAAGCCAAATAGTCAATGATCCTACCATTTTGAAGCTCAAAGTAGAAGGACAAATGTCCATAGAAAGTTAAAGGGCGTCATTCACTCCACGATGCTTGGTTTGAAAGACCTTTGTGAGGGAGCTCTGACAGATCTGCCAGACCCTCCCACAGTGATAGCTGGAACAGTAACAGCTGTGCAGCCCCAGGGAGGGTCAGAAGGGAGGCCCAGCACAGCTGCAGAACATAACCCATGTAGGAGAATTTTGGTGGAGGCAGGGATATTGGTAAAGACTTACTCCGCCCCAAAACAAGTGGCCCACCTAGCAGCATGCTCAGAAACGGACTGTTAATAGAGAGGGCCATCTGAACTGAGGTCTGGTCCTTAACGTCTCTGGGCATTTGGAGCCAGGGTTTTGATCTGGCCCACGTTACAGGAGAAGTGGCAAAGTTTGGCTGTGGATCTCTCACACCTGGAGGCTTGGTCTGAGCCCATCTCTGCTAATTACATGGGTGAGTTAGTTTTAAAAAGGAATAGAGGTTTATATAAATGCCAGCTGCAGCAGCCAGGATAAAATTGCAAGAGCTTTCCTCAGTCTTCACACCTCAAGGAATAGGACTATTGCCAGGTGACAGCAGAAAAAGCTTCCTCACAATGGCCTTGCAAAATTAGGGAAAACATTCATCCTGGCCTAAGGGCTTTGAACAAATGCCCTACCTGCTAGTGTCAAGTATCAGGGGGTAGCCGTGTTAGTCTGTATCCACAAACAACAAGGAGTCCAGTGGCACCTTAAAGACTAGCAGATTTATTTGGGCATAAGCTTTCGTGGGTAAAAAACTACTACTTTACATGCCTGGAGTGGAGTGAAAATTGGCATCTGAAGAAGTGGTTCAGTTTTCACTCCAGGCATCTGAAGAAGTGTTTTTACCCATGAAAGCTTATGCCCAAATAAATCGGTTAGTCTTTAAGGTGCCACCGGACTCTTTGTTGTTTTTGTCTGCCTGCTAGTGTCACCCTTTAGCACAAGCCCTTGGCTGCAAGTGAATTTCACCCTATGTGTATCATGGGAGATTTCAACCTTCCCTTGAAGTATATATTGGCCACTGTCAGAGGCAGGGAATAAGGAAATGGACCCTTCGTCTGTCCCATGGCAATTCTTGTGTTCATGTTTCTCAAAGACATTGGTCCAGAGATGCAGGGGAGGGGAGCAGAGGGGAAGGCAAGGGAGTGTTATGCTTGTGTTAGCTAGTTTGAATTTGGAATTCTAATCAGATGAACTAAGTAACTTTCAGTCTAATTAGGAGAACAGTAGGGTTTGTTCTTAATCCATAACCATTTAATCTTCCGTCTCATTAATCGTGCAAACGGCTTTATGAATATGTAGATCTGGCAGGAAAAAGATTCTTTGACCTTGATGACAATGATAATGCACATATAAACTAGGTGTGCATTTGCTTTTCATCACGTTCACTTTATTATGTAGATTCAACAATTTTGATGGCTCTAAATCAGGTTACTGTGAGTTACAGGCAATCTGATAACCAATTAGAACTGAGAATTCTGATGAGCCATGGAATAAATTGTAATTAATTAGCATGGTATTTACAGGGAAACTTCCTCCTGTCAATTTGCATGCAAGTAAAAATGTATCTGGCGAAAGACTGGAGCGTGCAATATAATGTCAAAAATTTAGGGATGGAGAGGAGAGGAAATATGTTTGAGGAGTAAAGGGTTAATACCGAAGAAGGACTTAGCTAAAAAAAACTTTAGGGAGTCGTATATTCACCTTCTATCCATCAGATTCAACAATTATGGGAGCACGGGTTATTGAAAAAAAATAATAATTTGAATTAACTGATTTTGTCGTTAGAGGGTTCCATTTAAAAAGAAAAATGCACAGAGGCTGGTCAGTTATTGTGGTAGAGGAATGATGTGCAGGGGCAGGGAGCATTTCCTCTTGATTTTATTAAATTTTTCCACTTGCACTAAAAGAAAATATTGATATGGACAAGTTCTCTGATTTTTCTGTTGAGAGTTTATTAGCATTCACTCTGCTTGTGTCAAGCAGCTTTGCCCCATCGTATTGCTAATCCTCTGAAGGAGTGGTGTAAAACAGCACCACAAGAGCAACAGCTGCACTGCTTAAAGATCCTACTGTCTCCCAAACATCTGGTTTAATATCAGAGGGGAAGCCGTGTTAGTCTGGATCTGTAAAAGCAACAAAGAATCCTGTGGCACCTTATAGACTAACGGACGTTTTGCAGCATGAGCTTTCGTGGGTGAATACCCACTTCTTCGGATGCAAGTGATGCATCTGGTTTAATGCGTGTCTTAACTGTGTTGTCTGTTAAGGGTGTTCAGCACATGCCAGGAGAGAGACAGTTCCCTGCAAAAGTGGGGCTTAAAGGCTCAATCCTATTCCCATTGAAATCAATGGAAATCTTTCCCTTGCCTGCAGTGGGAGTTGGTGCACAGGGACCAGGTCTTCCTCCATGGGAGTATTCTTGCTCCTATGGTAGTCAATAGCAAAACACCCCTACATTAGCCGCTCTATGTAAGTGCAAACATGCTGCTGATGCAGATGACACTAATTATCATGCTTGCGTATAAGTAACGTGTATTGCAAAGTTTTCTTTTGTTTTAAAGACAAACTTAAAGGGTTAAAGTCCTGTCAGTCCTATGCCAAAGTCAATAGTTTATATTTTATTAACAGTTTCTCTTCTTTGAAAACTTAACTAAATGCTCTATTTAAAAAAAGCTAAGTGCACATTCAGATTCTGATCCATATGCAAAACAGACCCTTCGTTCTACCCTGCCACCCAGACTTTGGATCTGAACACATTGACTTAGAGACTGGACTGCTGCTTAGCTAGAGACCAATATTTCCAAATTTGGAAGCCTGACGCTAGGCACTGAAATCCAGATGTGGATGCCTAAAGAAGCAGCTTGATTTTCAGAGGTGCTTGGAATGTGCAACTCCCGGGGCAGGCACAGAAGTGGCAGGTGCTCAGCATGCCTGGAAGTCAGGCACTTATTTGGGTGCCTATATATGGATTCAAAGGTGCTTATGTTGGCTAGGCACAAACGTTGTGAATTTGGCCAAGGGTCATTTGCAAAAATTTGGATGTAGGTTCCAGTTACAAACAGCCCCAAAGTTTTCAAGGTCAGGGCGGTTTGGGTCGGGGCTTTGGTAAGGGCCACTGTTCTTTTTAGCTGCTATGGTCAAAGCACCCACACAAAAAGCCCAGAGCAAAAGCGTAAAAGCCCACAGGCTGCAACTTGGTGAAAACCCCCCACCAGGCTTAAAAAAAAAAGTTTAAATTCACTCCTCCTCTCCCCTCCCCGCTTTGGCATCTTGGTGTGCTTCACCTGCCCAGGGAAGAGGTAATAGCCAGCAGTTCTACATAGTCACAGATCCACATATTAAGCCTCAACTGACATTAACAGCAAGGTGGAAGAAGCCCCCATGCAGCACAGCTCTGTGGCCCATTGGAGAACTGTACACACATGTGGGATTTCAGTATCAGTTCTCCCCTCTGCAGCAGCACCACATCAGTCCTGGCACTTTCAAGACTTGCCTGCCTAGCAGTCTCCAAGCACTCCGGCTGCTGTGGAAGGGATGGCCACAGGAAGACCCAACCACCACCTAGTTCCAAGGCTTCACTTGTATTTGGACTCAAACAAAGAAAGCCCATTTGCTGTATTTCTTTTCATTCCTGGAGCGACTTCGGGCTCAAGCGTTTTAACTGCTAGTCGGTTGTTTTCTGCTGACATAGTTTACATTCCTCTCTCGTCTCAAATAACATTGGGAGCGCCTTGCCAGAAACTTGCAATTTAATATGTGCCTTGAACAGGGAAGAAAAAAATATTCTGGCTAATATTTTTCCATTACCAATCAAAACAATCCAATCTACATGTTAATCTACAATAAAGACAATGATTTCTGAAAGTTGGGTTATTGGGTCATGACCAAACACTCGTCCTTAAACCTTTATTCACAGATATATTTTTGAGTGGATGTTGACAAAATAATCATCAATATTTTCAGCTACAGCTTTTGAAACTGTTCAACTTCTAAGACCTAGAGTTTTGGTCTTCCTGCACAGTTGATTATGGGCCAACAATGCACGTTTAGAATCTTTCAAGAATCATAATGCAAAAATCCTTATTCCATCCTGCTTACATTTTCCATTCCAGGTATCTCCACTGTATTTAAGGGGTATCTGCCTCTTGCTTTATGTAAGTTACAGTGGTTGCCACCAAAAAGCAGCCAGTATTTATCATACTGTGTTTTTTTCCTATATTAAGGATGGGAAATGCCAGAAACACCATGATCATGTCAACATCCAGGGCCCCTCCAAATACCATGTGAAATACCAAAGCAAGAGTTTATTCCTTGTGTTTAAAAGTCAATTCTCATTGTACTCATTGTCCATATCCAACTCAACAGCACTGCCGTTGATAGAAATCATTTCCTAAGATTTGC
Organism: Mauremys reevesii; assembly: GCF_016161935.1. NCBI lineage: Eukaryota > Metazoa > Chordata > Testudines > Geoemydidae > Mauremys > Mauremys reevesii. The sequence continues at coordinate 8,562,090 of NC_052632.1, forward strand.
TTGTTTTCATCTCCACTACTGCAGAGGTGCCATCAAAATCTCTCAGAATTCTAAGAAAGAGTGAGGGAAAAATTTGTTCAGAAGAGAACAATAAGCTTCCCTTCCCCGTTCCCCCCCCCCCCCGCCCCAAATTCTCTCTTTCTAGTTCTAGAATTGGATTGTGAGCAAACTTTAAGGTGCTGGAATGTTTGGCTCCATTTGTTTTCCCATGCCTTTACATTTCCGGGGACCTGATTGGACGAGAGGGGCTGAAATACCCTGAGCAAGTCTATTCTCGTGCTATTTCTGGTGGGTACTGGAACTGAAAATGATGGAAATCTCACAAGAGAGTCCATTCCTGAGTGACCTCTTATTAAGCAGTAGCACAAACAGACTGTTGTAAAAGCGTAACACATGCCATGTTAATTATTATGTATTATTTGGACTGTAGTAATGTCTGGGAGCCAGTTGTGGACCAGGACACCATAAGTAAATCTACCGTTGTATAGTAATGCCAGCTCCTGAGTTTTGGACAATTACTGCAGAATCTCTCTGTAGGGAATGCCAACATTTGGATGCTTAATGTGAAGCTTTTGACATTTCCCCTATCACTACTAGCACCTCTATCACGACAGACAGCACTTGCATATCTCAGTGGTACCTTAGAGAGATTAGATGAAACAGACTATTTTTGGATTCCCTTCAATACTCAGTAGTTGGAAGAGATGATGGGAAAGAAGGTAGTGGGCAGAATTTGGCTAAGTAACTTCCTAAATTAAAGCACTTTATCTAGCAACATAGGGATTGTGTAGGGCTCATTTTCCAATAAAACTCAGGCAGGTTAGATTACCCTAGAACAAGATAATCTCTCAGTAGATCTCCTTACAAAGTTCCCTGTCTCTGCCCTTCACTGGAAGCAGAGCATAAAACGTGGGAATGAATCACTGCTGATCTTGGCAAAGCACCAGGGCGCCCTCCCTTTTCTCCACTTTGGAATGATCCCAATTTTCCAAAAGGTTTCAATGAATCCAGGATTTAAGTTTGGCTATAGAAAAAATAAAGCAAACCCATAACTCACAGGATTTAGAGCAGCAGGCACTTTGATGCATTTAAAACAATTACAGGGAGTGTATGATCTTTCTAAAAATAACTTTTTTTTAATGTAAGTGATTACCATGGGCAAAGCTACCGTCGGAACGTAGGATGTGTGCCCTCCAGCATATCATCATATCATACCTCTCAAGACAGACACATGGGACTAAATTCAGTTCTCAGTTACATTAGTCCTAGCTCCATTAGAATCAACAGATTTACTCCAGGTTCACACCAGCAAAGCAGAGAAAGGCCAATCTGACTCTGCCATTTGTACGATCATTAACATACTAGCTGCAGCTAGGCAGAGCTAATCTAGAAGTAGGTGAACAAAGAACAGTTAATGAAAGGATGAGGATAAAATATCTTTTTGTCCCAGGACACTTACATTTGTATAATGTAGCTTATACACCTTACACCCAGGAGTCCCTAACAACCATTTCAACTAAAGTAAGACCAAGAACAAAAGATCAGGAAAGATAAAATGTATAGAATGACACGAGAGTAAAGAAAGCATCGTTTCTCTGATGCCAACAGTGTTTTCTGTGATGAAGAACCAGTACATAACATATATCAAAGGTTATGCACACTGCAGCCCAGGTAACAGTGCCCTGGTGCAGTAGCATTGTGTGCGAGAAACCCGGAGGTGGACAGACTGTGTTGTCGCAAGTGTCAAAGCATGAGAGCATCTAAAAAAAGTTGTGCGGTGCGGGGTATGTCTACACTGCACACCAGTGGCAGTGGCCTCTAGGGTACCTGTAGCTATACACCACAGTGAAAAGCAGGCTGTGTCCACAGCGCAGTGTGTAGCTACGTGTGGCAGTGAAAGGCTGCAGCATTGGGGAGCTGCCAGACCCCTTCTCTTCTGCCTCCCCCAGCCAGGGCTGCTTTTCACCGCAGGAGCCTTTCCCCACATCGCCTCACCCCTGCCAGAGTCTTTCCCCTGTGGTGAAGAAAGGCTTCAGCAGTGGTGAGGCAGGGGGACCCTGCATTGCTAATAACAGCCGTGTGGATGGGGGGAGGCATTGCTTGGGCAAGCAGAGCGCCATGTAGAGTACAGGCGTATCTGTACTCACCTAACCAGCGCCTCACCATCTACCCTGCTGCTTATAGCCATGCTGGGGGGCGCGCAGGGTGTGGACTCGACACGCTGCCATAAACAGCATCAAGATACTCTGCTTGGTGGGGCAGGTTTGGGGAAGCCCACTGAGTGGCACCGTGCCAGCGGTAGGCTGCAGAGGGCAGCTCTTCAGGGACTCCCAGTGCAGAGGGCTGCTTTGAGGGGAGGAGGGAGAGGGTCTGTGGACCCTCATACACATAGATCCACCAGGATATTGGTGTAAAACCTACCACTTCTCTGATGCTGCAACAGGGGCCAGAGAGCCACTCTACAGCCTTGGAGGAAGATTCTGTCCACACCAGCCCCCAGTAGATTGAAACACGAAGGGGAGCTCTCCTCATGCTCACGGCACCAAGGCAGGGAGAAGGGAGGGGGCTGTTCTGGTTTAAGCAGAGGGAAATTAGTTGCACTCTCCCCCTAGTCCCCGAACTCTGTCAGAGACCTGCTACAACTCATCAGCACCAAGGCCATTTCTTATTTATTTAAAATCCCCACTGTATTAATTTTCAAGTCAATATCATGATTTTGGGGTCCCCAGTTGTGAATTTTGTATGCTAAGGGTCAGCAATACCACATCACGTTCACTGGAATCGTATCCCAGATGCTTCAGGACACACACACTGTGGTCATTTCAGTGAGAAGCCACCAAGGATAAGCACGCAGTTGGGTTATAGGATGTTCTGTGTGGAAATCATGAAAATTAGATGCTTAGTTCAGTTTGGACTTTGAACTATCTATTCCAGACAATCAGGATGATTGTTATTGGTGCAATTGTTCAAGACGAAGCCGGAGAATGACTCAGTCACAGCAACATTATGAGGGAAGATGTCTTGATTTCAGAGCATAGACCTCACTAGATAGTGGGGGAAAAATAGAAGTATCTTACTGTTCTGGTGTATCAAAAGGACACTAATGAACCATCAGTTCATAGAATGACCCTGTTCTTCATTTCAGAGCCAGACTGGCCTTTTGTGTTAAGGACACATAATGACAAGAGAAAGAACAAACAGAAAGAACCCCTTCCTCCTGTCCAAAGTAAATTGTAAAATGAAATCATTTTAAAAAGCGACAATATTCTGCCCTACTTTAAGCTCAACATATGAACAGATAAAAAGTTTTTTTTTCCATTGGCAAAACTGAAACAAGACTTTGATCCTCACAAGATCTCTTAATAATCGCTTTTCACTTCAGTTCTTTTCATTATTTCAAACGTTTTTGGAGAAGGCTAAAGTTTTGTTTTTTTTTAAACCTTTTTAACTTTTCCATGTTTAGGCCATTTCTTTGCCTACTGTAGCGATATTCTGGACAAGCCATCAATCCTTCACTCATATATATACATAAAATCTGCATTAACAAAGTCTGGGAAAGTAATTGTCATTTGACACCTTATATCAAAGGTAGCAAGCTCACAACATCAACCTTTTCTTATCCTTTCCAATGCATTACAGTTTCGCAGCTGATTACATATTTTTTCTTTAAAACAAAAATACTTTGCTAAGAAACTGCCCAGTGAAAAAATTCTAGATCTGAACCACCCCAACATTTGCAAAAAATTGGATCTGAATCCAAATTTCAAGTTTGACCCATCTCTATATGGCCTTGGAGCAGAACTTTTGAAACAAAGCTGGCACAGAAAAGAGTGATCTTGCAATATCCCCAGCCCTGCTAAAGTTACTAATCTACTTCTGCCTGACTGACTCAAGACAGTTGATAAAGGTTAGCTCAGCATCTGAACTGTTGGAGGCTTAAATGAACCCAGACATAGAACCTCTTGAGATTTGTCCAGCAATAGAAATACACCCTTATTATAGTTCATGTTCCATTAAGTGCCCATTCCTGGCTTTAGGCACTTTAACTCTGAGGCAGGGACTATTTTTCTAGTCTGAGTTTATGCAGCATCTAGCACAATGGGGTTCTGGTCCAGAACTGGGGTTCCCAGGTGCTACGGTAATACAAATAAATAACATTTTAAAAGGCACAATATAACACAACACATGCGATGAACTGCACACACGCAGTACTGAAATAACACTCCCCCATCAATGGCCCCATATCTAACCCTCTCACTTCTCTCCAATCATCTCCACCTCCACTGTCCAAGGAGAAGGGAAAAGCTTTGCAACGTGTTCAGTAGGTGAACGAGCCTGAGGCTTACTAGACCCAGGCAAAGGGAGTTGAGGAGCCTTCAGAGAATGTGACACTGCTAAGAATTCTTTCCAATTTGAGCACCTCTGCAGATCACCAGGGTGGTAGGATTACAGGGGACGAAAGACAGACTCTGAGGTTGTCAGCTCACAAACCCATTTAGGGTTTGATAGGTTAAAACCTACACCTGGGAAGATACATGCAGTCAATGCAGATTCATGCATTCCATGCCTGAGGCACCACTTAGCAAGTTGGCAGCTCCATTCTGCACTAGCTCCATCGTACCTTAAAGCATTCTTGGTCACGGTGGTAACTGAGCATCCAAAGATTTTACAAGGTTCTTAAGGCAGGTGCACTTTCCCAATCAGGCATGCTTGTATAATCTTCACTAGTTCTTCCGGCGGCTTCTTCATACCGCCAACGTTGTCTCTGTCTTGGCTGAGCTAAACTTCAGCCAATCTCATCCAGGTCTCATTTTCATTTAAGAGAGGATGGTCTTGTGGGTTTAACACTGGGAGTCAGGAGATCTGGATTCAGTTCCAGACTCTACCAAGGATTCCCTGTGAGACCTTGGTCAAGTCTCTGCATGCCTTAGTTCCCCATCTTTAAAAATAACATTTCCTGTCTCCTGCTCTCAGCTTGTCTATTTAGAATGTAAACTCTTCAGGGCAAGGACGGTTGGTTACAATGTGTACGCGCAAGGCCTAGCGCTCTGGGGCACAGATCAAGGTCTGTGCTACCATAGTACAAACCAGCATTTAGACACTGCATCATCTTCACTGTATTAGATAGCGAAAGACACAGAGCTGAGTGTCACCAGCATACTGAGAACACAACACCCAGTGATCAGGGCCGGTGCAACCATTTAGGCGACCTAGGTTGCTAGGATTTGGGGGGCGGCATTTTCTTCGGCAGCGACCGCAGCAGCCGGATCTTCAGCCACCCCGGTCGCCGCCGGCATTTAGGCGGAGGGAGCTGCAGCAGGGGAGCGCAGGGAGGGCCACCTGCAGCAAGTAAGGGGGGGGCGGCATGCAGGGGAACTCCCCTCCCCAGCTCACCCCTGCCCCGCCTCCTCCCCGAGCACCCCGTGGCTGCTTCACTTCTCCCGCCCCCCAGGATTGCGGTGCCTAAGCTGATTGGCGCCGCAAGCCTGGGAGGCGGGAGAAGTGAAGCAGGGGGGGCGCCTCAGGGTGGAGGGGAGGAAGCTGCCGCGGTGGGGAGGCGCCTCAGGGCAGGGGCTCAGGAACGGGGGAGGGCGCAAGGTGGAAGTTTCACCTAGGGCGCAAAACATCCTTGCACCGGCCCTGCCAGTGATGCCTTCACCCCAGACATTGAACAGGGCAACAAGATAAAACCCTCCTCAGCAATTGCCCCAAACTACTGTGACCTCTGGGATCTCACACACAAAAAGCAGAGCCACTCAGTAGTGATGCCATCCAACCCTGCTAGAAACTGCAGCTGTGTCTGCAATGCCCGTAAGGTCAGCAATCCCAAAGAGATGATAGATGCGGAAGGATCAGCTGGATCCTTTCTTCTTGTTCATTGCTACAAGTTCATTGACCAACACCACCAGTGCAGTGTCTGTCCCTCCCCAATGCCTGGAATTTGACTGACAGGAGTGAAGGGAAACTGAGGATTCCAGAGAGCACCAGAGCTGCCATCTTCACAACCAGCTTTCCAAGACGGGAAGGCTGGAAGTGGGTTGTGATATTTAGCTAGCGTGTCCGTGATGGTTCCTTGCTAGATCTTCCTTAAAAGCAGCCCCTTTACTTCTCCCCACATTCACATGAATGACTCATTACAGATAGCTGCTGCCCTTTTAAAGCGGAACACCCCCTTGCACTTAATCCTATATCTGACACAGCCTGCAGTTAGGTTCCTACCCTTTAACTGGGTTTCTATTGTACTGGTGTCTTTACTTCTTGCAAGCTAATTACCAGTTTTGCCCTTCACGGTGCATGTTGTAACATTAAACCTTGTTTTGCTTGGCTGGCAGAGCTGGCTTTTCGAGCAGCTGTGAGAAAAGGACCCCTCAGCCGATGCAAACAAACATGGCTTTATTTTTAATTTGTGAACTAAAACAAACACGTTATGTTCCCGGCTGCAGAGTGCACGTCAATCCCAATAAAACCCAGCACCGAGAAAGGAGACTTTGCGGCCCCTCTCTGGTTCAATTGAGAGAGGACGCTTGGTTTTACTTCTAATACCACACATTGATTAGGACAGGAGAACCTTTAAACTGCCTGCATTGGAAGCAGCCAGAAGTCTCTCTGACTCCTCTTGATTGAGCTCTGGGAAGTCTGAGGCTAGCTCTGGCGACTGCTGTATCCATTTAAATAAAACAAATAGCCTAACAGGATACAAGAACTCTCCTTAGATCCAGTGGTGGCAGGCAGTGTATATACAGCGTAGATTAGACAGCTAGAACTGACAGACTGGAGCAGCCCAATGGTCTGTCTTGACCAATATCCCATTTCTGATGAGAGTTGTATCAGATGCTTCAGAGGAAGGTGTAAGCCCCTTCTAATGGGCAGTTGTACAAAGGAGAGCCTTGGGAGAAGTTTCTTCCTAACCCTAAGCAGTTAGTGGTCAGCCTATGCTCTGGAGTGTAAATTGTCCGAATCCTGCTCAATTTTTGTCCTAGCTAACGTAATTGTGGATGACATCCATCGTCGTCATATAAATCAGACTGATAAACCGACAGCTGTGGAATTAAAATGCAAATGTATTACCTCATCCCCGTGTGGGTTACTGGCATTACGCCAGCACTGATAGATGGGCTGATGACATGCCAACTCGACTGGCGTCACAGAGGCCTCACTTCAGACACAGCCGCAATAATAGGAGAAGCCGCCGCGGACTGAGCACTATGTGCGACAGCCAAAACCGTCAGTCCTCGCTCAGGAGATGTACGGGTCTAGTGATGGATGTCAGCAATTGGGGGGGTTCTTGGGACCGCAGTTCTGGGAACCACGGAAAACAGATGAGAAGCAAAGGCTGGGGTGAACTGCAGCTCCAGCTCTCATGTTGCTCCTGGCTCGGCAGTACGCTTCAAAGCTTTGTTGTTTTATAGTGTAACCAGGTTTAAATCAAACGTTTGACTGGTGAGCGCTTCAAACTGCATCAGCAATCTGGGACCATTGTTCCAGAAGGGGTGGCCAGGAGCTTGTATCCTATAGTGCCTAGCTAGCTACAGGTCTCTACTATGGGGTAAATCTCAACAGGTAAATATATTAGCATTTGCTAGGATGCAGCACCAGATACATGGACATGGAGACACACACACACACATGCACGCACACCAGATGCCAGGAGCAAGAAGTCAGGCAGGCGAGGAAGACACCTGAAAGTAGGAGTTAAAATGAAGAAATGTCCTGTGGTAAAAGCACTGGGCTGGGACTCAGGAGACATGGGTTGAGTTCAAGGCTCTCACACAGATTTCCTGTGTCACTTTGGGGAAATCATTTACATCTCTCTGTGTCTCAGTCTTCTCATACGTAAAATGGGGATAATACTTCCTTGGTCTATTTCAATAAAACAACGGCGCACCAACCCATCCAAAATGCAAGTGAGTCTCTTCCATCTTCATCATTGCAAGGCCAATAGACAACTTAACATGGTCTGGAATAGGGTATCACTTGCTCACTTCAGGATACCTACCTTGGAGTGATGCTAGACCGCACTCTCTCCTTCAGGGTGCATGTGGAGAAAATGGAAGGCAAAGTTAGCACCCAGAACAACATATTCAGGAACCTGGCAAATTCAAAATGGGGAACCAACCCAGCAACACTGAGGGCCACCATGGTTGCACTTTGATGGCCAAATACACATGTCCGGTGTGGTGAAGACTGGTTCATGTAAAGTAGCCGGCCCCTGCACTGAAGGATAGTTGTTGCTACATCACAAGATGTCTAAAACTAACAAATGTGAACAACCTTTAAGTGCTCCACCAGATGTTAGGAGAGCAGTCACCAGCAAAATGGAATGATGACAACAGGTTGAAGATACCAGACACCCGCTACATGGCCTCACTGCAGCAGTTTGCCACTTCAAATCATGGAAAAGCTTCCAAGCCACAACAAAACTGCTTAAAAAAAAAATCAGACTCCTGCACAACTGCAAATGTGGCACAGGTGGCTCCAAATGCTCGATGAGAACATTGACAGTCCTGCATGCATTGCTGAAGATGCAGAGAAGGTTTGGTGTACCTGGAGATGTTTAAAATCGCCTCCAAACTAGAGTTGTCAGGTCAAAAGTCAAGGTGTGGATGTGGGGATATTCCAAGAACCCAGAGACATGTAACTGTGGTGAAACACAAACCATGCCACATCTCTTGGTCTGCTGGCTCCTGGAGGAACCATGCACCATGGAAGACCTTGCCAGGACTACAGGCTGGGCTGTAGCATACGTCTAACACTGGAAAAACCTATGATTGTGGTGGAAGGACACATGAAGACACCGATTTTTTAGGGAAATGCCCAGTGATCATGTTGGGCTCGGAAAATGACCTTTGCAACGGAAAAGGCTAGAAAGTTTACTTGTGAAAGCGGAGGAGGGACACTGACACTGGATTCTTCACCAGTCCCTTCTGTGGAAGTTTCACAATATCTGGAGATCATTTCTAACAGGTCCTGTGTGCTGCTCCACGTGGAAACTCACACATGAAGCCGAGCCAAGGTTCTTATTGAGTCAGCTTTGAGTTACTTGTACACTAAAAGCAGCAGAGAGTCCTGTGGCACCTTATAGACTAACAGACGTATTGGAGCATGAGCTTTCGTGGGTGAATCCCCACTTCGTCGGATACCCACATGCATCTGACGAAGTGGGTATTCACCCACGAAAGCTCATGCTCCAATATGTCTGTTAGTCTATAAGGTGCCACAGGACACTTTGCTGCTTTTACAGATCCAGACTAACACGGCTCCCCCTCTGATACTTGTACACTAAACAAAGTCAAGGCCCATTTTCAAAAACTGCTTTTCCAAAGTCCCTTTCCTCTCTCTCAAAAAAGGCAGCTTTTCCAATGGAGCTCAGGTTTAAAAAAAAAATAATCCTACCTAACTTGCGAGATGAAATCATCCTCCAGCACTGTTGGAAACTATTCAGCAAACCAAAGCTATCCAAACTCCAGGTTTTGGGGGCAGGTGTAGAAAAAAAAATTGCTGCCCTCAGGTTGAAGTAAACAGAAAATTAAAAGCACAGAAAAGGCTCGCTGGTGTTAGCAGAGAGAGAGAGAATCAAAGACACAACACAGTTACTATATAAAGCATTTGTTTCCTCCTTCCTCTTCTGCAGCACTAAGTGCCACTGGAAGATGATTAAGGTACTCAGGGGAGGATTAAGACAGTGTCCTCAGGACTGTACATGGTTTGGGGCATGCGCTGTGTTTGTACTGCACTTCACACTGTCCCTGTGTATTCTAGGCAATATAAATAATTAGCAGTAATCCTTTGAGCCCCCTGGTTTATTTGTGCTGTGGGATAAAAGGCCCTGCAGAAATATAAATTATCGTAACAGCCGTTCTTCTAGCTAAGGTGGTGGATGTACCACTAAGTCCCGGTTAGTTATTATTTATGTTGTGCAGCTTCTGAGGTGTAACAGCTGAACGAGCTTTACAATATCAATGTGCTGTTGGGAGCATGATCTTGTGCACAGTGGTGCCGGAACAATTTTTAGAGTGGGGGTGCTGAAGGCAGGAACCCTGTATTTGGGTTATTATTACGACTTTAAGCCAGGGGGTGCGGCAGCACCCCCAGCATCTATGCTTGTGCATGGCCTTTACAGTGGGTAACTCCACCCCAAAGTGCAGCAGTGACTTTAGGAAGAAGGCTGTCTGCCTGCTAAAGAAATGATCCCTTTCACAAGTCCCTAAGAGGTTAATCTGCCATCAGCTCTGTCTGTGTAGACGTCCCCCACTGCTGCACCACAACCTTGGGCTGGAAAGCTGGCGAGGATATGTTAGTACTGCACCAGGAGGTTCTGTGAATTTCATTAAGTTTTCCATCTGCCCGACATGTCTCCAGAAAGCCATCTACGCAAGAGAACAGAGCTAGCTTGTTGCTGCGCAACCTATTGGAGTCTCTCCTTTCACACTGACTGCCAAAGCACAACTCCCAGATTGCTGATTCTGATCTCACTTGCACCACCAAACTGGCGAGTCACAAAAAGTAAATCAGGCTAAATCCATCCCTTAGACTCTTGGGGGAGCTCCTGGAAACAAGTGGCTGTCAGGGTCCTGCTCCAACAGCACTGAGCCTGCTTTCTCCCGTGTCTCGAACTAAAGTCAAGAACAGACATTCCGACTGCCTTCCCATAAAGCAGCATAGCTCCCTTTCTCCCTCTGAGGCTGGGCAGTGTCTCTCTTACATGACTAGGTTTGCTGGCTGCAGCCCGGAGAAGCTATTCCTGGACTGGCTCTCTGAGCTGGCACTTTCAGCTGGTGCTGTGGCGTGGCATTAGCGTGTGTGTCACAGATTCTTGGTTTGGGCTTTGAGGGAAGCTGCAGAAGAGATGTGACAGCGCGCCAGGGACATAATCAGCAGCGCTGGAGTTAGTTTGGAACAGGGCATAAAAATATGACTATACTGAGTTCACTCATCTTGCTGTTAATCAGACTTTGTCAGGCTATCTTGATGCCCTACTGAAAGCAAACTCACCCAAATATTCAGAGGTTTATACCAACGCTTCGGAATGGCAGTTTTCATTCAGAGAGAGTTTGCAAAGGTCTCTTAGCAAAGCACATTAATTAAATCTTACAATTGTCATGCCCATTTTTAGAGGACTAAGCTGAGGTCTGGAGGAGTTCTAACGTGCCCACGGGGACAGACAGAAACAGAACCCTGGAGTCCTGACTCCAACATCCGACCTGTGCTCTAACCACTGGCAGTCATCCCCTCTCGCTGTGTAAAAGCTCATTGCTGAATGGCGGGATGTCTGACACCTCATTAACAGTGTTTCAAGCTTGGAAAAAAGAAAAAAAACAAAGTCAAAATGTTGAAACAGCCTTTCCTAAAGCCCCCTTTGAACATGCAAACATACATCTAGATAGGATACAATCTTGCCCACTTGCCTTATGTGTTTCCTGGACCCACAATGGCACTATACAGATGAATAAAGCAATCAGAATTTGGTGCAAAACACTTGGTCTTAGAGAGATTCAATGTTTAGAAGTGACGGTTATAATGAACTTTAATACAGACGGCAAGCAGAGCACTGTTGTTGTATCAAGGGATAGTTGCTGCATAAGCAGAGGTGTCACTGAACGACTATCTACTCCAACTTAAAATTGCGCATTGGTTTAAAGTCATTTTCTCACTCCGCCCAGGGACAAAAATAGCCAAAGTGAGAAAACAGTCCTCTCTTGCCAACTGTAAACCACACTACCCAGCAGCAGTGTCTGCTCTACAGTATTCTAGCACTGGCTTTTGAGAACTTTTTATGCTGCATAAAAAACACAGAATAGAATAGCCTATTAAAAGCCTTCAGCCAGCTCAGGCCGAAATCACCACGTGTCTGTGTGCTCCTTTGGCTGCAGACAATTCATCTCTCTATCACTGCTCATTAGGGGAGGAAAGTGATGGTACATGTGGCAAGGCAATGTGAGATGCAAATTAGACTGCAGCGTGGCTAGTCAGGGAAATAAGAGTGGCAGGACCTTTCTCATGCTATTGAATGGGGCCAACTCTTTCCAGGACTCATGTGTTCTCATGTCTTTAGACGCTGAACTCCTTGTTTCCGTTAAAATAACCAAGCTTTTAAATTGAGGCTATTGCATTTACTTCACGATGAAATATCCAGCCCAAGCACTTCACAGACCAACATGAGCCCCGCTGGCAAAGTTCCAGTGGGAGCCAGATCAGGCCAAGAGTGCATGCATGAATGTGAAACATCAAGAGCAGTTTGGACAAGCCAAGGTAAATGGATGATGTGAACAGCATGAAATGCAAAGTCTCTGTTTCTAACCCAAGATAGGCGGAGCCCTCTTATCAGACTGAGGCACATCTGTAGCTCTTTAAGCACCTAAATTGGATAGATGTCTAGGATAAAGTCCTTGGTGTTAAAGGACCCGGCCTCTGTGAGTTTTACCAATGACTTCTCAATCTGTATTAGACCTCCTTTCCAAACATACCAAGCCCCAGAACGGCCCCAGCCTCAATGGGCCATGAGCTCGCCAAGTTTGCCAACTCCAGTATCTGCACTGGACTCCCGCAGCACGACAAAACTTAAAGCCAGACTCTGGGATGCTGAGAGGAAGTTGACCCCTCACCCCATGGGGAAAAATGCCTTCCTATCCCCCAAAAGTGATTAGCCAAAGCCCTCAGCATTCCAAGGCATCCAGCCAACACACCATATGTGGGAAAGGGCAGGGAGCAGTGGGGCAGTAACAAGCATCTGGTAGTTGCTGGCCTGGGAGAAGCACCTTGACCTCAGCAGCAGGGGGGAAGGGCCAGTCAGGATCCTCTCACCAAGCAATAAAGGCCTTTGCGGGGGAAGAGGTGTCCAGGGAGCCATCTGAACCCAAGCCCTCACAGCTCCATGAGGATCTTGAAGGAAAGGGAAGGAGCTTCCCTTGCTCTTCCTCAACACACTGGGAGGAGGAGGAGGAGGAGAAGCAGAAGCTGTCTCAGTCTTACCCTGCATGGCCAGGTGTAACCCTGCCCAGTGGCCTGACTGCTTCCCCAAAGGTTTGAGTATGTGGTGAGCCAGCACTGAATCATCCAACAGGTAAGGGTGATAGTGATATGCCAAGCTCTAGTAGATCTTTTGGTGTCATTCCAATGGTGTTCGGTATTCACACCCGGTGATGGCTCTGGTTATAACCCCAATCATTAAACTCTGACCACCTGCTTGTTAAACAATGACAAACTTCCTAACAATCGCTCCACACACAACGCTGGCCCAGGGACTCTGCCTAAGAGAAAAATGGGGTGAGGGTGGGAGTGGGGTGGCAGAATACAGATCAGGTGGCCTACTTGGGTTTTGACTGTGGCCTTAAACTGTCTGAAGGACACTGGATCATTTTAACTCATTAAGCTGCTTATGCCTTTCCTTACACTTCAAGATGGCATTAAGCTATAAAGAGCTTAGTAATACATCTCCAGAAAGCTCTCCTATGTGTTTACACTGTACATGGCACATATGCTGCGCTGGTTGAGTGCATTTCCTTCCTCCATCAACAAGCAGACCTGAATGTGAAATCCCACAGGCAGCAGAAGCTAGCCTTTCTGCAGGAGAACACAGTGCTTCACCTGATACTGTCACACTGGGGGCAGGCCAGCAGACAAGGAGACTGGTATGAAGGGAGCCTGATGCCTCTATGGACTGCAGCAGGGTGCTCCATGACAGACAGCTCAAAATGAAACCGCTCGGTATGAAGCGACATTTCAATTAGAAATGGTGATGTTTTTCACTGCCATGGTCCCATGTCGACATTTTCCAGAACTTTTCATTCTGTGAAAAAGTTCAACATTTCAACTGTTAGACTAGATACAAACATCCTAATACTGGAATTTCCCTGTACAAAAGTTCCATTTTCCAACCAGCTCTAGGCAGGATGCTTGGATTGAGATCCTTACATTAAATAATCAAGATCTCCTTGCATGAAATATAAGAGTAGCCCAAAGCCACAGTGTCCCAGTGCTGCTGTCTGAATTAACATCGCCTGTGACAGTGTTTCACTTACATTCTCCCTGTTGTTGCTTCTCTCAGTACAAGAGCCGGAGGAAGTCTGAGTTCTGTAGCGCAGTAAATGTGCATAGGTTAATAAGTGGTAAATGACACTCACTGCTTGTTCAATAGCATCTCATGCTAATAGCTAGTTAGAGAACCAATACGTCTGATCTGATCTTTGCAGCTTGGACCCATCTCTGCCTAGAAAAGCAGCAACCTGGAGCACAGCAGCTGTTTAAGAGCCACCAACACTGCAGTATAGGAAGGGCCATTGGTTCTGTATGGACTTGGAAGACGACTGCCAGCTAATGAATGAGCAGCATCACTTCCTAATGTATCTGTATTGTCTTTGGGGAGATGAGGTTTCTGATTCCTGACACTTATGCTGCTGGCACCAGTACATACCTATCCCCTACTGTGAATAGGTTTGGAAGGAACTTTGATTGTGCCTCTAACCAGACTTCTCACAAGTCCTATAACATAACACAGTGCTCAGAGTCACTGCAATATACTGCACTCAATCTCCTCCCTAGCAATTGCCTCTCTGATGCAGGAGTGCCACTTAGCATCTATTTCAGTGGTGCACTGCTGTTTATGTTAAAAACAGCTGCTCAGATACAAAGGCCTGTTAAAGTCAGAAAGTCAGGGTCTGGGGCCAAACTTCTCCAAAATTTGAAATTTGTTTGAACCTGGCCACTACTTCAAATTACTGAACGCCCAGAAGTTCTCATAACTAGAGAGAGCACATGCAAAGTGAAGAGCACGAACAAGTCCCTTCCATTTTGTGTTCTGACGCCTACTGGGTGTTATGGAAAGGTCAGTTTGCTGGGATTCTTAACGCCAAACAGCTAACAGATTGCTATATATGAACCATCCTCATGCTGAGAGAGAGAAAAAAAAAAAGCTCCTTTTTGGACAGCTCATAGTCACACCTGAGAATGAAAGTGTTGAGTTTGAGAAGATGTCTCTTTTATCACAGTCAGGCTAACCTAAAAGCTGGAAATACTGTGCCCATCTTGTTGGGAAGAGAGTTTACCCGGCACTAACCAGGAGATACTGGGCATGTATGCAAAAGCCACGTGCGTGGGTGTGATGGGGTATATAGTTCCTCAGAAGGGACAAATGTATTAAAGTGACCTGAAGCCACTTCACCTACTGGGCTGCACCTGGAGGGGTATCAGTCATCAATGGTGGTCAAGCCCAGCTAGGGAAGGGGTGGGTCCTTCATGAAGGAAGAAGCAAAGAGCTGCCGGAGGAAGGGCCAGAGAGCAGAGGCAGGTGAGAGACAAATGGGAGTTTTCTTTTTTGGACTGAGGGAAGCCTGGGAGATTGAATGCTGAGCTGGAAACATGACTGGAGACAAGGGCCGACCAGAGACTGTGGCCTGTTTGAAACCCTAGTGTATGGAGAGTGTGACAGCCCCTCGGAAGTGGGACTCAAGTCCAGGAACTGGGGTGGATGTTAGGATGGCGTGAAGCTAGGGTGAGCTTGCAAAGTAGGCAGTGACCAACTGAGCCCAGCTAGGCTGAAGATTCAGTTGTTTTGCTGTGTCCAGTTGGACTTTAAGTAAAGGACTTGGAGGCCCTGTGATGGGTTGGACTCGCACCTGGCTTGGCTACAGGACCAGATCACATCAGCAGCTGAAACAAGCCAAAGATGGTACAGGGAAAACTATGCATATAGGTGCCTAGTAGGATTTTCAAATCGTCTAGATCCCTAACTCCCACTTCATCCCACCTGTGAAAGGAATAATATCAATGGGTTCTGAGGCTTCATTGTGCACAGCTGGACCTGGCCTTTGTGCTCACAAGACAACCATGCGGAAGGGTTCAGCTATGGAATTCACGTCCCCACTTGGTCCAACAAGGCCCTAATTGGCTGACATTAATTGCACTTTGCACAATCTGTGACACCATCCAGGTTATTTGCACCTCTGCCCCCTCTGTGGTTTGCCCAAGAGCATCCCTTTAGGTCTCAGGCCTCCCATCATTACCTCTCTTCATCCCTCTCCTTCCAGATTGGGGATTTAGACCTGAAATCTCCCTGCAATTCACTGTAACTGTCCCAGCAGGTCTGACCATAGTCCAGCACATGCCGTTCGGCTCTCTCCCAGGGGCTATGCCGGCATTTACCAGCAACCAGCCAGCTTTCACAAAGCACAGTACATTTATTTTAGGACAAAAGCATTACAGAGAAAACATAAAACAGCCTTCACATTTGCAATGCTTACCAAGTGTCTTCCATCTCCCAAGTGGAGACCCCGGCAGATCCAGTCCTGCAAACCCTTCCAGCTGGGTTTTGCCCTCCTGGTTAATCTCATCAGTTTTTGGATCAAAACGGGGGATGCTAGTCAGTTCAGGCTGACCCTTTATACCAACCCCCCATCCTTCATCTCCTGCACCACTTCAACCTTGTCTGACTCAGCCTATGCATTTCCCCCGCCTCCGCGGGTGGTGCTTCTCCGGAGTTCTTTAGCTATCCCAGGATTTGCAGTAATTATGCCCCCATTGATTTTAGTGCCTGGAGGAAGATAACACTCCCCCTCTCCCCTGAATACCATCCCTACCTCACAAAGATACATATAACACTGATAGGTAGAAGTTTATGAATAACCTCTCTGCCTATAGCATCCAGCACATCTCAGTAGAATAGCCTTTTGACATTTCCATGCTTCTGAAGTCTCACGTCTGTCATATTATCTATTCACCCATTGCTCGATTTTTCAAAGGTGCTGATCACCTGTAACTTCCATTGACTTCAACAGAATTTTGTGAATGCTCCGTGTATCTGAAAATCAAGGGTGGCTTGAGTTTCTGTTGTGGTTTGGGGAAGCTATTTTTAGATAGTGTCATTTAAAAAAAAATACATTTTCTTAGATAGCTGCATCTTACAAATATGGAGTGTGTGTGTGTGTCTCTGTTAGCCATTCAGTACTTCATTTAAAGATGTCTGTGAGTCAAGCTCCCCCTTCATTACTTCAAGCATCACTTTTGTTTCACTCTTATGGAACATTCTGCCTTTTGCTCAAACTGTCACGTTAAATCACATTGGGGGAATGCATCAAAAGGGTCAGTTTGCTGAAAGCTCCAATATGACACTTGCTAGAATATTTTTTCTATCTTCTCTCCAAGATGTTTCATCTTTTGATCTCCCCACAACCCTCTCCACATGCTCTGTATGGCAGGCCCTTAGCAGCAGCCACTCATTTAGTCAGATGGACAGGCAGCCAGTCATGATTGACAGGGGACATTGCAGCATGAGTCTGTCAATACTGACATTTCTCATTACCATGCAAAATAGCATCAGGGTGCTTGAGATGGTGCCAGTCCCCTACAGCTACCTAGGAGGCACCCACAGAAAGTCAATCACTTTGGTGGTATATGGAGACCAAGGAGTTCCTTTTAGTTTGTGACTCAAGCAATGTCTTGCAAAAGCTCAGGTCTGTGGCTAGGTGGGAGATGTCTGCACCAAGCAACAGCTGCCTGACAAGCATGTTTCAAGGCTTCACTTTTAGATATTCAATGCTGTAAATAACGCAGCACCTGTCCTACTCGGTGGGAGGCTTGTTGCTGTCTCCCTTGTTGTGACAGCTGAGAGTGACAGAACTGACGACAGTTGACCCGTCCCAGGAAGAATCATGAGAAGATGAATAGGATCTCACGCAGAGGGAAGAGACAGGACTCCATACAATATAGAAGAGATTCATTGAGGCTGGGGGGATAGACACTGGTTGACTGTGGCTCTCTAGCTTCCAGAATCACTACACAGAATCCCCCTAAATACTGACAAACATAACAGTCATGCTCTAGGCTAGCCGGTGCCTTTCCAGGTGAGGGCCTGAGAGTCTCCCCGCAGCACAGGGACAGCCACAGCCACAGTATACATGGTGTTTCAACTTAAAATTTCTATTAAGTGATTTTCATTACAAGGGTCAGGGATATTTGGTTCTCTCATTTTGTTCCATTCCAATTTATTTGGGACACGTCCCATGGCAAATTATGGTTTTAAGGGTTTTTGTTGATTTGTTAAGGGACTCAGAGACCATCAGGCTTTGGGCACACTACTCTGTAAATTTACCTGCATCGCAGGGCTGCAGTGAGAAACAGATAGTTATCTATCCAAGAACTAGAGTTACCTATCCAAATCTCTAAATCAAACTTATTACCCTGTAGACATTAATATAATTTGAGTGGATCATACCGTAGTCCCTCTAAGACACTGATTAAAAATAATTTAAGAGTAAGTAGTCACCTCTGCTATGTAGGTTTCATTTTCACAGCAAATGTGCTAGTATTGACATAACGCACAGTGAAATAATTCAGTCTATTCAACTTTAATAACTTCATAAAAGATTTGGAGGCAGCTTCACATACAGAAACAAAACTCTGCACAGCACAGTAAAGAGTGAAGTAACTGGAATTATAGACGCTTAACATCCGCTTGTTCTTCAGCACCCTCATCCTTATTCAGTGGCACAGAAAGTTGTGGCAGGTTGTTTGGAAAGCAATATGAACCAGAGGAAATATATTCATGGCCAGGCTGTGATGACCCATAAGGAAGACCTATGAAAAGTTACTTTTCTTCAACTAATTTGTAAAACATTTCAAATTAGCATCTTACTGCATGGGCTTAATTTTGGCACTGGAACTGCAGATGTGATTATATGACAGAAACCATGAGATCTGCTGAGTCAAGGGGTTAACTGAAAAAGTGTTTCGGACTTATTACAAATATTTTTCAAGTGTTTTCCCCTATAAGTGGGGGCTGGAGACTTTTTAGCTAATCACTATGCAAATGAACTAGAGTATAATTATTTTCACACTCTGTTCTAATAAAACAGTTACAGCAACAGAAGTTGTTAGTTTTAGTAAACTGTAAAACTATCAAAAAATATAATTTATTAACCAACGTGTACAATAAATTGCACCACTGACTTTACTTTAAATGTCTAGCAAAACTCATTTTCCCACATGCTGACATTTGGTTAAGACAGTGCAGAAGCTATACATTATACTCTAAAAACGCACACAGAACAAGCTCAGCTTGTAGCAGTTTCAGACTCAACAAAAGATGGGCACAAGTACAGCAGAAAAAAAATGGAAGCCTCATAGGAATCTTGCCATTTCCTTCCAAAACACCTTTGAACTCACAGGTTTGTAATACAAAGTAGTAAAACTCCTTTGTTCAAGTTACTCAGCAGTCACAAACACAAATCAATTACAAGTTTATATTTTGCAATGACTTGAATGGTGATATTCTTTATCAGTATTAAGATAAGGGAAAGAGGAAAATATAAGCCCTAACTCTCACAAGCAATATAATGATGGGAAAAACAGTCCTCTCTCTCTAGTCAATTAAGGCTTGATACAGCTCCCACTGACATCAGGGAAAAGGTTCCTATTCACTTCAATGGGATCTAGATCAAGTCTGTTTCTGCAATTATTTATCGTGTCATTTTGTTTTCTAGACAACTACTTGCAACTATCAAACCAACTAACTGATACTGAAGTGCCAGTAAAACCTGAACATACTGTTACTACAGTGGGGAAAAATCACAAGTTTTCCTCTACTCCTCTGAAATACTAGACAATGAGATTCAGTAGAGTTAGTTATGCAGATCTGAGGCCGGCTTGGTACAACAGAACAGGTCTTCTCTGTTAAGGCCTGATATTGCTCACATTGAAGTTAGTGGAAATTTTGTCATTAAATTCAATGAGATCAGTATCAGACTCCTAGTGAGTCATGTTCAACACTTGCTTGATATTCGTATTTATTCCTTTTTTTCTTCACAAAGGAGATTTATTTATATTCTGATCCTCTATGGCAGAGGCAATCAGGTGTGCAGGGCCCAGTGTAAGGGATTGCAAGCACACATATCACTCAGTATGAAACCTCCCAAATGGCGCAGGCATACTGTACTGCAAAGAGGTAAGTGGGATGCTTTATTAAAAGCAATGGATCCCCCAGTGATTGAACAAAAAGCTGGCTTCATTAAAAGACCAGCAGCCAGCATCTGCAGGCTTGCAAGGTTAACAGTGGGACTTCATGTGAGCTAAGCTAGATGTGATCTTTGTTTATATTCTGATACTCCCCATATTAACTTCATGTATTCTAAATTTTACCTCAGAAATGACCACTTTTAAAGTAATATTATCTGAAAAAATATTCTTCCTCACTTTTTTGAGGTATTAACATATTTGACTAGTCATCCTGACGGACAAAAAGCACACAGAAAAGGGAAAATCCTACAAAATACAACGAAACAAAAATGGTTTTGTTCCTTGGATGAGGAGATGAGGTCTTATTTTTATTTTAAGACACCACTCACACATCCTTAAAAGCAGTAATAAAGGAATTATATTGCGGACAACTATTGAGAGAACCAGGTTGTGTAAAGATCAAGGGGTGGGTAACCTTTGCACAACCCGATCTAGACTGGGAACACCAAGCAATTGAAACTGAGCTAGAAAACCCATGGCATTCGAGAGAGAACCCACAAAAGTGGGAATCTCTATTGTAAAATTGGTGGCCCACCATCCAGCCAGCAATATAACTGTGCCCTCTCAGTTTGCATAGTTTGTTCTTCATATTGGCCAGTTTGAAACAACACTGAAGACAGACACCAAAGTCAGAAAAAAATTGGACAAAGCAGGGGTGTTAAATTATTTTAAACTATGGACTCACCACCCAAATGTAGCTGAATATAAAAAGAGGCTCTATCAGTAATGACCAGATAAACATGAATTTAAGCTATTTTTCCAGTCCATAATTGTGACTTTCTTCCAGTATCACTAATAAAAGAAAAAACTTATACTGTCACATTTTGGCTATACAAAATAAATATATTTTATTTATTGAAGACTGGAATCATTGTAGTATTACTTTATAATATGTTAGGTGAAGCTTCAGCTTCTTACAGGGTATGCTTGTATTATGCTGGACTGCACTTGCTAACAATAAAGAGACTGATGAATTGAATAAAACACTTCGTAATTCACACCTTTCAGTAAGCTATGGAAACAACAATAAGCTCTCTTATCATGTGATCTACACTAAACCAGAACAATGCTATCTTTTAGCTAAACTTTCCTACAGGTTGATCTTTGCTTAAAATAAAATGGTACTTCCAAATCTATGTGCTTTTAACATTGAGAAGAGAAAAATCAACCAGTCAACTCAATATAAAATCTGCAGTATAAAGGAAAATGTAAACAATGAAAATTAATCATTTCTTTTCCTGATCTATTAAAGCATGGAACCAGTAATAATAATTTCCAATTCCACAGTGGTTGTACCATCAAAATATTTTTCAGTGTTGTCTTTCAGTCCACTAGTACTTTAGGGAAAGCAAGTGCCTGGGAACCAGTTGTTCCGAATTTCAAATGAGCATGTTGCCTGCATTCTCTTACACAAAGGATTTTTTTTTATGCCTGGGTTGATATATTCTAGATCTATTTTAAAGGTATATAATACCTCACACACCATTGTGTGCCAAATTAAATAGTGCAAAGTGCCAGCTATTAAATAGAGGAATCTGTGCCACTCTTCTGAATTTTCACACTATGATTTTCTGACTTAGGGATACTCTGAACGTGGGTAACTTACAACTCAAACTTGTATTGTCCTGCAGAATGGAAGAAAAGCTCAACACCCACGTTGCTGCCTTTATACCTATCCCCAGTGACTGAGACAACATATTGGAAATCCCAGACTTGGGATTTACAAGACAAACTAATGAAAGGACAGAGGAGAAGAAATCCAACAGCACAGAGGATGTTTGGACATGGGCTCATTTCCCACTTGAACGTGGATCTGTCAAAAGGGCTTTATTATAGAAAGTTCCATTTATCGGGAACTGCAGGTGATATTTGCACTCCTTAAAGCATAAATCTTCCAATATGTGGCAGCAACTTCAACTCCATAAAACCAGCTGAAGAGAACTCGTGCACCTTGTTATAAGTAATGGGTACAACCTACCTAAGAATCCTGCTCTCAAAAACTGCCCTTCTAGTGACATTTGAAATACTTAGGATGCTCCATTTATTTGAACAGTTCACAGCAACCCTGCAGTAGAAACAGATGCTTGTTTTGGCAACTGCGAAGCACTTTAAAAAGCGACTCTTTCCAGGTATACATTTTCCTCACCACTGCGTATATTAATACATTACCAAGTAAGACTCTTTATCTTGCCATTTTTATATCACCAAATTGTTCCATTCAGACCTATTTCAGCATGTAACTACTTACAACGAAGAACATTGTGTTAAGTCCCCAAGTAAGTTGTGGTTAAAAACTAAATTAATCATGAACATAATGTATTAATAAAAATATATTGCAGAACAGACCAAAAGGCCGACATTTTTAGTTTAAAATTAAAAATATAAATCACAGACATCTTGGGCCTGCTGCTGCCCTTTGTACTGTAGTTGTAATGAAAATATTCCAACAACAAATGACCCCCAACCAAGACAGTAATAAACAGGGTTTTGAGTTACACTTGCCACAAACATGCTAAAAAGCACGTTACAGACCTTTTGTAAAGATATTTGAGAATGTGTGTATGTTTTTCTCATACTCCTCTAATGTTAAGTTACGTGACAAGCTGTTTTGGAAATCAGTCAAACCTTGAACCCAGAGATACAGGGGCCAGCTCTCAGCAAGATTACAGGACTCACTGTTCACCTCTCAAACTACTCCAGGATTTTCGTCAGCAGACAGAAAATAAATATGGATAAATATGTATGTATCTCTCTGATTTTTTCATGCAAGATGAAAGCTATTTCAAAAGTAAATCAGTGTTACAAAGACACTGATTTCCTAGAACCTGAGGGCGTAGCTTCAGGCAGGCCTTCACTTCAAAAGCAGGCTGAGTTCTCCCTGCTCACCCCGCACTCCTTCAGCAGAGGCTGTGTCTTGCAGCGATGTCTGGAAGGAAGGTACTGCTTTCACTAGGTGGATTTGAACACATCAGTCAGATGTAAAGGCTCCACCTACTGCCATAAGAGCTCTTTGATGGGGAAACTATTGAGGGGAGTGGAGGCAGGGAAGAGAAAATGGCACACAAATATAAGTGGGATCCTTAAACTGCTGCCGTCCTTGCGTGCCTGTATACCCCTAATCCTGGTGGTAGTGGGAGAAAATTATAAGTAACAAGTGAAAACTGAGCTGCCATACTGGAGATATGTTTTTTAAATTATGTGTCCATTTAACACTGTTCAAGAACTAAAACACTTTTAAATGACATGAAATATCAACCTAAATAGCTCCACATGTGAAAACACTAACAAAAAATACTGGAGACTGAGCCCCTTGAATTAGTTCGATTTATACGTTGCCTTGGAGGAGAGCAAAGGTGTTAATACTTGTAAAAGCTTGATCGTTACATTTCCAAAAAGTTTTTGCAGCTCATCTAAAATTGATAGGGCAGGATTTAAGTGCCTCTTAGTGTTCCTGACTGAGCATTTCTGCTATTTTGGAGTATGCACACATGTACACAAACATACAGTATTCCAGTACCAACGAGATATACAGTCTAATGCAGCTTTCAACTGGCAACGCTCCTGAGTAGCTTTAAGCGTTTATCAACTCAGTAGGTCAAAAGTCTGCAGACACTGGGTGGAGCAGCAGTATGCCACAAAACTAACAGTTCGCCGCCTGGAAAAAAAAAGGATAGAAAAAACAGTTGTCAGTTCAGGATTAAAGTAACTGGCTGCCTTTCACAGCAGACAATTTTCTGGACTGTAAAAATAAAGGATAAGCCCTGGCCAACTATCTAAACAGAAGATTTTTAATTTTGGCTTGTGAAAACAGCAAGAGGTTTTTCTTTCTGCACAGTGTTTTGCCAGTAGGTTTAATGGCTAAGAGGAAAATATCTGGAGAACCCTTTGATTCAGTTTCTCTCATGTTTAAATTACTGCTTGCAAGCATGAAATAACTGAATTCTGACAGCCAACAGTAGGTTTGAGTGAAACCAAAAAGAAAAAAGTGGAGATCAGAACTCCAGAGAGGATGATCAATGGGCTTTGCTGTTATGTTGGGCTAAGTGCCGTACAAATCCACATGAAGGGGCAATTTCACTTCCTTCAACTGAAACTCTCTCCCCCTATAACCTCACTAATGACCTGTCCTCCTGCTTAGGTAACACTGAAGTCTGATTTTTAATCCACAAAACCAAGACTGACACTTTGCCCATGTTATTGTAAGGAAACAGATTTACACAGCCTCTTAAATTGGAAACCCAGTCCACCTTTTCTCAGCACTCTCTTCCACAATCCCTCCTCCCAATACATTTTATCGTAGAGGCAAATAAATGCTAGTCTTCCCAGCAGAGGAAAATTATATAGACAACCCAAACAAAAATTGTGGAACTAAGGTGATGTGCTAAACTGTTCAAACACCCAGTTTCCCCACCCTATGTTTCTATGTTGTACATGGACATGGTAAACTCTTTAGGATAAGGATTTTGTCTTCCTATCTCTCTCTAAAGCACCTAACCACAGTATTGGCATTACATAAATAATAAAATAACCATGCCAAGCATGTGTGCTGCAAAGATAAGAACACCAGACCATCCTTAAGTCTGAATTTCTGTGGATTTGCATCACAATTCTACAGCAGCTGAAAGTTCTGTGGTTGGATACTCTATGACAATCCATTCTGGACCAGGAAGGTGATGGGTATTCAATGTAAGTGCATATGCTAAAATACTTGGAGATTTTACCTAAAAAGTGAAAAATGGGCAGTAATGTATATTTTAAATCAAATAGGTATTTTAGAGTCTCAGCATGGCAACATAAGGGATGAGTACACTGAATCATAGCAAAACTTAATTTGGTGGAAAAATATGGTAGTTTTTAACATTTGCAACAATAATTTCTTCCTGGAATAGAGTCTGCCTGGCAAGTTTCAGCACAGTAAGAATTTTAATAATCCCTGGAAAATAAGGGTTTGTGCTGAGGTGTTCACTGACTCTTAACCATAGTTTTGTAGCAACCATAAAAATTAGGTCTCTTCCATCTTTTAGGAATCTAGCCATCTCCTGCCACTGTAGGATCATTACATACAATATAAAGCTCAGCGGTTTGTCCACCCTAGTTTTGGATGTCCCAAGAAAAGAAATGTCCATCATTTGCTTAGGAAACTATACAAAACACACTAATCCATTTTGCTGCCTGGAAAAAAATTCCTGACAGCTTGAATTTTTTTTTCTTAATTTCATCCCATTATGTCTTGTTATAACCTCTTGTGCTGGTGGAGTTTAAACATCTGACAGTCAGAATTGCAACAGAACAGCAAGTTGAAGAGCACTGTCTTTACAATCAGAAGAGCTTTCTAAGAAAGGAGATGGCTTTTCTAAAATAGCAGTTATGGTGCTTCCTGGCTGCCGTCCAAATCTAAGATACACAAGTTGTTTTCACTTCATAAAGCTGTATTGCTCATAAATCAGAGCAGCATTATGCTACAAACTCTCAGCACAAGAGGCTGCCATATAACTTGAGAAAAATTATACCATCTGCTTGAATTAGCAATCAGATTTTTTTATTTTCTTCTTTAAAGTTTTCCTACTGACAAAACTTTTTTTTTCTTTTGCTGCTACGGAAGAATTACTGGCAAATTAACAGATTTTCAACAGTGCAAGAACTGAGTTTAGTATTACTGGTATGTACAGAGCTAAAATATCATTCTCAGTAAAGACATCTATTAATGCCTACCTTTTCGTTTCCATGTTCAAGAAGAGGTTGTCTAAGGAATTGTTTAACAACTTTTCTAAGGAGAACTTAGTTCTCGGGTTTGTTTGTCCAATAAAATATGACTTCAGACTTCATTCCTTGTTAGCAAACTAGATTTCTGAAAATACTGAACTGCATTGTGAGTAGTTCTCATGTTCCTGTTATGTATGTGCCTATGTCCTCATGGTTTAGCTATTAGCCCTGTTTCATGGAGAAAGATTTCTCCACATTTCTCCACACTGCCCCTATAAATATGGCATTGTCACCTGGGCAAGAGACATTCCCACCTGAGAGGGGAGGGATAGAGCACCCACCTGCTTATTCTCTGTGCTTTATCACTAACCAAGTGCACAGCCACAGGGTGTTTTCTGTGGTGGAACCTCCTCTTAGACGCAAAGAAGGGAAGAAACTCACGTCAAAACAAACCACGGAGAAGGCTCAAGAGAGGTCCAAGCTAGGGTGCTGTTGCTGATTCTCCTCACTGACACCAGGCAGAAGGCAGGCTCCTAGGTATGATGTTGCTATACCTCCCTTCTTGGCAAGACCCTAAACTTCTCTCTGGTTGATAATTATGGGTGCATTAATTGACCAGCATGACTAACTGAAGGCTGAAAATGAACACACTCCCCACCTGCCTCAGTTTCCTCATAAAGCCTCAGAGAAACAGAATTACCTTTCTCTGTACAACTCAAATTTTAAACAAAGTTAGGTCTGTGAAGATAGAGGGTTTCACTCACCTCTCACTAAAACCTGTATCCCACCTGCCCATGTATTAGGCACCTACCCCAGCTCAGGCTAGTAGGTGGTGCTGGAAAGGCACTACAAAATGACCAGTGTTCAGCATTAAGTTACTCTGCATTTCTACCTACCTGAGGAACATGACTCTCTAGTTTTAATCTCGTTTGATTATGCTACCAGGCAAGTGAACACAACTGGGCAGGTTTGGCTGCTTCACTACACAGCCTTGCATGCATGTTCACATTTGCTGTGACCATAGAAACTGAACTGTTCGTCATCGCATTTCACTAGCAACCACCATCTTCAGCACAGCACCCTTCCACTGCACACCCTTTATTTGCTCATATTGAAGAAGAGTATTTTAGTTGCAGATTATTTGAAATACACTCTGATAATGGCTGCAATGCCCCCGCCACAGGCTTTCATTTTTGCCTTTAGCAAAATAAACCAATATGCCTTGTGGCATTTTATTTGCTGGTTGCATATGCCTCAGGTACAGGGGTAAAGGCACCAGGTGAAGGATTGCTGTTTGGTAATAGTTCCTGCCTGACTCACAGAAAACCCTCCCAGTGGATTTCCTGATCACCCACGTGCTGTTCTATCAGGAATAGTTGAGTCCCACAACATCAGAGCCAATAGTCTTTGCCACCTCGAGGCTGTTCCAGGTTTATGGAAATTAATCTATTGTAAGTAAATGTGTAAATAAGGTAATTTAGATTAAGAACAGTCTATACTGGGTGAGACTGATGCTTGCTGGGAGGTACCAAGGGTTGTGAGGCACCTCGAACTACCTGCCCTCCACGTGAGAAAGCCTTGTCTGTGCCTCTCGGGGGTCAGCTCCCCAACTCCACTGGCCATAGGCTACACAAGCACTGCTCTCTAGGCCTTGCTGTCAATCTACGGTTAGCAACTGGCACACCCAGCCCACAAGCCCTCTGCATGTCACCTTGGATTATCCAGCTGCTGGTCCATTGGACACTCACAGCATTCACTGCTTCCAAAAGACCAATACACCATAGCTTAACAGTTTCACCTCAGATCACTGCTCCACGTAACACACAGCACTTAGATACGTTTATAGTGAAATCAAGTATAAATGTATTTAACACAAAAATTCAAGTAGTACAAGTAGAAGTATTGGAAACAAATGGTTTGTTTACAGATTCAATGGGGCCCTAAAAATCTATGCTGAGAATGTAGGAAACAAGAGGACAAGTGACTGGGATGTAAGGTTAGCCTGCTATTTGCTTAGCAGAAGGTGCCCCAAGAGTCCACAGGGTTTGCCGCATTTGACCATCTGTATGGGAGACAGATCAGAGCTCCCCTGGATCACCTTAGAGATTCCTGGGAGGGTGGCACTGAGGCAGCAGGGGAACTAGTGGCTGAACATGTGCAGAGGTTCAGGAAGAATTTAAAATCCCTGATGGGGATTAGTAAGGTTTTACTGCTCTAAGGCCAGGCAGCTCAGAAAGAATGGTATGATCTCAATACCTGTGATCGATCATTTGATGTGGGTGATTTGGTTCTGGTGTTACTTCCTATAAACAAACACAAAATGCGCAATTCATGGGAAGAGGCTTCTGAGGTGGTAGAAAGAGTTAACAATGTTACCTGCAATATACCAAGGCCCCACAGCGGGGTTACACCTCCAACTGTGCAAATCAACAGGTTAAAAGTACACCACACTCGTGAAGCCATTGTAAACAAGATTTGCTGTGCAGATGAGGACTGTGAGACAGGCCCTCTTATTGATTTGGTGACTGAATGCCACAGTGATACTTGACTAGAGGGCACTGATTTATATGAAGTGTTAAACCTAACTGAAAAGGCAAATATGGTCATGCTGCAAAATCACCGACAGGTATTTTTCAGCAGGCCAGGCCTGACTCCCAAAATGGTCCATAAAATTAACACTGTCGGACCACAGCCAGTGTCCAGCAGAGCATACCAGACAACTGGCAAAATGCAGGAGCAAATTTGCAAGGAGGAAGCAAGCATGCTAGACATGGGAATAGTTACAGAGTCAAATAACAATCCCTAGGCTTCACCAGTTGTTATGGTCCCCAGAAAAGCTTAATGCTGTCACAAGTTTTGGTGCCTACCCTATGCCCAGAATCAATGACATGCTGGACATTTTAGGCAGGGCGAAATTACCAAGGACCTTGGATTTAACAAAAGGCAAATCCCCTTAGACAGTGAAGCACAGAAAAAAAAATTCACCTTCATAACCAATTCAGAACTTTGTGAGTTTGAAGTGTTACCTTTTAAGTTAATTAATGCAGAAGCCACATTTCAGAGGCTCGTTAATCAAGTGTTGGCCCTTTGCTCATGCCTCCATAAACGATATTGTAATATTCAGCCATTCCTGGCAAGATCATAAGGATGATGTGGGAATTGCACTGAAGAGATGCAAAGATGCTGGTCTTAAAGTAAAAGTGACAAAATGCAAGATGGGAAGGCCATTGGGTAGAAGAGGGATAGATTTGTCTGGATCCTTTAAAAGCGGAGTCCATTGTTAACTGGCCTGTACCTTGAACCAAAAAGCAGGCTCAGTCTTTTATAGGTTTGGCAAATTATTAATGCTGGCTTGTGGAAGGTTTCAGCGACAGTATGTCTGCAATTACAGACCTCTGCAAAAACAGACAGCCTGACAAGGCGGTTTGGACTGCAGCCTGTCAAGAAGGCTTTGATAAAATGAAAAGAATTGCATTAGAGAAACTGGTTCAAGCCAGTCCTAGCTTTGATAAGATGGCTGAACTCTGCACAGACGCATCCAATACAGGCTTGGGAGCTGTGTTAATGCAAGCGGGCCAAGGCAATAAAAAGCATCCTATAGCTCAGGTTAAAAAAATGATCCCCTTCCTCACACTGAAGAAAATTTTCTTTTACAGAAAGATAATGTTATGCAATTGTGTGAGTGGTCAGGCAGCTAAGGCCTTACCTATTCCACAGGAAGTCCAGAGTCCTAACAGACCACAGTCACTTGGCATGGTTTCACAGAACAAAAGGTACTAACTCCTGACTGCTACATTGGAGAGTGCTCCAAGAATATGATATGGAAATTGTACATAAGAAGGGAAGGAAAATGTGGTGGCATGTACACTGACCAGGCAACTGGGCAGGAGCTAACCCTACGGCATCAATGTAAGGGAGAAGGTATGACCCAGGGATGCCTTGGTGTGCTAACTGCTAGATGGCACAGGGTTTCACATGGATCCCCTAGGTCAGATATTTGCATAATAGTTCACCAGAGGTGACATACCTCAGAAATGTTCCTCTCAGGCAGAAGGTAAGAGACACCTATCTCCCTAACTGGCCATTTGTACCTTGGGATGCCTCATAATGGAGGCCTATTTGCATACTGAGGCACAAGCAAAAGAAGAGATTTCAAAATCTACAACAGAGGAATCTACAGGCATAAGAAAACAGGTGTTGGGGTGGGGGCGGGGGTGTCTTGTGTATGGATAAACAAAAAATTGCTCTGGTATATCTTGGAGTACCAAGTGACACGCTGGGTCCTTCACCAAAAAGGCCAGCTGACAGCATTCTTGTCTCATGAAAAGAGGGTCACAGCCAGCCAGCTGAAAAGTGATGCAAGGATTTGGGGAGAGCAATATTGGTTAGACATGAGAGTATCTTGTTAATGAAGTCTAGGCTCTAGAATGTATGCTATGATTTTATTTTAAACCTAATCATTTTTTTCAATACTTCTACTTGCTACTACTTGAATATTATGCTTTATTAAATAAACTTATACTTGACTTTACTATAAACATATCTAAGTGCTGTATGTTAAGCGGAGAAGTGATCTGAGGTGGAACTGTTAAGTTGGGGTGTACTGTTTCTTCAGAAGCAACAAATCTGTGAATATCACAAGCGTCCACTGGAACAGACTGGACACTCCAGGGAGATCCTTGCAGGGCTTATGGGCCGGAGTGCGCCAACTGCTAACGTAAAGTGACAGCAGGGCCTGTAAAGCTGAGAGGGAAGTGCTTGTGTTGCCCGTGGAGTTGGGAAGCTGACACATGGCAGGCACAGACAAAGCTTCATCACGCTAAGGGCACGCAATAGCAAGGTGCCTCACAACCCTGAGTACCATCAGCAAGTATCATGGTGACTACTGTTTTCCTTGTTAGTAAATGCACAATAAAATGCTGGTTCATGCCTGGGAAATGACAGAAATAAATATGATGTGTCCCCTTTGATACGAGATCTTAGAAAAAAAGACTTTAGCCCATTAAGGCCGCCAAGCTAAAAAAATTCCTCAAGCTCCATAAAGGTGTTTTTCTTCCCAAAAGGAGCCCCTGTGGAAGGTCTGAAACCCCAGTCTAATTTTCTGTAATTACCCCTGGTGCAGGCCTGCCATTGGAGTCTCCCTCAAGGGAAAGAGCTTTGGGTAGACAATGGTAAACATGGGCTGGCTGCAACGGTGACAGTGTCCCAGAGGGCAGTGCAGTAATTCCAAGAGACTTTTGGGTAATGAGATTGGAGTCAGGAAGCTGAAATCTAGGGAAGAAAAGAAACATAAGTTAAGATCCTGGATTGTAACAAAACAAATTCATGATAAGGTTCAACATAGTAAACATGTCCCATGGCCCCTTGGTGTACTAAATATCTCACTAATCCTCTCAGTAACATCTGGCCATGTCAAAGAAGTCGTAAACTAAAGCCAATTATTTGCAAATAAGATGAAGCCCATAATGGTACTTGCAATGTAAATAAGCAAGAGAAGTTAACAGAAAACTGCAGGCATAGGATTAATCAGACC
Source organism: Mauremys reevesii (assembly GCF_016161935.1). NCBI lineage: Eukaryota > Metazoa > Chordata > Testudines > Geoemydidae > Mauremys > Mauremys reevesii. The sequence continues at coordinate 8,593,330 of NC_052632.1, forward strand.
CAAACAGCTAGATGAAGGTGCTGTTGCTCAAGGAAATACAACCCCCCACCCCCCCACAAAAAAACAAAAAACCAAAACATCAAATTCTACAAACAGTAAAACATTTCTAAACAGAGGCATTGGCTGACTCAACTAAATCCTTCACATTTTAATTCTAAGTTTTGCTTAAGTGTGAGTCATTAAATTAGATCTATTAACCAAAGTGAGGTTCCCTGTCCTAATCAGTGGCTATTCAACAGTCAACAATACAAGATTCTAGGAAGGAAGTCAGTATCAATTTATTTACATAATTCAATAAATAACCATCCCACAGCACAGAACAGTTTATACGAACCCCAAACAATTAATCATCCAGCAATTCAAAAAATTACCAACTATAATCAAAGCCATACCCACAGCCATCTCCGAAAGACGCAGCAAATACACGGCCTTGTTAGTATGCCCCACAGATCAACAGATCTCGCTCTTCTATACCCAAGAGGCTCCAGCGCCCCCATTTGCTATAGCTGTGGGAAGTGTGATTTCTCAGTTGGCCAGGCCCCAGGCCACTTAGGACTTTCACAAGTCAAAGCCAACATCTGAAACGCCAACAGAAAACAAAGAGGCAGCCAGTGCTGCACACTAGTACAGGTGTTAACGGATCAAGATGTGGGGCAGAATTTAATAAATAGACTTCTAGAATTTGCACCGGACTCAGTTTCCAAATAAATGTAAAGTGTAACCCATGTACAGTGCAATCCAGGAGGCTAATTTTGAGGTGACAAAGGCCTGGATAACAGAAGCATGGTCTGCATCTAACAGAAGAGGTCACAACTTGCTGACCGGGCAAAGATCGAGGAAAACCAGCCTGGTCACTGCTGTAATACGATTTTGTAACACTAGCTGAGAGTCTAACACCACCCTTGAAATTGCAAACACAAGCAATAGTGGACCAAAGAGGGTGATACTGCCTCTGCCGCATCCTCCATCTCCTTCCCACAACCCCATTCATCCCTGTCTGGATTGACCTTGACTAGTTTGCCCTTGACCATGCCCCAGGCTCAACCAGATTCTGACTGTCACCCAAGGTGTTGACCATTGCCTTTAATAACGGTCACTATGACCAGACCAGACAGATACAAAATTAACTGTAGTGCAGAAATCTGAGGATAGGGAAGAGACTTAAAACCAGTGACTCCTCATCTATCAAGCACTGGCCAAAGCCACAATGCTTGCAACCTTGCGCAAGTTACCCTGCACCCTGCCAACACACCTCATATTGATTGTGCAACACTACCCTGCCTTTTTAAACTAAAACCTTGCTTGTGACAGTCTTGCCACACTGTGTGGTGGTTGTGACATGGATAAATCATTATGAGAAAAGAGAGAAGATTACAATCAGCTGTGATTTAAAGATCTGAATTCTGCTTTTCAGAGGAGAGAAGTTAATAATCCCTTTTGCCCAAAATCCCCAGCCTGTCTTCCAAAAGAGATTAGAATTTCACCCATGCACGTGTGCACACAGAAAATTGCACCTTGTGCTGTATGAACATTGTACTGTTATAATCTTGGTATTTGAACAACTCCTTGTTTTTCCCCCTAAGTAACAGAAATCAGAAACACACAAGCTTTAACAGGTCATTAATTCATCCTCCCAGCACTGCAGAATTGTTTCCTCCAATATAGTTTCCTGTGTTTGGCCCACTCTTAACATGTGGCTTCCATCACTGGCCTAAATAAATAAAAAATGTTTGGGACAGAGAGAAGTCCAAGAAGCAGACTGTCAGCTCTTCACTGTACACTTTTTCTTGGCAAAAGGAACTACTTCAATGGTTATGATTCACGACAATAATTCCAGTCCAAGCTTTTCCCCGATTAGCCTTTTTGCATACATTTCCTTCCATGATTCACAAATTCCCAAAGCACTAAATATGACAGATCCACAACATTCCCAAATCTAACAAAGCCTGAACCTCCAAATTACTCTCAAATATTGGTATCTCGTGTGTTAGTATGATGCATAACCAGGGGAGCCATGGGCCAGTTTTCAACAAAGAGCGTGAACTGGAGCAGAACTAAAGCAGCTCAGCTGTCACGCTGTACTGAAATGGCCAACGGCTGCTAACATTTCTTCTGCCTTATGTATAACAAGTCTGCCAGTTTAGGAGCGTGCTGCCTGGCAAGGAGTTGCATTGTTGGACAATGCATCTAATCTTGCCTCAGGAATAATAATTTCTCCCTCTTCTGTCCCATTAAAGTCATTTCTTCGCCACTGCAGACTGTGAAAAGCCTGCATCCTTTTACATTGTTCTCTTTCCCCCCACCCCCATCCCCCAAGAAAATTCTAACCACCACTTTACCTTTGGATGTCTTATGGGCCAAAACATTTTTGTTGATCACTTAAATGTAATTTGCTGAAATAAACATTTTAAAACATTGATGTTTGCAAAGCACTTTGAAGAGCTCTATAAATGCTACTGTCACCTCTGAAAAGACCGTGCATTTGGTGGGTCTCGTCAAGCTCTGAAGGATGTGAATAGACAATTAAAGTACCTTTTAAAAACCCGTAGTAGGTGTTATAGAGTGTCCTCATGGCTAGCTCTTGCAAAGGCAGCACGTGATCGGTCTCTGTCCCTATAGACTTCACCTCTGCTGGGAGGAACACAGTTAATTGTCCCGATGAAAAGGAGAGCAGCTTCACCTCTGAAACCTGAATAGGGGAGCCACAGCTGGAGGAATACAAACCATTCAGAAAGCAGTTAGCCAGAACAAAAGTAACCAATGGGGAAACAATATGCAATCAGCTCAAAGTGCACTTTACACTGTTCTACAGAACACTGCCTTCCTAGAATAAGAGCTCACTCTTATACACGGTGTGTGTTTCAGACTGAAATGAATTTAGTACACAGTCTCACTGCCTGTAACAGGCTAGACGTGGCCCATTTGGAGGTCTTTACTGATCAAGTAATACCCAATACCGAGAAAAAATGAGAACAGAGCCACAAGGTGAACCAAGGACGTTGCCTAACAAAGTCTAGTGTCCCTAGCTTTGCCTCAGAGTCCCTCTTGTTTAGCCAGACACCAACAGAACAGTACAAACTGGCTTTTACTATTACAAAATATTTTACTAATGGGTCAATGTCTTACCTGACAATTGGGTTTCTGTGCTTTGAACCAACCAGCTCAGAATGATAATGGATTTCCCACTCACACCCCATCAAGCAAAATATAGCCATAAGGCATTTAGTGCTTTAAGTGCCACTGAATGCTGCTTTCCTCCTCCCAGAGTTCCCCTGAAAAGACCTTGGTGAAAATGAGAAGATAACCCAGCAAACTCTGCCCTTTCCAGCCCAAGTTCAGAAGAAGAGGGGTTCTTGGGATCAGTGGATCTAAACAGAGCAGTTTAGTTTGTTGATAAATAAAATATATATATATATATATATATAAAAATTAAAAAAAATCCTTATTCGATTTCTGCTGCAATCTATCCAGACTATGAAAAAGCCAGGAATGACACAAACAAATTGGTATTGTTTATAACAACTCAAAAATTAGAAGCAAAAGAGCAACCTTGTTACGGTCAGATCTAACAAACAGAACAAGAAAAGGGGCAAAGTGACTGAATTGTCAACTTTTCCAGGTATTGGGAACAGGTAAAGAAACCAGATCCTAATAGACCTGAAAAAAAAGAAAATTCCATGTCCCAGATAATAAAGAACTTCAACTCCACGGGACAGAGGAGAACTGATGAATGGAACACAGCATCGAGCAGCAGACTGACAAACCTCTCTACCGACTTCAGTCAATATTTATTCTTCCTTACAAAGTATTGAGGGGGTGGAGGAAAGTCAGGAAATAAAAAATCAAATGTATCATGTCAGGCTTCAACAACCTGTGCCTACAATACAGGATCTTGCAGTAAATACAAAGGAAGGGAAATATTCTGGTGTGAGGAATTGAATTTAGCAGATCAATCCCCTATTAATCTCAATAGATAACACAGGTAAAATGCACTGAATACTTATTTCAATATCAACTGGGCCTCACCTCTACCTTATGGCCTAGGTTATTAATAGCCACCTCTCCATCCCCCAAAGTTGCAAAATAGGATGGTAGCATGTTTAAGGGGCTAACTGTATAAATTTCTGCCAGGACATGTCAGGAGAAAAAATACTGCCCTAAGAATAATAACTGGTTATTAATAGGCATGAAGGATGCACAAAAAAGAACGCCATGAGGTAAGAAAGAGAAAAAATACCATCCCCTGTCTCGCATATAGTGATCCTCTGTGTGGCTAGGAAAAACTAAAACTCCATGTTAAAAGTGGAGTTGCAGAACAGCTTTAGTAAATAAACCACAGGAGTAAAACTATGATCATATACATTCAGAAGGAATGACAGGCTCAAAACAGTAAATCAATCAATGGAAGACAAGTGGAACAACAGCAAATCCAATCCAGAGAAAGTGAAAACAAAAATTTCAAGTGCTGAAATCATCACATATATAAAAGTGATATTTCAGCCAGCCTGACAACAGAATTCATGGATTCATTACTTGAGCAATGTAATTTACATTTTATTTTCAGAGTCTTAGCTTTAAATGTGCAACAAGTCGTCAGTTTTCCTGTCCAGACAGTGACTAGATAAAGCATTAAACAACCATATCTTCATTGCAGGCCTCTAATTCGTTTACCTGACCAGTAAAGACCTTACACCAGCCACTAATGCTTACTATTGCAAAGGACACAGAAATGCTTTAGCAGACAATTAGTATACCATTTCAACATCCATTCAGTACATTATCACCTCTATTTGAGCACGTTGTTCCTTATACCATTAACAGTTACCCTATAGAAGAGGAGATGAGAGTGCTACCAGCAAGTGGAGTTTCTTTTATGTTAGATTTCTTTTCCCTAAATAGGTGTATTTCAAGTTGTATCAAAGATGTCTATAGAGCAGGGATCAGCAACCCTTGGTACGCGGCCCACCAGGGTAAGCACCCTGACGGACCAGGCCTGTTTGTTTACCTGCCGCAACTGCAGGTTCGGCCGATTGTGGCTCCCACTGGCCGCGGTTCGCCGCTCCAGGCCAATGTGGGCTGTGGGAAGCGGTGGCCAGCACATCCCTCGGCCCGTGCTGCTTCCTGCAGCCCCCATTGGCCTGGAGTGGCGAATGATGGCCAGTGACAGCCGCAATCGTCCAAACCTGCGGATGTGGCAGGTAAACAAACCGGCCCAGTCCGTCGGGGTGCTTACCCTGGCAGGCTGCATGCCAAAGGTTTCCGATTCCTGTTATAGAGTATGGAGAGGTGCCTTTTATTAGTATGTACAAATCCAAACAGAGATCGTATTTTGTTTACTAAAAAAAGAGTACCAGTAGATTCTGTCAAAATGATTACCTTTAACATAAGGAATCTGAGAAAATGTGCAGCTCCTGTTCATTTAGCATCTTTTTAGAAATAACTCTAAAAATGTAGCAATAGTTTTGTTCTTAATTTGCATATATAAATGCTATCTTTGTTTTGGTGGAAGGAACAGAAATTTATTCACAAAGATTAAATCTGGCTAAGTGGCAGGGGGAAGCATTTTATCAAGTCAAATTGCTTGGACTGACCACTTCTGTTACAACCGATATTGGGGAGACCAGAAGATCAGCTGCACCCAAATGCAGCTGAATCAGTTTTTATTGCTGGTAATAATTTTAAAAAGTTTTTATATTTTTATTCATGTATTAAGGAAAGTACAAGTACCCCCACTTCCCCAGCACAATGTGGCTTTGTTTTCCCACATGTCTTACTGGAGTGCTATGAGGATTAGTTAGTTAATGTCTATGCAATGCTTTGAACGTGTACAGCCTTGTTTACAAGACTTACTACATTTTCCATTGTAGCTACTACTGGTGTAGCTGCACGAGTGGCGGTAACAGTGGAAGTGTAGTCAAGGAACTACTGGATACTGCCATTTTAGCCATCTCATCTAGACCTGCTGTATTCAATTGTGTTTAAAATGCCAACGGTTAACATAAAATCTGATTAGAATATAATAATAATAATTGGAGATATACCAATCTCCTAGAACTGGAAGGGACCTTGAAAGGTCATCGAGTCCAGCCCCCTGCCTTCACTAGCAGGACCAAGTACTGATTTTTGCCCCAGATCCCTAAGTGGCCCCCTCAAGGATTGAACTCACAATCCTGGGTTTAGCATATGAAAATGAAGATGCAGTAAATGAGGAGGAACACTAGCAGACATCTTTTAAAATTAAAAGTCAAATGAAAATCTGGTTTATGCAGACAGTTGTAAAATAAGATGACAAGCAATGCCACTGAAAAAATTAGCATAAGGTTAATTTTAGATACAAACATTTTAACAGATTAAAATGGAGAATTAAAGATACAGTGAAAGGAAAAGGAAAAGATGGGGTTCAAAATGACTGAAAATAAACAGACCTATTTGATCAAACCTGTTAGCACACTTTTAGATATTACCATTTGTATTTTCTCCAAAAAAAACCAACCAACCAACCAAAACACCCAATATGATTGTTTTTCTTAACTTTTAATTCACTCTAACACCTTACTTACAATTTATTCAGATTTCTGACAAAGCAAAACAAACACTTAAAGTAGATATACAAGCACTTCATGTATTGAAGCATAAGGTCAGCAAATTTTATGATCAGCACAGAGTGACCGCACCTGGCAATAGTAAATTGTGATACAACTGCAAAATACTTATACATCACAGGAATAAACAGGAATATGAACTCTGGCTATCAGGAAAACGTTAAAAATTCTCAGATGTGTAATAGTTAACATACTTAAACAAGGCAAAGGTTATAAATATGGAGTTTATAATTAATTTAGGTATAGTTGAGAGGAATAGCATAGTGATTTTATAATTAGAAGATACTGGGGCATGTACTCCTCTCACCACTTTTGCACCAGCATAACTACATTAATTTCAGTGGCGCTACTCCTGATTTAAGCTAGTAAAAGTCAGAGAAGAAACAGCCAACTGTCCTGGAAAGCACACTTTCTCCTCACATCAAACTCACAAACATAAATAGCTTAAGGTATTTTTAAATATACATAAAAGTTGGATTGCAATTTGTAGAAAATTATTTAGTCTCTTACTGAGTGCCAAGCACTACAAATAGTTGCTACAGGGATGTTATGAGAGTATGAATAAGAGGAAAGCCCACGTGAAATTCTATTCAGATATAATCCATTCTAGGCAAATCCACTGACTTGTCCAGTGCTGCAATGTATGGGATACAAACACTGTAAGAGATGTTTACTTATTAAAGATCATTGAAACATATTAAAAAAAACACAAAATATACCTATTGGTCTTGATTTTGGAAAAGCATGTTTCAATGAAGCCTACATTTTGGGCCAACTTTAAACACGATCTTCAGCTTCATGCCCTACATTATCAGTAAATGTTTCCTACAAATATCTACACATGCTCTGGCTGTTGTAGCTTAGCACTGAAATATTAAATGTTCAGCAAATTAATGCAGAAGATTACAAAAGTAATATAGAACAGGCAGCCAAAGTAATCCCTTCAAAGTAAAATCAGTCCTGAATGAATAACCCAAAATATAGTTCAGTTGTATCACACAGGCATGTATTTATGGAGATCATTAGGAGATAAAGGTATGCAAGACATTAAGTTAATTCATGCTTACCCGCTGCAACCAATGACTTTATTGTACAGATAAGAAGGGAGCCCTTTCAGGTGAATATTGTTATCCACATAAACATATTGCAGTTCTCGAGAACGACCTAAATCTGGGTTTTAGAAAACAAAAAGAGAAAGAGGAGAAAAATGAAGTAATGACAATTCCCAGCAGAAATAATTAAAATCAAAGTGAGTTGATTGGACTCTCTGTAAGTGAACATGAACTATTACTCTAGGTCAGTTTAATTTGACTAAAAGAAACCTGTGGAGACAGTATTTTTAAAAAGAACCTGGTACACACCAAAGTTACTCTAAAAATACCCAACCCCTTTCTAACATTTCTGTAAATCCCATTATGAAGGGAATGTCACTGTGAGAATGAATTTACTAATTCTGTCCATTTGAAAAGGCAAAATGACTCTTGGGCTCACATCTAACCATTAGAGGAGTGAAGTTCTGGAACAGCCTTCCAAGGGGAGTAGTGGGGGCAAAAGACATATCTGGCTTCAAGACTAAGCTTGATAAGTTTATGGAGGGGATGGTATGATGGGATAGCCTAATTTTGGCAATTAATTTGGCAACTGATCTTTGATTATCAGCAGGTAAGTATGCCCAGTGGTCTGCGATGGGATGTTAGATGGGGTGGGATCTGAGTTACTACAGAGAATTCTTTCCTGGGTGCTGGCTGGTGAGTCTTGCCCACATGCTCAGGGTTTAACTGATCGCTATATTTGGGGTCGGGAAGGAATTTTCCTCCAGGGCAGATTGGCAGAGGCCCTGGAGGTTTTTCGCCTTCCTCTGCAGCATGGGGCACAGGTCACTTGCTGGAGGAGTCTCTGCAGCTTGAGGTCTTCAAACCACGATTTGAGGACTTGAATAACTCAGACATAGGTTAGAGGTTTGTTACAGGTGTGGATGGGTGAGATTCTGAGGCCTGCACTGTGCAGGAGGTCAGACTAGATGATCATAATGGTCCCTTCTGACCTTAAAGTCTATGAGTCTATCTATAGGTGACCTTTTAAAAACAGCAGGCCAAGTCCCCTGGTAGTATCAAGTGATGTAACTCCACTGAAGTCAGAGCACCATCACTGTTCAGAAACAGAATGTAGCCTACATGGGACTGTTCAAGCTTGGAAAAGAGATGACTAAGGGGGATATGATAGAGGTCTATAAATCATGCCTGGTGTGGAGAAAGTAAATAAGGAAGTGTTATTTACTCCTTCTCATAAATACAAGAACTAGAGGTCACCAAATGAAATTAATAGGCAGCAGGTTTAAAACAAACAAAAAAGTATATTTTCCACACAACACCCAGTCAACCTGTGGAACTCCTTGCCAGAGGATGTTGTGAAGGCCAAGACTATAACAGGGTTCAAAAAAGAACTAGATAAGTTCATGGCTATTAGTCAGGATGGGCAGGGATAGTTTCCCTAGCCTTTGTTTGCCAGAGGCTGGGAATGGATCACTTACTGATTACCTGTTCTGTTCATTCCCTCCGGGATACCTGGCATTGGCCCCTGTCAGAAGACAGAATACTGGGCTACACGGGCCTTTGGTCTGACCCAGTATGGCCATTCTTATGTTCTAAGAATCAAATTGAGTATCACTGATCACAACTAACTCCATATGCTGAGATTATCACCATGCCTTTACATGCTGTCTGCTGTGTGGTGTCCCAACAAAAACAAAAGGACAAATGGTTCAAATAGTCTAAACTAAGCAGGTCAAAGATGACAAAGAAAATAAACTTTATTTCTATAATTTAAATGGCTTATACTCCTCAGTTTTAATTCATTAAATCTTAAAATCGTGTATTTTTTAAACATTCATATAAAAGGATTCTTAGTAACACCCACTATATATTGTCCAGTTGTGAAATGATTAAAGATGCAGATTTTATGCTTTATCCAAATTTTTAAGAGTATATAATTTAAAATATCTTTTGGTTATTCAGCACTGGCTACCTTATATAAAAATGCATAAGTAAAGGGTTTAAGGGAAAAGAATTACGGGCCTTTATTCATTATTTCAAGTTGTGCAAGCAATTCATGCTAAGTCAAACTCTGAGGAGTCTGGGTACTCAGCACCATGAAATGTCCATGCTGGTCAACAGTCACCATTCAGATTTCCATACAAATGTTATGTTGAAGACCTTATTTTTTATTATTCCCTTTCGCTTTCATGTATTTCTGAGGCACTTTTCAAACACCCGGTTAGATAAGCACCATGTTTGATGTCATAAAATGTGCAAATGAAGCTGACTGCAAGGGTGCACACAGAACACAGCCACCAGATATGAGAGCTGTAAAAAAAAAACAACAAAAAAACCCCCGAAACAAACCACCAAAATTGTGCCTATAAACTTTAAGTATTTCAACAAGCATGTAATATATTGACACACAAATGGAAGTCTTTCCTAAAATGACAGAGATAGGTTTTTTGTTTTCAGCGATGCAATCCTCTTTTCCACTGTATTTCACCACATCTTCACCATTCGCAAATCTTCTGATTCTTTAGGATGGAATTAAACATTTCTATTTATTCTGTGCTGCTTTTTCCCTTAACTCCAAGATTTATTATTCAATTCCACATGCACAGATAGTAAATTATCTCCAAATGTTCCACAGTGAGGTCCTATTATTAAGAATTACTGAGCAAGGTCAATTGACAGGCTTTGATGTTTCCCATTATTTTAAAGGTTCCTTTTAAAACAGACTATGTTTTGAATTGGAGTCTAAAAATAAAGCAAAAGTGAGGTGTGTCATTTTCTAAGGGGTTTACTTCCTTCTTTTTAACTAAAATAACAAACATTTTAACAGATCTGTGGCTGATCCAAGGTATTGCATTCTCATGGATAAGGTATTAAACAAATAAGGAAAACATCTGAATTAAAAAGGTACACAATTTGGCCCAATTAGGGTTTCACATTTCAACTTAAACCTCATTTTGTTTCTCCAAAGCTTAAAAACAAAACAAAACAAATCTCATCTCTCTCTTTTCTGAAGAGGTTCCTATAGAAGGAGGAATCTTTTTTAGTGTGGGTTAACGTAACTGTATTTACATGCAGTGGACCAAATCTGATTGCTTTTTTCTTGTTTCCAGAGACCAAACTTGAAGCACATGAAAAAGCAGCATTAATATGTGCTCATATTCTAGCTGAGATGGGTCCTTGCAGAGCCCAGTAAGAGTAAAAATAATCTACACAGGGGAGAATGAGACTGTCCACAAAGACCTTTGACAGGCACCATGTATGCATGAACATGTAGACCACTTCCCATAGCACAAGGCCACACACCTGTAGTTTCGCCTCCATGGCTCCTGCAGCTGTCCTAGTGGGTCCCCATGTACATCATCAAAATAGATGATACACTGAGGACACATTACAATTTAGGATATGTAGATATGTAATACTGACATTTCTTGATATGTAGATATGCAATACTGACATTTCTAGTGATATATAGCTTTTCCAGTTACTGGGTTTTCATGGCAAGTTTTTAAACCTCTAAATGAGGATTCAGTGGTAATTTTCCAGATCTAGCTATCAGAGCTAAGTCATTACAAAAAGCAATGGAATTCAGATTGCCCCATACTACATTTATGCATTAGACTAGTTTAGTCTATAAAGTGTTCTTCTGCTTTGTAACTCAGCTAAAATATAGCAAACTGAACTGCTCTGTCCTAACACTTTGAACAACCATGAATCCAAAATCTTAAGATAGTAAATGAAAAATAAATTAACTAATATCACTGTATCATCTCCCCTAATTCTGAGGTTGTGCATAAAACGTCATGGATCAAAAGCACTACTTGTTAAAATGAGGCTTTTACGATGCTCGTTTTCTTTTCTATTTTTTCCCTGCTGTCTAAGGAAGGCAGTCACTCACCAAGTGGCAGAAATGCAAGACAGTTTCCAGCCATGGACAGCTCGTTGAGGCTAGGGAGTTGGCAGAGGTGGCGGGGGACACACCATAGATAATTCCCGTCAGCACTCAGGTACTGCAGGGAAAGGCACATATGCAGCCTTTCAGGTAAAGCTATCAAACGATTGGTTGAAATGTCCAAGGTCTGCAGCTCCCTCAAGTCTCCGACTTCTAGAATCAAAACATCAAATATTCAGACATGGCATTAATCACTGTATTTCTGCAACAAGAAGACAAAAAATACAAACTGAAATACAGCTCACAGAAAAACTTTACGTATTTACATGAATGTGGTAGCCTCTATTTAATTTGTTAACCAACTCCATCCTTCTGCCAGGCCAGCCTCCCTCCACCTGCCCAAAACTAGCACAAGTCTCCCATATGCTCCCTCCCATTACACTTCCCCTCTTTATCACTGCTTGGCTTCTTCACCAATACCAGAATTTGACAACTATCATTTACTGCAAATTCCCTCCAAAATGTATTTGTAACATCCTAATAATGTATCATTAACAACTGTTTAAACATTAAGGTATCATCACATTTTATGTTTGCACAAGATAAGGATAAGGCAAACTGGAGTCATCTAAACCTATTAAGAAAAAACAGCCCTCCAAACCACTTAATTTGTAACTGAAGTTCTATACAGACTTCTCTGGATATCATATTAAAAATATGATCCAAGCTGCACAGTTTTAAGTAATTAAATTTCACTGACTTGTAATTACATTTAAAAATACAAAAATACAAAGGTTCAGCAAAGTTTTGGAGATCGATTACTATGAATGCTAAATTCTGGGAGAATAGTTTTTCTATTATTTGGAGTGTATTCAGATCTGATGCATTCACATAGTTCCCTTTTTCTTACCAAAATAAAAGTTTGGAAACCAATTAAAAACAAATGAAGCAGGTTTAAGCTCATCAGTTCTGGAACTGCCAAGAGCACCATGCTACATATCTGTGTGTTATGATGTAAGAACTTTGGCTCAGAACTGAGCACTTCATTTCTTTTGCTTTGAAATTCCCTGGTTACCATTTTCCCCTCAAATCCTTATCTTGGGGAGCACGTATCAGCTGGGCAACATGTGTAAATATATGAGAAAAAAAAGTTTGCCTAAGGTAAATTTAAATAAGTATAAGAAAAATATCAAATGTCATATATCTGGTTAAATATGGTAATCAATGTGAAAAAACTGCAGCCACCAGACATCAAATACTTCATATTTACACACAAAAAACTGTCCATTACTTTCATCATTATGTGCTTGAAAGTAAAACTCAATTAATGTAGTTATCTGTAGGTTTGCATGCACACACATACAAAATCATTCTGATCCCATTTTCTGACTTTTTATGCTGAGTTATGAATTTTTAAAAAATGTGTTATTTGTTTCCCCCCAAAATTTTATGCATCGTTACCTATGGAACCTATGGCCATAGGCACATAATGCATTTTACGATATTTTTTACTACTAATATAGCAACTGTAGGTTTCAGAGTAGCAGCCGTGTTAGTCTGTATCCACAAAAAGAACAGGAGTACTTGTGGCACCTTAGAGACTAACAAATTTATTTCAGCATAAGCTTTCGTGGGCTACAGCCCACTTCTTGCATCTGAAGAAGTGGGTTATAGCCCACGAAAGCTTATGCTCAAATAAATTTGTTAGTCTCTAAGGTGCCACAAGTACTCCTGTTCTTATAGCAACTGTAGTTTGTGTAAGTACCTCTGAAAAAATACAGCAGAATTTTATTGTGTGAATACTTATACTAGTATGCAGTCATCCGTATTTTCTTGTGGAACTGCCTTTATTACTATAAATATAGGTATAAACAAATGATTGGACCAAAACCAAAATCAGGACAGTGAGTGGAAATTATAAATTCATAAAACAAAGTACATAGTTGAAATGCTATTAGTGAAAATGTTATACATGAATATAAGTTCATATTAACTTTTGTAACATCTGATAATACAACACTGATCATCTTCTTAATCAGATTCTCCCAACATTTTTACCTGCAGTGGGATTCATACACATATGTACATAACGTTTCAAGTAACTCTACCAAATATCAACACTAAATGTGCTTAAAAAAGAACTACTGGTAATTAGCACTATTTGTTCTGCACCCTGGAAGGGCTAGGCTAGACTGGGAAAATAGACTGTGTTTAATAATCTGCTAACACACGTTAACTAATATGTTTTACAGTGCAATCTATTTCCCAAGTCTAGACATGCCTGGAACTTTACTCACTTTTCTGAATGCACAATTTGTAGCTGCATGTTTATAATTACTTCTATTAATTTTTTTTAACTTGAAGAACATTGCAAACATTTGCACATTGAAGATTTCAAGAACTCTTCATTTTATGTTTCAAATAATGTTCTATAATTTTTTTGTGGGTAACAAACATTCTTAACAAGACCTGCAACCCATGTTCACACAAGTAGAATCATTGACTCCAACAGGACTATTTCTGGGAGTAGGATTTGCAGGATTGGGACCCCACCTTCTATTCTGGGAACACTGATGGTGAGATACACATTAAGAAGCAGATTAAAGTGACTGATTGGGGGTGGGGGAAATAACCCTGTTAATTCTTTTCATCCAAAGATTCCAAAGCATGCCATAATCTTTCCAGACTATAGGCAGGGGCGGCTCTAGGAATCCCGCCGCCCCAAGCAGGGCGGCGCACCGCGGGGCACGCTCTGGCAGTGCCGGTCCCGCGGCTCCGGGGGACCTCTGGCAGACGTGCCTGCGGAGGGTCCACTGGTCCCGCGGCTCCGGTGGAGCTTCCGCAGGCATGTCTGCGGGAGGTCCACCCGAGCCGCGGGACCAGCGAACCCTCCGCAGTCATGCCTGTGGGAGGTCCCCCGAAGCCACAGCTCCAGTGGACCTCCCGCAGGCATGACTGCGGAAGGTCCGCCGGAGCCGGCTGCTGCCCTGCCGGCAAAATGCCACCCCAAGCGCGTGCTTGGCGCGCTGGGGTCTGGAGCCGGCCCTGACTATAGGTCTGATCCTGTGAGGTCTTGACTGCTTCCATGAAAGGTGATCAGTGCCGTCAACTCCGATGGCAAGAAGTACTCAGCACCTTGCAGAACTGGGTTTTGTGCAAAGAGGGATTACTTCACCCACTCCTGAATGCAGTCATCTCTGGCATGAAGATGGTAGACATGGTTTTTTCAGGGTTAAATACAACTATGGAGAAAGGGGATTTAAAAAAAACTACTGCTCTGTCACAGAGATTTTTTTAAAATTACAATCAAGGTAGTACTATTTCTGTTAAACAAGAATCCTTTGTGCCCCTATACTCCCTCTGCAGCAGCAGCTAGAAAATCAACTATTAGCAGAGCTCTGCTGGCATTTTCTATGATGCTTGGACCCTAGCAAGTAAACAAAAAGCTATGTTAATTTCAAGCACTGTTAGACACAATAGGGAAGAAAGGAGAGAGAAATCAAATGGGGAAAAAGACAAACAGGTAAAGAAAAATACCATTTTCAAGATTCTGAGAGAGTACTTAAACAAGAGAAAAGTAAAAAGTTGTAATAAAAGTTATATTGGGCTTTGTGTTTTTCAAATTGTTCTGTGAAAACATTAAAAATTTAAAATACACGTTAAACCTTAAAGATTAAGAGAAAAAAAAGTCTATATTCCCCTCCCAGCGTAAACAATTCTACAGTTATGTGTAGTAAAGAGAGGACAATAGATCCCAATAAAATACTTGACAACATCCCTTTATAAAATAATGCTGTCAGCAGGAACAGTTTCTATACGGAAGTAACAGTTCTCCTCAAAACCTTTTGGTTACTCATTTTGATGCTAACAGTGCTCAATAGCTTTAATTGCTTTTCAATACCTGAAATACACACTTGAAATTAATTACTAAAGCACAATAATTGTTGAATAGGTGCACAAAAGCAACATAGTAAGAACAGTCTCATTTTTAACAGCTCTCTACTCATGACATATACACAAACAAAGCCCTGTGCTTTAAAACAGTGACAGGAAGTGAGCCACCTACATTCAGCCAAACCACTGACCACATGCAGTTTGTAACAGGCTCGATTATTTTCATGCACTAACCTTTCCCTCTGCCACTAAAAACAGTTTTCTAAGGCTATGTCTACAGTAAGGACCATGCAGCTTTACCGCTGTCAGGTCACTTGCATAGCCGCTCTATGCTAGTGGGAGAGAGCTCTCCCACCGGCGTACAGTAGAACCTCAGAGTTACAAACCCCTCGGGAATGGAGGTTGTTCGTAACTCTGAACAAAACATTATGGTGGTTCTTTCAAAAGTTTACAACTGAACATTGACTTCATACAGCTTTGAAACTTTACTATGCAGAAGGAAAATGCTGCTTTTAACCATCTTAATTTACATGAAATAAGCACAAAAACAGTTTCCTTACCTGGTCAAAAACATTTTTTTTTTAAACTTTCCCTTTTTTTTTTAAATAGTGGTTTATGTTTAACACAGTACTGTACTGTGTTTTATTCCTCCCACCACCACCCTGCTGCTGCCTGGCTGTGTACTTCCACAAGAGGTGTGTGGTTGACCGGTCAGTTCGTAACTTTGCTGTTTGTAACTCTGAGGTCCTACTGTAAATAAGCCACCCCACCAGCAGCAGTAACTATGCTGGCGGGAGAGTGTCTCCCACCAACATAGCGCTGTCCACACCGGCGCTTTTGTCAGTGAAACTTATGTTGGTTGGGGGTGTTTTCTTCACACCTCTGACCGACAAAAGTGCTAGTGCAGACATAGCCTAAGAGAGACAGTGTGGGGAGCTGAGAGCCCAGTCTCTCAGCTCCGCAGGCAGCTCCCTGCCAGGAGCCCGACTTCCCCACAGGCTCCCACCCGGGAGTGGGGTCCAGCCACCCGGCTTCTTGTGCCGGCTCCCAGCTAGGAGCGGGGTCCAGCTGCCCAGTTCTCTAGGACAGTGGTTCTCAAACTAGAGCCGCCGCTTGTTCAGAGAAAGCCCCTGGCGGGCTAGGCCTGTTTGTTTACCTTCCACGTCCGCAGGTTCAGCCGATCGCGGCTCCCACTGGCCGTGGTTCGCCGCTCCAGGCCAATGGGGGCTGCAGGAAGCGGTGTGGGCCAAGGGACATGCTGGCCGCCCTTCCTGCAGCGAACCGCGACCAGTGGGATCGGCTGAACCTGCAGATATATATAACTAGGACCTCTGTTTACATCAGACCTGGACTGACTCAGGAGGAATTTAAAAACAGCTTTTAGTTGGTTATAGCAGAGATGACCCGTACCTGTCAATAGTGGGCGGGGGGGGGAGGAGGGCAGTAGCTTTAGCAGACGTTAGTGAGCATTCTCATTCCATGTGAGCATGCTCCGTACAAGCCAAGCAGCAAATCGCAGGTGGGAGTACATGACCCTGCATCCCCCCCATGAGTTGTTTCTGGGTTAAAGCAAATATTATATACCTTTAAATACCACATTTAATGGCCTATCCAACAGATCACATTTTGCAATTGTTAAATATTTAAACTTTTCTAGCACAAATTGGCACTTATGATAGTTCTATGCCATCTTCAAATAAGCAGAGTTTGACCACTAGTGAGAGATGGTATTATTAGATTTGAGGAAAGAAAAGGAGAGGAAAAAAATCACATTTTGTCGCTGATGTTATACAGCAATTTTTTTTCTAGAGTTTAAAGAGTTTCACGTTTATTGTCCGTAAGAGACTTGCAATAAAATGACCTTGTTCTCCATTTGTGCTATATAACTTACCACTTGTGGCATCGCTACTTTAAAAAAAAAAAAAAGGAGATATTACAGAGGATAAGTACAAGGTGTGAACCAAGGGTTCTCAGGACAAATATTTTGGTGGCCTCAGTGTGGCCACCAACGCTTGCTGGTGGCCGCTCTCACACTTTTTTCTAAAATACTTAATGAGCTTTAGGAAAAACAAATATGCACATAATATGTCTAAAACATTGTAATCTATTTATTGCTAGCTAGTAAGTCTGTTGTGAAAAATGATATTAAACATAGAAGTATCACATTTCACTTATATACACACTACAAAAACAGGCTACCTTATATTGTGTATATTTCCTCCATCTCTTTTCCACCCTCACTCATTTGTCAGTGTCCTTGTACATGATATCTAACTTAAAATCAAATCACGTTCACCTTCCCACGGAAGGTAGTAGACTACTGAACAGAGTGAGACTATACATGAATAAAGGTGAGAAAAAGCTAGTTCTTAAGGCAAAAGCCCTTGAGCACATGCTTAACCGTAAGCAGATAAGTACTCCCACTGAAGTTGCAATCCCACAATCACTTTTTACTGTATGTGATGCTCACTACAATGAACTGCCCCATTGTAGACTCACTAGGTCAGTCAGACTTCGCAACAGCAAGTGCTACACACAGTGCCCCTAATTCAGCAAGTCATTTAAGAACACACTTATCCTTAATGAATCTAAAATGGGACAGTGCATGGCATGGTAAGCAATGCACACCAAAGTGTTTGTCTGCAGAGCTCTCAATCTAAGAGCCTAATCCTGCAATAATCCTTTCTCAGAGAACGAAGTGAGAGAGTGTGCGGGAGGGGCCATTTAGGAACACAGGTTACTCAAGTCCACGACATTCGCTGTCAGTCTGCTTTTTAGGGCAGGGACTGTTTTTATTTTGTGCTTGTATACTCCCTAGTACAATAGGACCCTAATCCTGAGCAGGACCTATAGACATTCTTGTCCTCATGGTACTGTCATTTTAAGCGACTGGAGTATTTTTGGTGTTGTCTTTCCCCTGAGGAGCAGTTATTTCCTACACTGGGTATTCCTGTGTGGTATGCATGTGAGTATGACATGGAGTGTGAAAGATAGTAAATTCTCTTGTTTTCTTTCTTCTTTACTGAACAGAGTGTTCTCTCTCACTCTGTTTATCCCTCAGAATTAGGGGACTCCCCACACAAGGAAATATTGGTACCAGTCTATCTCTACCAATGCATAGGGCTGCCAACTTTTTAATTGCACAAAACTGAACACCCTAATAATAACTGGAGATATACCAATCTCCTAGAACTGGAAGGGACCTTGAAAGGTCATTGAGTCCAGCCCCCTGCCTTCACTAGCAGGACCAATTTTTGCCTCAGATCCCTAACTGGCCCCCTCAAGGATTGAACTCACAACCCTGGGTTTAGCAGGCCAATGCTCAAACCACTGAGCTGCCCCTAGCCCCTAGCCCCTTCCTTTCCCTTCCCTGATGCCCCTTCCCTGTCCCACCTCTTTCCTGAGGCCCTGCCCCCCACTCACTACAGCAGGAGGGGGCTCCAGTCTGGGACTGAGGGATTCGTAGTGTGGGAGGGGGCCGCAGGTTGAGGCAGGGGGTTGGAGTGCAGGGGGGAGTGAAGGCTCTGGGCTGGGGCCAGGAATGAGGGCTTTGGGGTGCAGGAGGGGCTCCGGGCTGGGTCAGGAGGATGGGGTGCGGGCTTGCCTCTGGCAACTCCCGGTCAGTGGCGCAGCAGGGCTAAGGCAGGCTAGTCCCTACCTGTCCTGGCACCACACTGCACTCTGGAAACAGCCAGCAGGTCCGGCTCCTAGCCAGGGGGGGTGGGGGGGCAGGGGTCTCCGTGCACTACTCTTGCCCGCAATCACCACCTCTCCAGCTCCCATTTGTCATGGTTCCCGGCCAAAGGGAGTGTGGAGCTGGTGCTCAGGGCGAGGGGCAGCGCATGGAGCCCCATGGCCCCCCCACCTAGGAGCCGGACCTGCTGGCCGCTTCCAGGGTGCAGCACAGTGCCAGGACAGGTAGGCACTAGCCTGCCTTAACCCCGCAGCACAACCGACTGGACTTTTAATGTCCTGGTCAGCGGTGCTGACTGGAGCCATCAGGGTCCCTTTTCGACCAGGCGTTCCAGTTGAAAACCGGACACCTGGCAACCCTACCAATGCAGATCCCCAGTGCAGATGCACTCCAGCACTGTAGTATGGGTCTTGCACTGGTGCAGTTTACCTCATATAAACCCCATAATACACCTGTGTAGCCCACATATACTGAGGATCTGCATTGGTTTGAATATCACCCAAATAGACTAGTGCTCTTAAAAAAAAAAAAACAAGAAAAAAAACTAACAGGCAAATATAACAAGCTGACGTAGGAACTGGTGGTTGCCTGGCTACAGCTAGCTAGTCAACTAGCCCATCCTTGATTAAGTTACAGGTGCAGCAAACTGGTAAATCACCAAGAACCTGAGACAGGAAAAAAGGAAAGGAGCAGGAACCCTCAGGAGAAAGTGAGGCTGGCCATGATGCTTTGGAGTGAGGACCTTAAGCCAGACCTGATTAGTAAGCCTCATAGCACTTCTGAGCCAAATATTTATGCTAATTTTGTTGCTATTCTTTTGTGCTCATATTGGGGAAGGTTAATTTTATTTGTTTGTTACCTTTTCCTTTAAAAACACAAACCTCTGCTTCTTGGTCTCTGTGACAAATAGCATCATGGTAGGATCCCCCAAATTACTTTAGACTTCTAATTATTCCAAGCAAAGACCCATCAGTTATGACTGTCATAACTCATGATGCATCCAGATCAGAGCAGAAAGATTTATTTTTTCCTTTTCTCTAGATTATTTGAAGAAAGGTACAAAATGTAACCCACTAACACCATACGTTGTAAGGGTTGTCTTTACATTTTTTAAATGAAAGAAAACTATGCTCCTGGTCAAGCAAGGTTATGTCCATGCATGTTACCACTGGATATGCAGAGTGGCAGATTTTCACACTTCCCTGGAGGAAAAATGTTGCCTCCACATCAAATCTCAACCATGAGGCCTGCGGAGTGGCAATTCAAAAAACGCTCTTTAGCTCAGAAGCAGAGTGTAGCACTAGTGGGGTCACCAGGCTGGTTTTAAAATACTGTTAGAGGACACTTTCTTTTCATAACTAGGATTCTAAAACAAAACACAAAGTGAAAACTGAACTCTTCTCATTACACCTTTTCCTTAACTCTCAGTAAGCACCATAGTAACTTCAGATACGAGATTTGGCTAAAGGAAACGTTCCTTGTGAACAAACAGCAGTAAAGCTGCAGAGCTTCCTAAGCAAGTATTTGATATTAAGATGAACCATCAAGAGGAAGGTAGCTGGCCCTAGACCAGGGCTTGGCAACCTTTGGCACATGGCTTGCCAGGGTAAGCACCCTAGCGGGCCAGGCCGGTTTGTTTACCTGCCACGTCTGCAGGTTCGGCCAATAGCGGCTCCCTCTGGCTGCGGTTCACTGCTCCAGGCCAAGGGGGGCTGCGGTAAGCGGCGCGGGCCGAGGGATGTGCTGGCCGCCACTTCCCACGGCCCCCATTGGCCTGGAGCGGCGAACTGCGGCCAGTGGGAGCCACGATCGGCAGAACCTGCGGATGCGGCAGGTAAACAAACCGGCCCGGCCCATCAGGGCGCTTACCCTGGTGAGCCATGTGCCAAAGGTTGCCACCCCCTGCCCTAGACAATGCATTTAGGATAACAGGGCCTGATTTTTGGAGGGGCGGAGAGCAATCACAACTCTTCTTGAGATCAATGGGAGCTGCTGCTGCTCAGCATCTCTGAAAATTAGGCCAGAAAGTCTTTCTATTTTACTAGGAATTGCCCCCTTTTCAGTCATTTGGAATTGCATTCCTCCAAGCACATAAATGGGTAGTCATAGTCCACAAAACTCACACATTAAAGGTACACAATACAATTACTAACTGGAATACACTGTTTAAACATGCTGTGTGTTAATGATTCCAAGTAAGGATTGTTAATTTAACACAGACATGGACTACTTTTAATGACTATAGCCCTTAATGTTAACTATTGATGCAATAAAATAAAGAAACATGAACACAGGTATCAAACTCCATATGTTTGTGATGCATGCAATGAAGAAAGTCACTACTTAATGCCTATAGTTTTAAGCATTTGTTTTGAAGGGTTTTTCACTTAGTTTTAGTGGCATGAAATCCTATTTTGCTTGAATTCACTTCATAGATTAGTTGAAAAAGGATGCCAATAATTGAGAGATTTTTTTTTAAATCCTCTCACAGCAATACATGTAACTGAAAAAGTCAAAGTTCTTTTCCATTAAGACCACCAACTTTGGGGTGAGTGTTCTGATTTCTACATTTTTTGTATTTGTTCGGGTTCTACAGGTTCAATAACTTTGTTTTTCAGGTTTCCTGAGTAATTATGGCCTAATGGTAAATTTCATTTGCCAAATGAACACATAAAAAGCAACCACCCATTGGTCGAGCTAATCATCCTAACTTATGGCAAGCTTGCAAGAAACAAAACTGAAAAGACCCAAGTGGCTTCATGGATCAGTTTTATTTTTTGAGACTAAAGGGTTCTATAAATCAGCTCATATCATTCAGCTCTTAAGACATACAGCATTATGAAATAACATGACAAAAAACTAGGGCTCCAGGCTTGATCTTCATTCAAGCACATAAGCCACACATGGGAGCACAGGTCACTTAGTTCCATTCAGCCCGGAGTTTCTTGAAACAAATGAAGTTTATTAAGAAAGACATTATAATTAAAAATATATTATGCTCTTAAATTAGGAATAGATTTTATAAGAGTACCTAAGAATCTCCATATATTGTTAAGAACAAAGGCGTAAGTATTATTTTTTCTTCCAAAAGTGGTGGCCAAACAATCTCTAGAGATTAGCTAGCTATCATTTAATTTTGGCTAGGAGATAGAAAGTTTGCAACCATATATTAAGGCCAGATTTACAGTACAAAATTTTGCCGGTGTAGTTATCTTGGTCAGGGGTGTGATCTGTGACTGACATAGCAATGTCAGCAAAAGCCCCTAGTATAGATGCAATTGTACCACCAAAACTGCAATTTTGCAAGCTTTTTTCGCTTGGGGGGAGTAGAATAAGCTATGCCGACTAAAGCGCAGTTTTGCCAGTATAAGCTGCCTCCGTACTAGGAGTGCTTTACAAGTGCAATATATTGGTATACCTATACTGTCAAAGCATGCCTATTATAGATCTGATCTTGGCAAAGAAGTTTCTCCTCCAGTTTCATACACTTACAACTTTACAAAACAATCATTTTTTGCTCTGAAATTTTTCATGCTTCATCTCTGTTCAAAGGTGAGGTTCTCTGAAAGTTTAGAAAATCAATTCAACTTATTCTCTGGAAAAAAAAATCACCACCACCTTGCTCTAAATATATATAAATAGTGACCACCATCCCCTACCCTAACAAACACAACTTAAATAAAAACAAAACACTGACTTCAAACATGGGCCTCAATTCTGCAAACACTTAAACAAAAGCTTAAATTTACACATACAGACAGACAGTCCCATGCACATTTGCAAGATTGGGGTCTTGGCATCTAAGAAGGTCTCTCTAAAGTGTTCAGCTTTGTCCAATTTGGGGGGGAGGGCGGAGGTTACGTAACAGTTTTAAGGGGCTGAAAAGTCATTTAATAACATTGTGAAGAGCATCTGCTATGAAATCCCTCCCAAAAATATCAAGATGGGCCATTCTCCATCACCACTGATTTGTCACACACGTGGACTGTTTTAGATTGCTGACAGATCAAGTAGCATGAAGGAGACTGTTAATGTCACAGTGCCACACAATTAATAGCCTTACCCTGTATGTACTCCCTCCCACAAAAACAAATCCAGAACACATCCCTCTCCTCAAAAGAAAAACTGCTCCAACATCAAAAAGTCACAGGCATGAAATGTCAGATTCCAAAATTTCAGGATGTCTCTAAAATTTTTGCTACATTTTAAAATTTGCATATTTTAAACTTTCATTCAAAAAAAGGTACATTTCTTTCTTTTTCCTGTACCAAGATATAGGTATCACAATATAAACAATTGTGCTAATGGCAGCTACACCCAACACAGAACTAGCAACTGTGAGCCCTTCACCTGTCACCTCTAGCTTGGCCTACTGCAATGCGTTCACCTAGTGGCCAATCTTAAAGGCCACCCAGAGGGCAGAGCATGCAGTGGCCCACCTAAGCAGGGCCAACAAATACAACCACATTACACTAGTACTCTGCACTCTATATTAATTTAAAGTCAAATTCCAGGTCCATTTCTAGGTCTCCTTGTTCTTCTCTTCAAAGCCCTGAAGAGAACAAAGCCTCAGCTATCTTAGTGATCATTTCCCTCTCTGTGCTCTCCTGCATGCCCTAGCTCAGCAGGGATGTTTCTATTGCTGGTTCCTTCTATAGGTTTGATCTTGCATGCACCACCAAGAAACAGTCTTTCTAAGGTCAGGCTTAAATGGAATCTCATCACCATCAGAGGGCACTGCGAGACAAACCTATTTAAGCTTGTATTTAACATAGCTTTTTGCATACAATGTATTTAATCTAACTAGCCCTCTAAGTTGTTCTCTCAGTTGTTTCTTATAAACCTGCCCTAAAATAAGATTACCTTGTCGATGGACTTCTGGTGTAAACACATATATGAAATACACAAAAATGTTTGGAACCAGGCAATCAGACTCTGACTTTTACTTTCACCAATGGTATTATTTTGTGTTGGTAGACAACCTATATGCTGACGTGTTAAAATCCAGTTGTTCTCCAGAAGCTACTGGAAAAGGTAGCCTTATATCAGGCACCATTGGATTAGAGGTTAGAAAGCAACATCAATAATTTATTTTTGTAAGACGTAGTGTTCAAATGGAAAGGCAAAACAGCAGTCAAACTCCTCCCTTTATAAGACTAAGGTGTATGTGTAAAGGTGTATATGTGTGTGTGCACAGGCAAATATGGAGAAACTGCCTTGTTACCGCCCCTAGGTATGTTACTCAGAACCTGACTGTTGCCAGCCACCACCTGTAAGAACGTGGGCATCAGCGCCAAAGAGGTGTGTTTTCTGTGCTCCCAGGAGGAGAAAAAGACTCAAGAGATAAAAGCAGAACAACAGTAGCTTAGTAAATATTACATACAAAACACAAGAACATTCAAGTTGCAAAATCTCAAAAGTTATTTTTATTTATGTAGGTTTATAATAATAGATACCTATCCAAGGCTCTGGGCCCTCTAATATAATTAACTATACAGCAAATACAATTAAATTAAATCTCAGCAGCATTAAAATCAGTTCCACAGGAACTCGATCATCCAGCCAGCAACCTACTAGAAGTATACCCTCAGCATGCCACAGAAGTCTCAGTATGTGGACTATTTTGGACATGGATGGGAGAGCAGGTTCCAGAACTTCAGAGCCCTCCCAGAGAATGCCATGCCAGCTGCCCCTATTCTTTTATAACAAGAAGCATCCATCTTGATGGCCTCTGCTGTGGCAGTATGGCATGAGGGGTGAGGCAATAAAGGTAATAATAAAAAAAAGGTAATAATTGGAGATATACCAATCTCCTAGAACTGGAAGGGACCTTGAAAGATCATTGAGTCCAGCCCCCTGCTTTCACTAGCAGGACCAATTTTTGCCCCAGATCCCTAAGTGGCCCCCTCAAGGATTGAACTCACAGGCCTGGGTTTAGCAGGCCAATGCTCAAACCACTGAGCTATCCCTCCCCCCCATCTTTCAGATAGTTCAGAAGTGCCAGATTTAATTTTACCTGTACAACCTTAATTCAGCCTCCATGTGCATTAGGGTTGCCAACTTTCTAATCGCGCAAAACTGAACACCCTCGTCCCCGCCTTCCCTGAGGCGTGGCCCCTTTTATGATGCCCTGCCCCCACTCACTCCATCCCCCTCCCTCTGTCGCTTGCTCTCCCACTCCCCTCACTCATTTTCACTGGGCTGGGGCAGGGGTTGGGGTGCGGGAGGGGGTCAGGGCTGGGGCAGGGAGTTGGGGTGCGGGAGGGGATACAGGGCACAGGCTCCTGGAGAGAATTTGAGTGTGGGAGGGGGCTCAGGGCTGGGGGTTAGGGTGCAGGAGGGGGTTCAGGGTGTGGGCTCTGGGCACACAGGAGGCTCAGAGAGGTCTGGGAACACGCCCAGTGCATTTTCTATGCAAGTAATTCTATGGATCCAGGCAAGTTCAGCAGAACTGTGTGAAAGTTCACTCACTGCTAGCACGCCTCCTTGTGGCCAGGCATGGTACAGCATCTCTCTCACTGTCTAGAATTTCCTGCCAATGGCTGCTCTGGTCCTTTGATGGTTTGCCTCTTCCCATGACTCGGCCTTCTGACCAAATCAGAATTTAGTCCACCCCTTCTGGGGTAACAAATTCCTACAAATAGTTCAATTCCCTTATAACAAGACCTCACACTCTATTCTCAGGCCTCTCTGTCATCCTGGTCCCCTTCTCTGGACTCATGCCCCCTTGGCAGTGGCTAGTAGGGGAACCTGGACCCTCCCACTACACAGGATTCCAGCTCAGAGACCCTATAATCAACAGCCAAGGCCTGCTCCTTCGGACTACTTGCTGCTGCTTGCCTGGGCTTCTTTCTACCAGGGCCTTTCGGAGCACATCTGCACTGCAGCCGGGAGCGAGAGACTCACACTAGCGGGGCTTGAGCTAGCGTGCTAACATGGACATCGTGGCTCTGACAGCAGCTGGGACTCAAGCTCACCTGACCCTCCTGGGTCTGAGATCAAATGGCTATCCCAAGTCTCCAACATCCACGTGCCTATTTTTAGCATGCTAGCTTGAGCCCAGTTAGCGTGAGTCTGTCTACCTGAGCTGGAAGGCTCACTTCCAGCTGCAGGGGTAGACACACCCTGAGAGTCCTGGCCCAGAGAGAAGGGTGAGCCTAAAGAGGCTGTGGGGGGAAAAGGCCAGAGAGGGCATGTCTACATTACACTAGAAGAGCTGCAACATGGCCACGGCTGGCCTGGGTCAGCTGACTCAGGCTCATGGGGCTCGGGTGCAGGGCTATAAAACTGCAGTGCAAATGTCTGAGATTGGGCTGGAGCCTGGGTTCTGAGACCACATGAGGCGGAAGGGCCTCAGAGCCTGGGCTCCAGCCCAAGACCGAATGTCAACACTGCAATTTTATACCCCTGCACCGGTGTCCTGCAAGCTCGAATCCGCTGACCTGAGCTCTGAGACTCAGTACTGGGGCTTTTATCGTAATGCAGACTTATCCTCAAGGCCCTGCCCTGGAATCATCTAACAAACATCCCAAGATGGAAGTATATAAACGCAAACCAATGTCCAAATCCTGCCCTTCTAACAAGGTTTACCACTGGAGCCTGCTCCACTCTCAGTGGCTGCTCAGTCTCTCTTGGCAGCTTGCCAGCCTTCTCTACTCAACCAACGACCCAGGGCTAACTCTCCCTCGGCCCCAGGTTTTCTTCTCACAGCCTCTCTATTCTCAGAGAGTGACTGCAGACTCTCCTGCTCTCAACTTCCCCTGTTTGTAGTCTCAGTTAAGCTTGGTTCTCCCTCCAGGTGCAGCCTAGTGTGTGAACTGGCTTCTCAGGCCCATGTTTCAAGGCCAGTGTGGGGTACACACCCCATCACACAATGGAACGTTCAATGATTTTAGCAGCAATCTCTACAGAGCATGATCAAATGCTGGTTTTTAGAGGCTAATAACTCAGTCAAAATTCAATGCATTTTCATGGAGATAATACAAGGTATCTCACTGGTATGAGGCTATCCCCTTGCCAAATTTTAAATTCTTGCTCCAAACATGGAGGTGTTGAGAATTTTTAAAGAAATGAGTGGGAAATGCTTTTATTGGCAAAAATGGCTCTTTCCCCCTAACTTTTTCTGAAACTTTCCAAAAAACTTCAGCCTGAGACAGAGTGGAAGCATGAAAATGTGCAGACCAACTAATTATAGTTTGGCAAAATTATAAGCAACTGAAAATAGGGGCTTATAATGGAAAGTGTTAGGCTACCTTAATTATAGACATCACTACTAGCTCCACCTAGAATGCCAACAAACCTGTTACCATCACAACTATATTTAGTAATCAAATCATCTGAAACAATTTATAAACGGTTACCTTCTCCTTTTCTCACAACACACCTGAAATTAAAGAACCTAAGCAAAAAATTGTGGTAACTTTGATTTGAAAATCTATATAGAATTGTACAAATAAATCACCACTACAACTGCTCAAACAAAGCAAAACCAGAACAAATTAAAATACTAGTTATGTAGCTTTTAATTCTTGGTTATCTGCTTTTCTAGATCACACATATCCAGTTGGATAGGAACAAAAGTGATCAAAAAAATTTAAGGAAACTTTTGCTGGATGTGACCAACACACAGACACAAAGTGTTCTCATTGGTAAAAACAAACGCTAAGGGAGCAATTACAGCTTTCAATTCAAATACACCTTTTGGCACCACTGATAGTTATATTTCTGTCTTTGACACAGTTATAAGCGACTACTTCCCATGACTTTCAAAAGCAAATTCACAATATTCTATCATCAGTATGTGAAAAACAACCCCATTTGAGCTTCATTATTTAGGTCTGTGTGCCATGTCTCATCAGTTCTCAGTAGCAGAATCAGTTTTTTTTAAAAAACAGTCTGTGCAGAAATACATTTTTCAAAATAAAACAAACAATGCATTGTTTTGATGGCACGGCCTGGAGCTCTTTATCTGATTGTTATCAAAGTATGTTCTAGAATTGATCAAAGCAGCAATGACAACTTAATGTTCTTTAAAGTTATGTATCACTGCATAACTAACTTCCCACTCTTGCCTTGTGGCCTCTGGCTCAATGTGTCATTGGGAGTATTCTCAAAGGTCAGGAGATTTCTAAAAACCCTCCATTACACAGTGGCAGCTGTAAAGATGGGAAAGGCAGAAGTGTGGAGACAGGGTAGCTTAAGTCTATCAGCCTTACCTCCCACATGCCACAGGAAAAATCACTCTTACCACTTTTCCCTTCAGGTGCAAGGTTTCTCTCAAAAGGTATTATATGTACTACTGTTCTATAAGTAGTACTTTAGGATGTGGTAGTAGCTGGTCCACATTTAAGAATGGGTCTTGCTTCCCGTTATAAATCTGATAAAGAGTCTTTGGCCCTCTTCCTATTTTAAAATACTCAATTTAAAACGCTCCTACGGTTTCGAATTTGCCTTCTACTGTCTGTGGCTGGCAGATAGTTGGTTTTTAAAATCATGTGTGAGGTTACTGAGACATGCCATTTTATGGATAGGGGATACAGAAAAAAGGTGTTCAACACAGTTTGAAAATTCTTGCCACAGCTAGGGAACAGAAGCATGTAAAAGGCAGAGAAAAATGAGCAAGTGACTTTGTTGGGTGCTAGAAACTATGGAGATGGATTTGGTATAATAACCTAGTTAGAAGAGCATTTGTAATACAAAGACCTTATAAAGCCCTTCTCCCAGTAAAGCAGCACTCCCCGCAAGTATTTTAAAAAGATTGAAGAAGAACGCAAACTTCCTCATCCTGGCATGATGCCCTGGCCTACCGGGGATTCACCTTGAGGATATTAACAGTCACACAGGTGGAGAGATCCTGGCCCAGAGGAACATGCACAGCTCAGAAAGTCTGCACACTCCTGCAAAATGTAACATCCACAAGTGGAGTCCTGCAAAGCCAGGAGCATGCAATGCTTAACAGCTCCACAGATGTTAACTGGGTGGCTCTTCTCCTCCCAGCCTCAGTTCCACCTGCTGAGTTTAGGCGTTCCCAGTGTTCTTGCCAACCAACCCAACCCCAGTCTAAGGATATATCTACACTAGAAAGGTAAGTCAACCTATATAAGGCCGACTTATAGCCACCACAGTGATTACTGCGGTGGTCCATGTCCACACTACTCTCCTTGGGTCAATGGTGCACATCCTCACCAGGAGCACTTTGACTGACCTAAGAGGGGCAGTATGAGGAGCTGAGAGCCCGGTTTCTCAGCTCCGCTGGCAGCTCCCTTTGGGAGCCTCGCTGCTCCACAGGCTCCCAGTGGGTTGCCCTCCCGCTCTGTTCTCCACTGAGTACAAGGAAGCCACCTGGGCTTCTTGGCCCCTTTGCCTGCTCCCCTCTGGGTGCCCGGAAGCATAGTCAATTTCATGGCTGCAAGCTGTGCAACTGACAAGACATCCCGGCTCCTGGTGGAGAGAAGGCAAGGGGGCCAAGAAGCCCCTGGTGGCTTCCCCCTGGCTCCCACCCAGGAACTGCAGGGAAGCCACCCAGGGCTTCTTTTCCTGACTCCCGGAATGGGGCCCCTCAGGGTTCTCGCCCTGACTCTCAGGTGAGCCGGCTCCAGGGGAGCCTGGGGGTTTCTTGTCAATTTCTCCTGCCGCGAAATTGACAAGAAAGTCAATGTAAGGGACACAGTGTCTACATGTCCACCTTACACTTCTCACTGAGGTGGAATTATTTTGTCGGTGTAGTAGGGCACTTACATCAGCAAGAGGAAGGCTGTAGTGTAGACACTGTCATAATTAGGTCGACATAAGCTGCCTTATGTCACTCTAACTGTGCAGTGTAGACCAGCCCTAAAGGAAGGGGAGAGAAGGAAGTCCTACAGAAGTCCTACACATGGCAGGATTGCTGGAGCTGCTGAGGTCAGAGGAGTCTGGAGGAGATGAGACTGCCTGGAACAAATAAGAGCAAAAGAAAAGAGTGCGGAGCAAATGGGCATGGCTCAGTATAACCAATAAATTTCCAGATACAAGGAGCACAAACATGTCCACAGGGAACTACAGTTCTGAGTAAAATCTCGGGCAATGGACAATAATGATGATTCAAGAAGGATGCTGATAAATTGGAGAGGGTTCAGAAGCGAGTCAGAAGAATGATTACAGGTTTAGAAGCCATGCCTTATAATGACTGAGCTGCTTGAACCTGTCTATTTAGCTTAACAAAGACAATGTTAAGGGGTGACCTGATTGCAGTCTACAAGTATCTACATGGTGAACAAATATTTAATAATGAGCTCTTCAATCTAGCAGAAAAAGCTATAACACATGATCAAATGACTGGAAGTTGAATCTAGACAAATTCAGACTGGAAATAAAATATGCTCTAGGAATTCGGTGGGAAATTCCATAGTCTGTATTATACAGGAGATCAGACCAAATGATCACAATGGTTCCTTCTGGCCTTAGAATCTATGAATCTCTAATTCCATCCACTAGGCCACTTACCACTGAGAAATTCCTAAATCAAAGGTTTTTAAAAAATTAAGTCAATTACCAAAGGAAAACATTGTTAAGCTGGAAATAATCTATTAGTAACTAAGGGTAAAAATCTTTATAAAAAACAGTTATCAGAAAGACTAATACTGAAAGATCAGGCAACTGAGAGATAAGGTTGAACTTAAGACATATTATAAAGTATGAAAATGCAGTATATTAATAGATTTTAAGGACAGGAGCAACAATTATGATCATCTAGTTATCGACACCCACAATTCAGAAGTGCATATCTACTCTGAAAACTGACTCAGGTGGGAAAAAAAACTTTTTACTTGTAAACAGAACATAATGCCATTTATTTTTCGAACTGTCAGCCCTGCAAACTCAATATGGGATCTGAAAGTAAACCTGGGTTCTTTCCTCCTGGTGAATCATCCTCAAAATTAATAGCCACATTTTGTCTTCAGTAATTTCTCTAAAACTCCATTTTTCTCAGTAGACCTGTACACCTGCATTTAACTGTTCATATACCAACATTTTGGAATAAATTCTGCTGATAAAGCAAATGAGCAGACTCCAGTTCACACACTGTTCATGTTGATTCTGCAGAATTAACAGGAGTAAGAAGCAATAAAACTTATTGTAGTCTATAGAAGATATGATTGACTACATAAAACATATTTAAGGACAAAGAAGAAGAAAAACCAGAGACTCTGAGATTTGTCCTTCACAGAGAAGTTCATTTAATTAGCAACCACAAAAGCTAGCAGGTTGTACACCTAACTGTACCATGGTTGTTCTAACTCTGGCCTTCTTTATGACGACAAGGAAGACCATGAAAAAAATCATTTAAAAAATTCCTGATTAGACAAAACACCATATTGAAGTTGGTCATTCCCCAGCCTTCATTAAGATTCTCTGGTCAACAATTTTGTAAGTATTATTAGATACTGGGCAAGCATACCTATATATACACAAAACTCCTAGGCCTAAACCATTAAAATTATAGCACTAAATTCTGCTGATAAAGCAAATGAGCAGACTCCAGTTCAC
Organism: Mauremys reevesii; assembly: GCF_016161935.1. Classification (NCBI taxonomy): domain Eukaryota; kingdom Metazoa; phylum Chordata; order Testudines; family Geoemydidae; genus Mauremys; species Mauremys reevesii. Next base: position 8,624,986 of record NC_052632.1, read on the forward strand.
ACAATAAAACTTATTGTAGTCTATAGAAGATATGATTGACTACATAAAACATATTTAAGGACAAAGAAGAAGAAAAACCAGAGACTCTGAGATTTGTCCTTCACAGAGAAGTTCATTTAATTAGCAACCACAAAAGCTAGCAGGTTGTACACCTAACTGTACCATGGTTGTTCTAACTCTGGCCTTCTTTATGACGACAAGGAAGACCATGAAAAAAATCATTTAAAAAATTCCTGATTAGACAAAACACCATATTGAAGTTGGTCATTCCCCAGCCTTCATTAAGATTCTCTGGTCAACAATTTTGTAAGTATTATTAGATACTGGGCAAGCATACCTATATATACACAAAACTCCTAGGCCTAAACCATTAAAATTATAGCCCTTCATGAAAAAAGAGCAACATTTACAATGAAGTACTATTACTTAATATCAGAGACATCTATAAAATCAGTTATAAAACAGATGAAAATGTGAATCACATTTTTGATACAATACCTACATGCTGAACAAGGGCAGCAGTTTTTCCAGTTTTAACACATCAGCATACTTAGGCTGTGTACTACTTAACGCTCTCAGCAAAGTGCTTGATCCAAAAATAACATTTTATGAAGAAAGTACAGTAGAATCAGAGAAGGGAAGACTGGAGGTTAATGTCATTTACAGGGTAGAGTTAAGGTTATTTAGGTGACAATGCTTTTTCATATTTCAATTTAGTCTTGACTCAATTTCCTGGGTTTCCAGATTATAGTTAAAAATGTTCTCGCAAGATTTTCAACCTGTAAGTTACTGATACATAGCTGCAAATTTAACTGCAGCTCAAATTTGTACAGGAACAGCTTTCTGGATAGATCTTAAAGTAGTCTTCAGTGGCAGATTAAATGACTGCTATGCATGGTTTGTAAAGCCAAGTGACATTTGGAATGAGATATACTGCAGAAATCTAAGTATATTGTTGGCTACACTAGTACAATGTGTTCTACAACCCCTTATTTATATAGTTTTAAATTTTTAAATTACTACTTACTTAAAGGCTAAGTGCTTTTTGTTTAAATACTATTGGAACAGCAAATTCTATTTAGATTTTTTAAACTGGACACAAAACGATTTCAAAAGTGTTAAAATTATCATTTTAAAATTATGATAGTTTTTTCCATTTGCTTTAGATATTTTCTTTATTCACTGATTTCAGGTTTACTGAATTACAACAGAAAACAAAAACATTTAACGGCTGGATTTTTGCAAATCTGCTATGCAGCCTCATAGTAATTAACTTGACAACTAGGAATCTCAAAGGTTTCTACTGAGAAAGAGAGAGACAAGGTTTGGGTTTTATATATTCTCTTTTATACATGTTGGTAATGATGTTTTAGCTCCATTAATCCCTACAGACACGTGTCTGAGAAAATTGTTGGAATAAAAATGTACACTCTAGATAAACATTTTAATTTAGAAAAAATATAGCTAAATCATTGCAGATTATATTCCTAGTATTAGTATTTTTGCTATCAGTGTACAGTGGTATTATGAACCTTTTGTTGTGCGCTAGGAAATACTGTATGACACTAACAAAGAGGCTTTCAAAAGCTCCTCAGCAGGCAGGAAGTGGCACAGAACTGTGGAAAGAAAATAACCATAAAAAGCAGTAAGCAGACAGAGAATAGTGCACTTCTCTGTACACAGAGATGACTCATTTTGACACGCTGTACAGGTCAGAGTCTGCACAGAAAGGCTTTAGTTTCAGGTTAAATTTCCAGGAATTTACTGGCATTTGACTTCTTTGTCTTCACTTCCCTATCCATCATTTAAATTCACAGTCTGTCAGAAGTGTTAGTAGTTTTATTAAGAGTTTAACTCAAACAGAAAATCCATGAGAAAAATAGATTACTGCAAAAATTCATACAGCTTCTCAGTATTAATTTACAAAATACTTGTCACGACCGTTGGGCTTTACACAAAAGCTTACTAGTACAAACTATTGTTTTCTGCTTTGTTTAATTCTGTAAGATAAAATTCTTCCCATAGTAAGCACCCATCTGCCATTTTGCATTTCAAGTATAACTCCTTTTAAGAGATGGTTCTCCTTTTGGATTTCTTAAAATGAAAAAAAACCTTAACACATCTCATTCCTGCTTGATGTCAGAGATAAATTTATACAAGGAGACATGTAAGAAGTTGTTCTCTTTTCTTCCAACAAACCCAAAACCAAAAGCATCTCTTTAAAATAGGATCCTTTTAACATATGTCCTTCTTCTATGTATCTTGGGAGTCAAGTCTGCCTTGTTGTTTATGAAACCTTAGGTATTAACAATGCATCGTAAAATAACAACAGCTATATATGAGAGTGGATGAGTATTATATTAGAGTAGCTAGAGAAATAGAAGTGTGGTTATTGATCTTAATTGATTACTTCCAAAATTTCAGCATTTGAGGAAAATGTTATTAAAATAAAACAGAGCAACCTTAATTTTTTTCCTCTGTGATTCTTATACTTTTCAGGCTGAATTTCTTGGAGAAAAGTCATTTAAGAATGAGGTTTTCAAAATAATGGGTTGAATTAGATTAGTGTACTTTTTGCATTATAAGAGATTTTTTCAAAGACACAAACAGCAGGTGCCAAACTCCCACTGACATTAATATCAGAGTCCTAAGAATTTCAGCTGTATGCCCCCAATTTTTATGGAAGCAAAAACTAAGTGAAGAAAGTGGCACCACAGTTGTTTGAGTTTTTTCAAAGTAGTGTTTGAGAGGCCCCTTGAAAATATCAGACATCCTGACAATCACTACTGAGTCCAGATTCTAAAGCTTTGGAGGCAATAGGTATATATAATTAATTACCCAAAATCTGTGCCAGAACCATTTAACCTTTTCTTTCCTTTCATAGAAATTAGTGGAATTGTCAATAACTCTTCATATACATTTCATGGATAACTTTAAATATCAAATGAAGATTCCATTTCTGCTGGAAAGAGCCTACGGGAGGGAAAAATATAACAAACCCTGTTGGGTTGACTTTCAGTTTTATATGGTAAATATAGTTTGGCTGGAAATTAAACTTACTAAACAGAACAAGCATTTTACAGACATTGTGTTAACGGAGGAGAACACAAATCTAAAATTAAATGCCAATCTACTTTAATAGAAACAATATATTTTGTGTTAAAAAAAACAATTATGCCTGACTTTATTTAGGAGATAGTGCTCCTTTAAATAGTTATGTACTTGCAAAGTGCAATGCTTGTGCAACCTAACCTATGTTTTCCTCAAATGCCCACAAGTCCAGTTACTTACAAACACCACACTCCTGGATGGGTGCCTGACATACCAAACCTGCCCCGTCGTGCATATTTTTATACATTACTAAATTAGGAAACCAGAGTGGACTAAGTCTATGCCAACTCTGAAACAGAAAAGTGTCCAGTTTGTGTCTTGCATTTAAAGCCAGGAACATTATAAGATATTTAATCTTTAATAAGAAGCACCAAAGTAATTTAACCTAATAAGAAGCAGCACTGAAGAGTAGTGAAAATAAGGAGAAAACCTCAAGATTAATAACACAGATTCTTCTTTGCAAGTCTAAATCAAGATACTGAAAATTAATTCCAAAAATTAGGCAGATTGTATATTTTAATTCCAAGTTCTAGAATGAGAATAGAACATTGGCATGCCATACTCTTCTAAGCAGTGAAAATCTATTTCTTTTGCAGAGAGGAAAGGAAAAGAAGCTATTTAAGCACTACTTGTTCATGGAGATTTATTGAAATACCTAATATTGAGCTCTGCTCAGAAACACTAAGTAGGGCATTCAAGACTTGTTGAGTAGAAAAATACTGAGAAGTATTTCAGAATATGTCATCTGTATGAATTCTAAATACATATATTGTACAAATGGCAACTTACAAAATGAGAAAAAAGAGACAAATATGTAATTTTCCAGTCTTAAAACTTCACTTAAACTGCTAAGCAAAACAGACTTGGTGGTAATCAAGTGGTAACATTCCTAGGATTATTTTATAAATACACAGTGGTGATCAAAAGTTACAGCTTGATTTATATTTTTAATAGGGGCAGGGGGTGTGTGTGAACCATTCTGATCTGTTACCACAGGAGTCTATTTATATGGGGTGAGGTCCTCAGATGGTTATCTGTACATTGTTGTTTTGAAATTCATCTTTACCCCCACTACTTAGCCTTCTGCAAAAGTGAGTAGTTTCAGCTGAAAAACATATTTTATTCATCTTATTGCTATACTGGGGCTTCCCACTACTCATTTCACATTTTTAAAGCAAATTATACACTTTATTCCAGAAAAGTTAGCATATGCATATATCAGTGTGACACGCAAAAAAATATTTTACATACAAACCATCAGTTAAGCACCTGGACATACATATTGCATTTTCAATACAGGGAAGTCAGATATCTTCTCTCTTCCAATATTTAATACAATAAACTTCAAAAAGGTGTGTTCTTAGCAGAGGGACTGGGAGCCGGGAACACCCAAGTTCTAATCCTGGCTCTAACACTGATCATCTCTGTAGCCTACAGCAAATCATTTACATTAAATTCTGCTTCTCCAGCTGTAAAATGAGGTTAACACACTCCCTTATCAACTTCGCACGGATGGTCTTAGGATCAATTCATCTTTGTACAGTACTTTGAAGAAGAAGAAAGTTTTACACATCTATATAATTATATTTTAATGTTTAAATTGACTATTTTACTTCTAAAATAATTTGCCTTGAAAATATCAAGGGGGCAGGGGAAACAATGGGTGAATTCCAGAATCCAGCCTGGATCCAATACATGGTACCAAGGCAGTTAAATGTTATGGCAGTATGTACTTCAGAAATGCCAGAGGCAGATAAATACCATTTCCTTTTGGTTTAACAGAGAGGAAGTAAAATGGCAGCTAGGGGACATAAAAGGCAGAAGTCTCTAAAGACAGCAAAGGAATATCAATTTGAGATGGAAACCACATGATATTGCCTTATATAGAAAAGCAAGGGCATCTGCAAAACCTGCATTTGACTATTGCAAAGGGTTCTGACACCTCTCTTCAACCACATCATGTGTTGCTAAACCATCATAAAGCCACAATTTCTCTTTATGAATCAGATGAAGAAACTGCTATCCGTATCATTCATTTGGGTACAAAGAGTTATATTACCAGACCACATACTTTTTCCCCTGACTAAGGACCCGACTCTTATTGTTAATCAAAGTATGAAAAGCTAAATATGACCAGGGAAACTTGATTTGCTCCAACCAAAGGTATTTGCTAATTTTTTCTTACATGTTTTTTTTAAAAAGCAATGCACACATTTATTGAAAAGGAACTTTGCCAAAACATGGGTTGGGAGCATAAACCACGCACAAGTCTTTGTTTAATTACTTCACTTTCCTTCAAAACTTGGCAAAACATTAAGCTTTTCATTTACTAAATCTATAATTAACTATAACATTTGCTGAATAAACATAACCTTATTTTTAATTAAGTCAGAGCAAGATGCTACAACATGCATCTAACAAGCAACATGTATCTCAAGTAACATGCAATAAAAACACCTGTCTTGTCATACATGAAGACTTAACTGTAACTACAGTGAGCCAATTAACACACCCTCATTTTAACGACATCTAGTGCCAAAACCTGGATTCGTTGACTTTGGTGCAACCAAAATTTAACCCCTAAAAATGGAAACAACACTTTATCCTCAAAACATTATGATTTGAAATCAAGCTGAACCATAACAGTAGCCATGTCTACAGCAATGGATTACATCAGAAATACCCTTGACCTAAATTTAAGTCTGGACAAAATATCTATTCAACAGTTTGCAAAGGAATTCAGGTGGAACAAGTGATATGATGCAATACTACTTATGTGGAAAAGGCCTCTCATAAACAGTAAATATTAAGCTTAAAGGTTTTTTTTAAAACGCATTAAAGAATCCTGCACGTAATTGTGAATGAGAAACTGAAGCTAAACCTTATTACAAACTAAGTAACTGTTTAGAACTGGAAGATCTGCACAGACAAATTATAGTATAATTGCAACAGGCACAAACAGTGGAAAATCTACAGCTAAGAGAAACAATTCTGAACTAGAACTTGTAAAACAAAACTTTGAAATGAGAATAAGAAATCTCTAAACAGAGTAGAAGTTAGGCTATGCACAATAGCAGCAGCTCCCGTTGGCCTGGAGCAGCGAACCACGGCCGCTGGGAGCCGCAATTGGCCAAACCTGCGGACGTGGCAGGTAAACAAACCAGCCCGGCCCACCAGGGGCTTTCCCTGCACAAGCGGCGGAACAAGTCTGGGAACCACTGCTTTAGAGGATATGATTTTCTTAGCTATATGAAGAATCAGCCTACCTATCAAAAGAGATAATCCATTTAGGGAGTCAGCTCTACCCCCCTCCCCAACCCTCAAGAATTTAGGAGATAAACTGGTACAGTTAATTGTAAGTATCAGAGAAATTTACTTTATATTCAATAATATTGTGTACAAATACCAAGCAAGACAGGTTATTAAACCTTAAAACGTCATAATTTACACTTTATTAAATAAAATGATTTGAACATTCATCAGAAAAGAGCTCCAAGAACTTTGCAAACCTTATGCCTCACAATACATTTGTTTCTTATTGCTTATCATCATCAGTGATTCTTTGAAGCAGTGCTGCCTTTGTAAAGATGGCTGTGGTGGAAGTAGGATCCAGATACTGATGGCTGCCATTTCATGTGAAGATGCCCATCTAGTCACTAACCCTAACAGCAGTACATTCAAAAACTTACTTGAAGAGGCTTTTATAAAACATTTTCCTTCTAACCAATTTTATTGCAAGATATTGTGAAGGTTTGCATGCTTATTCTGGACTATTTCCCACCCACCCCCTCAAAATTGGGCACTTTTGTTATTTATATGTGGGTATGTTTTGTCATCAGCTCTACCACTTCATCTGTGGGGTAAATAAGGTTTTATAACATTTTAGAGAAGAAGAAAAGGAAGCCATACTGATGTAATGGCTGAGTCTGAATTTAACCAAGGTGCCTTGAGGCCAAACCAAATCATCTAATCATTGGATGACACTGACTCTGTCACCTTTAATAAGCATCAAAGGAAGATGTGTATATATTATGGTAGTGCCAAAATGGGCTAGATGCTTTCCAAATAAGAGGAACACAGTCCATCTTAGGCTCATCTTTTCCCTGAATTTTTTTTTTTTAAACAAAGCTATTTCTGTGTTCTGTATGACAAGTCTGAAGCTAACTTCTAGCGTTTAATGAGGGCATCATTGTGAAAGCAGTATCTAAAAACGACAGTGACCCAACTGTTTACTGTGATTTAGATTAATTTTAATGTTTGCTACACCTACTAACCAGCTACAACCAAAGAAGAGGACATAGTTCAGCTCAAAAATTTGAAGCATGCTGGAATATTCCTGTAAATGTTTGATCACTCACGTGTTATTACAGCCACACTGTCTTGGAGTCGCAATTAAAACTGTCTGAACATCATCAAGGTCATTAAGAATATTACTGAGCATAGGACTTCATTCCACTAGGTGCTCACAACTTCATTAGGTGTTGAGGGCACTCAGTACTTGGAAGGTCAGGCCAAAAGTTCTTAAATATGGTTTTTTTCATGTAGAGACATTATGCTATAGGTTAGCCTGTCCGGTTACAGAATGGCTGATCGCTGCTTGCTGACTTATTTGGATCTTCCATTGTGACCTGATACTTTCTGCTATTCCGGTCACAGTCTTTATTACCAGCTATGTAGTGCTTGTGTGATATGTACAAATGGCAAGCAAATCCACTTTACTTGGGACTAAACCAAGAGTTTAAAAAAAAAAAAACACCCAAAACAGGGCACCAGGGCTGATAGGTGACTAACAATTTACCATCTCATGTACCTGCAAGCCATTTTGTTTTTTCTAACAAGCTGTATTTTAAGTCACAGATTTTTCAGTTCTACCAACTAGGTAAATTGTTGGTTATTCTGTAACACCCTCTGATTACCAAAAGGAGGGAAGAAGCAGCTGTCCTTGCCTAGCAGCAGTTTACTATCCAGACAAAGAGAGGTAGTTGGCAAAAAACATTAAAACTAGAAAAACATTTTATGCTACCATGAAGTTAGAGCTCAGTTTCATCCATTTTATTAAATCTGCCAGCTTTCTAGCATGAATACTGTAGAACAGCTTACTATGAGGTTCACATGCTACCTGTACCCCAACGTAACTAAAAGAGACTAGACCATTTCAAGCTATTTATCAAAACTTCACAGAATCATAGACTTTAAGGTCAGACGGGACCATTATGATCATCTCGTCTGACCTCCTGCACAATGCAGGCCACAGAATCTCACCCACCCACTCCTGTATCAAACTCGTGTCTGAGCCATTGAAGTTCTCAAATTATGGTTTAAAGACTTCAAGGTGCAGAGAATCTTCCAGCAAGTGACTTGTGCTCACAGGGCTTCTGCCAATCTGCCCTGGAGGAAAATTTCTTCCCGACCCCAAATATGGCAATCAGCTAAACCCTGAGCATGTGGGCAAGACTCACCAGCCAGACACCCAGGGAAGAATTCTCTGTAGTAACTCAGATCCCACCCCATCTAACATCCCATCACAAGCCATTGGGCATATTTACTGGTAGTAGTCAAAGATGAATTCATTGCCAAAATTAGGCTATCCCATTATACCATCCCCTCCATAAATTTATCAAGCTTAGTCTTGAAGCCAGAAATGTCTTTTGCCCCCACTATTCCTCTTGGAAGGCTGTTCCAGAACTTCACTGCTCTGATAGTTAGAAACCTTCGTCTAATTTCAAGTCTAAACTTCCTGATAGCCAGTTTATATCCATTTGTTCTTGTGTCCATATTGGTACTGAGCTTAAATAATTCCTCTCCCTCCCTGGTATTTATTCCTCTGATATATTTATAGAGAGCAATCATATCTCCCCTCAGCCTTCTTTTGGTTAGGCTAAACAAGCCAAGCTCTTTGAGTCTCCTTTCATATGACAGGTTTTCCAGTTCTCAGATCTTCCTTGTAGCCCTTCTCTGAACCTGTTCCAGTTTGAATTCATTCTTCTTAAACATGGGAGACCAGAACTGCACACAATATTCCCGATGAGGTCTCACCAGTGCCATGTAGAATGGTACTAACACCTCCTTATCTCTACTGGAAATACCTCGCCTGATGCATCCGAAGACCGCATTAGCTTTTTTCACAATATCACATTGGCGGCTCATAGTCATCCTGTGATCAACCAATACTCCAAGGTCCTGCTCCTCCTCAGTTACTTCCAACTGATGCCTCCCCAGCTTATAACAATAGTTCTTGTTATTAATCCCTAAATGCATGACCTTCCACTTTTCACTACTAAATTTCATCCTATTACTATTACTCCAGTTTACAAGGTCATGCAGATCTTCCTGTATGGTATCCCGGTCCTTCTCTGTGTTAGCAATACCTCCCAGCTTTGTGTCATCCGCAAACTTTATTAGCACATTCCCACTTTTTGTGCCAAGGTCAGTAATAAAAAGATTAAATAAGATTGGTCCCAAAACCGATCCCTGAGGAACTCTACTAGTAACTTCCCTCCAGCCTGACAATTCAACTTTCAGTACGATCCGTTGTAGTCTCCCCTTTAACCAGTTTCTTATCCACCTTTCAATTTTCATATTGATCCCCATCTTTTCCAATTTAGCTAATAATTCCGCATGTGGAACCGTATCAAATGCCTTACTGAAATCAAGGCAAATTAGATCCACTGCATTTCCTTTGTCTAAAGAATCTGTTAAGCTTCTCAAAGAAGGAGATCAGGTTGGTTTGGCAGGATCTACCTTTTGTAAAACCATGTTGTATTTTGTCCCAATTACCATTGACCTCAACGTCCTTGACTACTTTTTCCTTCAAATTTTTTTTCAAGACCTTGCATACTACAGATGTCAAACTGACAGGCCTGTAGTTGCCCGAACCACGTTTTTTCCCTTTCTTAAAGATAGGAACTATATTAGCAATTCTCCAGTCATACGGTACAGCCCCTGAGTTTACAGATTCATTAAAAATTCTTGGTAATGGGCTTGCAATTTCATCTGCCAGTTCCTTTAATATTCTTGGATGAAGATTATCTGGGGCCCTTAATTTTGTCCCATTAAGATGTCAATCTCCCTTAGAATCCTTAACTTATTTCCTCCAGGTTTTAAAAATCCAACATTTCATTAATCAATCCTCCTTGCAGAGTTCTGTGAATAAAAATGTTCACAATCTTTTGTAATGACAAGACAAAAGCTATTCAAATGTACTTATGAAGTCTCCCTCCAGGAAGCATTATGGGCAGGAAACATTCAATGCAATACAGTAGCAGAGCTAACGCTTCACAGAAATGAAAGATTCATTTTGCTCAGACTGATAATGCACAAGCTGCATATCGTTCTGCCATACAGACAGCATTTTGAAAAGGAAGTGGTTAGTAAGAGTAGCATTAAGCTGTTTATATACATAGACCCTACATCAGCACCACAACACCTAAATGTTGCTGGATCCTCTGGCATACAAACAGCCTGCTGTGCATCTGAAATTTTCATGCACCCAAGGCTCTGAGTGCACAAAATAAGGAAGCTTAACATCCAAAATTTCGTATAATTCACAAGGAAATAAATGCAGCTTGCCTACACAGTAACACTAGTTCCTAATCAAACGTGGTAGACACAATCAACCTTTCAGTAATGTAAATTATCCTTTTCAAAGTCTCCTTTTTTGGAACCTTTTTAAGTTTGTGTGTGAAGTTTTGCAGGAAATGTGTCAGTTTTTCTTTGAACAAATCTTTCTTTCATGGTATGACACCGCAAGGTGAGTTATCTATAAGGAACACAAGCATCCTCATGCAAACTCAAAAGAAAGAAGCATCTATCTGAAAGCTGATGAAAATTTTACTTGCTTTGTGTCATAATGTTTACAGGTTTATGTAATTTCATTACATACAGAGTTGTGTACATTTATAATTTCTAATCACCACCACTTTTTGCATTAGTCTGTAAAGCTTACCTTATTACAGCTGAAAAAACAGAGGCAAAGGACAGCTCAATTTCTGTGCTCAAAGATTTAAGAAACAGCTATAGCATCTTCCTAAAGAATGCAAAATTTGTGTTTTGCAAACACATGAAGGACGTTCAAAATTTAGTTAAAATTCCAGCCAAAAATTAATCCTGTTAGATTAAGTAAATCATTTTTTGAAATGCTGACCTTAGACGCTATCTTCTGCACAGATCAAAGCACAGTAAAAAACAAACCAAGGTTTTAAAAAACAACCTGACAAGCAAACAGCTTCATTTGGGGGAAAGTTACTTTTAAATCCTTTGATAAGCAAGAAACAAAATAAAGCCGTTGAAAAAACGCCAACGGTCAATCTTTTTCTAATGGTGTGTCAGATTTCTTTTGGACAATACACCTCGACCTCGATATAACGCTGTCCTTGGGAGCCAAAAAATCTTACCACATTATAGGTGAGTCCGTGTTATATTGAACTTGCTTTGATCCACCGGAGTGCGCAGCCCCGCCTCCCTGGAGCACTGCTCTACCGCGTTATATCCAAATTTGTGTTATATCGGATGGCGTTATATTGAGGAAGTGATGTACTTGCTTTTTTTAATTAAGCAGTTAGACCAATATTTGTCATCTATTGCCACAGTGAGGTAAATAAACTACAGGCAAAGCTACATGAGTAGTATCTCTTTAGGGACCATAGACATGGGACAGTTGCAACATAAGAGTAAGAGAAGAATTTAATCCTTTAAATTCTGTAAAATAGGAATTAAGGTCATTTTGTCAATGTGACATTTGTTGTTAGCGTTTTATGTCTCCTTCAAGAATCTTGAAATATTATTGATACAATAGCAAAGAATATCATAGATGATCCATATGAAAAAAGAATCCTTCGGACATTTTTCTATCCAAAGTCCACCATCAGAAATAGCATGCTACTGGGAAAATTACGACTTTTTATTTGTTAAACACAGAGTATGTTTGGCACTATATAAAACTGAGGATAACAGTCCCCCTGCCCATTCTGCTCTAAAATTTACTTGCATCAGCCTTTTTTTCAAATCACAGAATTGAAGTGTACAACGTAAATACATGTACAAATTTAGTTTTAGGCCAGATCCATTTGTCACTGCTCTGATCCCCTCACCTGCAGGTAAGTATTTCAGTTGGTTGTTGGCCAATCGAAGGTGACGTAAAGACCTCAGGCGGCCAATCTCAGGGCACACAATTTCAAGAGCGTTGTCACTTAGGTCCAGAAACTGCAGTTTAACCAAGGAGCCAATAGCTGGTGAGAGAATAGAGACCAAAAAAAAAAAAAAAATGAATGTGACCCAGGAGTAATGTTAAAACCTTAATAGGACTATGAGATGATAGAAGGCCTCAATATCTAATTCCTATATCTGAGCAGACTGTGAGGTATTAAAACCATTGGTCTCATAACTGAATGTCATGGGAGTTAAGTATTTGTAAGCGCTTCTATTGATAACAAGCAGTATTGGGGGTATAGAAATATGAAAAAAAATAAATCACACATAAGAGACCATAGATTTTGATATTATTCCAACCATGATTCTTCTCCCATGAAATTACTTTTTACTTTACTTTGCCATCATCTTTATCTGATTTACTCACCCCAGACTGGGAATTTAAAGTTTTCTTTTCTGAAGGTAGGACATGTTTGCTCCCCAATAAAATGAAAGGAATAGAGAGGCCAATGCAATTACTGATGCTTTAGGTTTAAACCTACCAATCATGACCAAGCAAAATGAAAGTATTGTATGTAATAATTGGCTTAGCGAGCAGGAATGATCCTGGAACGTTGTTTTATTGATAAGTGCCATTTAGTCTTTTCACTTCCTGTAATTGGAACTAGAGCGAACAACATGTAGATGCATCTGAAAGTTTAATAAAATAGTTTAACATAGTACAAACAAGGATATCAACATTCTAAGCACTACAGTGGTGTATTTCTGTGGATATCTTCAGAATTTCATGGGAACATAAGGAAAACAGGCCTTTTTACTGAATAGAATAAGATATTTGATAGTTTCTGCCACTTATTTTGAAGCTAGTAGGGCACTTACCTTCAGGTACAACAACTATGTTATTTGAATGAAGGTACCTGGGGGGAAAAGAACAAACAACACCACCTGTTACCCTCAAGGACTTTGGTTAGATAATCAGTTGGCAAAATGTTCAATCTGAAATTGGAAGAGAAAAAAACCTTCACAGACATTTCTCTTTCTGAGCATGACAGTAAATTTTACAACACTAATTAACATATTCTAAGGTTTCACTTATAATCTATTTAAATCATGAACAGAAATTAAGATCAAGAATGTCTTAGCTGATGATTATCAGCATATTCAAATGTAATGCACATGATCATTGTACTCGCAACTGTTTCATTTCAAGCTGTTGAATGCAATTTTTCTTCATAACAACAAAATATCCAGGATAGGAAAAATAAATCAGGAGTCACCAGCTTGCACTAAATTCTGCCATAGGTCCTCTCCTGCTGTGTACAGGGAAAAACCAAACAAATAAATCAACTATGTACACTTACACACGCATGCAGAATCTACTTGTCACGATAATGTGATTTTTTTTTAAATGTAAAGTACTAAATTAAATTTTACAAAAACAATTTTCAACCAGTAAATACAGTGACAAGTCCAGACAAGTTTCGGTGGCTATTTTAAGGTTGATAAAGTGCATTTAGGGCTCCCTGGTGGTGAACACCCGTAATTACTACAATTTGAGAAGAGCTTAATCCATATCTTTTAAACTGTAAAGTTCTGCTTGAAAACAGAAAGACTATATAAAGTTTGTAGGCAAGCAATCAATACCTGAAAATAGAGTTACAATGTCTATTCTCATAAGATAATGAGTACTCTCATGATTTAAGCATGCGTGTAAAAGATTTGAACAAGCAGTTTTTATTACACCGTGAAACAATGTTTCCCAAAAGCAGGGTCGTGTCCCTCTGGGAAGATGGGAAGATCTAACTGGTGAAGTGAGGATATAGACTTTTCCATTGTTCTGCAGAGTCTCAGTTTTCTGTTTTTTAAAAGTATGTCCTTTGTGTTTGTGGTTGTGAAGAATACTTTCACAATGGAAACCATGTGTAACTTATGCAGCAATGTCTGCCTGTGTTTGAAGACAGCCTGAAACAATATCTCCAAAGTGTGAACTCTCCCACTCATTTCAGTGGATGGTAAGTATGATCATTAATGTTGACACTGAAAGTATTTCACTGCTCAAAGGACATAAGAAAGCAGAAGTATCATTACAAAGCTCTACACCAGTGTTTCTCAAACTGGGGCCTCTGCTTGTGTAGGGAAAGCCCCTGGCGGGCCGGGCCAGTTTGTTTACCTGCCGCATCCGCAGGTCCGGCCGATCGCAGCTCCCACTGGCCGTGGTTCACCGCTACAGGCCAATGGGAGCTGCTGGAAGCGGCGCAGGCTGAGGGACATACTGGCCGCCACTTCCAGCAGCTCCCATTGGCCTGGAGCAGCGAACCGCGTCCAGGGGGAGACGCGATCGGCTGGACCGGCAGACGGGGCAGGTAAACAAACTGGCCCGGCCTGCCAGGGGCTTTCCTTACACAAGCGATGGCCCCAGTTTGAGAAACACTGCTCTACACCAAAAAAAGTTTCCGTGTGAGGGGTGCACCGCTAGTGGGAAGCATGGAAAGTAATTACACTAAGATGAGTAGATCTTTGAAAACACATGGTGGTATTGCAAGGGGGATATATTCCATTTTATTTTCCTGAAGGGGAGCTCAGCTTTCAAGAGTATAGGAAACACTGCTCTAAAGTAAAGGAGGTATATGTACAGTAACAAATCAGCATTTTAAATATGAACCTATTGGCAAATTATTCTTTTTACTTCATTTTCTGCTCTAGCCCCAAACCAATTATTATCTCAGCTAACAATTTAAATTGTGTTACTTGAACTACAGAAGCTGCAGAACAATTGCAATCACCTACATACCAAATACATGGGATAATGGAAGCACAACAAAGCTTGGTGGTCATGAGATAACTAAATCAAGTAAATATATATTAATAGACTTCTTTTGCTTATTTGCTGCTTCTTAAATTAACCTCCTCCAAGCAATTTTAGGCTTGCTCTTCTAAAGGCATCATCAGATAATACTAAAAGTTCTTGATGCCTGGTGGCAAAATGTCAAACACTCTTAAATATATCAAATACAAGAAAGTTGTTCCACTGTTCCAGTGTATGCGAACCCAAAATATAGGGCAAGATGAGGCAAGATTGTCTCTTCAGCAAGCTGGAGACTGCAATGACCTACAAAACAGTTAAACTATGTTGTGGACATGAGTCCTAGAAAGGTGCAGTTTCAACAGCCAAATTGAGAAGACAAGCTCAGACAGATAACTTATACTGTTCAAACACCCCATGCTTCCTTTAAGTTTGAATTTACAGTATCTACTTCAAAAACACACTGCACTACCAAACCATCCATTAAGATCAGGTCATAGCTGTCATAAAGCAGTATGGGAGGTAGGGAGAGCATATTTAAAGTTCAGTTCTATTGCATGATGGTTGTTTGGTGAACTACATCAAATGTAGGGCTCAAAAAATGTATTATGCATCTACTACCCAAATGGGCTATACTTAATTGAAAAGGACAATACAACAAATGTGTTGCCTCCCGCAGCTGGATCAAGGTGCACAGCCCTGGTATGAAGACCAGTACACACCACTTTCTTACCGGATGGGGTGGAGGAAATCAACATTCCCTCACAACACAATCTGAACAAGAAATTATGACACGGAAAGAAATTTCAGCATGGGCCTGAATGTAGCTAGTAGCCAAAGTACCTCATTTTATTACCAAGGAGGAAAAACCACATTATACTGAAAAGGAAAAATGTATACAAACAAAGCATTCTTTTTTTTTTTTAAATAATTTGACACTGATTAGCATAATAAAGTTGGTCAAAACTCCAACACTCACAATTCCACGAGGTTTGGAAGCTTCTGTGCAAGGTTTTCTGGCTGAAAAAGAGAAAAGAGATTTATTATTTTAAAAACTAACATGAGTCCTACTCATTTTAATAACCATGCCAACAAGAGATATCACAAGTGTGTTTCAGTAGAACTGTGTACAGTAGAACAAAATCAGCAACACTCAGCCATGAGGATGGAAGGATGAGAAAATGGAGCACCTGGTGCCATTCTTTCATAGTCTAGAAGTGACATTGATGGGATCTAGAGCAAATTGCATCCAGCCCTCCAAGGTTTGAAGAATGGATTATCAATACTTAGCTTTTGAAAAGGAATTAAAGCTAAGGAGTTGGAGATGAGATAGAGGGGTTTCCTAAGCAGCTGCTGGAAAGAAAATGTTCACTGATTTACAGCAGTAGTAAAAAGCAGGAAGCATGCAAGACCACCTCCTAAACAACATATATTTTCTTTGTAATACTGCAGAGCAGCAGGACAAGACCTGCATCCTCTACAGTTTATTCAACACCTCTGTACCAGAAATATCAAACCCACAGATTTCTTTATGCGTGTCAAGATACACGTCCTTTCCTGTATTCTAACTCACTCCTGGGTGCGAATGCCTGTTTCTGGATAGTCTTTTTAAGTGTAAACAAAAATTATGGCAGTCAACACACTGGGATCAATACGGCTATTTTAATAATTTTAAGACACAGCAGGTTAGATTTTCTCCTGCATCTGAGCTCCATTCAGTGCAAGAGAGCAAAAATAGCGAGGGATATGGCAACAACTCTCTGATTCTGAGCTAGTCGGACTAGAAGTTGCTCGAACTCGTACCTGTGGTTTATTCCCCTTGGGTTGCATGTGGTCCCTTTTCCTCCCCTGATACATTCTCTATACCCCAGAGGGAAGGGAAATCGGTGTGGGAGCTAACTGATGGTTTTATGCCATCTGAAAGCTTCTCATAACAGGGAAAACGTCAGCTGGCCAGCGTGGCCAGAAATTGGCTGTTCTGAATTGCTTGAGTTGTGCAAATGAGCCGCGTCAGACATCAGAATTGGGTTTGAAGCTGTGCTAATTGGGTGTATTTTAGCCTAGTAGGGAAACATGTTAGCCTGAAGCATAGTAGGGTTTTTCAGTCATGTTTAGCTAACTCAACTGAGCTAACATGGTTGAAAAACACACCCTTTGTGTCAATCAAGACAGGTCCCTAGGTTTTCTTGGAAACGGCAACTAGTAGGAATTTTAGGAGAGGATGGAATATGTTATGCTGGAAGCCATATTGAAAACCCATATTCAAGGTTAAGAAGATTTTATTGCTTAGGAAATCTACTTTAAATGCAGTGACTGCATTTTGATTTTAAAATTCTGGTTTTAATTATATGGAATGCAGAGTTTAGACATGCAGAACTGGAAATAAGTTTTAATGAAGAACATTTAACAGCACACAGTATCACAGCACAATCACTTACAGAGTTTGGCAGTTTTCATGTTCATTCTTCATCTAAATTTAAACAATATTCCTTCTTAAAACACACTTTTTAGTTAACATATTTCGCCACAATTTGAAATTTGTATAACATAGGCAAAGTATGCATATTTCTCATACATAACTGTGTTGAACATCACTGATTAAAGTGCAAACCTCAACTCAGCCTTAACCATGAAGCAGCAACCAGCAACTCCACAACTGAATCAATTTTCTATATGAAAGTGTCACTCAAGCCACAGAAGAAATGAGGAGATACCTAAGCAGTGGTTGCCACCTGCTGGAAAGTTTGTATTACAATACATTCATTTTCCACATAATATAGCATAGAAAGGTTTTTGCACGATGTTCTTTTCCTTGTATATTTTTCTCGGTGTTAACCAAATAAATGCAGAAACTAGCTTGACCCTTAAAAACCCAGCAAACATTTTTTGCTTTAAGTTCTAATGGAAAAAAGTTTCAATCTAACCTAACTCTAGATCAATCTTAAATGAATTCTTGCCCTAAACTATTTATTAATCTAACAGATACTTCTGGTGTGTCTGTTTTAATGTAGTATTTTCTCTTCAACCCCCACTCACCTCTCCCCCGCCCTCCCAAAAAATTTACTTGTTGGCTTTCCCTTGCAAA
Organism: Mauremys reevesii; assembly: GCF_016161935.1. Lineage (NCBI taxonomy): Eukaryota > Metazoa > Chordata > Testudines > Geoemydidae > Mauremys > Mauremys reevesii. The sequence goes on from NC_052632.1 coordinate 8,643,132, forward strand.
GTGAAACAGATTTCAAGGGTTCTGAGTGTTTGATCCTCAAATGAATTGCTCTAGAACTGGATGATGTCTTGGAGGTTAAACAGGCAGGGTTCGGGAAGGGACATAACACCTGTGATCAAGTCTTGGCCTTGACCATCTTTCTCTAAAATCATTTTTAACAAAATCTAAAGATAGGAGCAGTCTTCCTGGAACTGACTGCCGCTTATGACATGGTTTGGCACAGAGGCATTCTGTGCAAACTCTCATGAGTTGCCCTGCATTGGGTGATCGAAGTAGTACATCTCTTCCTCCAAAACAGGTAGTTCAGAGTACACGTAGACAACCATTGCAGTTCCTGGAAGTGTCAGATTAATGGTCTTCCTCAAGGTTCAGTTTCTTCACCAATACTATTTAACGTGTACATCAATGACTTGCCAGCAACACTCTCACGCAAGTTTATCTTTGCCAACGATATCTACTGCAGTTATCAAGCTCAGATCGTCTCAGAAATTGACAACATCCTGAATGATATGAAGCTCATGGCAGACTACCGTAGTCGATGATGCCTGCAGCCGAGCTTTTCCAAGACAGTTTCTAGCATATTTCCTCTGCACAATGCAAGTGCAAGCCACGAGTTAAAAACCATCATCCCAGAAGGTATGACCTGCCAAGGCACCTGTGGTCATCCCTGAACTGGTTTTGAACAGGACAGGGCAATTGTGCGGTCAATCTCTTCAAATGAGATTTCTCTAACGACCTGCGATGTAGATGCAGTCAACTTCAGACTGTGTTGGATATCCTTGATGAGTGCCTACTTAGTAGTTATCAGTGATTCACAGTCAAGCTGGAAGGGCATATGGAGTGGGTCCCACAGGGATCAGTTCTGGATCCTGTTCTGTTCAATATCTTCATTGATGATTTATATAGAAAAGATGGGGATCAATATGAAAATTGAAAGGTGGATAAGGAATTGGTTAAAGAGGAGACTACAACGGGTCGTACTGAAAGGTGAACTGTCAGGCTGGAAGGAGGTTACTAGTGGAGTTCCTCGGGGATCAGTTTTGGGACCAATCTTATTTAATTTTTTTATTACTGACCTTGGCACAAAAAGTGGGAATGTGCTAATAAAGTTTGCGGATGACACAAAGCTGGGAGGTATTGCTAACACAGAGAAGGACCGGGATACCATACAGGAAGATCTGCATGATCTTGTAAACTGGAGTAATAGTAATAGGATGAAATTTAATAGTGAAAAGTGCAAGGTCATGCATTTAGGGATTAATAACAAGAATTTTAGTTATAAATTGGGGACACATCAGTTGGAAGTAACAGAGGAGGAGAAAGACCTCGGAGTATTGGTCGATCACAGGATGACTATGAGCTGCCAATGTGATGTGGCCGTTAAAAAAGCTAATGCAGATTTAGGATGCATCAGGGGAGGTATTTCCAGTAGAGATAAGGAGGTGTTAGTACTGTTATACAAGGCACTGATGAGACCTCATCTGGAATACTGTGTGCAGTTCTGGTCTCCCATGTTTAAGAAGGATGAATTCAAACTGGAACAGAGAAGGGCTACTAGGATGATCTGAGAACTGGAAAACCTGTCATATGAAAGGAGACTCAAAGAGCTTGGCTTGTTTAGCCTAACCAAAAGAAGGCTGAGGGGAGATATGATTGCTCTCTATAAATATATCAGAGGAATAAATACCAGGGAGGGAGAGGAATTATTTAAGCTCAGTACCAATGTGGACACAAGAACAAATGGATATAAACTGGACACTAGGAAGTTTAAACGTGAAATTAGACGAAGGTTTCTAACCATTAGAGGAGTGATGTTCTGGAACAGCCTTCCAAGGGGAGTAGTGGGGGCAAAAGACATATCTGGCTTCAAGACTAAGCTTGATAAGTTTATGGAGGGGATGGTATGATGGGATAGCCTAATTTTGGCAATTAATTTGGCAATTGAACTTTGATTATCAGAAGATAAGTATGCCCAGTGGTCTGTGATGGGATGTTAGATGGGATGGGATCTGAGTTACTAGAGAGAATTCTTTCCTGAGTGCTGGCTGGTGAGTCTTGCCCACATGCTCAGGGTTTAACTGATCACCATATTTGGGGTCGGGAAGGAATTTTCCTCCAGGGCAGATTGGCAGAGGCCCTGGAGGTTTTTCGCCTTCCTCTGCAGCATGGGGTACGGGTCACTTGCTGGAGGATTCTCTGCAGCTTGAGGTCTTCAAACCACAATCTGAGGACTTCAATAACTCAGACATAGGTTAGGGGTTTGTTACAGGAGTGGGTGGGTGAGATTCTGTGGCCTGCATTGTGCAGGAGGTCAGACTAGATGATCATAATGGTCCCTTCTGACTTTAAAGTTTATGAGTCTATGAGATCGGGGTGGGCAAACTACAGCCCAGAGGCCAGATCCGGCCCCTCAGGGCTTTGGATCCAGCCCGCGGGATTGCCCCCCGTGACGCCGCAGGCCCCGTGCCATTCTCAGAAGCGGCTGTCACCACTTCCCTGCAGGCCCCCGGGTGGGGGTGGGCAGAGATCTCCGTGTGTTGCCCTTGCCTCCTGGCACCACCCTCCGCAGCTCCCATTGGCCGGGAACGGGGAATCACGGCCAATGGGAGCTTCGGGGGAGGTACCTGGAGGCGTGGCAAGGGCACCGCACGCGGAGCCCTCCACACCCTCTCCTCCTTCACCCACCCCAGGGGCCACAGCGCTTCCTGGAGCAGCGCGGTGTGGGGCCAGGGCAGGCATGCAGGCAGCCTGCCCTGGCCCCGGTGCGTGCTGCTGCCACCCCGGAGCCAGGTCAGAGACATCCTCCCCTTGCCCTCTCCAGATAAGGTGGGAAGGGATGGGATGGGGAGTGTGGGGGTCCCAGGCTAGGGGTGGGGTTATGTGGGAGGTGGTCACAGGGGTTATTCCCCTGACCCCCAGCTTCTCTCCTCTCCCCCCCCAAAAAATTTCCCCACCAGTTGCTGTCCTGTCAGGGTAAGCAGCTGGCACGCCGGGACACTTTGTTTATTTAGGTTTACCTCCGTGCCTGCGGATGCTCGAGGTAAACAAACTATCTCAGCCCCCAGTGGCTTATCCTGATGACCTGGGAGCCAAAGTCTGCTGACCCCTGAATTATAGGGTCGTCTTATAAATGGATTATAAACATTTTCCATTTTTACTTATCCATCTTGGGGGGGGTCGGCTTATAAACGAACCGGCTTATGATCGAGTACTCCACGCTGATTAGGCCTCAACTGGAGTATTGTGTCCACTTCTGGATGCCAAATTTTAGGAATGATGTGGACAAATTGGAGAAAGTCCAGAGAAGAGCAACAAAAATTATTAAAGGTCTAGAAAACATTACCTAGGAGGGAAGATTGAAAAAATAGGGTTTATTTAGTCTGGAGAACAGAAGACTGAGAGGGGACATGATAACTAGAGCCCTGCACAGATATAAAATTTGTATCCGCATCCAAGCCGCGATCCACAAAAATAGTCTGCAGATATTCACGTCCGCAGATGCAGATATCCACAGATATATAGCAGATATCCATGGGGTTTTGCAGGGCTTTAATAACAGTTTTCAAGTACATAAAAGGTTAACAAGGAAAAGAGAGAAAATTCTTCTTCTTAACTTCTGAGGATAGGACAAGCAGCAATGGGCTTAAATTGCAGCAAGAGAGGCTTAGGATGGACATTAGGAAAAACTGCCCGTCAAGGTGGTTAAACATTGTCATAAATTACGTAGGCAGGTTGTGGAATCTCCATCACTGGAGATTTTTAAGAGCAGGTTAGATAAACACCTATCAAACGCTATCAAATGGCTGGGCACACTGTGCATATGCTGAGAGACCTGAAGCCCACCAAAAATCTTATCTATTGGATATCTGAATTTCCAACATATATAACAGAATGTGGTGTTTAAATCTTCTCAATGGAGCCAGGTCCTGAGTGGTGTTTAGCACCATTCAGGATCAGCTTTTCTGAAAGACCAGCAGCAGGCTATAAACATGCACTTCATCACTCTTTTCAAATCAGAATTTATCAAACTACTATAAACATACAGACAATAAGAAGTATAACAACTTATCATACCAGGGTGGTCAAGGAGTTTCTTTTCATATAGAGTCTCTCCAGGTACTGCAGACCCTCATCTTTCAATAATTCCAAAGGAAAATTATGCAGATTTCGGTAATTTAAGAACAAGTTCTTGTGCCTTTCCAGCTTTGCCTCAGAGATCGTTTTACAAAGTTCTGATGCCATTGTTGACTTTGTCGCAGGCTTCACATTAGAGCTCTACATCTTCTGAATGCACATCCATTTCTAAAGAGAAAGCAAGAAAAGGAAAACATTGTAGCAATGAGATACTCAATACAACTAACGTTAACAACATGGAGTAAGGAACACAAGCCAAAATAGGGAAAGAACAGGCTGAAGACTATTTAGATAAGTTAGATATATTCAAGTTGGCAGGGCCTGATGAAATTCTTCCTATAGTACTTAAGGAACTACCTGAAGCAATCTCAGAATCATTAGCACTTACTGTCAAGAACTCATGGAGGATGGGTGAGGTCCCAGAGGACTGGAAAAGGGCAAACATAGTACCTAATTTTAAAAAGGGGAACAAAGAGCACCTGGGGAATAATAGACCTGTAAGCCTAACTTTGAGACCTGGAAAGATATTGGAACAAATTATTAAACAATCAATTTGAAAGTACCGAGGGGATAACAGAGTTAAAGGGAATAGCCAGCATGGATTTCTCAAGAACAAATCATGTCAATCCAACCGAATTTTCATTGACAGGGTTCATGCCTAGTGAATGTGGGGAAGAAGTAGATGTGATATAAACTGCATTTTGGTAAGACTTTTGACACAGGGTATGTCTACCCAGCAACTAGACACCGGCCATTGGCCTGTGCCAGCCGACTGGGGCTTGTGGGGCTGTTTCATTGCTTTGTAGGAGCCTATGGGGTGGGAAGGTCCCTGAGTCCAGACTCCACCCCGAGCCCAAGTCTACATTGAAATGAAACAGCCCTGCAGCCCAGGCCCCACGAGCCCGAGTTGGCCGGCATGGGCTAGCCACAGGATTTTCTTTGCTGTGTAGACATACCCACAGTCCCACATGACATTCTCATAAGCAAAATAAGGAAATGTGGTTTAGATGAAATAATTATAAAGTAGATGAAAAACTGATTTAAATACTGTACTCAAAGAGTAGTTATCCAGTTGGGAGGACATAGCTAGTGGGGTTCCGCAAGGGTCAGTTTTGAATGTGGTACTAGTCAATATTTTCATTAATGACTTGGGATAATGGAGTAGAGCAGTGGTTCTCAAACAAGGGCCGCCGCTTGTTCAGGGAAAGCCCCTGGTGGGCCAGGCCAGTTTGTTTACCTGCTGTGTCCACAGGTTCGGCTGATCGCAGCTCCCACTGGCCGCAGTTCGCCGCTCCAGGCCAATGGGGGCTGCGGGAAGCGGCGGCCAGTACGTCCCTCAGCCCGTGCTGCTTCCCGCAGCTCCCATTGGCCTGGAGCGGCAAATCACGGCCACTGGGAGCTGTGATCGGCCGAACCTGCGGACTTGGCAGGTAAACAAACCGGCCTGGCCCACCAGGGGCTTTCCCTAAACAAGCGGAGGCCCTAGTTTGAGAACCACTGGAGTAGAGAGCATGCTTACAAAATTTGCAGATGGGGATGAATGGGTGTATGGGGGATGGGAGGTGCTATATGGCCGGGAGGGGATGAATGGGTCGGGGGGGCGGGGGAGGTGCTGCTTGGCCAGGTGGGAGGATGAATGGGTCTATGGGGGCAGGAGGTGCTGCATGTCTGGGGGGGAGGGGGCGGGAGATGAATGGGTCTATGGGGGAGGTGCTGCACATCTGGGTGCGGGGGGATGAATGGGTGTATGGGAGTAGGAAAGCAAAGTTCTTCAGTTAGGAAGGGAAAATCAAATGCAACTACAAAATGGGAAGTAACTGGGTAGGTGTTAGTACTGCTGAAAAGGGTCTGAGGGTTATAGTAGACACAAATTGAATACGAGTCAACAACATGATGCACTTGCAAAAAAGGCTAACATTCTGACATGTTTTAGGAGTGTTGTACATAAGGCACAGGAGAGAACTGTCCCACTCTACTCAGCACTGGTGAGGTCTCAGCTGGAGTGCTGTGTCCAATTCTGGGTGCCATTCTGGGTGTACATTTTAGGAAAGATGTAAAGAAATCGGAGAGTCCAGAAGACAGCAACAAAAATGATAAAAGGTTTAAAAAACTTGACCTATGAGGAAAGGTTAAAAAAAAAATACACTTCAGATTTGAAAAAGAAAAAAAAATAGAAAATGAAACGTGCTAAGGTAACAAAACTAAAAATCAATCTAAGCCTGAACTCCCACAGACTTCATTTTACTTCTGCTGTATAGTGTTAACTAACATAATTCTCTTTATGCTTCCGCCTACAGTGGGATACTATCTTGACTAGCACTGCTATAAATAAGAATTTGTTTAACAAAAAAAAAAAACAGGTATCAAGAGTATTGATTAGGAGCCTAGCACAGGAAGTCTATTCAATGGTCTATTCTGCCAATGTGCCAGGGACTTAGGCAGACAAGTTTACATTCATAATGAAAGAACAGACCAGGGAGCTAACAGCTCCTATCTACCAACAATATTTTCTGTTTGCTCTCTTAACTTTTTCTTGATGAAGGCATTTTTAACCACAAGTAGTCCTGGAAGATGACCAGCTACCCAGAAATCAATGTGAACTTTATCTATTGAACAGTAATTGTTGTAAATACAACCTTGTCTCTCAGATAAGACTAAGACTCCTTGTATAGATCAAACTACCTTATCAGTTTGAGTAATGCTCTTGAGCTCCAGAACAAGCATTCACAAACAGTCCATATTCTTCTGTAGAGTTACATAACTATCTTCTTTATAGGCCATTCAGAAATGCTAACCACAGCTCAGACATAACATCCCTCATACACTTCAGTGCCCTTCACCTCTAACTCAGCAGACTGAGTTACCCTCAGGTCAGTTCTGAAAGAGTCATAACCTGTGTTCCCTGTAAGTTGCTTGCTTGCGGGGCTGCCCAGGAAACATTCAAATGCCGCCCAGCTGATAAGCAGATCATGCACAGCCAGCAGCACGAGTTCAGGTGCCCCACCCACCATGTTGCTCCGTCATGTAGCTGCTCCTGGGACCCTCTTGCTGGCAGTGTGTGGAGGCAGGGGCGGCTCTAGGAATTCCACTGCCCCAAGCAGAGCGGCGCGCCATGGGGCGCGCTCTGGCGGTCGCCGGTCCCACGGCTCCGGGGGACCTCTTGCAGACATGCCTGCGGAGGGTCCGCTGGTCCCGCGGCTCTGGTGGACCTCCCGCAGGCATACCTGCGGATGCTCCACCGGAGCCACGGGACCAGCGGACCCTCCGCAGTCATGCCTGCGGGAGGTCCGCCGGAGTCGCCTGCCGCCCTGCCGGCAAAATGCCGCCCCAAGCGCACGCTTGGCTCACTGGGGTCTGGAGCCGGCCCTGGTGGAGGGGTGGGGGGCACTGAGGTCAGGATGTCCCCCTTTCCCCGCCCCAGAGCAGGAGATCAGGGACACAGGCTGACTCAGGACTCAGAGCTGCAGCAGTGTAACTGAGTGAGTGCCTTTCTTAAAGAGACAGTGCACTGTTTCTGAGATTTCCCCAACAGCCAGCTCACAGTCTCTGTCTCTCTCACTCACACCCACACAATCTGTGTATCTCGCTAACACACACAGTGTCTTTCACATTCACCTCCCAACATATACTTGTATTATGATTATTGTTGGTGGTGTTTCTTCTTGGTATTTCCTGCAATGCACATATATTCTCTGTAATTTTATTCTTTCAAAGTGTGTTATTTTAGTGTTTTGACTGGTCTATGCATTTCATAATTTTTATTTCTCATACACTTACATTTAATTCTTTGAGTAGTGAATTCTAAAATGCCTAACCTGTCCTGGCTAGAGTAATTATCCCTATGGTAGATTATAATAAATATTTTTACAAAAGTTAAGTTTTTTGTTTCTACTGGTGGTGCACATCCACACATACTTCGGTGCACATAAAATTTATTCTGCACATGGATGGAAAAATTTAGAGGGAACATTGGTCATAACTATTTTATGGCTGTTCAGTTACCTGTAAGTAAGACAGCATTAGTACAATTCCAAGTGAGCCAGCATCCACATCAGAAACAGCCTTACTATGATTGACAGTTCTTTGTGGACAGTCTTAGGGCATGTTTACACTGGCAGAGTTACAGCCCCGGGAATTACAGCGCCGCTCAGAGCATTGAAGGGAAACCACTGTTGTGCGTTCACACTGTCAAGTGCCTGCGCAATAGTGTGCTCACACTTGCTGCACTTGCAGCGGTATTCGGAGCAGTGCAATCTGGCCAGCTATCCCTCTGCTACTAAGAGTTGTGGGAAGGCGGAGGGAGTCACGGGGCATCCTGGGTCTTGTCCCAAAGCCCCGTGATGCACTACTTTGCATGCCAGCAATCCCTGTGCTTCCGTCTAAATTTGGTGCCAACTTTCAATGGTTTGTGTACTATGCACCCTGCCTCTTTGGGCTGCAAGAATGGATCCCGAACTGTTGACCAGTATGCTGCTCACTCTGACCAACACATCATGAGTGGCAGTGAAGTTATTCCTTAAACTACAAAGGCAAGAGGAGTGCGATTTTGATCTCACCACACGTAGTAGCTATGACACGAGATTGCTTGTGGTATTCATGGGGGTGCTGAGCACAGTGCATAACATTGTAGATGGCTTTGCACAAATGGGCTTCCCTAACTGCGGAGGGGCAATAGATGGCATGCATATTCCAATTCTGGCACCAGACCACCTAGCCACTCAGTACATTAATCACAAGGGGTACTTCTCAATGGTTCACCAGGTGCTTGTGGATCACCGTGAGCATTTCACAGACATTAACGCATGCTGGTCTGGAAAGGTGCATGACACATGCATCTTTCAGAATGCTGGCTTGTTCAGGAAGCTGAAAGCAGGGACTTTCTTCCTGGACCAGAAGGTCACCGTAGGGGAAGTCGAAATGCCCATTGTGATGCTGGGAGACCCTGCCTACCCCTTAATGCCGTGGCTTATGAAGCCATACAGAGGGCAACTTGACAGCAGCAAGGAGCAGTTCAGTAACAGGCTGAGCAAATGCCGAATGTCTGTTGAGTGTGCTTTTGGTCATTTAAAAGCCCGCTAGCACTGCCTCTATGGGAAACTGAACCTGGCCGATGACAATATTCCTATGCTTATAGCCACGGGCTGTATGCTCCATATTTGTGAAGGGAAGGGTGAAAATTTCACTCAGGGCTGGACTCAGCACCTGGAGGCTGAATTTGAACAGCAAGAGACCAGGGCTATTAGAAAGGCACAGCATGGAGCTATAAGCATCAGCAATGCCGCGAGGCAGCAATTTTAAGCTGAAAGCCACTAATATTTGTTGCTATGCTTGGGAGTGCAGTGCTTGTATTGCTAGGAGGTGATTGGTGCAGATGATGCAATATGGGGGTTTAACATAATTGTATGTTGCATTGCAGGGCTCTTTTTGCTTTCAGTTAATAGAATAAAGATGGCTTACAAACCAACACAATTCTTTTATTAAAAAACAACAACTGGAGGAGAGAGTCAAACCAAAAAAAAACCATCAGCCGTGAGGGGAATGGAGGAAGGGAAGGTCCCAGGAGGAGGCAGGGTTCCGGGATGGCTAAAGATTTGTGTATGTCCAGGGATCATATCCAACCTCCTTTGGAGTACAGTGCAGTGGGTACTGTACTTCAGCAGGGCCAAACTGCAGAGGGATGGGTGAGAGTGCAGTGGGTAGTGGGAGTTTGCAGTGCTGGATTGTGAGGGGGGAGAGTAGAATGCCGCGGGTATAGACTGGAGCCAGGAGGTTGATAAGAGTGTGTTGGCGGTGTCTGGGGGGAGCATGGGAAAGAGTTTTGCGACAGCGGCTGTGGGGGAGGGCGGGTGCGAAGCTGCTTGGTTTGCAGAGCTAGTATCGCTTGGAGTGTGTCTGCTTGGTACTCCATAACCGCTCCATGGCTTCATTCTGGCATTCTCCTTTCGGTCCCTCTTCTCGCTGTCCTGCCACTCCTTCAATTTTTGTTTCTCAGTGACTGAGTGCATCATAACATCACGCAGAAAGTCCTCCTTAGCTCTTCTCGGCTGCCTTCTAATTCTGCACAGCCATTCAGCTGCCAATAACAAAGAGGGAGGCTGGGCTCCCAAGATCATCTCTGTGAAGTTTAAACGCAACATTTTACAGAAGCACTATTGTTTGCAACACCGATTCAGTGATTTAAAACACAGCCAGTACTCTCACACCTGCCACTAACTGGCTGACCTCAGGAAAGCACACGAGCCACAAGATCCCCAAAATGGTGAGCAGCCGCAGGGGCAGGGTAAATCACTCTTCCCGGACCCTGCTATACACTGGGCGCGTGGCTCTTGGGGAGAGCCAGCAGAATGGGGGAGCCTGATAATCATTCCTGTCCCCACATTTTCCACAGAATGTGATCATTATGGAAGATATCTCGCTGCTGAGGGTGAGCAGGGAATCAAGGGAGGGTCTTCTCCAAGACTGCCACTTCCTCCTTGGCCCCTATGCAGCTCACCTGTGTGCAGCAATGGTCCATCCCCATCCCCATCCCCACCCCGATCCCGGGACAGCACAGTAGTGCAGGAAAGTTACCATTAATGGGGCAAGAAAAAAAAGCAGCTCTGTCAAAGAACCCGCGGCAGCGGATTGCCCAGTATCTCCACGAGAGTTCCTGGAGATCTCGGAGGGAGATTCCCATGAAGTGAGGGAGTCAATCAACAGCCTATTTTGCTGCTGAGATTAGGCATGCGGTGGGAGACAAGCCTGCATTCTACAACCCTCCTGCCCCCAACAACTCGCTTCAGCGATTCCCAAAATCAAATCCACTTACCAGGGGCCTCCTCTCCTGCTTGCACTTCACCAACATCTGATAGCTGAGACTGGCTAGCCTCCTCTGGGGTAGAAAAGAGCTCCTGGCTGCATGTATCTCTGACCTCAGAGTCATCCTCTTCCTCTGGGTCCCCCTCCTCATCCAAGATTTTCTCCTCCTGGCTCCGTTCACTTTCGACTGGCATGTGAGCCACTGAAGTATCCACAGTGGTCTTCACAGTGGAGGTGGACTTGCCGCTGAGTATTGCGTCCAGCTCTTTGTAGAACCGGCGCAGCACCGGAGCAGTGGTTTGCATCCTACACCTTGTTGTGTGCATTCTGCAGGTCCTTAACTTTGATCCTGAACTGCAATGTGTCCCGGTCATGGCCCCTTTCTGTCATACATCGTGAAATCTGTCTGTAGGTATCATAATTCCTACGGCTGGAGCGCAGCTGGGACTAGACAACCTCCTTTTCCCAAATGCTGATGAGGTCCAGCAGCTCGGCATTGCTCCAAGCAGGGGATCAGGCTGTTATGTGGAGCAGGCACTGCCACCTGGAAAGATGTGCTGAGACCACTACACACATCACCGAGCAAACAGGAAGGGGACTTTCAAAATTCCAAAGGAATTTATGGAGCGGGGATGATGGTTGGTCACCTGAGGGCAGGGCAGTAGAGTTCAAACCGATGACCAGAGGCAAGAACAGTCATTGTGGGACACCTCCTGGAGGCCAATTGCAGCGCTTGTAATCGACCACAGTGTCTACACTGGCACCGCAGCCTCGGTGCGGAAAGCTGTACGCCTCTCGTTGGGGTGGTTTTTTTAAAGCGCTGCAACTGCGCAGTTTCTGCGCATTAAGTGGCTTGGCAGTGTGTACAACTCGGAGTTACAGTGCAGAAAGCTGCTTTACTGTGCAGAAACTTGCCAGGGTAGACAGGGCCTTAGACAAATGAAAACAGAGACAATTGCCCTCACCTCTAGAAAGAATCAGTAAGGCAACATATAAGGAAAGCTCACATTTCTAGTGCCCAGGCTTTCCCAGTTCAGTGGACAGATGGCTTCATTCTCCAGGACTTTAAACCACGCATGTCACAACAACATACATTTTTTTCTCTTAAAAAAAAGCATAAAAAACACTCACGTGATGTACTGAGAGAATATTTGAGTATTATTATATCATGTTCCCCATTACAAGACATGACCATAGAATGCTCACTATCAAAAGTAGCCATGACTGATGCAGAACAAAAAGGTTACTGCACGTCTTAAATATCTCAGACTGTAGATTCCACTTTTCTACTGTATTATGTACATTTCTGAAAGCATGAATTGGCTTGTAATGTGGATTTTTTACAAGCACCAAAGACACGAAAGCATCCAAAAACAGTCTAAAATCTTTTGCAACATGCCATCCAGATGTTCTTTACTGAAAGCTGAAATTATGGAAAACTACACAACTCAGACTCAACATCCCCAGTGGACCAAATGTAACCCTGGCATAAGCAGGCACAATGACTGGTGAGTTCAATGGGAGTTTTGTGTACTCATGCCAGAGACGAGTTTGACCCACTGTGTTTGGGTTCCCACTTCCAAGGTCAACTACATACACTTTCCCACTCCCAGCAGCCAGATGGTTCATCACTAAATACCTCCCTTTCAAAGCACTGAGACTGAGTTCAGTAACTGATGGCATGAGAGCACAGGCCACAGAGAAAGGGGTGGCTGTTCCAGTCCTACATGGAGGTTACGAGTGGAGTTCTGGAAAACCAGTTGCTTCTACATCACTGGAGAAAGGAGAGAATGAATGGGATAATGGGGAACTGGGGGCTGCTGTTTCATAGGGTGGGGGGACTGGGTGCATGGATGTACTGTGAGAGGAACCAACCAGGAAAAGGCTGTATCACTAGGAGGTTAGGGAGATGAATAGATGGAGTGGGGGGATTGGGAGGTGTACTACTGGGTGGAGGGATGAATAGATCTATGGTGGAGGGAAGGAGAGATGTTGAATGGCTGGGTGGGGGAATGGGACATGCTATATGGCTGGGTAGGGGGATGAATCGGTGTGTGATGGGGGATTGAGAAATGCCATCTGGGGAAGATGAAGGAGTGTATGATGGGGTTCTGGGTGGTGAGTATAGCTGGGTGAGGGGATGAATGGGTGCATGGGGGGGTTGGGAGGTGCTGTGTGGAGAGATGAATGGGTGCATGTGGAGGTGATGGGTGAGGAGATGGGACATGCTGTATGACTGGGTAGGAAATGAATGGCTGTATAAGGGGGTTGGGAAGTGCTGTATGGCCGGGGGGGAGGGGAACAGGGGGCGGTGCTGTATGGCGGGGGGGATGTTGTCCGTTACGCCGCGCCCATCACCGCGGCCCGGGGACGAGCTCCAGTAGCACCGGGAGCCGGTGAGCAGAGGGGCCCGTGTCGGGAGCTGCTGCAGCCGCAGGGGAAGGATCCCCGCCAGCAGCGGGCGAGGCGCTGGATGTGTCGCGGGGGGAAGGGGGGGTCAGGCCACTCAGTCCCACGGAAGGGGAGGGGCGGGTCACTTACCTGCGCTCCCTACGGGCGGGGCGGGCCTGCGGCCTCGGCTCTCAGCGCCGTCGCCAGGGGACAGGAACCCCGCGAGCGCTCCCTCCGGCCAGATCTCGCGAGAGCTTGGCCGCCTCCGAGCTCTGACTCCTCCTATGCCAGCCCTCGGGGGCGTGGCTTCAGGGGCCTTGGCGGGCGGGGTTGACGCTCCCCGCGTATCCTGACGTGTGCGGGGAGGGGTCACCCTGTCAGTGCAACGTTCTGCCCTACGTACCGTCTGTGCCTGAACACGTTCCCTGGTTACACCTTGTCGCCTTGATTTCCAGGGGTCAAAACAACATTCCCCCCCCCCCCACTGATCAGAACTGTAGGGAAATGTCCATCACTGGGCTCTGTGTGAGACTATATGAAGCCTTGTCTGGTTTGGTGCTACCACATGTTAGCAAATGTGTTGACCAGTGTGTTTTAAATCGTGTTAACCTCGTGGAGTTAGTCTGGAAGGACCCCTAGGCTTTAACTCAGCCACTTTAGCCTGTGTTAAAGGTAGTGTGCCTTGTCTAGATTAGACTTAAAATGTGTTTCTTAGCCCCTGTTAAGCCTTAACACACATCCCAGCCTTAACTCCTAGTTTAGATAAGGCCTTGTTTTTTCTGATACTGTTTGTAGATACATGTGATGTACTCAGAACTCTTACAGTAGCATTTCACTCATATTCAGAATATTTAACATTGCTGGGTTAAGAACCTTCTAAAAGCTGCCCTGTTTCTTTAAGAGAAGTCTTTGGAAGGGACATACCCTTAGTAAAACTCCCTTAAACTTCCATGGATTGGTTATCCTCTCATGACTGGCAAGTCTAGAGCATTGTCTCTGTTTCTAATTGGTTGGTCTTTTTATCCATCATTCACTGTATTCTGAGCTTTGTGGATATCAGGCTACTTTGAGAGAAGCATGAAAGAGATTTTTATTGGTGCCATGAATTTTGACTTCTTTGTGATTAACATACTGTATAAATAAATGTACACAAAGCTAAAGATTTACACTGATGTTAAAAGTGCAACTCAACAGCAGCATTATGTGTTTGAATGGAACAGAAGTGAGAAACTAAGACAACAAAAAAGAATGTAAGAGGATAATTCATTTACACTCTCAAGTTCATTTTTCCTTCTAGGAAGTTTGTTGGCTTTCTTATTCATTTTACTGGAGAGTAGTTACCTAATGAATGTGACCTTTAAAAAGGTTAATGATGAATTAAGTACATTAATTGAAGGAATATCTCAATCATCCTTAGGAAAATGGATTGTGCTTATGACTAACCAGGGAAGTTGGGAGGTACAGCAAAACAGATATTTTCTTAAAGGCCAGTTGAACAATTTTGTGAATCCTCAGTAAAGTTATTTTTGGGGAGCATCCCCTCAATTTTTCCTTCTCCCTTTCATCTTCTTCCTATCTTCCTTTTCCCTCATGCTCAGGAGGGAAAATGTATAAGAGACATTCGCTCTTTTCCCAACTGATCAAGGTAATTACACAGCATCAGACTATAGAGCCTTATATTAAATTTGGGATTGTCTCTACACTGTTTGAAGGAAAAGATGAATGTATATGACTCCCTTCAGAGACCATCTATACTACCTCTTAATTAGCACAAGGGTCACTATGGAATTATGTGAGCTGTTCACCCATTTCTTGCCAAAACAGGACCAACCTGGGATTTGAAATTCTCCCACATCCTACAGCTGTATCACTGGCCCACCGCTACCTACCCCTTTTTAAATGGTGTTACGGTGTCCCATTCAGCCTGGATGGGCTTTCATGATCTTCCCCAAGCAATCGGTCATAGGTTTATGATGAAGTTACTTCTTCACTGGAAGCCCTGCCAAAGCAGTGACTCAGCAGTGTGAATTCATTGGCTGGAGGGCCCTGCAGCCTCCATGATCTTTCACCCTGAATCCTATTCCATCTGCTGTTTTGGTTACAGTAGCGACACTACTGAAAGATGAGATTAGGAATTTTTTTCTTGCTTGATACTATCATGGTCTCTTCAGTTTATGTCACCAGACTCTCTGAGCAGTGCTCATATATCTGTGCTTGACAGCTGATCTTTCAAGGCTTGAGCCTGCATACCACAGAAGTGACATGTTGCTTTTATAATCACAAGGTTAAAAGTGATGAGCAGGACAGGGAGTGCTGGGAACCTGATCCTGCATTAAGGAAAGTGCTGCTGTGTAGCTGCTAAGTTACTCCTATCCAATAGCAAGAGGCTGGCTACGAGGGGAGTTTATTGCTAAGAAATCATCATCTCGCTACCTACACCCTGCCTCTTGAGAGGGGGCTGGAGACTTACTTCTGCTTGGAGCAGAGCATTACACCTCCTAGTGCGTAACCTTATTTGTGGCCACACATACCGATTACACTTACACTGAAGTGCAGCAACTTTACAGGAGAAGACCTATGTGTTCTCCAGTCACCACTGGCCTGGAAAGTAGAGCTCCACCAACTAGTCTATTTTTTGACTTGGGGCTAAATTCTGTCCCTGGAGTTAATTGGCATAATTCCATTGACTAGAATTGCACGTTCTTATACCAGAGCTAAATATGGCCCCAGTCAAATGCCTGACTGATGATGTATGGTGCTGTGTTTCCAGGCTAATTGCACAAGCTTGGAAAGATGCAGGTAGTGGCTTCTGTAATCTAATAGTAAAGCCTTCTGTAGTCATCATATGCTGTCTTGCTTAGATAGGGCCAGATATAAACATGAAGTAGTGGTAATAGTTTTAAGGTTTTGTTGTTATTGTCGCAAGATTTTTAGCTCTCAGTTTTGCAGATTCCGGGGATTCAGATAATTCATCTGGGTTTAGAGCTGAACCTGCACAATTTGAATCTCTTCAGGCTCCGCAATCACTAGTTTTGATGGATAAGCCTTTTCCATCCAATATTGTGGATACTGCTCATGTTGAAACATATTCACTAATTGCACTTTGTAAATTTGACTTTGAAATTCAAAAACGTTCACTCCATAGTCAAAGACCTGTCTTGTCAGTAGTGGAGTCAACAACATTAGTTTTAGCGACATGTCTCAGAAAAATGAATTGGTTTCTCTTTTAGTGGCAATTAAAAATAATATATTCTGAGCTAATTCACATGTTAAACCTTTTGTGCTCACACCAAAAAGTAGGTTTTCTTGGACACAGTTCTCTTTTGAGAAGTACATAAGGCACTTCCCTTATGAGAAGTACATAAGGATGGTCCCACCAGGATTGGGTGGAGCCTCTTCCCAGGAGGGGAAGTACTTGATGGTGGTCTGTGGAGGGCTACTGGGTAAATAGTTCTCTTTTCCAACTGCTAAATCTGATTATATGAATCTAAAAATACATTAAATACTTTCATAATATTTTCCAAATGAGCAATTGCTGTAGTTGCCACAGGGGTGTTATATGATTGCAAATGGGAGGAGGAGGTGATCCTTTGGATCACTAACAGCAAGTGGGACGTACATGAGATAATCTTTCAGTTAAGTAATATTGCCAACCACAAACATTGCAAAATCATGGGTCAGGCTCCTAAAATCATGAGATTTTTAAAATAATGGGTGAAATCCTGGTCTCATTGCCGTTAATGGTAAAGCTCCCTTTGATTTCTACGGAGCCAGGATTTCATCCAGTAAATCTGGGGCTCTTTATTTGCCTTCTAGTTTTTGAGCCTATAGGGTTCATGATTTCAACTTTTTCCTCCACAACCGTTACAATTTTCTTTTAATAAAAACTGATATCTCAAGTAATCACCTGATTCCACAAGCTGGAGCTTTAAAAAGATCCTCAGAATATCACAAGAATCAAAATAAAAGCACAAGTGTTGGCAACACTGATTAAGATGTCGTGTACACTATGAAAAAATTTGCTGACCCCTGCCATAGATTCTGGGGACCCAATGCAGGAAAACATATCTATTTAGCAAAAGGAACAGGAGTACTTGTGGCATCTTAGAGACTAACAAATTTATTTGAGCATAAGCTTTCGTGGGCTACAGCCCACTTAATCGGATGCATAGAATGGAACATATAGTGAGGAGATATATATATATATACACATTCAGAGAACATGAAAAGGTGGGAGTTGTCCTACCAACTCTAAGAGGCTAATTAATTAAGAGAAAAAACTTTTGTAGTGATAATCAAGATAGCCCATTACAGACAGTTTGACAAGAGGTGTGAGAATACTTAACATGGCGAAATAGATTCAATGTGTGTAATGTCTCAGCCATTCCCAGTCTCTATTCCAGTCTAAGCTGATAGTGTCTAATTTGCATATTAATTCAAGTTCAGCAGTTTCTCATTGGAGTCTGTTTTTTAAGCTTTTCTGTTGCGAAATTGCCACCTTTAGGTCTGTTACTGAGTGGCCAGAGAGGTTGAAGTGTTCTCCTACTGGTTTTTTAATGTTATGATTCCTGATGTCAGATTTGTTTCCATTTATTCTTTTGCGTAGAGACTGTCTGGTTTGGCCAATGTAGATGGCAGAGGGGCATTGCTGGCACATGATGTCATATATCACGTTGGTAAATGTGCAGGTGAACGAGCCTCTGATGGCATGGCTGATGTGATTAGGTCCTATGATGATGTCATTTGACTAGATATGTGGACAGAGTTGGCATCAGGCTTTGTTGCAAGGATAGGTTCCTGGGTTAGTGTTTTTGTTCAGTGGTGTGTGGTTGCTGGTGAGTATTTGCTTCAGGTTGGGGGGCTGTCTGTAAGCGAGGACAGGTCTGTCTCCCAAGATCTGTGAGAGTGAGGGATCATTTTCAGGATAGGTTGTAGATCTTTGATGATGCGCTGGAGAGATTTTAGTTGGGGGCTGAAGGTGATGGCTAGTGGCATTCTGTTATTTTCTTTGTTGGGCCTGTCTTGTAGTAGGTGACTTCTGGGTAATCTTCTGGCTCTGTAGCTTTACTTTCTGTTTTCCTCATTATATTTTGTACTTTCAATCTTTCCAAATTTGTGTTAAAAGAAATGGAAAAGAGCTAGTTCATCCTCTGGCCTGGGCTTTGATTGTTCCTACAACATCCAGTATTTGCTACTGCTTCATCCAGTCTCAGTTTAAATTACTCCACTGGGAGAGATACTGTTCCATAGTCTGCTCAATATCAAAATTAAGACATTTTTACCAAATATGCCATCCAGATTTAGCTTTGCTTAAAATTTCATCTTTATTGTTTCTACTTATTCCTATCCTTTGCAACATCCTAAATAAGGCCTTTCCTTTTTTGATGTTCACACCTTTCACAGAATCATAGAAATGTAGGTCTGGAAGGGACCTCAAGAGGTCATTTACTCCAGCCCACTCTGCTGAGGCAGGCAGGCAAGGACACTTACACAGAGGACCCTTACACCGAGGACAATACCAAAATGTTAAGATCTTTATTAAAATGAATGAAAGAATAAGCAAAGATATAAAACACAGAGTCACAAAGACGTAATACAATTCTATGGCCCCTGGTGATAACATCTCTGTTCTAAAAGACTACTTAAACTAGCATACTCCATCTTTCCTTGAAGACCTGGTAGTTGGAGACAGAGGACCAAGGCTGGCAGGCCCGATGAATTCAATGGTCCAGGCTCCCCAAATTGCTAGGGATCAGGTTTCAGTGCTGAGTAGCTGAACTACATTGCAAAGCTGAGCTGATAGCTTGATAGAAGATAGGAAAGAGCTACCTCCCTGCATAGTTGTTTGCCCTCTGATAGGGTTCTGGCACTGCTTTAATCAGAGCAACCTACCATGCTGAAATCTTATTTCCTCACCCAGATAAATCTTTGGGTACACTTACTCTATAGGCTAACATATATTCATACATATTAATATCGATTATCTCATCCCCAAAACCATTGGCCAGTACGTCCCTCGGCCCGCACCGCTTCCAGCAGCTCCCATTGGCGTGGAGCACCAAACTGCGGCCAGTGGGAGCCACGACCAGCTGGACCTGCGGACACGGCAGGTAAACCGGCCCGGCCCACCAGGGGCTTTCCCTACACAAGCGGCATGCCAAGTTTGGGAAACACTGCTCTAGGTAATCAAACAGGATACCGGACTGTAGGTTCCTTGCGTTACAGCCAACTATTATGAGTAACATATACTGGAATTCAGCATAAACAAAACCCAAGAAAATAACAATATAATCAATCAAACCAATGAAGAAAACACATTATGCAACATAGCAAGCTAGCAAAATAGTGTTATGGGCTACAAGAGGAGAACTTCCCTAAAGTATTTGTGTTTTTGCTGGTGCAGAAAAGGATTCATGTAACTGAAGAGAATAGGTCATCTTATGTGTTGTTTCCCAATGTCCAGCTTATCTCATTAGCAAATCATGTTAGTGCAGCAGATCCTGCTTAGCTGAGCATAACAAAGTTACAGCTAATGGTTTCAATACTGTTTACATTGAATCCTAAGCCTTTGCTAAATCAGCTGTTGCCTCCCAAACAGTACCCAGAATTGCAAGGCAGATGGAGCCCTTGCATGCCTAGTGGCCGTATTCCAGTGGTTAATGATTATGTGACATCTGCATTTATGCTTAAATTGTTCTTTTATTTAATTACCTCAAATATATTAAACTTTAATTGACTCCCTTTCACTTTGATTTGTTTCAATTCTATGCCCTAATGAGAGACCTGAAGTGCTCTAATTTGAATTAAAATGACATGTTTTGCCCTTTTGTTTTGGTAAAACGTTTGTTCAAAAGAGTAGCTTTTAAAACAGTGTCCACCTCAGATTTGTGCTGAGCTGATGATTTGAAGGAAACTTCCTGAAAGTGAGATCAATTAGGCCATGGAATAGACTGGGGAAGTGGTAGAAGCTCCTAGTAGTCCAAAGGGAACAATCCTAGCAGATGACATACTAATAGTGGATTTTTAACCTGAACTGCACTCTTTGCTCACTGCAGTTCCCAGTGATATTACTAATATTAAGTGTGCAAGGACTGATGCCTGCTTGACATCCCTAGAGACCAAATTCCACTGTTAATACACAGAGCAAGTACAGGAAAGGCAGAACAAGCTTCCTCTCCCCCTATCCCTTCCCCACTGCTCCAGCCAGAGGATCGAAAAAAGGGTGAGAGAATAGCTCAGTCTCCATGGCTTATCCAGTTGTGAGCCTCTCTTTAGAGAGGGCGAAGAATGTAAACAACTGAGACTGGGATTTTTACTGTGTGGACACTGGTTGGCTAGGAACTCAATTAAAGCTACCAAACTCATTTCACATAAACCAGCATCATTCCTTATCTACTCCTATTGCTGCTGTTTGCTACCTGTCGGGTGCATTTATTAAAAAACTCTTTTTTTTGCTTTCTTTTTAGATTTTAGGTTATAAAACTCCTTAAATGTGACAGGTTTCCCTGAATTAAGACCATTTGTGCTCAGCTCAGAATTTTATCTCCAGCTTTCCCCACTCACTTTTAACTCAAGAAATAGTACAAGTTAAGCAGCAGATTTATACCACATGTAGATGTTTGTTAGTTTCAAGCTGCAAGTGGCATGACACATTCTTTGGTCTATTTTTTACATGACCTCGGTAATATTTTTACCGCTGCCCTCTGCTGTCATTGAAGTTGTACAATGGTTGTCTCCAGTTCTATTCTTCATTCTGCCTGGGCCAAGATCTGCCACCCGTTTCTTTTCACTGCAGTTGCTTTGAGTTTTATCTACAGAAGAGGGTCAATATTTGTCCAGCTAGTAGTTTTAGAGGACCATCTAAGCACTTTTGACTGTGCATTGGATCCAATCAAAGCAAAACTTCTTATATATATGACAGCAGAGGTCTAAAAATGTCACTCACATTCACCTCAGGCTGTTTCTGTTTCAGGTCATCCAACTTATTTAGTGCTTTTATTCACTGCTATGCATCTCTGTTCCATTTCTGCAATATTTGGAAATCACATTTTCTCTTGACTTTTCTTTTTCTTGCATCTTAGCCCTTCAATCTTCTTCTGAAGGAGATAAATTGATCCCGGGCACTTTTGTGTATATTTTGCATGAGACATTAAAACTGAAGCCCTGTCTTCTCTGTATGGACATTAAAGATCCATGCACTTTTTGTAAGTTTGCCCAGCACCCTTGGCTAAAACGTTCAGCCTTCCATCTGGCTGCCATAGTTCATCCCAGAGTTGACTATAATACTCTGGAGAGTGAAGTGTGAGTGTAAATTTTTCTATTTTTTTTTTAAATAACACATAGCTGAATCTGCATATTTTCATCTTCCTAGTTACAAATATGTATTTTCAGTTAACATTATTCCAACTCAATTGCCTAAGATCTTGGTTGTATAAGACTGAACTTTTTTTTATTCTGCCGTTTGTATCAGGACAGTGTTAATGTCAGGGCCTGATTACGTTATGACAGAAGTGAGACAGGTGGTGAGCTGTTTTTCATACCTTGTGCATATAAATAGTGAAGGAAACAAGTGTGGTGTGTACACAGCTCTTTGAGTTATGTAGGCATCTAGTGGAACCTGCTTATAGTGAATTTAGGTTATAGTGGACTTCTGTCCCAGAGCCCAATGAGAGATCTGTGTGTAAAGGGCTTGCAAAATTTAGCCCTTTATGGTGAAGTCATCTAGTGGTTATAACTGCATTCCAGCATTTATTCCAAGTGATTGCTTTACCTATCGGCTTCATTTTTGAATAACACAGCAGGTACAGCCTAAAACGCTACTCCATCTTTTTTAATGGACTCTCTGTAGGAAGCTTCTGTTGCTGTTAAAACACAGATTTTCTAGCAGCAGTAAAGGGGTTAAAGAGCAAAAAAATGAATGGAACTTTGAGTTGAGATACATTAAGTAATTTAAGTGAATTCCTGAGCAGTGGGTCTGTAGAAAGTTAAGCAGCCAAAGTTTGAGCAAAAATTGATGAAAGAAGAAGTGATAATGAAATTGGGCTGAGCCATTTCTAAGGAGGTGCTCAAGAAGCTGATATCTTGCACAAATGTCTGCTAAGAATATCTCATTCGTTTAAGTCCCTGACTCCTTCCTGTTTTTGTCACTGTGACAGTGCAAAGTCCATGCCTAGTAGGGCAACTGGGAATTCCCTGGTTGTAGGGAAATCCTGGATGACATAGAGCTAGAATAGCCAGCTCGACACTACCCATCCTCTTCCCCCCTGGAGTTGGGGGGCATCCCTGGGTGCACTGGGAATATGATTGGAAAGAGAAGGAGACTCAGCCGGAGTGTGATGAACTCTGGGAATCCCTTGGGCAGCCAAGCTATCTCTAGGGTCCATTCCAGCCAGCGTAATTTAGAGCAGGGATTGGCAACCTTTGGCACGCGGCCTGCCAGGGTAAGCCTCCTGGGGGGCTGGGACAATTTGTTTACCTGCCACGTCCGCAGGTTCGGCCAATCACGGCTCCCACTGGCCGCGGTTCGCCACTTCAGGCCAATGGAGGTGGTGGGAAGCAGCGGTCAGCACATCCCTCGGCCCGCGCCGCTTCCTGCCGCCCCCATTGGCTGAGAGCGGCGAACCGTGGCCAGAGGGAGCTGCGATCGGCCAAACCTGTGGACACGGCAGGTAAACAAACCGGCCCGTCTTGCCAGGGTGCTTACCCTGGTGAGCCGCATGCCAAAGGTTACCGACCCCTGGACTAGGCTTTTACATCTTCTCCAATTTCCATGGACTTGATTTGGCAGATTAAATAAACTAGTGTTTCCTCAATGAATTTCTGAGGATCTCTCTGGACAACACAAGAAAAAATCTAATTCAAAATATGTTTTTCTTTTCTAT
Organism: Mauremys reevesii; assembly: GCF_016161935.1. Taxonomy (NCBI): domain Eukaryota; kingdom Metazoa; phylum Chordata; order Testudines; family Geoemydidae; genus Mauremys; species Mauremys reevesii. The sequence goes on from NC_052632.1 coordinate 8,666,336, forward strand.
TTATTTTGTCATGATAGGAATATACTTTTTTAATTCATTCAAGCCTACATCCTTGTCCCATTTAAGTCAATGGCAACATTCTCATTGACTTCAGTGGGATCATAATTTGGATCTAAATAAGTGTTACATTTTTATGTATGATCACACATTTAATATTTGATGCCTGAAATGTATTTCTTTACCCTGTACATTTGTTACCATTACCAAAAGTGTCCCATTTGGCCATCAACTCTAGAAGATTACTAGCTAGTGCAGTGATAATGACATTTATAATGTAAGGGCCAGATCCTGCAAACCCTTTGTATCCAAGTTACAAGTCTATCTGAAAGTTTTAATTCCTGTTTGAAAGTCAGAATAAAAATGAAACTGAAAATCTCCATTAATGAGGTTGAATAGCAAACAGTAACCATTCTGCCTAAACTCAGGAATGTACTGGATCACCATTACACTAGAAAAATTCCTGGTGCTTTGCTCATGATATATGGCAAACATCCCCGGTGCTCTCTATGCTGTAGCAAATTGCATTTTTCAGATCATTTCACAGCTGACTTTATTTCTGCTGCCGTCTGCATTCCTCCTCTCCCACTGCACCATTTACTCAGTTTGTCTTGGGATGGACTACATCACTTACATGCAAGAGGAAGGGAAGAAATGAAAGCAGTTGCGTTGTCTATCCTAGGAGTTAGATATATTGTTAGAATTTGTTAGCTGGCACGTTCTAAAAGTCTAGTGTAGACAAGGCCATGGAGACTTTAACACTTGATAAAATTGTTCAAATTAAAGCGTAGACTCTTCCCTGTGGGTCACTTTGACCAGCTAATGTGTTAAAATACAACTAGCCCTGTCTATGCTTAGGTTTTAGTTAGGCTGTGTTTGCTAATCTGTTTTTTTAACACCACACACTAACACCTTTGTCAATATTCTAGCAAAGGCCTAAGGGAAAAGCCTGTGTATCTGAGAGACTAAATTCTCTCCGCAGGCCTGAACATTTTCCAAAGTGGCTATGGCTGAAGCTCACCTGTGTACGCTTCTATACAGTCTGAGGGCTTGAGCCAAGTCCCTTTCAAGTCAACAAGTTGGATGTCAGTGGGAGTTGGATTCAGGGCCGCCCAGAGGATTCCGGGGGCCTGGGGTCTTCGGTGGTGGGGGGCCTTTCCGTTCCGGGACCCGCCGCCGAAGTGCCCCGAAGACCCGCGGCGGGGGGCCCCCCCACCGCCGAATTACCACCGAAGCGGGACCCGCCGCCGAAGTGCAGCCCGGTCTTCGGCGGTTATTCGGCGGGGGGGGCCCCCACCGCGGGTCTTCGGGGCACTTTGGCGGCGGGTCCCGGAACGGAAGGGCCCCCCGCCGCCAAATTACCGCCAAAGACCGAGCTGAACTTCGGCGGCAGGTCCCGCTTCGGCGGTAATTCGCCAGTGGGGGGTTCTTCTGCCCTGGAGCGGAAGGACCCCCCGCTGGCAAAGACCGGGAGCGGAAGAAGCTCCTGGGCCCAGCCCAGCAAGAGTTTTCCGGGCCCCCCGGAGCGAGTGAAGAACCCCGCTCCAGGGGCTCCGAAAAACTCTCGTGGGGGCCCCTGTGGGGCCCGGGGCCTGGGGCAAATTGCCCCTCTTGCCCCCACCTCTGGGCGGCCCTGGTTGGATTGACTGCTAAGAGATTACCAGCAAGGACAATATATCCACTAACCATAGAGCATTAACTTTTGAATTTGATTTTTCTATAGTCCTTTCCTTTTCAAGTCCACTTGAGGGACTGGTTTTGACTCCTCATTTCCCCCGTTAGACTAGGAATTGCAGTTGCCTGTGAGTTTCGTATTACCTTATGGAAGGCTCCCTGCAGTGAAGAGTGGATGGGAGGAGGATAGGGAAGCAAATACCTTGTATTTCTGCATGGCCTGACACAGCTGAGCTGGCTTACTGCTGATTATGACAATGAGCAGCAGTGGCAGGGCTTTACTGTCAGAGAATGCTGCCGCAACATTATAGCCTCTTGTCATTAGTGTCATTATGCCCACAAGGACAAAGCACAGAAATGGGGAAAGGAGTAAAAATCATCTTTAGTGGAACAAAGATTTTTCCCTTTTTGTGTAAAAAGTTTTAATAGTGGATCAATGGATCTCATTATGAGGTGTCTTCTTCTCTCATGCACATGCATGTAAATCCCATGCATTTGGAGTGGCATTGCATGCTTCATTCTGGGCTTCAAATAAATATAACCAACATTTAGACAGCCCCTTTTGCCCCCAAGATCCCAAAACACTCTAACCACACATAACCATTTATGTGCAGGAGTCATCTCACCCACCCTGCAACTACAGCCATCTCGGGAGTGGAATATGCAGCTATAAAGGTGCACAGGAAAAATGCACAACAATTTAAGACAGGAAATGAATAAGAATTCTGTTGTCATTAGACATTGAAGTGGAACATTAGATTGCAGGGAGGGAGTTTTACTTTCTGAACCAAAACAGAATATAACTGACATTTGGGATTGGTAGCTAAACAGTTCACCTAGGACCTGATCCAATGCCAGTGCAAGAAATTGGGAAAACTGATTTTAATGTGCACATAGCATCTCATTTATAAAGTCTGTTTGGTTTCCCTGAAAAAGAAACTTTCTGCCAAATAAGCCCATTTATTTTCTTCTTGTCCCACTGGAGACAGACCTCACTGTGACACTACATCAAAGCAATGTCATTTAAACTAAACTGTTTCCTCTGTTTATTTGTAACAGGCTCATTTCATTGCCCTGAGAAAAAGCCCTTCTTCAGGGGAAGCAGCAGAAACTGCTCACTTGGTGGCACAGGCTGCAGTTGCCTCTAAACAATCAGAGCACAAGGGTGAGTGCCTTTTAAAGGTTATGAATGGTTACCATGCTGTCCTGCTTGTAGGAATGCACACTTCAGTAAACGCTGCACACTGGATCACAGTAGATTTAGTCCCTCTTGCACTGTTTGTTTCATTTTGCAGACTTTGTATGACTGTGACGTTGTTTCTCAAGGCATGCCGGATGCTTTTGATATGTATCACCCTCCACTTAATCCTTTGCCTTTTATGAGCAATAGCTAAATCGCCAGAGGGAGTTACAGAGGCAGCCTTGAAGCCACAGAAGATGTTCTAAACCGATAACAGGCATTTGCCATTTCTTTCTAACGTGTTTATCCATCTTTTAAAATCATTAGTGAGCTGCAGCCACTGCTGTGACTGAACCAGTCAGTGTGCTGCTGACTGCAGTCTCTTTGCATTCCCTTGCTGGAAGTCTTACTTTGCAATTTGAAGTAGCTTCAAGCTATCAATCAGTGTGTGCAGCTGTAGCTATACAAATTTACTGTATCCAAAAGCCTGGGCATAGGGTTGCTACGATCAAATTTTAAAAGCCTACCATTTATCCTTTTGGGACCCTGCCACTGAAAGTTTTTTGTCCTGATTTAGTATTTTGCTATTCTGTTGGGATTCTTTCAGTTCTATCAGTTAATAATAACCTAGTATTTATAGATTTGGTTCTCAACCAGGGGTACATGTACCCCTGTGGATACACAGAGGTCTTCTAGGGGGTATGTGAACTCATCTAGATATTTGCTTAGTTTTACAACAGGCTACATAAAAAGCACTGGCAAAGTCAGTACAAACTAAAATTTCATACAGACAATGACTTGTTTATACTGCTCTATATACTATTCACTGAAATGTAAGTACACTATTTATATTCCAGTCGATTTATTTTATAATTATATGGTAAAAATGAGAAAGTAAGCAATTTTTCAGAACAGTGAGCTGTGACACTTGTGTATTTTTACGTCTGATTTTGTAAGCAAGTCATTTTTAAATGACGTGAAAAGGGATACACAAGACAAATCAGACTCCTGAAATGGGTACAGTAGTCTGGGAAGGTTGAGAGCCGTGGCTGTAGAGCATATTGCATGTTCCTTACACTTGAAACATTTTCTACTTAATTTTCTGTAAATGCTGGATGCACACTAATCAGGGTGACATGTAAGGGCATCCACCCTAAACGCTGATTGGATGAGAATTCAAAACTGTCATTAAGGTACATTGATGGAGCCTCAAAGCCAGAAGCATTGAGACAGAGCTAGAAGCAAGAGGATTTGACTCCCAAGAGGGATGTTATTCAGTGAATCTGAAATTCACCCGGGTACAGAGAGCTTGGTACAAGGCTCTAAATATCACTTAAGCCTCATGTTATAGCCATAAGTGCAACATAGGAGCATAGATCCACATTGGAAAGGTGAATTTCACCCAGAGGGCATTTTAAATGTGAGAATTTAGAACAAGTCTATTCACTTATTGTGAAGTGAAAGCAAGGAGGTTTACTGAAGGTTTAGAAATGACCAGAGAGAACCAGGACCTTGTAATTTATAGAAAACACCTTTATAAGATTTCTGATGGCACCTGATGGCACCTGATTTCTGATGGCACCTGGCTCAGGGTAACAGATAGGGCCACCCACTCTAAGCCATACACTGACTATCCATTTCAAGCAGATCAGTTACATACAATGTGTGGGGAGAAGATATTTTGAAATAAAATTACTTATGCTCAGTATTTTAGTGGTTTATAAAGTGCTGCTGGTAAGTATTCTCATGCATCTTTTAAAAGGCTATTTCAGGTGACCAAAATGAGGAAAGCCATGCAAGACTTTGGGATGGCAGGTTTATAAAAAGAAAATAAATAGGGGGAACAAAAAACTCTTTCCAGCAGTTGTCAGCTATCCCAGCCCGTAATGGGCATTAGGAATATGTTCAGTGCTTCCTCATGACCCTGAATTAACAGGATTTCATCTGTTTGCAATTCCCTTGGAATGATCTATCTCAACCCTTAGTTGAAGATGCCAATTATCCCTATAGCAGTGTTTTGGCCTGCGCCGCGTCCCACAGCTCCCATTGGCCTGGAGCAGCGAACCACGGCTACTGGGAGCCGTGATTGGCCAGACCTGTGGACGTGGCAGGTAAACAAACTGGCCTGGCCCGCCAGGGGCTTTCCCTATGCAAGCGGTGTCCCAAGTTTGGGAAACACTGCCCTATAGGTTCAGCTATTATTTTAAATCACAAAGAAATTAAAGAGGCAGGAATGTATATTCCTTATGGGGAAAGCAAATTCCTGCCGTCTCATCCTGGTTTACACACTAACCAAATTTGAATACTTGCGTGTCCCATCAAGTCCTGCAGCCTTTGAGACATTTCCTTTTCTTGTGTTTTTCTGCACATTTCTCTTTCAATTTTTAATTTTTAAATTTCTTGCTTGTAAAACTGAGTAAGAAACTGTGACAGTGTTGTCATTAAAAGTTGAAATATTTTTCATTATACAGAGCAAAGGAAAGAGCTTTGATCTCTTTCAGCCCTGTGGCCTTGATTCTTCCTTGCATCAGGGCTAAGCCTAGTGCCAGAACTGAGTGGGGCAGCAGTACTTCTTACCTGGGACTGTCAGTGGTTCTGTCCCCAACTCAAGTTTGGATATGCCTGAAGGCTGGCTTAACTTGTGCCATATCTTCACTATCTGGGGCATGCCCCCACCTACCTTCATTCTGCTCCATCGTGCTCCCAGATCTGAAGAGGCTCCCTGTGTTGGGGTTATTTCCCAGGTGTACTTTACAGCTGCTTTTTAATTATGGCCCTTTAGTCTCTGAATGGGGGACACTGCCAGACATGGTCAAGTTGCTGCTTTGAATGTGGGCATGGACTCGAAAAGTTGGTTAAGCTACCAACATTTTATGATTAAAAAAATTCTAGCTACAGATTACTAGTCAGCCCTTCTCTGAGCAAAATACAATTATGAAATTATCCATGTAAAGATTTCTTAAGTGCCTTAACTTCTTGGAACTGTTTACAAATATTAATGAACATATGAAGAACTGCCTTAAAAAAGAGTAACAGAAGCGGCTGCTCTTGTTTCAGCCAGATTACCCTTTTATTGTTAGGCAGAATGAGGAAAGGGGGAGAAAATAACCAAAATACTGAACAGATAAACATGCTTTAGATCATGCCCTGAAGCTCACGGGTTCTGAGCTCTGGCAAACAACCACTTCCAAAGGTGAGAGCCCTGTGCTGAGAGAGTTTTGCTGTCAGTTATAGGATCTAGCAACCAGAATGCTCTGGCTGATCTAAATTAATGTGATGGAATATGTGAGAGGTGATCTCACAGGTCCCAGACCATTGAAGACTTTCAAGATAGTAATTAAAATTTTGAATTGCAACCAAAAGCAATCGAGTTGCCAATGCCTATTTGAGCATAGGTGGACTAATAACTCCTCTCACTCAGAAGGCGGCACCTTTCTTAGCTGAAACATCCAGCTGTTTTTCAAGAATAGCCCTAACGATTGCATATGGTAGCTGTCTAGCCTGGATGTGACAAAGGCACAGATGCTCATTGTGAGGTCATTTATCTCAGCCCTCACCTACATCACTATGACACTTTATATTTTTGTTCTAAAATATTCTAAGAAAATAAAATAAAATAAAATAAAATAGAAAGCTTGCCAGAGCCTGTGTACTATAGTTTACTTTTATAATTCCATGGGAGATAAAATAACATTTCAAATTTTACATCCTCTACTGGGTACATGCTTTTTGAAGTCACCTGCTTCAGATAAGAAGAACCTATCACAGGAACAGCTACATAATAGGAATTTTGAGCCTGTTTCCTCAGAACACCCCATTTATATACAGAGTCTAGAGAGGGAAAAAATTGCTCCGTGCCCACTTCAATTCATTTCCACTCTATTGGCCTGCACAGTGATACTAATCTGGCTAGCCTGCCAGTGCAACCAGTGTCAAACTTTATACTAACATTTCTCCCCAGCACTGAAAGGCATTCGGGATATTTGCGTTTTGTTTATAGCTTTTTCCATAAATGATATTCAAATAAAATAGCTTTTGGGACAAAGTGTACTTGAATGTAAACCTTCAAAGGCTGATAGCAAAAACAGAGCTGCACACAGGCAGCCTTGTTTGGAATTGTTTCCCTCTTCGCTTTGCAATGCTTGAGCCCTTCCAGGCTGTGTTCTTTAAAGAGTATTTGACTATAGAGTCTGTGCATCACTGCAGACATGAGGCAGAGAGACTTTTTTTTAACTATGCCATTCCTTCCAAGCATGCAGTTGCCACAGGTTAGTAAAAAGCTAACATCACAAAAATGTAATTTGAGTCACTCTAGGTATTACTTCAGGATAGGTTCTATTTATTGTACGCTTTCAGATTTTAAATGTATGTAGATCTATAATATATCAAAGGTGCTCTGCTTAGATATGTCTGTACTTTCCACTTAGCTTATGGTATAAATTATGGCTTTGACAAAATATGATATAAATTTATACACATTTATAATTAATCTAATGCTGATACATTGCACTTATATAGCACTTTTCCTCCAAGGATCTCAAAGCACTTCATAAACACTCTCGTGCCAGTATTTAGCCTTAGATGGAGTTTACCACCAGCTTTAGGTTGCATTCTCAAGCAACCCAACTCCAAGACGACCCAGTCCCGGCACGCTAGGGACTGCTACCGGCCTCACACCATCCACAGGTTTTAATGGTTTCACGCCAGGACCAGGTCTTCTTGGAGTCGGCTTGCTTGGGAATGCAGCCCAGAGCTGGTGGTAAACTCCATCTAAGGCTAAATACTGGCACAAGACCGATAGTCAACAAATACCATAAGGGAAAGTTGAAAAGAACTTTGAAGAGAGAGTTCAAGAGGGTGTGAAACCATTAAGAGGTGCCCATGGATGGTGTGAGGCCGGTAGCAGCCCCCAGCACGACAAGACAGGGTCTATCTTGGAGTCGGGTTGCTTGGGAATGCAGCCCAAAGCTGGTGGTAAACTCCATCTAAAGCTAAATATTGGCACAAGATTGATAGTCAACAAATACCATAAGGGAAAGTTGAAAAGAACTTTATAAACACTAATTATTTATGCCTTAATCTTGTTACTTATTTTACCCATTTTAGGGATGAGTAAACTGAGATTCAGACCAATTAAGTGATTTGCTCAAGATGCCACAGCAAATAAGTGGGAGAATTGGGAATAGAATTCAAGAGTGTTGACTCCAGTCTCACTAGATCCCATTCCCTCCCAAAAGTATCTATATGTATAATACTAATTTTGATACAGTCTTCAGATATTTAGTATGTTCATACCATGAACATGTTCATATTCAATATTATTGGTTTTCAGCCTTTTGCCAGAGATCATATGTGGTAAGGTGAATTCATTTCTGTGATGACGCTACCTATTCTGAAGTGGGTGATTGTCACTTAATAAGGTACATATGGTTTTGTTCCAACCGGACAACAGCACTCATTGCAATTCCAAATTAAGATAAAACCTTAGATACTTCAAACTAACTTCAATAATAATTTGCACAGTTTAGTATGTTATATGGGAAACCTGTCAGGACTAATTAATATAGTGATTTTCTTACCTTCCAAACATTACTTTTTCCATTCATAAATCACAGTTATGTGCCCATCTTGATAAAACAAATAAAAACAGTAGCTTTGCAGTTATTTGCACTAGTGAAGAGATGCTGATGCCATTTTAGCATTAATGATTTACAGTCTACTGCTGGGATTGGAGGTAAACACTCAACCCCCATTGAAATGTCATGGAATTTGGGTACCCACTTCCCTTAGGCTCACTTGAAAATCCCTGCCTTTTCATTAGCACACATACCACACATGGCATTTTTTGTTGTGTTTTGTTTGGTTTGTCAACATTTTGCAGATATTTTGCAGTCAAAATGATCCACTAGGAAATACTTATCTCTGAAAAGAACGACCATACTGGGTCAGACCAAAGGTCCCTCTAACCCAGTATCCTGTCTCCCAACAGTGGCCAATGCCAGGCACTTCAGAGGGAATGAAAAGGACAGGTAATCATCAAGTGATTCATCCCCTCTTGCCCATTCCCAGCTTCTGGCAAACAGAGGCTAGGGACACCATCCCTGTCCATCCTGGCTACTAGCCATTGATGGACCTATCCTCCATGAACTTATCTAGTTCTTTTTTAAATCCTGTTATAGTCTTGGCCTTCACAACATCCTCTGGCAAAGAGCTCCACAGGTTGACTGTACTTCCTTATGTTTGTTTTAAACCTGCTGCCTATTAATTTCATTCGGTGGCCCCTAGTTCTTGTGTTCTGAGAAGGAATAAATAACTCTTCCTTATTTACTTTCTCCACACCAGTCATGATTTTATAGACCTCTATCATATCCCCCTTAGTCGTCTCTTTTCCAAGCTGAAAAGTCCCAATTTTGTTAATCTCTCCTCATATGGAAACTGTTCCATACCCCTAATCATTTTTGTTGCCCTGTTCTGTACCTTTTCCAATTCCAATATATCTTTTATGAGATCAGATGTCCAGATCTGCATGCAGTGTTCAAGATGTGGGTATACCATGGATTTATATAGAGAAATATGATAGTTTCCATCTTATTATCTATCCCTAATAATTCCCAACATTCTGTTATCTTTTTTGGATTAGGATTAAGGATCAGCTACTTTGCAGGTAAGGGCCTACAATTTGGTATCACGTAGGGTGCAATATTATACTGCAGAAATTCCTATTGTCCACCTTATTTTAGCACTTCTAGTTTAACATTATGCCACAAATAGTATCATCTGCTAAAATGTAATTTTTTAAAAAATTCTCTGGTTTCTTAATGATTTTTCATTAGTGCTGACAGGTTCCCTTGTGCAAACTGTAAGCAGGAGCTAGATTCTGGATTTCAATAAACACTTGGACAGGGCTTTTTATTCAAGTATCTTAAAGCATTTTACAAATGCTAATTAAGCAAGCCCCACAAGTTAGTGAAATTGAAGGCAGAGAAGTTCAGTTATTTGCCCACGGTTACACAGTGAGTCAGTGACAGAGACGGGATTCGAACCCAGGAGTCTCGACTCACTGTACTCTAACAGTATAATGTTACAGACCCAGATTACAGGCTGTGTAAAATTTAACATATTTTTAAATTTAGACTTTCCGCAGTTTGTAACTGACCCTGTTGTCAAATTACATCAGTGAGAGAACGTCTCTATTTTATCATGTGTTGATAAACGACTCCCTAAATGGGTCACAAAGTGGAATAGCCACTCTGCACATACTAGCTTATTGAACAGTGTTGCTGGTTACAGTGTGTTGCAGTTGTAGTCACAGTGAACTGCATGAGTTGCACTTCCCCTTCCTTTTGCATACCTCCTGAACAAAATGGGAGGAGGGCAGAGAGGCTGAGCTCCTTAAATTAACCTTGTAATAACTAATGACTATGGGAGTGATATTAAAATAGCTGCTACTCAGGATGCCAATTACAGACTGGTCCAAATGCCAGAGGTTAAGAAAGTGAGCCAGCACCCTGTGGAAGACTAGGTATCAGATAACTGATGAATCAAGAACAGATTTTAATGTTAGTAACAGGATATCTGGCATTCGCTACAATTCTATTGTCCAATGATGAATTTAAACCAAATTCCATATTGATTGCACCTATTCTCTTACTAAGAATAAGGCCAAGGTGTCAGATGTGCACAAATTCCTGATTTGTGTCAGTGCATATGGTACTTTATGTGCAAAGAAGAGACGCGCTTACAGCCCTTTCTTCAGCCATCCCTCCAAAATGTGTCCTTGTATGTCTAAGTACCTTTGTGAAATTCCTAGACTGGGGAGGGAAAAGCCACATGTGTCTGTTGACGTACATGTTGTAACATAGCACATAAAAGCAGAGGACCTAAAGTCCTGATACACGAAAAATTTCCAGTGGCACAAGGGATCAGGCCCATAGAAACCAGAAGTGAAAAAATACAAATGTATTCTCTAACTGGACAGTTATTGCGCATTTAGAGCCAAGAAACAGATAATTTAGGGAGGGAGAATTTCTCTGGCTTTCCCCCCTACAAATAAATCACTACTTCTCTTCTTCCTTGCACATAGGCCCTTTTAAAGTAAGGTTGTTAGGCAGAAATAATAAATGAGCAGCAAATGTATTTTTCTAATGGAAATCCAAAAGGAAATTTCATGACCTTTAAGAATATTTATCTTTGTACAAGTAATTGTGCTTCAATTGTCATAGAAGTTATCATACAAACTAACAAAAGTAGGAAATTAAAGCAATATTTAGAAATCATTTATTCAAAATGAACAGTTCCTTACACTCATTATTTATTATTGTTAAAAGTTAAAAGACTTTTTTTTTTCTTTGCACAGCTAAGAAGAACATAAAAACGGCCAGTATCCTGTCTTCCAACAGTGGCCAGTGCCAGGTGGCCCAGAGGGAATGAACAGAACAGGTAATCATCAAGTGATCCATTCCCTGTCGCTCAAAATAGAACTATTTACAGTTTTAAATCTAGGCAGTTGCTTCATATTTTACTCTTATAAACATCTGCATCCTATTTCATTTAGATTTCTAATAGAGCTGGTTGAAAAAATTGAATAATTTTTTATGAAATTTTTGATGAAATTTTTGACTGACAATTTTGATGAAAAATCAGATTTTGAAAAATTTAGACCAGCTCTTGGGTCTAACCTGGCACTAATGAGGGCCAGATTATGGAGTTCTTGCACATCATGAAGTGCATTTATTCGTTTGAGTAGTCCCCACTGAATCCAGCATTTCACTTGGATCATTTGTTTCTCATGGGGTAGTGTGTGCTAAATCTAGCATAGCAGAGCACAGCATAGCATCTCCCTGGTGCGAGTTTGCAGCTATGGGCATAACGGTGGCAGTGTAAAGCAGGGCCAAGAGGCTCACCTAAATGAGTGCAACTCTAACATTTCAAGGAAGATCATGCAGAGCTTATAAAAATGTATGCCGAGACACGTGATCCTAAAGCTAGTGCAGGGGTTCCCGAATTGTGAGATGTGAAATTTTTCCCCCTCTAGTCGGCACTGGTGAGGCCACATCTGGAGTACTATGTCCAGTTTTGGGCCCCACACTACAGAAAGAATGTGGACAAATTGGAGAAAGTCCAATGGAGGGTAACAAAAATGATTAGGGGGCTGGGGCACATGACTTATGAGGAGAGGCTGAGGGAACTGGGCTCATTTCGTCTGCAGAACAGGGGCAGCTCCAGGCCCCAGCACACCAAGCGTGTGCTTGGGGCGGCAAGCCGCGGGGGGCGCTCTGCTGGTCGCCGCGAGGGCGGCAGGCAGGCTGCCTTCAGCGGCTTGCCTGCGGAGGGTCCGCTGGTCCCGCGGCTTCGGTGGACCTCCCGCAGGCATGCCTGCGGAGGGTCCGCTGGTCCCGCGGCTTTGGCGGACCTCCTGCGGGACCAGCGGACCCTCCACTGGCAAGCCGCCAAAGGCAGCCTGCCTGCCGTGCTTGGGGCAGCAAAATCCCTAGAGCCACCCCTGCTGCAGAAGAGAAGAAAGGGGTAGGATTTGATAGCTGCTTTCAACTGCCTGAAGGGGGTTTCAAAGGGGATGGAGGTAGGCTGTTCTCAGTGGTGACAGATGACAGAACAAGGAGTAATGGTCTCAAGTTACGGTGGGAGAGGTCTAGGTTGGATATTAGGAAAAACTTTTTTACTAGGAGGGTGGCAAAGCACTGGAATGGGTTACCTAGGGAGGTGGTGGAATCTCCATCTTTAGAGATTTTTAAGGCCTGGCTTGACAAAGCCCTGACTGGGATGATTTAGTTGGGGTTGGTCCTGCGTTGAGCAGGGGATTGGACTAGATGAGGTCTCTTCCAACCCTAATCTTCTATGATTCTAAATTTTTGCAATTGGAATCTGTAACAGGGTGTTCTGTACCCTTTACAGGGGTGGAACTTGGGGCTAGCCTCTGCCTGTTCTGTGACCTGCTACTTTAAGGAAACAGGTATTGAAAGCGCAGTGGACTGGCACCAGCTGTTAATCAGGTAGATACCTCTTTAACATGATAACATCCAGCAGGTAGGTGACGCTGAGGGGGAAAGCCTGGAGAGGAGAATTGCAGGAAGGCATTGAGTCAGGAGAGAGGCTCCTTGGGATGGGAACCCGAAGCAGAAGGGAGATTGTGCAAAGAAATGCACATTGGAAAACATAATCCTAACTATACATACAAAATGATGGGGTCTGAATTAGCTGTTACCACACAAGAAAGAGTTCTTGGAGTTACGGATATTTCTCTGAAAATTTCCGCTCTAGGTGCAGCAGCAGTCAAAAATGCTAACAGAATGTTAGGAAGCATTAGGAAAGGGATAGAAAATATCATAATGGCATTATATAAAGCCATAGTACACCCACACCTTGGATACAGTGTGCAGTTCTGGTCGCCCCATCTGAAAAAGTATGTTAGAATTGGAAAAGCTACAGAGATGGGCAACACACATGATGGGGGTATGGAACAGCTTCCATCTGAGGAGAGATTAAAAAGACTGGGACTGTTCAGCTTGGAAAAAAGACAACTAAGGGGAGATATGATAGAGTTCTATAAAATCATGAATGGTGTGAAGAAAGTGAATAAGGAAATATTTACCCCTTCACGTAACACAAGAAGCAGGGGTCACCTAAGGAAATTAATAGGCAACAGATTTAAAACAAACAACAGAAAGTACTTCTCCAGACAATGCATAATCAAAAAAGAAGTAGATAAGTTTGTGGAGGATAGGTACATCAGTGACTATTAGCCAGGCTCTGGGTGTCCCTAAGCCTCTGACTGCCAGATGCTGGGACTGGACAACAGAGAATGCATCACTTGATAATTGCCCTCTTCTGTTCATTCCCCCTGAAGCATCTGGCACTGGCCACTGGCAGATGATAGGATATTGGACTAGATCAGGGGTAGGCAACCTATGGCACGCGTGCCAAAGGCAGCATGTGAGCTGATTTTCAGTGGCACTCACACTGCCCGGGTCCTGGCCACTGGTCCAGGGGGCTCTGCATTTTAATTTAATTTTAAATGAAGCTCTTAAACATTTTAAAAACCGTATTTACTTTACATACAACAATAGTTTAGTTATATAGTATAGACTTATAGAAAGAGACCTTCTAAAAACGTTAAAATGCATTACTGGCGCTCGAAACCTTAAATCAGAGTGAATAAATGAAGACTCGGCACAGCACTTCTGAAAGGTTGCTGACCCTTGGGCTAGATGGACCATTTGGCTGACCCAGTATGGCTGTTCTTATGTTCTTAGGCTATTTGCAAACCAGCATGGTTTGAGGGCTCTGGTATCTGGCCCTGAGAGAGTAATATAGGTTAATGACCTCCAATTTCAAGTATATGTTAAATTTATTTAGATCTGGCTGAGAAGTAGTTTCAAGAGAGCATAAATGCTTTTAAAGAAGCTGAAGGGGTGGAGAGTGCTAAATGCCTCGGAGCTGTGGATGATTTCTGTCAGTTTCTTATAGCCACTGGACAACAGGAGGTAAGGAATTTTGGAATATTACTCTGCCTTTATCCATTGACACACTTTATAAGTAGTGGTGTGTATATTTTTTTGCTAGAACCTTTCCACAGAAGTGGTATTGCTCTCACAGTCAGCTCATGATAGAGATGATGGTGAAGAAAGAGGAGACTAAAGAAGTAATTCATATTTTTTGTTTAGCATAATTAGGGTTTTTTCCATTTGGGAATTATTGTAAATAGCTCATGATTTTTAGAATTATGTTATTTGCCCTTTTTATAAATAGTTTGTTTTCATATTGAACTCTGTGATCATTTGCTATGTGCTATATATCATGAATGGAAAGTGATTAGTCACCTCAGGCACATGATATTGTTTGTTTCCTGATTGGATGGTCTGAGCTTTTAGAAATAGAATTCCCTTTTTCTGTATGTACCAGGAGTCAATAACCTTTGGCACGTGGCTCGCCAGGGTAAGCACCCTGGCGGGCTGGGCCGGTTTGTTTACCTGCCGCGTCTGCAGGTTCGGCCAATCACGGCTCCTACTGGCCGGAGTTCGCCACTCCAGGCCAATGAGGGCAGCAGGAAGCGGCGGCCAGCACGTCCCTCGGCCTGCGCTGCTTCCCACCACCCCCATTGGCCTGGAACGGTGAACCGCAGCCAGTGGGAGCCACGATAGGCCGAACCTGTGGACGCTGCAGGTAAACAAACCAGCCCGGCCCACCAGGGTGCTTACCTTGGCGAGCCGCATGCCAAAAGGTTGCTGATCCCTGTTATATACCAATATTCATAATTGTTTGAATCTATTGTGCAAGTAAAAACAGATCTTCAAATTGTCTGGGAGAGTACTTCTGAAACAGGTAATCTCACTAGTATTTGCACTATTATTTATTTTTTGAACAACAGTAGCACCCAGGAGCCCTAGTTATTGTGCTAAGCACTGTACACAAACAGAAAAGAAGTAGTATTCCCAACATGCTTGCTTCCGGCAAATATTGTTGTGAATAAAATCTCAGTCAACTACACTTTTTGATAGAAGAGCTTGCAAATATCAGCAAAATGAATCCGCAGGCTTTATGCACAAAGACATTCACAAATACTTTTGTAATATCCTTTTGTCTATATTTAGGGATCACTAATACAATAATAATAATTTAAAGCCCATTGAAAACAATGGGACGCTTTGCACTGAATTTAATGGACTTTGAATCAGGCACTATTAATATATGATGGGCAGAGAAAGAAAATCTTTGACCTAAAAAAACCAAAATAATTTCATTAGTTACACTAGTAAGACACTAAAGAGTCCATTCTTTCTTTTCACCGATTTCTTTTTGAAAATGAACCCAGAATTTCACTATCTGAGGGTTCTCATTTTGCGCACACAATTTTTGGTGCCTGTTATTTTCTGTCTCACATTTAACTAAAGAAAACTTGGCTCAGATAATAGACCACACTCAGAGTGTGTTTGTTGTTTGTAACTGTAATAAAGAGAAGTGATTTTCATTGTTATATAACAACAAACAGACGTTATCTTATATCCCATAGCAGCTGATGTTGTTTTCCTTCCCTGACCCATTTTTAATTTTTTTTTGGCCATTTTTCCTTTCACAGAGAGCACCAATAATGCTGAAAGGATCATTAGAAGCTAAAATATCCCTATTTGGGTATCTCAGCCTGGAAGTAGCAGAGACATACTGGCTCCTAGGAGGAACAGAACGAGCACAAGGACACACACATTTGGCATACAAGAAACTTAAGAAGGTAAAACCATACGCTTATGAATAGGCCAGGATGAATGACATTTTTTTGTACTGGTAAGTTATGCCCTGGCAAAACTTTCTTTGGCAAGCTGAAGCCTCTTTGTACTGTGATCTGCATGAACAAATATAGCGCCCTCTAACTTAGTGTAGGGAAACTGACCTGCACAGAGGAGCTGCAGAATTAGGGCAGTGCAAAGGTAAGCTTTAAGCCACTCTCACACATCCATCCCTGGCTCATATACAGTGCAGTTTGGCCCCACTAGACAGGATCTGACCCAAACATCTGCACTTTATACCTCAAGGAGAAAGTTTTTAGCTCTGCTATCTAGTATCATGCAATGTTTAATTCATGCCTTACTTTGTCAACACTTATTAAAACTTCCCTGTAGTAAGAAATGTATCTTCTCCTGAGAGGGTCCTCTGCATCCTTATGAACCTTCACACATTCCCTGCTTTTCCACCCCCTTCCTTTGAGTCTCAGTATTGAGGCTAGCAGTTCTCTGTTAGACTCAGACCATCTTTGAAATCCATTCCTTCTTTCTCAGATGCTGGTAATGAAAGGAATTCTTCTTCCCCTCTGCCCCAGCAAGCAGGAGTTTTTGTCTGGGTTTATATTTTTAATCTCGAATAACCACTTCTACAAAGAATTTGTAATTGTAGTAAACTAAACCAAAATACTGGTGTGTGCCTATGTATATCAGTATTTGCCTTCCAAAATCATTGTTCTACTTTTATTCTGCTAGAAGCACATCATAAAAAGGAGAAACACAGGTTGTGTTTTTAAGGGCTTGATCATATACTTGTGAAGTCAATGACAAAGTTCCCATTGACTTTAATACTGCAGAATGAGGGCCTAAATGCATTAAATCAGTCATTCTTTACAAATTTATAAAGAAGCATCCATGCTGCATTAAAATCAATGCTAAGAAAAAGGCATTGACATGTAGGACATTATCACCTCAAAATTTAGGCAGATGTCCCAAAAAAGGATTCTATGAAACAGTTCTCTGTTTGGGGTTAGAAAATTAATGGGATGATTTTAACGCGTTGCCCACTTCTAAATTTCACAGGAAAATTCCATAGATGATAGAAAAACTAGTAGTTGTTTTGTAGTGTAGAATATACATTTCAAACATGGCAAACTAAATACGCTATTAACATGCTTTAAGATGTATGCAATTGAAGCAGGTGTTTTTAACGTTTTCCCTATACTCGATGCATACCTAGAAAAGGTGGCCTCTTATTTTGCAAATGCAGTTTTCACTCTGCCATTTCCAGGCACAAATAAGTGCACATACAATTGATGTCCCTTAAAGCATTAAGCAACCTAGCAGTTCCCCCAAATTAGATGGATTTTGTGACACCAGTTGCAGCTGTAGTTATTTGCAGCAGTTAAAATGCAGGCACAAAATAGGAGGCCAAGTGAAGGATCATTAAAAACAGGCACTATGTGTTTTATTACATGTAACTTTAAGAAGTACATTGATTTACATACCATGAATTTTGTTTTTAGAGAGAAAGGTAAGGAATTAGTGTTCTTGTCTACTTTAATGATAAATTCTACTCTTAAGATAAGATGACCTTATAAATACCTTTCATAGACATTAAAAGAAATATCTTATGACTTTGTGAAAGCACATTCAGCTATTTTATTTAGTTATAGAAACCTCTGGCAGCTTAAAGAAATTGGAATTGTTATATTGTGTGATTAAGGCTGACTCCAATTTTAAAGAGTAATATACAAGGTTACAACAGAATAATTCTTTCATACCACAATACCCAGAAGCTGGATATTTTCCTGTGCTCTCTTGGATAATGGTTTGCTGTTATTGGCCTGATTGGAGGAAAAAAAACATATTAAACAATACGATTTTTGGAGACAGATTTCTCAAATCAAATAGGCAATTTCAAAATGTTTGATTATTGTAAGTAAATATCGTGCTTGTGAAGGTGCTGAAGTTTCAAAACAATAGAAAATTATCACCTCCTCATTCACTGAGCAGGTACAGTCCGGCAGTAGAAATATCAGCTTCCCACAGTGCTCTGCCAGCGTGTCCCAGCTCAGACCTACAAGTTAGCTCACTCTCTGTGTCCATTCAGTTAATGACCTTACTGCTAAAACTGCCATACAGTAGTGTTTTCTATAAAGTAAACATTTTCTGCTGGAAACTTGACTAAGGCAAATTCATTTAACATAGGCCACCAAATAGAGAAGAGTTAACACCCCAGACTAGATTTAAACCGGTAACCTACATTTGAAAAGTTTCACTACCAAACATGGGTTATGTATTTTTTCCTCTTTGGATTCTTTAGTAATTAGTGAAAGCAGCCCCATTAAAACATTAAGGGCTGGGTTTTCCAAAAATTGAAGCCCATGGTCTATGTGCATTTGCATATCTACACAGTATACATAAGCCATTTGAGTACATAAAGGAGAAAATAACTCATTCGTGCTGGCAATTTCTGTAACTGCGTACAGACTGTGCGTAAATGGGCACCTGCCATCGGCCTCAACTTTCTGAAAATTAGGTCCAAAGGATGAAAAGGTGGAAATCTGTTAAATTCCTTTCAAGAAACAAGAACTAATGGCTGGTTTTAGATAATAATACTTTGCACTTATAAAGTGACTTTCATCAGAGGATCTCAAAGCAACTTACAAAGGTAGTTACTTACTTTTCCCTCCATGTTACAGATGGAGAAACTGACAGATGAGTGATTTGCCCAAAAGTCTCCTTACAATCTATCCTCTATTTTACCTGCTAGACTGTGCCAACTCCCTTATAAATTTACTCTGCATTCCTTTTGTGTACTTCTCCTTTTTTAATCTTTAATCAAAAAAGGTATTATCGAGGTGAGCTAGCAGACAACATGCAGGGTATAGTTCCGACCCCATTCTGGTATAGTGACAACTCACAACAAAAATAATCTGTAGTTCAGTCTGAACCTTTGCAATTGCCCAATTTAGTATTTGGAATGTGTGAGGCCAGCAGCCTCTTAGTGGGGCCTGTTGTTGCCGGCTACTTTAACTGCACATTCTATGTTCTGCTGTTTGTATCACAACAGCAGCTGCAGCAGCAGAGTTCCCAGCTTAACTACATGGAATCCATTTAAAACAGAAGCTTTTCCAGGTGTAGCTTTCCCTGTGCTCAGGGGTCTGTCTGGTGCATTAGTATAAAAACAAATCAGAAGGTGAGATTATATTATGTAATACAATGTAACATTATTGAATAATCAGTTGAAGGCGCTAGCCTGAATTGAGAAATACGGAAGGGCTCTGTAGGACTTCAGCTGAAAAGAGTCAGATGTTTTTGTATCATAAAGTCCCTTTTTCACCTTAAGGCAAATACAGCTCTAAACAAGTTTTTGCATGTTATATAAGACTTGCTAATAATCTATGGCAGTGATTCCCAAACTTGGGACGTCGCTTGCGTAGGGAAAGCCCCTGGCGGGCTGGGCTGGTTTGTTTACCTGCCGCGTCCGCAGGTCCGGCCGATTGTAGCTCCCAGTGGCCACGGTTTGCTGCTCCAGGGCAATGGGACCTGAGGGATGTACTGGCGCCACTATTCCTATGCATCTTCTACGTTAAATAGAATATATGCTGTTTATCTCACACAAGCACAGGCTAAATCACCAAACGGGCTATATTGTATAGTGAAAAGAGCTCTTTAGAAAAGCTATAGGGACCCATAGAGTTCTTTTCTCAGCTAAGAAAATGTATAAAAATTACACTAGTAAAGACCGATATTTGTGACATTTTAGATGACTATTTGGACTTGCTCTCATCATATTTAATGTAGGATATGTGCCCACAATACATCAATTTACAGCATAGTGTTATGGCATAGTGTCCTGGCATAGTGTCCTTTAGTATACAGTACTTTATCTGAGATGAAGGAAATAGAGTGCAGACAGATGTATGATATTTAAGTTGTCCATTTCCCTTTACTTCCAAGTCTTTGACAAAATATGCTAACTTCACTGAGTGAAATACCAGCTTTAGGCTGCTGAATCCAAAAACAGTTACCATGTCAATAGCTTGAAACAATCTGTTGGTATCATAGGTGTCTTTTACCATACTTGTCAGTGCCAAAAGTGTTCCACATCTTTAAGGTTATTATTACATGTCACCACTATTTTTATGAACCTTACTTAATTATGTGTTCTGTGTTTGTAACTAATGGCTCAATCCTGTAGCTAATGGCATAGCTGTGGGTGGAGAGGGAAGGATCTAAGTGTCTGTTTCAGTCTTTCCCATCTGACATAGTGAGGTCTTCAACTTTTCAAAACATCTCACTTTAGCTGTGTTTCAGCTAGTTTTATTAGTGAAGGAAGGAACATTCCCTGTGTTACCAGCTGTGTGAGTAGATGTATGTTCCCAGACTTTGTGTGATATTTATTTTTATAGTTCTGATTTTTTTTCTTACTCTAGTCCAGACTGTTTCTCAAACATTAATTAGATCGGGGGATGATTAAAATAAAAATAACACTGTAGTGCTACAGTTATTCAGTTAACATAAGATCATGCTTGCAATGTTCTCTCTGTGATCTCCACTTGAAGGTTAGGTCCTTGTAAATACATTTTTAAAAAAATATGGTGCATTTAAAATTAAACCTTGACCTTTAGAGCTGGTTGAAAGCATTCTGATTTCCTCCCACTGAGGGAACAAGATCTATTCTTGTATGAAGTATCATTAGTCTTTAAAAAATGGATATCTGAAGACCCACTTCATCTTGTAACTAGTTAGCTGACAACAAACTTTAAGGGTAATTTTGGACTGTGTCTTATTAAAACACAAAACAGTTGTGTTATTAAAGCTTGCTGTTAGCAGGAAATACTTGTTTCTCTGATCCTCTGTCTTCTGCCTAAGAGGACAAAACAAAAATGGTAAGTTCTTTGGCACAGGGACCAGTCTGTCTTTTGTGTTTGTACAGCACCTAGCACACGGTGGGTACCACCAGAAAATATAAATAATCATATTTTTTGTGAGAATTTGTTTTTTCCTCACTGTTCTGCGAGGAAACAGCTATTTGTCTGAATTTCCAATGCACATTTTTTAAATTAATGTTTTAATATTTTCAAGGGCTAATCCAATGACAGCATGAGTTCAGATTACTGTATACAGATTAGAGATGCACCAAATGAATAGAATAAATAAAAACCAGCCTGAACCTTCCCTCCACCATGCAAACCAAACAACTTTTATTTTTAGGCACAAAATTGTTTGATTAAGATTATTTGTAAATTTTAGTCTGTTGTTCCTGGTTTTGGCTGGAGACTCTTTAGGGTTTTAGAGTAATTGCTGTAGGTCCCTATTAGTTTCAGCCCTGTTAAACTATGTAAAACTTTGCCATAAATACAATTCGCTTTTCCAGGAACAGAATGCAACATAAACCCTGAGCTAAATTCTCCACTCAACCGTATGCAAGTGGTTTTCTTTAAGGTGAATGTGGGCTCTATTTTCATTGTTAGCTAAATGAATAGCCCTATCTCTCTCACACTCACACACACTATATAATCTCAGTTTATACAATCAAAAAATAATTTTGTGTTTAGTAATCCAATAGCAAATATAAATAATTTATCTTCATCACACTCCCCCTTTAATTCACAGCTCCAGTGGAAGTGGCTTTATGAAACCCAGGGATATGACAAATTAGTCTTGTTCTTATTTAATTTGCTCCCTAATTATTTTGTAATATGATTAAAATTTTCTTTAAGATATGTCTTTATTTGTATAAATAAATGTTTGTTTTTCCTAGCTTGGCTTTTTTGATCAAAATATTTTGGGTCAGATTCTGGTGGTATTATGTATCTTATTAAATTTATGTTTTGCAGTGCCTGTACCTTGAGACCCTCTTATTTGGCACCCACAACAAAAGGACTTTAGCAACCCAGGAGGTCATTGACTTGTCAAAATGAGTGAGTTTTCAGTCTTCTTGGCTGATCTTCCTTTTATATGCTGTTACATTCTGTGTTTCCCTGCACGTCTCAGAGATATTTGGGCCATAGAGCTCACAGAAATGTCTGATGGAAAAGAAAGATGACCCACACTGTTGGAAAGTTCACAGGGCAACAGTTTGTTGAATATAACACTCTAATTTAAGGATAACTCTTCAGACTTCCACATCAGTGATCTAACCACAGCCTACAGAGATTTTGAGATGTACCACCACCCCTGCTTGGATTAATCAGAGCAGCAAATAAAATTCAGATGAGGGTAGATTCCCTTTCACCTTCATTCCCACCCCCCTCCAAAAAACAAATTAGCTACACTGGCAGTGTAGTTCACCTATTAGGTCCCTACATCTAATAGACATCATCACAGTCCTAAAACAGTTGCTCAACATCTTCCTCAGCCACTAACAGATGTTGCCATGTAATCATGTAGCACCCCGTCTCTCTCAGAGGATGGCAAATTGAGCCATTACAGAAATCAAGTAAAGGCCAGGATTAGGAGAACAACAATCCATTGAAAACATCAGTTCCCAATTATAAAAAGTGTTTGGCTCCATGGATGAGCTGAGTGTTTCAAGATATCCAGTGCTTACTGGGGCTGTGAATTATTCATATTTTGTAAATTAAGTGGTGAATAGTGGAATTCACAATGACCTATAATTTACAACACCCTTCCTTTTTTCGGGATCCCAGATGTAGCAGCAAAACAGAGACCATCAGATAAAAAAGACCACCAGATTGTGCTATTCAACAGTACTCCATAGTGGGAAGACCCAAAGCCTCTATATAGGAGACAGGTTTCTCATGCTTACTTCTGAAGACTGAACCTGTATCTGCAAGTATCGGTCATGCAGAACTGAAATCCGTCATTGGATTAAATACTGCATGTAAAGCAAACTTTCGTGGGGATAGATTACTTACCTTAATGGATACAGAAAAAAAATTAATACAGGTGAACGCTATTTTTAATTTTTATACTCTTGGATCATAGCGTTTTAAGATCATGTAACGACAGCCTCTTCAGTTTTCTCTCTTGTGAAAGAAAATTTTTTTTTCCTGTTTGGAAATACAAAACTGCCTCAGTAATAAAATAAATTTGCATCAAAAATATGATTCAGGCAGGCATTGCTGTTCTGCACTGCACGCGTCTTAGCTTCTTGAACAAAGGATTTTAATTTTTCTATTTAGTCTATTCATAAAGGCACCCTATCACCTTGATAGCCATGCACCATTAACTGCATTGTGCAAAAACTGTTAATTTTTGTTTTTGTTTTTTTGGGTTAAACACAATAGGGTAGGAGTTAGGAAAATAACCCCACCCTACCCCACCCCCCCAAAAAAGTTGACAGTAGGGTGGGGTATTTTTTTTCTTGTTTTTAAAGAAGTCTTTTGTATCACATACTTAAAGCTACATATAAGTTCTGCCATATGAAGAACATCTAGGATTCATTTGAGCTCAGGACTCTTCCTCCCGTTGGCAAAAGATGCCATAGCTGAAGTGTGCTTGATTTCAGGCTGTAAAGTACGAGCTGCTGCTACCCACAGCACAATTTGGAAGGGAAAAACAGGATCAGTAGGGTCAGCTACACAATGAACATGCATGAATAATTGCAGCTCATATCATTTAAAGATTTCACTTTCTAATCTAACAGTTGTGGGGTTCAGTGCTTACAGCTGTTCTATAGGGATTTTTATGCTGCAGGAAGAATACAGGTTCATCAAGAATTTTGGATATAAAGATGTGTGCATCTCTGGTAAGATGTTACCTTCAAGAGTTCAGTACTTAATGGAAAGAGTAGTTTCCATGGAATGATTTGATGTTAGCAGAACTAAGAACCATGATAAATCTAGGAATTAAGATAGGGTGACCAGACAGCAAGTGTGAAAAATCAGGACAGCGGGTGGGGAGTAATAGGAGCCTATATAAGAAAAAGACCCAAAAATCAGGACTGTCCCTATAAAATTGGGACATCTGGTCACCCTAAATTAAGATTTTAAACAATGTGCTGAAAAAATAACCCAAAGTGATGGCCATCTCCTTATTATTCAGAGAGATGCCTGGAGTTTCAGCTCTGATTTACAGTACCTTTAGGGAGAGTCACTCAGAAGAGGAGACTGCCTGAGTCCATTCATAAGAAAGGACTTTGATACCACAAGCACACAGCATCTTGCCTCACTGAGATCCAGGAAGAAAGGCAGGGCATGCAGAAAGGAGGCATTGGACCTGGAATCAGCTAGTCCCCAGAGCAACCAGGAGGAGGCGCACTAGCCTTGAGCAGACCCCATGACAGAATGGCATAATTCAGCCAAATCTTAGAGCAGCAGGAAACCTATGGTTCTCCTGTCCACTCCAACCACTTCGGGTTTATAAATGCCCTGCCCCTGCTGCTAAGAAGGCACCTCAGCCACTCTAACCATGCTGGTTAGATGAGTCAAGGAATAACTAGTTGCTGTGTTTTTACTCTGTCCCTGCCACCAGTGATACAAGCACTTCATACTCCAGAATGAAAGAATGTGTTCTTTGAACTGAAAGGGGCTCATGGATCTGAACATACAGAGAGACCTCAAAAGCATGAGACATGGATTTCTTTTTCCTTTGCTAATGGAGATTTATAAATACCAACCGGGGTGGGGGGTAAGGGGGAAGGAGGAGAAAGAAGCATATACACATTCTTTTTCATTGTTTAATACTGAATGTGAAAAAAGTGCAAAAATCATGAAACCACAACAGCAATGCAGACTGCATCGTAAATGACCATACCACAAGCTGCCTGCAAAGTCTCACAGCTGACATCAACAAACCCTGCTTCAACATGACTACAGTCTTTTAAACACCTGCTATAGCAAACATCAATCTGTACAGAGCTGTAGCTCTCTCATATATCTCTCTTCTTACACATATATACTCCATTTTATTTGCTTTCAAATCCAAAAGTGTACATGTTTAAAGATTATTATAGTCCCCCACTTCTGAGGTAAACTACCTCAAGCATAAAAATACAAACTTCTACTGAATAAAACTAGTAGTTACATTTTAACAAAATTCTATTTGTTAAATTCAAACTCAGCAATTACCTTATTTGTATTTAATGAAAAAAAGAACAGCAAAGTTTCTATGAGTAAGCTTCAACAGTATGTGCTGATTGAGGCCATGTTATCAATCCTTCCAGCTCCACGCTATCAATAAAGTAATTACACACGAAGCTGTTAAATAGGGCGTCAGTATTTAAAAACAAAAACAAAAAAAACCCAACAACCCTCAGAGTAGTAGGTTATATTTGCTTGGCTAGGAATAGAAGCATGTGAATTAAGACCTGGATTCTGCTACCACAGTGGTTTTCAACCTTTTTTTAAGGGTTCACAACTGAAAATTTTTGAATGGAGGTGCCGATCCCTTTGGAAATCTTTGACATAGTCTGCAGACCCTAGGTTAAAAACCACAGTTCTATGATAACGACACCCTTTCATGGACCCCTTAGACAGTCTGCAGCCCTCCAGGAGTCCATAGACCACAGGTTGAAAACCCCTGTGCTAACACAGCCAGATGGAGGTGGAATCTGCACAGATCAAATTGCAACATCAGGGCCCAAGTCACTACCTCTGTTTCCTGGAAGAGTCATTACCTGAAGGTGGTTGTCGTGCAAAAAATAAAATAGATCTGTGGCTCTTTCCTAGTTTTCAATAACATTGAAGATGATGACATAAGGCTCGTGTTAATGGGATTCAAATGGAGAATATGCTGCTTACACAGTCTTCTTCAAAGCTTATATCCTTTATTCATTAAACCTAGTTTTCATGGCTTGAGGGAACTCATCCATTGGAATGACTTCATGTTACTGTTCTTTTCCAATTCGTTGGAACAAACCTAAAAACTCTTCAAGCAGCAGATTAAAATTTGGATTCAATCTAGAATTAAAGCACTTAAATTTATGGAACAAACCTTTTCCTCTCCAAACGACTAAAGCAACCAACAACAACATAAATACATTTCAATATGACCTACTACATCTGATAAATTAATGCTGTTAAAAGGACATTTTAAAGAGCAGCTGGTGCCTCCTTGGAAACGTTTTATTTAGAAACAATACTGACAGTCTCTTTTTCTTCTCCTTCAGTACTATGGACATCTGTATAAAACAGGAACTTACGATTCATTTACTCCTTGCTGGTTTTTCCTTCACCTGATGTCCTAATTCTCTGAACAATGGAAGATAAATACAATCTAGCATCAGTAGAATTGTTTCTAAAGAAAATAGGTCTCAAAGTTTTCCATGAGGCATCAATAAATGCAGCTGATATTGTTGGCCCTCTTATTTGTGGCAGGAGAATACATATTCTGCAGCTATCCTTATGTCTATTTTAAGAGAGCTTTTTTTTTAAGTTTCAACTTCAAACCAAATATAGAGAAAACTAAAGGTGATACTTTTCAAACCTGTGTGCCTAAAATTAGATACCTAAATTATGTTTAAGTAAATATTTTAATAAAATTCTATCAAAGTATGAAATTACATGTCTAACTGAGCAACCATGTTTGAAAATTCTAACTCCCATATAGGAATTTTTTAAAATCTAAAAATGCATTCTTTTGTTGCCTTTTTTTTTTTTAATCCAGTTCCAGAGAGGATCAACTAAGGCAATGGAATTTTAAGCTGTTCTTTGAGCTGTAATCATTCATGAGCCCCTTATCGGTCAGTGGTAGCAAAAGTATGTTTTACAGGAGCATATATGAATAATTCTGACAAATATATCAGTTATGTGATTAACAACATAAAATAAATGTAGCATGCACACCTTGGATGCATCTGCACTACTCAACTTCATATTTGTTTCCAGCACTAGGGCCACTGCTCCCTCTCTTCCCAGCTCAGAGAACTGCATCAGTGCTGGAAAACTGATACAAAATTTTGCAGTGCAGACAAGGCCCTATGCTTAAACCTTGAAATGCTGATAATTACTTGAAGATACCTGGTATAGTCTCAATCTTGGTAATGAAGGCAGATCCTAATACACTAGTGTGTCTCATATGAAAAGTAGGTTAAGATGTTAAACTACACGTCATCTATCTCCACTTCACATTTAAGTCAGTACTGCAAAGTAGTAGTCAGTTTTATAAAATCTAGCTTCTTCTGATACGAAAGAAACGGAGAAGTTAATGAAGGCCACACCACAATAAAATAATTTAGTTGAATTGTAATTTGAGTTAAACACACACAAACTATGTTTAAGTAACATTGCGCTTGTAACCAAAACCAAACCACAAGAAAGGAATTCAAAGTTAAAGGCTAATGGTCTGGCACAATAGGGCTGTCTGGGTTTAACGGGTGGCTCTACTTTCAGAGCGTGTGTGTATAAAAGTGGCAGCTTCTTACTCCATATACCTAACTCGCTGTATATTCAGAGGTGTGTCTACAACAAAAGCTGTGCATGGGCTAGCCTCCCGAGCTAGCTTAAATCCAGCTAGCACAGGTAACAATAGCAGTGAAGAGAGCACAGCATGGACTTCAGCACAGGTACTACAAGTTCAGCAGAGACCCTGGGTAGTTACTCACCTTGCTAGTCCGTGCTGAAGCCCACTACTGTTATGTTAACAGGCTAGCAGGATCCAAGCTAGCTCAAGGTTAGCCCTTGCACAGCTTTCGCTGAGTAGGCATACCCAGAGTCAGATCTTCTTTTAGTGTCAACAATAAATGTTTGTTCCTCTTTTTGCTCCTGTTAGCACTGCAGGGCTAGTACAGCTACCGGAGAATGAGCTGGATGCTATTCTTGATTGGGCACCAAAGAATTAACTCAGTTCTAATTGCAGAACTGAAATATGCTCCTTGGTTACACACTTGAGCAAACCCAATAAAAACAATGGCATTTCAAGTGCTGTAACTGAAGAGTGTGGCCCGAGAAAATCTATTACTGATGATAAGAAGTCACAAAGAACCAGAGGAGTGACTTTCAGATCCTAGGTTGAATATACAGTTAGAAAAAAACACCTTTTTAAACAGAGAAAGGTTGATCTGGAAACTGAGACACAATGAACATGGAAGCCATCAATGCCATTTTTTCAGTCACTTGTCAGAGAAGAACCACACTTGAGCTAATCCCACAGTGCCAAGGCATTATATACCATATGGTATATGCCATCCCACTCTCCTTAGGCATTTGCAATACCTAACATCAGAACAGTACTATATACTGAGATTAGTCATTTCACATATCACTATGTAGAGTAGGGATCAGCAACCTTTGGCACGCGGCTCGCCAGGGTGCTTACCCTGGCGGGCCGGACCAGTTTGTTTACCTGCCGCATCCACAGGTTCGGCTGATCGTGGCTCCCACTGGACGCGGTTCACTGCTCCAGGCCAATGGGGGCTGCGGGAAGCTGTGTGGGCCAAGGGATGTGCTGGCTGCCCTTCCGGCAGCCCCCATTGGCCTGGGACGGTGAACAGCAGCCAGTAGGAGCCGCGAGCGGCCAAACCTAAGGACAAGGCAGGTAAACAAACCGGTCTGGCTTGCCAGGGGCTTTCCCTGACGGGCCATGTGCCAAAGGTTGCCGATCCCTGATGTAGAGTCAGGGAAGTTGGAGGGATTTTACCACTGATTTCAATGTAACTAGGATTTAGCCTATGGTTTTTATCCATTTGCCTACTGATTCTCTTTAAAAATATTCAAAACATTACGCTTTGTAAAGGCCAACCAAACATTTTCCTGAAAACAATATGACTGATGTAGTCTTACTGCTTTTCTTTTTAGTATCTGGTTCTAACTGTAAAGGTAACAAAGGTTACCATAAATTTTTGCTATGCATGGTTTGCTTAGAAAGAGTTTGACTTCATAGTTGTAATGATTTAATTTTTCCTAAGATTTTACTATTATTTATTGCACATGAGCACATGGGAGTGGAACTTAAAATCAATTGCCCGCATGCCTTAATCTAATACTCTTCTAATAGAGTTATTGTTACTCATTTTGCCTGTGGTTAATACTTTGAAATCTAAACAGAAGTGCTGAATTAAGAATCCCAGCACAACACAGTGTTCAAAAGTTGATAGAAAAATCCAGTTCAGACTCTCACTTGTGGATTAGCTCAATATTAAAAAAAAAATAATCCTGAAAAAATCTCCAGCAGAAACTTCATGTCCTGGAGACTGAAGAAACTTGAAGCAACTGGAAATAGGTCAGTGAAAAAAGAATTTGCAATAGAGGTAGGCCTCCCTTAAAGAGCTTTCACAAATTAGGGGAAAGGATGGTGGATATATTGAGGCTTGGATTTTAAAATTGTCAGTCCAATGTTGGTGTAGTAGTGGGACAGTTCCTTTTAAAAAGACGGCAGTCAAAAATCTCTGTGATAAACAAGCTGATAAGCAAGGTTATATTAAAACATCCTTTCAGAACCAGTGTCCATCATTATCTTCTTCCCCCTCTTCTTCTTTGTCTAGATACACAAGGGCAATTTTCTTTTCATCAGAAATCACTGACCTTTGGTCTACAAGTCTTTGCAGTTGTACAGTTTTTTCAAACGCTGACTTCTCTGTTACTTGTTCACCATGAGCCTGGGAAGCATCAGGAAAAACACTTGCTTCTTTGGTACTTTCACTGTCAGTGTCCTTCTGGTCACTTTCAACCACAACCTGTGACTGTCTGACATCAGGCT
This sequence comes from Mauremys reevesii, assembly GCF_016161935.1. NCBI lineage: Eukaryota > Metazoa > Chordata > Testudines > Geoemydidae > Mauremys > Mauremys reevesii. Next base: position 8,696,027 of record NC_052632.1, read on the forward strand.
CCTTCCTATTTGATACAGTGACTGTCGCTGCTTGTGTTCTCCCTTCCACCACAGGCACTCCTGCCACATTAGTTACATCCATTTGAAAAGTAAAAGATGTTTCCTGGGGTCCTAATTTAATATGCCTTATAGATCGGCTGCTCTCTGATGACCCTTCTGTCTGAAAATGATCACCCATTGTTTCAGAAATGGGTCCTTTAAAGATGATTTGCTCTGTATGAGTTTCTGTGGGACTCAATTTAATGAGCCTGATGGATCTATTGATATCTGAGTTTCCTTCACTCTCCAAAAGGCTTCCTCCTGCACTGCTGATCTCTGGAGATTCAGAAATGGAGCCTTGATATACGACTTGTTCAGTAGTTTTAATTTCCTTTTGACCTAATGTAATGTGCTTTATTGACCCTTCTGAATGAAAATTGTCTCCTGATTCACTGAACTCCAGATGTTCAGAAATGGGCCCCTGGTAGATGATTTGCTCAGTTGTCATAAATTCTTTGGGACCTAATTTAATATGCCTGATAGATGCATTAGTATCTGACCTATGCTCCATCTGAGAGCTGTCTTCCACACTGCCAAGCTCTGCTTTTTCAGAAAGAGGCCCTCCGTATGTGATTTTCTCAGCTGAATTAATCTCTTTTTGTCCTAATTTAATGTGCCTTATTGAACTTCCTGTCTGAGAAAGATCTCCTATGCCGCTGAGCTCCACATTTCCAGAAATGGGCCCTTCAAATATTATTTGTTCTGTGTGAATTTCTTTTGGACTTACTCTAATGTGCCTTATTGATCTGTTGGTATCCGTTGATCCTTCTGTATGAGAGAGATCCCCTGAGCTACTGAGCTCTAAAGAGTCTGAAATGGGCCCTTTGAAAATGATATCTTCAGTAATTTGCTGTGAACCTAATGTGATATGCCTCATGGACCTATTAATATCAGCTGAAAACTGTGGCTGAGCAAGATTTTCAGATTCATCTACAGCTACAGTTTTAGTAACAGGCCCTTTATAAATGATTTCGTCAGTGGTTTGAATTTCCTTAGGACCCATTTTAAAAAGCTTCACAGATCTACCGGTATCCAATGATCCTTCTGTCTGAACAAGATCTCCCCTACCACCAAGTTCCAGAGTTTCAGAAATGGGCCCTTCATATATGACCTGCTCAGTCCTCCGAATTTCTGTTGGACCTATTTTAATATGCCTGATAGATTTGTTAATATCAGTTGATACCTGTGACTGAGAGACTTCTTCTGCATTACCAAATTCTACAGCTTCTGAAACTGGACCTTCACGAATAACTTGTTCGGTGGAATGATATTCCATGCCATCCTTGCTTCTTACACTGGATGAGCTGTAAACCCCTTGGCTAGCCCAAGAAGTGGATTTATTACTCGATGGAGAAATGTCTGTTTCTATGCTGCTTTTACCATCAGTCCGTCTTTCCAACTCTGGGTCGTTATGTTCATCAAAGCCCTCTTGTTTTGGGGACTTGGGTGACACCTTCTCAATCTCACTTGTGATGACGCCACCAAGCTGTGCAATATCAAACTGATCAGTGTCAAGGGTCTGGGTCAGATTGACTTCAGCCACAATTGTCACCAAACCATCTTCGTTGGTTTGCTCAACTTTTTTGATGTCAACTGCCAGGCTACTGGAGTCAGCATGATTTTCTTTCGTTAATGCAGCTAGTTCCTCTTTCACGCTTTCTGGAAGACTCCCCTCCAGTTGTTCCAATGCCTCTTTCAATTGTTGTTTAGGGTCCTTGGTTTCCTTCAATAAAAGCCCCTTTATTGAGGCCTGAAATTCATGTGGTATTTTAATCTCTTTTTCAATAACAATGGATTCTGCATGTGATGCTTCACCTTTTGGATGTTCCTCATTTAAAACATAGGCACTTGCTTCCTCTCCCACCACCTGATACGTTTGTTCTGGTGAGCTCATGCTATCATCTTTTCTTCTTTGTGTGCCTCGCAAAAATTCATCTTGCCAAGAATATTTAATTGTCGATTCTTCTTCTATGTGAATTTGCCCATACACTGAGTCATCATCTTTTCCATGAGCCAAAGGGTGGTCATCTGGAGTAGATACAAAATATCTTTGTTCATCAATTGAGTCGTCTGCCTCGGTTACTTCTTCCACATGGGTGAGGATCTCACTGGATTGTTTTTTCTTTTTAAAATCTTCAGCTGTAGCTGTGATGTTCTGCTCCCCCTCATCGCCATAATGCTGCTCTATACCAGGTGATGTATCCTCTACTTCTTCTACTTCAAATGGTGTTGAAAATTCACTCCTTTCATCAGTTGCAGATTCTAGTGGCTCCTCAACAATCTCAACATTAACAGACACTTTGCCGATACGGTCCCTTCCTTTCAGGCCAACATTTATTATATCTTCTATCACATCTTTGGATGGAATTCCCATAGCATCTTCCAGAACCACTTTGCCATCCTTGTTTAACAGACTTCCTAGATCAACTTCATCAGAAATCGATATTTCTTCTTGAACTTGAGACTGTACTGTGATCTCAGTGGTCTCTTTCTCATCATCCTGTTTTTTCTTTTCAAGGTAGTTTACTTTTGTATGTGGAGTTGTTTCTGAACCAGAAGATTGAACAAAACTTTTAAGAATATCAGCGACAATAGTTTCTGCTATGTTTTCTGTTGACAAAGTACCCATTCTAGGGCTACTTTTGTCACTAATTCCATGTTCATCTTCCAAATTGGGTTCTTTTTCTGAAACATTCACACTGAGAATTTCAATAGGTTTAATTGTATGTTCATCTGTCTCTCTTCCTACAGAGGTTTTAAAGCCTTGAAATGTTATTTCTGTGTTACTGTTCTGCAATATTTTGTCTGGAGTATACATTTCAACACTGATGGGTATCTCAACAGCCTCTTTGCTTCTTGATTCCAAGAACACATTTGTATTCCTTTTGGTTAATTCATCTTCTTTAATCTTTGCATCAGGGAGAAAAAATTCTCCTTCTCTGGCTGATTTATGTACTCTGGTTTGTTCTTCCCATGTAACATTTTTTTCCTCTTTAGCAGTGCTATCTTCCTTACTCCTGACTCCTGAAAAAATCTTTTTGTTATCATTAATAATCACTTCTTCCATTATATGTGTTTTCTTTTCTGGTTTTACCTCAGTCTTCTTTCCAAAATTAACACTTCTTTCTGCTCTAGTGGGTTTATCATCCATTTCCTTTTTCTCCGGGACAATATTTCTTTCCTCATTGACTGGTTGCTTATCTTTTTCTTCTAAGAAGCCACTTTTCCCCTCTTTAACTGGTTTGTCTCCTTTTGTTTTTTCTTTCAATATAGCACGAGTGTCATCTAGGGTTTGTTCATATTTGGTTTGTTTAAAATTGGAATTCAGCTCATAAGATGGAAATTTAGTAAAATTATCTGGTTTTGTTCTTGTACTTTCAGAAACACCTGACCTTGTGTCAATTTTGTGGTCCTTGTTTGAACTTTGAACACTTGTCAATTCTTTTGAAAAAGAAATTGCCGAAGTAGTTGTAGCTTCTGTTCTCTTTCTTTCAGGAAATGTTTTTCGATGAATTTCAGTGTCTCCCCAAAGACTATATGATGGAGTAAAGGTTTTGAACTCTCTATGGTCCTTCATAGTTCTTTCATAAGTGGCATCCTTTTCAATAGTGGTTGATGGATGATATTCTGAACTAAGAATATCTTTCCTTAAAACTTTTTCACTATCTGTTGTCCGTGGTCCACCACGCCTTGTCGGAGTTGAATAAAGTACAGAGCTGCGAATATTTGTTACTGGTGTTTTATGTCTAATGTCAGCACTCTTGATAATCGGAAAGCTTTTCTTTTTATTTTCTTCTCGGTATGCAGAGTAACTATTAGTGTAGTCATAAGATGCATTTCTGACACCTGCAAGAAGAGCATAGATAAGCAAAAATTAAAATACTGTCTTGTATGTAAAATATAAAAATAATCTACGTACAATAACAGTGACAAGCAATAATCTAGATATCCTCTTAATATAATGTTAAAATAATTTATGAAGAAATAATGTCAATTCACTTTCAAGCATACCAGCAGCAGTGCAAATAGGGCGGTAGGGTACGCCTTACCAGCAAGGTATTTATAGCTGGTACGGCATACTGAAAAGACACAGGAGAAGCAGAACGGCCAGCAGCTCCTCCAGCAAAGCTGTACCTCCCCCAGTCCTTCCATGCAGGGTCTCCTCCATCTGTACAGCAGCCCTGCCAGAGGACTGGGCTGAGGGCAGGGCTGGAGGTGGTACAGCCACTCCGGAGGAGCTGCCGGCGTGGGGCCCCCCGGTGGCCTGATGTTATGCTCCTTTCCCCGCTGTGGTTCCCAGGAGAGCTGATTCTCAGAAACAGCTCACAGAGTTCATTTTTTGCTCAACAGCTAAAAATATACTGCATGAAACTGACAGACTCATTGGAAAAAAAAATATAAAACAGTGACTAAAACCTACATTTAGAGGTCTAAGTTTAATGTTCGCTTTTTTACCTTGTGGTATTTTTCTCCCCTGCTGATCAATCCATGTAATAATCCACTGGCTGCTCTCCCCTTCTAGTAAAGTTCTGTAACACACACATGCAAATACATTTGATTAAAAGAAAGAGAAAGAATAGTTATAATATACTTTAGAAATCTGGTAGCAAAGCACTATCACAAATGAACAGGAGAAAGGAGTATTACTTCCACTTTCAAACATACTGACCGATACTAAGGAAAACAGAGTTCTAAATAGATAATGAAGTAAAATCATCAAGTTGAAATCAGCACAATATATTTTGCAAAAAAGGTTTGGGTAACTTTTTATGGCGATAGTTATCTTGCCGATTCATCTTTCCCCTCCATTTCTCAGCATTCTGTTCTCGCTCTTTTTGGCAATCCCTCCCCAGTGTCTAAAATAACTTGCATGGTTTTAGGAAACCAGGTGGCTGTAAGCTTTATCCCTGTAAAAGCTCTTCAGCCCAGCTATGTGTGTTAGCTCAACAGCTGTTTACCAGAAACAATGAGAATACAAATTTTGTTTGGTTTCTCAATAAAGGGCTTATACCAGAAGCAAAAAAAAAAAAAAAACCAGGGGAAAAAGTCACAGCTATCTGTTGTTGAACATCTGCATCTATCACTTTCACTTGCTGCCTATCCTCAGGACACCAGTAGACTGCAGAATCTGCCAGACTACATCCCCTATATTAGTGACAAACACAGCTGTCCTTAGGGACCAAGCCTTTAGCTGGCTTCATTGAGAATACTAGACTGAACTTAAAACGTTGTCTTAGAGAATAAGAGCATAGAATTTTTTCACCTGGCCACCAGGCCTGGGTACATACTGTAGAGCAGTGTTTCCCAAACTTGGGACACCGCTTGTGTAGGGAAAGCCCCTGGCAGGCCAGGCCGGTTTGTTTACCTGCCACGCCCGCAGGTCTGGCAGATCGCGGTTCCCACTGGCCGCACTTCGCTTCTCCAGGCCAATGGGGGCTGCTGGAAGCAGCACGGGCCGAGGGACGTACTGCCCATCACTTCCAGCAGCTCCCATTGGCCTGGAACAGTGAACCGCAGCCAGTGGGAGCCTCAATCGGCAGAACCTGCGGACACGGCAGGTAAACAAACTGGCCCGGCCCACCAGGGGCTCTCTCTACACAAGCGGTGTCCCAAGTTTGGGAAACACTGCTGTAGAGTATACCTCGTATGCAGCATATAGAGACACACTGGCCACTGTTCATCCCAATATTTTGCTCATTCTGATTGGCAGTCTGACAATCAGACACAAACTCTGCCTATCCCTGCATGTTGTGCTACCCTGAGTTTTTTCCCTTACGCACCTGTGGCAAACGCCCTAGGGAACAAGTCCCATTGAAATTAACATAGCTGAGATTCAATACATTTTTAAGGATCAATTATCTTCCCTTAGGAATGCTGAGTTACACACATTTAATCATCAAATGTTTTTTCTGAGGAAGGATGCTCACAGGGCCCCAAACGTGCTCTCTAGAATCAGCATAGAAATTGGGGGTGGGGGAAACAACAACAACCACCCTACTCTCTCTGCCAATGCAAGATTGTTGCCATCTCTATATCATCTGCAAAATGCATGCAGCAAGGCTGCATCTCGTGCGCTACTAGACTTTTTTAGAAATGGTGGCCAAATAAATAAGGACAGGAGAATTTCTAGTAAATCTACAAACATCTATGTCAGGGGTCGGCAACCTTTGGCACATGGGCTGGGCTGTTTTTTTTACCAGCCGCATTCGCAGGTTTGGCCGATCGTGGCTCCCACTGGCCCTGGTTCGCTGTTCCAGGTCAATGAGGGCGGTGGGAAGCGGCGCAGGCCGAGGGATGTTTGCTTACCCTGGCGAGCCACGTGCCAAAGGCTGCTGACCCCTGATCTATGTGCAGGTTTTTCCTACGTCATTCCAAGGTTGCTGTTTTTTCCCCTGCACCACCAACACACTCCTATACTGCCTGCTGTGAAATAAGTTCCTCTTTCTGTTCTTTATTAACTGATGCCATTTTCCCCAATTATATACCTCCCCAAAAATTAGACCTAAATTCTGCAGCACTCTGATGCAGCAGACTGGAAATTCTGTGGTAGCTTTATTTAAATATCAAATTGAACAATGTAATCACAGTACAGTAACCCTTGTTTCTTATAGTCTGTTTTATTCATGTTCATAGAATCACAGAACTGGAAGGGACCTCGAGAGGCGATCTAGTCCAGTCCCCTGCACTCAAGGCAGGACTAGGTATTATGTTATACTGCCTCCTCATTCCGTTTTGGAAATGCCAAATGTTTTGCACTGATAAGCTGTAACTACTTCATAGAAGTTGTTGGGTTGAAGCTGGAGGTTCTTGATAGTTGAGGCTTTGAACTCCTGGAGGGAGTGGAAGAAAGTTTCATAAACACATTAGCTGGCTGCTTTTGCCATCATCAGTGAAATGGATAATGTTTACACTTAAAATATCATCTTTAGGTTTCAGACTTAACCAGTGAGATGAATGGGTAAGTTTTCACCTCTGTCTTTCTGCACATTCAGGAGGACAACACTACATCAGTTGACAGTTCACTTTTGTAAGGTTTTCTTTGCAACCATGTATTTGTACAGATTAAGAAAAGGGCAAGGTTAGGTCAGGGTTTGTTAACATGTGGTTGCTAACCACAAACTTTTCCCTAGTGTAGACATGGGTTAATATATTTAAGCTAGTCAAATTCAACCCTAGAGATGAGGCCCAGGTCAAGCTCAATCAGTTAAATCAAAATAAAAGGTCATGGCTAGTTTTTCCTAATCTGGGGAAACCTCCAAAGACCAAACATCTGATCTCTTCTAGCCTGTAAGTGCAAAGAAAATTGCTCCTCTCATTAAGCACTATGGATGGCGCTGCCAATGCTACAGAAAAGTTTGAAAGATCGGACAGTGCAGGCACTGAAAGAATTAACTGTGACGATGGAAACTAGGAATGTGGATAGTATGACTAGGGATTTTTGGCTGCTGTTAAAACAACAGTTCAGTTGCTGGAGCAACATATGAAGTCACTAAAAATAAGTTCCAAGAAGTACACTGTATATGGCAAATGGCAACAGCACACAGAGACAAGCTGGATCTGAAAACATTACTTCTAAAAACGTGCTATTACATGAAAATAAAGAGAAAACCCCAGCAAAACTGGACTGCGACTCAGTATTTCTGTGGGATTTGGCTTATGATATAGTTCCACTGACTTTAATGCAATGCAAATATTAAAATTGTTTTTACACTTTAAGATAGTAAATTAGTAAGGAACAGCATAGTCTAGTGGATACAGCACAAGCCTGAGAATAGGAACTCTGGCTTCTATTCCTGGTTCTTCCAACGATTTGCTGTGTAATCTTGAACAAGTAACTTCACCTCTCGATTCTTCAGTTTCCTCTTTGTTCGTCTTATCTATTTAGACAGGAAGCTCTTTGGGACAAGGACCACCTCTTGCTATGTGTTTGTACAGCTCCTAGAAGACTGGGGCCCTAATCTCCATTGGGGCCTCTATGTACTACCATAATACAAATAACAATGAAAAATGCTCCTCCAAGAAATCCTCCCTTATAAAGTAATTGTGCAGATACTTCCCTGAAGTCATACCCTGAATGCAGAAACCCACGCCACTAACATAACAGTACGTCTAAGATAAATTATTACCAAGAGAGTCAGGAAATTAATACTGAATCTTTAACTCATCCCCCTGATTATTATTGTCAGTATTTAGCATTTATTGTGTGTTAACACCTAGAGGCTAACCAGGGTGGGGTTCCATTGTGCTAGGTGAAGTAAAATCACATAGAACATGACAGGCTCTGCCCCGAAGAACTTACAGTCTAAAAGACAAGAGAGAACAGGTGGATGAGACACACAAGTGGGATGGGACAGGAGGGAGAAGGTACCAAAAATAATAAGATGTGCGCAATTGTGATGATCTGCAGCACAAGCCTTACCACAAAATCAGTCATGTACAAAAAAGACCTCTTCGGTCATTTCTTCCATGGGTTCTCAACTAGGGGATCAAGAACCCCAGAGAGGGGTGGGTTGCAATCAGGTCCAGGAGGTCCTGGCCACTCTCCCTTTCTTCAGTGCTAGATGGGAGGGGGTCCTGAAACTCCCAGGCTGTGGGGGATGTGGACATTTTTCCGTTGCAACAAGGGGAGATTATCTGGAAATGCCTGAGAACCACTGACATACATTTGCTAGGCCTGTCACAGGTTGAGTAAGCCCTTTAAAGAGAGTTCAGGCTCAGTTCCACTGAGCCTGGTTTTCCTCCTAAATCATGGGATTGGAGGACAGGGATCATGTGAAGAAGATCGGGTGACTGAGTGCTCGCCAGGCCTGCTTGGATATATATGAGAGACAGAACACCCTCCGTAAATGAGGGAGCTGGCAGGAGCAACATGTTTGGTGGTAACATAAATAATTGGCAGTGGTTCCCTGCAGAGGGGGAAATCAGGGAATGAATCTGGAAGGGCTCGGTGGAGGGCTCCTGAGATGGGACCAGGAAGGAGATCTGGCTGAAGTAGGAAGTGGCCCTGGAAACGAGGAAGCAGGGTGGACTGGACTTGGTAGCAAGTAGCTGCTTCAGTGTATTGGGTCTCTGAGCATGGAGTAGAAAGAGGACTGGGTGAGACCTGGAAGTGGCGGTAACAGGAACAAAGCAGGTGGAAGGCAGAAGGGCTACTAAGCCCAGAAGTAGAGACATTGGTCAGCTCCCAATGTAAGGGAGAAGGAGCTCCTGGCAACTGAAGGGGGCCACATGATGATAATTCATATCTTAGGCAGAGGGCTATGACCCATGATGGCAAAGGGCTTGTTTACTATTTAGTTGTCCTTCCATTTGCCCTGGAAGTGGAGGACTTTTCCTTTGGCTGAAGGCCCAAAGTCCCTAAATCACCAAACGATCCTACCAACCAGAGGGAGCCTGTGAAGTGAAACTGAGACACGGGGCACCTGATGAGGATCCAGGCAAGATGATGCTGCAACAATGCCCCACTGCCCAGTGAAAGATGGTTCCTAACAGTCCAGTATTTTGTTCAATCCAGTTTTAAGTATCTCAAGTGATGTGTCTTCCACCACTTCCCTTTGGAGACTATTACACAGTCTAATCTACTTTGGCTTTTGTAGGATCTCAGCAGCACGGAACCATGTGGTGCAACACTAGGAAACTATTTATTTCAGCCTTTGCAGATAAAGAATGGGAATGAAAATGGCCATGTGTAGAACTTCACGCTGCCATGCAACAAAAGTTCCATTGCCAGAACCGGTCCCATTCATAAGAGCAGGAAGGGTTGGCAGCGTTGGAAAGGAAGTATGCTTGGTCCTTGGGGAAGGGAGTTCCTTGCAACGTGATCCTTTTGGCCAGCCAATGCAGGAGTGGCCATGACTAGCTCCAGTGGAAATACTCTCTCATCCTTACTTAGCGACGCTAGCTCTAGGAGTTGTAAAACAAAGCCAAAAAAAAAAAAAATACAGAGTGGGAGACACAGAGACATTCTGGGCTGTGTGGGATGAAGGAGAGGGAAGTAAACCAAACACCATGTGCTTAGTCCATAATGCCAACAGGACAGGATGTCTCACGGCAATCACTGAAACATCACAATAGAAACCTCAGAATTATGAGCATGGGTCTTTATAGGGGCCTTTGGATGTACCTAAATAAAGGATAGGAGCTGATTTCCTCTATGAGAATGAGAAGAAGCTGACATCACATACCCTGGTTATCACAGGCACAGACAGGGGCGGCTCTAGGTATTTTGCCGCCCCAAGCACGGCAGGCAGGCTGCCTTCGGCGGCTTGCCTGCGGGAGATCCCCGGTCCCGCAGATTCGGCGGCACGCCTGCGGGAGGTCCACCGGACCCTCCACAAGCAAGCCGCTGAAGGCAACCTGCCTGCCGCCTCGCGGCAACCGGCAGAGTGCCCCCCGTGGCTTGCCACCCTAAGCACGCATTTGGCGTGCTGGTGCCTGGAGCCGCCCCTGGATACAGAGGATTACTACAGGAACTGGTTTAATAATAACAGAAGACCAGGAGTCCAGAGCAGTCTTATACAACAGTTGATTCAGTGGAACCAAGTTATCTTCCTTCCTCAATGGAATGAATAAAGATCATCCACTAGGGCAGGGGATTAAATCCCTAGTGAAGGGTGGTGGTTTTGTTTGTGTGAAACATGGAGTAGCCAAAATAGTAATTTTTCCCCCTCCTGAGATTTTAAAGGAACTCTCTTTACAGCGATAAAACAGAACTGCTTTTCGATAAACTGGAAGTTTATCTCTGGCCTCAACCAAACACGGTTTCTTTCAACAGGAAGCTGTAAATTTAAATGCTGAAGTCTGTCCCAGCAAGACAGAGACGGTGACAGACAGAGGTACAGAGAATCACAAGCTATTAAAGAATATTTCTCAAGTCTCTATAGGCTAAGGCAGAACCTCAATGGACAATAAAAACCTTCCAGGCAATGCCAAGCTGCTTCCTACTCCCTGAGGACTGCGAATTCATACACAAGCCGACAACACTAGAGGTAATCGTGATATGACTTCTGGAGAGGCTCCGAGATTTAATGGGTTCGCAGTTGATTTTTTATAGAGCTGCAACACTGCCTGTTCACTTACTAACTAAGCATGTGTCGAAGCACCTAGATATCTGGGCAGCATCATGCACAGAATGTTAATTGTCACAGCATCTCTGGGTCGTTTGTACCGAGATGAAGGTATTATTACCCCATTTAGCAGATGCATAAACTGAAGCAGAAAGATTAGATCATGAGCCCAAAGCAACAGATGAAGTCTGTGTCAGAGCTGGGATTAGATCAGTAACAGTAACTTCTGTGCTCTTTCTACTAAATAGCTGTCTCTGAATTAACAAAGATGTATGGATCACTTCACCCACCACTTTGTGGACAAACTCAGCTGCTTAATAGTTCACAGCAACATTACACAATATTTAAGGACAGTAGTAGCAGTACTTATCAAGCAATGTTGTAACTACACATTCTGTGTGTGTCAAACATTAATACACAATATAAACAAATCTATGGATTCATGAGGATAAGATAGCAGCCAGATATATTAAACTTTTGCAGGTTATTTGGTTCACTCAATAAGAATTGTTGTCTTCTGAATTTAAAAATCAATACAAATTGTAAAGAATAAGTTTCATCGCCAACTTTATTGAAAATAAAGTGTTAATAGCGGAAAAACTCAAAATCTTTACCATAAAAATGTTATGTCTGCTATCCATCAACTTTTTTTCCCCCTTCTGAACCAGTATGTGCCGTGTGTCAATTAACAACTTATGATCTTGAGATTTCAAAATTGCTCTGGCTTTTCAATTGCTCAACTAGTGACTGACTAGAAAGATTCACAGGTAAAGAGGATTTATTAGCAGAATGGCTGTTTACTACTCAGACTTGGCCTGAGCATGTGTTTCCTTAACAAAGCCCAGGATGGTGCAAAGTAAGGTTTAGAACAGTGATACTCAGACTTCTGTGGTTCAGGAGCCAAATTAGTGATCAACATTACCCAAAAAAGCCACAGTCATGTGAATTCATTGTTTCATTTACTTAGTATTATATATATATATATATATATAACAGCAAAATGACTGACCATGTATTCTACAATTAGTTAAAACAACATAGTAAAAGCATTCTGAATGGTTAATAGCTTAGATTGGTTAATAATTAAATCACACCATGTTTTAATATCATGTGCTACAAAGAGCCACAAGCGACACATTAAAAGAGCCATTTGCGACTCCTAAACCTCAGTCTGAGTATCACTGGTTTAGAAAATGGAGTTTTCTGTTAACTTCTTTATTCCATTTCCTTCTTTGGCAAAAGAAACAGAATGTGTATTTGAAACAATGCCTTAAGTCAGTGTGGTAGAGACAAAAAGGGTACAGTAAGCAGCACACCCAAACCCTGTAACCATCTGAACATTGAATGCTGGCACTATGACTTGCCAGGTGGAAGATCCACACTGCCTTATGATTTATCAATTACAGTCTGACAGATGCTGAGCCTTCAGCTAATACTTGCATATATTCAAATATGGTAAGAACAATTACATTCACTTGGCTTTTAGCATCATAGTAATCAAGCATGCTCCTTTAGCACCAAGAACTTTACTGCAAAATAAGTAGCAAGCTTTTAGAATTCCAGGATTCAAAGGGTTGTATGGCTTCAGTAACATGCTGTTCTATAAACTGTAGACGTAATTACTATTAGTTAAAATGGCTGGACTTAAGTGCTACATCAAAGGTTCTAATCTCCCTCTGTAGTCTGCATGTGGGTAATACCTATTAACATTATTAATGAAGAACAACAATAGTTACAATAATGTTACACTTTTACATGATCTTCTATCTGAAGATATTAAAGGACTTTACAAATATTATGCCTCAACACTAGGTATTATTTTTCCTTTACACAGATGAGAGGACTCAGGCTTTGGGAGGTTAAGTTGCTTGACCCAGATCACACAGTAAGCCAATAGCAAGCTGAGAACTGAACCCAGAAGTCCAGAGACCTCACTCTAATGGGAATTATGCAAGTGCACTGGGAGGAGAAGAAACCTGGAGAGTTTAAGGGCAAATGTCTTCCTTTTAAACAGCTGATGCACCACTACACCCTAAAGATGGAAAAGGCCAGTGTAGTTCACAGGTCTGACTTGTAATGAGTAATTTAAAACATCTCCTGATGGTACTACCCACTGCAGTTATAATCCTTACCTGTAAGTTTCAACTTCAAGGCTGAGTCCCACTTTCACCTGCATTAGTTCATTGTAGTCCTTTAGGTAATCCATGATTGACATAGTCAGGAATTGTTTTTCTTCTTCTAGGGCGTCAATTATCCTCTAAACAGAAACACTTCCTATTAGTTTTGAAGAAGTTGACTTTACACTTTCACACTTGTGCTTATAATAACTTTCCAGTTTTACGACAAACACCAAGATAAAAATCTTAAAAAGTATTAAAGCAACATGCACTAGCAGCTCAGCTTTACAGAAAAAAATAAACGTACTCTCAGACTTCACTGGCATATGGTTCATGAGATACTATTACTGGAATAGATTATTCATGCTAGGATGTGAGAGTTACACCTGACTAAATTGTTTTCAAATATTTAAACAAAATCCCATCTAGCTGCCGCTCACCCTCCCCACACACACACAGGTCACACCATCTATGGAGGCAAGCAAAAAGCACCCTATTATAAATTTAATGTGGCACATTAAAAGTCAGATTCAACACTGGAATAAACACACATGCCCCTTTCCATTTAAACACATTTGAAATGCTCAAATACAATGGGGAACGATGCAGCATGACAACCTGAATAGTATCTGACTTGGTTGCAACTGTCTGTTAACCTTTTAGGAGACCACAGATTTGTGGACCAAGTCATGAGTTTGAGATTCCTATGTCTGGGGATGTTTGGACCTATGGGTGATGGTTTCAGGTACAGTTCTGGCCTCTGGGAATAGGCCTGTGATCACTCATTTTCCTCTTGAGGAGTTTAACTGAGCAGCATTCTGAATGTTCACTGAGGGAGAGCATTGGTCTTGGGGCTGAGGGCAGCTAGACCACAGAGTCCCATCTTCCCATCGAGAGGTTCCAGACAGGGGGTCTGCACACAGAGTGTACATGAGAGGCCAGACCAAGAGATAGTGCCTGGACACGACCCAGACCTAGTGGGCTTGGAAGCATGTGTGATCCAAAGGCTTGGGTCCAATACAGCAGTCTAGTGACCTTCCACAAAGGGGGACTATAGCAACTACAACAGCATTATATGCTGTCTGCTCCTGGTGGAATTAGACAGGAAAGCAGACAAAAATCTCAAATAGTTTCCCATTTACCAATAGTTAAAAGGACAACGGAATAACTGCTGTGAAGTCTATCCCTGCCCCCACCCCGTGGGGTAGGGTGCATAAACTTGTTTGGCAAGGTTCAGGAGGCCCGGAACAGATAAGGGACTTTGAGAAGGATAAAAAGGTCAACCCTTGAAGAGGCTCTGTCCAGGTGGATTTTTCAAATAACAGGCAATGTCCAGAGCAGAGCAGACACTGCAGCTCAGAAAGAGCCCAGATTGGTCCCTCCTCTGCATCCGCAGCTGATTGGTCCATTCCCCCACCGCAGGTAGTCACTCCAGCACCCCTAACTGTACTCCCCCTCCAGCTCACCCGCAAACTGCAGCAGTGTCCTCTTTTTGAGCACCTGAAATATGGTAATCTGAAGGGGTGCACACTGTCCTCCTAGCTCTAGAAGCGTGGGTGTCTGGATAAGCTGAGCCTACCTACATTTTATGTAAGACAGTAAAGTCTTTGTTGGGTTAATACCCCTTTCCTCTTTTGATGCTGCATTCCTTCTGTTTAAATTAAACAATACTTTGTTTTGAAAAGGCTGTTCAATCTCCCTGTATTCACACATTGGTCACAGCTCCAGAAGGGAAGAATTTCAGGGCTTGAATCCAGTCAAGCCTGCTGCAGAATCATGGTTGATAGACCTGGGCATGAGGCTAGAGTCCCTTGCATAAGAGTGGGAGAAATGCAAGATTCCAGCCCAGAGAGGGGAGGACTAAAGGCCTAACGCCACAGAGAGGATCCACTGAGACCAACTCACAGAGCAGGTCAGAGGAACAGCTAAACTAACCATGAACTATAACAAAAGCAAATAGCCAAGGATGTCATTACATGGTCTGGAGAAAAACAGATCTGTCAGTGGAATCCCTTGATGGAATTACGTCGTCCTTCCCTATCTGCATGGCCACCTGAGACTGCAGAGCATGTGACAGCTGGAACATCTGCATGTTAAACTGAGGGCTAATCTACATTAGAAGTGCTGCAGCTGCACAGCTGTAGCATGTCTGGTGAAGATGCTCAATGCTGACGGGAGAGAGCTCTCCCATTGGCATAACAAATCCACCTCCATGAGAGGCAGTAGCTCTCCCACTGACATAGCCCTGTCCACACCAGCACTTAGGTCAGTGCAACTTACGTCCCTAGATTATGTGGATTATTCACACCCTGGAGCCACATAAATTATACTGAAGTAAGCTCTAGTGCAGACCAAGCCTTAAGGAAGAGTAGTTATTACATTAGTCCCAAAAAATAATCCTTAAATCGCCTTATGTTTTCTTGGCCTTTATACATGCTGCGCTAACTTGGTTCACACTAATAATCTCAAAGGTCTTTCCTGGTATCGCTGGTAAAGAAGCAGCATCCACGTCTTGGAAGGTGACCTGTGTTCTTGCACTATGCTCGCTCCTTTCAGAAGTCTGAGCAAAGGGATTAACTTGGAAAAGTTCACCGCTCAGTTATATAAAGAGAAGAGGAAAAATCACTGGTGTCCACTCAAGCACTGAAGGGGACTAATTCTCACACCCCTTAAGGTGGTTCCTTCTAGGCAGGGATGAGAAACATCAGCAGGGCAGTGGGAGAATGGGCAGCATGAGGACAGTCTAGCTGTACTTGTTCTGCGAATAAAGAAAGGACTTCAGTCTCCAGCACTCTTGGTCTGGCGTCTTTTACAAACTTCACGGCCACTTCGCAGCTTAATGGGAGAAAAAGGAAAAGAGGACACCCAGCACTTGGCTGGCTGGAAATCGGTACAGGAATTCAGTGTGAAAGATTTGTGCTAAATGTTAATTCAACAAGAGGCTGTTTTCCTCTGCTTTGGAGCTCACAGCACCATGGAACAGATACAGGAGCCAATTCTAAGCCTATTGAAGTTGGTGGCAAATGTCCAGTTGGCTTCAGTGGAGCAGGATGAAAGCCAGGGTCTTTTTTGCATTCTAAAAATATAGGGCCCACTCCTGCTATCGCACTGTATGTGAATCTGCCATTGCAGTCAATTGGAGTTTCTGCATAAATATCATCACAGCATGTTTTTAGGGCCATAGAAACCTGAGACAGAAGAGTCCTACTGAGCCATCCATTGGCCCACCAGGCCCAATGCAGGATTTGGGCTAGTGCTTGGCCAATCCAAACTATACTGCAAATACATTTTACTACCTATCTGCACTGAAAGCTTTACTGAGGATAGGCAGCGCTGGAGGAGACAAGAATGGCTACACAGAAAGAGTGGATAATATATGGAAAATATTAATAAATCCCCTTGCTGCAACAGCTGTAAAGGAAATTCCTACCATAAACACTCATATTAAAAAAAAAACATATCTGTGAGTGACATCACTTTTAAATAAACAAACAGCTAATAACTGGTTTTTAGACATGATTTCAAAAGCCCAACTAAATATCTTCTCTCATGTAAAAGAAATTATGTCCGAAAAAACTGAGTAACAGTAGAAAGCCTAAAATACTTGCTTTCCCCCATTTTATATTTTTTCATGACAGATATGAATGAAAGATCACCTTTTCCCCACCTCCTGCCTGAAAAACCAGGTTGAGTTTGCATAGCTGGTCACTAGAAAAATCTTCTTTAATTGTAAACGGGGCAGTTTTAACATGATACAGATGGTGGAGTGTAGATTCCCACATTGGCACTGAAAGGGTTAGGGGAAGGGAATTAGAGACCTGGTGGCAACCCCATTAAAGATGAAGCATAGCCGGGAAGAAGCCCAGATAAGCTAGTGGGGAGAGAGTGAAAGAACTCTACACAATCCCCTCTCAGCAGTTCAGTGGCGGACAGAAAGCTGAAAGACACCTGCTGAGCCAGGGAAGGACTCCAAGGGAGTAGAAGGGAAAAGCCCAAGGAAAGAGTTGGCCCTGGGTTCCTCCTCCTAAGCAGAGAGCTGGCCAGGAGATGCCAGTGGGGTGGACACTCGCGGTGGTCCTTGATAAATGGCAGAATCTGGACCTCTGGGGAGAAAGCCCTAGGAGGTGTTGAACTGAGAAGCAGAGCATAGGGGAAAGCTAAGAAAGATTAAAGTTCAATTGTGAGGACAAAATGGTTTGTTTACATTTTCATTTGGGATTTGTTAGGGGACGGGGGGAGGGGGAGCCCTGCAAGCCCCTCCCCTGCCATGAACATTGAGAAGTGGTGCAGCCTGGGAAGACAGGTTGCGAAGGCTGATAAGAACACAGGTACAGAGTGGGCCCAGGAAGGGGCTGTGGCAAATGCCTGCTGCGGGAGGAAAAAGCCCAGAGAGTTAGCAGGGAGCAGGTCTGAATAGACAACGCTTGCCTGCTCACTACTGTGTCCCGGCGCTGGAACCCAGAGGAGAGGAAGGGCCTGGGTTCCCCTACCAGCAAGCCCCCAATATAAGGACTCTTTAAAGTCCTGAGACGACAGAGTTTAAGGACAACGGGGTCCAAAGCTGGGGGCTGAAGACCTGATGTAAGGACACTGGACTTGTATTTGTTGGACCCCCTGGCACCCAGCAGAGCAGGGTTGGGGGAAGTAAATGGCCTGGATGGAGGGCCGAGCCGTGAGAAGAGGCAGACCACCGCAGGCCTAGAGCTGCTTCGGCAGGAAAGGAAAGCCTGCTACACCATGCCCAGCCATAAGGTGGCATGCCAGCGGTAAGTCCACCCTCCCACGGTATCACTGAGAGGCAATAAACACGGACCCTCATGATGCCACTTTTACAGATGTTTCAATATAATCTAGGTGTATGTGCAAATATGTCAGCTCTGTGCTTTCATTGTGGGGGCTAAAGCAGTTTGGGTTGCTTACCATAACTCATTTTAAGGTAACAGTAAGATATTGTGTTTAAAAAACCAGCACAGCTAGGAGCCACATGGTAATTTTGATTTTTCTATTAACTGGCATTTTTAACCTGTTTCTCCTCTGTACTGCCAATCCTGTAAAGTTGATTCACTCTCCAGAATACCTGCAGTCACCTTTCCCCACTAATCCTCAGCTAAATGTAAACATATATGGAGTAGCTTTGCCAACCCTCCAGGAATTAAAGATTAATCTTTAATTAAAGATTGTCATTGATGAAACCTCCAGGAATACGTCAGAATTGGCAACCCTAATATGGAGATGACACTGGTACAAAAATACCTTTTCTGGTTGAGTTAGGAAAAAGAAATAGCCATTCTTGTAACTGCAGGAGAAAAACTTTTGGTACTGAGCTGTAAATGATAAGCGGGGAGGAGGGAAGGATGACTCTTGAAATATGGTGCTGCTTTAGTAAGACAATTTGACCCATTATTGTTAAGGATCAATGAGTTTTTCCATTATGAATTTCTAATGTCAGCAGTTTATAACAAGGCTCTAAAGATAATGTATCTTTAGGAATAAAGGCATTTTTACATTTTGCTGGAGGAAATATAAGCTTAGATAATTTTTACTCCTATCAAATAAAAACAAAACCTGAGCCACAGGAAACTCCTGATAAAAGCATTGTTTTAGTTGCAGGACTATTATTAAACTCAATCAGAGATTCACAGATAAAATCTCCATCCACTGCTTTGAAAAATATTTAAATGCGTGTTTAAAAGGAGAATAACTTAACCCCTCAAAGACCAGAATATTTCAAATTAAGTGTAAAAGCTCTGCTGTTTGCTGTGTTTTGTTTTGAATTGATCAGTCTCTGTTCATAGCAACTTGCAAACAAGCTAGCAATTTAAAATCCAGACACAGAGCAATTGCACTCTAGTCCCCTCACAATGTGCAATATCTCCATAATCTCCCATGCCAGACATGCCCTTACACACAATGTGATCATTAACACGAGGGCTGCAGACAGACAAAGAGATCTAGCAGGGTGTTAATAAAAGGTCTGATGAAGAATAAAAGAAATGCTGCCCTGAGGAAATGGAGAGCATCTGATCTGCATAGTGGATTGATGGACTGGATGATCTAATATGTCTCCTCCATCCCTAACCTTTGATATTTTGCTTTCCCAGCATATGCTGATCTATCCATGCACATGGGGTGCTTTATAACTGGCATACTGCAGAACAGTGGTCGCCAGAACTCTTGGCCAGAAGTACTGTGGCAATTTGCTATTGTAAAACACAATGGCATTTTACTGTCCACACAGAGCAGACACCTCTATTTAAGGCCTCATTCCATCCTCCCCACCCCCCCCCCAAACCCATCCCAGTCAACACCATGGTAATCAGTCTCTCTGCCATAGAAAAGTGGAGGGCTCAGTTAACCACGCTGGGGTCTGAATCCTTCAGGCTCATGACCATAAGTAGAGAACTGTTCTAGCAAGAGGGGAATGCAGGACATCACTGACTCTGGTGGGCAGGAAAATGGTAGGACTCACTTCATGTGTCCCAAGGGCAAACTCCCATCACCGGATACTTGGTGTCAGTGCTTTAAAGTGCTCTCTGTCGCAGACCCACCAAATAAAACTTCTACAACTCAAGCCTTTGATTACTGAGGGGTGCACATTTCAGCTCTGCCTAGGGAAAAGCACCTCCTCCTGGCTGCTTTCCATTCCAAGGAGTAGGCAGCACTCTCCCCTCCTAACAGGATCACCACCATCCTCACAGGAAGAGAGTGTGGGGAGAAGTGCAGCTCTGATTCTCCCATCCCTCCCTGGTACTCCAGGCCTTGAAGTGGGGGAAGGGCTCCTCCTGCAGTTGCCCCCCTGCCAACCATGCCAAGGGGGGGTGATGAACCCCAGGAGCTGCAGGAAGAGCAGAGGGGGGCTGGAGGGGGCAGAATTGATGGTGGCACTTGTGGGAGGGCAGGTAGAAGTGACAGACACCCCCCCACACACACATATTCATGTTTTTAAACCATTTTAAGCATTGCCTGTCAGTGCTGGAAAGAGCGCTCAGCATGCCTGTCCCCAGAACACCACGTCCCATGACGCTGCGGCTGAGTTCACCCACTGCCAGGGCTTGCTTCGTTCCCCCATGTGCCTACGGCGAGTTGGCATTGGGGCTCAGGTTAGCCGGCTGGGTTTGATCTCACCCAACCCTGACTCTGCAGCTGGGTGTGTGCCTGTTCAGGGCAAAGTGGGAGCAGTACACCCCTCACGAAGATACCCTAAGAGTCATCATCTCCCTGTTCACTCTCACCCCTTCCCCAGCCAGAGGTCCCAACTCTACCCCAGGTTTTGAAAAAGAATCCCTGAGTTTGTGTCCTCCTGCCAGAAGTGGCCACTCCCAGGCCTGCCCTTTAATGCAGCAGGCTCCTCTCCGTGCTGGCTGCCTCCTCGCCCAGCCGCAGCCCCAGAAGAGGTGGTGCTGGGGAAAGGCAGAGGGTGCCCGATAGGAGGGAGCCAAGGAGTTGGGTGCAAGCAGCTGGTGCATGGGCAATGGGGTGGGAGACAGAGAGCAGGGGTAGCGCAGGCTAAGGCAGAGGGAGGGAAGGGTGTCAGGAGCAGATGCACAGGTGAGGGATCAGAGGTAGGGAAGGATCTATGGACAGAGGCAGCTGGTGGAGCAGGGTTATAGTGTGGGCCAGCAGGCCGTTGCACAGCATGGAGACAGCAGGGGTGGGCTGGGTGCTGTGGGCAGGAAAGGAAAGAGGGGCAGACCCAGAAGGAGCTTGACAGAGTCAAGAAGGAAGACGGAGGGAAGAGGATCCCAGGGTGGGGTGCAGAAAGAGGATGAAGGGTTAGGCCAGATGCACGGGAGAGGAGACACCCCCCCAAAGGGAATCCAGGGGAAAGCAGGGCTGGATTTCCAACTAGGCACATGCCTAGGGGCCCCTTTCTCTCTAGAACTGTGTGCAACATAAAGGTCACCTGGGGCCGGGGAGAGGCGGTTTTGCTGAAGATGCTGTGCCTAGGGGGGCGTAAGGTGTAAATCTGGCCATGGGCAAAAGGCACAAAAATTGGGACCCAGTGAGGGGAGTCGCTCAGGGTATTGGGGGGGGGGAAGAGATTCTAGGAAATTGGAGATAGTGGGGAAGAGAGGGGACAAGGGGAGGCTGGGAAAGATGCTCTAGGAAAGGCAGGATGGGGGGGGGAGAAAGGGAAGGGGGGGAAGAGACTCGGGGAAAGGAGGGGCAGTGGGGGCGAGCCCAACCTTCAGCGGGGCTCGTTTAAGCCAGAGTTTGGGTTTGCAGAGCGCCTGCCCCAGAGCCCTGCCCAGCCGTGTCCCCTCCCGGCCCCGCGGCTCCAGCGAGCTGCCCTTGGGTGGGCTTTCCCGTCTTGCTTCCCCCGCTGGCGGTGCCAGCCGGGCGCCCAGTCCCCCTTCCTCCCCCACGCCGCGCGTGGGCCGCCGTCACGCACCTGGTACTCGTCCGCCTCGGCGCCGTGCAGCTCCTGCAGAGCCAGCAGCTCCTCCTCCAGCCGCTGGCCCAGGCCGCCCAGCTGCTGGCCCTGGCGCCGCAGCTCGTCCAGCCGCCGGCGGCCCCGCGCGCCCTCGGCCCGCAGCTGCTCCAGGCTCTCCCGGCCCAGCCGCGCCTCCCGCTCCTGCAGCGCGCGGAGCTGGCTCTGGTAGCGGAGCAGGCTCTCCCGGCAGGCCTGGCCCAGCACCCGCTCGTAGGTCTCCTCCAGCTGCTCCAGGCTGAGCCCGGCCAGCGGCGGCGGCAGCGCGGCCAGCTCCAGCCGCAGCGCCCGCACCTCGCCCGCCTCCCGCCGCTGCCGCGCCAGCAGCTGCCCGTGCTCGGCCCGCAGCCCCTGCAGCAGCTCCTCCAGGGCGGCGCACTCCCCCCACAGCCGCTCCAGCAGCTGCCGCTGCCCGGCCAGCTCGGGCGCCAGGCGGCGCCGCAGCTGCAGCACCTCGGCGGCCAGGCGCTCCAGCTGCCCCAGCTCCTGCCGCAGCCCGTCCCGCTCCAGCTCCGCTTCCCGCTTGGCCCGGCTCAGCTCGGCCACGCTCCCCCGCAGCTCGGCCAGCTCCTGCTGGGGGCCCCGCAGCCCGGCCAGCTCCTGCTGCTGCAGCTCGGCCAGCTCCTGGGCCAGCAGCCGGTTCTCCTGCTCCAGCTCCCGCACCCGGCACACGTAGAGCCGCAGCCGGGAGTTGAGCTCCCGCAGCTGGGTCTCCTCGTCCCACTCCTCCTCCTCCTCCCGGGAGCGCAGCATCGTGCCCGGCGTCGGGGCTGCGCTCGCCCCTGCAGCGGTGTCACTGGGCTGCGGGCTCCGGGCGGCAGCTCATGGCCCCAGCTGTTCCCCCTGCCGAGGACGGTGCCGGACTCAGGGCTGCACCGCGGCGGCTCACACACTGGGCTGGGGCTCTCCGGGGCTGGGGGAGCCAATCGCGGCAGCAAACCAACGCCCCCTGCCGGAGCCGCCCACCCCGGCGCGGTCCAGCTTCGGAGAGAGGTGGTTTTTCCCCTCCCCAGTTTCCAATTTTGGTTTGTTTTTTAAAGCTGGGTAAAGTGGAGTTAAGAGCTGAGCCGGCAAAACCCTGATCCCTTTGGGAAGGGTCCCGACATACAGTGAGGCAGCTGAGAAATTAATCATTTGGAATCCGAGTGTAAGGCTCTCGGTAGGACACCAAGCCCTCCCCATCCCTGGCTGTTGTGAAAAACTTTCTTCTGCTTCTCCATAGGCTCTAATTCTGTTCTTGAATCGGATATTGGGTTCGTTTGGGATCCGCTCCTGTTCCTGCATCCGGACTACGTTTAATAATAAAACTAAATAATAACTGGCTCTTAACATGATTTTTGTAATTTTAGAAAATGTGGAAATACAGAGCTAAGGGAACCCAAATGACTGTTCCTCCCTGTATCCTTAATTAACCTCGAACCTTTGTTTCTAGTGGGTCTGGTTCTCCTCTCCCTGCTGCAGCGCTTTGCACAGGTGTATGGCTTGGTCCAGTGTTTGCTGAAATCAGGAGGAGTCCTTTCATGGACATCAACACACATTGGATCAGGCTCCAAATTGACCACTCAAAGTGCAGGTGGTGCAGAGTCAGACCCATTATTTTTCTACACAAGCTTGAAAAAAAGCTGAAGAGTGACCTACCTGAACTGTTTTATTCTGTATGTGCAGTGTGTGCATGATTGTACACACATTTACATCAAAGTCCATCAGACCTTGCATTGCTACAGCAAACTACTCGGCATCTTTAGGACCATGTGACAGAGATACAATTTCCTGCCATACCCTTGCAAGACCTTACTGAATTAAGTTTAAGTATCGTTGGGCTCGATTGTATTAAATCAATGATTTATGTATTACTATGGGCCAGGATTGTATGTAACTTCTGGAATGGGCAGAGGTGACAGAGGTGAGACCTGGGGGTTCAAAGGACTGTATTGAACAATGTGCCAGACACGAACAGACTTTTGGACCAAAAATTGTTAAATGGTTTTCCTGAGGAATATCGAGGGTGGTGTGTGCAAATAAAAAACCCAGCCTTTTGAAACTTTGCTCTGCCATTGTCAGCTGCTCACCTGTTACATGAGACCAAGATCAAAGGCCCAGGATGTATAACTGGTGGTTCTGGTTTTGAATCTGAGACAATATTAATACTGGGAATACCCAGTTGTGGGTTTTGGAGGACTGATACCTACCAGAGCCTGAGGTTAGAATTGAGGTTACCTCTGGTAAGCCTTTTAGCAGGCATGTAAGTTCTTTTATTATTTTTAATGTTTTCTTTTTGATGCTTTCACCTTAAAAATAAATGTGCTTGGTTATGAAGAGCTGTGTAGTAACTTATAACTGCAGGCAGTTATGCTGTTCAGAACCTCTAGAGAGAAAGCATAGCCCAGACACGGACCTGTTTGGGCAGTCTGGCTTGCTGAGAATATCACAGTGTGGGCAGGAAGCTGGGCAGCCTGGAAAAACCCTGGTCAGGAGGTAGGGAGATGTGATGGCGGAGGAACTGTGAGCCTAGAGTAGGTGCCATTGCACAGAGGGGGAATACAGGTGCAGTTGCTCTCAACTATGACAGACCTTTCACAGCCACCAGAAAAGGACAAGCTAGCAAGAACTGACTGCATTTCGGACAATCCCTCAGAAGCATGGGGACAGGAAGCACACAGCCAGGGTCAGATTAGGGTTTTGTGGGGCCCCTGGACCAGAGCAAGTAGGGGCCCCTCCCCACCCCTTCCGCCTGCAGTGCCCCAGCCCCTCTCCTGACTCCTGCCAGGGAAATGGGGTTGAGGTGCAGGGCCTTGCCCTGCTTTGCCCACTTGGCACTCCTGCTGGGAAGTGGTGCAGGGTGCAGCCCCGTTCTGGCTGCCGGGGAGCAGGGTTGGGGCACGGGGGCTTGCCCTGCTCTTCCCACCCAGCGCTCCAGCTGGGGAACAGGGTCAGTGCACGGGGCGC